>NC_059102.1:20733777-22047527 GCF_020740685.1 Jaculus jaculus | reverse complement strand
CCCAGCACTGTGCTTCAGAAAATGCCCCATGCCATGCCCAAAAGCCTGGTCCTACCACTGACTGGTTCTATAAACTTGGGAAAGTTAGTTAACCTTTTCATGCCTTCATCTCTGAATTTGTAAAATAAGAACAGTTATGTATCCCTTAGGTCTGTTGTGAAGATTCACTGAAATAATCTTTAACACAGGGCCTGGCATTAGGTAAGTTGCCCAGAAAACAGCTATTCTCATAGTTGCAGATCTTGGCCCGATTTAACATGGAAACACTGAGTTCTCAGGAACATTACCTTTAGAAGGTAAAGTGTCCCATGTCCATATGGCATTTGGCTAACCTTTATTCCATCCAAAAAGTACTGACCATTATTCTCAGAGAAATGGAAAAGCTCAGGACAGAACAAATGAAAGCAACAGAGGCTGAGATCACCTCATCCCAGGGCCAGTACCCAGAGAGGTGCCCAGCCTTGACCTTCCATCCAGAGTCCACAGCACTTCTGCACCATCACTGATGGGTGGCCTCTCTAGCTCTTCCAGTGACCCTGATGAGTTGGGCCTTCTCGCCTAAGAACAGCATGTGAAGTCTGACCTCTGAGCTCTGCCCATTTGTCCTAGTTGTGTTTTCTGAGAGAATTTCTTGTAATTATGATGACCGTGGTCCTTCACATGCCTCTCATCTTTCCCAGGCTAAGCGTCTCATTATATCGATTGTACTGCCCTAGTCACTCTTCTCTGAGTATGAGTCATTTGGTTAATGGCCTTGGATAAAGTGGAACCCAGAATTGAAATGTTCTATACTAGTCCTTATTGGGTCAATGTGGGGCATAGTGAGTAGAAGGTGATCTTCTGGGTTCTGGAAGACTCTTGGAACATGTCCTAGGGTATCCACCTTGAAGCGGTCTTCTTTCCCAGTGAGCCTGTGAGCCAAACTACCTACTGGATTGTCCACATGAACTGTTGCTCAACCCAGTATACCTATTCCTAACTTCTCCAACTAGTTCATCCTCTTTATCAAGTGAAGGGGCTTGATAGCATGATTTTTTTTTTGAGGTGTTCATCTAGTCTGTAGGGTAGATGAGTAGTTTATGTCATATGCCTGTTTCTAAGAATGCCAAAATAAACTTTCCTTACATATAATAGCTTTCCAGGGTGAAGAGATCTGAAAATGGGTTTCTAATTTTATTTATTTTATCTTATTTTTAATTAATTAATTAATTAATTTTTGTTTTTTTGAGATAGGGTCTCACTCTAGCCCAGGCTGACCTGGAATTCACTATGAAGTCTCAGGGTGGCCTTGAACTCATGGCGATCCTCCTGCATCTGCCTCCCAAGTGCTGGGATTAAAGGCATGCACCACCACACCCAGCTAATTATTTATATTGAGAGAGAGAATGGGCAGGGCTATCAGCCACTGTAAACGAACCCCAGATGCATGTGACCCCTTGTGTGCATGTGCAACATTGCACGCTTGTGTCACTGTGTGTCTGGCTACATGGGACCTGGAGATAGGAACATGAGTTCTTAGGCTTCACAGGCAAGCACCTTAACCACTAACCCATCTCTCCAGCCCAGGTCTCTAATTTTAATATGAAGAAGAAAATAGATGCTGGGCCTGGTGGCACATTTGTGTAATCCTAGTTCTTGCTCTTAGGTGGCAAAGGCATAAATCATCTGAGTTTGAGGCCAACTTAGCCTACATAGCAAGTTCCAGGCTAGCCAGAGCTTCATAGTGAACAAGGAAAGTATTAAAGCCATGGCAAGTATGACTGTAGATATCAAGTAAGAAAGTGAAAACACCCACCATTAAAACTCTTCAGTCTCTGACCTGGGGGACAGCTCAACTGGTAACGAGCTTGCTTCACAAACTTGAAGATCTGGGTTCAAATTCCAGTACCCATGTAAATGTCAGCTGTGGTGGCACACTCCTGTACTCCCAGCTCTGGGGAAGCAAAAACAGGTAGATCCCTGGGACTCTGGCCAGCCAGCCTAGCCTAATTGTTGAGCTTCAAGCCAATGAGAGAGCCTGTCTCAAAAACAGGTGGATGGCATATCAGAGATTACACCCCACATTGTCCTCTGGCCTCTACACACATGCATGTGCATCCCCCCCACACACATGCACCCACACACATACATACTACATACACTTAAGCATGTACACACACACACACACACACACACACACAAAACCCTAAAACCTTCCTTTTCTATTTCAGAAATTAATAGTGCAGGTTCTGCTCTTTGCTTTGCTGCAGAATCAGGCAACAGTTTTACAAGCAGGGACATCACTACAATATCCTCGCACCCCCCTGGCTGATTCCAAGGAGGAAGATTTGGTAGAAGTGCTTCTGACTAGGTTGGGGAATTTGAAGCAGTTTCTAGTTTGGTTCCCATGTTCAGAAATGGTCTCTTAAAAGAGGAAACATTTTACAGGGGACATTCAAAACCAATGGAAATGTGCCATTCCAATCTGCATGGTAAATGAGCCCATCATTTATAACTAAGCACATCATTATGTAGTTGCTGTCACCACTAAGCTGGTACAGGGGCCTGAATGACCCGCTGGCAGCAATGGCTTCTGGGTGAGTGTCAGAGCCCTGGCAGCACTGGAGTTCCTAGAAGATGAGAGAGGCTGGGTCTTCATAGCAAAGTCTGCGTGTGTGTGTGTGTGTGTGTGCGCGCGCGCGCACGCGTGTGGTGTTCAGAGGTGATGCATTTTCACGGAAACTCCTTGTGAAAGTCCAAGTCCTACCCAGGGCAGTGGTACAAACCTCCAAACTCAGAACTGCAATTCTTACAATAGCATGCTGGTTTAAGTTTTATGTTTCCATTCCATAATGTCACAGGGACTATTTCCATTTTCCAAGTGGATAAACTGAGTCCGCGAAGTCTGAGTTCCTTCTAGTGTGTCCCAAGGTAGTCATGGGAGGCAGGGTTTGTGCGAGATTCTTGCTCTTCCCTCCAATGATTTTTGTCTCTGGTGGCTGAATCCCGAAAGAAGTTTAAGGTTGTCATCAGGGACGAAGGGAGAAATGCATTTCCTTTGGGTAAGTCAACTAGAAACACTGCTGTGATTTCCAGCAACTCCCTGTGAATTACCTGCAGAGGAGGGCAGGTGTAGACCGCACAGCTGGGCCAGTAATGGGAACCTGCCATCCCTGTGTTCAGACATGGTGCTGATTTCCTGCTGTATTCATGTTTGAAGGCTCTGTCTCCTTGATCCACCCCCAGCCCCTCTATTCTTACTTTTTGACCCCTTCTCTAGTCTCCAACCCTGCCCACCCTCACTGGCACGAACCACAGCCACACTGGCATCCTAGATGGCATGTCAGCCACACTCGTGCCCCAGGGCCCATGCCCTAGTGGAAGCCTTCTCTCCTAGACAGCTACGTGGCTTTCCTCCTCGTGTTACATCCTCAACGAGGTCTCCCATGGCTGTGTTCAAAATGCTAATCATACTGGGAACCAAATCATAAGCTTTCAGACCCAGGCTGACATCTGCTTAGACAAAAAGTACAGATGTGCCGGGTCAGAGTGGAGCTGTGTGCATTTGGTCCCTCTGGTCCTTAAGTGGTTTTGTAAAACTCAGCGTCTCAACATCCCTGAATTCCTTTTTCTTAATTTTTTTTTTTAGATTTTTTATTTATTTATTTGAGAGCGACAGACACAGAGAGAAAGACAGACAGAGGGAGAGAGAGAGAATGGGCGCGCCAGGGCTTCCAGCCTCTGCAAACGAACTCCAGACGTGTGCGCCCCCTTGTGCATCTGGCTAACGTGGGACCTGGAGAACCGAGCCTCGAACCGGGGTCCTTAGGCTTCACAGGCAAGCGCTTAACCGCTAAGCCATCTCTCCAGCCCGAATTCCTTTTTCTTATCTGTCAACTTTTCTTGGCATAGACGAGGCATACAGTGTGTGTCTTCCCATGACCCGCAAACCTCAAATACAGGATGTCCTCATCCCTTCTAAGGCCAGTATCCTCAGAGGTGTGGCTGCTCTGGGTCTAGACGTCTCTCTGTGTCTTTTTTTTTTTTTTTTTTTTTTTAGCTGATTCCCCACCATATCCCCTCCCAATTTATCTGCTCCTGCCAGAACAGCTGCTCTGTGTGAGAGGTCGTAATGCCCAGTGTTCATTTCCTTCCAAAGAATGCCAAGTTCTCCACCAAGAAGGAAGCTCCCTTTGTGTTGGAGACATCTGAAATTGGTTCAGATCTATTTGCAGGAGTAGAAGCCAAAGGGCTAAGCATTCGGTAAGTACATTTCCTCTGTGCTTATGTGTTTTTCAGTACAAAAAAAAAAAAAAAAAGCCGAGAGACTTAATCATTAGCTATTTCTTGGCATAAGATTTCATGGCTCAAAGTGATGTTCTGTTGTCTGGTCTGCAGGTTTAAGGTGGTCTTGAACAGCTGTTGGGCCACCCCCTCGGCTGACTTCATGTACCCCTTGCAGTGGCAGCTGATCAACAAGGGGTAGGTGCCGCTCTGGAGTCCGAACTGAGCAGTGGGCCTGGTATTTTCTGCTTTCCTTTGCTATGCTTTAGGGCAGCTTGGGAGGAAAAATTTTTGTTCACATTGTACCCACTGGGAGGAAATTCCAGTTTTCCTGAGTGCCCAGAGAGATCACAGTGGATACATTATCAGGGATTTCCCTGTGCACGCGGATGTGCCTGAAATGGCGCGCCTACCTCAGAGGATGACCCCACGTGGGGAAAGGAGACGCGTGCACCATGGTACGAAGACCTGCCAGCAGGCTGCTACCTTCCAAAGATAGCTGTCATTGAGAGGAAGGTGCCATGGCTGGTGCCAAGAAGCAGTGGTGCCAAGGCCTCTAGGCTTGCCCATTATGTCTTTCCCTCCCTCTACCACAAAGCTCCGCTTACATTATTTTCCACAGACTAACACCACACCTGGGGCACTTCGGCTGCAAAGAGCTATTTTAAGACCTCTCCGTCTTAAGTTCATGTGAGGATCTCAGGTTTATCAGCCAAACAATCCTGTAAGGTTCTCGTTTCATAAGTTGGAAGATTTTTCAGGCTGTCATCATTGCTGAGGCCACTGCAGAACAGAAACAGCGCTGACCCTTGTCCCAGATATATAAAAGAATAACACTGGCCACTTCTTTCACTGTGGCAAACTCTCAGAGGTGACTTTGCTTAGCTCCTGCCTCTGCTTCAGTAAACAGACATTTGCATACTTCCTTCTAGTCATTTTTCTCTACTTATATGAAAAAAAATACATTACATTTTTAAAAGGACAATTACATTATGCATAATTTAAGGGATGGAACATGAATTCAAATTTCCAATGGCAAAAACCTCATAGGACACAGAGAGATAGGCACTGAGTGTGACTTGAGCTTAGGTATCCATGGCAACATTGAAAAACTGATGCTCCCATCACTATGGTCCTTAGCCTCTGTTACTCTGAGTGTCTTCTATAGTTCAGTCCTGAAGAGAGATTTCAGTTCTTTAGGACAGAGGTGTTAGTTACTAGATATGTGGCTTCTCATAACTCCCTCCCTCCTTATTGTACCTTAGGACAGAGACAGTCATAACCAGCCCATAGCCCCTCACACTGTCCTTATACTTGTAAAGAGCAAGTGAGGCACTTATCCCATCAAAGTTCTTCAGAAGAGCAGAGGGCCACATCTGAACCTAGTGGAGTATTGCTGTGTGTAAACTTGCCTCAGGCTTCTCCTGTGACATTTTGCTCTCTCTTCCCTCCCCAATGTACATCAGCTGCCCCACTGATGAGACAGTCCTCGTGCATGAGAATGGGAAGGATCACAGGGCAACCTTCCAATTCAATGCCTTCCGGTTCCAGAACATCCCTAAACTCTCCAAGGTTTGGTTGCACTGCGAGACATTCATCTGTGACAGTGAGAAGCTCTCCTGCCCAGTGGTGAGCCATCTGTCTCCGGGAGGAGATTGTTTAAAGAGTCTGATAGTGGGAAATTCGGACTTGAATTGGGAGGTATGAGTGTGTGCAGTGGGATTCCTGAAAGAAAGGGCCTAGCTAGGTGCATGGGCAGGAGCCCGGGGCCTGTCCATCCTGCCTCCCAACCTACCCCACCAGACCCGACACCACTTGGCCTGGTCTCACCTTTCAGCAATGGCAATTAGTGCCAATGGCCCCTTTCAGAGATCAGGGTAAGGTAAAATGAAAACAGTGACTGAATGTCATGTAAATGCTTTGCAGAGCTAAGAGTATGCAAGAAATCCAAAGACTGGAAAAAAAATTCAAAAATGAGAGTGATTTTTGTTTATTTTTTTTGGAAGTGTATGTGTGTGCAGGTGTATGAAATGCAAGCATGTGTTCATATTCATGTAGACTTACGTGTGTGCGGGAGTGTGCAAATACGTGCACATGCAGCCCAGAGGCTGACTTCAGGGATCTTCCTCAATGGCTCTATTTAGTCCACCTCCAGTCCTCACCCTTGCTCCACTGAGCCATCTCCCCAGCCCCTGGGTTAGTCTTGATTGGACACTGTCCCGAAAATTGCTGTCAAAATTCCGGATCCAGTGTGACTGGGCGGTGAGGGGGAAGGCTGACGCCCTGTGCTGGTAAGCCATCCGATGGTTTGGAAGGTGCTGAGACTGAAGGGTGCTGACTTCCAAACTGTGGTCCTCTCTGGTCTACTTGGACTGGAGTTTTCAGAGGCTCCAGAGTGGCTGTCAGCCCTCACAGCTTACAGGAACCGGGGGACATGAGGTTACCATCTCTACTTGCATCAATTCATTTGGCCTCAAAACAGGCATAGATGAGCACAGAGAGGAAAGAAGAAAAAGAAAGGAGCCAGGCGGTACAGGGATGGGAGGAGAGAAATATGTTGCAGTTCATCAAAGGATGTGCATTGATGCTACATTTAAAGAAAAGAAAAGGGAGCCAAACACATTTTACAAGTGTTTGCTTCTCAAATCATTGTGATAAGAATAACTGTCGTGAAAGTCCTCCTCCGATCAAAAGGCACAGTGGCCCTTCCTCCCACCGCAATGACAATGAACTCTTCCAGCAAGACCTTTCCAGCCTGGGGGCGTCAATCAGCTCTAGGCTTGCCCGTATATGTACGTGCGGGTAACCGGGATGGGATGTCAGGGGACTTGGGACTCCATGCAATCTCATTTGTTCTCTTCTTTCCTCTGCTTTCACTTCTCATGCCACCTCCCTCTTCAGACCTGTGACAAACGGAAGCGCCTGCTGCGGGACCAGACAGGGGGCGTCCTTGTGGTGGAGCTGACTCTGCCGAGTAAGCCTGTTCCCCGGCCGTCAGGTGCCCTCCGGGCTGTGTGCACAGGCGCGGCGGCTTGAGCATTTTGATGGAACTGTCAAACCAGGCGTGCCTGCGCACACAGCCCTCAAGTACCCTCGCGTCCTCCAGCAGGGGTAGGGCAGCTCGTGTGGACACAAGGCGGCGAGGTTCGCTGACTACCCTGAGAAGTCTCACCTGGGCCCAAATCTCAAGTACTGGGCTTCCAAACTGAGTGTGCAGGGAGCAATGGGAGCAGAGAAGCATGTTTTAGGAACGTCCGGTACATCTCAGCCAGTCTACTAAGCACCCGCCTCCTGGCCTCCACTAGGCACTGAAGGTTTGGAAATGAAGGACTAGGACCTGTGGGGAATTGTCCTCAAGCACTTACCATCTAAACCGGGTGTGGTGGCGCACGCCTTTAATCCCAGCACTCGGGAGGCAGAGGTAGGAGGATCGCCATGAGTTCGAGGCCACCCTGAGACTACATAGTGAATTCCAGGTCAGCCTGAACTAGAGTGAGACCCTACCTCGAAAAACCAAAAAAAAAAAAAAAGAAAGAAAGAAAGAAAAAAAAGGAACTTACCACCTAACACAGACAGAGACACAGACATTAAGCAAAAGGGAGATGGTTGGTAAGGAGTGGGGATGAGCAGGGCGTCATAGGGGCGTATGACAACAACCCAGCACAGGGACAGAAGTCTTCTCTGTCAGAAAACTAAGATGACCCGAAGGATGGGTGACCAGGTCTGTGGGGAGCCTAGGAACTCCAGCCTCTGTATGTTGGGGTACAATTAGCAAACCACAGCCCAGACCAAGTCCCCAGGTGGCCTCCTGATTTTCTGTGGCCTGCAACTAACAAAGGCTTTGCACGTTTTTACGTGGTTCCAAAAACGAAAAGAGAACCTCATGGCACATAAGAATCAGATGAAATTCAAATTCTAATACCTATAAAGTTTTATTGGAACACAGAGACACTGTTCGTTTAGGTTGTATTGTCCACAGGGGTCTTCATGCTACAATGAGAATGTGGACTCGTGGCAACTGAGACAATATGGTGGCACACACCTGTAATCCCAGCACTCAGGTGGCTGAGGAAGAAAGAGAACACGTTTCTGGCCAGACTGGGCTATATAACACGGAATTGTGTCCAAAAAAGAAAAAAAAAGACTGTAGGGTCTCCTGAAAAGCTTAAAGTGTTTAATATCTAGTCTTTTCCAACAAGTTTACCAACTCTCACCTTCGAAAGCCAAGGAGAAAATGTGTGAGGAAGTCTTGGACACCTCAATAGAAACTTTGCCCCACAGGCGTCAGGTCATGGTGTGATCAGGGGTGGGATGCGGTCAGGTCTGCATCTCAGAGACACGCCTCTGAGACGGGTCCTTTCATCATTTTCTTAAACCTGCGTTCTGTCTTTGTTCACTCCAGGTAGGGGATTCTCCAGGTTCTACAGCTTTTCAGGTAAGGAAGAGGGGCTTCTGGAAATGTCAGTGGGGCGATGCTTTGGTAAAGTGAATATGTATGTTAAAGAAGCTTAGTAGCGGTCGCTGGAGAGGTGGCTCAGCGGGTAAAGTGCTTGCCCTGAAAGCATGACGACCTGAGTTCGGATCCCCAGCACCCACACAAAAGCCGAGCATGGCAGCATGTGCCTGTAATCCCAGCACTGGGGAGGCAGAGTCAGAAGGACCCTTGGGCTGGGGCAAGCTAGTCTAGCTGACATGGTGAGTTCTTCGTTCAGCAAGAGATCCTGCCTCCAATGTTAAGATGGAAAGTGTCTGAGGAAGACAGCCGACATCGATCTCTGGCTTGCATACGTACGCATACACATGCATGTGCCCACTCTCAAGCACATGCACACATACACACACACTTACTTTAGATGCAGCAAAACTTTTAATTGAAATGTACACTTTAAAACTCACCTGTGTGGGGCAGAGAGGGACAGAGGTAACGAGGCCTCTCTCCAACCGGCCCTTGAGCCTAGCGGGAAGAGCTGGGGTTCAAGTGCATACACCAGAATCAGACCTACAACAGTGTCTGGTCAGAGCCATCACCAGGTGGCTTCAGTGGGATTCCTGCATTTGGAGAACATGATTTTCAATGTCCTGTCCATCCATCCTAATTCGAGAGCCTGTTATGGCTTTGCTGCTATCCATTAATGGAGTGACCCTGAGGCCTCACCTCTCTCCACACCTCAGTTTCCTCTGCAAGGCTGGGCTAATAACTGCCCCGAATTGTCTGAATTACTTAACTATAAGCAAGTCCTCCAAACCATGAAGTGAGCAAGACAAGCAAGGTCCCTGCCCTTCCCAGTATGTGTGAAACATGGGGACAGAAGGGACAGAATTTGGAGAGCATCAACGGAAGCCCCTGGTGAAAAAATCGGCTCAGTTAAGACCCGAGATCTCACTGGAGAGATGAAAGTAATTATGAAAGGAAATGAGGGTAACACACTTCCACTGATTTACAAACTCACAGATGTAGACTTTGTTCTCAACTCTTAAATGCAATGCTAGCTTCTCATTTTAATTTTTTAATTATTCTTATTTATTTATTTGAGAGCGACAGACAGAGAGAGAAAGAGGCAGAGAGAAAGACAGACAGAGAGAGAGGAGAGAGAATGGGCACGCCAGGGCCTCCAGCCACTGCAAACAAACTCCAGACACGTGCACCCCCTTGTGCATCTGGCTAACGTGGGTCCTAGGGAATCGAGCCTCAAACTGGGGTCCTTAGGCTTCACAGGTAAGCATTTGCCTGCTAAGCCATCTCTCCAGCCCTGGTTTCTCATTTTAAAGGGAAGTTCTCCCTCCAAAGTGTTACAGTGAAATATGACATCGCTATCTGGCCCGAGTTCAGGTGCCTGTTTAACAAAGGTCCCCAATCTAGGTTTTTGTGTTTGGCTCTTTGTACTGGCGAAAGTGAGCTGTGGAACCCGCCAGAAATGATTGTGAATAAAATGTTGGGGGTTTACAACAGCCCTCTTAAGACCCTTGGGTGCATGCTCTTACTGAGTGAATTCTAAATGAGGTGTCCTTGACCTTGCACAACCCTTCTCAGTGCTGTTTCCCGCCTGTTCTATTTCACAGATGTTCTCTACCACCTCCTCGTGATGCTGGGGATCTGTGCTGTGCTATAGGAGCTAGCCAGACAGCTGCAGCAAGTCTCTGCAAGGTCCTCCTAATGATGACAACAAACTCTTGTTTCTTGTGCTACCAAAAAGGACAAACAAGACTCCATTGTAGGGGAGCAGAGGATAGCGCTTTGCCAAATATGTGTGAATTCAGTGATTGGTTTCATTTGGTGGCCCACTTCCTCTTGTTACTTCCTGGGGGTGGGGGGGGGGAAGCAGTAGATTCTGATAGTCCCTCCCTTGAAACTGGGGAGGAGTCTGAAAATTACTATCACTTTGAAACACACACACACGCATGCACACACACAGCTGAGCATTCTGAGGAGAACGTAAGCCACAACCACAAAAATCGATGCCCAATACAGACCACACAACCCACTTTGCTCAACAGGGACTCTTTCACCGAGACTGTGTAATTCTATCCAAGGACCAGAACTGAGCCCCCAGGCAGAGGCTTCCAATCTTCACACAACAATGTGGAACTCTAAGTGAAATGCTTTTTTTTCAAACCTTTCTAATAGACAGGGAATGGATTTTTGAGAGCCCCTAGTACTAATTTAATTTGCTTTTAGTAGAGGGTTGCTTAAATATGCATAAACATTAGGTAGGTATAAACTTCCTATTCTTGTATTCTTGTAACTGATATAAACTTCTAGAATCAAAACAATATTACAAAATAAATAGGAGGTAGGCTGCAGGAGGAATAAAACTCACATTCATTTACCACAATAATGTGGTGCTGTCTCAATGAAATGTCCTTGCAACATGACAATGAAAGGACCTCCTTAGTGCAGGTTCGCTGAGCTCTATGACACATCCTACCAGATACCTTGTGACACTCGATGATCTCACTGTCCCTTCTCATTGGCTCTTAGAAATTTTCATGTCTACAATGGCAATTCATTTCACCTTTATTAAAAACATTCAAGCCAGTCTGTCTCATTAATATGATCATGAGTTTGGAACAAAAAGATCTCAGAAAAGCTAGCCAATGAAGTCACATGATAAGATGCCCTTATATCTGGCCACCACAGTGCTCCAAGTATGCCAGTGTTGATGACTTACATTTGTCAACAAAACATAAACAGAATAAAACAACCCTAGTGGAAAACTGGTGAGTGTGATAGGATCTACCCATTAGTCATACACAGATTTAATTTCTGGGCTTGTCATTTGAAACACTTCCAATTATCCCTCTGTACTTAGTGTACTTGAAAAGTCTTGAAGTCTGCAGTTTGGTGGTTCTCTTACAGCTTGCTTCAGTGAGCCCTGAATTAGCTACTAATCTAGGAAGACGCAAAGGACATGTTTAGCCTTAGGCTAGGGGAAGATGATTCTGTGAAGTCTAAATATGATCTCTAAGGTAGTTCTCCAATCAGTTTAGGACCTTCTCTTAATGTAAATTCAGATGGTTCTCAGTCAGAAGACAAGTTTTATTGGTTCAGTCAAAATTCTTTAAAAAAATAGCATACTTAGAACATAATTCCAAAGACTTTGACAGAGCAAAACAATGTTGTAGTTAAATTTTATCATTATGATTTACGACTTTGTATCTCTACCTGGTGCTACGGAATAAATAAAATGCCTTAAAGTGAATAATCTATGAGTACCGTTTATATTGTTGCTATATCATGCTGAAAGCCACTTCCTCAACCTTCCGGGGGCTTCTGCTTGGAGCTTCAGAGAATCACATGCATCCTGCAGGCTTTTGACCATCCTGTCCGCCCGGTTCACGTCAGCACCTAGCCCTACTGTTCCCAAGCAAAGAGGCAAAGGAAGGAAAGCTGCGTGGAGAGAGAAATGCCCTGGGTCATTGCTGCCTAGGAAGCTCTAAAGTCTCTTGCCAGCAACTGGGTGTGTTTGGGCTTTAGGTAAACTAATGGCCCCTCTGTGGCTGGTTATCTTTTCTGCTCTGTGATGCCTCTATTCAGGGATTAAGAGCAAGTACACTCACTGCACTACCTAACGTAAATTCTCATTAGTGCTAACATATAACACACTTTCAGAGAAGAGAAAGGCACTCTTTAGGTCTCCTTGGCTTACATAGGAAAAAAAAAAACATTCAACAATGGATATAGGTTTTAGGAAAATACTCATTAAAATTCCTGGTTGTAATCCTTACACTAATATCCGCTTTCAATCTCCTTCTCACTGTTTCCCCCCCCACACACACACATATGCATATATTCTCTCTCTCTCCCTATATTTATGTGTGTGTGTGTGTGTGTGCAAGCATTGTATGTGTGTATATGTTTTGTGTGTATGCACATATCTGGATACCAAATGTTTGTGTTACCATGGTCAGTGGAGGGGGCAGAAGTAACAGAATCTTTATTATCTGGGAGGCAGTTACGCTTCCCATTGTACCATCAACACAGAGTCTTTATTATGTGAATATGACCCAGATAAAGCACATGGGCTAGGGGTAGAAACAAGCACACATTCTAACACAAATATGGAGGTGGGATAATACTACACAGTGATTTTATACAATGCCATCTCTGAAGCTGTGTATTGCTTTCTAATGTCCTTTTAATATGACAATATTGAGTTACCTGTTTTTCACTTTTGCTGATAGCTCTTCTAGTCCTTAATATTATATGACTACTTTTATTTTGGGGTTTTTTTTTGGGGGGGGGAGGATGAGGTAGGGTTTTACTCTAGCCCAGGCTGACCTGGAATTCTCTCTGTATTTCCAGTGTTGCCTCAAACTCATGGTCATCCTCCTGCCTCTACGTCCCAAGTGCTGGGATTAAACTACTTTCTAAAAATATTTTATTTGATTATTTGAGAGAGGAAGAGAGCAAGAGAAGTAGGGAAAGAGAGAGAGAGAGGCAGATAGAAAGAGAGAATGGGTACGCCAGGGCCTCTAGCCACTGCAAATGAACTCCAGACACATGTTCCACCTTATACATCTGGCTTTACATGGGTACTGGGGAATAGAACCTGGGCCCTTAGCCTTTGCAGGCAAGTACTTTAACCACTGAGCTATTTTTCCAGCCCTCTATGACTACTTCGTAATGTTTCCTTATTCCAATTAAACTATATGCTAAAGATCAAGGGAAGTTTCATTTTCTTTCATACCCCATTGCAGTAGTTAGTGCAAACTATAAGCTTACTAAATGCTTCTCAATTTAATGAAATGTTCAAATGGATGGATGGATATGTGGAGGAATGGATGGATGGATGGATGGATGGATGGATGGATGGATGGATGGAGACTAGCCCATTCATGTGAGAAGTTTCATGACAGAGTTTGACTTTTTTCTTTCCATGGTTGAGCAAAGCATTTGGGCTATAGGAAGTATGATGCTAAAGAAGGCAAAAAGGCATGGAGCCTAAGAAGACAAATTCCCGTCCATTGTCTTGATACTGGAGTGGAAGCAGCAAAGTCCCCAGCGCAAGCACTTCTGCCTTCCTTTTTAAACACCTGCCTGAAGCTATCAGTCTTTGATGCAGAGGGCTTCTGAGAGAAGCAGTGTATGTCCCAGAAAACAGAATTATACAATCAGAGGTCACAGGAACAACTCATCCACCTTCGGAAAGAAGTGAAATACTGCAGAAGGGAATACATAGACCCTCAATCAAGATGGGCTTACTTGGGAAGCATTGTCCTTGGCCCTGATTTACCATTGTATTTCCTATAGAAAGGTGAGAATTCTACCAAGCCTACTACAAAATTTGGTATGAAAGTCCCTCAGTAAATCAAATGGTAGCTTGTTTCCCAGTATAGTACTCAAAAATATCTCCACAGATCTTCCCGGCAACAATTACAATCTCACTGGTCTCATTGGTTCTCAGTTGTGGGAAGTTCAACAGGACGAGGTCTCAAAAGCAGTGCTTCATTCCACCGCTCTCCCACCTTCAGGGGTCATCTGATGGAATCTGTGTAGAGAGAGGAGTTGTAAGGAGTAAAGAAAGAAACACTGTAAGCATATTAGTGGGGCAGGGAGTATATCCCAAGATTTCCTGAAGGAAACAACACAGAACTATGTTTGTGTGTGTGTGAAGAGGGGAAAATAGTCATTACAGGAATGGATAGACAGGATCATCTTTGTATGTTGGAATGATGTTTAGTTAAACTTTTTATAAGTGGATGGAAAATTCCATTTTAAAATTCAAGCCATGAGTACAAGGGATGTTGTTCAGTGTAGAGGAAATAAATTAGACAATAAAGTGATGACAGGTCATTATCTGTTGTGCTCACAGGAAGTCAGGGCTCAGAATCAGGCTTTCCAGCCCTACCAAGGCATGTCTGCCTGTAATAATCTCACTCCGCTAGGCTTCTAGGATGGTTCACACCTCAGGACTTTTGTCCTGAGCACATACTGAAGGGGCCTTTTAATTTGGGTTTTTATTCCTGGTGGGATGGTTAGCTGAGAGGAGAAATAAGCACCAGAGGATAAGGTTAATTGTCTTGCAGGAGAAAGGGGAGATGGGCTGTGACCCAGGCCTTATCGTTCCCTTCTCCTCTCCCAGAATGAAATGGGTTTGCTACAAATTCATGAGCTAGGCTGTAAATCTCTGCCAGTCAGGACAGGCTGACTGGTGGTTTTCAGGAAAGGAGTTCACCATATCCACCTCATCCAATGTCCGCTCCATATAACAGGCTAGGAGCAAAGGCCATGGCAGAAAGAAGTGTTAAGTTAAACAGCATCCTCTAGTGGAAGACTCACTCAGTTTCCCAGAACAGCATCTCTTCAGTGGGGCATTGGCTGCATCCCAAAGATGGATCCCTACAGACTTTCACACAGCTATACAAACATCTGGAGAAAACACACCCACCTCACAAGCTCTCCAGGACATTAGCGTCTTTCTCAGTAAACTCTGGGAAGGGTATTGTGAAGCCTTCTTTGCCTTTCAACCAGAAAGTCGTTTGATCTCCCTTGCCCTGTGGGAGGTGGAGGAAAAACTGGTGAGTCACAAAGGGGAGGCTGCCTGGGAAGACTGGTTGTGTCCACCATGCTTTCCTGAACAGCAGTGGCCACTGCTATGAAGTAAAGTCCTCCTTACAGATGAAAGCCTGATGACATTCTTGGGCTATGCTAATAGCCCACATGAACAGTCAGCCATGGTTTGATAGGGAAAGCCACAGAGACTAAATTTGTAGCAAAAAATATTTTTAAAATATTGAAATCTATTAAATGCTTAGTGTGAGTTGAACACCAGATAAAGCACCTCATGTATATGTTTACATTGACTCCTCACAGCGAGTATTATCACTATGCCCATTTTTCAGATGACAAAATCAAGTTCCTAAATCAGACAGCTATGAAGGGATAGACTAGGCTGCCAGGCAAGGTCTACACTGCTGCCTTCCAGAAGGACTTTCCTTCTACCGGAAGTAACTTGAAGGGGTGCGGTACTCAGAGCTAGGTTCAACAAGCATAGGAAGGGAGGCCACTCCCCTGCCCAGTGTCATCGTGATCACCCACTGTTCCTGAGAACATCACAAGAACACCCATGCTCCTCTTCTCCCCTCCCTCTCCTCAGGAAAGGGAAGTCTGAGGGAGCAATCAGAGTGTATCATCCGGGTATTTCAGTGATAGAGGCTGGAGAGAAAAAGACAGAAGGAAGAGGAAGAGCTAGTCTGAATATATACAGATGAGGAGCTCCAAGGCCAAATCAATGGTCACTTTAGCCCCAGTGAAGGGACACAAAGGAAAAGTGGGCATGATAATTCCTGGGGTGGGGTTCACTGGTGCTTCATGTGAGAAACTGCTCTGGGGTGGAAGCTGACTGGCCTTTGGAGGCAAGAGGAAGGAGGCATTCCTTAAGAGGCTTTGGTATAGGTGATATGCTTCCTACTGGACATCCACACCTGACCATTTGGCAAAGAGGGCTTCAGAATTCCACTCCCTGGGTTTATTGAGGTGTCCCCTGAGATTCATTCATCCTACCCACTCTTCAACACGTCCATCAAGAGCCCAAATCACAGGACAGTTGGCCTGGACTTACCTTGACTGGAATTGTGCCTCTTTTTTGTAAATGGTACCCTGCTGCTGCCCTGAGGGCCCCTGCAGCGCTCTGAGAAATGTGGATCCAGAGAGCTGCCAGAGATGAGGAATTGTCTAGCTAGCATCTTGTCACTGGGGGAGTCAGCAAGTGGGGGCTTCCTTGGAGAAGGTAACTACTCTTCTTTGATTCTTTGATCCCTAGAACCTCTCATTAAATGAAGCACACAGTCAGACATGGAAGCACATGCCTATAATCTCAGCACTTGGGAGTTTAAGGCCAGATTTTGCTACATAGCAAATTGGAGGCCAACCTAGTCTAGATAAAAATCTGTCTCAAATAAAAATAAATAAATAAATAATCTTTAAAGCACAAATAGTTATCGGAAGTCTACCATCCAGGCATTGATCAGATGCTGTTGGGTGCTACTCACAATTTATCATATTTAGTCCAGAAACACAGGGAAGAACTACTTTCAGTAAACAAGATGGCCATCTAAGTTGCTCACTAGATTCACGGGGTTCCTCAGGCATTCCAAGACAAGCTGGGGCATTGTGGTGGTTTGAATAGATGACCCCCAATATATTCAGTGTTTTATTAGCTTGTAGTTTGCATCTGCATCTAGTTGCACCTGGCTGGAGGCAGTGTCACTGGGCAGATCTTAAGGTGCGGTGGTGGGTTTGAGTTTTCAATCTAAAGATATGCAAAGTGTGCCTAACTGGAATCCCTCAAGTGTGCTGTGCTGTGTGGCTTTTGGCTTTTAGGTTTGTGCTTCTCTCTCTGTGTTTGGTCCTGTGAAAGCAGGCCAGCTTTTTTTGTCATTATGGAACTTTCCCTGGATCTGTGAACTTCAATAAATTCCTTCCTCCATAACTGTTCCTGGTCTGGACGCTCATCTCAGTGAACCTGAAGCTGTCTACTACAGGCATATTACCGAAAATGCTGATTACAACCAGAAATACATCTAGAATCAGGTTTAGAGCCTATGTAAGCAGCCAGCTTCTACATTTATTTGAACATCCTTTTCAAACAGGTACAGATGGATTTCAATCTGTGTTTACAACTTTATTGATTTAGTTAAATAGACAGTATAATTGTTTGTGTGTGTTTCTCTACTCTATGTGGAAAAAAATCTCCAAAGTTAATCTAAATTCTTTGAAACTTGAAATCACTGAGGAAATCTTGTTTCTTTGCCTCAACTGACAAATGTCATAGATCAGTTTCGCTACAGCTAATGCAATAAAATTACTAGGCAGCAAATTAGTGTGATGTCTCCTATAGTTAATGGTCATGGATGTCCTCTGTACTACTGAGAATATCTCAAGGGTGGGAATATTACCACCTACAGTCCAGAGTCAGCCCACTAGTCATATCTGCAAATAAAGCTTTATTTTAATTTTATTTAATGTCATGCCATTCATGCACATATTTCTAAGGTTGCTGATTCTTTTTTGATTTTCTTCTGGTTTTTCAAAGTAGGGTTTTGCTCTAGCCCAGGCTAACCTGAAATTCACTATGTAGTCTCAGGGTGACCTCGAGCTCACAGCAATCCTCTTACATCAACCTCCGGAGTGCTGGGATTAAAGGAGTATGCCACCACACCCACACTAAGGATCCTTTATTTAAAAAAATATATATTTATAATTTATAATATATATAATAATAAAATAATATTATATATATACGTACATATATATATATTATTTTTATTTATTTATTTGACAGAGAAAGAGGGAGAGCAATAATGGACATACCAGGGCCTCCAGTCACTGTAAATGAACTCCAGATGCATGTGCTCCCTTGAGCATCTGGCTAATGTGGGTCCTGAGCCAGGGTCCTTTGCCTTTGCAGGCAAACACCTTAACCGCTAAGCCATCCTTCTAGCCCTAAGGTTCCTTTTGAGACTGAATGGCATAATTAAGTTGTTGCAGCAGAGGCTTTATGGCCCCTGAAGCCTAAAACATTTGCTTTCTGGCCTTGTATACATAGAAAAGATTTCAAGGATGGAAATGACAGAGTTTGCCTGGCAAGCATGAAGACCTAACTGTGGTCCCCAGAATCCATGTTTAACGAGCCAGCTGTAGGGCTGCAGAGATGGCTCAGGTTGGCAAAGCACTTGGAAGTACAAGGACCCGAATGTCATGTCTCCAGAACAGCACCCACACAATGCCAGCTTGGCAGTGCTGGAGAGGCAGAGGAAGGAGAATCCCCCCGGCCTGTGGGGCCTGGCTACTCTAGCTGCACTGGTGAGCTCTGGGTTTAAAGAAAAAGCCCACCTCAAAAATCATAGTGGAGTTTAGCCTAGGACTTCTGGTCAAGATGGTGACCGCCTAGCTGCACTACAGACAACAAGGAAAAAAAGGCAAGTATTCAAGGGAAATTAGAAATTTTTTGCAAGAGGGAGGGCACAGATTGGGGTAAAAGAGGGAAGCACACCCCCCCCCCCCGCGACCCACGCCCCGCCACCCCGCGACCCGCCGCATTGGCGCGGCCCAGCACCCCGGTGGCCCTGCGCGCCCCACAACCCCCAGGCCCCACGCCCGCACGCCCCTCCCCCCCACGCGCCCCACGCTCCCTATCCACACGCAGCAGGCGTGCCCTGCACCCCCCACACCCCACGCGTGCCCCGAGACCCCGGCGCCCACCCCCCCCCCGCGCGCCTCGAGCCCCCCACCCCGCTGAGCCCCACCCCTCCACGCGCCCCACGCTCCCTATTCACACGCGACAGGCGCACCCCGAGCGCCCAGGCGTGCCCCGCGACCCCGTGACCCCGCGCGCCCCAAGATGCTCACGCACCCCCCCCCCCGCATCCAGAGCACCCTGCGGAGTCCTGCGCCCTCTTACCTCAGCGTGCTCCACACCCCCCGCCCGACCCACGACCCCTTCCCCCGCGCGACCCGCCCCTGACCCCCACCCCTGCGAGTCCAGAGCACCCCGTGGCGTCCCGCAGCGTCCCGCCCCCACCCCCATGCGCTAGGAGCACACATCCTGTGCTCCTAGCAGCCCCACCACGCACCGCCCCCCGCGCGCCCAGCGCCCCCACCCCCATGCGCCCCGGGGCATCCAGCATGCCCCAACCCCATGTGCCCCGCGGCGCCCCCAGCCCCCCCCCCCCCCCCCCGCCTGCCCCGGCGCCTCCGGCCCCACCCACTCTGCGCGCCCCACACCCCCTGCTCCTGATTGCCCGGTGCCCCGGTGTGCCCCACGCCCCCCCCCCCCCCCCCCCCCCCGCCGTATGCCCCACTTGCTCCATACACCCCATCGCACCCTGCGCCCCCCGTCCGCTCACCTGCCCACGCACCCTCCACACGTCCCGCGTGGCTGTGCTCTGATCGGGCACCCACCAGTCACGCCTGCCAGCCTGCTGCACTGAAGCTGAGACCTCCTACCTCATTCTCTGATCCTGCGAGTAGACCAGCCACGTGGTGCTCGGTTCGCAGGCCTGTGGGGACCACCCCTGCCGTGAATAGGTGGCTGCCAGATCCCCTGCGGCTGTGCTCACATCACTTGCCGCTGGTCAGCCTCTGCTGTGTCCTGATTCCGTACCCACATCATCTGCCTCTGCACTACAATTGCATGTGCAATGGGCCCACTCCCACAGCAAGAGCCACACAAGTCCACACTGAGTCACTAGCGCCAGCGCAGGTGCCATCCCCTACCTGTACATCGCCACCCACCCCCCCCATTCCCCTGAGGCAGGAGAGCACAGACTGTTTACAGACCCCAGTGTACCAAGCCAGAGTCTGGGCACCTTCAGGGCTTGCTACCTCAGTCCCCTTTCAAGCTCAAAGGCAGGCAGCTTAGGTGCATTACTGGGTAAGAATTTAGGCAACTTTGGTGCCCCTGTCAGGCTATAGATAGGTGGCTTTGGCAAGAGTGAGCAAAAACCCAGTCTGCTTGCAATGGTCCCAGGCTGCCTTGGATTCGCATTAAGCTAGATCCCAGGCTGCTCCACCCACCTACCTGCCCATACACTGACATGGGTAGACCACAGCGCAAAAGAAATAACACAAAAAATAAAATGGAAGAAAATCTAGACAGATCACCCAGTCCAACAAGGATCACAACTAACCAAAACATAGAAGAGTGTTTAGGATGAGAACATCAAGTGGAAGCAACGAACAATGCAACCCTGACCAAACTACTGCTAGAACTGACAGGAAAGCTACAAAGGATAGATAATCGTATGGATGCTACCATCACTAAGCTAGAGCAATATGATAAGACACTGGAAGGAATTCAAAGAGAGCTAAGAGAGTTGAGGAAGAGTGTAAAAAAAGAGGACCTTAAAAATCAGCTGGCCACACTAAATGAAAATATAAAGAAATGCAAGGATGATTTCCAAGAATCATCAAGAAAATCAGAAAATGAGATAAAAAGGGAGCTGGACAAAGCAATGGAAGTGATACATAGGAAAGTAGTAGAAAATGCAAACTTAATTGAACAAGTCCAAAACTCACTAGAGGCTCTCAAGAATAGAGTCAGCGAAGTGGAAAATAGAAATTCTGATCTGGAAGACAGGATGGAAGAAACAATTCGAGAGTCCAAGAATTTCAATAAGTTCAAAAGTTCCTGTGAACAGAACATGAGAAAATTGTGGGATACACTTAAACGTCCTAATATCAGAATCATTGGAATACCAGAAGGAGAAGAATTTCAGACCAAAGGCATGGAGAACCTAGTCAACACAATAATTGAAGAAAACTTCCCCCGTCTCTTAAAAGAAAGGCCCATCAAGATTCAAGAAGCAAACAGAACTCCTAACCGACTAGAGCACAGGAGAAACTCCCCAAGACATATTATCATTAAGACTCTAAACATTGACACCAAGGAAAAAATCCTAAATGCAGCTAGGGAAAAACAGCACACCACTTTCAAAGGAAACCCCATCAGAATTACTTCAGACTTCTCAATGGAAACCCTGAAAGCTAGAAGGGATTGGAATGAAACTCTCCAAACTCTAAGAAACTATGGCTTTCAACCCAAACTACTCTACCCGGCAAAAGTCTCCCTTATAATAGATGGTGAAAGGAAAACTTTCCATGACAAAACTCAGCTTTACAATTATATGAACACAAAACCAAACCTACAGAAAGTACTCCAGGAAATTCTCCACAAAGAAGAAACAAATAACCAAACACAAATGCCTACAAGAAGAAGATCACAGCAACCAAACCCAGAGTAGATAGAAAAAAAAAAAAATTAAACTCTGTGAAAATGCCAACACACCTCTACCACCACAACATGACAGGGATCAAATCAAATCTCACAGTCATCACCCTAAACATTAATGGCCTTAATTCACCCATCAAGAGACACAGGCTAACAGGGTGGATCAAAAAATTAGACCCCTCAATCTGCTGCCTTCAAGAAACCCACCTTACCACTAAAGACAGAAACCTTCTCAGGGTGAAAGGGTAGAAAACAATATTCCAGGCAAATGGGAATAAGAAATAAGCAGGTGTAGCTATATAAATATCAGATAAAGTTGACTTCAAACCAAAAACAATCAAAAAAGACAAAGAAGGCTACTTCCTACTTATAAAGGAAACAATCCATCAAGAGGATATTACAATCATAAATCTGTATGCACCAAACACAGGGGCACCACAGTTCATAAAACAAAACCTACTTGACAATAAAACAGAAATAACTACCAACACCATCATAGCTGGGGACTTTAACACACCATTATCAGTAATACACAGATCATCCAAACAGAAGCTCAACAGGGAAGTAAGAGAGCTCAACAAAACTATAGAGCACTTAGACCTAACAGACATCTACAGAACTTTCCATCCCAAATCCACAGACTACACATTCTTCTCAGCAGCCCATGGAACATTCTCTAAAATAGACCATATACTGGGTCACAAAGATAGCCTCCACATATTTAGGAAAATCGACATAATTCCCTGCATGATATCAGATCATAATGCTATATTCCTAGAAATCAACAACCAAAAAACCATCAAGAACCCCAACGGTAACTGGAAACTGAATAGCACACTCTTAAACAATAAATGGATAGTGGATGAAATAAAAAATGAAATTGAAAAATTCCGGGAATTGAATGACAATGAGAACACATCATACCAAAACTTATGGGACACAATGAAGGCAGTCCTCAGGGGAAAATTCATAGCACTCAATGCCTTCATAAAAAAGACAGAAAGATCCCAAATCAATAGCCTAACCATCCACCTAAAGGCATTGGAAAAACAAGAAAAACCCAACCCAAAGAGCTCCAGAAGGAAAGAAATAATTAAAATCAGAGCAGAAATTAATGAATTGGAATCCAAGGAAACAATTAAGGCAATTGACAAAACAAAGAGCTGGTTCTTTGAAAAAATAAACAAGATTGACAAACCTCTGGCCAATTTGATCAAGCAAAAAAAGGAGAGACTCCAAATTAACAAAATTCAAAATGAAAAAGGAGAGATCACAACAGACATAAGTGAAATCGGCAGAATCATCAGGACTTATTTCAAAAACCTCTACTCCACAAAACTGGAAAATGTGGAGGAGATGGATAAATTCCTGGATGCATATCATCTACCAAAGCTAAACTCAGAGCAGATCAACCACCTCAATGAACCCATCACACTCATGGAGATTGAAAAAGTAATAAAAAACCTCCCAAAAAAGAAGAGTCCAGGACCAGATGGATTCCCAGCCGAATTTTATCAAACCTTCATGGAAGAACTCAAACCAATCTTCCTAAAACTGTGCCACACAATTGCAGAACAGGGAAAGCTTCCCAACTCCTTCTATGAAGCTAGTATCACCCTAGTCCCAAAATCAGGCAGAGATGCCACAAGAAAAGAAAACTATCGGCCTATTTCCCTAATGAACATAGACACAAAGATCCTCAACAAAATACTAGCAAACCGAATCCAACAACACATCAAAAGCATTATCCACCTTGACCAAGTAGGATTTATCCCAGGAACACAAGGGTGGTGCAACATACAAAAATCTGTCAATGTAATACACCACATAAACAAGCTTAAACATAAAAATCACATGATCATTTCGATAGATGCAGAAAAGGCCTTTGACAAGATACAACATAACTTCATGATCAAAACATTGGAGAGAATCGGCATGGCCGGTTCACATCTTACCATAATAAAGGAAATATACAAAGCTCCAAAGGCCCAAATAATACTTAATGGAGAGAGACTGGAGGAATTCCCATTGAGATCAGGAACAAGACAGGGATGTCCTCTCTCACCTCTGCTTTTCAACATAGTTCTGGAAGTCCTAGCCCAAGCAATAAGGCAGGAGAAGGAAATAAAAGGGATACAATTTGGAAAGGAAGAAGTTAAGTTAGCTCTATTTGCTGATGACATGATTGTATATGTAAGAGACCCAAGAGACTGCAGCCCAAAACTCCTGAAGGTGATTAACTCCTATAGCAAAGTAGCAGGATACAAAACCAATGCACAAAAATCGGTAGCATTTCTGTATGCAAATGACAAAGACACAGAAAAAGAAATAAAGGACATAGTCCCATTTTCAATAGCAACAAAAAAAATAAAATACCTTGGAATAACGTTAACCAAGGAAGTAAAAGATCTATACAACGAAAATATAAAAACTCTCAAAAAAGAAATTGAGGAGGACTTGAAAAGATGGAAAGACCTCCCATGCTCCTGGATAGGCAGAATTAACATTGTGAAGATGACAATCCTACCAAAGGCAATATATAGATTTAACGCAATTCCAATTAAAATCCCTACAGTGTTCTTCACAGAGATAGAAAAAATGATCTCAAAGTTCATATGGAAAGGCAGAAGGCCTCGCATATCCAAACATATCCTCAGCAAAACAAATACCTCTGGTGGCATCACCATACCCGATATAAAGCTATATTACAAAGCCATAGTAATAAAAACAGCATGGTACTGGCATAAAAACAGGAGTATAGACCAATGGAATAGACTTGAGGACCCAGATTTTGGGCCAAGCAACTATAGCTACTTGATATTCGACAAAGGCCCAAACAATATAGGCTGGAAAAAAGATAGCATCTTCAACAAATGGTGCTGGACAAACTGGATAACCACATGCAGGAAACTAAAACTTGATCCACACATTTCCCCATGCACAACACTCAAATCCAAATGGATCAAAAACCTCAACATAAGACCAGAAACTTGAAAACTACTGGAAGAAAATTTAGGAAGTACTTTCCATGATATAGGAATGGAAAAAGACTTCCTGAATAAAACCCCAGTGGCTCAAGTTCTTAAACAGTCACTCAACCATTGGGATCATATGAAGCTGAAGTGTTTCTTTACAGACAAGCATATAATAAGCAAAGCCAATAGAATACCCACAGAATAGGAGAAAATATTTGCAGGTTATCCAACTGATAGAGGCCTTATCTCTAGAATTTACAAAGAACTCAAAAGTCTAAACAATAAGAAGACAAATACCCCACTCACAAAATGGGGCACAGAGTTAAACAGGCAATTCACAAAGGAAGAGATACAAATGGCAAACACACACCTAAGAAAATGTTCATCATCCCTAATCATCAGAGAAATGCAAATTAAAACAACTATGAGATTCTACCTTACCCCAATAAGGATAGCCAACATCAAAAGGTCAAATGAAAATAAATGCTGGCAAGGATGTGGTGAAGCAGGGACACTCATTCACTGTTGGTGGGAATGCAGGATGGTACAACCACTTTGGAAAGCAATATAGAGACTCCTGAAAAAGCTGGCTATAGAAATACCAACAGACCTAGTTATACCATTACTGGGCATCTACCCTAAAATCTTCAAACCAAAAGCCAGAGAGATTTGCTCAACCATGTTCGTAGCAGCTCAATTCGTAATAGCTAAAAGCTGGAATCAACCCAGATCTCCATCATTAGAAGAATGGATAACAAAGATGTGGTATATCTACACAATGGAATTCTATACAGCAGTAAGAAAAAACGACATAAAGAAATTTGAGGAAAAATGGTTGAACCTGGAACAGATCATTCTCAGCGAACTTACCCAATCACAGAAAAAAAATCGACACATAGTCTCACTCATCTGCAACACCTAACCTGAATCTGCCCAAGATGCCTTACATACCCAGAAAGCACCTCATGGACTAGACAATAAGATGGATGGGAGGGCGGGGAGGGAATCAAAGGGTGGAAAACAGTAATCCGGACCCAAACGGCAATGGTACCATAAAATTCTACTTCCTAAAAGACAGAGCAAATGGCTGAACCTTCACTAGACCCTTACAGGAAACACCTGAACCACAAGACACTGGAGAGGGTAGGATCAAGACTGACCTAAATCTCCTGCATCTTCCCTCCCTCCCTCTCCCCCTCTCCCCTCTATCTCTCTCCTCTCTAACTCTTGTATATTAGTTATCTTTCTCCTCAATTTCTTAGTGGACACTGACCTGTAACCCCCACTTCCAGCTTGGGCCTACCATCCACAATGAGCTTTTGGTCAGAGAAACCTACGAGGTTTCCCAAAACAATGACAGACTTCTGTCAGAGTACTTGATGACCCACCAAAGGCCAATGGTAAGACACTATTGCTGAAGACTCCATACGCAGCTGATGCGTAAAATGGAATGACATGGCTGGAAGCCAGGAGAGAGTCAGTCCCCGGACAGTCAGTGTGTCTAGTGCCAGAAGGCGCTACATAGGCGACTGGGGGAAATGACCAAGATCTATCCAAGCAACACATTGTTTAACCTAATTAGCAACAAATAACCGGATGTGATGCCCACACAAGTGCAATAGTGGTACACAGCCATGGTGAGGAATCAATTGCTCTTGATTTGGCTAACTGATCCACGCAGTGGTACTAGACCCATAGCTGGAGCTGGGAAACAAGTCAGAACCATACCCAAACACAAGCCCACTCTACAATATCAAGCTACCATCAATCACAGGGTATAAGAGAGCCTACACCTATCAAACTGTCTATCAAAAAAGTAAGTGTTATCTCAATTTTCCGGGTGCTAACTTACTCTCCGTTGGAGAATCTGCTTCTCTTTTCCAGATAGATGCAGATCCTAAGAAGAGAGCTGCCCCAACATACCTCAAAAGGGGCCCAACTGAAACTAAGGACAACTGGCGAAATTAGCAAGGGTGATGTTTTCCTGTGAACCGGATACCAGCACAAAGGGGAAGGAGATCAACGCAGAGAAAAATCAACTCCTACCAAATCAGAGAGCCAGAGCCTCAGAGGCCCCCAACACCTCAGCACTGAAGCAAACCAAAAATGAACCCAACATGGCTCAGGGAAATCTTGCGGAAGAGGGGGCGGAAAGAATGTCAGAGTCACATGTTGGGTCATGATTTGCAGAGACATTTATCATACCAATAACTGGGGGCTAACTCCACAATGCACAACCCATTTTCATTAACAAGGAGGGCCTAATGGGAGGGGGTAGATCAAACTGCCTGTATTTGCTGAAAAGAAAGCTAATAAATTAAATTTAAAAAAATCATAGTGGATAGAAATCGAAGAAGACAGCCAACATTGACCTCCAACCTTCACACAGACATGTGGACCCCCAACACTCATGCTTTCACACATATATGAGCATATATATATGTATGTATGTATGTATGTATATCACACACATACACATGCCAAAAAAAATAGCCTAAGTAAAGCAACATATGCTTACAATTCCAGTGAGGAGGCACAGACAGAGGATGCCTGGGGCTTGCTGACCTGCCAGTGTAAGCTAGTAGTAAAGTTCTAATCCACTGAGTGATCTCCTCTCAAAAATGCTGTGTGATCCCCGAGGACAGCACCCATGGTGGTCCTCTGGCTTCTGCATGAACTCATACACATGTGTACATGCTTACACACACACAAAACCCAAAAAGAAGAACAAAAAGAAATAAGGAGGAAGCCATGCATGCTAAAATGGCTCTGAAGACACAGCATAGTTCAAAAGCCCTGTCGACACAGCTGGTGAGTAGTCTCCTGTGGACAATGGTATTCTTTTTTTTTTTAATATATATATTTTTTGTTCATTTATTTATTTATTTATTTGAGAGTGACAGACACAGGGAGAAAGAGAGATAGAGGGAGAGAGAGAGAATGGGCGCGCCAGGGCTTCCAGCCACTGCAAGCGAACTCCAGACGTGTGCGCCCCCTTGTGCATCTGGCTAATGTGGGACCTGGGGAACCGAGCCTCGAACCGGGGTCCTTAGGCTTCACAGGCAAGCGCTTAACCGCTAAGCCATCTCTCCAGCCCCTCGGCTACCTTATTAATCTCTGTTGCCTGTGCATGCTTCTGGAATCAGCAAGTCTAGCTCTGCCCTGCTCTGTCCACAGATATATACTCTCTTTCCAGTGTAAAACCCTTTGATGATTCATCTTTATAAACAATCCCAGGTATGCTTTCTTAAGTTCTCTAATTGGTTACCTACTACTTCGATGTTTTACCTATAACCTTGACAGTAAACGTTCCCTGACGAAGGTGAGCTCCCCTTTCAGCCTTCTTTAAGTCACTTCTGCAGTCAGAGATCGCCCTGTGAGGACACTCAGTTACTAACTCTGTTTGCCTGAGATCGTGTATTGGGGACACCATCCCGTAAAGCCAGGAGTCCCTCTTCTATTCTACATGCTGCCGTCAGTCCTGACGACCTGTGTGGAGGCCAATCTGGAGTTGGAGCTTCTCCGTGGGCATGTGCCCAGTCTGGAAGTTGATGGTGGCGCTGAGTAAGTGCAGCGACACGGTGGCAATGTCATTCACACGTTGGGTCCTGTTGCGGATGGGAAGCCCACTGGCCACCAAGTATGCATCACCAATGGTTTCCACCTGAAAATGATACAGAAAGAAAAAAAGAAGTGTCCTTCATTTTCTATGAGGAAAGCCCAGCGAGGGGCAGGATGCGAGGAGGGACAACAAGGCCACTCCCCTGCCGCCAAGCTTCACACTTGCTAACCTCTACCCCACCCGAGTCCCAGCATTTCCCCGAGTTTCTGCTCTTTCCTTGATTCTTCCACAGAGCCTTCCTCACCCCCACGGAGACCGCTTCTGCCCCTGAGTTCTGCTAGTAGGGACTGTCTCTTCCCAGCCCAAGATCTGCTGCTGTGCAAAGGGCAGCAGTGTGCTGATGGAGCAAATGTGGAAGCAGCAGGTGACTCCCTCGAGTGGACTTCATCTTACCCAACCTGAAATTTCCTTGCCCTATGCAAGGCCTTGACCTATACTTATATAAATGTTTATATCTTTGTGATCTGTCCTCTTTTCCCCATGTCCTCCTCATAAAACCAGCATTTGATCTTTCTTTCTTTCTTTCTTTCTTTATTATTTATTTACTTGAGAGAGAAAGAGGCAGAGAGAGAGAGAAAGAGAGAGTGGGAGAGGGGGGAGAATAGGCGCGTCAGGGCTTCCAGCCACTGCAAAGGAACTCCAGACGCGTGCGCCCCCTTGTGCATCTGGCTTTCTTGGGTCCTGGGGAATCAAGCCTCGAACTGGGGCCCTTTGGCTTCACAGGCAAGCACTTAACCGCTAAGCCATCTCTCCAGCCTAGCACTTGATCTTTCATTTGCAATAGAAAAGTAATCACTGGTGGGTGTAGGTTAGAGTTCAGAACTCCAGAACCCACATTCACTTCCAGGCATGGTGGTGCTTTCTGTAATCCCAATACTGGGAAGGTGCAGAAAGGGACTCTCTGGTGCTCGCTGGCTAGATGGTCTAGCCCAGTGAGCTCCAGGTTCAGAAAGAGACCCTGTCTCAAAGAATAAAGTGGAAAACAACTGAAGAAGACCTCTGGTTCTAACCCCAGATCTCCAATGAATGCATACACAGGCACACACACATTTTCAAACATATATGCACCTACATACATACACACATGCATGCACACCACCAAACACAAGAAAGACATAAAATAAAATAAAAGGAACCAATTAATAGAAGCTTGGGGCTAGCCCCTGGTAAACACAACTGTAGCTAGTGGAAGCCAAGGCTGACATGCAAAGTCACTGGATTAGTCAGGAGGTAGGAACACTGTCATTCTATAGGAACATCTCTGTCCTGGTTACCCCAAAATTATTTTTAAAATGTTAACTATTCAACAAATCTACCCTGGTTGTAGGTCACCTCTCCTCACCAGATAACATCCTTTAGAAGGAGGTACCAGATGTAAGACTGGCACATGAGAAGTGTCACCTAGACGGAGGCTCCAGGGGGAGAAGTCCCAGAGCATGCTGTCCTGGGCAAAGCAGGTGCTGCCAGGCTGAGGTGCGGCAGTGTGCTCTTGGAGGCGACCCATGCCATCCGACCCATGCCATCCGTTCTTTTGGAATAGCGTGGTGGTTTGTTTCAGGTGTCCCCGTGAACTTAGACGTTCTAAATGCTAGGTTCCCAGCTGATGGAGATTTGGGGATTGACGCTTCCTGGAAGGAGTGCATTGTTGGGGGTGGGCTTATGGGGGTTCTAGCCATTGTCCCCTTGCCAGTGTGTGGCACACTCTCCTGTTGCTATTGTCCACCTGATGTTGGTGGGGGTGGTAATGTCCACCCTCTGCTCATGCCATCATTTCCCCCTATTATCATGGAGCTGCCCCTTGAACCTGTAAGCCAAAATAAACCCTCTTTTTTTTCCCCAAAAGCTGCTCTTGGTTGGGTGATATCTGCCAGCAATGTGAACCTGACCACAACAAATAGCTGAGGTAATGCCGCCTTGTTTTGATTACACCCTGACTCCATTTTGTCCCTGCATGGGTGCTTTCAGCTGCTAATGCTCTAACTCCCCTGAAAGGCCACATCTGCATTGGCAGCACATTAAGGACTTTCTATGATCCCAAACATAGCCCGATGTATAAACCCAAGGCAACTCCAGGATATATGAACTAAACAACTGCTGGTGTGTAATCAAAATAATGGCTGTTCCAAGGTTATCCTAACCTACTTCTGGCACTGATATTATGATTTTTTTTGGGGGGGAGGGGTCTTTATAATGTTCTACCCCTGAGCTTCTTCCCCCAGAGTTCTTTCTGGCATCAGCCCCTCTGGGTAACCAGGTTAAAAAAGGGATTTTTAATTCACTTAAGAAATGTGGTGGGGGGCTGGAGAGATGGCTTAGCGGTTAAGCGCTTGCCTGTGAAGCCTAAGGACCCCGGTTCGAGGCTCAGTTCCCCAGGTCCCACGTTAGCCAGATGCACAAGGGGGCGCATGCGTATGGAGTTCGTTTGCAGTGGCTGGAAGCCCTGGTGCGCCCATTCTCTCTCTCTCCCTCTACCTGTCTTTCTCTCTGTGTCTGTCGCTCTCAAATAAATAAATAAAAAATGAACAAAAAAAAAATTTAAAAAAAAAAGAAATGTGGTGGGGCTGGAGAGATGGCTTAGCATTTAAGGCACTTGCCCATGAAGCTGAAGGACCCAGGTTTGACTCCCCAGTACCCACATAAAGCCAGATTCACAAGGTGGTACATGTGTAGGGAGTTCATTTGCAGTGGCTAGAGGCCCTGGCTTGCCCATTCTCTCTGTCTCTATCTGCAACCCCCTCTCAAATAAATAAATTATACACACACACACACACACACACACACACACACACACACACATATATATATGGTGTTAATATATTATATATATTAAAGTAACATGGTGGTCCATAATTCTTTATGTGGACTATAACATTTTCACCTGGAACCAAGGCGTTCTCTGTGTGGGAAAATGACAAATAAATATTGATGGCCTACCACCAAGGGATGTGACCACACTGTCCTTTAAATCTTGCTAGTTGCAGGGCACTGACAGAGCGGAGTCCTGGAGCTGTGAGCACAGGGGTGCATTTGTGGCTGCTCATCCAGTATGTGTGGCCGCGGGGACACAGTATTGTCCCTGGAGCTGTGACCCAACCTATTAGATCATTGAGAGAACACACACAGCAGCCATCTACATCAACACCCAAACAAAGCCACATTGTTTCTGCTTCTGCTGTCTTCCCCAAACTCTTTGTCATGCTGGGTGACCATATATTCAACAGGTTTCCTTAAGCCTCACCAAGCAAGTCATACTGCCATCTCCTCTCAAACAGCCTAAATTTGGGGAAGTTACTTTTACCATGGATTGTCAAAGATCTTAACAACTAAAATAAAATTCCCAGTGGATTCAAAGGCAACAGGTAGGAGCCTCTTGGAATCCAGAGGAAAAACACACCCAGAAGAGAAGGGGGACACTGGCCAGTACTGGTCAATACCTGTGCAGAAACTTATTTACTATGAGATATTGAGAGGAAATGGTCTTCACATGGTAACTCTTGACAAGCACATACACCTGTGACTAATTAAACCCCTGTCCAAGAAGACCAACAGGAATAATAAAATGTTGAGATTCTGCCGTGAATTGAGACGGAATGCCAAGGTGAAATGTGCTGCAATATTCCGGGAAGGTCCATCTTCAGTCACACCCAGGAGCACCTGACGAGGAGCGCTTCCCAGCAGCATGTGGCTCACCTTGTACACGTCGTAGGCCTGTATGATGTGATCAAAGAAGCTGTACAGGTTGTGGAGGACCCTCACCACTTGCAATGGGGAGCTGAGAGAACACAGTTTTGTGAACCCCACAATGTCTGAGAAAAAAATCGTCACGGACTCGAAATGTTCTGGTTCCACACACCTCCCGACTATGAGCTGCTCTCCAACAAAGCTGAAACCAGACAGAAATGTCTTTTTTCTGTTTTGACAGAATTTTATTCATCTCATCTCCCCAGATACCTGCAAATTCCTGCATATCCTTTAGCTTAATAACATAGGTGCTTGCTTAACAAAATTTACCAGCTAGAGGACTGCCTTTGACAGGCATCCATTTCCCTCGCATTTCCTTGAAAGAGATATTTTTAAAGGTGGTAGTGTACATGTTATGGGCTTGTCATATAACTACTTTTGCACTGAAGAATTTTCTTATTTTTCCTTTTAAAATTTTTCTTTTTGAGGCAAGCTCAGCAGACCGGCCTTTATACACACACACACACACACACACACGTGTATATATATGAGTGAGAGAGAGTTGGCGTGCCAGGGCCTCCAGCCACTGCGCTCGACCTCCGTGCACCACCCTGTGTGCTTGCGTCACCTTGCCACCTAAGCTGGCTTCTGTGGGAACTGGGGAGACGAATGTGGGTCCTTAGGCTTTGCAGGCAAGCATCTTTACCACTAAGCAATCTCTTCAGCCCCCAAAAAGGATTTTCTCACTGAAGACATCTCAGTTTCTCAATTTCTCATAGATTTTGATGGTAAAGGATGTAAATGTGAGCATTCAGCAACTCAAATCAATATTTTTTACTTCAACCTTAACACTCTTAAATCTCCACTTCACTGCTTTATCTTTGGATGGCACGCAAGTATATAATATTAGTGTAGAGAGTATGCAGGTGCTAGAATAACAACAATGAACTAACTTGAATCTGATATCCTGGTTACATAGTGTACTATACAAAATTTTCAGAGGTACAAGCGCTGTCGTGTGGTCCGTAGCTGGGCTGATGAAACTAGCCTGCCATCTAGTGGTCAGATGCTGCTGCATCCACCACCTTCCATACCCCTAACCCTAACCCTAACCCTAACCCTAACCCCATAGGTATTCTCAGTTCCTGTGCATTCTGGGGTTGCCTCCATGTCCCTTAATAAGATGGGCCAAGTGTCTCTCTTACTTTTTTTAAAAAAATTCTTATTTTTATTTATTTGAGAAAGAGAGGGAAAGAGAGAGAGAGAGAGAGAATGGGCACATCAGGGCCTCCAGCCACTGAAAACAAACTCCAGAAGCATGTGCCACCATGTGCATGTGGCTTACATGGGTCCTGAGGAATTAAACCTGGATCCTTTGGCTTTGCAGACAAGTGCCTTAACCACTAAGCTATCTCTCCAGTCCTCTCTCTGTGTCTTATACAATGCTTGATCCCTTTTAGAAGAGCTTGGTGTCTTAGAAAAGGAACAGTGATAATATTCCCTCCACATGAAACCTCTTAGACATGCTGTTCTTCCCTGGGCTTCTTTGTCCCGTCCTGCAAAGCTGTGGCATACCTGGGCAACATTGTGGACAGAAGCTTTTCAACCTTCCTCTTCTCTGCCACCAGCTGGCAGGTCCTCTCTTCCACGATTTCCTCCAGGTGATTGGCATACACTTCCAGTTTGCACATCATATTATCCAGGACGCTCACACAGCTTGAAAACAGCACAATCGTTAACATTTTCTTCCAAGAATGATGGAGGAAAACTTCCAAGTTCGCATGCCAAGAACGCATGTCTTGCCCTCAAGGTTTCCTACTGAGAGTTTGCCAGTGGACAGCAGTACAATGACAGTAACAGGGAGACCAGATGGCAAGAGCGCAGCCACCGAGCCCTGAGCTTCTCCGACCCTCAGTTCGCTTACTCATCTGAAACATGAGAACTGTGTGCACCTTGCATGGGTTTTTCTGAGAATTTGAGGAATTGATGCGTATGAAATGCCTAGGGGGGTAATTCTAGCACCAAGCAGGCACTCAGCAATGGAAACCTTTGGCAGCCCTTGCCTCACTTCCCAGCATGCTCCATTGCTGGATGGTCATGGCCAACTGAAAAAAACAATGCAGGCTGAGTGGTTCTTTTCATATTATCCATCACAAGGCACTTCCACACATGGACGGTTTTTTTTCTACAAGTACCTTCTGAGAGATCATCTGCACTCCTTGTATTTTAGATGAGAAGGCCAAGGCTCACATAAGAAATAGGTTTGTCTTAAGATTGAAACCATATTTTGTGAGTTAATAGCCAGGACATATCAATTGGCTTGAGATATAACAGGATGTTAATTAGCTTGATTCAATCATTTCACAAACTGGACAGACTTTGAAACATCGTATTTTATACCCCAAATAAAAATATCACTTACCAACTAAAAATATATAACACCAGAAATTTGAAAACTATTATGATCTGGGAAATACAGAATATCAGCCAATTATGTTCAGAATAGAAATCTGGGGCTGGAGAGATGGCTCAGCGGTTAAATGGGTCTACTTGCAAAGCCTGGTGTTTGATTCCACAATACCCACGTAAAGCCAGATGGGCAAAGCAACAATGTGCCTGGAGTTCACCGGCAGTGGCAGGAGGCCCTGGTGTTCCCATACCTTCTTTCTCTCTCTGTATCCCTCTCTCAATTAAGTAAAGAAATACATATTTTTTTTTAAAAAAAAAAGACTGAAAAGTTTAGTTTAATGGTTAAATTAGATATAGACACTTCTAGGCCAACAAGTGTGTTTCCGCCAACCCACACTTACCTCTGACCTGGTATCACCACACACACTGCATCAGAAATGACGTCATTAGCCTAGTGTGAAAGAAGCTGCTATTGAGAAAATGACTTGAGAAGTGCATGTAAGCTACCACAGTCAACAACCTCCTCTCAGGTGGGTGGGGGAACTCAGGAATAGCATCCTTTTGTCTTTCCTTTCTTTTTTTCCATATTTTTTTGGGGGGGGGTGTTTGCTTGTTTGTTTGTTTTTCAAGGTACGGTCTTGCTTTAGCCTTAGGCTGACCTGGAATTAATCTCAGGCTGGCCTTGAACTCCCAGCAAGCCTCTTACCTCAGCCTCCTGAGTGCTGTGATTAAAGGCGTGTGCCGCCACACCCAGCAGGAATAGCATTTTTACCTAGAATGCCTGAGGTCCTGGTTCAATCCTTAGTTCTATAGAATAGGTTAATAAATTAATAATAATAATTTAAATCATGGTTGCCCTTTAGTCTGACCTCAACTGATTAGTCATGATACTTGGAAGAATGATTTGAAAGGATGGTATGGTCGTGTCAAAACTTCCAAGGAAAGAGAGCCTTGACAGTGATTTCCAACACGGACCAAGCAAGCAGACCCACTCTGATGAAACAAAGGGAGACTTTGTCACACGCTTAACCAGCATGTCTCACGGTCCCTCGCACATAGCAGACGTTAGAGAAGACAGCCACACACGGCCATTAACTTCCAGTTTCTAAACATTAAGTGACTAGAGGGAAGCATGTCCTGTACATCTAACTCACCCCTTGGGACTTGCTTCTCGTAACATCTTCTTGATGGCAGGGAACGTGGGCCTTTTCTCTGGAGACTCATCCCAGCATGCCCTCACCAGAGCCACAGCTTTCCGCTGCCTTTCTCCTCAGACAGCGAGGGCCGCAGTGGACCAGTGCTGCGGAGGCTCTGATCCGACTGATGATTCCTGAAATTCATTTGGGGTGTAGATAAGCTAATGGCTCCTTTTGCCCCTAGCACTCATCCATCTACACAGTAATGGTGCTCTTAATGTAACCTGAGTTTTTAAATAAACAGAACAAATTCCATTCCAGAAAAATCTACCTATTTTAATAGATATCCTGAATTTTTCTAGACAATGAAAACAGTCTACTGGAAACACAGATGCAGACCATGATCCATCATTTCTAAATCAAGGCTTTTTCAACATAGAACTTTTCTAGAAGTAAATACACATCTATAAGATGCAAATGGTAATCATTCCATAGTGAAATGCCCAAGGAGAGCTTTATGCAAACATATGTGCTATGTGACATGAAAGTGCCCCAACAAATAAAAGAGACTGTCTGTCCGCTTTTATCACCTTACCTCCTTTCACTCTTACTGGATTTTCCATCAACATTTGTTAAGCATTCCGCTACCCAAATTTTATAAGTAAAATAGTATTTTGAGAATAATGCATGCCTATTTTAATATAAAAATACTACGTTATAACAACATAGATAAATCTCTGTCTGTGATGTGTGTGTGTGATGTGTGTGCATGGGTGTGTGTGATGTGTGCATGTGTGTGTGTTGTGTGTATGTGCATGTGTGTGTATGTGTGTGATGTATGTGTGTGATGTGTGTGTTGTGTGTGCATATGTGTATGTATGTGTGTGTCTGTGTGTGTGAGATGTGTGTATGTGTGTGTGTGAGTTTGTATGTGTGATGTGTGTGTTTGATGTGTGTGTGAGAGAGGTGTGTGTGTGTGTGTGTGTGTGTGTGTGTGTGTGTGTGTGTGCTGGTTCATGAGGGTAAGTGAGTACATTTGTGTACATGCGTGTGGAAGCCAGAGGTTATGTCAGGCATCTCCTTCATTATCTCCCTTCTTTACCTTTGAGCATGGGTCTCTTGCTATATCTAGGGTTCACAGATGCAGCTAGACAGCCCAGCCAGTAAGCACCAAGGACTCCCCATCTCTGCTTCTCCAGCCCTGGAACTGCAAGCACATGCCACCATGCTCTGCATTCTATGTGAGTTCTGGGGACCCGAACTCAGGTCCTTGTGCTTTCACAGCAAGCACTTTATCCATGAGAACATCTCACCAGTGCTCAGCATGGATGGATCTTAAGATGCATATTACTAAGTAAGAGAAGCCATCATGTAAAGGATGTGTATGTGTATTGTGTTAATAAAGTCTGGAGAAAGCAAAATTACAAAGGATGTGTGTGTATTGTGTTAACAAAGTCTGGAGAAAGCAAAATTATGAAGATGGAAAATAGCCCCGAGCGACCAAGAGTTTAAGCGGGGACTGAGTAGGTGAAGCACAGAGTACGGTGGATGTCATACTCTATATGACACTATAAATGGTGGTCACATGACACTGTGCATTTGATAAAACCCAGAGAGAACTTTATAGCATAGTGAGTGGAGTTCTTTTGTTTGTTTGGTTGGTTGCTTGCTTGCTTGGCTGGTTTTTGAGGCAGAGTCACTCTGTAGCCCAGGCTGGCTCTGAACTCATAGTGATCCTATTGACCCACCCAAGTACTGGGATTATAGGTATGTGCCACCATGCCTGGCAGCACAGTGGAGTTTTAAGGAAGAAAAACCTGAAACAAGTGTCAACGAAGAAGTCAGAGAAGCTGGAATGGGGATGTAGACTGTGAAGAAAGGATCTAACTATGCAACACATATGTAAAAAAAACTTCATCGAGGAGGAGAGGTGAAGCACATGGGCCTGAGTGACTTCTGAATAAGGACAGGAAGATAAAGAGGGCTCCTCATAATCAGTCCACTCCAATCGCTTCACGTGAGGCACAGGTTCGCAAGCACAACGACTGTGCCTGAGGGATTGAGCAAAAACGTAAGTGGACCGCAAGAGCCCAGATTCTCTTGCTGTTGGGCAGGAAGGTAAACACATAAGCAAGGAGGTATCTAGAATGAAGCAAGGTGGTGACAAATTAGAGCTGGCAATGTCAGCATGAGATCACTAGCTTAATGTAGATGTAGATGCATCCATGTATGTTTAGTGACACACGCGTGCGTATGGGTAGGTATGCACACGTGCATCTTCCTGTCTTGTCCACTGGAGAAGGCCTGGAAACAGCACTCTAGGAGCAAGAAGCATACCTAGTCCAGGTCCAAGTTCCTAATGCCACTCCCTAAGAAAAGAAGCCAGGGCTTATGGGAAACTTTAACTAGTGCTAGGATGCACAAGAAGAACCTGGATCATTGGTAGTACCAGAAGGTAGGAAAGTGCCCGAAAATGAAGCAGAACATGACACTTCCCATGTCCCATCAGCTGAAGTAGTTTTATTTTATTTTATTTTTGCATGTGTTGTGTATGTTTGCATGTGTATGAGTGCACATGTGGGTGGCTGGGTGTTCACAAGTGTGCATGCATATGTGGATGCCAAGGGTCAACATTGTCCTTCTCTTTGATTCTCCACCTTCTTTTTATGAGACAGGACTTCTCCATGACTCCAGAACTGTCCAATTAGGATAAACCAGCCAGCAAGGTCTAGATATCGTCCCGTTTCCACCTCTCCGGTGCTGCTATGACCGAGGCACCCCACCAGGCATCCCGTCGTCCTCGAGAGCCGGAAGTCTGAACTCAGGTCCTCCAGACATTATCAACTTTTCACACTGAGCCATCTCCCCAGCCTTCCCCCGTCAAAGAAACTGAATGGCCAGAAATGGAAACATTTGAGCAACACAATGAAGGGAAGTAGACAATTCCCACAAGTCTATTCTGATCAGAATAAATAATTGAAGAAATAGGTAAATGGAGGCAAGTAGATAAACCCACCACAGTGGATAATTTCTGCAGGAATTCACCATTTTTAATTTTTGACTTTTTTAAAATTTTATTTGCAAGCAGAGAGAGACAGACAGTATGGGCATGCCAGGGCAACTAGCCACTGGGAATGAACTACATGCAGATGAATGCACCACTTTGTTCATCTGGCTTTATGTGGGTACCGGAAAATTGAACCCAGGTTGTTAGGCTTTGCAGGCCAGACCTTAACAGCTGAGCCATCTTTACAGCCCCGGAATTCCCCTTTTCATATGGACTTCACACAGTGATTTCCTTCCACTATGAGAGGGGAAAGCAAGAGGAACTTTACAGTGGAGATACGGCTGCTTCAGTGGGTGACTGAGGTCAGTTACAACCTTCATAGTCCTGTTCATCATCTGTGCCTTGTTATGGGACAAAGTGACAATCTACCTCCACAAAGTTCCTCCTAAACACCCACAGTTCTAGCATAATCATAAGAAAAGGAGGAAAAATCAGACATTCCAGAATTAGAAACATTCTATAAAATATCTCACTAGGACTCTCAAAAGTTTCAAAAATCATCAAAAAAGGAAAGTCCAGGCTGAAGAAATGGCCGAGAAGTTAAATGTACTTCCTGTGCAAGCATGCAGGCCTGAGGGGGCCTAAGGCCTCTGGAGTCCAAATGCTGGCATGACTGTGTACGGCTGAAACCCCAGCCCTGCCGGGAGACACCCAGAAATTGCTGGAGTCATGGTAAAAAATGGCAAGCGCTGGGATCGGTAAGAGCCTCTAGCTTCAAACAAGAACTGGCAGAAGAGTGTGGAGTGGGCACCAACATGGTGCACTGGGCACTAGCTAAGTAGGCAAATACACCTGGCCATAGGTGAGCACATGACATATGCCTCCCACACATAAACCAGTATACCCCACTTACATGTATACCACACGCATGCACACACACACACACACACACACACACACACACAAAACATGGAAGTCTCAGGAGTTTTCCTAGAGACAATTAGGAGTCAACTAACTGCAATCTGGTATCCAAGATGGGATGCTGAGACAGAAAAGGGATGTTAGGAAATCATAAATAAATAAATAAATAAATAAATAAAGTATGACCTAATATAATAAAAATACAAGTTATAAAATTATATTTAAAATAGGACCTTAAGTCTAAATTTAATGCCTAATATATTCTGAAAGGGGCTGGAGAGATGGCTTAGTGGTTAAGGTGTTTGCCTGCAAAGGACCTCAGTTCAATTCCCCAGGACCCATGTAAGATGCAGAAGGGGGCGCATGCATCTGGAGTTCATTTGCAGTGGATAGAGGCCCCGGTGTGCCTATTCTCTCTCTCTCTTTCTCTCTCTCTCTTTCTCTCTCTATCTCTCTCTCTGTCAGCTGTTTTCTCTCTTGATCTCTCAAATAAATAATTTTTAAAAACCTGAAGTGTGACACTCTGTCTTACTTTCTCCTTGCTAGGACAAAGCACCTGACCAAAAGCAAAAGCAACTGATGAGAGGAAAGGTTTTGCCTTCAGCTTAGGCCTTAGGGGAAGCTTTATGACGGCAGGGGAAAGCATGGCATGGGCAGAGGCTGCACATCACCTCTGCCACAGCAGGTGGAAACAGCAGTAGGAGAGGGAGGCCCACTAACACTGGCAAGCTAGGGGCTAATAATCCTCAAGGTCCACCCCCAGTGACACACCTGCTCCAGCAAGTCCCCTCCTCTCAAGTCACCATCAGCTGAGGACCCAGCATTCAGAACACATGAGTTTACAGGGGGCATCTGATTCAAACCAGCACACTGCCTCAAGGAAACAAAGTGGGAGAGTGATAGAGGATGACAGCCAGCATTCTCCTCTGGTCTATGTACACATATGCACACACGTGTACACACCATATGTACACATACACACACAATAAAAAATAAAATGGGGAGCAATTGAGGAAGACACCCAATACAGACCTCTGCCACACATGCACCTGCACACACATGTGCACCCACAAACATATGAACAGGCACTGGCGGGCACACCACACACATGCATCTACCTTGAGCAATTGTGTTTTACCTCTCAAATGAAGCAGCTTAAAATAAGGAGAACAATGTCCTCAAAAGCAGTGACAGAAAGACTGTATAGCATCTCCTGCTGCCCTTAATTTAGCTCTAAGAAATGCCTCAGGAGTAAAGTCAATAAGATGATAAGGAATTCTGAGAGCAGATCTAGAGTACAGGTCTGCACCTCCAAGGACAAGGGCCGGCCATTTCCATCCCATAAACTCCATCAGGGAACTGGCCATTTTAAGCTGTGGGTCTTTGTCTTTGCAATGGGCACAACACTCACCTGGGGCATGAGGAGGGGTTGAAACACATACAGATTTCTTTATGTACCCCCCTCATGTGCATCCACAAACACTTGTAAACAGGAGCCTGAAACTGCACTTCTGGTAAGTTCCCAGGTGGAATTGGTGCTGCTGCGCCAAGGATGATGAGGACCAAGACTAGTCCTTCTCATGCTGCGACTCGCCTGGGGACTTGATGGAAGTATGTATTCTCTTGCCTCACCCGGACCTCAGAGTCAGAAACCGTGAGAGGAATGAGGACTATTCTGTGTTTTAGCAAGCTTCCAGAGGCTTCTGATTCCCACTAGAGTTTAAGAACCTCTACGTTGTTCAGGAGATTAATATTTACTCAGCTCCTGGAACAAGGTTTATTTGCAGGGAAGTATGGGAAGTTAATAGAAGACCTGTGTTTGCCCATAAATTAAGTACACACTATCTTCTTCCTGGTCGCAGGGCTGTGTCCACACAGCCCATATGACCACCCCGTGATGGTTCAATGAGAAGGAACATGTTGATTACCCTGGACTTCTCCCACAGCACACTCAGACCCCATTGGGGGAAGAAAAAAAAAAAAAACAGATGGGAGCTGGGCTTTCAGGGACTGTAGGAGGTTCACACTTTGTCTCAGCCTGGGATATGTGTGTATTGGCTCAGCTCCAAACTCAGATGCACCTGGATCCCTAGTTATCTTTATTAAGGGAGTCTCATCACCATTTCCACTGCTTAGAGCCTAGAATCTGGTTTAAAACAACTCATATACTCACAGAGGCTCCTGGCTATAAAAGTCATCAGAGTTTTGTATGATGGTCTAAAACTGAAGCTTGAGATAGGACTGTAGGAATGTGTTTCTGTCCCCTTCTCATTGCTGGGACAAACACCAAACCGGAAGCAACTTGTGGGAGGAAAAGGTTTGTTTCAGGCTTACAGATTACAGGGGAAGCTCCACCATGGCAGAATAAGCTGTCATACTTCATCATACATCCATAGCAGAGACGCAACAGCCAGCACCGGCAAGCACAAGCTCACTCCAAACACACAAGGCTGGACTCACCCTCTTCAGCAGGGCTCTGCCTGCTGGAGACTAAGTAGGAAGCTTCATTTAAAAAAAAAAAAATACCTGGGGGTCTGGAAAGATGGCTTAGGGCTTAAGGCACTTGCCTGAGAAGCCTGAGGACCCATGTTTGACTTCCCAGATCCCAAGTAAGCCAGACACACCAGGTGATACAGGTGCAAGGTCACACGTGCACACAGGGTGGTGCACGTCTGGATTTTGGTTGCAGTGGCTGGAGGCCCCGGCATACCAATTATCCCTCCCTCCCTTCTCTCTCCCTATCTCTCTGTCTCATAAAAAAATGCCTGAGGCTATGGGGTCATTTTGGTTAAAACCAACCCAGGGTGGGCTAAAACCGCGCCCATCAGCAAGAGAAGTTTCTTATCAGACAAGCACAAGAACCTGAGTTTGGATCCTGAAAACCCACACATCTGTCGGGTGTGGCACAGCACACACGTAGTGTGGAGGTGGACATAGGAACATATATGGGGCCTGATGGCCAGCTCATCTAGCCAAATCAGTGAGCTCTAAGTTCAGTGACAGACCCTGTCTCAAGAAATAAGATGGAAAGTGATTCAGGGAGAGACCCGGTATCAACATCTGGCTTTCACGTGCACGTGGCAGCATTTGCATATGAAACCAGCACTCGGGAGGCTGAGGCCATAAGAGCACAACTCCAAGGCCTGCCTGGCCTGCATTGCAAGATCCTATTTAAAAAACAAACCAGGGCTGGAGAAACGGCTTCGTGGTTAAGCGCTTGCCTGTGAAGCCGAAGGACCCCAGTTTGAGGCTGTATTCCCCAGGACCCATGTAAGCCAGATGCACAAAGTGGTGCATGCATCTGGAGTTCATTTGCAGTGGCTGGAAGCCCTGGCGCACTCATTCTGTCTATCTATCTGCCTCTTTCTCTCTCTGTCTGCTGCTCTCAGATACATAAATAAAAATAAACAAAAAAATTAAAAAAAAAACAAGGGCTGTAGAGTTTGCTAGGTGGTTAAGGTGCTTGCCTATAAAGCCAAAGAAAGGACCTAGGTTCGACTGCTCAAGACCCAGGTAAGCCAGATGCACAAGGTGGCACATACATTTGGAGTTTGTTTGCAGCTGCTGGAGGTCCTGACCCATTCTTTCTCTACCTGCTTCTCTCTCTCTCTCTCTCTCTCTCTCTCCCTATCTCAAATAAATAAATAAAAATAAATTCTCTAAAAAGTAACCCAAATACTTGGCTGCACACAAGCCCAACAACACTAAGTTCCTGGGATGGAGAGGCAGGCATTCACATTTGTTTAGAGAAACGGGGGAAAAAGAAATCAAACCTGAAATATAACCTTTGTTTGTGAGTGAAATTAACCAGCTTATCACAAATTTTCAAGATACTTGGAATATTTCTATCTTTTCAATCTCATAGCTATCAACCTACTCTGAAGAAATATTCACCATGTAAATAAAAATGCAATGTGTGGGCTGGAGGGATGGCTTAGTGGTTAAGCACTTGCCTGTGAAGCCTAAGGACCCTGGTTTGAGGCTCGGTTCCCCAGGTCCCACGTTAGCCAGATGCACAAGGGGGCGCACGCGTCTGGAGTTCGTTTGCAGAGGCTGGAAGCCCTGGCGCGCCCATTCTCTCTCTCTCCCTCTATCTGTCTTTCTCTCTATGTCTGTCGCTCTCAAATTAAAAAAAAAAAAAAATTTAAAAAAAATGCAATGTGTAACAGAGAAAAATGGGAAACAATCAAAATGTGTATCAATCAATAATATATGGACTATAGTAACCATTTACCAGTTCCTAAGAAAGTATGAGATTTGTATGTGGGGATCTGAGGCAGGGCATGTCCAGAAAGAAGAAACAACGTTGGCCTGGGGTGAGAGCGCTGGGCACTGCAAAGGTAAATGGGGGTGGCCAGTACAACTGCAAAGCCTCAGCCAAAAGAGATGGAATAAGGAAGGTCTGGTGGCCTGAATGATAATCTCCAGAGAGCCATAGTCAGTCCTAATCCACAGAATATGTCAAAGTTACCTTATTTTGAAAGTGGTCTTAGTATTAAAAAAAAAAAAAAGACAAACAAACAAAAAAAAAAACACTGCTAAGAGTCTTGGGTTGAGGGTATCCTCTTGGGTTACCTGGGTGGTCCAATCCAGTGACAGGTGATTTTACGAGAGGCACAAGGACAAACACCGAGTGGAGGAGGCAATGCGAGGACAGGTGCAGAGACTGACACCATGTGGCTGGATGCAAGCGCAGGAATGCTGAGCCATCTCCCGAAGCTGCAAGAGGCAAGAACAGAACATTCCCTGGGGCTTCTGTGGGGAGCTGAGCTCAGCTGGTGTATTGATTGTGGGCTTCTGACCTCCAGATCTCCACAGGAATGATTTCTGCTGTTTGAAGCCATTGACTTTACAGTAATGGTTGTGGCAGTCATAGCAAAGAAATCCCAAAGGCCATAGAGGCCAGGGTTTTAGAGACCTCTGGTGGTTTTATAAGCCACGGGAAGGATCTAAAACCGCCCCTGGATGGGAAGCCAGGGGAGGATTCTGAGAAGCTAGCTGTTTTCCTACAGTATCATTCCAGCATATGGGGGGGGGGGAGTAGTATAATTTTAAGCCCCCGGATTTTTTTTGACCAAAATGCAATTTCCTAATATAAAGAATAATATGAGAGCTGGAGGAATGGCTTAGTGGTCAGGCATTTGCCTGCAAAGCCAAAGGACCCAGGTTCAATTCCCACGACCCATGTTAGCCAGATGCACAAGGGGGTACACGTGTCTGGAATTCATTTACAGTGGCTGGAGGCCCTGGTGCACCCATTCTCTCACTCTGTCCCCCTCTCTCTTCCTCTTTCTCTGCCAAATATGTAAGTAAAAATAAAATAATTTTTAAAAATAGCAATATGATTACAATGAAAAAATAGAATAAATAATAAATTGATGAAACACTGAATAGTGACGCTACCCACACCACCACCACAGCCTCCAAGTAGAGAGCCCCAGCTTTACCATCTGGGGCCTCGTCTATGTCTTCAAAGGGGCCACAGGCCTGCTGGTGGAGTAGATCTGTCATGAGAACTGCGAAGCTGTAAACATCTCCCTTAGGGGTACCTCACCAAGGCAGCTCGGGAAGTTGCAACAGCTCTGGGGCTGTCCAGTAGAGCTCTGTAAGACAAGGGAACGCGGTGTGGACAGAGAACTACAAAGCAAACGCCTTTGGCTTCCCCCTGTCATGAGAGCATCATGAGAGGTCGGTTCTGGGAGTGTCCCACTGGAAGAGCTCTCAGGGTCCCTGTGAGGGACTGCGGAGACACCAACCAGGAAGGATGACCTCCATCAAGCGAATGCAGGCTACGACAGGTGGCTCCCATGTTCTTTTCCATTTTCTGTGTTCAGAGTTAAGAGATTGATGAGGCTGGAAAGATGGATCAGCAGTTAAGGTAGTTGCCTGCAAAGACTAATGACCTAGGTTCAATTCCCCAGTACCCATGTAAAGCCAGACGCACAAAGGGACACATATATCTGGAGTTCATTTAAGGAGGCTAGAGGCCCTGCACTTGCTCTCTCACTCTCATTCTCTCTCTCTCTCTCTCTCTCTCTCTCTCTCTCTCTCTCTCTTTGAAAAACAATAAATAAAAATAAAAAAATAAGATACTAAAGTAATCTTGTTCACATACCATAGAATTAACTAACTATTAAAGTGAACAATTCAGTGGCATTTAGCACACTGGAAATGTGGCTTTATACTACCTCTTTTTAGCTCCAAATATTTTTACCACTCTAAAGGAAACCCCCTACCCATGAAGGACTTTTTCTGGTCTCCCTATAGTTCCTGGCGAACACCAATATGGATTCTGTTGATACAGATTTATATATCCTGGATATTTTATATTTTTCTTTTTTTTTTACAATGATGTGTGTAGGGTTATGTAATTATAAATGATAATTCTTAAAGGAAAATCTACGAGGCAATGTGAAATCAGGAGTGGCTGCCAACAGGTTTCCAAAATCTCTTCCTTAAAACAGGCACCAAAAGCCCCAAGGACTCAGGTTCGATTGCCCAGGACCCACGTTAACCAGATGCACATGATGGAATATGCATCTGGAGTTCATTGGCAGTGACTAGAGGCCCTGGCACACCCATTCCCTATCTCTATCTCTCTCTCTGTCTCTGTAATAAATTTTTCAAAAACTTAAAAATGTCTTGAGTAGAAAGGGGTTGCCAGCAGAAAATCTTTAAGCAGCTTTAAGCTTTAAGACAGAACTCCTGTAGTACACTGAGAAAACAGGATGCAAGTATGAGGAGGGACACCGAGGACTAAAGAGAAGGGCAGTGGAAGCTTCAGGTGGCCAAGCTAGGAGGAGAAGTAGTATCCCGACCCAGAACAGGCACCATTGGCTCAGGCCACAGGGAGGGCCATTTTTTCAAGTTCTTTTTGAGTGAATTGAACAGCCTCATTCCATAAGATGGAAAGGAAGGCTTTCCCACACAAAATGGTATTAGGAAGAAAAATGGCCAAGAGATCTTTGACATCTTAGCCCAGAGTTACCTGAGTCATCGATGGTTCTGCATGTCTGACCATACTTGAGCTCCCACAACCCAAAGCCCGACAGCTTCACTTGCATGCAACCATCTACCATGCACTTGGAAGGTTTCAGGTTGCCATGAGACCACAGTGGGCTCCCATGGAGGAACATCATGCCCTGCACATGCAAAAAATTGTATAAATATGAAAAGTATAAATAAAATTGTGCATATATATGTTAATATGACAAAGAATGCCCACATTATAGAAGCAACACTATGCAATTAAGACTATTGGGGCTGGAGAGAGTGCTCAGTGGTTAAAGACACTTGCTTGCAAAGCATGATGGCCCAGGTTCAATACCCCAGTACCCATGTCTAGCCACATGCACAAAGTGGAACATACATCTGGAATTTGTTTGTACAGCGGCAACAGGTCCTGGCACACTCATCTTCCTCACTCTCATAAATTAATAAAATAGTTGAAAAAAAAAGAATGCTATTATCCACATAGCACAGATCATATACAATCATGTGCTGAATAGTCCTGTCAGAGTAGCTTTCAGGAAGAAACAATAAAATGAGGAATGTTGGCAAATTCTTATCTTCCTCTGAATTTTCAGAGGTCGTATGTTGTTATACAAAGACAGCAGAAAGAACACTTATGTCAGAAGACATATGCTCAAGTCTACACTTTGCCACTGAGTCCCTTCAAGCAAGTTTCTTCACCTTGGTGGACCGTCATTTCCCCTTTGTGAGGTAAGATGGCTGAGAAACCTGCTATTTAAAGGATGACCTAGGAGCCTGGCAGAAGTGCAGAATTCCAGGCTCCAGCCCAGATGGACAGGGTCTGACTGTGCGTTTTAGCAAGAGTCCCAGGGATTCATGTGCACAGGAGACTCTGTCTGCAACACCCTGTCCTGCTCAGCTGACCCCAACCTTGGCTGCCTATTAGAATTTCCTAGGACTTCAAAACGAAATAAATAAATCAATACACACTACTTCAGAGTCATTTCAAGAGCCTATGTTAGTTGCAGGGCGCACACAGTTCAGGCCAAGCTTGGGTGCTTAAAACCTGGAAGCAGAAGGCTGCTCAGAATGAGGGAGAGAGTCCTTGACATGAAGTCACTTGCTACAGGAGGTGACTCATCAGAGCAGGGAAAACTCCCCTTTAGGAAGGGGGCAGAGGGTTTTGCTCCAGTGGGCAGGGGGCTTTCAATGGACAGGGAAGGGATTCAAGAATTGTCTGGGGAAGAAACAGGGGAAATCCAGATAAGATGGTGGCGTAGGTACCACGCCAAAGCAGCCTAGGGGGGAAAAAAACCAAAAAAAAAAAAAAAAAAAAACAACTCAGCAAAATACACACTTATACTAAAAAGTGAGGTGTATAGGAAATTGAAACAGCAGCAGAGAAGTAGGAGAGATCCTGAGCATCCAGAGCCCGCACAGGCCGGCAAAAGCCACCAGGATCAGCTCGAGCCACAGGAAAAGCCGGATGAGGGGAGCTTCCACTCACACCGGAGCTCTCTGCAAACTCTAGAAACATGAAGGGAGAGCAGCAGTGAACAACGGAGGAGCAGATCACAAGGTAGAAGAACACGTGGAACAGTGAGAGAACTAGAGCAGCTGCAGATCCCTACCCACCCCCACCACCTGTACCCAGCTCCAGCGAACAAGGCAGCATCCCAGGACCCTGCCACGCCAATTTGAGCCGACATTGGGACCCAAGCAGGAGCAGAGTCCGGCTCCAGCACTGGCAACAGCAGCCGCAGAAGCGGCGGATCCAGTAGCAGCAGCTTTAGCAGCAGCAGCAGCCGATCCAGCAGCAGCAGCTTCAGAGGCAGCAGTGGCAGCTACAGCAGCAGCAGCAGCAGTGGCAGCAACAGAGATGGACCCAGCAGCAGCAGTTTTAGAAGCAGCGGCAGCTTTAGCAGCAGCGGCGTTAGATCCAGCAGCGGCAGCTTCAGCAGCAGCAGTAGTGGTTCCAGCAGCAGGGGTGCCAATCTGCAGGGCCACAGTTGCCAGGCTCGGTTTGCCCCACAGGAAAAGCCAGTACCCAGCTCAAGAAATCAGAACAGCAGCCCAATGACCCAGCCATCAACTTTTGACCAAAAATCATCCAAAAAGGTAACTGGGATTGCACCAGGGAAGGGTCTCACTTGGTCACAAGCTGACTTGGATCCCTCAACAGACCAGAAATCGTAACCTCTTTGTTGATAAAGGATCTGGTTGTTATAATAACTACTCTTGAATAAATACTCGGTGCTGTTTTTGATTGAATGTATACAGTGTTTAGTTAAATTTTAGAATCTACCTGTATTTTATTTCACTCAGCCTACTTGAGTACTCCCATAGCAGGGAAACTCAACTCCTAGGAGCACCTTTGTAGATACTCTGAGAGTCTTAAGAGCCACACCTAACACTTTAAGCTCCTACCCTGAAGATATATAACATCAAATCAATTGATACAGCTAAGAATACCCAGCTAGCTAGAAAATCCAAGCATTAACTTAATCCAAGATGCAAAAATATATACATTATAACACAAGAAACACTAAAGGGCTGGAGAGATGGCTTAGCGGTTAAGCGCTTGCCTGTGAAGTCTAAGAAGCCCGGTTCGAGGCTCGGTTCCCCAGGTCCCACATTAGCCAGATGCACAAGGGGGCGCACGCGTCTGGAGTTTGTTTGCAGAGGCTGGAAGCCCTGGTGCGCCCATTCTCTCTCTCTCCCTCTATCTGTTTTTCTCTCTGTGTCTGACGCTCTCAAATAAATAAATAAATAAATATTTTTTTTAAAAAAAAGAAACACTAAAAAGCAAGACAATATAAATCCACCTAAAAGTATTAATGCATGAGAAATGACCTCTAGTGAGAACGAGTTAGAGGAAATGCCTGAGAAACATGTCAAAAGAATGATTGTAAACATGTTCAAAGAATTCAAAGAACAAATCAAAGGAATCAAAGAAGAAATCAAAGAGGAAATCAAAGGAATCAAAGAATGTGCAGGACACCAATTTAATGAAATAAAGAAGGCAATACAAGACATAAACAAGGAAATATAAATAATAAAGGAAAACCAGTCAGAATTACTAGCAATGAAGAACACAGTTAATGAAATAAAATACTCTGTAGAAAATCTCACCAGTAGAATGGATGAAGGAGAGGACAGAATATCTAAGCTAGAAGACCAGGTGGCAGATCTAATACAGGCCAACAAAGAGAAAGACAAACTTATAGAAAAGTATGAGTGGGTATTTCAAGATATTCAGGGCACTATGAAAAGATCAAATATAAGAATTCAGGGCATAGTAGAAGGAAAAGAATTCCACTCCAAAGGCATAGTAGGCATCTTCAACAAAATCATAGAAGAAAACTTCCCCCAAATTGGGAAAGAGGTGCCAATGCAAATACAGGAAGCCTTTAGAACCCCAGCCAGACAAAACCTGGAAAGAACCTCTCCTTGCCATATTATAATCAAACTTCCAAACACACAAACCAACGAAAAAATATTGAAAGCAGCTAGAGAGAAAAATCAAGTTACCTACAAAGGCAAGCCCATCAGGATTACAGCAGATTATTCAACACAAACATTAAAAGCTAGAAGGGCTTGGAGTGATGTATTCCAAGTTCTGAAAGATAACAACTGTCAACCAAGGTTATTTTATCCTGAAAAGCTATCCATTCAAATAGATGGAGAAATAAGGACATTCCATGACAAAAGCAGGTTAAAGGAGTATTTGAAGACAAAACCAGCTCTACAGAAAATACTTGATAGGATCCTCCATGCTGAAGAAAAGGAAAAGCACACATATAAGTAACCTGTAAAAAACAAGCAATATTAAAATACTAATTAACACAAGAGAGCAAAGGTAGAACCAGAACCACACACACACACAAAATGGCAAACATAAATACACACCTTTCAATAATATCTCTTAATATCAACGGCCTCAATGCCCCAACCAAAAGACATAGGTTTGCAGACTGGGTTAAAAAGCAGGATCCTACAATTTGTTGTTTCCAAGAAACTCACTGTTGCAGTCCGGTTCACATTGCTGGTAGAAATCACCCAACCAAGAGCAGCTTCGGGGAAAAAGAGATTTATTTTGGCTTAGAGGCTCAAGGGGAAGCTCCACAATGGCAGGGGAAAACGATGGCATGAGCAGAGGGTGGACATCACCCCCTGGCCAACATAAGATGGACCACAGCAACAGGAGGGTGTGCCAAACACTGGCATGGGGAAACTGGCTATAAAGCCCATAAGCCCGCCCCCAACAATACACTCCCTCCAGGAGGCAATATTTCCCAAATATCCATCAGCTGGGAACCTAGCATTCAGAACACCTAAGTTTATGGGGGACACCTGAATCAAATCACCACATTCCGCCCCTGGTCCCCATAAACTGATACCCATACATGATGTAAAATACAATGCATTCAGTCTGACTTTAAAAGTCCCCATAGATTTTATCAATCCCAATGATGTTCATACATCCCCATAGTCCAAGTTCTTTTAACTGAGCCATAATACCAAAAAATAACCTCAAAAAACCCATAATGGTACAGAATAAATATTCACACTGCAAAAGATGGAATAGCAAAGAAACATTCAACCAATACAAGATTTAAAACAACCAGGGCAAACATCAAACTCTAGCTTCAAATCCAGCAACTCTAGCCAGTGACAAATCTTCAAGTCTGATAATTCTAACCAGCAACAAGTCTCTGGCATTCCAATTCCGCCCCTCCAGCTAGGCTACTCACAGTCCTGGAAAACTTCATCAGGGCGGCAGCTCCTTGGAAGCCATCTCATGGTCCCAGCATCTCCACTGGGTCTCCACTGCAAGCCACGGTTCATCCTCATGGCCCCATGGGGTCTCTATGCAGGCAACCACCAAACCCACTTCACACTGCCCATGGCCATTTCCAAAACACAAGACTGTGTTGCAAACTCAATGACCCTCTTTTCAGCATTTCTTATACTCCACAATACCAGGTAGGGTGCCAATTTGTTAATCCAGTGGGGATTAAGCAGACTTTGAAGAACAGGACACCTTGAGCACTCAGGCCCCTTCAAAAGAGTCTACATTCTTCTTGTTGCCCCAGCGCAGGTCAGCTAGCCTACTCTCAAAGGTTGTAATCTCTCAGTTGCAGCTGAACAGGCAACAGTTCACCCAGAAATTTTTCTTTCTGTGCCATATCCCTTTGCACACACCAGTTCATTTCTATGCAAAGCAACCCTGCACAACTTCTCAGGACATGGGCATAAGAGTAAGCTTTTCACACAAACTGCTAGCCCAGTCCAGGCAAAGCTCTTTCTCACCCTCATGAACCAAACCTCACAGTCCATAGTTGTTACTGCATTCAGGTCTTGCAGCTCCGACCAGAACAGTCCATCAAGCTGTACTTACAGCACTGCAAGGCATCTCTTAGACCAAGGTTTGAACTCCTTCCACATTCCTCTTGAAAATCAGCTCCAAAAGGCTGAAACCACATAGTTAGGTGTCTAGCAGCAACTCCACTTCTGGTACCACTTTACTGTTGCAGTCCGGTTCGCATTGCTGGTAGAAATCACCCAACCAAGAGCAGCTTCTGGGAAAAAGAGATTTATTTTGGCTTAGAGGCTCAAGAGGAAGCTCCACGATGGCAGGGGAAAACAATGACATGAGCAGAAGGTAGACATCACCCCCTGGCCAACATAAGGTGGACCACAGCAACAGGGCGGTGTGCCAAACACTGGCATGGGAAAACTGGCTATAAAGCCCATAAGCCCGCTCCCAACAATACACTCCCTCCAGGAGGCATTAATTCCCAAATATCCATCAGCTGGGAACCTAGCATTCGGAACACCTAAGTTTATGGGGGACCTGAATCAAACCACCACACTCACCTTTCAACAAAGGATAGACATTATCTTAGGGTGAAAGGTTGGAAAACAGTGATCCAAGCAAATGGGCCTAGAAAACTAGCAAGGGTTACTATCCTAATATTGACAAGGTAGACTTCAGTCCAACATTAGTTAAGAAAGATAAGGAAGGTCACTTTTTATTGATTAAGGGCACACTCCAACATGAGGTATTACAATTCTAAACATAAATGCACCTAACATGGGGGCTCTCAAATTCATCAAACAAACACTATTAGAACTAAGGTCACAGATAACACCAAGCACAGTGGTGGTGGGTGACTTTAACACCCCACTCTCATCAATTGATAGGTCATCCTGGGAAAAAATAAAAAGAGAGGCATCTGGACTAAATGAGGTCATAGAAGGAATGGACCTAACAGATACATACAGGAAATTTCATCCAAATTCTGCAGAATATACATTCTTTTCAGCAGAACATGGGACATTCTCTAAAATAGACCACATATTAGGACACAAAGCAAATCTTAACAAATTCAGGAAAATTGAAATAATTCCTAGCATTCTATCTGACCACAATGGAATTAAACTACAAATCAGTAGCAAGAAAGGCTATAGAGCATACACAAAATCATGGAAACTAAACAATACACTACTAAATTATGAATGGGTCAATGAAGAAATCAAGAAGGAAATAAAAAAATTTATAGAGTCAAATGATAATGAGAACACAACATACCAAAACCTCTGGGACACAATCAAGGCAGATCTAAGACATAAATTTATAGCCTTAAGTGCCTATATTAAGAAATTAGAAAGGTTGCAAGTAAACAACCTAATGCTTCACCTTAAAGCCTTAGAAAAAGAACAAGGCAAACCAAAAATCAGTAGACGGGAAGAAATAATAAAAATTAGGGCAGAAATTAATGAAATAGAAACAATACAAACAATCCAAAGAATTAATGAAACAAAGATTTGGTTCTTTGAAAGGATAAAAAATATTGATAAACCCTTAGCAAATCTGACCAAAAGAAAGAGAGAAGAGACACAAATTAATTAAATCAGAGATGAAAAAGGTAACATCACAATAGATTCCAGAGAAATTCAAAAAATCATAGGGACATACTATAGAAGCATATACTCCACAAAGTATGAAGATCTGAAAGAAATGGATAATTTCCTTGATTTATATGACCTACCAAAATTAAATCAAGATGAGATTAATCACTTAAATAGACATATAACAAGCATGGAGATTCGAACAGTTATCAATAATCGCCCAGCTAAAAAAGCCCAGGCCCAGATGGATTCACTACTGAATTTTACCAGACCTTCAAGGAAGCGCTAACACCATTGTTTCTTAAGCTTTTCCAGGAAATAGAAAAAGAAGGAATTCTACCAAATTCCTTCTATGAAGCCAGCATCACCCTGTACCAAAACCAGCCAAAGATAGAACAAAAAAAGAAAATTACAGACCAATCTCCCTCATGAACATAGATGCAAAAATTCTCAACACAATATTGGCAAACAGAATACAAGAATATATCAAAAAGATCATTCACACTGACCAAGTAGGCTTAATCCCAGAGACGCAGGGATGGTTCAACATACGCGAATCTATAAATGTAATACATTACATAAATGGGTTGAAGGACAAAAATCACATGATCATCTCATTAGACACAGAGAAAGCATTTGACAAAATCCAACATCCCTTCATGATAAAAGTCCTACAGAGACTGGGAATAGAAGGAACATATCTCAATATAATAAAGGCTATTTATGACAAGCCTACAGCCAACATATTACTAAATGGGGAAAAACTGGAAGCTTTTCCACTAAAATAAAGAACAAGACAAGGGTGTCCACTGTCCCCACTTTTATTTAATATAGTTTTGGAAGTCTTAGCCATAGCAATAAGGCAAGAGACACACATAAAAGGGATACAAATTGGAAAGGAAGAGATCAAGTTATCATTATTTGCAGATGACATGATTCTATACATAAAGGACCCTAAAAACTCTACTAGCAAACTGTTAGAGCTGATAAAAACCTACAGCCATGTAGCAGGATACAAAATAAATACACAGAAATCAGTAGCCTTCATATATGCTAACAACAAACACACAGAGGATGAAATCAGAGAATCACTCCAATTCACAATTGCATAAAAAAAATTAATAATAATAAAGTACCTTGGAATAAACCTAACCAAGGAAGTAAAGAATCTCTGCAATGAGAACTTTAAAACACTCAAGCAAGAATTGCAGAAGACACTAGAGAGTGGAGAATCATCCCTTGTTCCTGGATTGGAAGAATCAATACTTTGAAAATGGCAATCTTACCTAAAGCAATCTACACATTAATGCAATCCCTATCAAAATTCCAAAGGCATTCTTCACAGAAATAGAAAAAAACAACCCAAAAATTCATTTGGAATCACAAAAAACCTAAAATATCTAAAATATTACTGATCAACAAAAATAAGGCTGGTGGTATACCTGATTTTAATCTATACTAGATTCTTCTCTCTCTCCATGCACAAGAATTAAGTCCAAATGTATTAAAGACCTTAACATCAGACCTGAAACTCTAAAACTGCTAGAGGAAAAAGCAGGGGAAACCCTTCAACATATTGGTCTTGGCAAAGACTTTCTGAATACAACCCCAATTGCTCAGGCAATAAAACCACAGATTAATCACTGGGACCTCATGAAATTACAAAGATTTTGCACTGCAAAGGACACTGTGAATAAAGTGAAGAGGCAACCTACAGAATGGGAAAAAATCTTCACCAGCTATATATCTGATAGAGGATTAATATCTAGGATATACAAAGAACTTAAAAAGTTAACTAATAAGGAATCAACCAAGCCAATCAAAAAATGGGCTATGGAGCTAAATAGAGAGTTCTCAGAGGAAGAAATACAAATGGCATATAAGCATCTAAAAAATGTTCTACGTCACTAGTCATCAAGGAAATGCAAATTAAAACTACATTGAGATTCCATCTCACTCCTGTCAGATTGGCTACCATCATGAAAACAAATGATCATAAATGCTGGCGGGGATGTGGAAAAAGAGGAACCCTTCTACACTGCTGGTGGGAATGCAATCTGGTCCAGCCATTGTGAATATCAGTGTGGAGGTTCCTAAAACAGGTAAAGATTGATCTACCATATAACCCAGCTATAGCCCTCCTAGGCATATATCCTAAGGACTCATCTCATTTCCTTAGAAGCATGTGCTCAACCATGTTTATTGCTGCTCAATGTATAATAGCTGGGAAATGGAACCAGCCTAGATGTCCCTCAACTGATGAGTGGCTAATGAAGATGTGTCACATTTATACATTGGAGTTCTACTCAGCAGTAAAGAAAAATGAAGTTATGAAATTTGCAGAAAAGTGGATGGATCTGGAAAGGATTATACTAAGTGAGGTAACCCAGGCCCAGAAAGCCAAGCGCCACATGTTCCCCTCATATGTGGATCCTAGTTGCAGATGATTGGACTTCTGCTTGAGTAGGAAAAAACACAGTAGCAGAGGCCAGTAAGTTAAAAAGGAGATATAAAGGGAAGAGACAGGAAGGGAGGAGGATACTTAATAGGTTGGTATTGTATATATATAAGTACAATGATTGAGATGGGAGGTAATATGATAGAGAATGGAATTTCAAAGGGGAAAGTGTAGGGGGGTGAGGGAGGGTATTACCATGGGGTATTTTTTATTATCATAGAAAATGGTAATAAAAATTGTGAAAAGAAAAAAAAATTTTAAAAAAGAATTGTCTGGGGCTGAGAAGGGAAATACTCACTATAGGAGGGAAAAAATTAGAAAATAAATATATCCAGTGTTGGGAAGATGACTCAGTAGTTAAAGTGATTTCTCTGAAAGCCTGCCAACCAGAGTTAAGATCCTTATCACCCATATAAAAATGGACTTATGGGCTGGAGAGATGGCTCTGCAGTTAAAGGCATTTGCTTCCAAAGTCTGATGACCTGGGTTCAATTCCCTAGTACCCATGTAAAGGGAAATGCACAAAGTGGCATATGCATATGGAGTTCATTTGCAGTGGAAAGATGCTCTGCCACAACCATTCATTCTCATGCCCCCCACTGAATTCTTGCTCTCTCTGTCTCTATCTATGTATCTATGTATTTGTCTATCTATCTATCCATACACACACACATATACATATCCAATGTATAAATAAAAATGCTTTTAGATGGACTTATTTGTCACCTCAAAGCACCTATGGTGATGGAGCTAGAGTCAGAAGAACCCTAAGGCTTGCAGGTCTTCCCCGTGGCATACAAGAGGCTCCATGACCATGCACCCCCCCACACACAAATACATATAATATTTTAAGCATGGTAGAGAAATGGATGTTTCTGTTTGTAATTTCCCAAGGCAAATGTAGTGCAGAGATGAAGGTCATGAGGCAAGGCTCCAGTGCGCTTCACAGTTGCCATAACAATGCAGGGTTTGGGGGAGAAGGCTAGTTGTCCTAACTTGTGCTTTCCTAACCACTCTTTAAGGCATCCCTGAGAAGGAATTGAAAAATATTTACCCAGCTGCTTGGAATTTCAGTTACTGCTGTAAAAGCTCTGTATATTATTTAACAAGAATTGCAGAATTGCTCCTTTTCAGGAGCTAAGATCAAAGCAATAGCCCCAGGAATAGCATTTCCAGATGCAAGTCTACTGTGGAGCATGCATACCCACATCTGCCTGGCAGTATGGTTCCCTCACACATGCCTCACACAACAGGTGTCAGAGTGACAGTGACAAATGACTGTGCCTCTCTCAAGAGTCCCATTGGATTTTTTTTTTTTTTTTTTTTTTTTTGGTGTTAGCTTCTTCGAGGTGCCAGCCCAAGTCCCTTAATTTAAACCAACTCATGAAATCCTCCTAGGGACCCTTGAGGTCAGGGTGGTATTGCCCTCAACCTTATCACACAGGTGAGCAAAGATAGGAAGAGAAATAAACATGCCCTGGTTACCTAGTTACAAGTGATGGAGTGGGGCTGGGAGCCCTGCCTTCCACTTCCATCCCATGCCCCTGCCCAGCTCTGCCACTGCTAAGGAAAGAAGCTTGAAAGGGGCAGGTTGTGAGCTACAGAGGCTTGCATGGGAATTCACACTGCGATATCGAGTTATCATGGACAAAGAAATGCTTTTAGCACTTTGTACTATGTACGCCATATATTTTATAACATTTAGCCTTTGCTGTAACAGGTTACTATTTTCTTTTAAGTGTGTGTGTGTGTGTGTTCAAAAAAGAGTGGGCACCTCAAGGGCTTTTACTACTACAAACAAACTCCAGATGCACGTGACACTTTGTGCATCTGGCTTTATGTGGGTACTGGGTAATTGAACCCTGGGCAGCAGGCTTTGCAAACAAATGCCTTTAACCACTGAGCCATCTCTTTAACCCCAGGTTACTATTTTTGTTGTTGTTGTTTTTCAAAGTAGGGTGTTGTGGAAGTTTGAATAGATGTCCCCCAATATATTCAGTTCTCTATTGTTTGTAGTTTGCATCTACAGCCACCTGGCTGGAGGCAGTGTCACTGGGTGGATCTTAAGGTGTGGTGGTGGGTTTCAAATTTCAATCTAAAGATATGCAAAGTGTGCCTAGCTGGAGTTCCTGAAGTGTGTTGTGTGACTTTTGGCTTTAGGCTAGTACTTCTCTCTCTCTGCTTGGACCTGTGAAGGCAGGCCAGCTTCTTCTGCCATTTATGGAACTTACCCTGGATCTGTAAGCTTCAATAAATATCCCTTCCTCCATAACTGTGTCTGGTCTGAAAGTTCATCTCAGCAAACCTGAAGCTGTCTGCTACAGGTGTCATTCTAGCTCAGGCTGACCTGGAATTCACTATGTAGTCTCATGCTAGCCTTGAACACATAATGCTCCTCCTACCTTGGCCTCCTTAGTGCTGGTATTAAAGGTGTATGCCAGCATACATGGCTAAGTTTTATTCTCTGTTTCAACATAAGAAAACAGGATTTCATAGTGCTCACAAGAAGTCAGGAACAGAGCTGAGTTTTCAAAGCCTAGCCACTTCTAAGCCAGTAGGTTTTCTAATTCCTGGGCTCTGGGAAGTTGCTATGGGGAGTGGGGAAGGGAGCCACACACACACATACCCTTGCACATTACTCAAGAGCAACCCAAATCTAATTAGACTCAGAACCAGTGGAAAAGGGGAAAGGGAGCCAGATATCAGGATCAGTGCAGAAGGACATTGGATGGCACAGCAAGGAGGCCAGAGGAAGGACATCTTGGAAAGATTATTACATGAACTAGCAGGTTCCATTTACCTTGAGCCTCTTGGGCCACCAGTTCAAGTGCTGACAGGCTGAGTCTTCCTCTTGCTTTAGCCAGAGCCCTCAGGAAATGTGGACTAATACAGAAAATAATAAATCGCTAGGAGAATAAATACACCCCGCCCCCGCCACCACCACCTGAAGATCAGGAGACAGTGTCATGTTGTATTATCATTGGGACTTTGTGCTTTGGAGAAGGTCAAGTTGGATCACATTTGTTTCCAGTGGGCTGATGTCCAAGCTCACAGTCTGGTAAGACCTGCATCCAATCCAGATTCTCCCTGACCTCACCGGCACCTCTCTGAGTGTCACCTCACCAACATACCCAACACTTTCTGTTGTCTTCTGCTCTTGCTAGTTCTAGTCCCCCACCCACCCCTCCAGGCAAGAGACGTGTTACACTCTGGGATATTATGGGAGCTCATGCCATGAGGGCAAAACCTTCATGCTTTAGGATGCTAGGAATGCAGTCTTCTCCAAAAGCAGCATACATGTTTGCTTCATTTTCTGTCTTAATGAAACTATGTGAGGTAATTAATATTGTCAGAGAACAACAAGCGCACTAGGAGAGTGTTCATGATTCATGGGCCAGACATCATGCACACCAGACAGTCCTACCACCTGACTGCTACTCGTATTTCTTGTCCTACTGGAAATTTCTGCAAGGCCTTGAGGCTCCTACCTCTGGATGCCAAATTTGTGTTCTTTGGTGCTTAGCAGGGAGTATAACATGGGATAAGGACAGCCTTTGAGATAGGCCACAAATCCCAATAGGGACAAGTGGCTTTACCTGACTAAGCCTCACTTACTTTCTCTTGAAAAAGGAGTAAATAGTAATACTAATATTTGAGTTAAAATAAATTGACAACAGCTAATTAAGATCACTGTCCAAAAATAGATGATGCAAGTTGTATACTTTTTTGCATGTGTATGACTATGTGGCGTGCACGCATGTGTGTGGGAACATGAGTGTGCAGGTGTATGTGCAGGTGCATGTGTGTCAGGTGTCCCCCTGTATGGCTATCTACCGCATTTTTAGAGAAAGGCTTTCATCAAACCCAGTATTCACAAAACAACAGGAATCTACTTGCCTCTGCCTCCCAGAACTGAGATTATGAGCATGTATAGCCATGCCTGGCATTTATAAGTATGCTGGGGATCTGAACTCAGATCCTTAGGCTTGCATAGCAAGCACTTTACCAACTGAGTCATTTCTCCAGCCCTGCATGTGCATTTAAACGTTTTCATGTTATATAAGCTAAAAAAGGTGAAGTTTATTTTTTTTTTGGTATTTTGTTTCATTTTTTAAATTTTTTAATTTTTATTAACATTTTACATGATTATAAAAAAAATCCCATGGTAATTCCCTCCCTCCCCCCCAGCACTTTCCCCTTTGAAATTCCATTCTCCATCATATTACCTCCCCATCTCAATCATTGTACTTACATATATACAATATCACCCTATTAAGTACCCTCCTCCCTTCCTGTCTCTTCCCTTTATATCTCCTTTTTAACTTACTGGCCTCTGCTACTAAGAATTTCCCTTCTCACGCAGATGCCCAATCATGAAGTTTATTTTTATAATATAGTGTATTTGACATAAAGTATTTGAAATTACATTATTATATTTTTAAATATTTATTTATTGGAGAGAAGGAGAGAGAGAGAGAATGGACATGCCATGGCCTCCAGCCACTGCAAACAAATTCCAGATGCACGTGCCACCATGTGCATCTGGCTTACATGGGTTCTGGGGATTCAAACTTGGATCCTTAGCCTTCTCAGGCAAGCATCTTGACTGTTAAGCTGTCTCTCCTGCCAAAAATTGTATTATTTTAAGATACACTCAACATTAAATTAACTATGAGATGGTTTATGTCTTTTTGAAACTAAGTCTTCAAAAGGCATGTGAAGTTCATTCTTGTAACATATCTAAATTTGGACTATCTACATTTCCAGTGTTCACTAGAATAGGTAGGTGGTAGCTGCTATAGCCCTTAGAATTCTTGAACAAATTCAATAAGAAAGTGTACTTTTTTAGTACTAATAATGGGGTTATCCATGGTAGTACTAGCAGTCATGCTATTAATAACAAGAGACATTAATTGGATATCCATTATGGAGTAGCTATGATAGTAAGTTTCTTACATACCCTAGTTCTCACAGCCACTTTATGACATGGACACTGGAATTATTTTTATTTTATACCCAGACAGATTGAGGCTCAGAGTGGTTAAGGCCAGGACATGAGAGTCAGGATTCAAACCCTTAAGACAACTTTATACCAAACTGTCCTTCTTCCTCAGAATCCATCAGGACTTCTCTTAGAAAACAATGTCCATCCCCCACTCAGGAAGACAGTTTTACTTTCCAAGGCCATTTCCAGACTCACCCCATTGTTTGAACTCCTTGGGGACAAGAAAACGAGTCTCCTTCTTCTATGCCTTCCATGCCCAGAATCTAATAAAACCCAAACAAAATATTCAATAACCTAACTTTACCTCTTGGTGTGAAAAGCTTTTGGCACAAAAAGCTCTCTGATATGTGGTACAGAGGAGAGTTTGGTCCAATAGACATGATGTGAAGGCTTGTTTTAAGGATTGGTGCGTGATGGCCAAAAGTCTTTGTGGGGGACTTCCAGATAAGATGGTGACATAGGATCACACTAATCCAGCCTAGGAGGGATGTGAGCAAAACCACAGCAAAATACACTCTTCATCTGAAAAGTGAAAGTGGGTAAGTTTTGTCCCACCAGAGTGGAGAAGGAGAAAATCGGCCAGAATTCCACTGAGGAGCTTGCAGACCTGAGCCATGGGACCGATGTGGATCTGAGTGCCCAGTTGGTGCCCAGCTGCAGGAGCAGACACCAAACAAGGAGGTTTTCCAACTTCGACAGTCTCCTTGAAAAATCAAGAAACCTGAAGGTGAGTCAGCTGGACTCAGGCATGACCGCGAGCTGAGTAGTTCCCAAACAACTCCAGGCTTCCTGCACTCTCCCATCCCCCAACCATCAGACCCCCAAACCTCCAGAGGACGCATTCAGCTCCCAGTGTCAGAGCACAGCTGATCAGATCACCAGATTCACAGCCCAACATGGAGGGATCAAGGTGGGCACTCAGCATTGGGGTGATTTGAAGCCAACCCAAAAGGTAATGAGGCCGACTAATAAAAAGGGAGGTACATAGGCCTGCACTGGAAGTGCTAATCTCTCTTTCTATGTCAGAGCAAGTTATGGGTTACATACTCTTGGTTGAGTTTACTATTCTCAATTAAGCTGTATTTGGTGGTTGTCTATTGTTTTTAATGCTTTCAGACTCTTAGGGCCTTGGTCTTTTTCTTTTGTTATTATTGGAGGCAGGGTCTGATTCATAACCAAGCTGAATTGGAACTCATTTTAGAACAGAAATCTCAGCCTTCCAGCTGACAGGATTAAGGGTGTAGAGCAACACATACCCTTAGGGTCTGTGGCTTTGTACGGCTATCTGTTTCTGTCAATCCCCACACTTGCGAACCCTGCACTGGCTTTTACTGATTGTGTATATTGCTCAGTTGAAATTTAGAATCTGCCAGTACAGTGCTCTACCCAACCCACTGGGACACTTGGATAGCAGGCAAACTCAACACTAGGATTACTTCTGCAGCTGGTTTGGAGCACAATAGCTACATGAGGCACCTTAACTTCCTACTCTGAAAGCATACAAAGTTGGACTTCCAAATCTAAAAGTACCACAAATTATTAGAAAACCAAAACATCAAATTGACTCAGGATGCAAAATTCACAACACTGTAATACAATCCCACCAAAAACTATAAATCCATCAGAAATGGCCCCCAATGAGACTGTTTTAGATGAAATGCCTGATAAATATTTCAAAAAACAATAATTTTATCTATACTCAAAGGACTCAAAGAAGAAAACAAAGGAATTAAAGAAGAAAACAAACTCATGAAGTAATTCCAAGAGAACACAGGAAACCAGCTTAATGAAATAAGGAGGTCATTACAAGATATGAGTAAGGAATTAGAAATACTAAAGAAACACCAGGCAGAAATTCTAGCTCTGGAAAGCACAGTCAGCCAAATAAAAAAAGTCTGGGGAAAGTCTCACCAATAGAGTAGATGAAGGAAAGAACAGAATACCTAAACTAGAAGATCAGTGGCAGATCTAATACAGTCCAACAAAGAGAAAGACAAGCTAATAGCAAGATATGAATGGAAATTTCAAGATATCTGGGACACTATGGAACGATCAAACATAAGAATTCAGGGTATAGTAGAAAGAGAAGAATTTCAATCCAGAGGTTTAGTAGGAGGCAGAGGTAGGAGGATTGCCATGAGTTCAAGGCCACCCTGAGACTACATAGTGAATTCTAGGAGAGCCTCAGCTAGAGTGAAACCCTACCTCAAAAAAACAAAACAAACAAAAAAGAAAGAAAAGAAGAAGAGACAATCTTGAGGTTTTTTTTTTTTTTTTAATTTCTAACATTGAAATGATGGCCACATATGAGGGTATGGTCATTTGAATGTCAAATGTTCCCCATAGTCTTACGTATTTGTAATTAAGCCTCTTACCGAGTTCCTAGCTGGTGACAGTTTGGGAGATGGAGCCTTTCTGGAGAAGGTATGTTGCTTGGGGAAGGCTTTCGGGTATTATAGGCAGCCTTTTTTGTCTTAGCCAGCTCACTCTTGCTGCTACTTCCGAGCTGCTGTGGCAAGATGTGATGCCCAACCTCTGCTCTGCCACAGCATGATTAAATTTGCCCTCAAGACTGTAAGCCATAATAAACCCTTTCCTTGCATCATCTGCTTCTGGTCTGGGATTGTATCCCAGCAATGCAAAGGTAACTTCAACACATGGGAAGCATTGGATCCAAGAACCAAATTCAGGAGCAGTGGTGACATCTTAGAAGAAACTAAGCTCTTCCAGCTCCCACCGAGAACAAAGGAAACCAGATACTCGGCAATCCTACTGTTAATATGATCTCCCAGCAGGCAGCCCAAGATAATTACAATTACATTTAAAAAGGAACTGCCCTTGGATGAACCAGAGAAAGCATTGATAAAGTTCCTTATTAGCAGGCACTAATGAAGTCTGAGGTAAGACGTAATATTTTGCTTACCTTCAGGCTTCCTTTTTTGCAATAATTGGTGACAATGCAAATGTCAGGTGGTTCTGTGCAAATACCAAAGAAGGGGACAATGTTTTCGTGCTTCAGCTCACACATCTGGAAATAGTAAGTAATTACAACACATGTGTAGAGAATGACTTTGAGCCAGGGACAATACTATATGCTTTTCATATTTACATACTTCCAGATTGTCCTTAAGACCTTGTGAGACTCACTGCTAGCTTCCAGACAAGGGAGAAGAGGACTAAAAGGTGAAGTAGTTATTGAACAACATTTGAATGGTAAGTGGTGGAGCAGGGAAGTCTGGCTCCCGCAAGTAAACAAGAGGAATTATCAAAGGCTAACTTTAGCCATGAGAAGTATCTGAGCCACATCACAACAAACAGGCCCAACCCTGCTTCCCTGCTGTGGCTGTTGATGTCAAGGCAGGCATCCCAAGTGGTGATTGGGACAGAACAAGAAGTCAGACCTTTTCCAAAGTTCAAGTTCAGGACAGGTTGATATCCACCACAGAGAGGGTGAAGGTTCAAAATTAAGACCAGAAGTAGCTAAGGGAGTGGGGAGGTAGACCTAAAAGGGAGCCACGCTTCAAATGTCTGTCTCCAGCCACAGGTCTGTGATCCAAAGCCTTGGATGTTGTATTGGTGGGCCAACTTGAGAAGCAGCCCCCCACCATTGCTTCTTTGGGGTGGAGTCTGTCCCTCACAGCGGACATGGGGCAGAGGCAGGATAGAGGGGAGCCTCACCAGCCAGACTTCTTGAAGCAGAGTTGGCTTCCTAACCCAGGCTTCTGCTTGCTCACCAACATAGCGGATGGCGACGTGGTTTCCCTGAAACCAGACACAAATTGAAATGCTCTTAACCCCAGAAATAGCTACAAGGAGGGGATCTAGAACACTGGCACATCAACTGTGGACAAGAGCATTCAGCCTTGTCCTCATCAGCCTCATCAGCCCTTAGAGAGGAAGGGTACTGCTCAGCAGTGAGACCTCATTTTAACTGGCATCACATCCCACTAAGGTTGGAATGATGAGCCTACTTCCAGATAGGATCCCTGAGGCTGGGTAACCTTCTGGGGTGGCACATGTGAAGAAGTACACCCCAAGTGTAAAAATGGCCTATTACCACAAGGAAACAGTGAGTTGAGGTCATGAGTCTGGAGTCAGATGCATAGTTCAAGACCATTGTGACCATGAGACTTAACTTCTCCAAGACTCCATTTCATCATCTGAAAAATGGGAATTAAAAAACCCACCAAACTCATAAGGTTGTTAGAAGATTACATCCACTAAAATATGTGGCACTAATGACCTGCAATCCCCTTGGGGTTGACCTGCATCCCCAATGAGGAAGGCATCTTCAGAAAAGGGGCAGGGATGAGAGAAAGGATGGTACTAAAGTGTGATGTTTACATACAAAATATGTCCATATCTAATAAAAATAAGGGCTAGAGTTATGGCTTAACACTTAAGGCATTTGTCTGCAAAGCTGAAGGACCCAGGTTCAATTCCCCAGGACCCACACAAGCCAGATGCACAAGGGGGTGCATGCATCTGGAGTTCTTTTGCAGTGGCTAGAGCCCTGGCACACCCATTCTCTCTCTCCTTCTATTTCTCCCTCTTTCTCTCTGTCAAATAAATATATAAATATTTTTTAAAAATAAAAAAACTATATTTTGACATAGTTTTAAAATATTTTCCCAAGATTGTTAATTGCTTCACAGTATTATCCTGTAGCTCTAACCAAGGTGGATATGAGTCTATATTCTTTATTTTGTCAATAATGAAAGATATTCTTGTCCATAAATATCAATGATGGTATGAGACATCTCCAGAAATAAATTACAAAGGCAATGGTTGTAATATATATATAGATAGATAGATAGAATATATATATATATATATATATATATATATATATATATATATATATATATATATATATATATCACTGGAAGCTCAATGGCTGGCCCATGTTAAGTTTGCCATAACTGGAATACATTATTGTTGTCCCTACGGAGTCTGCTGTTAGAATCACTAAATTGGTCAACAGGAAAACATGAGTAGAAGTAAAGCTAGAAAATGGGCGAGAAAGAAGTCCAGGTGAAGGGGGTTAAGCATCAACCCCAGATGCTCTCTACTTTCAGTGGAACAGTGACCACAAAGGACTCGTTGGTGATGGGATCACCATGGAGGAAGGGATGCCCATGGGATTAGGGAAAGGACTTTTGGAAGAGGTAACTCCTATGCTGGTCTCTGAAGGATGAGATTTCCACTGGGGTGGGGAAGGCCAAATGGGCAGGGCATTGTCAGGTGAAACATACATGACATAACCAGCGAGAACAATTAGATGATCAGAGGATTTAGGGCAGGAAAGTATAAGCTTCTGAAAGAAGACTGGGACCAAGTACTCAGTAGACTTGAGTCCTTCGTTAAAGACTCTGGACACTGATGTGTAAGCACCACAGGTGAGGAATCACTGGTGGGGTTTGAGGGCAGGGAGAGGACGCACTTTAGGGAGTTCAGTCAAACAATACAGTGCTGCAGGCTGCTGACTTTCTTCTCTAAATGACCAGAAAAACGTGACATAAAATTTTTCATGAAAGGTGGTCCTAAGGTGTTTGATAATATGCCAGGAGATTTCTGCTGTTTGCAAATTCAACTAAGTGGAGACTAAGAAATAAGTTTGCTTGCACAGGGATTGAGCTGGTTTGGATCTCTCCTAACCTCACTTTAGAATGATGATCAAACACTTCCCTTGCTTGGCTCTTTCTACCTCCACCCTTCAGAACCTCTACCTAAAAGAATAAATATTTGGGATTTTTCTTTATATAACTTTCCCTCAGGGAGCTTGAATTTCTAAGGAATTGCTAAGCACAGGCAATTTCATGTCTGGGAAGGTGAGAACAGATAGGCAGAAGTAATGTCTGTGCTTTAGTAGCTGCCATGAATGAATCATTTAAAACCTAGGAATTAAATGTGTGTACTATGCACACCACACTGCCCAGTTGGCACTTCTAATGTTCACACCCATATATTGACGCTCCTCTCACTTGTGGTTAGAGAACCTTCTCTTTTGAGATGGCGGTGACCATGGGATGACTCAGGAGGCACTATGGTGCTGAGAAGAAGTGACAGAGGAGTGCTCAGCACTGCAGTATCTCTATCACACCTTCCAAGGCTCAGGGTGGCAGAAAGAATGTAAGAGCCAAAGGAAGGGCAGGACTCCTTACAACGTGCCCCTGCAGATACAACATGACCTGGATATCCATGAACTCAGAACTCCTGCCACTACGTACACAAGACCATCATAATAGGAGGGAAAGATGATGACATCAAAATAAAAGAAAGGCTGATTGTGGGGGGTGGGAATATGATGGAGAGTAGAGTTTCAGAGTACAGTGAGGGGGAGAGAGGGAATTACCATAGGACATTGTTTACAATCATGGAAGTTGTCAATAAAATAAATAAATAAAAATTATCCATAGCCTTGGACTGAGATGTCCATTAACATTGCCCCTAGCCACCTGAGGCTAATTAAATTTAAATTGGGTTTAACATTTACTTCCTCAGGGACACAATAGTTGTTTAAAAGATCTCATTACATGTAATATTTGGACACATTTATTTGAATTTTTTTTCAAGGTAGGGTCTCATTCTAGCACAGGCCAAACTGGAATTCACTATGTAGTCTCAGGATGGCCTCGAACTCACAGAGATCCTCCTACCTCTACCTCCCGAGTGCTGGGATTAAAGGCGTGTGCCACAACGCCCAGCTTACTTGAATTTTTAACAAGTATTTCAGTTCTCAAAATTAAAGGTGCAGCAAGGTAAGACACACACACACAACAAAACTTAGAGTTCTCCTACAGAATGTCATCATATTCTGAACACCCTGCCCAACAGAATTGACAGGTCCATGCGGCTGTCTGGACGCAGAGGTACCTGGTAAAGCCCTGCTGGGGCGTACAAGAGCTCTCCACCCTGCTGGCTCTTAGCAAAGGAGCTGCCATCTGCTGCGATCTCCATGGAAGACGCGTTTGCTAACGTTGCCTCTTGAAACCGGCGTGCCTCGCTAGGGAGGCTGCAAGACAAGACGCAGGTCAGGCGTTCCCAGCAGCACGGCCACGTGGATGAAGAAGGTGAGTTCCAGGGCCGCACAGTCAATATCTGGGAGAGCTGGACTTCGAACTCTGATCTTCCCGACCCAAAGAGCGTGTGCCTACTTGCTATATGCCTCCCTCTTGGCCTATGTGCCACCATGAATGGGGTTGGTTATGAGCCCAGTTTCAAAGGTCAGACTACCCATATTCAAGTTCTAAATGTGGCATTTAACTAGAGATGGGTTCAGAGTAATTTCCCTTAAGGAACCTCAGTGACTTTTATATTTAATACCATTGGCACACATTTAGTACCTCCAGCACCTTTCCCAACATCTTGAGGGCATCTTCAAAGCACAGCAACCCTGCTTTACAAAGAAAACTTTAATGGAAACCTAGTGTACTAACCATGTAAATCTGAATAAAGCTAAGTTGTGGAAAGGGAAGAGAGAGATAGAGAAGCTTAAATCCCCAGAGACATTTGGATTGACGTCTATCCTGTCAGATATTAGGATAGTGACACCTGCTTGTTTTCTAAGCCCATTTGCTTGAAACACCGTTTTCCAAACTTTCACACTAAGACAGTGTCTGTCTTTTATGGAAAGGTGGATTTCCTGGAGGCAATTAATAGTAGGATCCTCCTTTCTAACGCAGTCTGCAAATCTGTGTCTTCGTTTGGGGATCTGAGGCCATTGAAAGGTGTGCATGTATTCTTGCCATTCTTTTTGCTTTGTAGTTCTTCCAGGTTTTCCTTTACTCTTTTGTGTTAACTATTTTTTGAGTATGGTTTATTTTTTTCCCCCTGGTTCCTTATGTGTGTGCTTTTCTTTCTCTTGAGCTTGGAGGATCCTTTCAAGTCCCAGGGACATTTGGAAATGAGTAATGAATGAACCCCAATCTCCTAGCCTTAAAACACTGAAGCCTCACAGACTTGGTGCCAGCTGCACTGCCCAGCCTCCAGCACCCCATACCCTGACATAGCCCATGTGGTTTCTCTCCTTGCCCCTACTAGCAATCTCTTTGTTTTGCTTTGTTTTCGAGGTAGGGTTTCACTCTAGCTCAGGCTGTCCTGGAATTCACTATGTAGTATCAGGGTGTCCTCGAACTCACGGCAATTCTCCTACCTCTGCCTCCTGAGTGCTGGGATTAAAGACATGTGCCACCATGCCTGGCTGCGATCTCACTCTTTCTTTTTGTCTTAAATTTTTTGTTTATTCTTATTTATTTATTTGAGAGCAACAGACAGCAAAAGAGGGAGAGAGAGAGAGAGAGAGAGGAAATGGGCATGCCAGGGCCTTCCAGCCACTGCTAACAAATTCCAGATGCATGCGCCCCCTTGTGCATCTGGCTAACGTGGGTCCTGGGGAATCAAGCCTCGAACCGGGGTCCTCAGGCATCACAGGCAAGCGCTTAACCACTGAGCCATCTCTCCAGCCCCTCACTCTTTCTTAATGTCCCCTGTTCTCAGAAGCCTTCATGATGTTGACAGTGGTAGTTCTTCCATCTGTAGGGGTTCCATCTCACCGAGGAGACCAACACTCTGAGTACCTGCCTTCCTCTAGAATATCCACAAGCCCTGCACTGACCTTGGCCTACAGTAGATGGCCATTAAGTGTTTGCTATGCAGGCGAAACTTTTGTACCAGTTGTCAGTAGATTAAAGAATGAATTCAGGGCTGAAGAGATGGCTTAGGGTTAAGATGCTTTCCTGAAAAGCCCAAGGACCTAGGTTTGATTCCCCAGTGCCCACACATGCACAAGGTGGTACATATGTCTGGAGTTTGTTTTCAGTGGCTAGAGGCCCTGGTGCATGCATGTTTTTGTCTCATTCTTTCTGCCTCTTTTTCTCTCTCAAATAAAGAAGTAAATAAAATATTTTTTTAAAGGAACGAATGCAGATTCGAAGATAATTAAATGCATCCAGGGACATCCTTAATATTTGTAACCCACAGTATAACAGAGCTGAGGACACTTTAAGACTATCACTGGTCATTTCTAAGTAGAAACCAAGTCTCAGGGTGGTGAAGTGAAATTCTCAGGAATGTACCCAGCAAAGCAGGAGACCTAAAATTCACTCAGGTTTCAAGACTCCTTCTTAAGTGCTCTCATTACCAATATGTCAGCCCCTTGCTCTTGGCAGTTCCTATGTGAAAGTTCTTCCACATTTCACCAGGAACCCAGACGTAGGTCACGTGAGGACTCACCTTATTCTGAGGCAGAATGGTGATGCTATCGTAACTGATCTGCCACCAGGTGTCTTTAGGAGGCCTCTGCAGTTTTCCTCTCAGCATCATCAAACCACACCTACGGTGGTGGCTCCTGAGGCCAGACTCAGGAGCAGCACTGTGAGAATGTCAGCAGCTGTCGCTGGAGGCAGGAAGGCCATTACTCAGGCTGTCCTGGAGCAGGTGTGAGCACATCTGGACCCAGTCTGGCCCTTCTAAACAGATCCTTCAAAGGTTGCCCGGGTGTGGTCCAGGTTAGGACGCACTGAATCCCTTCAGACTTAACGTCTTCCAGGAATCCTTCTGGGGTTGGCTCATGTTTTCATGGCAACTATACTCACCTCCTTTTTTATATAGAAACTCACACAACAGGAAAATACCAATGGGTTCTCACACCATCACAACTTTTGTTTGCTGTTCACTTCCAGTAGAGCTGTTCTTTAGACATGATCCACCCAATTCCAGGGCCAGGCTCCTAACTACCCAGCCATACTTCCCTGCCCAGCCTGTTTCTGTCTCCCTCGAAAGGAAGTTCCTAAGACTGAAAACTCAGGAGCCACATTTCCCAGCGATAGTCCTCCACAAGGAAAGTGGATAATGTTGCCCTCTAGGGGATACTGGCGAAGTCTAGAACTACTTTGGGTTGTTACAAGTGAGGGTGGCTATTGACACCTCATGGGGGTGCTGCTCAACTTGCTACGAAACACAGGGAAGCACCCCCACCTCCCCAGAAGATGTTCTGGATCCAAATGAACTGCTGTTGAGAGATACTTGCTTGTTAAAGTAGGGTCAGCTTTGCAGAGCTCCTTGTGAAACCCACAGACAGACCTGTCTGCAGGGGGAGAGCTGTGGGGCCAAGTGACATTGGAGAAATTCCTCAAGGGTCTTAAAAAAAGAGACAAAGGTCAATATTTGGCCCATTGATTCTACTTGTCTGCATCATATGTCTCTCGATTTATAAAGATCATGTGCCAATTTTCCCTGGAATTTTTCCCTTGTTGATATAGATGAATCTCACTGCATGGCAAGCACCTTGATACTTTATACACCCAATCATCTTCCCCTGCATGGACTAGGCCCCTTCCTGTGACTCTTATGACCTGCTTTGCTGTAGTATTTTGTTGGTTTGTTTTGTTTCCTGTACTTGGCTCATTTGGTACATTAAGTTTCCTGAAAAGTGAGGAAGGACAAAAAAAAGGCTCAAATGGAATTTGAATTTGGATGGTGACAGTGGAAGCAAGTGGAAACTGGATCAAGTGTTCAGTTTTCTTTTAGTTTTCTCATTGGTTTGTACTTGAGAGACAAAGTCAGAGGTTTTGCGAGGGAATCCTGGGTACCAAGAGCCTAGGACAGAACAGGACTCTGGGAATCAGACTTGATAGGTGAGCACTTTTACTGAATGTGCACCCCGTCCTGCAGGACGCTCCCCACTCCATCACCTACAGGGCTCAGGGCTTTCATAGAGACCCCAGCCCATGAGGCTAGGACCCAGCTGAGCCATTAGAGGTGTGGTCTACAGAGGTGTGGTTCCCCTGGGGCAGTGTTCCTGTGATCCCTGTAGAACCTGCAAATTCCCACACACCCATGACCCAGCTTGCCCCGCTAATGACCGCACCCTAAAGTCTCAAACTGAACCAGTTCAGAAAGCACCTGACTCTTTGGAGGAGAATTCAGGAGCTGAATTCCCAAGCTCCTGGTCCCCACCTCCTCCAGGGACACTTCCTATGGTATGAGCCAAACTTGCAGCATGGCCTGTGATACCTGATTATTTTCTGAACACTGTCATAATGAAGAAAAGGAAGGAAAATGGACGTGTTTCCAGATTTCTGTAGTGCATAGACCGAGTAATCATGTGTCTTTCATCCCGAGAATCCATGAATACAGAACCCCTGGTTCCTGGAGAGAGAGATTGCACAAAGTGATGGGCCCAGCAGCATTGTGTCCAGCAATGACAACCACTGGACTCTCAGAGAGTGGCTTCCTCGTCGAATGCACAGGCCAGGTTTGGACGTTTCAGGGATGCTTGAGATGGGATAACAGGCACAGCACCGGGAAGAAGACAGTCTAGACCTGGCATCCTGGTAGTGCTCAAGGGCAACAGAGAGCAGATGATGACAGGCAGACAGATGTCTTTTGGTAGACCCACATGGCGGGGCCCATTCAGTATTGAAAACAAAAGTTAAGACAGTTCCGCTCATTGCTCATGAAACCTCAGCTTTTTTTTTTTTTTAAATCTTTTGGTTTTTCTAGGTAGGGTCTCACTCTAGCTCAGGCTGACCTGGAATCCACTATGAAGTCTCAGGGTGGCCTTGAACTCTCAACGGCCCTCCTACCTCTGCCTCCCGAGTACTGAGATTAAAGGCGTGCGCCACCACCTCAGCTTTATGCTCACTGGGAGTCAGAAAGAAAGCGTGACAACGGAGGTCGGATGGCCACAGGGCAGCACTTGGCTGGGGCTGAAGGATGGACAGCTGCCTCCTCCAGTCCCTGCCATACCGGCTACGGCCCTCTACATGCCCCAGGACGCAGGTATGCAGGGCTTGGGCTGAGGCTGGGCCCTAACCCTGACTATGCTATGTGGGGCCGCTTTGGCACAATCCTAGCCCATCGGTTCTCTGTCTTTGCTTGGGATGTGCTAAACACCGTGCATTGGGCATCGAAGACCACATCTGGGACTTCAGAACAGGAAATAAAGTGCAACGCCTCCTCAGCCCAAACCACCAGCCCTGCTTTGAGAAAAAGCACCGTGGACAGGACACGATGTTACTATTTGTGAAGCACCTACCATGTACTCCACTCTGTGGTCTCTTAGCCTCACACACCTACTTCTGGTTAACCCAGCAAAGGAGGCAGCCACCCCCAACAAGTGTGGCCTGCAGACAGGCCTCCAAATATGCCTTTCAGAGCCAAGGGAGGCAGAGTTGGGACGCGGCCCAGGGCTACTGTTCCTACCGCTGCTCTGTTCTTCCCAGGACACCACAGTCCAGCAGTAGGACTCCCCTTCTGGGTGGATGCCATTAGAAGCAGCTATGGAAGAGACTTCCCAGGGGAAAGAGGATTAGATTCCAGAGGCTTCCTCCCCTTGTGTGGGCAGCCTCTGAGCAGCTTATGGAAAACCAGACTCTCCACAGGGTGATAACTCTATAGCACCGAGTGGAGCAGGACCTTTAGGGGGTCTTTAACGCCTGCACAGCACATCAAAGTCTGAGATCAGAGACCCCCTTACCCTGCAGTGTGGTGTGATTGGCTTTCAGAGTGCTGATCAGCCGCCGCCCATCCCGGAAATCTCTCCCGGATGTGATCATGTCCTCCACGGTCTGTGCGTTCAGCAGGAGGGCATCATGGAGGTAGGCAGAGTGGGGGCTCACCTACAACAAGGGGAGCGAACACGGAGTGCAGAGCCCGCAGCTCCATCACCCAGCTAGCAGGAATCTCCCTCCGTCCTCTAAGAACGGGACGATCCACTGAGAGGAGCGGGGAGACCACCTCATACCCCAACCTCTGCTGTCAGTGAACACATTACCTTCCTGGCTTTGCTTTTCCAATTATATTACATGACCCCATAGGATATGGGCAGCTCTGCAGGCTGTCACTGGGAGGGAGCATGGCTTAGGTGAGAGTTAGGAGCCAGAATGTGCTGCTATTTCCTGGCTATGAGCTTCAGGAAACTTCCGTGAACCACTCCAATCTCAGCTCACTCACTCATCACATGGGGACAAAACCAGCCATGAATCAGAGGACAGCTAGGTGAGGTCAACAATCGATTATGAGAGTGATGGCCCATAGTGAGTCTTCAGTACCTTTTGGTTTAGTCAAGGAGAGGGCAAGTGCCTACTAAGGTGCCAAGCACCTTTCTGCTCCAGCAGCTGGCACCAAGCTAATGATTGTAAATTGTTCTCCACACATCCAACAAATGATCCTCTCCTTCTGTGGGTTAGGAGCTGCAATCCGACCCCTCATTCATGATCGATCTCCTACTACCAGTTGCCATTGGAGGGCTCAGTGTGGCCCACACTGGGACTATCTCTGCCTCCAGCCAGTGCTGTCTCTCTGAACGATTCACAGTGGGAGCCCCTTCGCTCCTTGTCTACACACGCTGAGACTTTTTTACTGGCTGATGGCTGCTTTCCTGCCTATCCTGACCCAGCCCCCTTGCTGGTGGTAATTCTCCTGGCTCCACATCTCTGGATGCCCATCCCGGTTCTCAGTCCTGCCATCATCATCCTGGCAAAGAAAACGACATGGTCGGAGTACCCAGTGGCATCTGTATTTCTCCTTCTATATAGTATGTTATCAGACACTCAGTGCCACATATCATTAACAGTTCCCTTTTATAGGCCAAAAAAAAAAAAGAAAGAAAGAAAGAAAAGAGCTGTAGGGATATTAGGGAATTCATTTCACTTCAAGTTCTCACAGCTAACAAGTAGCAGAAATGGGCTGGGAGGTCAGGATTCTGACTTCAAAGGCTTTTCACCCCATAACCTCTGCCCCTCTCTGTGATTGTTTCAATAGATTTCACAAAGGGCATCAAACTACTGTTTATCTGGGGGTGTAGAAGATTAAGGAAGTATGTGGGGGGTGTTGGGGGTAGGAAGAAGAGAGTGAAAGAAATGTATTTGCAAACCAAATATGGTGAAAGAAGGGGAGAAAGGACACAGTAGAGAAGCCACCATCAGACCTGCTTCTCTGAGGAAATGGGGCCGTGGAAGGGTGGGCCCCTCAGCCTTTGGCAGACCTGTCTCCGGAAGTTGTCATCTCCAGTGCCTTCTCCATAGGAACTGAGGGCAATGAGAAGCACGGACTCATAGATTTTTGGGAAGTATGTCTTCTGTTGATCTGTCAAGAACTCCTTCCAAAAGCTGTCCTAAAAAGCAATGGACCAATGTCACCATTCTGTAAGAACTGACCCAAGCAGTATAACTGCATTTAAGGTTGGAAACGATGATTCCAGAGGCCTGGGATACCAAGCCCCCCATGTTTTCTAGCTAGCATACCAGCGGGGGGCTGGAGAGAAGGCTTAGCGGTTAAGGTGAAAGGCAAAAGACACAGTCTGGAACCCCAGCTTGGCAGCTAGAGGTGCTGAGATCTTAGTTAAAGTATCTTGCTTGCTTTATTTAAGACTTGAATTGGGAAGTTTTAATTCTTTTCTTTTCAAAAAATGTTTTATTTATTTGGTTAAGAGATAGAGAGAGGTTAACTATTATCCATATGGTTAGGCCAGGCCTTGGGTGAAGTTACCCAGCTCTAGAGCCTGACAGCTGTGCCCTCCAGGTGAGGAGACAGAGCTGAGGAAGAGCTGTCATCCCACCTGGCGGCTGAGACCCCTGTGAGGGAGCCTCCAGAAAAGCACCTCTCACTTCTGTTTCTTCCACAGCCATCTCCCTGTGTCCATGTTGAAATCTCTCAATGGTCTAGAGAGACCAAAATTCTTGCCCAGTGGAAGAGTTCTGAGGTAGTTTGGGTCTTTGTTAACAATGTAAATGGCTGAAGTAGCAAATACCACAAGGGCTAATGGGAACAAAGTTACATGATTCACAAGCGTCGCTGCCCCACATTCCCAGTATCCCTTAAAAGGTGGGTATTTTCAATAGTCTTGAAAGGTAGATATGATTAGAATGATAACTTTCCAGGAGCAGAGAAATGGCTTAGCAGTAAAGGCTCTTGCAGGCAAAGCCAAGGGACCCAGGTTCAATTCCCCAGCACCCACGTAAAGCCAGATGCATAAGGTGGTGCATATATCTGGAGTTCATGTGCTTTTCAGTGATTAGAGGACCTAATACACCCATTCTCTCTCTCCCTCTCTCTCTCTCTCTCTCTGCAGCTGATGGAGTTTCGGGGGAGCCTTGCTGGAGGTGTGTCACTAGGGGTGGGATTTGGGCTTTTTTAAAAAAATTATTTATTTATTTGAGAGCGACAGACACAGAGAGAAAGACAGATAGAGGGAGAGAGAGAGAATGGGCGCACCAGGGCTTCCCGCCTCTGCAAACGAACTCCAGGCACATGCACCCCCTTGTGCATCTGGCTAACGTGGGACCTGGGGAACCGAGCCTCGAACCGGGGTCCTTAGGCTTCACAGGCAAGTGCTTAACCGCTAAGCCATCTCTCCAGCCCGGCTTTGGGCTTTTATAGGACACCCCCATTTGGTCAGTACCAGCCGGTTCATTCTTGCCATTTCCTCCCTGCTGACCAACAAAACGTGATGCCCAGTTGTCTGTTCCTACCATGTTGTCTCTTCCATGATAAATGCTCCCCTTGAAACTGTAAGGTGGGAAAAAAAAAAAAAAAAACCTTCCCTTCCATGAGTTACTTCTGGTCAGGCGTTTTGTGCCAGCAGTGAGACGGTTACTGCTACCGCAGTCAAATGTGCTGCCCATGAGGAGTGTGGTGAGGATGTGATGCCCACACGCATGCTGGTACTTAGCACACTACGTTCTTACCACTTCTCCCTCCAGAGCCACTGAAACGGTCAATGCTCACCTCCAGCTGCTGTAAGAGGATGAAGACAAATTCTCCAGTGTTGAGTCCCAGGTTCTCTGCAGCAAGCAGAATACTTTTTGCATTGTCTGAACTGCAGATTAAGATGATGGCTGTAAGAAAGAAAACAAAGTCAGCCAGCCATGCATGTTTGCATGTGTGTTGGAGGAGGAGGTCACACACACATGCTCATATACACAAGTTCTTTTAAAAGTCTAGCCTAGGGCTGGAGAAATAGCTCAGTGGCTAAGGAGTTTGCCTGTGAAGCCTAAGAAGCCTAAGGACCCAGGTTCAATTCCCCTGAACCTACACAGGCCAGATGCACATGGTGGCACAGGCATCTGGAGTTTGCTTGCAGTGGCTAGAAGCCCTAGTGTGCCCATTCTCTCTTCTCTCTGCTCCCTTCTCTCCCTCACACACACCTAAATAGATTAAAATGTTTTTTAAAAGTCTAGCCACTCCAAATAAGACACACAAACTTGTTATTTCCTTGAACATTCTTCGTGAATTGGAATGCTTAAACTACTGCTGGGCAGTATACTTCCTTAACAGAATATGCAATATACAAGCTTTGTATTTTTTTAATTTTTATTTGCCTTTGTCCTTCAGAAACCAGTCTTTGCTATAGTTCCCCACCACCACAAAATGCACAAGCCCAAAAACATTGAGATTATTTCTGTGCCTTCGTTTCATTCATTTAGTGGATGGAGAGATCAGAACAATGTCCTGGCTGTGGCTGGGGTGGTGGCTCAATGCATCAAGTGCTTGCAAGCGTGGGAACCTGAGCTTGCATTCCCAGCCCCCGTGCTGCCCTCCCATGTGCTCGAACCTCAGCAAGCCTGGCACAAGAGCCAAGTGGAGGCAGGAGCATCACCTGGAAGCCTGTGGGCCAGCTAGCCTGGGGAGCAAAGTTGTGAGTGATGAAATGAGCAAGCCTGCCTCAGACAAGGAGGAAGGCAGACAAGAATGACACCCAAAGTTGTCCTCTGACCTCTGCATGTGTGCTGTGACACACAGGCCCCTGTACGCACGCACATACACGCCTCGTGCACACACAGAGGGAGAACAGGGATGTGACTGGTGACGCATCACTGAGGAGGAGGTCAAAGGAGACGCACAGTGAAGGGCGTTCAGATCTTCGGAGTTGGGGTGTGGAGGTAGCCCAGGCACCTCTCTTCCATTCCATCCTGTCACCATCCTTTTGGAGGTTGCACAACTGAGGTGATGGATTAGTTTTTAAATAAGGTAATGGTAATCTGATATATAATATAGTATAGCATAATATGATATAATTAGGTGAGCTCTAAGGATGTGCCAGGCGCTATGCTCTCCACGGTGGAGGTAGTTGGGAATAGGAGAGGAGGGTCCATACCCCTAGAGGGTGCACGAGCTATTTTATTTTCATTGCTGTTACTAAAATGCATGTGAGAACACATAAGGAGGAAAGATTAATTTTGGCTGGCAATTTCAGAGAGTTCAGCTCATGGTCACTTGGGCCCTGATGAGGCAGAGCATCATTATGACAGGGCAGGCGTGTGGAGGAGGAGATGGTTCCTATCATGACAAGCAGCAGGCAGAGAGTGACGGGGAGACTGGGAGCCAGGCATAGCCTTCAAAGGCACAATCCCCTCCCGCACCATCCCACGTCTTTAAAGTTTCCAGGACCTTCCAAAAGATGATCACCCTTTGGGGGACCAGGCACCTAACACATGAGTCTGGGGAGGGCATTTCATATTCAAACTGCAACAGGAAGTCATAAACAGATCGTGTACATGCAGGAAGGTTAACACTGATCGCTGCGGAAAAGGAGGGTGTGACCCGAATGGAGGAGGGGAGCAGCTCCGTGGGACTCTGGGCTGAGTCTGGAAGAGTGAGCGCGCTGGGAAAAGGATGGCCATTCTGGGACAACGATTTGGAAAACCTCAGTGTCACAAGGCTGTGAAGAACAAAAAGTGGGTAGCGACTAGTCTAGGCCTTCTAAGCAGCACCACAAAAATAATTGCTATCGTATATTGGCTAAATACCTGTCCAAACACAGGGCTAAGCCCTTGTCAGGACCCTACCTTCAGATAAGGTAAAAGTTTCCACTCATGGCACAGAAGGGTTACGGTTCTTGATTTCTAGGAGAGGGGCTGGAGTCAAAACTAGGTTGTGTCTGTCTCTAGAGCCCAGGCTTTGAGCAACTAAAAAAGGCCAAACTTGGGCTATGCTTCTAGAATGTGCATCCCAACACCATATAATCTGAGATTTTTATATCAGACCAAACCAGAAGAGAGTTAATGATGTCAAACAAGAATGAAATTGCTTGTATATATCATTGATTTTGTACCCCTCTCCATCTGATTTTTTTGAATATTTATTTACAAGCAGAGAGAGAGAGAGAGAAAGAGAGAGAATGGGCATGCCAGGGCCTCCAGCCACTGCAAATAAACTCCAGGTGCATGTGCCACATTGTGCATCTGGCTCTACATGGGTACTAGGGAACTGAACCCTGGTCATTATGCTTTGCAGGCAAGTGCCTTAACTACTAAGCTATCTCTCCAGCTCTGCCATCTGATTTTTATATTCATAGGAAAATGAATCTTAAAATGAAGATTTCTTACTCTTGTTGCTTCTAAACAATCTCCAAATGTAACCAAAAGAACATTGTTGCCTACTTACCCCTGGCAGTGGTTGACACGTTTCTGAGATCTTCCTGCAGGAGGTCTGGGCTGTTACTGTTGGTGTATCTCACGCTGGCAGTGATGGTGAAGCGGAACTGGAGTTCGTCCTCCACAATCCTCCACAGCACATCCACTCCACCCCAGAGGGAAAAGCCAGAGGAGCCTCCAAGCATCCCAATGCGTTCCCAGCCCAGGTACCGGAGGCTCTTCTGAAGCACGTCCCCAATTACCTGCTTGGGTGGCACAAGACGTAGAGCCAGATGCACAAGACGGTGCGCACGTCTGAAGTTCGTTTGCAGGCACTGGAGGCCTTGGCACATCCATTCTCTCTCTCTCTCTCTCTTTCCCCATTTCTCCCAAATAAATAAATAGATGTATAAAGCATTCAGAAACAGTTTAAAAGGATGTCTTCACATATGGAGTCTATACATCATTCAAACCTTGCTATCAAGCATCCACATCCTCAGGTAGTATAGGGGTCACATAGGATCTTCTCTTTTAGAATGTTGCTGACAGTGTCTTGAATCCAATTTGCAAATGCAAAACCTCAGAGGGCAAAGATAATAAATTTGGGAATTTATCGAACATGTATTATGTGCTAAGCATGTTATTAGGGGCTTACATATTCCATCTCAACGTTGATGGTATTCCCATGAGGTAGGTACACCAACTACTCCAATTTTGACAGAGAGCACCCGGAGCCTCGGGGATGTAAGTTACACGGTAGGAGACAGTAAAGCGGGGGCAGAATTCAAACAGTCGTTTCCAGACCGACACTTGCAGCTGCTCATTCTCCTTCCTCCTCAAGTTGCTTCGTGCTCACTTCTTATGCGTGCTCTTTAAGATCCTGCACTTTTTAAATAACTGTGGAGACGTTTATCTTAAAGAAGTCTGTGGCCTATATTCACTAAGATTTATAACAACAGCTCTAGAAGTGAAAAAAAAATGTCCTCGAGACTGGGGAGACGGCTCAGTTGGTAGAGTACCCGCCTTGCAAGTCTGAGGACCTGAGTTCAATTCCTGGGACCTATGTCCGCATTTGCTGGCTGCAGCTCATAGCAAGGTCATACTTGGTTCTTTCCAACTTGCCAGCATCGTTCCTGAACAATGGGTTCTACATGGCAAAGGAAAACCTTCTTCAACAATTGATAATGTTATATTTACAACCACACACTTGTTTTCATCTGAAGTTTCCTAAGCCATGTGGTTGACAATGTAAGAGTCATAACAGTCTACGTACCCCACCCCCAAGTTCAAACAATAGGCAGGAATAGGGTAGATGGACTGAAGTTTTTTTTTGGGGGGGGTGGGGAGAGGCTTTCTTTAAAGAATGTTATTACACAGTATAATGACATCTCAAAAAAATAGTACCCAATACCCAGGCATCAGTTGCTATAAAAGTGTGACTCTTGTCAAGAGAATAACGAAATCAGCGGTGTGAGATGTGTGATGACCCCTTCCAGTACAAACTCAGCCCACGTTTTTAGAAAGCTACATAGCCTACCTCTGCTGCTTCCGGACATGCTGCTCCAAACAGGGCAGGAATCTGTTCTCTTTGGACCAGGTCGATGAAATTTGCAAGGGATTCCTTGGCACCGCATGCTGAGTTGGTGTAGGTGAGCTCCCCGCTGAAGTTCTTGATGCCCACTGGCTCTGGGTCGAGCTTGTCCAGAGCAATCTGGAGCCCTGACCCCAGCCTTTGTACGCTGTGTGGATGAGAGACGTTCCAGGGGGCATGCGATCCTACAGTGAGCGTAGCGGCCTCGAGCCAGGTTACCAGCACACTGGCGAACACTATCAGAGTCGGTGTTGGGTGGCCAGCATGGCACTCAGCCCCACGGCAGAGCCCAGATGCTAGACGGACCTCGGGACGAGTTCTGGGAGCCATGGGCGGCACCTGACGTTGCACCATTGCAGAACCCTGGCGGGCTCGGCCTCCTGACCACTCGTGCCAGGAACTTATACGCTAGTGCAGAATCCCTGAGGACCCCAACTTGTTTTCTCTTCAGTGTCACTAATTAACTGAAATCCTGTCTTTGTGAGCCTGCTCTAACAATCCAGAAGCAGCAGCCTTGCAGAAGCCGCCAAGTTGGCAAGTCGCCAAGTCCCTGGATATTAATTTGGTAATGCTACTGATAACCTTCCTGTTACTGGGCAGGTCACAGGACCCTCTGTCCCCACTTCAGCAGTGGGAAGCACAGAGGTTACTCATGTAATAAGACAGCCTGAACTAGAAGTCTGCATGCATGTTAGCTGTGCACTCTGCAATGTGCTCCTTCCCCTCTCTGTGTCCTTAAGTCCTGATCTATAAAGTGAAGGTATATGGTAGAAATCTTCCCAGAGTGATACGGTGAGGATGAAAAGACACCACACAAGTGCTGACGGTGGCTCAAGCCCTGGGCAAAGAGCCACTCTATCAATATTAGGCTTGATCATGACAATGGTGATGACAATAGTCGATATAACGATGATCACGGCAGTAATAATTATTATTACCTGCTCTATTTGTGTTGCAGAATTTTTCAGAATAACTAAATTCATTATTGTGGAAGTATGTCCTCTGTCCCAAAGGTAAGTTTCAATGTATGTTCCTCATAGACTCAGGTGTTTCATTAAAGCTTGTAACTTGGGTCTCCAGGGCCTGGCTTGGGGAGGCATCCTTGGGAGCAGATCTTGGGGTCCAGCCCTAAGGTATGTTTGGGAGTGGGTCTGCATTCCAGCCCACAAGCATGCAGAGAGATCTGAGCTCTGGTGGGATCCCTGCTGCTTGATGACCCTTAGCGCTTGCTGCCTTTGGTTTCTACTGGCTGTTCGGTTGTTTCTCCCTACGTGGATGTATGGAAGCAGTTCCTTTTGCCAATGATGGAATTTAACCTCTGGATCTGTAAGCCTGAAAATAATCCCTTCCTCCCCAAAACTGTGCCTGGTCTGGATGTTTATCCCAACAATGTGAAACTGTGTACAACACCCCTCAGCCAGGCTTAGAGGATCATGGATTGACTGGTAACGAATGGGTATTAACTGTCTATCTACAGTGGCCAGGGCAAGGTACCTTAGGCAGTTCTGAATTGTCTGACATGTCACAGAGATGGCAATGGCTCTTGAGCCACTGCTATCCTCACTTAAGATGGCCCAGCCATTACCCAGGTGTATCTCACCAGTCAATTTCTCATCTTCCATTGTGTCTTCCTTTTGGAAAGGGCTAGCACCTCACACTCATCTCATGATCGGGCATGGGAGACTTGCTATGATTCTCAAAGCTTGATCTACACCCTTCTTGTGGTGGTTTGAATGAAAAATGTCCACCCTAGCTATCATGTGTTTGTGATTAAGCCTCATCCTTGATCGCCAGCTGTTGGAGTCTTTGGGACATTGAACATTGGGAGAGGCATGTTGCTGGGGGCAGGCCTTGAGGTTTATTACCACAGTGCCATTGGGTGTGTACAGCTACCTTACTCTTGCTGCTTTCTCCCTGCTGCTGATATGTGAGGGCGTGAGGCTGCTTCTTGCTCACACTGCACTTTCTCTGACATGATGAAACCTCCCCTTGAAAATGTAAGCCAAAATAAACCCTTTCCTTCCATAAGCAACTTCTGGTAGGGTAACTTTGCAAGCAATGAAAAAGTGCTGCATTTCTTTTTCTTTTTTAAATTTTTTTTAAATTTATTTATTTATTAGGGACAGAGAGAAGGACAGAGAGAGAATGGGCACACCAGGGCCTCTAGCCACTGCAAACAAACTGCAGATGCATGTGCCACCTTTTGTATCTGGCTTATGTGGGATCTGGAGAATGGAACCTGAGTCTTTGGGCTTCACAGGCAACTGCCTTAACCACTAAGCCATCTCTCCAGCCCAAGGTACTGCATTTCTATATGTAAGACATATAGATTCCAGGGCTTTACTCCAGACTCTGTAAGCCAGAGTTTGCTCTAGAAATTTGCAATGGATAAGTTCTGATATATATATATATATATATATATATATATATTTGCAAACAGAGACAAAGACAAAGAGAGAGAATGGGTGGGCATGTTGGAGACTAGCCACTGCAAATGAACTGCAGATATTTGCACACTTGTACATCTGCCATTTCATGGGTACTGGGGCTGTTAGGTTTTGCAGTAAAACACCTGAACCAGTGATCCACTTCTCCAGCTCAGTTCTCTTATCCTTATTGAGAACTCTCTGACAGTCTGAAGTGAGGGGAAGGAAGGAATAGCCAATAGCTAGTCTCTGCTTCTCTTCCTTCATTGGTTAGCCCTTAAAGACCTTTAGCTCTGGTATAACGCAGAAGTAAATTTCTAAACGTGAAGAACAGGAGGATCAATTTTCTCAAAACCAAATTCACCACAACCACTTGTACCAAGCTTCAGATTCTTTCTCTTGCCTTGGAGTTAACTTGCAAAATCCTGAGTCCAACGCCTCCCATGGATTCTTTAGGGTCAGATGTTCATGAGATGTGTGGAGCCCTGTGTAAAGTCAAGTAATCCTGGGACTCACTGTCTCCATTTTCACAAAGAGAACATAACAACACTCTCAGCCATTAATGGGCGTTCCATCGTACAAACCATACTTTCTTTCAAAACTAGGATTCTGGGGTCAACACTTTTTTGTTCACTATGTCCTCTCACAAATGTGTCTTCCTGCTCTGGATACTCCTTGGTTCTTTGTATCTTTGGGTCACCTTCTTCCTGCGAAACTTTAGCTCAAAGAGCCAGGTAAGTGTGCCATTCTCTTTCAAGCCTCAGATCTAGTATCATGTTGAGCTTTTAGGCACACAAATTAATAACCATAATAAGCATAAAAGCACTTTGTAATTTTAAAGTGCTTACAAAGAAGCATGACCCCAACTAGAAGAGACCATCAGTGCTGTTTTGTGGGAGTGCTGCGATTGGAGTAGAAAACATCCCCCAAAGGAGCACCTGTTAAAGCATTTGGTTCTCAGCTGGTGATGTTTCTAGGAAAGATAATGGACTGTTTGTGAGGTGTAGCCTTGCTGGAGAAAGTGGCCCACTGGAAGGTGACTTTGAGGCTCTGTGGCTGGGCACCACTTGCTGTTTGTCTTCTGCTTTCTGACTGTGAACACAATGACGCACTGTAACCAGCTCGACTACAGCTCTGGCCTGCCACCGCTTTCCCTGTCATGATGGATTGTACCTTCTGGAACTGCCAGCCAACATAGACTTTCCTTCTCTAAGTTGCTTCTGGTGGGGTATTTGTTGACAGCGATGAAAAAGGAACTAGAATTTAAAAAAAATTAAAAAGGGGGACTAGAGAGATGGCTTCGTGGTTAAGGCACTTGCTTGCAAAGCCTAAAGGCCCATCTTCAATTTCTCTCCAGATTCCACATTAGCCAGATGCACAAAGGTGAGGCAGGCACAAGGTTGCACATGCCCACTAGGTGGCGCAAGCGTCTGGAGTTCGATTGCAGCGGCTGAGTCCCTGGTGTGCCAGTTTCTCTCCCTTCCTCTCTCTCTCTCTCTCTCACATAAATTTTTTTTTTAAAAGGAACTGGTACATTGAGAGTGTAAAACAGACATAGACATAGACTATCAGTAGCAACTTTTCAGTGTTCATCCACAAACCTTAAAAATATGTTCTCTGGGGCTGGAGAGATGGCTTAGCTGTTAAGCGCTTGCCTGTGAAGCCTAAGGACCCCGGTTCGAGGCTCGGTTCCCCAGGGCCCACGTTAGCCAGCTGCACAAGGGGGCGCAAGTGTCTGGAGTTCGTTTGCAGAGGCTGGAAGCCCTGGCGCGCCCATTCTCTCTCTCTCCCTCTATCTGTCTTTCTCTCTGTGTCTGTTGCTCTCAAATAAATAAATAAATAATTAAAAAATATATGTTCATTGTTAGCTGGGCGTGGTGGCACACACCTTTAATCCCAGCACTAGGGAGGCAGAGGTAGGAGGATCGCTGTGAGTTCGAAGTCACCTTGACACTACCTAGTGAATTCCAGGTAGGCTGGGCTAGAGTAAAACCCTACCTCAAACTAACCAAAATATATATACATATATGTTCATTGTTGACTCAGAAATTCCATTTCTGGGCTGGAGAGCTATCTCAGGAGTTAAGGCACTTACCTGCAAAGCCTAATGACTGGAGTTCGATTTTCTAGTACCTACATAAAGATAGATGCACAATGGCGCATGCATCTCAAGTCATTTGGAGCAACTGGAGCCCTGCTGTGCCCATTCTCTCTGTCTTTCTGTCTTCTATCTCTCAATGCTTGCAACTACATATATAAACATATTATTTAACAAAAGACATACCACTTCTGAATTTTATGTTAAACAAAAGAAATTAAGATAATCAGATTTAGTGATGGTTCCATTTCTAACACTCAAAAATTAGGCACAAACTTCATATGCAACAGAAGGGGCCTGGATAAATATAGTATGTAGTGATTTTATAATTGAATATCATGCAGTCATCAAAAATAATATTTTAGGGGCTAAGAATTATAGATAATTTTTCCTTGCTTAGTTTAACTTTTGCACTTTTACGTTACTGTCTTTACAATAATAAATAAAGTAGACATTTTAATTAACAAACAAACCTTATGGACTTGAACTTTGTGGGTAAAATCAAAGGAAGCTAAGCTTAATTTTTTAAGTAAGCCTTAGTTCACCAGGTCAGGGGCACTCAGGGCTCTCATACTTCTAGACACCTGGTTCACTTTTGTGGGTCTTAAGCATTCTCTGCTGACTTCAGCCCTTTCATTTCTCCATTGCCAGGGTGCAGGGGGACTAGCTAGAGACAAAGCTATCTGTGAATGCCTCTCCTGACCTGGAAGGCTGTTGCCTTAGTCACAGGTCTAACCTGTGTGACTCCACCACCTGGAGTGGAAAGCCCTAAAGTCAGGTCCGGGTTAGGAAGAGTGGTGGGGATAGTGGTTGCCATGGTTGTCCCTCATTTGTCCAATCCTCCTCCTTCCTGGAAAATTCATCTGCCCACTAGTTGTCAACCACAGCGGTTGAGGAAAGAGGCCATACCGTTTCATCCACTAACACTTGGAAACAAAAGTGGTCTGCTCTTGACCAGGAGAGATCCAGAGTGTGTCACGGAGGTTAGCTCGGTGATCCATGCCCCTGTTTCCCGAAAGAGCTCTTTCAGAGAAAAGGTCTAGACCTGATTTATGATTTCTGCTGTGCTGACCAGCTTAGACTACAAACCAGTTATCAGCCTGGGCCATAAACCAGATACCAGTGTGGGCCATAAACCACATATGAGGACAGCTGTGCAGCAGCTGCGATCAGATAAGATTAGCAGTCTCCAGGGCGGTAGGGCTTTAGATAAAAGCCCAGCGTCTCCCTGGCTGCCGATTCTTCTCTCCTACATGTCTTCTTCCCCTCCCTTGGCCAATCAGAAGTCTGGGGGCTGGAGTGATGGCTCAGTGGTTAGGGTGCTTACCCACAATGTCTAGTGACCTGAGTTTGATTCCCCAGTGCCCACATAAAGTCAGATGTAAAAAGTGATACATGGATCTGGAGTTCATTTCCAGTAGCTGGAAGCCCTGGCTCACCCATTCTCTCTGCCTGTCTGTCTCTCTTCTCCCAACATCTTTCTGCTTGCAAATAAATAAAATATTTCTTAAAAAAAATAAGTAGTCTGGTCAAATTTATAAGGAAAAGAAGGGTATGCAATGAGTCTGCTCTCAATTCACCTCCAGTAAAAAGAGGAGGGGCGAAAAAGGCATTTGGCTTGCTTTGAATAAGATACAATAAGGCTGGTGTGCAATTGCCAGAGGGTGATGGGCTGGGGGCCATGTACACCTTCCCAGCCAGCATGTATACACTCCTGGTGTGTGCTGGGGAAAGGTCCAGCTTCAGGCTTCCCTGGTCACAGGGGCTGTATGAAGCTTTTGTCTGCTTTTCTGTGAAACAGGGTAGGGATGGAAGAGAGCCACCTCTGACCTTCCCAGTTCCTTGTCCTAAGAACACAGCTTCCTAGCTGAATAAGTCCTACGAGATGCCCTGCTGGGGGTGGAGGAAGTTTCAAGTTCTCTTTCTGATTTCTCCCAGGGACATACCTGAAGGCAGAGCAGACTTTGTGTTAACCATGCCAGGAGCACGGGCAAGCAGCTGTTGTTACCTGTCTAGCTGGCGACCTCTGACTTCTCTGCTGTGCCCTCCAGCCTTGCTGGTAGCTGAGACAGATGCAGTCTCCGAAGGATGTTTTCTACTCAGCAAGGGTTCGGGGAGGCACAGGAATCAAATCTGGTGAAGACTGAATGGGGAGATTGTGTATCTGCAACAAAGTAAACCGTTGAGGATTCAAAGGCCTCTCCTTTAAAAGGTAGCCATGTGCACTGCTCTGGGAAGACAGATGTCCAGGGCCGGACCTGGGCTGAGGGTGGTTCTGAAAGCACCCATCTGAGAAGGAGGACATCCTTCCCTCTTTGCTTCTCTTTCTGCACACTGGGTACTTCACCCTCTCATGTTTATGCATGGCCAGCGCCTGTTTCCACAGGAATGGGGCTGTGACACCCAAGCGGATGCTTTTGAAAATTACGAGGTCTCCTCATTGCTTTTGATAATCAAGTTTTCTTGTAGCTACCAGTAGCATCTGAAGTTTAACTGGCTAGTCTGGCCTAAATACCCAAGTGACTATTTAGTTCATAGCTTTTGGTCCCACTTCTTGCATCCCAGCCCCTTAAAGCCAGAGCGTCTAGAGAAACATCGTATAGAAGTTAGCGAGGTGGAGGGAAAGCTGTGTGCTCCAGATACTTGGTATTCAAGCTTACTTAATAATTAACAGTGAGGTAGTTAATTGCAATATACTTATTATTATTGTTGTTATTCAGCACTGGGCATTGAACCTCTGGACTTGTATATGGTAGGCAAGCACTATACCACTGAGCCAAATTCCCAGCCCTCATAATATCACAAACACTAAGCAAATAGAATGTTTCCTACTATGTCACGCTCTGGTGATGACATGCATTTTACCCATGAAAATATATTTCTCCATCTGTACCAGTCAAGGAGCTATGTCATTGGACTTGTCGTTTGGCCCTTTGCTCTGCTGGGCAGTCCTTCAGAGCGAGGCAGGATGTCCCTTTTGTTCCCCCACCCTTTTCTGCCTCTTGTCTGGAGACACCAGGAGCCCTCCCATTTCCTGCCACTTCCTCTCAGCTCGTGTTAAAGGCTTCTGCCTGACCTCCATCCTATGAGCTTAGGGACCAAGGCCAAAAAAGCTAAGATGGCATCCTTAAGGGCCTGAGGTGGAGAAAGGCATGGGCAATCTCCTTGGAGTATCAGTGTCCCTGCCTGTCTGTGACAAGGAGCCAGGCTCCTCATGGCCAGAATTCCTGTGGGAGGCAGTGTAACAGAGCGGTTCAGAGTACAGGCTATGGGATGGGCTTGAAACTTTCTTGGATTAGTTAAGTTAAACCCTCAATTTCCTCATCTGTAATTAACTGGGGATGACCTTATGTGACAGTTAAAGGAAGTAATAGACGCAGCATACAGAGCACGGTGTCTGGTATGGAACAATGCTCAATAAATAGCACAGTCTTATAACAAAGGACTATGGCTGCAGTCGAGATCGTAAATTCTGTTGTGTGGAGACTGTGTTAACTCCAAGGACCAAACCCTCTGCTGCAGAAACCAGAGGAGCAGGTAAAATCCTCACTGCTCTGGATTCTGCAGGTGTCTGCCTTACCAGCTTCTAATGTATGCACACATGGACATATGTACCTGGGACATACTACAGAGGATGATTAGGCTTTAACTGGACCTTGGAAAAATAAAAGAGAATTTCTCTGGGACAATTACAATATTTTGGTAACACCAACTTTTGCCTATATTCCATAGGCATTCAGACAAAGGATCTTTGGCTTCTAAATGAGTCAACACACTCCAAAAATTACATAATGCAATGTATTATTTGAAACTTTCCAGATGATGCGTTTAAAAGAGTGAAAGCAGCCAGGCATGGTAGTGCACGCCTTTAATCTCAGCACACAGGAGGCAGAGGTCGGAGGATCACTGTGAGTTCAAGGCCACCCTGAGACTACATATAGTGAATTCCAGGTCAGACTGGGCTACAGAGAGACCCCCACCTTGAAATCAAAATAACAAATATCTGAAAGCAGGGCTAGAGATGGCTCAGAGGGTAAGAGTGCTTGCTGTGCAAGTGTGAGAAGCATAGTTGGATTCTTCCTAAGTTTGATTCCCCAGAACCCATTACATCACTGACCAAGGCTCTGCACACCTTTGACCTCAGTCCTCAGGACAGCTGGGACCAGAGAACTGCTGGTGCTCACTGGTCAGCCTGTCTAACCAAACACGGAGTGCCCACCTGGTTGAGTGAACGACACTGTCTCAAGGAACCAAGTGGATACTCAATAGAGAAGGACCCCTGACAGTCTCCTCTGATCGCTGACATGTGAGGGCCACACACACCGCTATGCACACGTACATGCAGCATGCATGCCCACACTCTTAGACACAAAAACGAATGGAAGCGCTAACACTTACCTGATGTTCTGAAAGATAGAAGAGTGACAGACAGAACAGGTGTGCCCAGGGCCTCCAGCTGTTGCAAACCAACTCCAGATGTGTGTACCACTTGGGCACTAGGGAATAGTTAGGCTATGTAGGCAAGCTCCTTAACCACTGAGCCATCTCTCCAGCCCCTGAATATTTTTTAATATTTTATTTATTTATTTATTTTATAGAAGAGAGAGAGAAAGGACATATGGACATGCCAGGGTCTCCTGCCACAAACAAACAAACTCTAGATGCATGTGCCACTTTGTGCATCTGGCTTTACATGGGCACTGGAGTATCAAACTCAGGCTGCCAGGCTTTGCAAGTAAGTGTCTTTAACCACTGAGCAATCTCTCCAGCCTCTGGATATGTTTGTTTCAACATATAATTAGCATCTTTGAAATTGAAAACTTTCTTTTCATTTACTCATATTAAGCCCCCCCAAACTCAGTGTGTATTTTGTACTTATATCTCAACCCAGACTCGCCTCATTTCAAGCAGTCAAGATCCACTTGCTGATAAAGGAGCAAGGGGCGTAATGTTACCATGTATTGTCCACCCCGTGACTCTGAGAGCTGTGATGCTCAGATGGCGAGATGGCACGCCTAGATAACCATTCTGTGAGCACACCCAGCCACCCTAAATGCAGTGTTCACCCGTGTGCTCTGACCCACCAGTGCGCCATGGTGGGTGACTCACCATTTGAGAAGCTCAGGTCTGAGACTGCGCTGCAATTTACATTCTGTGTGTGGTTTGGGGCAGGAAAGTGGGGGCAGCTGGTGTGAGGGGAAACTTAATTTCAATTTGTGTAAGTATTATTCTCATCAGCCACGTGCATCTCCTTGGGCAATACTTCCTTCCCACCAAAAGTGAACAAGTGGCCTCAAAGCATGCATGGTCAAGCTACTGCTGCCAGTGGCTGAGACAGAGTGAAATAAGAAGCCAGAGACATTTTAGTACCCCCCTCCTAGGTGTCCTATTAAAGCCCATAAGGGGTCTGACTGATGGCTGCTCCCAGAATGGAACTGTGGGACTCTCATGTCATAATAGAAGGAGCTGGAACTAGAAGATTTTCTAGCTAGAATGGGTATCTTATTAGCCTCTGCAGGCACACAAAGCTTTGCTTGGGAAATGAATTCAGTGGCAAAAACTGTCCCAGTGATAGAGGACCTTTGAAAGAGGAAAAACTGTGTGCTACTGCACTTGATATCCAGTTTCCATGGCTGGTATTGGGTCCTACTGACTCAGAGGGCTTCAGCCATTGCTATCGAACTCCGGACACTTGCGCCACCTAGTGGACATGTGCAACCTTGAGCTTGCCCCACCCTTGTGCATCTGGCTAATGTGGGATCTGGAGAGTTGAACACTGGTCCTTAGGTTTGGCAGGCAAACACCTTAACCGCTAAACCATCTCTCCAGCCCCATAGCTTCTTGTTATTAATGAGGGCAGGTGTATCAGTTACTTTCTCATTGCTAGGACAAAATACCTGACCAGGGTCTGGAGATGACTCAGTGGTTAAAGGCATTTGCTTACAAGGCCTGATGGCCTGGGTTTGAGTCTCCAGTGTCTACATAAAGCCAGATGTGGCATTTCCATCCTCAATCCCCACTCTCATTTTCTCTCACTCCCTGCAAATAAATAAATAAATTGCTTAGTGGTTAAGGTGCTTGCCTATGAAGCCTAAGGACCCAGGTTCAATTCCCCAGAACCCACATAAGCCAGATGCCCATGTGGCGCATGTGTCCTGAGTTTGTTTGCAGTGGCTAAAGGCCCTGGCTTTCCCACTCTCTCTGTCTCTAATAAATAAATAAAAATAAAAACGTTTTAGAAACAAAATTAGGCATGGCAGCATGCTCCTGTAATCCCAGTTCCGGGGAAGTGGAGACAAAAGGGTCCCCAGGGCTTGCCGGCAAGCTTGTCTGCTCAAATTATTGAGCATTCACTGACAAGTGCTGACTCCAGAAAACACACAATAAAGTGGAGAGCGATTGAGGAAGATATCCAACATCAAGCTTTGGCACCCACACATGTACCCACACATCTGGTCAATGCAATGACTACATTTTAAATTTATATAATAAATTTTGCAATGGCTTTTACTTTCAATTTTTTTTTTTAATCCAACAACAAGATGACTTAGAAAATGTGGATGTCAAAGCATAGAGCACAGGTAGAAACAGCAAACTCAAATGTTCTAGGAGGGTGAGAAAGCAAATACTCTAGCCCTTGAGGCTGGTAGTCAATATTTAGCTCTGATGCTAGGAAGACGGCTCAGTGGGTAAACTGCTTGCTGCACAAGTGTAAGGAACTGAGTTCGGATGCCAAAAGCCCATGGAAAGTCAGGCACAGTGGCATACATCTGTATTCCCAGAGCTCCTTTTTGGGGAGCTGGGAGACAGAGGCAGGACACTTGGAAGCTTTGTGGCCCAGCTAGCCTGATGTACATAGACACACCCAGTTTTTACATGGGTTCTGGGGATCCAAACACAGATCCTCATGTTTGTGCTATAAGCACTTGACTGACTGAGCTCGCTCTCCCCGGCCCCAAGCAAGAGTTCTTATTTCCACCAAGAGCCCAGTGACAGTTTCCAAGAGAAATGCGCCACATGAAACCACACACGATGACAAAGGCAGTTGTGGAATGGATGACATTTAGTCACAGCTGTGTGTTGAGCTCTGGAATAAGACGATGCAAGCTCAAAGTCTGACCCTGACACTCTTCCAACTGTCAACCCTTGCGCCTTAACCATGTTTCTCGGTCTCTTCTTCTAAGAAGAGCTGTTCACATTCTGCAGAGCAAATGGGGTCTCCTATCTGGGGTTGGTGTGAGGTTAGATGAGATATCGTAGACCCACAATGAGTGCTCACGGTGTTCGCCACCATGATAAGCTAGCAGGTTTTCCACGAGAATCTGGCTTCAGGACCTTCGGTTGCCGCCTTGGAAGGTGTACTTTGAGTGTCATTAGCTTTCTGAAATATCAGATAACCAGGATGAGGGTGCGTATGGAATTCCAATGGCCAATTATGAGAGCCTCGTTACGAGAGAGGGTAAGGGAACTTCGCCCCTTCCTGCCCCTCTCTCAGCAGAGGGCAAACTTCAGCATGAACACTGCTGCCATGTGGGAGGTTAAAGGCCAGTCCCCGAAGCCTTCCCTTCATGCCACCAGCACCCCTGCCCAGCTACTCAGCTGACTGGGGGGGAGAGAAATCTGGCCTCCTTGCTTTCTGATCCATCATTGCTGAGTTGATATGAAGAGACTCTGTCGACAGCTCTGGAACTCCACTTCTCTTTCCTCTTGGGCCTTGTTACCTGATTTGGAATCAGCACTCAGAATATCCCAACATCCTTCCTACAGAAGCCTGTCCACACTCAGCGTGTCCCAGCTTCTGCATACATCTTGTGTTTTCCATTTTCCTTTTCTTCCTGTGTTTTTTCTTGTTTTGTTTTGCAGTCCTAGGAATTAAACCCAGGGTCTTGTGTACGCCAGGACACAAGAAAGGAAAACTCTCTTTCAGAGCTACCTCCACAACCCATGCTCCATATCCCACCTCTTATCTTTGCTCTTATCTGCAATGTTTGTGAGAAGCATTATTTTGTGGTTGTTTCATCATCTAAATCCAATAAAATATATATATATATATTGAGGCACAGTCTCAGTCTATCCCAGGCTGACCTGGAACTCACTCTATAGTCCAGGCTGGCCTCAAAGTTACAAAGATCCTCTTACTTTAGCTTCCTGAGTTCTGGGATTAAAGGCATAAACCACGATACCTGGGAAAGTAGTATTGTCTTTGTGTGTGTGTGTGTGTGTGTGTGTGTGTGTGTGTGTGTGTGTGTGTAAAACTGGGCCTCTTGCCACAGCAGAAGACTGTCAGACTCTTGTGCCACTTTTTGCATCTGGCTTACGTGGCTTGGGAATTGAACCCAAATGACAGCCTTTGTAAGCAAGTGCCTACAATTGCTAAGCCATCTCCCTAGCCGCAGTAAAATATTCTAAAGCAAAGAATCTAGGAACTTGAGATGAATCTTCTAGATTCTGAAAGCAAAGGTTTTATTGCAAGGAGAAATTTCATTTTCCTTCATAAGGACTTCACTGGGCTCAGTGTTGTGTTGAATCTTGAAATACTCTAAAATCTTTTTCCTTTCCTCCCTCTCTTCTTCCCTGCCTCCTTCCCTCCTTGTCTTCTTTCTTTCCTTCTCTTTCTCCCTCCCTCTCTCCCTCTCTCCCATCCTTCCCTGCCTTGTTTTTGTGGCCCTGGGCAGCTGAATAACGCTGACATTAACACTTGGTGCCTGCTGGTTTCATCCCCCTCCTACCTTCTCTGCAACACCTCTGCTTCTTAAAGACGGAGCACCAAGGACAAGCTGTCAATCATTGAGTTTTGCAAAATAGTCTGAAGTTTTTCTCTAAAATATGTTTCCCCACCCCACACCCCCACATCTAGAACCACCTAACCACCAAGCTACAGGATCTCCGGGAGGCGACATGACCATCTGACATTCTACTTCCTCATATCTGGACCAGTTGCAACTACCATCGAGTTAATCAGGAACATCAAATAAGGTGTTCTTCATGGGGCCAGGCTCTTGTTACCCCACTGAAGGTTTGCCTCCGTGCACCCTCACAGGTATGATGAGGCAGCCCCCCAAAAGTTATAAACGAGGCAGAGTTGTAGGAACACATTGTCTTTCCCTGCTTGCCAACCCTGGGAAAACCTGGTGTCTATTGGAAAGAACTGCTAGCTCCCAAGATGGACCTTGGCTGTTTCCAGGCTGTTACAAGACTGGAATGTTAGCCTCTGGTATTCTAGAACTATGGTGTATTGAAGGTGTGGCTTCTTTGTCTCCTCAAACAGGGAGTCTGCACTGTCCTATCGAAGCAGCATGTGGAAGAGCATGTTTGACATGAGACTATTGGCCCAACAGTGGAACTTCTTTCGTCTGTGAATGTGAGTGATGAAAGTTTGCAATTTTTAGGGGCTGTTTCTTAGATGAGCAAGTCAAAAATATTTTTGTTTTGTTTTGTTTTGTTTTGTTGGTGTGTGTTTGTGTGTGTGCAGGTGCATGTGTTGCATATGTGTGGAGGCCAGAGGATGACCATTACCTAACCCACCTTGTTTGAGAGAGGCTCTCTTAATGGCCTGGAGCTTACCAACTAGGCTAGACTGGGTAGCCAGTGAGTGAGTCCCATGTATCCTCCTGTCTCTGCCTCCTCCATACTACCACGTCTGGGTTTATAAATTCTTAATTTAATTTAATTTAATTTAATTGAGAGAGAGAAAGAGAGAGGGAAAGAATGGGCACGTCAGGGCCTCTACCCACTGCAAATGAACTCGAGATGCGTGCGCCCCCTTGTGCATCTGGTTTACGTGGGTCCTGGAGAATCGAACTGGGATCCTTTGGCTTTGAAGGCAAACACCTTAACTGATAAGTCATCTCTCCTGCCTTTATTTTATTTTATTTTTTTACCTGAGTGCTGGGGATCAAACTTAAGTCCTCACGCTTATAATGCAAGCACTTTACCAACTGGCCTATCTCCCCAATTCACCCCTTTTACATTACTGCATTCTAAGTGTATGTGGCTGTGGGAGGGAAGAGAAGAACAAACAGTGTGGCCTAGAAGCCTTGTCTAACATGTGGTGTTTGAAGAGAAATGCCATAGGAGACAGTGGTTCATCAAGACAGTGGTTCATCAAGAGATGGAGAGTCTGCTAGGGCACTGGGGGCCTGGGGCCTGGACTTACCGAGTCAGTGCCTACCTTATCCAGCTGCTTGACCTTTTGGAGTCTCCATCTGAGGGTAATGAAGAATGCCAGATCACTGATGTCCCCTGTGCACCCCCACTCATACCCACTTGGGGTGCCTAGTTCTCATGCTGCGTGTCTTTGGGCTATATTTGCATAAAGGTGACAGGAGCTGTCTCTCCTTAGCCAGTAACAAAGCCATACAATAGTACTTGGCCAGATGGCCAGTCTCTCCTTAAGCAGGTAATGAGTTCAACCCTGTCAGGCAGTCCTCCCAACTGTGGGGGTCAACATAACCAAGGTACCAGAACTTCTATCAACATTTCAGTAGCTGAGCCTGTTGAAGCAAGGATGCTCCCAGAGTGGCCCCCAAAGTGGTGGCACCCATCATCTGACATGTTAGAAATGAAAAGTCTTGGGTCACAACTCCAGCCTGCTGATTCAGAAACCCTGGCACGGGCCCTGAGCACTGTGTTGTAACCTGCCTTTTGGGAGTTATGACACCCACGTTTGGAAACGACTGGCTGGGCGCATCTTGCGCTCTGGCCAGGGTGGTGTTCGCAGGTGTTCAGTCAGCAGGTTACCACTCAGCACCACTTGGCATCGGTCCAACCAACTAGAACTCATGTTCCCAGTTCTCATGTAACTGAATCTCTTTTTTTCCCCCCTATACTTCTTAGAAACCCCTTTCTTTATGACACTAAGGAAGGGCCTTTGAGTGTCAATCAGTCAGTAAACAAGACCTGGATGAGAATATGACTCGAGAAGATTTCTGTGTTAATGCGCTGCTCACTCCACACGGGAGTGAGCAAAAAATGGTATCACCCCCTGATTCTGATAGTGGCCACCTGACCAAGCACAATAAGAAGGGACCTATGGCAGTACTGCTCAGGATTTCTGCAGGTCTGGTCCAGAGAAAGCACTCAAACATTATAAGTCTGCCAGTGACAATGCCTTTGAGGTACAAAGACATAGTAGTGGGCACCCATGGCCATACCTCAGGGATGGGTTGAATACTGCCTGGTTGTGTGGAATGGCTGACTTCTTCTACCTGACAAGGTCGTATCCACCTCTCCTGTGAAGTAGAGTTGCACACAGTCCACGGGGCCTCTTTCGTCTCAACCCATGCTTCCTGATAAGTGAGGATGCCTTGTTGTCTTAATGCTTTGTGACTAAAGGATGATGACCGCTAACTTCTCTGTGCACAGAGGAAGGAGGATGAGCTGAGCCATTAGGCAACGGCCACACTGCTTCTTTGGGTGCCTTGCTAGGAGTGGGTGGTTCAGCCTGGGCCCATGATTGTGCATCCTCTTTGTCTAAACTTCAGGCCAATTTGGCTCATTCGGTTGTCTAGGAAACATCCCAAGAGGCCATTGGCTTTCCTATAAGGCTCATCGTCAAATGCGGACTTTTGTTTAATCTAAACCTTAAGCTATAGCGGGAGCCAATTCTACCAGCTCCTCTATTTTTCTCTCACCCCTAAACTTCAGGAGCACTTTTTCTGTTATATTATCTAGGTCTTTGCTATCTCAAGTCCAAAACAGATGCAGAGCTCTGCCGCTGCCTCCCCTTCCCTTGAAGTCTGGGTTTTTTGTTTTTTTTTTTTTAAGTTTGGTCCCATTAAAGTTATCTATCAGCTGATGGTTGCCTTTTTTCCGCCCCTTTCTCTCTCCTCCTAAATGTATTGCCTAACAATCTCTTGTTTTAACCTTTTGCCAAATACTACACTTCTGTCAGAGGTGACTACAAGTGTTTGAACAGGTAACTTCTACCTTTGCCTCTCTATTGCGACAGGTCCAAAGGTTCCAGGGAAGCTGTCAGGAGAATCTCAGGACAGGACCCAGTGGCTTCAAGTGTGGCCAAGCTCAGAGTTGTGGCGAAGGCAGGGGCGGCTGGATGTGGTGCTTGAACGAAGTACAGCCAGTTGTGTGAGGAGCAACTCCTCGACCCCACAGCTTACTGTTCTCTCAAGGTAAGCTGGCTTCTCCGCGCTTTGTATCTGAGGTAGTAGCAACATGGTGGTGTAGGAGAAGAAAATGGAATGTGTATTTATTCTCGCTTTGCCTACGGGTCTTTCATAACATGAAATTATCTTCGGGAGAGTGATAATCTTGGCTTACCTGTGTGGGAGGCTGAGAAAAAATAAATAAATAAATCGGAAAACTGGGTGGAAACATTGAGCCACCTGAATGCTGAAAGGAAAAAGAATGGAAGAAAAAGTTAATTCCACTGAAACGGGCTTAAAACCTTTACAGATTAAAGATAAAGCAAGGATGTGGGTTTCCTTCATCTTCCATTCAGAAGCTTTTAGAAAGGTTATTATTCATCAGTTGGTGATAGCAGAGTTTTCCCACTAGACCGAGAAGAAGGGAACCCCAGCAGGGACTCTGTGGGGGGCTGGGCACGGTCCTATGGCCTGCCACCTCCTGTGAGCGCAGTCCCCATTTCATGGAAGAACAGTGCGTCTCTGAGTTGTTAAACAGCAAAACTTGGGCTCCGCAGCTAAGCAGGTGGCATGGCCAGGGCTTGAACCCTCAGTAATCTATCTCTATTGTCTGCTCCGATTTCGTGTGATGTCAACAGCCTCTCATTCTCTAAAAACCTTGTGAGTCACTACTGTGCACATAGATCAGATCAGAAAACAGCCCCGATGAGACATAGGGGTGACCCTGACTGTACGGAACTTGAACAGTCAAACTGGAGAAAATGAATAATATATGTGTGTGTGTGTGTGTGTGTATATATATATATATATATATATATATATATATATATATGTATGTATGTATGTGTGTATATATATATAGTCTCTTGAACCTTTGCTAGAATGGAAGACAAGCTATTAGAGAAGAGCCCAGGGGCATTAGGGGCACTGAGGCTTCACATCCACCTTACCACTGTCCTCTGGTGGGGAGCTCTGAAGCAAAACCCAGCACTAAGCACACCTGCAGCCCCAGATGACCTGGGAGATGGGTTGCCAGCCACCCCCTACATCAATCTCTCACATTCGCACAGGTCTCTGGGGAGACCCAGGGGTCACTGTTGTTGTTTTCTGAACGTATGACATCACTTGCCCTGGCTTTTCTAGCCAGAGATTTTAAGGACCTGTTCTCTGCACCACAGAGGGAATTCTAATGTAGCTGTAGTAAGCCTTCTTGGCATGATCCAGGCTGGGGGAAAGCACTGTTTGATTCTGCCCTGTCTGTACGGCTGGGGTGTGGGGTGAGAGGTGGGAAGGGGCAGAATGTTTCCAAATCCAAGAATGGCATCTCCCCTTATCCCCTGAGACGACAGCCTTAAGTGATCAAAGAGACAGCCAGGGACCCTGGTAATTGTGAGGAATGACTGGGTGGGTGTTTGGGGGAGGGGGCGCAGAATACGATTTCAATTTAAACTTGGAGATGGGGGAGGCCGATGTGTCAGCGGTAAGGGAAGCATGTCATTTTCGTGGCACACCTTCTGTCCGATCTCGGTTTGTTTGTTTGTTCACTGCGATGGCTCCGAGTGCTTTGTGGGAGGCAGGCCGTTCTGTGAGCCTGGGAGAGGGGCTGCTTGGAGGACGCAGGGTGACAGTTGTCAAGATGGGCCCGAGGGCGGAGGTTCCTCTAGCTGGACTTTCCTGTCCTGTGAATCTTGCAGGGAGCAACGTCATCTCCGCCTCCCTGACAGCAGCGAGCCGAGGGAGGGAGGCGGCAGCCGCTCAGGTCGTCTGCGTTTTGGGGGTGTCGCGGTGGTGGAGAGCCACAGCAGCCGGGGCAGCGGCGCGCACGGGGCTCGGGCAGGCGGGCTCAGGTCCCGGCCCCTAGGGGCTGGGGGTTCGAGGCTCCGAGAGCCAGCCAGCGACGCCCGGGGCGGCTTCCCTCCTGCAGCTCAGAAACGCTTCCACTTTCAGTTGTGCAAGAAAAACCAGGAAGTGCAGCCCGGGAGCCCCGGCACGTTAGCAAGCCTGACCATGGCGTGACTGGGCGCAGCTCAGAGCAGGGGGGGACCCCGAGCCAGGCTGTCTGCCTCCATGGACTCTCCCAAGAAGCCACGCCGTCCCCGGAGGAACTGGGGGTGAGGACACACGCACAGACGAACAGGCTCGTGTGCCGGGAAGAGCTCAGAGCCAGGAAGCTCCTTTCCCTGGAAGCACCGAGGCAGGCGGTTGGCCCCTCGCAGGGTAAGGGGTCTGTGGCCGGGCTGGGGAGGGGGGGGGGGGAAGTGACTCAGCCAGGGGTCCTGTGAGCGTGTGACCGAGCCATCCTGTCCCCCTCCCCATCCCCCCCGCCCCAGCCCCAGCCCCAGCCAAGCAACGTGGACTTTGCAGCTTGCTGTGTCCCACGTGCATGCCTGCTCTGCCCTGAGGGCCCCCAGGGCCACCTCCTCCGCACCCCCACATCAGGAGCAGGGAGGGCAAGAAGGCAGAAGAGGCATGGATGGGACTCTGGCCTGTAGGTGAACCCAGGCAGGGACCATTTTTTTTCTGTCCACGTGAGCATGTGGTACAGCTCTGGGAGGCAGCATGGAGGTTTGCCTCATAGTTTGATTGGACTTTGCCTCTGTCTGAGGGCAGGAGATGAGGAAGGAGGCGGAGGAGATGCAGGGGGGGGCTTCTGAATGAAGTTGAGTTTAATTGCAGGTTAAAGCTAAGATGTCCTTCGGGGGCTTTCAGGGAATGAGCGTTGGAAAGGGGCTCCAGGGTTTGGGGACTTGAGTGGGTATCAACCCTATGTTGCCTCGCTGGTCTGAGTGGTAGGGTTGAATCTGAAGTTCTGACTTATGAGTGATTGGCGTCCTATCACTGTCAGAGTCTTAAATAAAATAAAATAAAATATCGGTTAGGTCCACAAAAATGAAAGCGGAGTAATTGCTATTTTATTTATTTATTTGAAAGAGAGAATAGGCACACCAGGGCCTCCATCCACTGCAAAGAAACTCCAGATGCATTTGTCCCCTTGTGCATCTGGCTTACGTGGGTCCTGGAGAGTTGAACCGGGATCCTTTGGCTTTGCAGGCAAATGCCTTAACCGCTAAGCCATCTCTCCAGCCCCGTAATTGCTGTTTTTAAATTTTCATGTATTTATTCATTTAAGAGAGACAGAGAGAAAGAGACAAGCAGAGAGAGTATAGGCATGCCACGGCCTCCTGCCACTGCAAACGAATTCGAGATCCATGTGCCACTTTGTGCATCTGGCTTTCCCTGGATACTGGGGAATCAAATCCCGGGCCATCAGGCTTTGCAAGCAAGCGCCTTAACTGCTGAGTCATCTCTCCAGCCTGAAAGTGAAGTAATTGATTTTGATTCCTCCCTTCCAAGTGACAAGTAGTTCAATGAAATACAAAATACATCTTGGAACGTCATTTTCCGAGTACCACTTATGTTCTGTCTCCACAGGTAGACGGGACAAAACCGTAAATAGATAAATAAATAAGAGTCATTAATGCAAGGACGTAGAGGAAAAGTGAGTAGAGTGGATGGTTAGTAATAAATGAGGTACTGGTAGTGGGAATGCTAGAACTCAGAACAGATACAACCCAGGTACACATATTCAAATATTTTCTAAAATACTGTCCAGACCAAATAGGATGTTCAAGACAATTGAACAAATTGTCTAGGTCTGACTGACTGTTTTAGAACAAAGACCTCCTACGGCAACATCACTGAGCCACTTTGTACCTCTGTGCTATATGTGCAGTGGGGCAAAAGCTCAAAGACGACAGGAGTAAAATAAGAAGAGAGAACTATGAATGAAGAAAAGGAAGATGAAACCAGGGAAGTACAAGCACATGGAAGGCACTCATATGTGGTCAAGGCAATCTTCTGAGGTGGGTAGTTTCACCATCTTATGGCAAAGAAAGCTCACGGCATCAGAAAAGTGAAGCAACTACCCCAAGGTCACAGAACAAGCACATGTTAAATGCATCAAAGCTTTAGGCAATGTGATGCAAAAAAGTTAAAATTCAAATAAATGTGTTCTTCATCCACACACTGGTAGGATTGACCATCCTCTGAATTTCCTAAGTGATTTAATTTCTAAAGAAAAATTATGGGCTGGAGAGATGGCTTAGTGGTTAAGGTGCTTGCTGGTAAAGCCAAAGGACCCAGGTTCGATTCCCTAGGATCCACATAAGCCAGATGCAGAAGGTGTCACGTGCATCTAGAATTTGTTTGCAATGGCTAGGAGGCCCTGGTGCACCCATTCACTCTCTCTGCTTATCTCTCCCTCTGTAAAATAAATAAAGAAATAAAATAGGAAAGAGTTTTATGTATTGTGAACTGGACAAAACATACTTATCCCCTGTGTTATTGGTTGATATTTTTTCCAGAATGTTTTCTACAGGTTAGGCTTAGAATTTTATGGGGGTTTTATCTTATTATTGTCGACAAAATAGTCCTGCAAATTCTTTTTTTTAAATTTTTTTGTTTATTTTTATTTATTTGGGAGAGACAGAGAGATAAAGAGGCAGAAAGAGAGAGAGATAATATGGGTGCGCCAGGGCCTCCAGCCACTACAAAAGAACTCCAGATGCATATGCCACCTGTGCATCTGGCTTACATGAGTCCTGGTGAATCAAGCCTCTAACTGGGGTCCTTAGGTGTTACAGGCAAGTGCTTAACCGCTAAGCCATCTGTCCAGCCCCGAGTCTTTTTTTTTTTTTATAGATAAGAAGAGAAAGTCTTAGAAATAAAGACACAAAGTACAACATGGACAGTTGTATGTGGAATCTGAACTCAGGCTCATTTAGTTCCAGAGGTGATCTGTGCCTTGCTTTCTAATGAGCCTAGTTTAGTGCATGGGCTAAAGAACCAGCAGCTGAAGTACTAGAGAGGTGGCTCAGCAGTTACGGCCCTTGTCTGCAAAGCCTAATGACCTGGGTTTGAGTCCCCAGTACCCATATAAAGCTAGATCACAGTGGCACATGCATATGAACATTTGCAGAAGCTGGAGGCATGGCATGTCCATCCTCTCTGTCTCTCTTCTATCCTTCTCTGCTTCCAAATAAATAAGTAAAACTATTAAAACAAAAAAAAATTACCAGCTGAAGAAATTTAAATATTTTGAAAATCTTGACATCTCAAATCCATAGAGACACTGCGGACTGGTCATTGCCAGGGGCTGGAGGAGGGAGAGTAGGAGTGAATGACTTATGGACATAGGGTTTCCTTTTGGGATTAGAAAGTTTTGGAATAGATAGTGAGACAGACAGACAGAGATAGATGGATGTACTATTTTTTTTTGTTTGTTTGTTTTTTGTTTTTCAAGGTAGGGTCTCATTCTAGCTCAGGATGACCTGGAATTCACTATGTAGCCTCAGGGTGGCCTCAAACTCACAGGGATCCTCCTCCTACCTCTGCCTCCCAAGTGCTGGGATTAAAGGCATGCGCCCGGCTCAACATTGTGACTATATTAAACTTATTGAATTGTTCACTTAAAAATTTTTTTTAAGTAAGTTGCACCTTAAAATAAAACATGAAGAAATAAAGAATGTTCTCTTCCGCCACAAGATAGATGAGTTCTCAGGCAAGGATTTGGTTTTATTTTTCTTTTGATTATTTTAGAGACTAAGGGCACATGACCCTCTCCATGCCTCACGCTTGGGACAGCCGATGTGCTGACCCTGTTGGGTACAGCCAGAGGTGGCAGCCCTCTGCAAGGGTGGTGTAGTCCCAGCAGCAGTGACCTCAACCATCAGGCTCTTGCCACGTTCTGCTGCAAATGCATCTGGGTCTGTTTCTCCCTCTGTGACCTTGAGTTGTGAGGTCAGCAACAGAGTCTCTCAGTCACCCTTCCCACTGGCCCAGGGCAGGCCACTTCCGAGGTTGTCCATTTCTGGTGTGTGAGTAAATAAATGAGTTCTTGGGGGTTTGGAAGGTCAGCCAGCCCGTATTGCCAGTGCCGAGCTCTCTGTCTCCCTGGGTCATTCTATTCTAAGTCTGTAGGGTTGTAAGTGGTTTGGGGGAGGATGCAGGGAAAGGAGTGAGGCTGGGTCAGAGACAGGCCATGCCTTCTCCAATGAGCAGCGCTATCTTTAAACAGAAATGAGGACTTTCTAGGACCTTTGCAAGTAACAGCCAACCGAGTTCCATGCTTATGATCTTTAGTTTTGGAACATCCCGTAAGAGATCATCTGACACGGATCAGCACGTAAAGACTGAGGACACAGAAGAGGGAGAAAAACAACTCTTTACTGAGGGCTTTGCCAAGTGCTTGCCACTGTGCCACATTCTGTACCCAGCATCCCTTCTGTGTATGGTTGAGGGAAACCAATTACAAGTGGCATGAGGAGACCGTCCCTGGGGCCACACATGTGGCAAGTGGTAGAGCCACTGCTCTTCTGTCTGTAGAAGCAATGGCCTTGGAAGTGTGCCTCTGGACACGGGAGTTTTAGCAAGAAAGTGCACTGCTCTTACTTTGTGTCTGGTGACTCCTGTCGTTGTGCAGCCAGGTAGTGTGAGGGCTGTGGAGAACCCAACACGAAGGCTTCTTTCACAACGTCTTGCATCACCCAGCTTTTATCGGACAGGCCTGATGGGGACCTAGCCCTTTGTCCAGCCTATCTTTTTACAGACCCTCTTATCACATTCAGGTGACTCGTGGCATAAGTTTTCCTTCACTTGTTCTCTCAGGATTCGATCGGTCAGCAAAAGAGCTTGAGCTGGCCCTTAGGGTGCTCACCTTGACCATGTTTTCTACAGGGTGGGGCTGTTGGTCTGCGAGGTGTTTGAAGCATCACAGAAGATCAAGGTCGGTTGTATCGACCTGAGTGCCAGTGGGATTTGTCACTTCCTGTCACCACCCAATGGGTGGCTCCACAAATATCCAAAGGGACTGGGTTAAGAGGCCCTTGAGATTTGACTTAATAAGGGGTTTATTAAATAGTAAATATGACTTGGCTCAACTGGCTAACACCTGGCCACTACAAGTGCCCCTGAGTTTGTGAAAAATGAGCTGATTGGTGACTAGTGATTACATCAAATTCTTTTTTATTTTATTTTATTTATTTATTTAAGAGAGCAAGAGAGGGAAAGAGGCAGACACACACACAGAGAAAGAGAGAGAATGGGCAAACCAGGGCCTCCAGCCACTGCAAATGAATCCCAGATGAATGTGCCAGCTTGTGCATCTGGCTTACGTGGTTCCTGAGGAATTGAACCGAGGTCCTTTGGCTTTTCAGGCAGATTCCTTAACTGCTAAGCCATCTCTTCAACCCTACACCAAATTCTTGACACTGTCTCATTCATCCATTCATCCTTCTTTCTTTCTTTTTTCTTTTCTCTTCCTTCCTTCCTCCCTTCCTTCCTCCCTCCCTCCCTCTCTTCTTCCCTCCTTCCTTCCCTCCCTTCCTTTCTTTCTTTCTTCCTTCCTCCCTTCCTTCCTTTCTTTCTTTCTTTTTTTGAGATAGGGTCTTGGTCCAGCTCAGGCTGACCTGGAATTCACTGTGTAGTCCCAGGCTGGTCTCAGACTCCTATGTATCCTCCTACCCCTTGCTTCCTGAGTGCTGGGATTAAAGGCGTGCACCACCACACCTGGCTCTTTCTCTTTTTTAACCAAAAGTGAACCATCTACCTCCACTAGAAATACCTTTCCCTATTTCTCTCCCCTAGATATCCCCCACCCATGCTCACATCTAACCTCACCTTGGCCCTTCTTCCCTTCTAGTAGTTCTGCTTAGTTTCATGAGATTCATGTGACAAGGCCTTTATCCAGGTAGAAGGTGGATAAGAGAAGGATGGCTTGGTGACAGTGACTCTGGTTGGAATCAGAGTTGGGGTCTTTTGTATGGATTCTTTGATAGGGTACTCATCTTTGATTGAAAAAGACATCACTGACAATAAAGGTAGGGTTAGACGATCACACACATCCTTAAGGCTATAGTGCTCTGTATAGCCCTCTCATCTACCCTGGCCTATGCCAACCTGCCCATCCTTCAGCCTCACAAGTTCACCCACAAGCTATTCTATACGTGGTTCCTGTTTTCATGTCAGACAGATTCTTCACACACCAGAGGAGAAAAGCTACAGCTTCCGATATTTCTTCCTCACGCGGCTCATGGAACACAGTCGAAAACGTAGGTCCGGGACCTTTGCTTTTTTTTTGTCGTTGTGCTAAGACAAGTTTGCACAATGACACTGGGCCGCTGCTTCTCCTGCCGCTGCCTCGGAGTTCCCAGACTTCGGGTGTACACCACTCTACCCAGTTTACGCCGCACTGGGGAGTGAACCCACAGCTAAGCGATCCCTCTATCAACTAAGCTCTATACCCAGTCTTATTTGCTGTTTCAAAAATGAATGCATAGCTCAATCAAAGGTATACAGAGGCAAACACTGCACTTGCTACACACATACTTGTGTCTACCAAGAACTGTCAACATTAGGGTGCACCCCCCTCAGAGCAGAGCGACACTCTGGAAGTCTGGCTTTTCCTCTCACAAGACTAGGAAGTTCAAGTGTGCTGTCTGTATGCTGAACTTGTTACCTGGCCTATAGTAGGGCTCAAATACCCAAGCGTATGGCATTGACCTCGTTCAGATTGGGCTGTTGTGTATTGTCCCTCACAGGGGAAAGCCCCCAAGTGGCATTTGCAGAAAAGCTTCAGCAGATTCTACCTCCCTCCAGTCCAGGAGCACATTGGGTACCTTGTGGGACCGAGTTCTTCGACAGGCTTCCTTCACCGGACTCCACTTCCTCCACTGGCTATCTCTGAAGAGGAGGAGGCGACATAGTCACTGTGGGCTTCCACTGTACCTCGGGGTCTGCACTGAGTGGGCTGTGATCCAATGTCCAGGGCGACCGCCTCATGGAATAATCACAGCATGGGGAGGCCCGTTGTCACAGAGCTGTCCACTGAGTCACAGAAGTCTGCTGACACCCAGACCCAAAGAAGATGTTTCCTTGCCCCACAGCTCTCCTGAGATCTGGATCCCCATGTCTTTTCCTGTAGTTAGTATTTCTTTTATTTTTTGTGTGTGCTTTTTCGAGGTAGGGTCTCACACTAGTCCAGGCTGACCTGGAATTCACTCTGTCGTCTCAGGGTGGCCTTGAACTCACAGCGATCCTCCTACCTCTGCCTCCTGAGTGCTGGAATTAAAGGCGTGCGCCACCACACCCAGCTGTAGTTAGTATTTCTTGATAGCCCTAATGACTCATGTATGGTGTCCTTGCTGTGGCCAGAGAACCTGTCCCAAGCCTTAATCTCACCCTTTCTCACCTGGCCGTCTTACAAGCCAGAGCTGTGGACACACCCAAGTCACTAGGTTAGGAATGTAGAAAGGGAGTAGGAGGGTAATATTACTTAGCTTTTTTTTTTTTTTTTCCTTTTTACTTATTTAAACAAGCAAAGTGACTCCATGCTCTGGAAATCACTCTTCAGCCACCTCCTGGGATCTTCATAGGGCTCGCACTGGTAAAGCCACTCCCCTAGTTTGTCCCAGTAATATTTGCGGTGACAATAAACTGCCATCTTCCTGACTGCCTGGGGACATCCCTCACATACGCGCATGTGTGCGCGTGGGTGTGTGCTGTGTGTTTCTCTCACAGTATCTGGGAGTAGGTCTCAGAGCGAGGAGAGAGCCTGTGCCAGTCATGTGGCTAATGTGAGGCTGTGGCTTGAGGGCCTGAGCGCTGAAGAGTAGCTGGGAACGTATCTACAGGCTCATAGGTCAGGATCTGCTTGGCCACTTGGAATAAATGTTGGAAGATGCCTAGTCGCAGCTCCTTTGGCCCTGTAATTTCAACTTCACCTTTGTTCCGGTTCCTTATCTGTTGGAGAGGTGACTGAAAAGGCTTTCCACCCCCAGAGCTGCTGTTCAGGATTGCTCAGTGGCGAAGATGCACTTTGTACAAGGAAGGCCCTAGAAAGGGCCCTATGTTGAAGGCACTGGTGGTTGTGGTGGTGAAGGGGGGAGTTGCTGCACTGGCAGAAAGGTTGGGGCGTTTCCCTGGGGGTGTTCGCATGAAATGGGCCAGTTTAGGGAATTAAGCCTTCGATATTATCTGCGTGAGTCAGAGGTGTGACAATATGGAGTTGTAAATACCGTTGTTCGGTAAGCAAAGTGAAATACATACTACAGGCTGAGCAACACACACGATCAAGTGTTACCTTCCCGTAAGAGCTATTCTGACCTCCACCTCTGTTTCTCCTTGTCCCTTGTGCTTGCTCTCTTTTCATTGCCATTGCTCCACAGTACTATAATCATCTAGTGACTGTTCAAGCTTATCATCCAACTTTTCAAAAGCAAACAATTCCACTTAGCTGGGTGTGGTGGTACATGCCTGTAATTCCAGCACAGAAAAGATGTTTGTGAGTTCAAGACTAGCCTGGGCTACATAGTGAGATTCTATCTCAAAAACAGCCCCAACAACAGCAGCAACAACAACAAAATAACAGTAACACTCTCATAAGGGCAGGATTTTCACATCAAGACTGACACCTGACACATTGTCAGGTCATTTAGTACATTTTAACTGAATAAGAATAGCCAAAACTTTGTTGGAAACTCATTTTCATTTCTTGTCTTCCATCTGCCTCTGCCCATAAAAAAGATCCCTTCAGAAGCACATTGATCACACTTAGAAACAAACTGCACAATAGCACATGTGTATTTTCTACCTAGCAACAGATCATGAAACTGTTTTCACAGCAGATCCACTTGCCTGCCAAGACATCCGTTGTGTGGAAGTGCCGTCGTTTCTTTTGTCAGCCACCTCCACAGACATACTTCTGTGAGCTCTTGTGCTGGAAACAATCCTACAGCTTCAGTGACATTGAACATACTTTAGACCTGGGATGATGTGGTAGGCATCATTCACAACACTGCCCACCACCCTTTAAACCGTGGTCACAGCCTTACGGGGGTCTTTCCTGTTGCCATTTTACAGACAAGAAGCTACACAAAGTATAAATTTTGTGACCTGCCTCAGGTCACAGAAAAGCTAATCAAGCAGGGATTAACTGAAATAAACTGGCTCAAGGGCTCAAGCCCTTAATCAATACTTTATGCTGCATTTGTGATGCACTTCATTGGGCCAATGTGTTTTCACAGAGCAAGGTGACGGTAGAATTATCAGGTCAAAGGAAAAACAGTTAAATCATATCAGAGGGCAACGGGCATATCTCAAGATACTGCACCACGTTTACTTTCTGCGATTAATGCCCATGTTGCAGTGTGTCATCTCTGCTGCTCTCATGGGTGGGGGAAAGGCAAGAGCCTTTACACGGGCATTTTTAGAAAGGTAGAAATGAAGCTGAATGACATCCTGCCCGAACTTTAAGTAATCTGTGTGGCTTGAAGTGTTTGGTTTTGCTCCCTGACTTTGTATCATTGGTTTGTAGTTTGTTTTTAATTGACTTAGACTTGTTTCTTATGGAGGAAATTGGATCTTTGCCTCTTTGGACTGTTTGATATGTTCCCCAGTTTATCGTTCAACTTTGTCTTTGGTATCTTTTCTGCAGGGCACATACTTGTTAAAAATAGTTTTCTGGGGTTGAACACATTGCTCAATGGTTAAAGTGCTGGCCTCCAAAGCTTAACAACCTGGGTCCAATTTCCCAGTGAAAGCCAGATGCACAAATTGGTGCATGCATCTGGAGTTCATTTGCAGAGGCTAGAAGCCCTGATGTACCCATTCTCTCTTCCTTTCTCTATCTCTCTCTCTGCTTGCAAATAAATAAATGAAAAATTTTTTTTTAAAGTTTTCTATAATCACACTTGTCTTACCATTTCTAGGTTGTAGTTTATATGTCTATCTCGAGTCTTCTCCACACCATCCTTATAAACCAATCTTTTTTCACATTTTTCTGCCAGATATTCTTATGTTTTTCATTGTTTTATTTTTTATTTTTATTTTTTTTAAATTATTTATTTATTTATTTGAGAGCGACAGACACAAAGAGAAAGACAGGTAGAGGGAGAGAGAGAGAATGGGCGCGCCAGGGCTTCCAGCCTCTGCAAACGAACTCCAGACGCGTGCGCCCCCTTGTGCATCTGGCTAACGTGGGACCTGGGGAACAGAGCCTCGAACTGGGGTCCTTAGGCTTCACAGGCAAGCGCTTAACTGCTAAGCCATCTCTCCAGCCCTATTGTTTTATTTTTTAACATTTAAAAAATTTTTATTTATTTATTTATTTGAGAGAGAAAGAGATATTGGGAGAGAGAGAGACAATGGGAATACCAGGGACTCCAGCCACTGCAAGGGAACTCCAGATGCATGCACCCCCTTGTGCATCTGGCTTACATGGGTCCTGGAGAATCAAACCAGGGATCCTTGGGCTTTACAGGAAAATGCCTTAATCACTAAGCCATCTCTCCAGCCTTGTTTTTACTGTCTTATATTTTAAGTCTTTGCTATGTCTCCAATAATTTATGTTGGAGTAAAACACTAATCAACTTTATATTCTCTCCCTGAATTGCTGGCCAGTTACCACATATATTATAAGTCAAATAAATGTATTTTGATTTGAAATACAATTTACTATGTGATTATAGCATTTACTGAGTATATTTTATGGTTATTTTATTATTTTATTAAATAGACTTGTATATTCATGACTCATAGGAAAGTTTTATAGTAAAATTTCATATTTGGTCATGTTAACCTATTTGCTACCTACTCAATTCTTATTATAATTCAAGATTGCTTTAACACTGTGAGTTTTATTTTTTAATATTGTATTTATTATTTGAGAGTAAACATGTTGCTATTTAGTTCCCTTGAAAACTCTGTTGATTTTAGTTAGGATTGCCTTAAATATATAGATAATTTAAGGAGATTTCAGGAATATTTTCCAGCTTTTAAGCTGCCTTTTGTCTTAGATCTAAACTTTTTAATATCATCTTCATGAGTTCTTATATTCTTATATGAATCTTCATGGTTTCCATGCTACCTGCTTCTATGAAACATAGAAAAGCTATTGACTTTGTATGCTGATTTTGGTACCTCGACTGCTGTTGGCTTGCAGTGCCCTACTGATCTTCTGCCATTGCACTATCTAGAAATACAGACTCTGTGGTGAAGAGCTGAGGAGGAGGCCTCAAGCTGAGGGTGGCGGGAGTTTATGGGAAAATAACAACGGAGGCTGCTGGTTTGGACATGGAAAGGCCAGCTCATAAAGCAGATCTTTTGTACACAGCCTCCCAAGTAACTCACCAGCCCCTGTGCAGTCATTAGGAGTCCTAAAGTCATGTGGCAGTCTCTAGGAGAGGGTAAGCACACCGTAGTATGGAAGAATGTGTTAACTACTTGGGTATGAGAACTTGAGGGATTCTGGCTTCCTGCTAATGAGCTTTCTGTCACCACAGGATAAGTCCATACATGCAAAAGAACAGAGGATCCAATTAAAGACAAATGAACCTGTGCCATTCTCTAGAAGGCAGATTCTTTTAAGCTTATAGTTGAAATTTATATTTATTATTACTTAGAAAATAATTAGTCCTCTGGGCATAAAAAGCAAATCATTTCCCTTACTACCTTTACAATTCCTGAAACCAAAGGAACACAATGATTTGTTTCTTGGCTAGACAGAAAACACATGTTATAATACAGTTCATTCCAGTTCCTGACTCTGGGAGAAGAGACCCTGTCCTAAATGACCTTTGATGTGCAATAGAGACACACTCTTTTCACCATGTACCCCTCAAACTTATCACCTCACCAAAATATTGATGTGTGAGGACTCATTATAAGGGTGGCCAGTAATCTATCTATCTATCTATGTATCTATGTATCTATGTATCTATGTATCTATCTATCTATCTATCTATCTTTCTTTCTTTCTTTCTTTCTTTCTTTTTTAATTTTTTATTTATTTATTTGAGAGCGACAGACACAGAGAGAAAGACAGATAGAGGGAGAGAGAGAGAATGGGCGCGCCAGGGCTTCCAGCCTCTGCAAATGAACTCCAGACGCGTGCGCCCCCTTGTGCATCTGGCTAACGTGGGACCTGGGGAACCGAGCCTCGAACCGGGGTCCTTAGGCTTCACAGGCAAGCGCTTAACCGCTAAGCCATCTCTCCAGCCCTCTTCCTTTCTTTCTTGTTGGACAGTCTCACTATGCAACCCAGCCTATTAGCCTCCACCTCATGTAGTCCAGGCTGATCTCAAACATGCCATCCTCCTGCATCAGTTTCCTAAATGCAAGGATTATAGATGTGTGCCACAATTCCTGGTCAGAGTGACTTTTGGTAAAATAGCTTGGAACTGATAATTCTAAGCCAAAAAAAACTAGTTACTGATTCAACAACCAGTTATTGAAGTTTACTAGGTTCCAGGGATACTGTGAACATGGGAGGCCCAACAGGAGACAAAACAACAATCTTGTTCCACGGAGGACATCAGTTCAGGAGGGACAATGGGTCATAAGGGAGTGGAACTATTTCAGATAGTAGCCAGTGTCCTAGAATAGAGAAAGCCTGGTCCTTGACTGACAGAGAGAGCAGCAGGGAGCCGGCCTCTAGAGAATGGCATCTGAGGTGTGTCTGGACTATGAGCAAATTTGCTGTCCGGTAAGGTATGAGAAAGAATGTTACAAGCAAAGAGAAGACCACCTGAGTCTACATAGTGAATTCCAGATCAGCCTGGGCTAGAGTGAGACCCTACCTTGCAAAACAAAACAGAACGAACAAACAAACAAAACCCAAGGGAGGAGCACGGACACACGTTCTGAGGGGCGAAGGGGCTACGAGGCTAGGCTCCGGAGTGGGGCACAAATAGCACAAGTCCAATCGTTACTTCATTTTAAAAGTTATTTGTATTTGGATAAATATAAATTTTCTGTAGTTTAAAACTTGCATGGTAAAATTATAATCTTTGGGGTGAGGGAGATGGTTCAACAGTTAAAGGTGTTTTCTTGTTAGCCTCCCAGCCTGAGTTTAATTCCTAAGCATCCAAGAAAAATCTAGATGCAAAGTGTCGCCTACATCTATCATCCCAACAGGTCTAGAGCAATGGACAGCAGAGCCAGGAGAATCCAGAAGCTTGAAGGACAGTTAGACCGGCCCATGGCAGTGGCAGAAACAACCAGGAAGACTCTGCCTGCCTTGATAGAGGTAGAAGGAGAGGACAACCATCCTGAGGTGCCCAGACACACACATGTCCACACACGCACACATCACACACACACACATACTTAAAAGGTAAAATCTTTTAGAAGAAAGTGACTATCAAGAAAACAAAACTATTTTCAACTATAAACACACTTGAAGGCCATTAGAGGCCTTATAGAAAGAAAATGAGATTTAATGAAGAAATACTACCATAAATCCACAAAAGGGACAAAACCCAAGCTAAAAATACACTGATTGCCACATTGACACTAGCATTGATCTAACAAGTTTGCATCGAAGTGGGAAGGCAGACCTTGGACATGAAACATGTGAGGAGGTAGGAAATCAGTGATTGTGGCCATGGCTATCCGAGCCACACAGCAGGCAAGGACCTGGACAAATGGCTCTTGTTGGAAATGGGTCAAAGGCATTTTGCTATCATCATGTCCAAAAGCAGAGGATGTTTCCGCTTAGCACTGTTCATGTGTACTGTGGCTTGCTCAGCCAAGTGTAAGGTGATGATCTGGAGCGGGGTCTCCCAGACATGCTGTGACACAGCTCTTTCATCTTCTCTTTCCACTGCCACATGTCTGCTGAGACTGCATAGTGAATTCCAGGTCAGCCTGCACTGGAGTGGAACCCTACCTCAAAAAACTAAAAAGAAGAAAAAAAAAAAAAAAAAAAGGAAGAAGGCTGGAGGGATGGCTTAGCAGTTTAGGTATTTGCCTGCAAAGCCAAAGGACACAGGTTCAATTCCCCAGGACCCGGGGTAGCCAGATGCACAAGGCGATGGAGGCCCTGGCACACCTGTTCTCTCTCTCTCTTCCCTCTCTTTCTCTGTCAAATAAATAAATAAATAAAAATATAAATATAAAAAAAGGAGGAAGAGCTGGGCATGGTGGTGCACGCCTTTAATCCCAGCACTCAGGAGGCAGAGGTAGGAGGATCGCCATGAATTCAAGATCACCCTGAGAATTCCAGGTCAGCCTGGGCTAAAGTGAGACCCTACCTTGAAAAACCAAAAAAAAGGAGGAAGAAATGCTATCACACCTACTGCCTGAAAGCGCTTTTGTGGAGGGACAGAACTAACACTGAAATTTGAATCACACAGGGGCCATGACAGGGGGATGGTGGCTTCTCCCCTAATTTATTTGAGCTTATGTGGCCATATTCAGTGTCCACAGATTCTATGCTCATCCAGTAATGATATAACCTGAGAATCTTACTTTCAGATCCTGGTGATTGCAAATCCCCTCTAGTGTTAACATCAAAGCTTAAAATGTGTGTGAGTGTGCATATGTATATGTGCGTGTGTGTGTATGTGTGATTGTAGTGTGCACTTAAAGGGACACTGTTGTACTGGAGAGATGGCTTACCAGTTAAGGCACTTGCCTGTGAAGTCTAAGGACTCAGGTTCAATTTTCCAGTACCCATGTAAGCCAGATGCACAAGGTGGTGCATGTATCTGGAATTTGTTTGTGGTACTAGATGCCCCGGAGTGCCCATTCTCTCTCTCTCTCTCTCCCATAAATAAATAAATAAATAAATAAATAAATAAATAAATAAATAAATAGACACTATCACAATAGTGAAAAACCTGCAGAATTGAAGAAAATACTGCAATCATAGAGCTAGGAAGGGTGTTGATATAAAAAGAACTCTGCAGGTCTAGGAAGGTGGTTCAGTGGATAAAATGTTTGTTGTGTATGTGTGAAGACCAAAGTTCCAGTCCCTAGCACCCAGGTAAATGCCATGTGTTTGTGGGGGCTTGCCTGTCTGTAGTCCTAGTGATCAGGTTTCAAAGACAGGGATCCACACTGGCTAACTAAAGTAGCCAAAAAGGGCTTAAGGGAGTAATCAAGAAAGATATCCAACATCAACTTCTGTCCTTCGCAGGCACCCACATACACATGGACATGCATACATGCACACACACACACACACATGCCAGATTAAAAAATAACACAAAACTCCTCTTACAAGTCTACCACACAATGGCAAATAATTCAATTAAAAAGTAGAAGGCCTGGGTAGACATTTCTTCAGAGAAGATATACACACATAAAATGACACCTTACATCATTAGTCATTCAGTAATTACAAATCAGAGCCACAGTGAAATATCATTTCATACCAGTTAAGATGGCTGTTAGGAAAACAAAAGAACAACAGAAAATATCATTGTTAGTTTGTGAGGATATTTAAAAACTGGAACTTTCCAGCCCAGCTGTTTTGCATGTGAAATGGTAACACCACTGTGAAAGTGTTCCTCAGAAAGTTAAATATACAATTGCTATTTGACTTAGTCATTTCTCTCCTGGGCATATGCCTTTAAAAGATTAAAAAAAAAAAAGCTATTTAAACATTGGTATACTAATGCTCGCAGGCCTATTCACAATAGTCTAAAGTAGAACTAACCCAGGTGTCTATCACCTGGTAAATGGACAGAGCACATGTGATATATCTGTGCAATGAAATAGTATTCAGTCTTAAAATGGAATGAATTACTTATATATACTATAATATGGGTGAAACTTGAAAATATTTTGTTAAGAAATCAGGCACAAAAATGTTACACACATTATGAGCTGGAGGCATGGCTTAGCTGTTAAGGCATTTGCCTACAAAGCCAAAGGACCCTGGTTCAATTCCCCAGGACCCACGTTAGCCAGAAGCACAAGGGGGTGCACGTGTCTGGAGTTCATCTGCAGTGGCTGGAGACCCTGGCATGCCTATTTTCTCTCTCTCTCTCTCTCTCTCTCTCTCTCCCCCCTCTTTATCTGTCAGGTAAATAAACAAATAAAATATAAAATACAAAAAGTTACACATTATATGATTCTCTTTATATGAAATATTTAGAATGGGTCAATCCGTAGGAAGAGAAGGCAGATTAGTGCCCGCCCTAGGGGCTGGAGAGAGGAAAGGACGGTCCTCACTGCTTAGTGGGTATGCATTTCCCTTGTTTTTGAAATGCTTTGGAACTAACTGGAGGTGAAAGTAGCACCTTATGCTGAATTTTACGTTGTAAATGGCTAATTCTATTGTATGCACTTTTATCTCAATTGGAAAAATAATGTAGAGGCAGCCAGGAGAAAGCACTTGAAATTCCACGAACCCTTCTTGTGTGGAACACTTGGGTAGCAGTGGCAAGCTGAGGCAGTAAGCCATTTCAGTTAGAAAAAAAAAAAAAAAGCATCTTTCAGTATCTTCTACCCACAAAATCCCATGCCAGTACAAGGTGTGTTCATTTTCATAAAATAGTGGGCTTAAAATTTGCCTGTTTTCCCCTCATGGGTAATTTAAATCAGTCTCATCTCACTTGTGGGCACTCTGACCACAACCCATCTAAAAGGAGTAGCCAAGTATAAACAGACCATGGTCCAAGTTAAAGTAGAAGATGTGTTCTCATTTACTTCTAGGTAAAGCTGAGATTTTATCATTTCCAGTCTTCTGAGTTATCCAAGGGAGGGGGGACCTGACAGCTGGTGACACTGGACCCATGTGACTATGTGGTAACAATCAGCTGTGGTCAACAGTATTTGCCCCTTGAGACTATTGAGACTCAGCAAGGATCCCCTCATCCCCTTTCTGCCACTGGATTACCTGCCAGGCTATTCACCTTCTCTCCCCTCTCACCTCCATACCACCACCCACTGAGCAGAAACCTTTAGACTGTGACTTGAAGACAGTGTTGGGAAAACTCCCATTAGACCACAAATCTGCCATGTGGATGAGAGGGAAAGATCCTCAGGGCCACAACTTGTTCCCCTAGTCAAGGAGGTCAGGTAAGATCTATTCATCTGCAAGGTGAGTGTAGCGTGGGGGAGGACGCCCAGTGATAAGATTTGGCCTAGCCTGGCAGCAAGTAGCCCAGCCTAGGAAGGGAGGGGACACCTAGCCCACTTCTTAACATTGGCTTGCCTCTTGCTGTCAATGTCACAATTCTTCCTGGGACCTTCCCCTTTCCCCGCCTGTGTTGAAATGGATCTCCCCAAAATGCTGTCCTATCTGGCTGGCTCTTGCATACTTTTGTCTCCCGGAATGCCACTGGCCATACTAGCCCAGGCACTCACCCAGTTGGGTTCCAGAAACCTCAGATTGCCAAGGTATTACCTTAGCACTGTTAGGTCTGGCGTGTGTTTGTCTTTTGTCTTCTCTTTGTACCCTGCATGCAATGGGAAAGGAAATAAGGGGTTGGGGACGATCATCTCAGTCTCTGGAAGTCCATTTGTTCTTCTGTAAAATGCAAAGGGGGTCATTCTGCCCTCAGGGAGGAATAACTAAGCAAGGGGCAAATGCATGGTCTTGTGGTTGCTCCTGCCCCCACACCAAATTCCTGTCTCATGCCATTTTTGAGCTAGGATGTAATGGAGACAGTTCGGGTGCCAACCCACCACAGCCACCCTGGAGCTCTAAGGGTAGCCAAGATCTTAATTTGATGAAACTTTTTATGAGGACTGTTCTGCTCCCTTGACTTTGAGTAGGATCGTCCGGCCTCAACTCTAAGATGCTGTTCTGTCAAGTGCCGCGGTCAACATTGAAGAATGGAGATATATGACTTCTTCTTCTTTTGCTGTCATGTGTAAGGTGCTAGATATTTAGACTCCTTGAACCTTGTGATGTGAACTAGAAGAAAAAATGAGTGTAAATTTGTAGCTTTTTTAAAAAAATATTTTCATTTATTTATTTGAGAGAGGGAGAGAGGGAATGGGTGCTCCAGGGATTCCAGCCACTGCAAATGAACCCCAGATCCATGCACCACCTTGTGCGTCTGGCTTATGTGGGTACTGGTGAATCGAACTGAGGTCCTTTGGCTTTGCAGGCAAGCGCCTTAACCGCTAAGCCATCTCTCCAGCCCCAAATTTGTAGCTTTTCATAGAGAAGCAGCAATGGGAAATCTTGTGTGAACTTGCAAGTCACTTTACCCTTGGGATCTTCTTTCTTTTTGGTTTTTCGAGGTAGGGTCTCACTCTAGCCCAGGCTGACCTGGAGTTCACTATGTAGTCTCAGGGTGGCCTCGAACTCAAGGCAATCCTCCTGAGTTCTCCTCTGCCTCCTGAGTGCTGGAATTAAAGGCGTGGACCACTACCACCACGCCCCACATCTATTTTTCTTTCTTTTTTTTTTCCTCCTATGTGAATTGACTGGGTCAAATTAACTGAGTCAGGCTAGAGAGATGGCTTAGCAGTTAAGGTGCTTGCCAGCGAAGCCTAAGGACCCAGGTTCAATTCCCCAGTACTCACATAAGCCAGGTGCGTAGGGCAGGGCTCGGCACCGTAAGGACCCGTTGGCTGCTATTATTGTCCTCACCAAGTCTTAAAGCTATGTGGTACGTGATGGAAACAATGGCTTCGCCGAGGGTATGTTTCTGGGGTCCACACCCCCAAGTGAGCCCTTCCTACTACTAGACAAGTCGAGAGCCGAATGTGGCTAGAAGCTCTGATGACATTAGTTCCCTGGCCTAAATCCTCAGTGTTTGCTGTGTGCTGAGAACGTTCTGCAACATCCTCTCTGCATCCCCAGCTAACATTTGTGTTAGGGTAAAGTGATACTCAGACTCCCTAGAGGACATGACATCAGACACAGCAGTTGAAATGCTGTTCGCCTGGGCGACTGTCCACGTGCTCTGGAAAAGAAAGCAATGAGCAAGGTCTATCTGGCCGGCAGGAAGTTCCCGTGCACAGTGATTGATTTCTGAAACCTATGACGTCACGCTCCAGAGCGCTCCTCTTCTGTTTGGCTTATACCAGGAAAGTCCAGCCGGAAGCGTCCCTCAGTCCCTGAGCCCGAGCAGGGGGGATTGCTGATGCGCCCTCCCCAGCAGAGTCTGTCAGGTCCCTGAGCCTTCTCCTAGTCTCTGTGGGCCACAGGAAAAGGCAGTGGGTTCTTATAATTGTCTGGGAAATGATTAACTTGTCTCCTTTGATCCTTTCCGCCTTGTGCGAGGACGGTCAAGTGGCCTGGGTGGAGAACGCGTTCCATTATTTTCAACATTGCTAAGGTAAACAGTGGAATTAATTCTAGAGAGGTCCTGCCCTATTTGGAGGGCGTGTGTGTGTGTGTGTGTGTGTGTGTGTGTGTGTGTGTGTGTGTGTGTGTGTTTCTATAAACAAAACTATTGAGTAAAAAAAAATATATATATGACTACTTCCTCTAACTTTTTTTTCTCTCTCTCTCTCTGTGTTTTTTTTTAAAGGTCTGAATTTCTGGTTGCTATTTCCAAAGATGCTTTTTATTTTTAACTTCTTGTTTTCCCCACTTCCAACCCCGGCCCTGGTCTGCCTCCTGACGTTTGGGACTGCCATCTTCCTGTGGCTGATCAACAGACCTCAGCCAGTCCTACCTCCCATTAACCTGGACCAGCAGTCAGTGGGAATTGAGGTAATTTTCCAGCCATCTTCAGTCTGTCGGCCTTGATGGAATATAAATGACAGTCAAATCCTGGAGTAACTAATGAAGGGGAAGGAGCTTGGCACAAAAGCTTTCAGGTTACTGATCAACAGTCTATGAATTTACATTTTTTTTCCTAGCACATTTCCTTTGTAACAAAATGAAACCACCACTTGTTCATAAGATGCCAGTCATTTAGATCAAGGGCTGGCAAACTACTGCTTTTTTTTTTTTTTTGTACAGCTAGCAAACTAATAATAGTTTTCACATTTTTAAAAGGATAAAAACAGTTTTAAAGGTCAGCTTATGTACGCACCAGGAACACTAAAATATTTACCATCTAGCTGCCTAGAGAAAAACGTTGCCGGCCGCTGATCCAGATGAGAGTTGGTACATTTTTATAGAAATTACTCAGGGTCTAAGGATGATAAAGAAGTCCTTTTCTTGAGTGCTGTCCTAGCTTCAGTCAGTATTAATTTGTGACACTGGTGGAAGTTGGACTGGACTCATTCCTAGCTTTCAGCAAGATGCCCAACTTCCTCTTGCATCTTCAAGTATACTGAGAGCTCCAAGGATGAACTTACCTTTCCTTCTTCCGGGCTTTCTGAATCTACATCATGCATCTTTATCTTGTCCCCCAACTCCCCCTCCCCCACACACATACACCCTCTCTTCAGAGAACACAACAGTCCTGATGGCCATAGGCTAACCCTTTCTGTTCTTTGACAATCTTCTTTTACTTACTTGAGAATCTTACTTCAAAGCTCCTCTGTGCTCCACCCTCCCTCCATCTTTTCTGTTTCCATGTTCCCTTCTTCATTGCCATCTTCCTAGCCTGCTGCTTCCTGTCACCGTCTCCTCACAGTCCTTAACTTTCCCACCAGAGTTCTACTGAGAGAGTGGTCTGCTTGTTGATCTCTTCTTCTGAACGTTAGCCCCGATCCTGACTTTTCTCAGTACCATCTCCAAGGTGTCTGGTCACTGATAACCTACCTTCTAAATTCACTGGTTCCTCCTTCAGTTCCCTTCCTTTCAACTGGCTTGAGAACTTCTCTTGAAACTCCTCCTTTATCTGTCACCATGCCCTTTAATGAACTACATTTCGCTAATCCCATGGAAGTATTCCTCAGTCACGTAGGTTCTTTCGTACCTGCTATGGCTGCCTTCACATCATAGAATTTCTCTAAAGCAGGGGGTGGCACATGTACTCCATAAGGACCAGGCAGTAAATAATAGTTTTTTACGGACCAGGTGACCTCTGTTGTAACTACTTATGCTACTGTTATAGAGAGAAAACACCAGGCAATATGTAAACAACTGAGTATGACTGTGTTCCAATAAGCTTTATTCATAAAAACAATAGCAAGCAAGATTTAATCTCCAGACTAGTCTATCAGCCCTTGCTCTGTACCCCACAGCTGAGAAAACATCTGTTCTCCTGTGACTTAAAATGGTACCTCAAGGCAGTGACACTCAAATCTCACTTTCTAGTTCTGACCTCAGTGAGGGATGCTCAAACATCTCAGGCTCTGCCTGGCTCTTAATTGGACATCTCTATTCACACACACACACATACTATACACACATTACACACTCCAATACCCCCTTTCCTGCTTGCCTCTTCTTACCCAGTTGCCTAAGTTCAAATTTTGAATCACCTTTGATTCTTCCTTCCTCCTTTTCCACTGCAAGTGGACAAAAAGACCTTGCCTCTTCACTGGACAAGGAATTTATTTTTTGGTATCCTTTTCTTAAAGATTTGTTTATTTTATTTATTTATTACAGACAGAGAGAGGGAGAAAGAGAGGGAGAGAGAGAGAGAGCATGGATGCACCAGTGCCTCTAACCACTGCAAAAGAACTTCAGATACATGAACCACCTTGTGTGTCTGGCTTATGTGGGTACTGGGGAATTGAACCTGGGTACTTAGGCTTTGCAGGCAAATGCCTTAACCTCTGAGCCACCTCTCCAGCCCCTATTTTTTTTTTGGCATATTAATGTGACCTCATAGAAATCTTCCCTGATGCTTTGACAAATTCAGATGTCTTGTTCCTGCTGTGTGTGTTACTCTGCTTTCATAGTCCTTATCCTTGGTAGTCTTTATCCTATTTATATTTTTGTATGCTTATTTAATCAATACCCATTTGTCTAAAGACTCACTTTCATTAGGGTTGGGCCTTGGCTGTAGCTCTCATTTTACTCCAGGCCCAGCCCAAAGTCTGACCCTACAATTCAGCCAGCGTCTCTAGCTGGCTCCCTTTTTGCTCTCCTCTTTCCTAATGATCTATGCCTTTGTTCAGACCGTTCTTTCACTTTGAGCTTTTTTTTTTTTTTTCTTTTTATTCCCTCTGCCTTACCCTAACAGCATGTTTTTGGTAAGCACCTATTAATTTTAAATGTCTCCATTAAAATAATATTTCTTCACTGTAGCCTTCTTGCTTTATACATAATTTATTGCTTCATTTGTTTTCCAAACTACATATTTATTACAGCTTATATATCCATCCTATTATTATGTTTACACGTGTTCTATTCTTACCCACACTCCATAAATCCTAGTTTATGAGGTACTCAGGACAGCTGTTTTGTTTCAGCTGTGTCAGCAGTATTTACACAGTTCCGGGAACAAAGTATGATAAATTTCATACCTGTTTAAACTAGATAATGCTTTAAAAATTTTTTTTGTTCATTTTTATTTATTTGAGAGTGACAGAGGGAGGGAGGGAGGGAGAGAGAGAGAGAGAGAGAAAGAGAGAGAGAGAGAGAGAGAGAAAGAGAGAGAGAGAGAGAGAGAAAGAGAGAGAGGGAGAGAGAGAGAGAGAAAGAAGCAGATAGAGAGACGGAGAGAGAATGGGCGCGCCAGGGCTTCCAGCCACTATAAACGAACTCCAGACGCGTGCGCCCCCTTGTGCATCCGGCTACCGTGGGTCCTGGGGAATCGAGCCTTGAACCGGTGTCCTTAGACTTCACAGACAAGTGCTTAACCATCTCTCCAGCCCTAGATAATGCTTTTTAAAGAAGTAAACCTATAGAAAGAATCTTTCCTTTGTATATCTATGTATCATGTACACGTGTTTGGGGTGTTACCAAAATATAATTGTGACAATGTCTTGCTATGGGGAGGATGGTGGCAACACAATTTTTAAAAGTCTTTATAATTCATGATTTTCAAATTTTTTATTATGGGGCCATACCACATCTTTGAGGACTAAACACTTCACTTAAGAAGATAATAGCCCTATGATCTCAAAAGCCAGCATTTAGCTGGGCGTGGTAGTGCACGCCTTTAATCCCAGCACTCAGGAGGCAGAGGTAGGAGGATCATGGTGAGTTCAAGGCCACCCTGAGACTACATAGTGAATTCTAGGTCAGCCTGGGTTAGACTGAAACCCTACCTCAAAAACAAAAACAAAAACAAAAACAAAAAAACAGCATTTATATCACCTTCATTTCAATCCATCAAGGTTTTGGAAAGGATAGAGACTCCAACTCAGCTTAAACTTGGTCTTGTGTCTTAGGGAGGAGCACGGAAGGGGGCTTCCCAGAAGGACGACAACTTAATGCGTTGTTACTACTCAGATGTCAAGACAGTATATGACATTTTCCAAAGAGGACTTGCTGTGTCTGGTAAGCCTAGCCCTCTAGCATGGCCTGTAAGGATCCTGAGTTGGGTCTGTCCTGCCCTCTTTCTTTCATCTTGTATGGGATTTTAGAGTATGGGGGTTCCTCCTGGCCTGTGAACCCCAACTTTTAGATTCTTGTCCGTTTTAACAAGGAATTGAAACAGACTCTGAGAAGGGTAAATTATTAATGATGAGGTTTCTTTAGGGAAAACTGGTGTTCAGGAAAAGGCTGGAACGATTCAGGCCAGAGGGGAATTTCTTGCCTGGCTGGAAGGGGGAAGAAAGCTGCAGAGTGGAAGGCAGGACCTGGGAGGCCACACGAAAAGATCTAAAAGAAACACAAGTGCACCCAGGTGGGAAGAGAAGCGTGGAGGGGAAACCTGTCACCCTTACAATCACACGGGGCTCTGGAAAGACTAAGAAGTAACATAGCAAAGGGCCCAGGGCTTAAGGAAAGGTATTAAGCAAGCAGAGATATATCCAGACAAATGTGAGATCCTTCCTTATGGACCGGGCGAGACAAAGAGCTTACCCAAGCAGGGGCCAGGAGACTCAAGAGTATGGGTGAACGAGCAGTTAAGAGAGGGCAGTGACTCACAGAAAAAGCCCTTTATAGTTAGTTAGGATGCGTTTTGTTATCAGACTCAGGTGGGTAAGGGAGAGAGACCTGATTGGTTTTTAGACTCAAGTGGCTAACTCAGGTGAGGCCAGCCTGCCCAGGTGTGCCAGATGGGGAAGGAGGAGAAGCGCTGTTGTTGAGGGATTGTTTGTAGTTATCTTAGGTACGACTGGGTCAGACGCCTAGTTCTAGCTTTGCCAAAGCAGGTGAGGTGACATCTCCTTGTTCCTCTCTTTGGGCCTTTGTTCCTGACTGACTGCCTATGAAAAACCAAAATAAATACATAAATAGCAAAAACAATAAAACCACCTGGCTCCAATTTCTCCTTTAGTCTTACTTCTAAAAACCTAACTATTTGGAGGCGGTGGTCTGAGAAGATTCACAATGTGCACACTCGAAGCAACATTAGCACAGTGTTAGAATGAGTGTGGAAAATAGTGTAAACCTCAATGCTACTGTGCCAGCTACGTAACCTTATGCAAACCTCTTGCCTTCTCTGAGTCTGCTTCTCAGCCAAAGAAGAAACTTCCCTGCCCAGTGTTGCGGAGTTTAGGAGACAGCGCCGCATGGGAAGGTACTTGACTAACTCACTAGCACAGTGTTTATTTAGGTACCCTCCTCTCAGAAGCACATTTCCTTGTGTTTGCACATGGAGAATCTGAGTCAGGATTGGCACTTGGGACTTCTAACTTGTTAGCTTTTCCCTAACTTTAGCTTGCCACCATGTCAAGTAGACAGTTATCCTTGGGCTTCAAAACAAAGCACCGGGTGGGCTTTGTTTTGAAAATATTAAGCCATGTATGTGTGTAAATGTGTGTCTATATATATACACATATACATGTACTTTACATCATTGGACACAGTAGTACACACCTAAGTTTCCTTTCAAATTTCCTGGCTTATAACTCTGTTCCTTTAAAAAAAAATTTACTTATTTGCAAGCAGAAAGACATAGAAGAGACACAGAGAGAGAGAGATAGAGAGAAAGAGATGTGCCAGGGCCTCAGCCACTGTAAATGAACTCCATTCACATTCCCACTTTGTGCATCTGGCTTACATGGGCCCTGGGGAATTGAACCTGGGTCCTTAAGCTTCTTAGGCAAGCACCTTAACAGCTGAACCATCTCTCCAATCTTTCAGTTGACATTCTGCTATGCAGAGGCTTAGCTGCACAGCTCTTTATCCCTTCCTCACTCAGTGCCCATTAACCATGACTATGACCACGTCAGTAGGTAACTGGCATCAAGTACTAACTGTTCAACAGCTATTGTGCACACTTAGCTCGTCCCTGAAACCTAGAAGCTCATCGCCATTACTCTGAATTTTACAGATAAAGAAGTGGAGACTTCAAGGTTAAAGTACATTCCCAAGGTCACAGAGCTAGAAAGGGTTAGGGCTCATACTAAAACCTAAGTCTGTCTGCTTTGACTAGATGATTTTATCTTAGGTTAGTTCTTAAATGTTTTCTAAAAGTAGTTATTCCTCCATATGAAACGTTTCATTTTTAGCTCTTTCTTATTTAGTCATTTTAGATTTTTGTTTTACTGTATTCAGTGCACACAGTACTCTTATATATAAGGACATTTTCTTCATATAAGTATATAATGCAAATTGATCATATTTTCTTCCATTCACACCCCCTAGAATGTAAACTAACTCAGCCACTGTTGAAATCAGTAAGTAGGCTCCTCAAACTAAAAATAGATCTACCATATAACCCATCCACTCCTGGTCAACACAGCACAGAAATACCTGTACATAGATGTTTATTGTATTACTATGCACAATAGCTAAATGATGGAAATCAAATTAGGTATCCAACAACAGAGAAATGGATAAAGAAAATGCATTTACACACAATGGAAATTTTCAGCTAAGAAAATATTAGTCATTTGCAGGAAAATAGATGCAACTCAAGATAATCTTATAAAGTGAATTGTTAGTGACAGAAAGTAAAATGCCATAGATTTGCTTTCGTGTGTGGTTTCTGTATATTATATAGATAGATATATAAAATCATGAAGACAGCATGGTGGCGCATGCCTTTAATCCCAGCACTCGGGAGGCAGAGGTAGGAAGATTGCCCTGAGTTCAAGGCCACCCTGAGACTCCATAGTGAATTCCAGGTCAGTCTGGGCTAGAAGGAGACCCTACCTTGAAACCCCCCTCCAAAAAAAAAAAAAAGAATATGTAAGATTTATTGTTAAAAAAAAAACTTTCAGGGGCTGGAGTGCTGGCTTAGCAGTTAAGGTGTTTACCTGCAAAGCCAAAGGATCCTGGTTCGATTCTCCAGGACCCATGTAAGCCAGATGCACAAGATGGCACATGCATCTGGAGTTTGTTTGCAGTGGCTGGAGGCCCTGGCATGCCTATTCTCATTCTCTCTGTCTCTCTCAAATAAATACATAAATTAGATATATTTTTTTAAAAAATAACTTTCTGCAGGAAGCCCCCAGAAGAGCCCCTACTTATTATTTCTGGGTCTAAATTTGCATTTATTTATATTTCATGCCAATAACAAAAAGCAAGTAAAGCCAGGCGTGGTGTTTCATGCATTTAATTCCAGCACTTGGGAGGCAGAGGTAGGAGGAGTGCTGAGAGTTCGAGGCCACCCTGAGACTGCATACTGAATTCCACGTCAGCCTGAGCTAGAGTAAGACCCTACCTCACAAAACAAAAAACAAAAACAAAAACAGAAAAAGCAAGTAAAACATTGGTTTCTTTAGTTCTCTGACAACTTCAGAGTTGATGTCTAAAATAGAATTTCCTTTAGAAAGTTCTGTAATTAGAAGTTTTGTTCACTGTGTGTTGTTTTTGTGACTAAAACATCATTCAGTATGTACTATGTGGCACATAAAATACTTCATTTGGGATTTTCACTTATAAATTAAAGGAAATATTTAAAGAAGATATTTCTGGGAGATAGTAGCATCAGGACTAATGTAACATAAAATGAGCTTATTATTATATGAAAAACTGTTAGCAATAAAGTGAAAATGGCATGGCTATTTGAAAAATGATATATTTAGTATTATCTGGGGTAGAATACATAAATCTGAATGTGTCACTCCTAGCCAGTAGTTCATCTCTGTTGAGAATCACCTCGGAATAGTATTTAAAGCATGTAACCCCTGTCTCCACCTCAATTCTACTAAATCAGAATTTCACACACCGAGCCCATCAATCCTCGACAAGGGTTAAAATCATGAACTTCCAAGGGATTCTGCAGACAGAGTTTAAACTCTCCCTAGCTGTGATATCTACCTAGTCTAAAAGGTGTTCCCTATTGGACTCTTTAGAGATGGCAACACCTTAGAACCCAGCCAGCTACGAGCTAAATTAGTAAAGGTGAGGCTGTTGTCTGGTCAGGAATTTACTAGAAAACTAAAGCTGACTAAGTCCACAGAGTTTCATGAGATCTGAATTGTCCCTCTGAGCCAACTATTGGACTTATTCCTTGGGAGAGGATTTTGCTAGCATTCTCATTACTGAGAAAACATTAAATAAATATGGGAGAATGTCTTCCATATCTATGGCCTCTACTTCTTACTGGGTGAGCTTGAAAATGCTGCCCCAATTCTTCAAGGGAATGCTAATAGGAAGCCCCAAGGGGTTAATGTGCCTGGCATTCAATCAACAGTAGCTGTCATTAGTGACTAACATCAGGACAAAGGACTTCATTGGTGGGCCCAGAGACATGGCCCTTGGAGAACAGCTGATGAACAAGGGGCAAATCAGGACTTGTCACACTCCAGGGAACAGTTTAGTCTGAGACTGCACTGGTGGAGCCTTTCTGCAGCTGTTTCGATGTGAATAACAGTGCTAATGTTTCCTGCAGACAGCCTCCTCGTTCATTTTTCATATCTGCTCAGTCAGAATAGCCACCTCTTCCCTGTGTTCCTTCCTTTTTCCCTCCATCACATAGCCAACAGTTTCATTTACTGGTCCCTGAATTCCTAGTTGTGTTTCCTTTTGCCAAGACCCGAATTCCTATCAGCAATTTGGCATCATTCCAAGAACTGCTTCATCTATGTATGTATGTATGTATGTATGTATGTATGTATGTATGTATGTATGTATGTATCTATCTATCTATCTATCTATCTATCTATCTATCTATGTATCTATGTATCTATCTATGTATCTATCTATCTATCTATCTATCTATCTATCTATCTATCTATGTACCTATGTATGTATCCATCTATCTATCATCTATCTATCTATCTATCTATCTATCTATCCATCCATCCATCCATCCATCCAACTATCTATCATCTATCTATCTATCTATCTATCTATCTATCTATCCATCCATCCATCCATCCATCCATCCAACTATCTATCATCTATCTATTGTCATCTATTTATTCATTGCTGGTTCCGGAGATTGAGCCCAGGGCCTTTGAGTGCTAAGCTAGTGCTCTGCCACTCAGTCAGATCCCAAACACCCACAAGACTTATGTTAATTTAAGTGAGGCCAAGTGATTTAGCTCATTAGAAGTTGTATTATCTTACCGTACAGTGTAAGACACAAACTCGAGAAACACCAATGGCCAGATTATGTGTGCTCTTGTAGTTCTTTGTAAGCCTCCACATAAACAAGCAAAGTCAGCTCCCTGATGGCATGATGTTATAACACATGATTCATGACAGCACATAGAAAGTTAAAAATAAGGGGGAAGATTACATTGTATTAATTGTTAAAAGAAAGAGATGAAAATAATAACTTATAATCTATCAAATTGGAAGACATATTTAAATGGCACTATTTACTGTCTAGGAAAATGTGATAATACTTGAGATGTTGCTGGTGGGACAAAAGGAAAATGGTCACTGGGGCCAGGGAGAAGGCTTAGAGGGTAGCAGTGCTTGCTGTGTAAGCACGAGGACCTGAATTCAACCACCAGTATCTACATGAAAATTTGGGCATGGCCACATATTCCCATAACCCCAGTCCTGAAGTAAGTGGAGATGGGAGAACTCAGTGTTAGTCAACCTTACTGTTACAGTCAGGTTTGCATGGCTGGAAGAAAACATCCAATTAAGAGTTGCTTCTGGCAAAAAGGTTTATTTTGGCTTACAGGCTTGAGGGAAAGCTCCATGATGGCAGGGGGGAATGGCATCACCTCCTCACCAACATCAGGTGGACAAGAACAACAGGAGAGTGTGCCAAACACTGGCAAGGGGAAACTGACTATAAGACTTTCTGTGCCATATCCCTCTGCTCACACCAGTCTATTTCTACGCAAAACAACCCTGCACAAGTTCTTAGAACACAGGCATAAAAGCAAGCCTCTCACACAAACTGCTTCTAGCCCAGTCCAGACAAAGCTCTTTCTCACCTTCACAAGCCAAACCTCACAATCCATAGTTCTTACTGCATTCAGGTCTTTCAACTCTGACCAGAATAGTCCATCAAACTGTACTCACAGTACTGTAAGGAATCTCTTAGGCCAAGGTTTCAAATCCTTCCATATTCCTCTTGAAAATCAGCTCCAAAAGGCCAAAGCCACAGAGTCAGGCATCTAGCAGCAAAAGACACCACTCCTCAGTACCAACATTACTGTTTCAATCAGGTTCATATTGCTGGCAGAAATCACCCAGCCAAGAGAAATTTATGTTAAAAAAAATAGAGGTTTATTTTTTTCTCACAGACTGGAGGGGAAGCTCCATGATGGCAGGGGAAAACGATGGCATGAGCAGAGGTTGGAATCACCCCCTCGCCAACAACACATGGACAATAGCAACAGGAGAATGTGCCAAACACTGGCAAGGGGACACCAGATATAACACTCATAAGCCAGTCCCCAGCAATACACTGCCTCCAGAAGGTGTTAATCCCCAAATCTCTATCAGCTAGGAACCTAGAATTCAGAATGCCTAAATTCATGGGAAACACCCAAATCAAACCACCCCATTCCTCCCCTGGCCTCCATAAACTGATAACCATCCATGATGTGAAATGCAATGCATTCAGTCTAACTTTCAAAATCCCCACAGTTTTCATCAATCCTAATGATCAAAAATCCCCATAATCCAAGGTCTTTTTTTTTTTTTGTATCAATATAGTATCTCACTCTAGCTCAGGCTGACCTGGAATTCACTATATAGTCTCAGGGTGGCCTCGAACTCATGGCAATCCTCCTACCTCTCCCTCCCAGGTGCTGGATTAAAGGTATGCGCCACCATGCCTGGCTAATCCAAGGTCTTTTAACTGAGCCATGATACCAAAAAAATCCTCCCCAAATCCATAATGGCACATAATAAACACACTGCAAAAGACGGCATTGGGCATAGCAAAGAAATATCCAACCAATACAAGATTTAAACAGGGAAAACATCAAACTCTGTTGCTCCAAGTCCAACAAGTCTAGCCAGTGACAAGTCTCTAAGTACAATATTTCTAACTAGCAACAAGTCTCTGGAGTTCAAATTCTGCCCCTCCAGCTAGGCTACTCACAGTCCTGGAAAACTTCATCAGGGCTGGCAGCTTTCCTTAACAGCCATCTCCTGGTCCCAGCATCTCTCTCTACTGGGTCTCCACTATAACTCACAGTCCATCCTCATGGCTCCATCGGGTCTCCATGAAGGCATCCAGCAAAGCTGCTTTGTGCTGCCCATAGCCATTTCCAAAACACAAGACCATGTTGCAAATTCAATGACCCTCTCTTTCCTGCATTTTTTAAAAATTAACAACTTCCATGATTGCAAACAGTAGCCCATGGTAATTCCCTCCCTCCCTCCCCCCACTTTCCCCTTTGAAACTCCACTCTGCATCATATCCCTTCCCCCTCTCAATCAGTCTCTCTTTTATTTTGATGACATCATCTTTTCCTCCTATTATGATGGTCTTGAGTAGGTAGTATCAGGCATTGTGAGGTCATGGATATCCAGGCAATCTTGTGTCTGGAGGAGCACGTTGTAAGGAGTCCTACCCTTCTTTGGCCCTTACATTCTTTCCTCTACCTCTTCCACAAAGGGCTCTGAGCCTTGGAAGGTCATTTCCTGCATTTTTTATACTCCATAATGCCAGGTGGGGTGCCAATTTGTTAATCAATGGGTGAATAAAGCAGACTTCAAGGAACAGGACAGTCCTTCAGAACTCAGGCTCCTCCACAAGATTCTGCATTCTTCCTCTTGTCCCAATGCAGGTCATCTAGCCCCATCTCAAAGGTTGTAATCGCTCATATAACTTCAGCTGAATGGGCGAAGTTTCAGCCCAAAGATTTCATTTCTGTGCCATACCCCTGTGCACATACCAGTCCATTTCTACACGATGCACCCCTGCACACATTCTCAGGACAGGGGCATAAACAGCAAGCCTCTCACACAAACTGCTTGTCTAGGCAAAGCTCTTTCTCACCCTCACAAGCCAAGCCTCACATTCCATAATTCTTACTGCATGCAGGTCTTTCATCTCCTGACCAGAATGGTCCATCAAGCTGTCCTTAAAGCACTGCAAGTAATCTCTTAGGCCAAGGTTTCAAAATGTGCCACATTCCTCAGCTCCCAAAGGCCAAAAGCTGCACAGTCACATTTCAAGCAGCAGCAATCTCACTCCTCTGGTATCAACTGTTGCAGTCAGGTTCGCATTGCTGGCAAGAAACCCTCAACCAAGAGCAGCTTGTGGGAAAAGGGGTTTACTTTGGCTTATAGACTTGGGAAGCTCCATGAAGGCAGGGAAAATGATGGCATGAGAAGAGGGTGGACATTACCTTCTTCCCAACATCAGGTGGACAACAGCAACGGGAGTGTGTGCTACTGGCAAAGGGAAACTGACTACAACACCCATAACAGAACCTCCAGGAGGTGTTAATTCCAAAATCTCCATCAGCTGGGAACCTAGCATTCAGAACAACTAGGTTTATGGGGGAACTCCTAAATCAAACCACCACACTGACTAAAAAATGGCAGCTCCAGGTTCAGTGAGAGATTCCGTCTCAAGAAAATAAAGTGGAATAGCCCTAGAGGAAGATACTCAGCATCTCTTTCACCTCCACATGCAAATGTACAGGGCATACGCTATACATGGACACAGATATATATATATATGCCCCAAAAAAGTAAATGGTCAGTGAAGTATCCTAGTGATAATCGCCATAGGTGCCCAAAGTTCCAGGCGTTGCCTAGTCTTCTTACTTCCTTTTGTTTTAAAATATGTTTACAGGTATATATTATATGCTGAGTATATTTCATTCTATCTTGTTTCCCCTATATATGTGACAGAGAATTAGTATCTATAATATATGAAGAACTCAAAATGTTAAATAATGTGGTGTGGAGAGATGGCAGTGGTTAAAGGCATTTGCTTGCAAAGCCTGCCAGTGCAGATTCAAACCCCAGAACCGACATAGAGCCAGAGGCTCACACATTTGAAGTTTATTTGAGGCCCATATTCCTTCTTTCTTTATTTTTTTCTTTTCCTCCCTCTCTTGCAAATAAAGAAAGAAATAAAATGTTTTAAGTTAGTGAACAAGAAAGCAAACATCCCAGTCAATAAATGGACTAATGCATGAACATTGCAAAACAATAAATACAAATGGCCAATAAATACATGAAATATGTTCAATCTTATAAGCCTTCAGAAATGCTTTATTAAAACAAAACTACATTGAGATTCCATCTTACTATGGTTAGAATGTCTGCCATTAAGAAAATTAATAACAAATGCATGGATGTAGACAATAGGGAACCCTTATACAATGCTGGTGGGAATTCAAACTAGTCCACCCTCAATGAAAATCAGTATGAAAGTTTATTGAAAAACTAGGAATAGATCTACTATATGACCCACCTATACCACTCTTGAGGAAACTGTTTATGGATCAATTTGAAAATATTTGTCATGACATTATTTAGAGTGTGTCTGAGAAACTTGGAACCACTATCAATTCCACAAAGAGATAAAGTCAATTACCATCAAGCCTTTCATCAGAGGGCCTGGAGGTCTGTACAGAGTAGAAATCACATGGGACTCTTTATATCGAATTGAGCAAGAAGGTAGGATAGCAAGTTATTTTGTTCGTTCCAAATATATGGATGAGTGCATCAGGGTAAAACCATGTGTGCTAACTACAGAAGGAGATAGCACCAGTGATGGTGAGATAAGAATGGTGACTCAGGTTTTGAAATGTTTCTACATGTGATGCATATACTTGTTTTTTATAGAGATACTACCTCACTCAAAATTACTCAATCCAGGTTTGTGTCTACTTGAAGGTCTTTATTTGTTCATGTAATATGGGCGAGTCCATACTGATAGACCACATAGTCATGTTATCGTGGAAACCATGGATTCAATACTGAACTACCCTTGCCTTGTAACACTTCCTAGATGTTTGCTCTTGAATTTCCTGGGCAAACAAGAGAAGTTCGAATTCTTGATGAACTTATTCTTTGTATCTTGGCCTCTTTGGAGTGGCCTTTTATCTTCTCTGATCCAGAGGATGGCAACTGGAATTAATTTCCTTTTAATGTGACATTTTTAGATAATGGACCCTGCTTGGGATACAGAAAACCAAACCAGCCCTACAAATGGATGTCCTACAAACAGGTAAATCAAGTCCATGGGTTTATTGACACTCTCTTACTAATGTAGCATCCTGAGCTAATGTGGACTTGTTTTAATCTTGACGTGTTCTCTCTTCCCCCCTTTCCCTCTGTAGGTGTCTGATCGAGCAGAGTACCTTGGCTCCTGTCTGTTGCACAAAGGATATAAGCCATCACCAGACCAGTTTGTTGGCATCTTTGCTCAAAATAGGCCAGAGGTAACTATAATGAAACTAATGAAGGGAGTTTCTTCCAATCCAGTATTTTGCCACTTGCTGATGACTTATCAAAGCTATTTAATGACCTCATAGTCACAATAACCTCCAAACAGTAGGAATAAGCACTATGTAGGAGTGCAACAGTATAAAATCATGGGTGCTAACTATGGAAGGAGCCAGAGTCAGTGATGGTGTGATAAAAATGAGGACTCCGATTTTGAATCTCAGAGCCTCTTAAAGTTTTGGCTGAATGTCTAGGAATCTAGTGTAGAGTTTCATGGTCCAGCACAGATCTTCTTTTTTTAGTCAGACTGAGTGTTATGTGGTGAAAGTAAGGGCATTAGAAAGGATGGCGAGATAAAATCTTGAAGGTGTCACAGGAAGGAAGGAGTACTATAATGTGCTTCTTATACTTTACCTAACAAACCCAGGTATCTGTGGATATTGAGTCTGGCCATTGTTATCTTTCCTGCTATACATTGGGATGGCTGGAATCAACCTTATCCCCAAGTTCCAATAAAGCCATTAGGTCCAATATACTCAGGCAAAGCTTTGGTATGCATCATGTGTTCACTAGAACCATCTGCTTTATTAAGTTTTCTAAGTCAGTTCTGAAAAACACTGGCTATATTTCTTTTAGGTGAATCTATGTTACCCTAGTTCTGTAGCTTCATTCAGTGATAAGAAGTCAACTTGCTCTTGTTGAGGAATTCAACATCAAACCCAGTGTAACAGCCTTTCAGGGATGCTATAACACAAGAGTAAGGCTTCTCTGTAGGCTCTTCTTGATTTGCAGGTGTCCACCTTCTCATTAGGTCCTCATGTAGCCTTTTCTCTGTGTTCATGCATCACTGATGTCTCTTCCTCTTCTTACAAGAATGCCTGCCCTGTTGGTTCACATTGCTCCACTCATTTATAATTGTTTAACTTGACCTTCTTAAGACCCCATCTCAAAAGCAGGGTTAGGATTTGAACATGAATTTGGATGAGTAGGTTAGGGACACAGATCCATCTGTCATACTTAAGACTGTCATTTAAGGCCCATGGCTGATACGTGTGTAGAAAAAGTGTCATGGTTTCCCATCTGTTCCCATTTGTTCATTTTTGCCTTCTTTGGACGCCTTGTCTATTTCTACCTCCATGACTAAAAATCCAGCAGTTTTCTGAAGCTCTGTCCACTCTCCCTCACTTTCCCACAGTAGACCTAGGTAACCCTGATCCCACCCTTGAGAGAGATTTCAGTCCCAAGAAGTGTCCCTAATGCTTCCTACATGTCTTGACCACAGTCTGCATCGTCATGCTGGTGTGTCATGCTATTGTGACTTCCGTGTCTCATTTATTGAACTGTTCCTTATAGCACTATCAGTGACAGTGCCTATGGCTAGTCCCACAGTTTTGTTTTTGTTTTTGCCCATTTGGTTTAATATAAAATGTATCGTGTAAGCACTGAATTAGTACTCTTCAAAGTCATCTACTAGGACTTAACCTGACTTTTTCCTCTGCAGTGGGTCATCTCTGAGTTGGCTTGTTACACATATTCCATGGTAGCTGTCCCCCTGTATGACACCTTGGGAACAGAAGCCATCATACATATTGTCAACAAGGGTAAAACTTTGCTATTTCATTACAACTTGGTCCTTTGCTAAAGCTGAGCAATTATTCATTTTCTGCTACTTTCTTTTCCTTTTGGTTTTCCTTTTCTTCTGTTTCTCTTTCTCCTCCTTCTCTTTCATTTCCTCCTCTTTCTTCTTCTTCACTTTCTTAAAGCAGATTTGACCCAAGATATCTGTCAGCACAACATAAATGTTTCTGTCTTTTTGATCCTATAGTACTTAGGATAACATTTTGCATGGAAGTTATCAAAATGTCTATGAAGCAAAAATGCTTAGATAAAAGGTTGAGCGTAATGCCTTAAAATGGCAAGTATGTCAATATAGCTAAGAGACAAGACTACTTTGAACTCAGCAGACACAAGCCTAGAGGAAACTTAATTAACTAAGTCACAGTGGAACTACAGAGTTAATTTTCTATCCTCTGAAAACTCAAGTCAGTAGAATTAACCAGTATGCAGCAGTGAATCAAGGGAAGAAAACTGGCATTATTAGAGAAACAAGGCTAAGTTCAGTGTGCAAGCAGCGGATCTATCATACCTGAGATTGTTTTCTTTTGTTTCCAGACTACTAGGCTGAGTAGATTCACTTGAACAATATCTTTTGTGCATGATACCACTGAAAACTTTCTGTCTGTGAAGACAAGTATCAGAGAAGATGCCAAAATTTAGTGTCACAAGATGTTTGTCTACTGAAATTCCATTGGCACCTTCATTTCTCTTTTTTTTTTCCTACTCCCTTCTTCAAAACAAAACCCACTGATAGTGTCACACAGCAGAGATACATACAAGTTGTCTGAATGACTTTTCTTAAACAAGGAATTTCCTGTTTCCTCTAAAACCTAAAATATGTCAGCAGGATGCAAGAAAACTATGTACTTTGTGTTTCCATTAAGCTCATTATTATCAAGGGAAAGTTCCAGATTGCACTTTGTAAGTCTGATTCATAGATGTCATCTCCTTTTAGGGACTCACTATTTCTAATCAGGCACTTAGAGCAAGGCGGTGACCTCTGGCTGTCTCTCCTTTCAGCTGATATCCCCACAGTCATCTGTGATGTACCCCAGAAGGCATCGATGCTCATAGATAACGTGGAAAAGGGCTATACCCCTGGCCTAAAGATGGTCATCCTCATGGACCCATTTGATGACGAGCTGAAGCAAAGAGGAGACAAGTGTGGGGTTGAGATCTTATCCCTGTTTGAGGCTGAGGTATGAGTCAAACGGCTTGCAGCTAGAAGGCTGATCAGATCCATCATCATGAACAACTTGTAGGCTTTCTACAAAAGAGCACAGGGCTGTTGGGGTGTGGTATAGAAAGTCCCTTGGTGAAAAACCAAAAAGAAAGAGGAAGCCAGGCGTGGTGGTGCATGCCTTTAATCCCAGCACTTGGGAGGCAGAGAGGTGGATCACTGTGAGTTCGAGGCCATGCTGAGGCTACAGATGACACAGTGAATTCCAGGTCAGCTTGGACTAGAGTGAGGTGAGACCCTACCTCGAAAAACAAAAACAAAAACAAAGAAAGTCCCTTGGTGAGCTACATACACTGGTAAGTAGACAGTGTTTGAATCAAGAGCTCAGCAATGATTATGGATGTGGTCTCAGGAGCCAGACTGCCTGGGTTTACACTCTAGCTCAGCCTCTGTTAGGTGACATTGGATAAAGCACTCCACATCTCTTTTCACCTATCTATGACATAAGGAGTTCAAAGCTGCCTATCTCACACAGGTGTGTCAAAGAATTAAATAAGTTAATCGGTGTAAATTGCTGAGGGAAATGATGTTGTAAACCCTGACAATGTTAACTATCTATATTATTCAAGAAAGATTTAGTTGGTCCCGGGTGACTGACCTTTGAATATGCTAGGAAGTTTAGATGTTTTGGATCTGCCTTTTCTTAGGTTAGTATTCTAGAGCACTTGATGTTCCTTCCTGAAGTTTCCATTGATCCTACATACAATTTATGGGCTGATACAGGTTGGAATTTGGGCTATATTCCCACAGAAGTATCTTTGTGGGAAAAGGAAAGAGAGAGCTGGATGAATTTATCACAAGACTGTCAGTCTCAATTAGTGTTCTTATTTTCCTCTGCATGTAGAATCTAGGCAAAGAGAACTTCAAAAAACCTGTGGTAAGTTTTTACTTTTTCTTTTCTGCTTGAATTTGACTTTTGGCTCAGTTTACTCTCAGTTAAGGTAGACTAAGCCCTTGTGCTTCTCCCTGCAGCCTCCAAACCCAGAAGACCTGAGCATCATCTGTTTTACAAGTGGAACCACAGGTCAGTGCCCATGAGACCCTAAACGACCCTCAGAGAGCCAAAACCTGGCCCAAGTCCCTAGCCGCTGGTGGGCTGGCACACATAACCCTGCCAGCAGCCCTTGTCAGTGGAGGGTTACAACCTGAGGATTCTGTGTGTGGATTGCCAAACAGGCAAGTATAATCATAAATAAGTAGACTTCATTTAATACACAGGGAGGTATTTATATTCTATGGATTTTAGGAGTCTTAAAGATTATGTCAGAAAGTCCATTTTTCCTCCACTCTACCATTCTCTTAATTAGACACATCACTGTGAGGGTTTCATTCAGTCAGATTGCCCAGTGATGATTCTCTACTGACATCTGTGCCCTTACCTTAAGCTGCATCTACTGGAAGGCTTAATCATTTTTAATGTGGCTGAAAGTGTTCAACAGTTACATTCATTCTAGTAGGTCTGCTTGATAAGGTTTACAGAAATACTATTGGGTGATGATGTTAGCACCGAACTGTCAAACATATGAACATAGGAACAGCACAAGAGAGGTTTATTTATACTTTTCCTTTTGACTGTATTAATAGCTGAGATTGTGGCTATGCCTTGAGTGGCAGTAAACAGCCCATAACCCATCGTCATGACATCTCTGGTGTCATTAGTCATCTCTAAACAGAAGCACATACGCCCACATATGACACAGTGACAGGACAAACTTTTATCTCTCTAGAACCCATTGAATCTAGCTTCTTTCAAGGCCAAAGGCTACCAACTAGTCACACAGAGGATCATTCTTTCCACTTATTTCCTACAGGTGACCCCAAAGGAGCCATGATAACCCACGAAAATATTGTTGCAAACACTTCTGCTTTTCTCAGATGTCTAGAGGTCAGTGGTCAATTGAAAAAAAAAAGAGCCCCTCATTAAAATTTGTAAAGGGTATGAGATTTTTAATTATAGAAGTTAGAGGGTGCAGAAAGAGGTTCTGTATTCATTAATTTTCTCTGCTAGGACAAAATACCTAGAAAGGTCACTTAAGGGAGGAGAGGTTGATTTCGGCTTAAAGTTTGTAGGGTTACAGTCCGTCCCAGAAGGGAAGGCAGGCAGCAAGTGGTCTGTCCTGGCAGGAGCGTGCAGCTTGGACTCCTCACACCTTGGCAAAATAGGAAGGAACCCAAGCAGTGCCAGGCTATAAAACCCTCAAGGCCCACCCCTAGTGACCCACTTTCTCCACTGACTCACAACTTCTTAAAGGTTCCACAATCTTCTAAGAGTGCCACTAGCTAGGACCAAGTGTTCAGACACATGAACCTGTGGTGGAAGGTATCCCATTCACACTTCAACAAGGGGCTGGAGAGATGACTCAGCAGTTAACTCACTTGCCTGCAAAGCCTGAGGACCTGAGTTTAATTCCCCAGTACCCATGTAAAGCCAGATGCAGAAAGTGGTGCACATGTGTGGCCAAGGCCCTGGCATGCCCATTTTCTTTCCCTCCCTTCCTCTCTCTCTCTCTCTCTCTCTTTCTCTCTCTCAAATAAATAAATAAATCATGTTTTTAAAAACTTCAACAAGGACCAAGTGCCACGGTATGGCCTTTGTCTACACAACTGTATATTTCATACTTCCTGGTTTCAGAATCCTTGCTAATCTCTACAACCCAAGGAGATATAAGCCACTCAGAGTTATAGAAGGTAGTAGACATGACACATCTGAAAAGGGTAGTTTTAAAAATCTCCCTGTTGGAAGAGAAAATTATCATTAACCCATTTCTGTCTCTTCTTTGTTCCCTGATATGTAGAATAGTTACTTTCCCAGCCCTGAAGATGTGACAATTTCCTACCTCCCCCTGGCCCATATGTTTGAGAGGGTTGTAGAGGTGAGTACCTCGTGTGCCTAGCAGGTATGTAAGAAGCGGGTCCTTATTTGCTCATTCTATATTTATTCAAAAGCCAGAGATGCAGCATTTCTAGCCCCCTTTCTTCTGTGTCAGGCCCAGGTAGGGAGTTGGCTTCCTCGTGTCTTAACCCTACAGCACTCCAACATCCTGCAGAGTTTGCATACCCCAGGAAGCTAGGACAGGACTAGCTCCTGTCTTCTGGGGGATTATGAGTCCAGTGAGATCTCAGCTTTGTGCTTATGGTCTGTTTGTCCTTAATCTTGAACTGCCTCACAAGGCATTGTGTCTTCCTTTTTGTTTTTTAGTGGTTAGAATTTTGAATGGATCTAGGCTTAAAGGAAAGGCGTGTCCCTAGAGAGGGCCCAGGAAAGGAACATTTGACTCAGGTAAAGGGCCAGGTGTCCCTAGGGGCATTCTCACACCACAGTCAAGTATGCAAGGCAACATCGCCAGGCATAGTATATATGCCCAAGAAGGCATATCCTCCTAGGGGTAGATTTGAAGACTTTCAGCTGATTTGAGGGCAAAAAGCAGCATTCACTTTTCATAAATGCTAGTAACAGAGGAAAGGTCTTTTCTCTACTCCCGCCCCCCCCCAAAATACTTCTTCATCCTGAACATGGTTGGCTGCTGCGTAAAGTGCTAAAAGATGAAATTATTTTCATTAGACTAAAGAATTTACATATCATTAATAAAAAGTTGACTCTAGTAATCCTTTTAAAATATTTTTTCATTTTTAAAATTGATCTTTTAAATTTAACAATTGAAGGCATGTTTTCCTATTGTAATAGCAATGCTGCCTAAGGTCACACAGTGAAGGGTGATATCTTGAACTGTCACCCAGACCTCTGGTGAAGTTACAGGGAAGAGCCCACAAGCTGACAGTCTGTCTTATCTGTTTTAACAACCTCAACAGAAATGAGTTACGATCCTGAGCTCTGAGACCTGGTACATGAATTTTTAGGAGAGGAGTGCTACACAGAAAAAAGTCCCTGTGGATCTCATTTCCGGTGCTACACAGAGAAAAGTCCCTGTGGATCTCATTTCCGGTGCTGCACAGAGAAAAGTCCCTGTGGAGCTCATTTTCTTAGTTCCCTTGGCCTGTGGCTCTGAATCTTTTCTTTGGTCTTGTTTCAGGCTGTCCTGTTCTCCTGTGGAGGCAGAGTTGGGTTCTTCCAAGGAGATATCCGGTTGCTTCCTGATGACATGAAGGCTCTGAAGCCCACAGTGTTTCCCACGGTGCCTCGACTCCTTAACAGGGTCTATGATAAGGTACTACCAACCTTGCTTCTGCTCTGTGCACCCCAAGAAGGAGGAACCTCTTTGGTCCAGACTTATTCAAGTGTCTGAGGGATTTTATCCTGCCAAGAGATAGTTCTCCTTCCTTCCCAGTACCCTACAAGCATCTATACAAGCCACATTACAACTGCTGCGGTACAAAACCACAATAGATGAAACACCCCTTTCCTCTGGCCATGATTGCTATCCGAGGAAGAACTTTGCTCACCCTTGGAGAGCCCTTCAGTATTTGGCCAATGTATAGGAAAATTGTTAATCAGATTTATATGTGCCAGTGATGGAATTTCTTGTTGAGGTGCCAAATGCCCTGGTAAACATTTCAGAAATGTTCTCTCATTTAACCCTCCCAGGAACATTGTTCTTAGGACTACAACCAATGATATGGAAACACACTCTTGGAGGTTAAGTCATAGCTAATAAGGCAAAGAGTAGCCTCTCTCATATTAGTCTCGGCTGTTATTGATCACTGCTCACTGGGGTCTGCAAAATGTTGATTCTTCTAATTCTGTCGTCCTTGAATTTGGGTTTTTGTTTGTTTGTTTGTTTTGCTTTGTTCTGTTGAGGTAGGGTCTCACTCTCATCCAGGCTGACCTGAAATTCACTTTGTAGTCTCAGGGTAGCCACGAACTCATTTCAACCCTCCTACCTCTCCCTCCTGAGGGCTGGGATTAAAAGCATGCACCACCATGCCTGGCTCTGTTCTTGAATCTCTTAGCTGACATTCTACCATCGAGACTTACCACACATTTGATTCTTTCCCTTCATTTATGACTTCAGATTAACAAATTGGGGCTCCAGAAATCTTTAAAAGTAGCCAGTGATATTTTTTTTCTCTTACTGCAAACCCATGATTTTTTTATATTTATAGTTTTATCTATTGTAGTCATTTTTGTGATATTCAAATTGTGCTATCTCTGAGTTGGAGACCCCTGAAAGTTGCTCATGTTCCATTTGACATGACCAGAGTCAACTTTGACAGGTTCCTTGCTTTCTGTTGCAATAAGACATCCCAAGATAGACGTGTTTACATCTCACTCATCTCTGCATTCTTCAAATGGTGGATTTCATTAGCTTAAGTTTTGAAGTGTAGTACTGCCAGTGCTTGTTAGGAAATCTGGTCATAGGAATGTTAGAGAGAGGTAACATACTTGTTGCTGAAGGAGGTATTAGGTATGACATGATATAGGCAGCATTTAGTGTGGACCTCAGAATAATCAGGTGGTGAGATGTTGATAAATGATAATATTACAGACATGAGTTATATACTTTCAGCCAGTTTGAATGAGACAGTGAGAATGAACTTCCCATTGTTTAGAGGCCCATGCATAGAAGCATAAACCTAGACAACGGCCAGGGTGGCATTTTTCATATTTTGAACTGAAAGAGCTCCAGTGTCCTTGAATGTGACACTTGGTAGAATGAAGACTTGAATGTTGGGTGTAGAGTTCAGCTTTGAATTGGAGAAATAGTGAGGTTCCTTTGAGCTATACTTAGGGTGGAGTCTCTTCTCACGCAGGAGTGCAGTGCCTGAGCTGTAGAGTTACAGTGAGGCAGGGACAGGAAAAAAAGGGAAGTCATGTTAACTGGGGCAATGTCAAGTGGTTAAGCCCAAGGGGGAGAAATGATATAGGTAAGACTGTAGGATTTTTTATATTATGTGACTAGAGGACTTTTTATTTTTGTATTTTTGAGTATGTATGTATGTGTGGGATTTATACATGTATGTATACATGCTTGTGTGTATGTGGGCATACATGTGTATTCATATAGAAACAAGAGGTTGATATGCGTGTGTGTGTGGGGGTGATGTGATGTGAGTGGCTGTGAAACTGGGTCTCTCACTAAATGTAGAGGTCACCATTCATTGAGACTGGCTGTCCTGTCAGCTCCAGGGATTCTGTCTACGCCTCCCCAGCACTGGGACTGCAGGTGTGCACCCACACGTTGGTATTCGCATGGGTGCTGGAGCTCAGATCTTCATGCTTGCGCAGCTATCTCTAGAGTCCTAAAGGATTTTTGTTATAGAGAAAAGAAGAGCAATTCTCCAAGTTTGCTAGCTATCAAAACATGATTGGATTAGAGGAAAGAGGAGAGATTATACTTATTTTTTAAAAGTCATATTCCTAAACCCTTCTTTGACCTACTAAATCAAAAGCTCTAGGGATGATGCTCACTGAGTTATTTCTTGATTTGGTTTTGTAGGTTATGTTTCTCTCTCTCTTTTTTTTTTTTAGTTTTAATATTTATGTTTATTAGAGACAGAGAGTGGGAGAGAAAAGGAGAGAGAGAAAGACAGAGACAGAGAGAGAACGAACGAACACCAGGGCCTTTAGCCACTACGAATGAATTCCAGACACATGTGCCACCATGTGCATCTGGCTTACATGGGACCTGGAGAATCAAACCTAGTCTCTTAGGTTTTGCAGACAAGTACCTTAACCGCTAAGCCATTTCTGCAGCCCAGGTTATCTTTCTTGGTTACCTTTTGTGTACCTCAGTTGTTTCCCAAGGACCAGTAGTATGGAAATCAGTATGTGTATAGTGACTTCACTCCTCCCTAAGTCTGGACACAATCATCTGGACTCAGCATTATTTGGCAACTCAGTTCATGCTTCCTATGAAGTGAGGGGGCACCATGTCTTGCTTACTAGCCAATGGCCTTGGCAAGTATTCCAGTAGTTTCCAACTAAGAGGCGTGATCACTCTCTAGGTACACAATGAAGCCAAGACCCCCCTGAAGAAGTTCTTGTTGAACCTGGCTATCATGAGTAAATTTAATGAAGTGAAGAATGGCATCATCAGACGCGACAGTCTGTGGGACAAGTTCATCTTCTCGAAGATCCAGGTAGGTTGGGTGAATCCTGGACAGAGCCAAGCAAACCCCAGGGCTTCCTACCCCTTAGCATCTTCTCTTCCTTTTGTGCACAGTTCTCTCTCTCACCTGGAATCCTTTCAGACTCTCTGCCCATTGACATTTTGAGTTCCCTCTCATGCAACTTTGCCACTAACAAAGACTGACCCAAAAGCTTATGACAGATTTTATATAGATGTCAGCACTCTTATTCTTTTAAGTAGTCTGGTGGAATTATAAGTAATACACATTATCTAAAAATTTTAAATAAATGCACATTCTGGTCCCAGCCATGGATGGTGTTGATGCTTATGGGTAATGTTTTAAGTGCTTATTCACAACTAGTCCGGCTAACTTGTAAATTAATTACTTTAATACTCAGAACACTGGACATGCTATTTTATCCATCTTAGAGTAAAGGAAATTGAAACTTAAGTGAAAAGGTTTCATCTTTTGTTTGTACTGAACAGGACAGCCTGGGTGGACAAGTCCGCCTGATGATCACTGGGGCTGCCCCCATCTCCACTCCAGTCTTGACATTCCTCCGGGCAGCAATGGGATGTCTGGTAAGATTTTATTTTTATGTTTAATTTTCTATTTAAATAATAATGGACATATATCCATGATGTACTAAAGAAAGTCACCCGAAAATCTCACAAGAGAAATTACCCTACTGCTTCTTTTGCATCTGCATATGGAGATCTTTACACAAATGGAACATGTTCTCAAGTGCTCATTTATCAGTACCCCATCCTTACTGTTCCATAAGATTAACATCATTTTAACAGCTCCACAAGTTTATTAAATGCACTCAAATAATGAGTTTCCTATTAATTTACACTTGGGTTGCTTACCAACTTTTTTGGTGTATGTGTCTGTGATGTGTGCATGTGTGTGTATGTTTGTTCTTTTTTTTTTTTTTTTATGTAGGGTCTCACTCTAGCCCAGGCTGACCTGGAATTCACTATGTAGTCTCAGGGTGGCCTTGAACTCACAATGATCCTCCTACCTCTGCCTCCCAAGTGCTGGGATTAAAGGCATGAGCCACCACGCCCGGCCGGTGTGTGTGTATATATGTTCCTGTGTGCAAATGAGTGCACATGCCACAGCATGCATGTGGAGGCAAAAGAAACCTTAGATATGAGTCCTTGCCTTCTTCCTTGTTTGAGGCAAGCTCTTTCAGTGGCCATCACTGCACTCTTCAGGCTTGCTGTCCTACAAGCCTCCAGGTGATCCTCTTGTCTCCACGTCCTTTCTCACCATAAGTGTGCTGGGATTACAGATGCACGTGCTACAGCATTCATCTGTTTTTAATGAGTGAGAGAGAGCAAGTGAGAGAGAGAGAGATAATTGACACACCAGGGCCTCCAGCCACTGCAATCAAACTCCAGTTGCTTGTGCCACCTTGTACACGTGTGGCCTCGTGTGTTCGTGTCACCTGTGTGTCTGGCTTATGTGGGGTCTGGAGAGTCGAACATGGGTCTTTAGACGTTGCAGGCAAGTGCCTTAACCGCTAAGCATTCTCTCCAGCCCATATTCAGCATTTTAAAAATGTGGGTTCTGGGGATCCTAACATAGGTCATTACTTTTGTGTAATAAGTACTTCATCCACTAAGCCATCTCTCCAGTCCAGCTGACCATCTTTTAGTGTTATAATCAATGATATAAGGATATGTGTTTATACTTTAGTATTTACAATATTATTGATTTAAAATAAATCCACACAAGTAGGGATAATTGGGTCAATGTGAGTGTATGTGTGTGTGTGTATATATCTCCACATGTATTACAAGTTGATGTATATTATCAGACCTTTAGGAAGATCTTTTCTCATATATATATATATGTATATATATATATGTTCCATTAATAATACTTGAGGTATCATTTCCCACATTCTTGCTAGTAACAAACTATTTATGTAATTTAAACCTTAGCCAATTAGCCACTTTTAAAAAATAAAACTTTAAGGGCAGGAGAAATGGCTTAGCAGCTAAGGTGCTTGCCTACAAAGTCTAAGGACTCAGGTTTGATTTCCAATATCCAGGTAAGCTATATGCACATGGTGGCATATGTGTCTGGAGTATGTTTCCAGTGGCTAGAGGCCTTGGTGTGCCCATTTTCTCTCCCTCTCTAGTGAATAAAATAAAATTTTTCTCTGATAAATAAAAATATTTTAAAACTTAATACAGTGTTGTTTCTTTTTATTAATACCAAATATCTTTTCTACTGCTTGATACTTGCATTTCTTTCATGCATTAGTTTTTTTTCTCTACAGAAAATGGGCAAAATGTTATTTTCATAGTGCTCATAGTGTTTCATATAATAATTTTATGTTACATTAGTCTGATGCTACTATCTCCCAGAAATATCTTCTTTAAATATTTCATCTTTACAAACCCTGCCTGTCACAGATTATTCCCACCATTGTAGCAGGCTGTCAACTTGCTTCTTGCCACCAGCCTCTGTTGGATCACAATTATCTTTCTTCCAGGGTTAGCAAACTGTAGTGCTACCTAAATTCCAAACCCCCAAACTTCCTGCTTTATCAATGAAACTTTACTGGAATACAGCTATACCATTTATTTATATATGTGTAGTTACTTTCTTGCTACAGTGGTGGAGTTAAGTTGCTGAGGTAGACCAGGTGGATCACAAAACTATAACTATTTCCTGCCTTTCCCTGTGTTGGAACAGTTTGCAAATCCTTATTCTTTTTGTTGTTGTTTGTTTTGTTTTGTATTTTGAAGGTACAGTCTCATTCTAGTTCAGACTGCCCTGGAATTCACCATGTAGTCTCAGGGTGGCCTTGAACTTACAGCGATCCTCCTACCTCTGCCTACCAAGTGCTGGGATTAAAGGCATGTGCCACCATGCCTGGCTACAAATTTATCAGAGGTGGACTATTTTCATTTTTTTTTAAAGCCACTCCATTTTTGCAGTTTCTCCAGAGATGCTCCACTGTCCAAATTCAAGCTCAGTTGTCATTGGGCTGCACATTACTTAGTGGATAACTTACATTGCCTTAGATGCTAGAAATGCCACATATATATATATATATATTTTTACATAGGTTTCTATGTTATAGTCTGCTTCTGAATGACTCTGGTTTCTGACAAACCCTCACTTGTGAAGAACTAGCAGCTAGGGTGTTTTCAAGGTTTTAAGGAACTGTCCCTTTTTTGTTTCTTAGACATTAGTGTCTATAGGTTACTCTCCATTTAGAGAACTTGTTTGCTTCATGTCTTTGCTATAAGGCATGGCCAACAAACCTCAAGTAAATATCAAATATCTCCCTTGTTTCCCAGGTGTTTGAAGCTTACGGTCAAACAGAATGCACAGCTGGGTGTACATTTACATCACCTGGGGACTGGACATCAGGTAGGTGTTTCCCATCTGCTTAGTAACAATTGCAGTAGTTAGGAGAATTCTAACTGAACTGTGATATAGGAGTTTTGATCATTTCAGCACTCAAGAAGAATGTGGCACATGCCAAACTCAAGACCTAGAGTCAAAATCCGTAAATATCTCAGAAATATGCTTGGAGTTATCACTGTTTTATGGCTTCCAGCTGAGTCCATGTGGTATGTTTTAGGCCATGTTGGAGCCCCTGTGTCTTGCAATTTTGTGAAGCTGGAAGATGTGCCTGAAATGAACTACTTTTCAGTAAATAATGAAGGAGAGGTGGGTAGATCATGCTCTGTAGTAAAATAATCATGGTGGGGAGGCTTAGCTCCAAAAAGAGCACATAGTTGTGAGCTGGCTTGGGTTTGACTCCTTTGAGATCTTTAGTAGGGAATAAAATATCTGAGCCTGATTTTTCTATAGAAGGGACTAAAATGATCTTTATACTATATTATAAACCATGAAGTGAATGTGGAGAAGGGACTGTGTTTTGTAAAGTGGAGGTACCAGCCTTTGTTATTGTCTTCCCTTCTACTATGTGGTGCAGATCTGCATCAAGGGCACCAATGTGTTCAAAGGATACCTAAAGGATCCTGATAAGACACAGGAAGCCCTGGACAAGGATGGCTGGCTTCACACTGGAGACATTGGTCGCTGGCTTCCAGTGAGTATTGCTTCATAACTTCTAGGAGTCTATGACATAGGACTGGGGAGAATATGCCTTGTTGCAAAGGGGGCAGACATAGTAAGGTGGTTAATCAGCTGAGGTAGATGTAGGTGAATAGATCTGTATCCTATTCAGCTTGTGGTTTCCTCTGGCTATAAAGATAAGAGGGTAATGATTCAAAGATCTTGTTTTGGTCCCACATCTCCTGTGAACCAATAATGTGAAATCCTGATTTAAAAAATGGTTAATGTTTGATTTGGAGCTGTCCAAGCTGAAGACTTTCTTCCTCTAGGCCACAGTACTTTTTTTCTCCTGGCCACAATGTCATAGAAAACATCAAGATTTGGACCAATTGGAGTTTTCTTCTCTGTTTCCTATCAGATACAATGTGCACAGCAGCTATTGGTACTGACATTGCCAATAGTCACAACCTTATAGTGGAATGTGTTAGTGGGTCAATAGGTCTGGATCTCAGAGTTGGCCAGGTTCACTTGCAATCAGGAATAATTTTGTTATAGACAAGAGAAAATCAGGTGACTTTTCAAGAAAAGGGGTGGACAGGTATAGAATTCTGTTTTAACTTCTCTCTCTTTATTTTTACTTTTCCTGAGGTAGGAAATGTGGTTTGACAACTCCATGTTCCCATAAATTTTTCCTATTTTGAGTTTTTTTGGGGGGGTTATTTGTCATTAATTCATGGAGACAGCAAAACCAGAATGTGGGACTTTTAAGCTAAGTGTTTAGGAGGCTAATGCTTACCTCTCAATCATTTTCACAGCCCTCTTTGTGGAAGACAGAGAACTTCTTGTAGCTTGGCTTGTTGATAAACATCAGTAGTTGCTTTCTACTTTATCAGTTTTCCTAAAAAGAAAGAAAATTATAGCATGGTAGTGATAGAGCCTTTAAGCCTCCACAAGGGAATTTTCTAAAAGGTTTCCTTTGACAAAGGTGTATTTTGACTATGTTTTAGGAGATTGGACTGTAACTAGGTCTTAAAACCCATTTTCTCACTCTTAAGTCAAGATTTAAGAAAGACTTAAAGAATGTTTGAAAATAAGACTTTCAAGAACATTGTCCCCATGTTATAGTTCATCAATTTAGGTCTCTTGGTATTTTGCTAACATGTTTCTGTTTAATCAGACTTTCCTGATCTAATAAATCTATGTAGGGAATAGGTATGCCTCCTCACAAAGGTTATAAAAGGCTGCTTGTTATTAATCTTTCAGGTACCATTGGGCTAAATTCATGAGTCAGACTTATTGATGGTTCCAGGGTTGGTTCAGTTCATTGCCTTGTGTGTGATCACGTGGACTACATTTGCCACTTGTCCCCATCCTACGATTCAAATCCCTAAGAACACTCAGCTATTCAGAGAACTTGAGCCCAAAGAAATGAAGCAGCAAAGACCTCCGGTTGCAGCTGGTCAGAGAGCCCTTCTCATCCTTGCCCAATTATTGGCTTGTTCGATTAATACCATGCAGCTGTTTGCACCTGCTCTGGGATATAACAGGAAGGCAATACAACAGGGAGTTAGGGAAGGGAAGAACTAAGTCATTTATCAGTCAGTAAAAGGCAAGTCCCTATTCCTGAGAGTTCTGGAGATGTAATAAGTTAATGGAAATTGAGAACTGCAAAATTTCTTCATTAGATGAGGTGACTATTTACATAACCCCAAAGGTCCCTTGCCCTTACTTTGAGGTTACCCATTGGATTTCTACACATTAGCTCTTTCTAGAAACTACTTCCCTTTTCTACAAAACTGGGAAAGAGAAATGAAGGCCTCTAAAGTCTCTAGATGAATCAGTTTTAAATAAGGCAAATACCTATGACTCCCCTACCCTCATCACTCACACCATTCCCAGGGTTCACAAATACTGATGCTTCTCTCTGCCTCATATAGAATGGGACACTGAAGATCATTGACCGGAAGAAGAACATTTTCAAGCTGGCACAAGGAGAGTACATTGCTCCAGAGAAGATAGAAAACATTTATCAGAGGAGTAGACTGGTGTCACAAATTTTTGTACATGGGGAGAGCTTACGGGTAATATGCCATTGTAATAGCAGCTATTTTCAGGCAAAGCCCACGTTGGATCTCATAGCTATAGGAAATCTGTACAGGCAGGTAATATAGGATAAAGCATAGGCTAAACATAGGGGTGTCTCACTCTGAATAACACGACCATGGTGAATGTTGTAAACAAATTGCTGAAACAGCCATACTAAAAGGTGGCATTTACCTCACATGGAATCCTGCTTAGTGCCTTCAGTTTCCACTTTAGTAGGAATTCCTATGGCATAACAAACTGTCTTTTATATACTTCACTTGAACTAGGCTTATTGGGAGTGTTAATATGGACAGGCCAGGGATTCTTTAAGCTTAAAGATTTCTACCTGTCTTTTTTTTTTTTTTAAATTTTATTTATTTATTTGAGAGCGACAGACACAGAGAGAAAGACAGATAGAGGGAGAGAGAGAGAGTGGGCGCGCCAGGGCTTCCAGCCTCTGCAAACGAACTCCAGACGCGTGCGCCCCCTTGTGCATCTGGCTAACATGGGACCTGGGGAACCAAGCCTCGAACCGGGGTCCTTAGGCTTCACAGGCAAGCGCTTAACCGCTAAGCCATCTCTCCAGCCCTCTACCTGTCTTTTGAGTGAGGCACTGTGTGGCAAGACAGAGAGAGCAGAGTATCAGTACTGCATTTGAAGTAAGCGTGGGCTCATCTTTTACAGTGACATCATTCTGGTGTTTATCTATGGAGGAGGATTTCCTTACGCCCATCTTCTCAAACCCTTGCACTTGCTTCCTTTCCAGTCATCCTTAGTTGGAGTGGTGGTTCCTGACCCAGATGTACTTCCATCATTTGCAGCCAAGCATGGGATTAAGGGAACCTTTAAAGAACTGTGTGAAAACCAAGTAAGTATGGCTTAGGAAAGTGTTAATGGGCACCTATGGCCTATGGCAGAAAGATTCTGCCAAATGGGCTGTGTCTGGGTTCCCTGACCTGCCTCCTCTTTATGGTGGGGTACTATTTCTGCTTCCATGACAGGTAGCTGCACCCTGTTTGGTCTTAATTGTTTTATTAGACTGAGGGATTAGATGGAGAATTTAAAATACAAAACTCTATCCTTCTTATAGTAATACACTTCTTATAGGCCAAAAAAAAAAAAAAAATTAGAAGAGAATAAAAGACGTCATTGAGATGAAACTCACTGAAATTTAGATTTACCTTTTCCTCTTTTTTTCCTTTTTTTTCCTCCAGTGTTTTGTGTGTGAATTGTATGTGTGAGCACAGGAACAAGTGTGCCAAGGTGCACACATGTGGAGGCCAGAGGACAACCTCAGGTGTTGGTTTTTGTCTCCACCTTGTTTGAGGCAACCTCTGTCATTGTTCCCTTCTCATTGCTAGGCTAGCAGGCCCATGAGATTCTGGGGGGCGGGGGGCATTCTCCTGTATCTGCCTTCCATCTCACCAAAGACATGGTGGCACTGCAGACACTTGCATTACTTTCAGTAGTGTCCAGTTTCATGCAGGTCCTGGGGGACCAAACTCAGTTCCTGACACTTGTACAGCAAGCACCTAACCTACTGAGCTATTTTCACAGCCTCTCACTTTTTAAAAAAAAATAAATGCAAGCTATATAATATGCTTACACATACTTTATATTTTGATTTTATTCTTATTTCCCTTTTGTGTGTGTGTAAGGGTGTGCATGTGTACATGTATGTGTGGGTGCATGTGTGTCAAGGTCAGAGGGCAATCTCAGGAGATATCCTCAGGAATGCCTTCCACCTCCTTTGAGACAGAATCTCTCACTGGTCTGGAGCTCACCAACTAGGATATACCTGGCTGGCTAAGGAGCCCCAAGGATTCTCCTATCTCCACCTCCTCAGCACTGGAATTACAGGCACTCACCAACATGCCTGGCATTTACATGGGTATTGGGGCTCAAAGGTCCTCATGCTTGTGAAGCAAACACTCTACTGACTGAGCCATTTTCTCCAGCCAGCCCTGACCTCCTCTTAGAGGCCTCCTGAGTTGGTTCCTGGTTAGCCTTTCCTTGAAGCCTCTTTTAAACAGATGTGCTTTAAGAGATGTTTTGTATTCTTAGACTGTCAGGGAAGCCATTTTAGAAGACATTCAGAAAATCGGGAAAGAAGGTGGCCTCAAGTCCTTTGAACAGGTATGTCCTGCTGATATTATCCTGGTCCTTCAAAGTCATATTAGAAAGTTATGATTGAAGTTTCTACTTATAATGGACTTAAACCTATAGTTATCAAAGCTGACCTTAGATTTAGATACAAATGATAGTGGCTTTTCAGTTATTTATACTGTCCCTCTTGTTTATTTCACCCTACCTCATTTCTGGCCCAATGACAAGAGCATGAGACCCCGCCTGGGTTACTTGATCTGTCCTTCCCACTGTCCGTTTCACTTTTACGAAGTCAAACACACTGAAGTTCTCACAGAGCATTCAGAAGGCTGTGCAGAGTAACCCAAATCACTGGTAAACACGTGTTCATCTTTTCTAGGTCAAAACCATCTTTGTTCACCCAGAGCCCTTTTCCATTGAAAATGGGCTCCTGACGCCAACATTGAAATCAAAACGAGTGGAGCTCGCCAAGTTCTTTAAGGCCCAAATCGACAGCTTGTATGAGACAATCCAGGAGTAGGTTAAGGTACTTTTGCTGAAGGGGCTTGGAGAACCCTGCCTACCTTGTTAGGATCTGGATAAAAACTTGATGCCATCAATTTGTCCTTCCTCATGTTACTTTACCTACTTAACTATCAAATTGTAGCTATCTTCTTTTTCTTAAATTTTATTTTTATTTGAGAGTGACAAAGAGAGAGAGAGAGAGAATAGGGCCTCTAGCCACTGCAAACGAATTTGATTCATGCGCTGCCTTGTGCATCTATCTGGCTTACATGGGCACTAGGGAATTGAGACTTGAACCGTGGTCCTTAGGTTTCATAGGCAAGTGCTTAACAACTAAGCCATCTCTCCAGCCTTCAAACTGTAACGATTTCCTATTACTGAGAACCTTGCAATGTTGGAAATTCAGCCCAGAAGTAAATCCTATTCTTCCCATCTTAGATTTTACTGACATTAAGATGTGAAGTCTCTTACCAACAGCCTTTCTTCTAGGTCCTAGCTTGTATTCTGAATCGCTTCCTCAAGATCTCCAACCCTAGTGCCATAAAGGTCCAAGGGATCCTTTCTGAGGCTTTGTCTTTGCTTTATAGTAAAAATCTAGCTTGCCAGCAGGTTCAGCACTTGGCTTAGGCCCTTTCATGTTCATAATGAAGAGATTTTTAGGCTCTAAATCTAGTTACTTCAACAAAGCCACTAAAATTTTCAGTCAAGTTTTAACCTAGGACGCATTCTAACCTTATCTACTAGACAAATCTATTCTGAGAACAGAAGGGAAAAGCTAGAGTATACCAAGCATTTCTTAACTTCTCTAGTTAAGACTTCTGAATTGGGAATATTAAGATACGGGCATATGACGTGTCAAAAAGGAATGTTGTTCTTAAAGTGTTATCTACAGTGGTAGCTGGTGACTCCATCTGTTCCCTACAGTTTGCTGAGCTGGAAGCAGTGGGAAGGAACTGAAATGTATGTCGAGTGAACTTTTCCAGTAAATGAAGCACTGAGTAATAAACTGTCCTGCACTGGGAACAGAGATCTACAGGCAAACATGATGCCTGCATAGCAGGCTTATCTTCTGTGAAGGAACCTACTGATTTTTTCTCCCCGGACTCGTTTCTACTGTAACTAATACCCAGAGAGCAAGTGGTACCCCTACTTGTAAATGAAAAATCTTAAATAAACTATTGTCAAATACAGACACACTGGCTTATTGACTCATGGATATGATGAGAATAGGGGTTAAATGAGGGTCACCTAAAGCAACAGGTTTTTAAATTTTGGATATACATTAGAATTACTGGAGTTCCAACAGGATACAGTACTGTGGCATGGGCACAAACCCACGGACCTTGAACCAGGTGTGGTGGTGCACACCTGTAATCCTAGTATTTGAAAGGCTGAGGCAGGAGGATTACTGCAAGTTTGAGAACAGCTTGGCTGCAAGAGTTTCAGACTGTTGTCTGACAACATAGTGAGGCCTTGTTTCAAAACCCACAGCCAACTAGCCCAGGATTATAAAAATGTCCACAGATAATTTTAAAATGCAGCACTTTGGTACTAACAAGTGAATTGTCACCACCTTATCCTCCAGTGGTGAGTGACCGAACTAGGCTCAAACTCAGCACACTAGTTCAGTATTATCTAGTGCAGTACTCTAGATGACTCTTTCTTCCTGGCCTCTCATTGGAGTGAAGGAGAATGGATATTCACGCATGGTTGGTCCTTCTAGGCCTTGAGCTTGGGCTCACAAAAGTCTGTTCTTGAGTCCGAAGCAAAGGAGACAGCAGTGACTTTGGCAGGCGCTCTGTGGTCTAGCACTCTCTCATCTTTTTCACCTTCCCTTCCCTCACTCCCTCCAGCTAACCCACAATGGCTGCCTGCTTGTTGCTCAAACATGTCAGGGACACTTGTTTCTAGCTTAAAATGCAGACAGCCTCAGCGGTGGTCCGTGCCATGTCTTCTTGAAGAACTTTAAATCAACTCAAGACCGCCTACCTTCAGAACACAGCTCCATCTACATATTCCATTGGCCACCTCACTTGCCTGTATGTGTGCTTCCTTCCCAAGTAACCTAGCCTCGGTCTTAACTACTACAAGCCCAGCCCTGAAGCTTCAAGCTCCCTCACTTGGAAAGAACTAAGGGGTAGTAGACCACTTTGTGAAGTACAAAGAAACAGACCATTGCCTTCTTTCATGAATTCTATTCATCTAAGCATCAAAGTTCACCAGCTTGGCTCCCATCGCTTGCTGAGGCTTCAGTTTTTGATAACTCCACATGTATACATGAAGCTTATCATTAGTCTCCCGAATGCTGGGAGCTTGACTGTCATTAATAGGACTGACCCATATTGAGCAGAAAATATCATATCTGGAACTCATGATTCATGCCAATTTTTTCATCTTAACTTTTTTTTTTTTTTTGACTTATTTAAGCAGAGAGAGGGAGGGAGGGAAGGACAGACAGGGAGAACGCAAGAGAGAACGGGTACACGAGGCCCTCTCACTGCTATAAACAAACTCCAGGCGAGTGTGCCGCTTTGCAGCACATGGCTACTAGGGAACTGGGGGGGGGGGGGTGGGGGCAGCTTTGCAAGCAAGGGTTTAACCGCTGAGTCCTCTTCCCAGCCCAAGATGCCACATTTTTAGAGCATGGAGAACAGCTTTTCATAATGACTTAAGACAAAGCTTTTTAGTCAGCAAAAAAATGAAAACTTTTTTTTACATAATGTCCATCAATCTTTATTTGATTTGACAAAATCTGCATTATTAAAAGACAAGTAACAAAATCTGAGCTAATAGTGAATCTGACAAATTAAGTTCTATAACATCTGGACTATGACGTAAGAAACGTCGATTGAGGAGGAAACAAGAGGATCACAGGCGGATGCTCCTGGTGAAGGGGAAGCAGACCTGCAGGTGAGGACCACGGTGCGCGAGTTCACTCACTTGGATAAGGTGTTCTTTCTTTCAAGAGGAGAGGTGGTTAAGAGGGGCAGGCAGTCAAAGGCATAGGCAGAGAATGGCTTCTCCATTTCAAAATGGTAATAAAAGTATTGAAATCATGGCACTGGGGCACCTTTGAGGAAGAGAACACCTCAACCAGAGTAGGCTCACTGCATAATTCTTAGTCATGTATACCGTTTTCAAGTAAGGAAGCGGACTGAAGAGTGACTTAACAGCGGCTATCTGTTCTTCTTCTCGCCCTCGGGGGCCGGATCTGTCTCGGCATCGCAGGGGCATTTTTCCACACAGTTTCTAGGGAACCATCCTCTTATTCTGGAAGTACCTGAGGGAGAAAGAACACTGAAGTAAACAGCCAGATGCATGCAGTGACATTACTGGAACAAGACCTACTACTACAAATCAGTAAGTTCTTCGATTTCCTACCACCTTTTCACTTTCTTGCAAACCCAAGAAACCCAAGTGGGGTTAGGGGAAGAGTATGGCTTTAATGCTTCTAACAAGCTCGAGAATAGGGTGGTCAAAGCCTAAGCAGAGTTGAAGGATTTTTCAATAAGAGCAATTGCTTATTTATATGATGAAGAAAGATGTTTGGCACAGTGTGTTCCAAGGAATGATCTCCTTTCAGCTTTTAAGAATTTCTTATGAGTTTTTCTAGGATTTCTGGTTTGTTTTGAGATAACAGTTTTACTATGTAGCCCAAGCTGATCTTGAACCTGTGATCCATCTTCATCACCCTCCTCAAGTACTGGGATCACAGGCATGTTCCACCACTCCCAGTATATAAATTTCTATTCCCAGAACAGCCATATGGAGTTAACTCATGGCTAACCTATAGTGCATTCACAGGAACATATGGGATAGCCTTTACAAACACAGTGACAATGAAAAGGAACGTTCCTTTAAAGAAGGAGCACATCATACAGATTTGGCACATGGAGTCTCGAGGTGGGCTGGTGAAGTTTCAGCCCAAGCTCTACCTATTTGCAGCATGTGGCTAAGAATAAGTTATGTAACTTCTCCATGCTTCAGGTCTCTCACCAATCATGCCAGGAAGGACAGACATACACGAGAGCTCTATTGAAGACTTATTGTGTTCTTATAGGGTCTCCTCCGCAACTTCCCTACCCCATGATAAACCCCCCCCCCCTCTGCTGGTCCTCTTCTCCCCCAAAAGTCCTTCAGCTTGCATGTCATATGTATTTAATCACATCCCTCCCTTCCACTTATGATCTTTTCTTGCCCTTTTCCATTTAGGCTTATCACTCTCTCCAATTTAGGACCTACATATGAGAAAAAAATAAGAGGTTTTTGTCTTTCAAATGTCCTATTTCATTAAACACAATAATTTCCAACTGGATCCATTTTCCTGAAAATATCATGGTTTCATTTTTCTTTATGGCTCAGCAAAATTCCATTATGTATGCATTTCTTTAATCATTTATCTCTTGGAGGACATCTAAGCTTCCATTCCTTGGCTATTGTTAACACTACAGCAATAAACATGGATGTGCAAGTATTTCTGTGGTAGGACTTAGGGTCCTTTGATATATGCCTAGAAGTGGTACAACTGGGTCACACAGTAGTTTTTTTTTAATTTTGAGATGTCTTCACACTAATTTCCACGGTGGCTACTACAGCATATACTCCCAACACCAGTGAATTGAGAGCTCCTCTTTCCCTGCGTTCTCACCAGATTTGCTTGTAGTTGTTTTCTTGATGATGGCCTTTCAGTCTGGGATGAGAGAATTTCAAGATATCTTTAACTTGCATTTCCCTGACGGCTAAGGAAAGTGAACATTTAAAACAGATATTTGTTGGCCATTTATGTTTCTTTTGAGAATTGTCCCATTTTATTTATTTGTCATTAGCCTATTAAATGATAGGTTCCCCCCTTCCCTTTTTGGTATGGTCTGAAGTATGGCTGACAAAGCTTTTCTCCCATTCGGTAGGACGTCTTTATAGCTGGCAATTACTTCATCTGCTGTGCAGGTTTTTTTTTTTTATGTAATCCCACCTGCCAATTCCTTGGATTGTTTCTTGTGTTACTGGAGCCCTTTTCAGGAAGCTCTTGCCTATATCTTGAAGTGTTTTCCCTATTTTCCTCTGCTGGTTCAGTATTTCAGTTTTCTTCTTAATTTTAGTATACTTTATTTGAGAGACAGAAAGAGGCAGAGAGGGAGAGGGAGAGGAGGAGGGAGTGAGGGAGGAGAGAATAGGTGCACTAGGGCCTCCAGCCACTACAAATAAACTCCAGATGTATACACTCCCTTGTGCATACATGGGTCGTAGAAAATCAAACCTGGGTCCTGCTTTGTAGGCAAGCGCCTTAACCACTAAACCATCTCTCCAGCTCTATTTCAGGTTTTATATTGAGAACTTTGATTCATTTTAGATTGATTTTAGTGCAGGGGGGCAGATATGGATCTAGTTTCATTCTTTAACATGTGGATATTGTTTTCCTAGTGCCATTTATTGAACAGGCTTTTCTGCAATGTAATGCTTTTACACCTTTGTCAAAAAATAAGTAGCCGTGGCCATGTGGATTTATTTCTGAACAATTCGTTCTGTTTGTTAACAGATCTGTGTTTGCGCCGCTATCGTGCTGCTGTTACCACCATGGCTCTGTACTAGAATTTGAGGTCAGGCATTATAGTCTGTCTGCATCATTTTTTCTGCTTAAGATTGGTTTGGCTATTTGGTACCTGATGTTTCCAGATAAAAATTAGGACTAGGTTTTGTTGACATTTTAGTTCTGTTAAGAATGGCACTGGAATGCTGAAGGAAACTACATTGAGTATGTAGGCTGCTTTCAGTAATATTATTCCTTTTCACAATGTTGTCACTCCATGCGCATGAAGAGCCATTCTATCTTCTAGTGTCTTCAATTTCTTTTTTCAGTATTTTTCAAGTTTCATTGTAGATGCCTCTCATGTCTCGCTTAGGTTTATCCCCAAGGTTCTGTTTGTTTCTTGCTATAATGAACAGGACGTTTCCTGATTTCTTTCTTGGCTTGTTCATTATTGACATCTAGAATAGTTCCTGATTGTTCTGTGTTGATTTTGTACCCTGCCACTTTGTTGACTATATCAGATGTAAGCAAGTTCTGGTAAAGCCTATAGGGAATTTTACTATAGGTTATCATCTACAGACAGGAATAATTTAGCTTCTTCCCTTCTATTTGCACTCCATTTTATTTGTCATCTTATTGCCCTACCTAAGGCTTTGAGTAGTTTAGTCAATAACAGTGGAGAGAATAGGTACCCTTGTCTCATTCCAACTTTTAGAAGAAATGCTGTTCTTTCCATACTCAGAAATATGTTGATTGTATATAATAATTCATCTATCCAACACATGTACACATACATTCATAAACACATGTACATACACACATAGCTTTTTAAGACAAGGTCTCATTCTAACATAGACTGACTTAAAACTCACTCTGTTGCTCTGACTGGTCTCCAACTCACAGTGATCCTACTGCCTTAGCCTCCCAAGCACTGGGATTAAATGCGTGAGCCACTGTGCCTACATATATTTGTATGTGTGTATATATACTTTTTTGGGTGTTCCTTTGATTCCTAGTTTTCCAGGACTTTTATCATGGAAGGGTTTTAAATGATGTCAAAGGCCCTTTCTATGTCTAGAAATGGGCATGCAATTTCTGTTTATAAGTCCACTTAAATGCTTTATCACTTTTATTAATTTGTTTATGTTATATAACTTTGTTTTTTTGAGGTAGAGTCTTGCGTTAGCCCAGGCTGACCAGTTACTACACACTCTGTAGCCCCAGGCTGGCCTTGAACTCACAGTGACCCTACTACCTCTGCCTCTCAGGTACTGGGATTAAAGGCTACGTTAAATTGAATCCACAGGACAAAACCAAGTTGATTGGTGTGTGCTTCAAAGGGAAACTGGTCTATAGTTAGTGGCATCCCTCTATCCCGCAACCCCCCCCCCCCCCACCTTGTATCCTGTAGCACGCTCAAATCCCAAAATCTTGCCTCCATTTTCCCAGTGCGATTATGGTGCGCACTCTGGGGTGTACTTTTCTAAAGACAAAAGAGAGTCAAACTGTTCTTTAACCCCGCCAGTCTGCATCTCTTAAACAGTGCGTTGAGGCAATGTGCATTTAAGGTATTGCTGAGGTCTGCCGTTTCCTTGTTTTGCCGGTTCTTCTTCCTCCCTCATTAGTGTTTCAGGTTTGGCTGGCTTGTTATGCTGGACGTGGCAATCCCTTTCTGGCTCTTTCCTCAGCTCCTCTAGTAAAATGTGTTTTGCGATGTGCTCTCCTGAATGAGACTGCATAGTGTTCCTGCTGAGTCTGTTCTGCAGTGCTGGCTTGGTTGTCAGGAACTGTCTTAGTTTATACTTTCCTTGAAATGTGCTTATTTCTCCACCAACTATAAGGCAACTGGTGAGGATAGAAATTGTGGTTTGCACTTATTTACTTTTGGGCCTTGAATATATCATTTCATGCTTTTCTGATATTATTGCTTTTACATTTGTATGGGAGTTAATATTTTCCCCTTACAGTTTGTTCTTTTGCTTTTTATTTTTGACATCTTTACTAAGGTAGTTGTGGATTTTTATCTGATCATGCCTGTTTGGGTGTCCATTTCCTTCTCTAGATTTGGGGAAATTTCTGCTATTTCACTGAATGGACGGTTATGCCTTTGGACTTATCTCAGCTCCTCTTACCTGGAGGATTCTTGGGTTTCGTCTCTTACTGGATGTTCTGGACATGCTCAGTGTTATTTAGTTCCTGAGTAGATGTCACTTCATTCATCTGGTGCCATGAATGTTCCAGGTGGCCACTGATCCTTTTCAGAAGTAGGACTCTGAAAGCTTTCCACCATTTTACCTATCTTATTGCCTTTAATTTCTGATACTGAGGAGCTCTAAGACTTGGAAATTGCTGTAGTGGCTTATAGTCTCAAAATTGTGTGTGTGTTACATGTATTAGAATGAATGTGTCCTCCTGATTATATTTTTTGCTTGTATTTTATGTGGGGACTCCTCATGAGTTGTCCACTTGCATTTATTTTCCCTAATACTAGTTAGGGGAAGCTGAATGCAGTGGTACAAGCACTAACTTGAAGCAGTCTTGGTATAAACTTGCAACAGAAGATACATGTACTACATTTGTATTCTCAATAAGGTGCAGCAGGAGGAAATGTAGCTTGTACTGTCTCAGAGCTAAGGGTATTAAAAAGCAGTAAGAGGGCTGGAGAGATGGCTTAGTGGTTAAGCGCTTGCCTGTGAAGCCTCATGACCCGGTTCAAGGCTCGGTTCCCCAGGACCCACGTTATCCAGATGCACAAGGGGGCGTACACGTCTGGAATTCGTTTGCACTGGCTGGAAGCCCTGGTGTGCCCATTCTCTCTCTCTCTCTGTTGCTCTCAAATAAATAAATAAAAATAAACAACACAAAATATTTTTTAAAAAAGGAGTAAGAGCTGGAGAGATGGCTTAGTGGTTAAGGTGCTTGCTTGTGAAGCCTAAGGAGCCAGGTTCACCTCATAACCCACATAAGCCAAATGCCCAAGGTGGCACATGCATCTGGATTTTGACTGCTAGAGGCTCTGGCCTGCCAATTCTTTCTCATAATTTTTTTTTAAAGTAGTGAAATGAAAAGAGAAGAGTCAAAGAAAGAGAAAAGTATGAATAAGAAGGAAAGTATATGGCCTAGAGGAATGCAAAACAGTAAATATTCCAGAGGATGAAAGGACAGTCAAACATCTATTCAGGCAAGAGACAAACTAAAGTACAGAGAGTAAATAAAAAAATAAAATGAAATAAAAGTTATTATGACTTCAGTGAGCAGTTCTTTCTAGTTGGTTTCTGCCTCTCTCTCAACTGTCTTTTAGGGGCCAAGAGCTGCTAGTCTCAGCAATTCAAAAGTTCCATCAGTGCATTATTTCTGATTAGAGGACTTTCCTTGTGAGCAGGCCACTTTCTTCCAGAACTTCATGGTCTGAGACCTTGCCAACACACCCACCCACCCACCTATGTCCAGCCTCTGGTGGGTTGTCTCCATAGCCTGGACAGTTTCTCTCCAACTTGCTGATCTTGTGGCACCAGTGTCCAGGAGGGAAGAACAGCTTCCTGGCAGCCACTGCCAGCCACAGCTGCTGCTTTGCAGAGAATACATCTCCTTATCAACTTATTTCTTTGTTTCTTTAGCTTTCTCCTCTAGGAATAGGGTGTACTGGTTTTATCTTGACATTGTCTTTTACTGTGCCACACTGTGGCTTCCTTCCCATCATCGTACCTAGAAGTAAGTCCGGGGAAGTACTCTTACAAGTGCCACAGCACGGTTAAGTAAGAGCTAAATATTACCTGCCATTGAGAAGACCTGATTAGTGCTAGTGCTTTGGAGAAAAGTGTGAGGAGCTTCTTTCTGCTGCTCAGTCACGGACCGCCTACCTAGTTCTCCTAATGTATCTGACATGTCAATTACTCATAAAAATTAGTCTTACAAAATTTGGAATTATTGCTAGCAGGCATACTTCTTAAACATACCCTTCTACTTCCATACCTTCTATAAAGGAATCATCAAGTATTTTGTCTCCATACAACCAGTATCTGAAATATTTAAAAGATTAAATTAAAAAAAATTAATTAGATGTCAATTTTGTCATTAAAGAAACTCAGTATTCCTGTCACTCACCGCAGCCCTCGTGTGGCTAAAATGAACTCCCCTTTCTGCAGCTGTATCCGAGGCTCTTCAGTGCAGGGGCTGGTGAAGAAAGTCTTGAGTCCTCTACTTAAAGGACAGCAGGCACCACTGTAATCTTCTATTACCTTATAGCGAACCTGCCACCAGTGGTCAGAAGGATCTGAGTATTTACCATCTTGAGTTCTTTTAAGTTTGAATTAAAAATTTCAGAGCTAGATCCAAATATCCAGTGACATGCCTTCTTTCCCACATCAGCTCCCCAACCACCCCATTCCCTGTAGAAGGCAAGTGAGGTTTTTAGTTCTCAGGCTTTTCTTATCCCTCATTCCACACACATAGCTGCTCAGAATTTAAACTCCAGGGCACTGCTGAAATTTCTGCAGTGCTGAACATATCTTGTATGCCAATGTCTATGATCTTAGAAGGGAGACCAACTAAGACTCATGGAGCTGCTGGGCACTTTAGAGTGGGGCCAGTGCAAATGAAGAGTGCAGTTTTTTTACTTTATTCAGTTTCAAGATCAGCTTAGCCACAGGTGGCATCATACTGGTAGGTTGGGTTTCATCATCCACATTGTGGATATTTGTCTATGCTGGTAATATACCTTGATGAGGTCCCTTGTAAATCTCCAAACTATTTAGATGAAATAAGAACGCATTATATAAAATTACAACTGTACTAAGGAATATTACTTAATAAAAGACACCTGTCAGCTTCTATTTTAAACTGAACAAAAGTAGAGCCTGGCCAAGAAGAACTTAGTATTGTTCAAAGGAACTACTTACACTTCGGACTCGCTTATCTGCCTTTTGCTTCAGCTGTTCTATCTGTTTGGAAGATATAGAAAGAGAAAAAAATGAGTCTTGTCCCAGTGGAAAACAGATTACCACCTTCTACTTCACAGTGACAGAAGAACTTCCCAAATTTCCAGTATTTCATCTTTGCTAAGCCAAGAATTGGTGTGAGCCTTTCTCCTCATACTCGATTCACCTGTGTCCATTGCCCAGGACCCAGGGAGGTGGGTTCTCTGCCCTGTGAAGTTTCTAGGTGTAGACTCACTGACTTTCTAAATACATACATTGCAAAACAATAGTGAGTCTTGGCTAAGGTATAGTTTTAACATTTTCCATTTAATCGATAACAAGTAATACTGTTTTAGACCCAAGTTTCTGTTCTAGAATCCTGTCGTTAAAAATATCAGATAAATAAAAATATGAGATTGTATGAGCTACAGACAATGGCACATGACTAGCATCCAGTAGAAGATGATCTAGAGTGGTGAGTCACACTGTATGGAAGAGGTGACACTGTCTGGGTTGAGGACAGGCAGGTGGATACTATGTGTGGTACAGGACACTGTGGGCAATGTTAGGTGGCAGGAATTAAACAAGAAGTTCCCTCAACACTATCGGAGGAAAGGTGCTTAAGTCTACATTTTATAAAGCACAGTCAGAACAAGGACTTTATTACAAGGTCTAAGTGTTCAGGGAAGAGTACATAAAGGAAGAAAGATGACATAAGGTGTGTTTTATGAATTTTAGACTCATCTTGACATACACAAATATGTATATTATTTACATGACTATAAAATGTCACTGAGATAAAGGGAAATAAAAGGGTAGAAGGTGAGGCAAAAGAGAAAGACTTGAACAAAAAATACTCACTGTTAAGCTGTACTGGTGACATCCTTCTCTTATTGGCCACTCCAAACCATCTCCTTCGGGGACTCCTGACCATGTAAATACCTGTTTGAAGTTCTTCCATCTACTTCCCATATCATAGGGGAAAATAAAAACTTCATCTAGCTGGTAGTATTGAATCCGATCTTTAGCCTGAGAATGATAAAGGCAGGAAATGGCAAACACTTCTGCCTGGGCTGGCTTCAGAAATACATTATTGAAAACACGTATTCCTCAAATTTGTGTCAGCATAGAAACATTTTTTTGGGGGGGGGGGGCGGGTCTCGAGGTAGGGTCTCACTCTAGCCAAAGCTGACCTAGAACCCACTCTGTAGTCTCAGGCTGGCCTCGAACTCATGGCCATCTTTGTACTTCTGCTTCCTGAGTGCTAGGATTAAAGGCGTGCATCACCACATCTGTCAGAAACACCTTTTCTTTGTTCTTATTTTACTTGCAAGAAGAGAGAGACAGAAAGAAATACAAAGAGAGTATGTGCATGACAGAGCCTCCTGCCACTGCAAACAAACTTTGGATGCATGGGCCACTTGAAGCATCTGACTTTTCATGGGTAATGGAGAATTTAACCCAGATTGTTAGGCTTTGCAGGCAAACATCTTAACCGCTGAGCCATCTTTCCAGCCCAGAAATATTTCCTTATTGCTGAAATATCAGTAGGAGTCACAGAAAAGATAGCTTTATCCCAACACAATACGAACTTGACATAGAACCCCAACCCTGTATGTGATTGTCCAGACAACACTTGCCAGAGTGTCCATTAGGGACAAGCATTCAAATAGGCCTACCAAAAGAGTTAGCTGGGACTAAGAGATGACTCAGTGGTTAAAGGCGCTTGCTTACAAAGTGTCAGCCTGGGTTTGATTCCCCAGTACCCACGTAAAGCCAGATGCACGAAGTGGTGCACATGTCTGGAGTTTTGTTTGTACTCAGTATATGAGGCCCTGGTGTACTCATATACTCTTTTTCAATCTCTGCTTGCAAATAAACAAAAAAAAAAAAAAAGAGCTAAGTTGATCTTATACTCAGAAAACCCTCATTGCTTCTGGTCGTTTCCACATACAAAACTACAGGTAAAAAGAAGGGATGCTGATAAATAAAAGTATGGATTAGAGGTTGGGAATGGCCAGGAAGGGTACAATAAGGGAGTTATTGTTTTATGAAAAATATTAAAAAATAAACACATGCAAGCCACCTAACATATTCAAGTAGGTTACCACCACAACAAAAACAGACAAGAAGGTAGGAGGTCTAGCTGTAAAAGGGTTCAGTAAGAGTGGGGAGAGGGTAACGGACAAATGTGATCAAATACACATTATTTACATGTATGAAATTATCAATAAATACATTAATTTAAAAAAAATAGAGGCCTCTCATGATTTTTACACCAACACACACACACACACATATACACACACACACACACACATAGTTCCATTTGCATTTACATGTACCTGTTCTGCAAATATATTTTCAGCTGAATACATATTCTAGGCATTTAACACAAGGAAATAAGGTAGCTTCAAATTTCTTAAGCACTACTGACACCTAGTGGTAAAAATCTCTATTATGGATTCCAAACTCTACAGATGAGCTTACACTCATTGTATAAACCTTGTTGACAGGTCATTTCTATGAACTTTGCACCCTTACTTGAATTTTCACATGGTGATCAAGTACAAGCTTTAAGATAACCTCAGACCAACATGGACTTTATAACAGTCTTCAGCTGGAAAAAAAAGCAACACTTAAGCACACAAAAAGCTAACCTAATACCCATGCATTTATGTTCACTAGAAAGGACACTTTGAAGTAGTAGGTGGAGGGACAGTATTTATGCAAGAACTTCTTGTGTTTCTTTATACAGTGATTTGGATGCTCTTTGGTGCAAGGACCACCCTACTGTAATACGAATCCACTGAATGTAGAAACCATCTTTCCTAGACAGTCAAGGGTCATTTCTTCACCCTTTTTATAAATCTTCATGTGCTGGGGATATGGTAAAACACTTGCCCTTTATTTAGAAGGCTCTAGGTTTGATTCCCAGTTTCACATAAATAAAGTCAGTCTCAGAAGACAAATATCACATGTTTTTTTGTCATCTGTGGGTCCTAGATTTACAGATACATATATACATATGATATGAAAGTACTAGTTACAACCGTATGGGGAAGAAGGTGACTAATGGGGAGAGGGGTGTGCCTCAGTGGCAGGGTGCCTGCCTAGCATATAGGAAACTGGGTTTTAGCCCAGAACTCTCACATAAAAAAAGCCACCTGACAAATTTTAATGTACAATTAAGAATATCTATTGCCATTTAAAATGCTGATAAAATACTCTGATCTTTTCCACCTACATATATGCATGAGAATGGCTTCTTCCATACATTTAGCCAAAGTAATATGTCTCAACAGACTGAATGCAGAAGATGTGAGACACCATAGTAAAGATATTTGTAAAAATATAAAACAAGGCTGCTTTCTCCTTATATTTCATTTTAAAATATAATTATTTTTCATAAAATATCATTTTACATGTACAAAGTATGGCATTTATCAATAGGTATAATACACATACAAGCTTTTATGGGAATGCAAGATGATTATGCAAACAAAAAGTCTAAGCTGCTACTCCAAGTTAAAATTTACAAACTGGATGCCAGGGACTAAGCATATTCTACAAATATATTGGTGTTTGACTTAGCTCACAGAATGTTTTTACTTGCTTGTTTTTAATTTGAATTGCTTGCCATCCTGCTAACATTTAAAACTAGGAAATCTTATAAGAGTCAACATGTTGCATTTTTCTTGGAAAATAATTAGAAGGTGTTATAATATTCAGGAATAAATTAGAAGGTGTTATGATAAACAGCTTTCTGAGGCAGTGCTTTGAAACAGAAGCTGGATCACCCCACTTAGGCCATAACTGGTTTCTATGGACAGTTACTGCAGTGCTGTGAGGCTGTGACATCTTAAGCAGGGTACACAGAGTTGAGCTGTATGCTAGGTTGCACTCACAATGGGGGAACTGAATTTTGTGGTGATCAATTCAATGTTATTATACCTTAGCAATGTCTCAAATATTTCTGGCACTTTTCCACGTGGGATGTCTCTTTTTCCAGTCTGAGAGATAATGGCAAAAGGCTAAAAATGCAGCATACAACTCTAACAATTCAGGGACTATGAGAAGTATATTTTTGTGAGAGTTAAGTTTAATTGGAGATAAGTAAAAATGTTTCTTATATCACTTTTTATGTGGCATGAAAATGACTTAAGGAAAACACCTGGCAGCCAAGTTTTCACATTCAAGCACTTAACAAATTTGGCCTAACATTAATTAAACTGAGGAAACAATTATTAAAATTTACCTTCTCTTCAATCCATGATTCAATAGAAGTTTTGTTTCTGAGAATTATTTTCATCTGGAAATTAAATGATAGTAGAACAAGCTCTTATTATTCCATTCCAAGAATACAAATAAAGTGACTGACTTTTCACCTAAATTTAAGCGAGTTGTTCTTATCTAATGTATGAATAAATCATTTATACAATCAGTTCTGTCAGTACTTAAATGTACTTGCTATTAAAATCTATTATCAGTATTCTAAGTGACTTGACATTTGTTAATAATCTATTTAGAACACAACAGTGACTTCAGTCAGCCTCCTCAGGTTATGATTTCAATATTAAACGTCCTCTACATGCTTGCTCCCTTCCTTTCAGGGCTGGAGGAAGTAGGGGCTGGGGGCCTGGGTCTCGGCTGATAGCCTGTCTCTCTGTGTCCTGTCTACTATGAAGTCACCAGCTTCCTCCTCTCCTCCCTATGCCTTGGTGTCAAGATGTTCTTCCACCTTATCATGGGAACAAGGACTATGGGCTGACATCTGTGAGGCAGTGACCAAACTAAATCCTTCTTCCTCTAAGTTGTCTATGTCAAGTTACGCAGAAGAAACAGCTTGCTTCAACGTATTCAGTCATCACTCTCCTATGCCATCTTCTTAAATACAACTAGGTCCACTCATGTAAGTAAGATTCTACACTTCAAGATTAGCTTATTTCTAATATGAATCTTTTTTTTTAAGTTCATTATTTGAGAGATACAGAGTAGGAAAAGGAAGGCCAGGGCTTCCTGCTGGTACAAATGAACTCCAGACATAGGCTGTGTTTTGTGTATCTGGCTTTACATGGGTACTGGGAAATTGAACCTGAGCTGTAAGCCTTTGCAAGCAAGTGCCTTTAACAGCTGAGCCATCTCTCCAGCTCTGTACTATGATTCTTTTATTTTATTTTATTTGACAGTGACAGACAGAGAGAAAGAGGCAGATAGAGAGAGACAGAGAGAAAATGGGCACACCAGGGCCTCCAGCCACTGCAAAGGAACTCCAGACACCTGCCCCCCGCCTTGTGCATCTGGCTAACGTGGGTCCTGGAAAATTGAGCCTCGAACTGGGATCCTTAGGCCTCACAGGCAAGCACTTAAATGCTAAACCATCTCTCCAGCCCTGTACTATGGATTCTTAATGACAGGGGTAATTGTTTTCCCCAAATAACTGATTTCTCTAGAGTTCTCAAAGAAACCTCTTCATTTTCATTATTCCAAGTTGTACAGTAACTTGTCACAAAGCAGGCACTGGACAGCAACTCTATCATGGGTTGGTATGCACAAGCTGGTAACTATCAAGTATCTGAAACAGTGCCTTGCACATAACAAGCACTCAATCAAAATGTAACCTGTACTATTATGACTACTACACATAATATGACATGGAACAACTATGTTTATTTAGTACATGAATGGATGACCTTGGGTAAGTCACTTAAGCTTTTTTGAGTTAATTATTCACCTGTAAGGAAGGGAAAACAGTAATGTTCTGCTGTCATCCTCTTTTGGGGTGGTAAGAAGACCAAGAGCAACTGCAGAAAGTGAGATAAGCTTTCTCAACTACAAAGATTTACACGTGCACACCTATATATGCTAACATTTCACAAATTAAATCAACTATTAGAAATTCGAACATCACCTGTCTACTACAGAGAGATGATCCCGTCTGTTGCCTAGGCAGATTAAGCACAAGCCATTTCCATCCCTACTACATCCTTCTATGCAGGTGGTTTCTGCTTCTGAATGCAATCAGCACCAACATGAAAACTGTTAGCAGTGACTGAGGAACTTACCTGTATAAAAAAGAGCATCCCAACAGCTATGGTTGTTCCTAGAGCTAATCCCAAGGCAAACAAGGTGGCAGCAAATGCAGCTAATCCAAAGGGGATGATGGGAAGAGGATCTCTCCGGGCTGCACTCATGTCAATCTTGACTGTGTTCCACCCAAAGGAGAGCTGCAAAGCACCACCACCACAAATGCTTGAAATGGTCACTTATGCCAATTGCTCATAGTCTGCTAAAACAACCTGACTTAAAATGGAACCCACAAGATGACCATTTGACTCTGCGGCTGAGTACTCCAAACATAACGGTCCCTAGTAAAGACCACAGTTTGGGCTCAGTGTGCAAGCTATCATTCTTTTTCTCCCCCCAGTGCTGGGTATTGAATCCAAGGCCTTATGCATTCTGGGTAAGTGCTCTACTACTGAGCTATACATCCACAGACTAATTCTTTCTTTAATATTTCATATTTATTTATTTAAGAGGGGGGCACAGAATGGGCATACCAGGGCCTTGCAGCTGCAAACAAACTCCAGATATATGCACCACCTTGTGTATCTGGTTAATGTGGGTCTTGGAGAATCAAACCGTAGTTCTTTTCCTTTGCAGGCAAGAGCCTTAACCGCTAAGCCATTTCTCCAGCCCCATTCTTATTCAATGTTAATATATCCTCAGAAGAATCAGGTTGACCCCTCAATCCCTAGTATGAACATTAGAGAATATCTAAGCTGTAACTGTGTGGTAGTTTGAATAGATGGCCTCCAACATATTCAGGATTTTATTAACACTTGTAATTTAGATCTGCAGCCACCTGGCTGGAAGAAGTGTCATGTGGTGGATCCTAGGGTCCTGTCCTAAGGTGTGGAGGTGGATTTGGAATCTAGACTAAAGATAAGGGAAGTGCTGGAGTTCTGCCTGGAGTTTCGGTGGTGTGCTTGCTTGCTTTTGGCCTGTGGGTCCTCTCTCTCTGTTTGGACCTGTGACAGCAGGCCAGCTTCTTCTGCCATTATGGAACGTCCTCTGGATCTATAAGATTCAATAAGTATTCCTTCCTCTGTAACTGTGCCTGGTCTGGAAGTTCATCTCAGCAGCCTGAGGCTGTCTGCTACAAACTGTGTCTCCACTGTCTCTGTGATGCTCTATAGTTACAGTATTCTCCACAGCAACAAACAGCATTGGATGCAGATATTTCTTCTCTTAAGTTCCACACCAGTGGCCAAGAGCTAGTAAAATGCTGGGTAAACATAGCCTGCCCAGGTGAGAGCTTGACTCACAGTGTTTCGAAGCATTAGAAGTTATGTACTAACATTAAAAATAAGGAAATTTCACATAAACATATACTTTTGGGGCTGAGGATGTAGCCCAGCATTCAAGAAGCCCGAGTCTGATCAGCACTGAATAACTAAGATGGCTGGTGCACACCTGTAATCCCAGAACTCAGGTCGTGAACACAGGAGGATGAGAAGTTCAAGGTCACCCTTGGCTATACTGCAAACTTGAGAGCAGGCTGTGATACATAACATGTCTCAAAAAGAAATCACCAGGGCGGGGAGATAACTCAGTGGACGAAAGCACTGTAAGTGTGATGACTTGAGTGAATGCCTAGAGCCCATGTGAAGCTGCATATAATACCAGCCCTCCTATGGTGTGGCAGGGGGAGACAGTAGAATCCCAAAAGCTAGCTTGATGTAAGCAGTGGAAACAGCAAAGAGACCCTGCCTCAAACAAAGTGGATGGTGAGGAATAACACCTGAGGATGTCCTCTGAACTTCACACACATGCTGCAGCATGTACACACCCATACTCTCTCACACACACAAAGTAAGTATCAGGTTTATAGGTATGTCCAAAAAAAAAAAAAAAAATTCCAAGACTATCACTACTGTGCAAAGATTCAAAAACCCCACAAGCTGGTTAAGATCACATAGGCGCTGTCCCCTCTGTGAAGAGCATGGACCTGCAGTCTGCCACAGAAACATCAGGTTTGTGCCCCTGATTTTCATGCTAGGTCTTTTACCTGTGACCCTTGATTTTATTTCATGACGACTTGCCCATAAATCAAGTCTGACTGCTGCTGGTTTAGTCTGTTTATTTTAGGGGTATGCTTGCTCCATGAACACCTTCCAGAGTCATGGAGTTGGAATTAAGAAAAGAACTACATGGTCTGAATGGAGACATGAAGCCCGACTGTGTCTTTTTCCTCTTGCTCTTTTCTTTCTCATCCTTACACATCCCCAAACTACTAGTTTGAAATGTAATAAATAATGTATAAGGTAATAATCTATCAACTTCAACCACAGCGTATAGATTTCCCCATTCTTTTTGAATGCATGAGCATACGCATGTGCATGCAGGTATGTGTAGAGGACAGGGCAGAGGACAACCCTGGACATCATCCTCAGGAGCCACCACCACTAGGCCAGACTGAGTGGACAGCAAAAGCCCCACGTTGCGCCGCTGTGCCTCGTACGCTTATGTGGTTACTGAAGACACGCTAGCAAGGCCAGCACTTGACTAAGCTGCCTTTTCAGCCTCAGCATTTCCTCATCTTAAAGAATTAGTCAAAAAAAAAAAGATTGAGTTTAAATACTTTTTTTTTAAGGAAATAGAGACAAAGCAAAGTTGTTGCCCCAGCTACATTACAAAAAGCATAATTCCGGAAGGAGTCTCTTAAACAAATCTTGATAACTATCACTTAATCTGACATAACAATATAAAAATACTGCCACTTACCCGATTATAAAGCTGTGTATACATAGTCATAACAAAAATGAAAGCAGCATGAATACAACCCAGTGGTGCTAAAAGGAGAAACAGTGTGAATGAAGCATGGTTTTGGTAACCACAACAGTTGTTGATCCAGGGACAGTGATGGTCCATCTTCATCACACATCTACCAAGAAAAATGTACATGAAACATGATGCAAAGAATCCTGTGTACTTTAATTAGCTTTGTTCTTTAAAAGATCAACCCAATAGGTATCCACTAAGTCCAGGAGTCACAGGGTAACACTTCATGACACAGAAAGATACATCTTTATGAGCCATTGGACAGTTACAGATGACTCCTTTAAAATTCTAAATAGCATAAGAAATGGCAGACTTCACAACATCTTCTCGGGAGGTGTCTGCCGCAAGTACAGTTTGTTAAGAAACAAGAGGAAGCAGGGGATAGCTGGGACGTTCCTTTTGCTTAGAACCTCAGGGATGGAAACACAGTGCAAAAGTGACTCAAAAATCCCTTATAAACCCTCCTGGGGTTCGTGGGCACAAGCACACAACTGCAGCTTCCTTTTCTCACGGTACTTTAGAGGCGGAACTGCTGAGCTCAATGAGCCATGGGCAGCACAGACTCATTCACACTGTTTCTGCACCTTCACTTTACTAGAGGAAAATTTCTTAGCTTCACACAAAACTGTGGTTGTCTCCAATGATTCTCTGAATTTTACATTAATCAATGAACATTGTTGGTCCTCTAAAATTAGTTTGCATTTCTATAGTGATTCACTTTTCTTCCCAGTACAATTTTGATTGGATTTATTGGAGTTGCATAAAGCAGAAAGGTGTATTAATAAGTACTGGGAAAAGCAGTCTGTCATAATCCAGAATCAGAATTCCAAAGCTAGTCAAGACGATGGCCACAAACACAATCATGATGTGGTTTTTAGACACAAACTAAAGGCACCTATTTTTAATCTGATGGTGCAGGGCAAGAGGCAAATATACCTATTTTCCCAATACATACACACACACATACATACATACATACATACATACATACATACATACATACATACATACATATATATCCCTCATAACAAACAAGAATGCAATTCCCTGCATTGACAATTTAAGTATAAAATGGTGAATATGGGCACTTAACATATTTTGACATAATTTCTGGCAGTATGGATGCCTTGCAGAGGATAAAACCAATTTCTACTGTCATAATAGAAAGTAAGAACACAAAGACCAAAAATCAAGGTGGCCAACCCACAATAAACGATGGGAAGCCACATACCTATTGCACTTCCTGCAGTGATGGGAACGTGGTGCCTTGTATGCTTGGCAGATTTTACAATACTGGAGATACATGCCGTCTTGAGAATTTTCCTTTACAGCAACATGTAAGGAAAAATACCTTAGTTACTTGATCCTATATAATAACGTTATCCTAACTGATAACAGACTTTATGAATGTTTTCCTATAGTATAAACTTCTTTCATGGACGATGGGGGAAAAGTGCTACTATAACTGACATTTCCAATCCTCTTATTTAAGCTAAGATGTCTGTATAAACAACACGTTTGTTGTAGGAATAGCATCATTCTAATTTCCCACAGGTCATTTTTATTTATTTATTTGAGAGTAAGAGAGAGGCATATAGACAGAGTGTGAGAATGGGCATGCCAGGGCCTCCAGCCATTGCAAACGAACTCCAGACACATGCACCACCTTGTGCATCTGGCTTCTGTGGGCACTGGGGAATGGAACCTGGGCCCTCAAGTACCTTATATGCTAAGCCATCACTCCAGCCCACCCACATAGGTCATTTTAAACTTCTGTTTCTCATACTCTACCCAAATCTAATGTCAATTGGACTGCTTAGCCTAAATCTTAATGGATGAGTTTAGGAAAAGGGAGCTGACAACTTGGCAGACATTTTAAGAGTGGACATTTGAGCATGAGTTGCTACTTTCTGAAATCTTTCAGATCCTTGATATTATCACCTTTTTGTGGGTATTTGAACTTAAGGTCTAACAATCTCCTACATATTCACAACTTTCCATGAACTGCTTTTGTTCCATTCTTCTCTGCACTACACACATTTTTCTGCAGTCACACAAGACTGTCCAGTTTTTTTTTAATTTTTTAAATTTTTATTAGCACTTTCCATGATTATAAAAAGAATCCCATGGTAATTCCCGCCCTACCCCCCCCAACACTTTCCTCTTTAAATTCCATTCTCCATCATATTACCTCCCACCTCCCCTTCACGATCATTGTACTTACATATATACATTATCAACCTATTAAGTACCCTCCTCCCTTCATTTTTGAATGTGTGCTCCCACTTTCCTCAACCTGAAATGCCCTTTTCTCTTCTTATTGGCAAACACCCCTTTTTCCATAGGTCCTCAGCTCAAAGTGTTGTGTTCTAACTTCAACAGCACTCATCACAACCAAGTTTTAGCTTAGTATTATTTTTCACAGGTGTATTCATTCCTCTCCTGAGTTATAAGACCTTCAGAATGGGAACCATGTCTCCCTGTGCACCCACTTCAAGCAGCACCCACAAAAAAAAAATCTCACAGAACATGTTATTCTTACTCATTTGTTTTCAGAGTGTTTCTCCAATTTTAACATACCTAAAAAACACCTGAGGATTCTGTTTAAAAGAAGATTCTGATTCAGTAGTTCTGAAGTACAAACTAATATTCTGCATTTCTAACAAGCTACTAAGAAGCAAGGGATCTCCCTCAACAAGTTCTAAAATGTTTCTCTCATATCTGGTGGATGTTCTTATATTATATGTAAAAAGATCCTAGAATCATAATGCATTGTGAACTTCTAAGAGAGGATAGGATATGATCATCATGGATCTACCTACCCTCTATTTTTTTTTTTTTCTTTCTTCTGAGACAGGGTCTTACTCTGTAGTCCAGGCTGTTCTGAACTCAGTATGTAGACAAAACTAGCCTTTATGATCTGCACGACTCAGTCTCCTGAGTGCTGGGATTATAGGCATGAACCACCACACCTGCTTGTCTTCTTTTTTTTTAAACACAGAAGCAGGCAATTGTTTGGGAAAAGTTAATTTAGATGAGTATTCCTTCTATGAAGCCAACATCACGCTGATACCAAAACCAGACAAAGACAGAACAAAAAAAGAACAGACCAATCTCCCTCATAAACACAGATGCAAAAATTCTGAACAAATATTGGCAAACAGAATACAAGACTTTATCAGAAAGATTATTCACCCCAACCAAGTAGGCTTTATCTCAGAGATGCAGGGACAGTTCAACATACACAAATTGATAAATGTAATATACTATATAAATGGACTAAAGGACAAAACTCACATGACCATCTCAATAGACGCAGAAAAGGCACTCAAAAAAATCCAACATCCCTTCATGGTAAAAGTTCTACAGAAACTGGGAATAGAAGGAACATCTCTCAACATAATACAAGATATTTATTACAAACCTACAGCCAACATAATCCTAAATGGGGAAAACCTTGAAGTTTTTCCACTAAATTCAGGAACAAAACAAGGGTGTCCACTGTTTCCACTTTTAATATAGTACTGGAAGTCTTAGCTATAGCAATAAGGCAGGAGACACTCATAAACAAACTGGAAAGGAAGAGATCAAATTATCAATCTTTGCAGATGATTCTACATATAAAGGACCCTAAAGACTCTACCAGCAAACTGTTAGAGCTGATAAACACCTTTAACAACATTGCAGGATACAAAATAAATACACAGAAATCAGTAGCTTTCCTATACACTAACAACAAACATGTGGAGGATGAAATCAGGGAATCTCTCCCATTCCCAAATATCTCAAAAAACAACAATAATAAAGTACCTTGGAATAAACCTACCCATGACCTCACAGTGTCTAGCAAAACTTTTCCAAGACCCTCATAATATGAGAAAAAGATAATGACATCAAAATAAGAGACCAATAGAGGGAGGGATATGATGAAGAGTGGAGTTGTGAAGGGGAAAGTGGGGGAGGGGAGGGAACTGTCATATAGAAGTTACCAACAATAAAATTATACGTTAAAAAAAGAGAAAAGTATACCTTTTGCCTACCTGGACAAAGAACAGATTGTGTAAGACAGTACTAATTGGCAGATAAAGTGAAAACTAAACATTCAATTTTCACAATAAACTCCATATACAATTATGCAGTGATTATTGACAAAAGGAACTTTTTACTTACCGGTTTCCATCCCAGAGGGACAAAGCCAGGACCCACAAACATGGCATTGAAGTAATTGTAAAGAATCATCACGGTCCAATTTATTAACATGATGAAATTCACACTTCCTCCAGTTGTATGTAAGGGCCAATACCACAACACAGAGTCAATCATGGCCATTGTGGAACATATTGCTATCACACCAAGGGCTATGATGGGACCCCAGTGACAAAGTCTCTTTAATTCTTGGAGATTTTCAAACTTGATGACAGAGCAGAATGTGCCCATGCTGGAGAAGATTGCCATCTTGCTTCTAAGGTGTTACAGATCTCCTTGGTCTGTGCACACATTCCCATGTGCCAGAAGTCCACATGGGTCCCTGACTTGTCATGCCTTCAGGTTACAGGAGAATGCAGGTGTCATTTTCACTATCCACACTCAGAGCTCTTTATCGTAATGAGAACACCCCAGAGTTTTGGCTTGAGACCCAAACTAACAAAAACAAAATGGGAGAGTCCAGTAAAGAAAAAAAAAAAAATTAACATGTTGCGTGTTTGTTACTCCAAGACAGATCTAAGTAGCACAAGTGTATACATACTGTGAGGCTGGTATTATCACCCAAAGTCCAGAAAGAATTATTCTACCTTATTTAAAACCCAAGTTCATGATTAGATAACATTCAAGCTGGACACATGACTCTAAAGCTGTTGCTACATTGTTCTTAACTTGTCAGGTGAAAGGCCAATGTTTAGTGGTTGGTTTGGGAGGACAAAGACCTTGAGAGCTGATAAGCAGGGCCAAGGAGTTGCTATAATCCAGCCTCTTCCATTCAATCAAAATTGGCTTAGACAAGGCTGAGTGATTAGACCAAGGTCACATGTAACAGCTGAGACCAAAATAGAAGACAAGTCACTGAACATCTTTCCGGAAAAGTTCTAAACTGTCTCTTAAAGTGTGAACCTGACATGGTCTATAATGTTTGTTTGTAGTTGTCCCCCGCCCGCCCCCCAAACACCCACATTAACAATCTACTGTGGCCAAAGGTAAAGAAGCAAGGGTGAAAGCAGAAAGAGGGGGTGCGTGCGTGCAATCACGACTGAAGCAGTTAGGTGACAGAGCATGGGATCTGAAGAAAAAGGAACTGGCTCTGGGAGAGAGGGAAGGCGGGATTTTGAGAGCAGGGGAGATTTTCAGGAGTGTGTTGGGACTGATCAGGAGCGAATCCGGGAAAGGAGCCAAGAAACACGGGTAACAGAATCTGAGATACATGGAAAACGGATTCCCAAGCAGCTGCTGCCGCTGCCTTGTGCCTCAGTTTCCTGCCCGTGCCACGGAACACAGCGTTTAGAAACGCCCCACTCGGGGGACCAAAGTCCTAGCAGGCGAGGTTGGTCTCATCATTTTGAAGATTCTGGGCCCCTCGGGTGGGGCGAAGATCGCCTAAGTCGTGGTTGCATACCCAGCCTCGACTCCCACCTCGGTGTGCACTTTGGTACCTGCTCCTCGGCCATCGCATTTCCTGGACGGCCAGGGCTCACCCGCAACAGACTTCCTCCGCTCCGGCTAACCGCGTCATGAGCCCTTCAGTCCCGAGCAAGCAGGGAATCCCGGGGGCCCGAGGTCGGAGTGCGGGGCGAGCTCGCAGCCGGGCGTCTCTCCGCCAGGGCCCTCGCCGCGACTCTCCCGCTCACGCGCCCTGCGCAGGCTCCGCCACAGCCACTTCCGGGAGGTTCGCCGCTTCAAGCTTCCCCCCTCCGGGGAAACAGTCTCCTGTGAATTTTTTTTTTTTTTTTTTGTAGCTTTGGAAAGCCGAGCCGTTTCCGAGCACGTAGAGCAGGAGAAATGTTTTCAGTGACCCCTGACTGTTTTGGGTAGAGTTTTCAGGGGACACGATCTGGGACGTTTTCCCTTAGCGAAAGTCTTCATGTCGAAGAGAAGGTGGGAAGTACAAGACGCCTGCAGCCCAGTTTCCGGAGGACAACGATTGCGAAGGACAACCAGGAAGCGGCGGGGCCGGGAGCTGTCCCCGGTTCTTCGCTCAGCTCTGCAGGGTTCCTCCCCCCCGGGGGTTCTCAAGTCGCGGCCCTGTGCCCTTCGCAGCCCCTTGTCCCCAGCTAGGCTCCGGCCCCGGCCGGTCGCTGCGGAGCGACCATGTCTTCCGATTTCGAGGGCTATGAGCAGGACTTCGCGGTGCTCACTGCTGAGATCACGAGCAAGATTTCCAGGGTGCCCCGACTCCCGCCGGGTGAGAAGCCTGCCCCGGCCTGGCGGGGGCGGCCTAGGGAGCCGGGAGTCCCGAGCCCCGCCCCGCCAGGCGCGTCAGCTCGGCGCGAGGAGCTGTGGGCGGGGCTGGCTCCCCGGAGGGGCGGGGCTCGGCTTGGTGGAAGGTGGGGAGACTTCGGGTGGGTCTTGGGGATGCTTCGAATGACAGAACGCTTTTCCGAACCTGCGTCCCTTGGGTTGCAATCCCGACTCTTGTCACCTTTTGGTTGGCGTTTTGATTTTTATTCTTTTTATTTCTCAAAATATCAAGCTGTGAGTCTTCAAAGAAAATAAGTGCCAGTACCAAGATCATGAGTCGCCAAATACGGCAGTGTTGTGGTTTTAGTAAATAATAGTGTTGCCATTATTGTATGCGACAAAGTAAAGACCCATGATATCTGGATCAAATCCCATCTCTGCGATTTAGATGTTGCCTCCTAGTTAAGTTTTTTTTTTTTTAATCTACTCAACTGCCTTCCAGTGTGCTAGCTGCATTATTATTTTCCATACTACTCCCCCTGCTTATTGTTTCTCATCCATTTGGGGGTTTATAAGCCAAATTGATCAAAAACTTGGTACAGGATAATTTTGCTCATTAAAAAAATTCCACATCTTCCATCTGGAACTCGCCCCCCCCCCCGTGTTACTCCTCATACTAAGGTGTCAGTAGTGTGAAGGTGGAAGCTATGACTGATTTTCTTGTCACTAATTCATAGGACTCAGAAAAAATGTTTAAGCGAATGAACAGGTGACTAATGTGTTTTGTGACTTTTCTTGTAAGACAGTGTCTCAAGATTTATTTTTCTCAAAGTTCAGCTTTAATTCAAGTAGCTAGTAACAAATCAGAATTTTACTTTTTGGTTTAATTGTGTTAGGGAATTTGTTGGTCATTGAGCTGCTGGAGTGCACTCTAACTCCAGAGTGTAGAGTCCAGAAAAGAGGAAGGTCATTGATCTATGGAGCTGTGGATAAGTTTGCTTTCTTGTCATCAAGTACATGATACCAGCCATAAGGTCTCCTGGGTTTAACTTGTCATCCCTCTTTCCCCTTCCACCAATTTCCCCAACTTTGTGTTTATAAATAATTTTATTTCCTTGTCCTCCTCCTGTTTTCTGTTGCTAGGGATATTTGCTTGATGATCTGAACTTGCACTTCACTCATCCCTTGAAGGCCCAGTTAATTCTAAAGGAGGTGGATGATGTCTTAAAGAGATTTGAGTCCAAGTGAGGGAGCAAGAGGAGAAAACCAAGGTAGCATGTGCCACCTAAGCTCTGCTACTTCCAGCATTTTGGTGGAGAAAGTAGCTGATGGCCCCATCACCTCATGGTACCACCTCGCCTCTTCTCTTCAATTCTGCTTTTCTCCACTGTCCAAGACCACCTGGATTTAGTTGTCATTGTCAGAGATGCTTCCTTTGAATTGTGCCCCAGAGCTTCAAGAGTATCAGTACTTGTAGTTTCAGTTGTGTTTTTAATTGTTATGGTTTTAATAGTTGAAACTTTTCTTTGTTTGGGTGAGTAGCTGGAGTACTGGGAAATTGTTATACTAGACTTTTCAAAAAGGTAGATTTTGGTACAACTGAGCTTTTGCATCTTATATATATATTTTTCCTCTTAAGCATCTATGTTTTATTTTCTTAATATTTTTTATTGACAACTTTCATAATTGTAAGCAATATACCATGGTGATTCCCTCCCTCCCCTCACTTTCCCCTTTGAAACTCCACTCTCCATCATATCCCCTTCCCCTCTAAATCAATCTCTCTTTTATTTTGATGTCATGATCTTTTCTTCCTATTATGATGGTCTTGTGTAGGTAGTGTCAGGCACTGTGAGGTCATGGATATCCAGGTCATTTTGTGTCTGGAGGAGCACATTGTAAGGAGTCCTTCCCTTCCTTTGACTCTTACATTCTTTCTGCCACATCTTCCACAGTGGACCCTGAGCCATGGAAGGTGTGATTGAGATATTTCAGTGCTGAGCACTCCTCTGTCACTTCTTCTGAGCACCATGGTGCCTTCTGAGTCATCCCAAGGTCACTGCCATCTGAAAAGAGAAGGTTCTCTAGCCAAAAGTGGGAATAGCATTAATATATGGGTATGAATGTTAAGAGAAGTGCTTACTGGGAAGTTTGGTGAGCATAGTATGTACTTTTAGCCATACAGCAGCAGACGTTACACTCCTAGTGCTCATGACTACCCCTGTTGTAGGTTTTCAGTATCTGGAATGTATTCCCTCCCATGGAGTGGGCCTCCAGTCAAATTAGAGGGCAGCTGGTTTCCCCCATAACAGACGTGCCACTATTGTACCCGTTGGCTCATTTGGCCTGGCTGACCAAATATGAGGCTTGAAGTGTCCACTGTTGAGTATCTTCATTGGTGATTTTCTCTCTCCCATTGAACTGCATGCACATGGCTTTTTCCAGCTTTCTGTCAGCTTGTCTATACAAGGAGGAGATTTTCAGCTCAGCTCCAGAAGGACTTCTCAGTGACCTTGCAGTCCAAGTATGTGGAGTCTTCAGCAATAAAGCATTTATATTTTAATGTAACAGTTCTTACCACAAGGAAGGAAAGATTTGAATTAGCTACCCAAATGCCATGCATCTTCTTAACCTTAGTGTAATGTAAGCCCAAACTCAGCAGCTGTATTTCATTTGAAGGGAGAAGGTATTGCTGACACTGCAAAAAAAAAAAAAAAAAAAAAAAAAGCTTACTGACTTGACTTATTAAATAACTCATACAGTGGTTTCCCTTTAAATAATGACTTTTGCTTGCTCCCTTTATAATTTGCTTCTCATTAACATACAGAAAATGAGTTTTTAAAATACAGGTAGTTATGAATTTTAGATATATATGTGTGGGCTAAAAGGAGTTAATATATATAAGCATAGAAAAACAATATGATCAAAAGTAGTTATAATCTCTCTCACACAGCATCATTAATGGGTGTGGTACTCAACTAAAATTGACCCAAACATAAGTGATAATTTTATTGAGTGAAGAAGATTAAAAATTGGAGCAAATTTTCAAGCCAAAACAAGTGATCCCCCAACATAATTTATTTAGGTAGAGTGCCTTGGATTAATTGAAATGAATTTATTTCTGCTGAGCATGTACAATGTATTAATATTATTTCCAAAGAGAATGGGAGAAAAAAATGAACATTTTGAAACTATTTTTAAAAATTTGATTATGATGCGATTTTTTTAAAACAATAAAAAACTGCCTAATTTGAGATAAGCAAGTCTCTTAGTAAACACTCTTATGCCTTATGCATTAGAAAACTGATTGATAATGAATGTTGTTCCTTGGAGAAGCCAGGACAGCTCATGAGTAGCAGCCACACAGGTACTGTGTGGTGAAGCACCTGTCCTTTTGATGAAGGGGCAGATTTCTAAGCAGAGAGTGCTTTGCACAGGAGCAGAGCTTATTTTGCATCAGGCAGGTTTTTGGAGGATTGCCAACAAAGTTTTACTTTGCAGTCATGCTCACCTCCCCGTTCACAGAGGCCGAGAGGGTTGATCGTGAACCCTGCCTTCTTGCGGTTATAGTCAGAAGTGGTTCAAGAAACTACAAAAGCGAAGCCTGCTTATGACATATCTGTTTAGAATTGCCACTCAGTACATGGGCAACTGTGGACAGATTGCTTAGCCTCCCTAAACTTGCCTGTTTCATCTGTAGAATGGGGTGGGGGGAGGGTAATAATGTAAAACTCAAATAAAAGCATGTAAGCGCACTAACATGGCTCGTGCAGAGAAAGTGTAGTAACTAGCCTTGTATTGATGACACTGCTGCTGCTGAGAACAGCGGGTAGGGTGGGCCAGGACCCAGCTCTCGCCAGTTGTCGTCTTCCTTGTACTCTTAATGGAGCCTTGCACATCAATTTCTGATTCATTTCTGTGCTTGAGCTAGAATGATGAAGACTTCCATAGAGAAAAGTGAGTCATCTGGGGAGTTTGGACATGAAAGTAGAATTGGGTTTTGAACTAAGGATATCTCAAAGGGGATCAAGGGAAAGAAGTGAAAGTGACAGAGTGGTATGTATCTTCTAGGAAAAAAAAAAAAAAAAAGATTTGAGTCTAAGGGGTTAGCCATGTCAAGCCCTATAGGATTTAAGAGACTAAAATTTCCACAGATCAATGAAGTTATATGTTGTTACGTGATTGTCTTTTGCAGAAGCCATTGGGAGAGAATCGTAGTGAAGATAATATATTGGGATAATGGGGTTAAAATGCTATAAAAACTATGAACATGTTATTTGCCTAATCCTGTGGTGCCCTGAAATAAAGATGCTGATTTTGAGGCATTTAAACAAAGAGTGAACCTGCTGCTTTTACTGATTCCGCTGCTGTTGGTGCTCTTGTGATGCTGCTTCTGAAGCAGACTCTTATCTGATGTTTTTTATTGAGCAGCAAAACCAGCAATAGAAGACAAGATAACTGAGGAATCAGCAATACATGAGAGAGAGGAGGGGAAGGAACTTGGACCTTTTTAAGGTCCTTTTAAAAAGTTCCTTAGGCCGGGCGTTGTAGCGCACGCCTTTAATCCCAGCACTTGGGAGGCAGAGGTAGGAGGATCACCATGAGTTCGAGGCCACCCTGAGATTACATAGTGAATTCCAGGTCAGCCTGAGCTAGAGTGAGACCCTACCTCAAAAACAACAACAACAACAAAAAGTTCCTTAAACATTGGCTTAAAGTAATGCACTTAGGGCCAGGACCAGTGAACTTTTCTAACCCAGAATGCAAACACAAATGCGTTTGCATGTGTGCACATACACAGCTGCACACACCATTTACCATTCACACTCTAGGCCTACCTGTGGCTTTTACCCTTGTAGGCAGTTCGTTACTTTTAATGTCTGTTTTTTTAAATGAGGTAGTCAGCATATTTAATGTACCCAGACATTGTTTGGACCAGAAGTACAGCCAGGTCACTGAGGAGTTAAAGCAAAGAGCATAGCATAAGGTCACATCAGCACATCCAACATTCTTAGTCAATTGATCATCTGTGCTGTTCAGGCACTGTGGTAGTTTGAATAGATGGTCCCCAATATATTCAGTGCTTTATTGATTTGTAGTTTGGATCTGCTGCCACCTGGCTGGAGGAGGTGTCACTGAGTGGATCTTAAGGTTTGGTAGTGGGTTTGAAATTCCAATCTAAAGATAAGCAAAGTGCCTAATTCTACCTGGAGTTCCTGAAATGTGCTGTGTGGTGTGGCTTTTGGCTTGGCTTGAGGCTTTTTCTGTGTCTCTGTTTGGTCCTGTGAAATCAGGGCAGCTTCTTATGCTATTATGTAACTTACCCTGCATCTGTAAGTTTCAATAAATATCCCTTCCTCCATAATTGTGCCTGGTCTGGAAGTTCATGTCAACAAACCTGAAGCTGTCTGCTACAGGCATAGGCAATGTAAGGCGTAGGAATCTGGATCCCATTGTTACAAGCAGGTTGATTACATGATTGTAAATTAACTTCAGAACAGAAGTTTAGCTTAGGAATTCAACAGAACAGATATCTCACAGAAATATTCCCAGAAAAGTCATTTGCAAGGTCAATAAGAACTATTCCCACAGCTCATTCCTATAGTCCATTCCCAATTATTTAATTCCACTTGCTTCCTTGTATTGCTTAAATTGTAGTCACTAGGAATTTTACAATAGCATGTGTGCTTTGCATTACATTTCTGTAACTCTAGGGAGTAAGAGTTTGAAGGGCTGGTCCACTAATCCAGGAGCTCATTATCACCATAGGTAGTTTGCCCCTTGTTAGGAGTCCATCTACCTAATGATTAGCTTCATGATCTTTTGGGCAAGGTCCATGTTTTCAGTGAAGCATGCTGGGAAAACAGTGTTTGGCCATTACCAGTTGCCCAGGTATGTCTCATAAAAAATTTAAGCATTTATGGAATTTTATTTATCTTTGAACATACATACAAATATGTGTTATACATGTGTGCATTACTTTTTTCAATTTTATAGACAAATACATTCTCCACACTAGTCCCAGAGGGACTGTCCAGCCTTCAACAATTTAGTTAATCTAAGTAATAGCTTTATATTTTAAAACAAACTGTATTTTTGTGGTTCAGGGAGCTGAACACAGGGCCTTATTCATGCCAAGTATGTACTCAATCACTGAGTTGCAACTCAAGCTGTAAACTTGTTATTATCAGAACAGTTGAAAATTTGCAGAAAAACAATCACAAAAATAATAGAATCCTCATACACCCATGTAATGTCCCCTGTAATTAACTATTAATAGCTTAATGTAATTGTTATAGCTAGTTAACCCACTTGTTATTAATAACTAAAATCTATGCTTTAGTCACATCATTGGTTTTCTTTTCTTTTTAAAAAAATTATTTGCAAGGAGAGAGAGAAAGAGTGAGTATGGGCATGTCAGGACCTCTGGCCACTGCAAACGAATTCCAGATGTATGTGTGACTTTGTGCATCTGGCTTACGTGGGCACTGGGGAATCAAACCCTGGTCATCAGACTTTATAAGCAAGTACCTTTAACTGCTGAGCCATCTCTCCAGGCTAGCTTTCTTTCTTTTTAACCTAATGTACTGTTGCTATTCCATGATCTAGTTGTGGATACCACAAAACATTAAGAGTCATAGCCCTGTAGGTCCCTCTGTGCTGTGAAAGTTTCTCAGAATGTTTGTTTTTAATGACTTGACAGTTCAGAGTAATAACGGCCAGGTACTTTGTAGACTTTTCTTCACTTGAGAGTTTCCCATTTTTTTCTTACAGTTTTAGAGTGTGGTGATGGGTTTTTTGGGGGGGCAGAGGGGAAGGAGCCAAGGAGATAAAATATTGTTTTCATCCCATTATGTCAAAATGACTCATCACTGCTGATGTTACCTTGGGTTATCTGGCTGAGATAGTATTTGTCACCCCTTTTTCTGGACATCACACGCACAGCTTCTATTTAAGAAGTAGAGAATTAGAATTCTGGGCATGTGCTTAAATTATTTTGAATTTTTCTAAATGAGAGAGATTTATCTCTTCATTTATTTACCTAGTGAGTCATTTAGGTCAGTGCGGATTCAGAGACAACCGTCTTATACTTTGTGTTGTATTCCAGCTGTGTGCTTTTGACCTACCCTCTTAATCATGTCATTGTGGGGTTTGTTGCTCTTCCTCCTATCCTTGTCACTTCCTGATATTATAAGATACTGCAGGATTATATTACATATTTATTGTCTTTGTTTTGGGATCAGCCATTTCTTTAAGGAGTTCCATATTCTTTTACTGAAGAGTAGTAGGAGGCACCAAGATCTGGACACTAGGAGGGCTTGTTGCTACTGAGATGGCATTTGGCATTTCTCCTAGAACCTTTCAGTTGAGAAAGCAAGGAAATACATGTGTATATTCTCACCCATGTATACAAAAAAGGTCTATGAGTACTTATACATTCCTGAGTATATAGTAAGTATATATAAGTATGAGCTTAGCAACTCCTTATTCAGTAACACATGGCTCATTCAAAAAGGGCTTTGATTTTAACACTGACCATACTATACCATGTCACATAGTATAGCATCACTACTATGTCCAGCTTTGAATTCCATGATATAAAAAGTTCCTTGTTGCATTCAGTGCACATTTCTCAATACCTATTTAAAAAACAAAGCAAAACAGTTCCAGTGCACAAAGACAAGTTCCAATAACTGCATTCAAATGAGTCCTGACACTTTCATAGTACTTTATTGGGAGTACATATGAGAACTCAGCAAGCCTATATATCAAAAAGGGTGGTGGTGTTCATTTATATAATATGCATAGAAGTTAAGAGCCCAGTTCAGGAAAACAGACTGTTTTGACAGAACCATCATGAAATGAATTTATGAGAAAATGCTCCTCTTCTCTTACTATGCCCACATCCCAGTGTAGTTATTTCTTTCAGAAAGGGAGACCTGTCATTTCAAGTGGAAAGTTTTGCTCCAGTCCTTGATAACAAATTGTCCTTTTCTATTTCTGAGTAGGAAATCTGTTTCTGAATGCTAGACTGGATTTATTGATTGATTGATTGATTCATTCATTCATTTTATACTCATTCCCTGCCAGTTATAGTTCTGATGCTATATACCGAGGGGAGTCAAGGGTACATGTGAGCCATCCTATACAATTTGAATCAGTTCTCTTTTTGACCTATTTTTTTAAGCCAGAATTAGCCAGTTCTGTCACATTCATCCAAGGAACCCTGAATTTTAACTTAGAAGTTTATAGAAGATCAGTGAGATTTGCTTAAGTAGTAGTGAATAGACAATGTGCTTGTATATAGATTTCAGTTCAGAAAGTTTGAGTTGTAAAAAGAAAGTTAGAGGCTCCCTGAGTCTGGATTGTGGAGAGTCTTGTCTGCAAGGCTCATGGGATCCAATCAGAGCTACACTTTAGGAAGATTAAATGGCAGGGGCTGGGGTACGGAACAGGAAAACCAGGGTGGTTTGTGGCATAGCTTCTCTTTTAAATGCTTGCACTGTTCCACAGTATCCAGTTCATTATTTTTTCTTTCCTCACTTTATTTTTTCTTTTTTATTTATTTATAAAATTTTTATTAGCATTTTCCATGATTATAAAAAAATATCCCATGTTAATTTCCTCCCCCCCCCAGTTCATTATTTTTAAGAACTGATTATGTATGTCAGGCTCATTGCTAGATTTTAGGCTAGAAAGATGGGTAAGACATGGTTCCTGTCTTGTCAGAGCCCCCAAGTTGAAAGGTTAATCAGATCTTATATGTTAGTGTGAAAGATCATGATGTATGTAAATGCTAAAGCTCTTCATGTGAGATCAAGTGGCTCACTCTGTTGTGGAGTTAGAGAAGGCTTCAGAGATAGGTGGTGATTTCTGAAGTTGAATAGGAGTTTGTCACATGGTCACAGTGGGACTGTGTGTGAGCATAGTGACTAAAGGTTAGTTGTCCTGAAAATATATATGATAATTTAACAACAGATGAAGTTCTCCAAGAAGATAAAAGAGAAGAAAAGCAAGGACTGAAGTCCAAGGAACCTAGCATTTAAAAGATGGACTGAACAACAGGAATACCAGCAGAGGACTTGCAGGAAGAAGTGATAGTTTAGGAGAATTGCAAAGTCAGTGTCCTGGAAGCCAAGAGAGGAGAGAAGAATAGCAGGGGAGGAGTAGAGTGTTGGAATGCACAAGATTAAATAAAAACAGGACACAAGAATGCCTTAGTTTGTGTAAAGGAAAGGTTCTCAGTTCTACTGAGAATTGGGAATGGAATGAGGATGCTGGGGGTGGGGACCAGGGTAGCGTGGGGTGAGGAGGAAGGGAAGCAGTCTGTCCTTGCTTTCAGGAAGATTGGCTGTGGATGCAGATGAAAGATGGGTAGCCAAGGGCAGGGGAGGTATTTTTCTTCCTTTCTCTTTTTACTGAGGAAAACTAATATGTATTAGTCATGTCCATCTGTGACATAAGCTTTTTAAACAACTCAAAACATTTAAATCAACTTATTCTTTCTGATATGTAATATAATTTTGCCCACAATTTGACAGACTTACCTTCTTTTGTATTTTGTTCTATCACAAAAATACAGAGATATTCTATTATAACTGGTATGTTAGAGGGATTGAAGTATGCCAGGAATAAATATATTTAGAGTCATATATTAAAATTTTAATCTAGCCATAGATAGATTTATCCTTTTCAGTGAGGGAATAATTAGGTTGAAGTCTAATTCCAAATGTGTATGTTTTTTTTAGGGAAAAATTTAAGAGTCTTTTGGGCTGGAGAGATGGCTTAGCAGTTAAGGTAGTTGCCTGCAAAGCCTAAGGACCCAGGTTCAATTATGCAGTACTCACATAAGGCCAGATGCACAAGGTGGTGCACGTGTCTGGAGTTCATTTGCGGTGGCTGGAGGCCCTGGCATGCCTATTGTCTCTATCTGTCTCTGTGTCTCTGTCTCTTTCTCCTTGCAAATAAATATTTTTTTTAAAAAATTAGAGTCTACATAGAACATCTTATGTGGCAGCCACCTTTCTCTTCACAGGTGGGGGGTGACAAAGGGAAGTGTTTGAGATTAGCGGGATCAAGCCATTATCCCAGGAGCATTCCGTGTCAGGCTCCTTGGTTTTCTTAGTGCTGTAGTCACGTTCATATTGCTAGCAGAAATCGCCCAACCAAGAGCAGCTTTTGGGAAAAACTGGTTTATTTTGGCTTACAGGACTCAAGGGGAAGCTCCATGGTGGCAGGGGACAACAATGGCTTGAGCAGAGGGTAGACATCACCCCCTTGCCAACATAAGTTGGACAATAGCAACAAGAGAGTATGCCAAATACTAGCATAGGGAAACTGGCTGTAATACCTATAAGCCTGCCCCAACAATACAATGCCTCTAGGAGGCATTACTTTCCAAATCTCCATCAGCTGGGAACCCAAGTTTATGGAGGATACCTGAATCAAACCATTACATTCTGCCTCTGGCCCCCATAAACTGATAAACATCCATGACGTAAAATGCAGTGTATTCAGTCTCTCTTTAAAGTCCCCATAGCTTTTACCAATCCTAATGATGTTCAAACATTCCCATAGTCTGAGATCTTTTTAACTGAGCTATAATACCAAATTCCCCAAAAGCCAATAATGGCAAGCAAACATTCACACTGCAGAAGATGACATTGGACACAGCAAAGGAATATTCAACCAATACAAGATTTAAACAGGGCAAACATCAAACTCTGTACCTCCAAGTCCAACAACTCTAGCCTGTGACAAATCTCCAAATCTGAGCATTCTATTCAGCAATATGTCTCTGGAATTCCAACTTTACCTTTCCAGCTAGGCTACTCACACTCCTGGAAAACTTCATGTGGTGCCTGCAGCTCTACTTGGCAACCATCTCGTGGTCCCAGCTTCTCCACTGGGTCTCCACTGCAACCCATGGTTCATTCTCACAGCTCCATTGGGTCTCCATGCAGGCATTTAGCAAACCTGCTTCACATTGCCCATGGTTGTTTCCAAAACACAAGACCCAGTTGCAAATTCAATGATCCTCTCTTTAATACCAGGTAGGGAAGCAATTTGTTAATCCAGAGGGGCATTAAGCAGACTTTGAGGAACTGGACACTCCTTGAGCACTTAGGCCCCTTCAAAAGAGTCTACATTCTTCCTTCAGCTGGCCCAATCTCAAAGGTTGTAATCTCTCATATAATTTTTTTTTAAGCCAGGCATGATGGCACTTGCCCTTAAATGTTAAATATTTATTTATTTGAGACAGAGAAAGAAGCAGGGGGTGGGGGAGAGAAAGAGAGAGAGAGGATAGGCATGCCAGGGTATCCTGCCACTGCAACAGAACTTCAGACACATGTGCCACCTTGTACATCTGGCTTATGTGGGTCCTGGGGAATTTAACTTGGGTCCTTTGGCTTCACAGGCAAGCACTTTAACTACTAAGCTATCACTCCAGCCCCTCATACCCTATTCTTTAAAAAATGTTGTAGTTTATATTTATTTATTTGAGAGCGACAGAGAGAGAAAGAGGCAGAGAAAGAGAGAATGGGCGCGGCAGGGCCTCCAGCCACTGCAAACAAACTCCAGACGCGTGCGCCCCCTTGTGCATCTGGCTAACGTGGGTCCTGGGGAATCAAGCATCAAACAGGGGTCCTTAGGCTTCTCAGGCAAGCACTTAACCACTAAGCCATCTCTCCAGCCCTCAGACCCTATTCTTAATGTTATTGGAAGTCCAGTAGTTAAATATAAAACATTTCCAAGTTTAGTGGATTATTTTTATAAATGAATTTACTTATAAATGAACCATTTTCAATTTACTTACTGTACTTATAACTTTGCAGATTTCTCATGCCGCCACCTTATGTGCTGCTGTTGACTTGTTCTCTCTTAAAGAGCATAATGATTTTTAGTCTTAACATATATGAAATTTCTTTAAAAAAACCTTTGAGAAAGAGAGAAAAAGAGGCAAATAGAAAGAGTATAGTCACGCCAGGGTCTCTTGCACTGCAAATGAACTCAAGGCACATGTGCTATGTAGTACATTTGGCTTTATGGGGTACTGGAGAATCAAGCTTGAGTCATTGGGCTTTGCAACCAAGTGCCTGTAACCACTGAGCAATCTCTTCCATTCTGGTATTTCTTAACTATTAAGTCCTTCATAAGATCATATATTTCCATATGCCAGAGAAATAGGGCTTAATTTGGCTTCTGACCTACCAAAGAATGATACACTCATTTGTATATGAATAGACCCCTTGTCCTTTATCTCCACAAGCATGCTATCCTATGGCCCACCCAAGCCCTCACCCCCAGTCACATTCATACATTCATGCATGAAACCAAATACAATAATAAAAGGTTTTAAAATATTAAACTTGTCATTAGCAACTCCTTGATATATTGTCTGTTTCAGATGAGAAGAAACAGATGGTGGCACATGTGGAGAAGCAGCTTGAAGAGGCAAAGGAGCTGGTATGTACAGAGGCACTGACTCACAGCCCTTCAAGCTCACCCTTTCTGGCATTGTTGAAAGAAATGTGGAAATGGAATGATTCATGAGGTCACTTCGGAGTTCATCAGTTTTTAAACTTCGTAATTGCTTCTTGAGATTTTATTCTTTTTTTAAAAGTGATTCATTAAATGTTGATCTATGATTTTTATTCCTTCATAAAATGTATCTAAGAACTTTAAATCACTAATATATGCTGAAGACATTTTAAATATGGTGGGGTAAGGGCATTATTTGCTTTCGAATAGTGAGCTTTCTTGAAAACACTGTTTCCAAAGCTGTGAAGGTTCTCAGATTTTCACCTACCTCCAAGCTGAATGAGCTTGCCAATTTTGAATGAATGCTCACAGAAAACATGGGATTTCTATGTCCAAAACAAAGGACTTTTGTTACTCACAGCTGGAGTAGCTGCCAGAGGTATGGCCTGGTTGCGTTTGTTCCCTGAGCCCCAGTTTCCACAGGGAAGATGCGGGTGTTTGCTTCCACTGGGAGAGGAACATACAGCCTGGGCTACAAGCCACTTTACTGCAGGGGGAAGCGAGCCTGCTGTCTGTCCCAGAGGGACACATTACTTCTTCCCTCAGGGTTGCTTCCTGTGAACAGAACACTGGAAACTGGCATGGACAGAGTCATCAGAACCTTGCATTCTCCACATATCCAGAGAGCCGGGTAGGAGTGTTGGGGAACCATGGCCATGTGGTGCATATAGTTTGGTCATCACCATTTCACAGATGAGGGCCAAAGAAGCTTAGACAGTCTGGATAACTTGTCTGAATTTGCACACCTGGTTGGGTGTCACAGTAGGATTTGTACCCGGATATGCTAAACCCAGAGCTCTAAGTCATATAATAATTTTTTTTTTCACAGAAAAAAAGAGAGGAAAAAACCCCTGGATCAAGGAGCATAAAAGGGAATGATAGGTCATGATTTTTGATTTTAAAAGCCAAGTATTGTAACCACAACTGAATTTGTTAGTATATATTGTGGTTCTGCATGAGTGGTGGCTTTTTCTGTTCTCAAGGCTGCTGTTTGCTGTTATTTCAGTTCTCTCTGCTGATGGGCACAGGGCACTTGCTGAAGTGTTCTGTTAACTAGCATCACTTGTTCAAACAGTTTACTAAGCTAGCTTAAATGTAGCTGAGGTATGAGGGTCTTGTTTTGTTTTGTTTTGTTTTTGTTTTCAAGGTAGGGTCTTACTCTAGCTCATGTGAGCTGGATCTCACTCTGTAGTCCCAGGTTGGCCTCAAACTCACAGCCCTCCTCCTACCTCTGGCTCCCGAGTGCTGGGATTAGAGGCGTGCACCACCATGCATGCTAAGGGTCTTTTATACAGTACCTTCTTGGTCTCTTAGGTAGGTCCATGGTCAAAGGAACTTGCTTGCAAAGCCTGCTGGTATTGCAATTCCTCAAAACCCACATATAGTCAGATGCACCAAGTGGCACACATGCCTGGACTTTGTTTGCAGCCTTAAGAGGCCTTGACACTTCCATATTCTTTCTTTTAATATACCAGAGCAGCCAATCAGGGTGGCATCCTTGGTTATATTATATACTATTTATTCTTTGGATAAAGACCTTGGGAGAAAAACTAGTTTTTATCTGACAATGAGGGTTATTTGTATTTTCACTGACAAGTGTGTTTGTAGTAATTTTATGGCATAGCTTGTAATTGTGTCTTCAACTCTGTGTGGTCACATGAATGTTGTGACAACGTGGAATGAATGCACACTATCCTCATCCCTGGTTTTATTTTACATATTTGTTAGATGCATCCTTCTTTCTTACCTACTTTTAATTTAATTTTTTAATGATTTAGTTTTTTATTTTAGAGAGAGAGAAAGACAGAGGGAGAGAGAGAGAACTGACACACCAGGGCCTCAGCCACTGAAATCGAACTTCAAACACTTGTGTCACTTAGTGAGCATGTGCGACCTTGCAAATGTACGTTTGGCTTACATGGGCTCTGAAGAGTTGAATATGGTTCTTTTGGCTTCATAGGCAAGAGCCTTAACTGCTAAGCCATCTCTCCGGCTCTAACTTAATTTTTAATGTCCTTATAAAGTGCCTTCAACAAAATGGTGCTTTCGTATTTTTACTTACATGTACTTTTATAGTTGTGTGCATGACTCAAATAAGGGCTACTTAACCTTGCCAGAAATGAAAACCTCAGAGGTTGCCCACTGTCCTTCTTTATTTAATCTAGTGCTTGAAGTCTTCATTAGAGCATTAAGACATGAAAAATAAAAGGAATACAAATGGGAAATTAAGAAGCCAAATAATTCCTATTTGCAGATGTATGATCCTATATTTAAAACTGTGAAGCCTCTACCAGAAGACTCTCAGATCTGAGATACATTGCAAAGTAGCAGGATATGAAATTAACACATGAAAAGCAGTAGCTTATTTATATGCCAGTAATGAACTTGCCCAGAAAGAAAGTAGGAAAACTGAATCTATAATAGCTTTGTAAAAACCTAGGATTGGGGAGTTGGGCATGGTGGTGCATGCCTTTAATCCCAGCACTCAGGAGGCAGAAGTAGGAGAATTGCTGTAAGTGTGTGCCCACCCTGAGACGAGATAGTGAATTCCAGGTTAGTCTGAGCTAGAGTGAGTTTTGTTTGAAAAATAAAAAACAACAACAACAACAACAACAAAAAAAACCTAACATTGGGCTGGAGAGATGGGTCAGGCACTTGCCTATAAAGCCTAAGGACCCAGGCTCAATTTCCCAGAACCCGTGTGAGCCAGGTAAATATGTTGGCACATGCACCTGGAGTTTTTTGGCAGTGGCTAGAGGCCCTGGCATGCCCATTTTCTCTATCTCAAACAAATAATAAATAAAATGCTTTTGAAAATCTTGGATAAAATTAAAGAAGTGAAAGACAACTCTGCTATGAAATATATAAGACACTGACGAGAGATATTGGAGAAAACTAGAATATGCAACTCCTTCCATGTTTGTGCATTGGCAGAATTAATATTGTGAAACAGTCTAACATAGTGACACACTCCCCACTCAAACTCAAATGCCATTCTTCACAAACCAGAAACACATTATAAGGTTTTTATGGAAATACACAAGACCTCAAATAGTAAAAGCAGTCCTAAAAACAATGCTGAAGGATCACAATTCCTGATACCACAGAGCCGCAGTGACAAAGATGCTATGAGTATTGACAGCTGAGCTCAAATTATGCTACAAAGCCATAATGACAAAGATGGTATGAGTACTGCCATAAACCAGATAGTAGACCAATGGGATAGACTGGACGTTCCAGAAATTACCTGATACAGCTATAGTCACCCAATTTTTGACAAAGAATTCAAAAGCCTACATTGGAATAAAAGACCACTTCTTCAACCAGTGGTGCTGAGAAAACTAGATATCTACATATGGAAGAATTCAATCCCTCTCCCTGCTCAAAAATCAATTCAAAATTAATCAAAGATCTTAATATAAGACATGAGACTTTGAATCTGCTAGTGGAAAACGCTTCAAGATATAGACATAGACAAGAACTTACTGCAAAGGACTCCAGTAACATGGGAACTCATACCTAGAATTGGCAGATAAGGTTGCATACAATTAAAAAGCTTGGCAAAAATGCCAGGGTGAAGAGACAGACTCCAGAATGGGAGAATGTCTTTGCCATCTGTATATCAAACTGGGGTTAATATATAGATTATGTAAAGAACTACAAAAATTAAATACAAAACTCCAAATCTACTAGTCAACATATGTCCTAATGAATAAGATACTTCTTTTTTTAAAAAAATTTTTTTGTTTTATTTTTATTTATTTGATAGTGACAGAGAAAGAGGCAGATAGGATGAGAAGAGAGAGAGAATGGGCGCGCCAGGGCCTCCAGCCACTGCAAATGAACTCCAGACGCTTGCGCCCTCATGTGCATCTGGCTAACGTGGGACCTGGGGAATCGAGCCTCGAACTGGGATCCTTAGGCTTCACAGGCAAGCGCTTAACCGCTAAGCCATCTCTCCAGCCCTGAATAAGATACTTCTTAAGAGGAAAAAAAAAAAAAAAGACACATGTGGCCAATAAGTATTTTAAAAATGTTCAACATCAGGGAAATGCATATTAAGATACCATTGAGATTCCATCTCACTCCAATCAAAGAGGCTAATAACTTCATGAAAATGCTAACCGCATATGCCTGTAATCCCAGCACTTGGGAGGGAGAGGCAGGATTATCAGGAATCTAAGGTCACCTTTGGCTATATAGAAAGTTCAAGGCCATTCTAGCTACATCTGACTTTTGCCAAGAATAATAACAACAGATGCTAGGATGATAAAGGAAACCTTATTCACTGATAATATGTATGATGTACACTGGTATAGTCATGAAAATTGGTATGGAGGTTTCTGTAAAATCTAAAACTAGAACTACCATATGAACCACTGATGTCACTCATGAGTAAGAACGCTAAAGTCCTGCCATACTTGTTTATTGTTTATTGTTTATTGTTGCACTAGTGACAATAGCCAAGCCCAGATGCATGGAGAAAGAAAAATGTGGTACATATATGCAGTATAGTTGTATTCAGCTGTAAAGAAAAATGAAGTCATGAGAGTTTCAGGAAAATGAATAGAACTGGAAATCATTATGTTTAGTGAAATAAGCCAGACTCAGAAAGACCAATATTACATGCTTTCTGTCCCATGCAGATCCTAGATTTTAGAGTGCATGTGTGCATGTAAGTCATGAAAGTAGAAAGGAGTCTATGAGAGGGAAGAAGAGTTCTAAAGGCCGGGAAGGGAAAAAATGAGAGGGTAATTGAATACATGTGATGTGAAAGCCCAAGGAGGGTTAGTTGACAGTGGTGGGGAGAGGGAAGAGCAGCAAGAGGGGGACAAGGGAGCACGGGAAGAGGGTGGGTAAGGAGGATGAATAAGAATGTAATATGTATGAAGATGTCATAATAACCTGTTCATATACCAAAACTAACAGAAAAAGAAGTAAGCAGTCAGTCTGTGATGATTTCAGAGAAGGGCTTTAAATGATTACCTTGCTAGTTAATGATTTCATTTATAGGTACTTGACATTCATGTTGAGATAGGTCAATATTTAAATGAAAATCAAAATCTAATTAAGCTATATTATCTTCTGATAAAATCTTTGTGTTAATTGAAATTGATTATTGGAAATGCTTTGAGAAGCAAATACTTGCAACATTTCTCCATCGAAGTTACCACACGTGACCTGAGAGAATTTGTTTGTTACTGTTTTTATTTATTCATATATTTTCACAACAAATTAAAAACCTAAAATTACTATTTTTAACATGTATAAATGAGCCACCTCTGCTGCCCTGTCGTAGAGTGCTTGCCCTGCCCCTGCTTTACCAGCAGCTGTCATCATTTTCACTGCTCATGTCAATCTAACCATCTTTAAAGAGGTCCCTATTTTAAAAACAGCATAGGAATTACTTTGCTAATCTTCACAACTGAACTAGCAAGGAGATATTCTAAGAAATGAGAAAAACAAGGCAGGAGACATTAAGAATACTGTTCAAATTTCCATGGCTAGTAAGTGTTAGAGCTACAGCATGAACATGGATCTCGCTACAAAGCCTGAACCATTATCACGTCTGTCCTGCCGCCAGTGAACTCTCATATGCTGTATCCAAAGTGCTACATGACGACAGGTTGTTAGCATGGGCCCTGCTATGATTTCAGAGAACATGGGTAGTTCAGCATATTGCTGCGTCCACTTAACTTGTCATTGGTATCATTCTAACATGAGTTAAGAAGGAAGTTGGGGTCATATGTTAGTTAAAATGTGATTTTCCTAATCAGAAAATACTTTTCCAAGGAAAATTCTCCAAGTGACTAAGGCTGGTCTGTGTTTCATAGATCAAACATAGGATATAAACAATCTGTTATTACTCTGGACATTCATGGTCAGAAGACTGGAATTCAGACTGGGTTGGATGATGAACTACTGATTCAGGACTTGGAGTTCCTCTGCCAATGCACCAATATGATACAAGAATTTTGGGAATTTTGGGGTGGCCCCGGATTCTTGTCTTTATGAACTTGACAAATGAAGTCCACGGACCAGAGAAAATGGTTCAGAAAGATTGTATAGCTTAGCACTTTAGCAGAGAGAGCTTAAAGACAAGAGGAGCTTGAGAGTAGGAAGGAAGACATAGCTCTTGCCCTAGGAGACAGGGTGGGCATTGGGAAGCCCACCTCAAGACTCAGGTTAGGGTTTGTTTATGTGAGACCCCTGGATGGGCAGTGTTTGAGTCAGTGTAGTCCTGACATCAGGTGTTGGGTCAAGATTTCTAGAAAAGGGCAATCTTCCCAGAAATCATATTTCTCCAGGAAGGACATTCTTAGAAGGGGGTAGAAGGACTCCCTGGGTGGCAGAGACAAGAAAAGCCAGGCACTTCTGATGTTTCTGACCTGTAGTAAAGTGAAATGACCTGGATTTTCCCCTGCAAGCCCAAGGACAATTCCTACATTTAGCCAAAAGAAGGCTATTCATGGTAGGGCTCTGTCACCCCTAAAGCAGCTCACTACTCCAAGGGTACTGAAATCGAGAGACTGGGAATGTTTGGGTTAATGCATGTGTTTTAAAATAAATTCTTGACAATGTAAGCAGCTTAGCACTCTCTGTGTCACTTGGTAAGTACTCTGTACTTTGATTTTTAACTGCTTATTGAACTAATAAAATATTAAGTACAAAAGTAATTCCAATGTTATTTGATCATGAGCAGTCAGCGCCATGGGCCTGGTTCCTTGGCTATAAAATGAGGAATTGGAATTAAATCCTTTCAGTTCCAAACATGTGGGCAAATAAAGATGAAGCATATGGTTTAGATCACGTTTTCTTCTCCCCCTTCTAGCTCGAACAGATGGATTTGGAAGTCCGAGAAATCCCACCCCAAAGTCGAGGGATGTACAGCAACAGAATGAGAAGCTACAAGCAAGAAATGGGAAAACTTGAAACAGATTTTGTGAGTTAACATCTACCCTTTGTCAGGGTACTGGGTTTAAACCGAGCTTTCACTTTTGTTTTTCATTGTTTCTTCCTCAGCCTTCATCAGAATTGAATGTATAGTCCTCAGGGGTTCCTCCAAAAATAAGCACTCATTTTGTTTATGGACTAGCGATCACAAGTGGTTATAGAGGTAGCTGATGATGGAATTTGAGGTTATGTTGGATTTGTGACTCACAGATCCAAATCATACAGTCCTTTGAGTCTGGGTAGTATTTATTAATATTTAAAATTGACTTATAGAGCCAGAGAAATGGCTTAATGGTTAGGGCACTTGCCTGCAAAGCCATAGGACTCAGGTTCGATTCCCCAGGACCCACGACAGCCAGATGCACACGGTAGCGTGTATGTCTGGAATTTGTTTGCAGTGGCTAGAGACCCTGGCACACCCATTCTCTCTCTTTCCCTTCCTCCCCCTCAAATAAATTAAAAAGAAATTTAAAAATTAATTTAGAATCTCAACACCTAGGGCTTGGGAGGTTGCTTAGTGGTTAGGACAAGTGAGACAACCTGAGTTTGGATCCTCAGGACCCATGTAAAGCCAGACACAGAAGCATGAATGTCTGTAATCTCAGTACTCCCCTGGTGAGATGGGAAGTAGAGACAGGAGAATTCCTGAAAGCTTGCATGCTAACAAGAGACCCTGTTGCAAGCAAGGCAGAAGGCTAGCACTGACACATCAAGGCTGACTTACACACACATGAGCAAGCTCATATGCACACAGGAAAACTCACACATCTCTCTAACACACACACACACACACACACACACACACACACACACACAGGGGGGGGGAGGGAGAGAGAGAGAGAGAGGGAGAGAAAGAGAGAGAGAGACAGAGAATTTCAACACCCATTTTTTGGCCTTATATTCAGTAGCCTTTGAGATGGAGTGTCCATGGATGGACTACGTTGGATCTAAATCTTGTGAGAGTAGTGAGAGTATATCCTTATTTTGTGATGCATCTTTCTTTTCTGTTTTTTCGTTTGTTTGTTTTTTTCAAGATAGTATCTTGCTTTATCTCAAACTGACCTAAAATATATTATATATTTTCAGTTGGCTTTGAACTCACAGTAATCTTCCTACCTCAGCCTCTCAAGTCCTGGGCTTAAAGACGTATGCCACCATGCCTGGCAAGATGCATTTTTCTATCCATGTTTTTTTTCTGGGGTTAGGGCCCTATACTCAGTAGAGTTTTAAAGGAACATATGACCATCTTTCCTAAAGATAAGCTACTTTCAATTAACAGTTTGTGGAAATGATTCTTTGTTTTGATTGTCCTAGAATAATATTAGCTTTTCCTATCTAACTTTAGAGCCAATTTAACAATATAGATATAAAGCTATAATGTTAAAGTTGTTAATAATTACAGTAGAAAAGGCAAAGTGAAGCAAATACCAGTTCTGGTAATGCATCCAAAGAACAGAAAGCAGGGTCTTGAAGAGATTTTGGATACCCATATCCAGAGCAGCATTTTCATACCAGTAAAAAGACTTGAGAAACCTATGTACCTACTGATGACTGAATAAATAAATGTTTCTGTATACGATAGAATATTATTTAGCCTTTAAAATGTTACAACATTGTCAGGTTTGTTGGCAGACACCCTTAACCTCAGCACTCGGGAGGCAGAGGATCACCATGAGTTTGGGGCCACCCTGAGACTACATAGCGAACTCCAGGTTAGGCTGGGTTAGAGTGAGACTCTACCTCAAAAACTCAAAAGGAAAAATGTTACAACATAGCTGAGTCTTGAAGACATCATGCTAAGGGAAATGTTAATCACAAAAGACAAGTGTTATATAACTGTACTTAAATGAGGTCTCTACAATGGTCAGACTCAACAAAAAAGTACAATGCCAGTTTCCAGCGATGGGCAAGGGGAGAGTTCTGTTTTGTAGAGTTCTGTTTTGCAAGATGAGAAGTTCTGGTCACCACTACAATAATATATATGAATATAGTTACCACTACTGAGTTGTACACATAAAAATAGGTAAGGTAGTAAATTGTATGCCACATATAATTTACTATAATATAAAAAATTAAAGATGAAACTACTAAAATATTTCTAATAGTAAAAGGATAAAGAAATTAATGGTGGGCTGGAGAGATGGCTTAGCAGTTAAGTGCTTGCCTGTGAAGCCTAAGGACCCTGGTTCAAGGCTCGGTTCCCCAGGTCCCACGTTAGCCAGATGCACAAGGGGGTGCACGCGTCTGGAGTTCGTTTGCAGAGGCTGGAAGCCCTGGCACGCCCATTCTCTCTCTCTCCCTCTATCTGTCTTTCTCTCTGTGTCTGTCGCTCTCAAATAAAATTTAAAAAAAAGAAAGAAATTAATAGTAACTTCTTATGCAGACCTGCATAGTAAATTAGGAGTTTTGTAAAAGACCTGAGCCTTACCTGTGAGTGACACAAGCAATGTGCTGGCACATAGATCACTTATGTTTCTGAATCTGAGGTCCAGATTCATTCAGGAAGTCAAGAATTTGCAAGGGTATTTCCATCTCTGTTCCTCTCGTAGGTGTTTTATACTTTCTGGACTATACTATAACTCTGCACTACATGATCATTGGAGTCAGGCTAGGGGAAATTCTAAGATTATGAAAGTAGAGTTATTTGCAGTTAAACATTACATGTATATATGATATTACATGTATGTATTACATACACATATGATATATTTATTTATTTATTTGCAAACAGAGAGAGAGAATGAGAATGGGCACCCAGTGGCCTCTTGGCCACTGTAAATGAACTCCAGATGCATGCACCACTTTTGTGTATGTAGCTTTATGTGGGTACTGGGGAATTGAATCCAAGATGTTTGTCTTTGCAAGCAAGCACCTTTAATCACTGAGCCCTCTCTTCAGCCCTTATTTTACATTTTCATGACTGTTTTCTTGAGAAGGTGAGGCTGCTGCATTAGTCAGTGTGTTAGCTTTCTGTCACCATGACAAACACTGGAAAGAGTCAACTCATTAGGAGGAGAGGCTGATTTTTGGCCCAGTTTCAGAGAACTCAATCCATGGTCAGTTAGCTCCACTGTTTTGGGGCCGTGGAAAAGTAGAACATCATGGTGGGGACCCCAGGTGAAGCAAAGGGCTCTCTTCATGGGGATCAGAAACAAGGAGAGACAGAAAGGGGCACTTGTCTCAGTGCCCCTTGAGAGCTGCTATACCAGGAACCTAGCTTCCTCCACTAGGCCCTTTCTCCTAAAGGTTCTATCACCTTCCAACAGAGCCATGAGGTGGCCACCAAGTATTGGCTAGCCTGTGAGGCTGTGAAGGACATTCAAACTCCAAACCATGACTCACTCTGAAACAAATGCCTACTGAACTGTGTACCTATTTAAAAGTGCAATCCAAGATAGGCCTGAATTGAGAGAGGTGCAAATGCCTGTCTTCCATGCTCTGTGCAGAATACACTCTTCTCCAGCTGCTCTGTGATTGGGGGTTGGGGGTGTGATTTCTGCTCAGAAAGAATACAACATTTGATGAGGAAACTGGGTGATTTAAGAATTTGGTAGCTCAAATTTATACCCATAAAATTCTAACTAGGATTACTGTTCAAGGTAAGTGGCAAAAATAAAATGTTTGTAAGGAGTATTTTAGTTTATCTTAATTTTGTGAAATGCTTTTCCAAAGGTTCTCTATGTGGGTCTTAGAAAAATCAATGTATTTGTTGCTAAAGCTGCCGTGTCTCGGTACCATAGTCTGAAGGCTGAAGTCTGACAGAAGGACATGGCCAAAGGCAGTATTTTTAAGAAGCTTCTCGTGTTCTATAGGCAGCCTCTCCCTTTTCATGGAAGCTCCTGCACATGTCTAATCTCTCTCTTCCTGGAAGGACACCAGGCTTACTGCATTAAGGCTTAAACTAATGACCCAGTTTCACTTAATTACCAATTTTAAAACCCTATCTCTAAATAAAGTCATAGTTTTAGTAGTGGACATTAGGACTTCAACATAAATGTGAGGAAGTACAGTTCAGCCTAGACCTTTGAGTTTAGTTTTAATTTTTTCTTCTTAAATTTGTTTTCACAAGCTAAATTACTTCTGTAACATATTGGATCATCTAATATAATGTTCAGTCTACTGTTTTCTGAAAAATTTAATACTGGGCAGAGTCCTTTAGGTATTTAGAAGCTATATTCTTGGACAAGTATTCCTTTCTCAGCTATACTTTCTATTACAAAGAAAAATGGAAGCAACAACTATGAACCTAAAATGTATCCCCAAGGTTCTCATTAACTCATGTATATGTGTGTATGTGTGTGTGTGTGTGTGTGTGTGTGTGTGTGTGTGTGTGTGTGTTACTGCAACTTTCTTCTATTGTCAGGACACATCTTTCACCAGCACCTTTTATTTTTAAGACTAAAATTAATAGTTAGCATATTTAGACTGTACACATTAGTGAGGTTCGCTGATATTTTCATACATGCATACATCAAGTGTATCTGCCCTCCCCTAACACCTTTCTCAGTTCCTAAAGTGTTCCCCTTAGTTTCTTTCTGTCCCCTCTTCCCCTTTCTGTCTCTGGTGAGCACTCCATGCCGCGTTTGTACAATCTGCTTACAGTTTCCCACAGCGAACGAACACGTGGCCTTCGTCATGGGTTCCACCAGTTAGGGAGGACATGACGCCTCTGTCTTTCTGCACCCAGCACTCAGCAAACAGTCCTCACACTTTGCCGTCCATGAAGTAGCTTTTGCATGTGCTGCTTTACTTCACAGAGGGAAGAGCGCATGGAGAAGATGTGCATTATCAGCCTTCTCCACACCCGGGAACAAAAGGCTCAGATGGATTACAGACTTTGCTCAACAAGTCTTTAGTCCTACTGTATGTCAAGCCCTGCCCTAGATGATGGAAAATAACATGATGATCTGGCTTTAGTGAAAACACTAATGTGCAGAGGGGGAGGCGAGAGGAAGCTAAATAGAAACTTTATTGTATTGTAGCTGCATGTAGCAGTCAGTAAGTGTTATGAAGAAAAAGAGGGCGAGCAGCTGGATCAAGGCTAGCATGGTAGCAGGTGCCCGTTTCAGTCAGGACTCTTTGTGGCTTACGTATGAGAAGAATGTGTGGGTGTGCAGGGAGGCAGGAGAAGACCTTCCTAGGGCACTGAAAGCCTTGGTAGAAAGTCCTTGGCTTTTCCTGGAGGTTGTTGGGAAAGCTACTGGAGGTCAAGTGAGTGGTCCCTTCTTCCCTCCTCCTTCCTTCCCTCCCTCCCTTCCTTTCTTCTTTTCTTCCTTTCTATCTATCATTTATCATCTTTCTATTGATCATCTATCCATCTATTTATCTATTTTCTACCTATCTATTGTCTATCATCTATTACCTATCATCTATCTATATTATCTGCCTATAATGTATATTAACCATTATCTACCTATTATCCATCCATGTGTGTGTGTCTGTATGTATATATCTATCTATCTATTTATCTATCTATAATCTATCAATCTATCTATATATTTGTGACGGATTCTCACCATTGTTGCCTGGGTTTATCTCAAACTCCAGGGTTTAAGTGATCCTCCTGACTCTGCCTCTCAAGTAGCTAGTTTACAGTCATACACTCCTACATCTGGCTATACGAATGGACCTTTGATTCTTTACAGCTTTCCTTGTTTGTCATGTGACATAGTTCAAAAGTCTAGAAAATCTCTGCATAATTCCCTTGTCTTTTTATGCAGTAGGAATTGGTGGGAGGGATAGGTGGGAGAGAAGAAGGCAGGGTCTCATATAGCCAAGGCTGGCTTTGAACTCACCAAGTAGCTGAGGATGACTTTGGACTTCTTACCCTCTTGCCTCTACCTCCCTAAGAGCTAGGATTACAGGCATGTTCCTCCACATAAAGACTTTGGGAGGAGCCTCTATGCCCTTATACCACTGGAAAGAAATGGAGAACAATCCAGCCGTTCATGTCCTTCTTCTTTCTTGACCCTCCTCCTTCTCTGGCTGGCTTTGTCTGCTTCTGTTCTTTGGATTCTCCTGCTGTGTCCCTCTGTTACCTTGTAGGTTGTCACCACTCATAGCTTCACTGACCCACATCTGTGCTAAGCCCCCATTCCAGCACAGCTCCTCGCAGCCTCAGAGCTGCAGAACTTAGGCCTCACTAGACTCCTCTACCCCTGGTCTGCTAAGCAACAACTCACATTAGAATTGTTACTTCAGAGTTACCGCCTACATTTTTCTGTTCCGAAATTTTGCTCATTTGATAGTCACTGAGAGGTGGACACGCTGTCCTTTAACACAGCTCCCCAAGTTATCCCCCGTGCGAGCCTTCCTAACTCCCTAGTTCAGTTCTCCTCCTATTCTAACTCCCCGCTCCCACCACTCCACGATTACCTTTCCAATATGCCCACTTGAATGTGTCGCATCACTCACAAAATCCCAGAGGCCTCCTTGTTGGTTGAGTAAGAGCTGGGCAACTTCCAGGCTTTAAATCCCTTTTATTACTTCTTCACATGTCTAGTACTTTTATTGCACTGTGGGTTTTATGTTGGTGAAAGTCTATATTTTAGGATTTAAGGCCAGAGTGTGTATCTCAGCCCTTTTCCCTCATTATTGGCTCTCTGAAGAATCTTTATAAACATTACTTTTTCAGCTTTGTTTATTATATTATTGTATTCTTTTATTTTGACATGGTGCTCAGAATTGAATGCATGGCCTCACACAGGCTAGGCAAGCATTTTACCATTGAGCTGCATCAGCAACCACATAATTTTTTTTTCCTTGATCACCTCTCATCTCCCCATATGAAACTCTAATACCTTTCTGTCCATATGTTCATATATAATGCACATCAGGGGTGCTTAATTTTATAATATCTAAGATTCTTTATCTGCCCAATAACAAATTTTTGGTCCCATGAGCATGATGTAATCCAGTGGACAATGTAAGCTTTGGAGAGGCCGGGGGAGATGGCTCGCTGGGGAAAGTACTTGAGTTTGGATCCCCAGCAGCCACATAAAATGCTGATCATGCTGGTGCATGCTGTGGTCCCAGTTCTGGGGAGGCAGAGTCAGAGCATCCCTGTGGCTCATTGGCTAGCTGGTCTAGCCAAATTGGTAAGCTGTAGGTTCAGCAAGAGACCCTGTCTCCAAGAATAAGGTGGAGACTAAGGAAGATACTTTATGCTGACTTCTAACCTCCATGTTCTCTCTGTCTCTGTCTGCTCTTTCTCTGTCTCTTTCTCTCTCTCACATACATGCATACAGGAACAAACATACACACAGGCACTAACACCAGACACATGTACACATGAGAGAGAGAGAGAGAGAGAGAGAGAGAAAGGAAGACACAGAGAGAACCCTGCACCTCACTGAGGCAATTATGCTGTGCCTGCAGATCAGCCACATCCTCTCAAAGTGCGCAAAGTGCGTTGACACCTTTATTATGACATGTAGAGCAGCCCTGCCTTTAAGGGGTGGCCTCTCATGGACTGTCTCTGAATGACTGCGGTGTTCAGTGAGCGCTGTCTCCTCTATCTGGTCAGAATTCACCTCTGTGCACTGAACGTCGAGAACCATCATCGAACCCACAACGTCCCACCATCTCTTCTCTCTGAGACCTCACGTAGTCCGAGCCTTTGTGTATGTAAGTTCACTTTCAGCCAAAGACTCAAGAGAGCCCCAGTACTGATTTCTGGGGCTCCTTCTGGGTGTGGCTCCCTTCTCACCATTGCCCTGCAGAATTTCACCCATCTCAGCAGCCCCAAACTGCATGTAGGCTGCCCAAGCTCAGAGCCATGTTGCCCTCCGCGTGGGCTCCTCCTCAGTCTGAAAGTTTCCAGGCTGAGTCTCTTGTGCGGCTTTCCCCAGGGGTTTCTCTTCTCTAGTAGACATGCAGTTAGTTTTGTGTGAATGAATCCTATGATTAGAAATGGGAAGTTCAGTGTAATTTTCTTTTTTATTATTTTTAATAAAGAAAATTTTCTTCTTTTAATATTTTTATTTATTTATTTGAGAGCGAGAAAGAGGCAAAGAAAGGGAGAGAGGAAAAGAGAAAGAGAGACTAGTGCACCGGGGCCTCCAGCCACTGCAAACGAACTCCAGACGCATGTGCCACCTTATGCATCTGGCTTATGTAGGTCCTGGGGAATTGAACCTGGGTCCTTTGGCTTTGTAGGCAAGTACCTTAACAGCTAAGCCATCTCTCCAGCCTATGGTTTTCATGTTTAGCCAGTAGTTAGTTGTATATATCTGAAAATGAAAACAGTAGTTCTAGTATTTCCAATGACCTATCAGAGGAGTTAATTTTTAACTGATATCTGCTGAAAAGATTTTTACAAGTGAAACTACTTGTAATCCTAGTTGCGGGACATTAAGGCAAGGGAGTAGCCATCCTTATGTGCCCGCTGGCCCTGGCCGTCACCACTGTTTCTGATGACTCTGCTCAGGTGCCTCATTTCCTCCTGGACCTGTGGCCTCTGCTAGGCTCCTATTGCTTATTGGGGCGTTCTGTAGTCTCAGATGAGGTTAGGAATATGAAGCCCAGATGAGTTCATATCTAGTCCTCTTATTATTTTAGATGAGGAAGTGGAGGTGAGAGGAAGCAAACTGCTTCACTTAAAGAGCCAGGGCCAGATTCCAATACCTAATATCATATCCTCACCTTCATCCTCTGCATATCCTCTTGTGCAATTTTAGTTCTGAACATTTTGAAAAGCTATTTGGTAAGCTCTACATATTTGAAAGCAAGGCTTTAGAAAATTAGAACTCATGTGTTTTTGCTGTTCTCTTCATTTATATTTCAGTATTAGTATGAAATTCCATTAGGGCTTATGAAATGGAATGAATGCATGAAACAGTTGTTTCAAATTTAGACAGCAGGTAGCACAATTCCCTAGAGAAGAGAAGTGTGTGAAATGAACTCCACAGTGTCCATCATGTTAGAATGTTCTAGGAAAATTAATCAGGGCAAAGAGAAAAAAAAAAAAATGAACTGAGGGTCTTTTCCAAGCTGAAGATAGTCTGTTTCTTAACAAAAATGAAATCAACCAAATAACTCCCCCCAGGTTTATAGATAAAAATCTCTAAACTTGTACAAAAATTTGACCAGTCTCAGTAAATAGAGAAAGGAACAAGTCACTGGTACTCTAGGATAAGGTTCCAAAGGATGTGGAGAAGGTGTGTTGATTCAGGTTTTTCTCATCTCTGGAATGGCATTGTGGTGCTAGCACCACCTTGTGGTTTCTTTGTGAGTTGCATTTCTTTTTTTTTCCTATAACAAAGCTGAACTTCCTTTAAGACACACATCTACAGAAAGGTGGAGGGTTGGATTGTAATGAATGTTAGAAGTGGAGCTCTTTAGCCTCAGTCTCAAGTTCACAGCTCTCCCAGGTCAGTGGTACCTGAATGCTGTCCCTTCCCTGTTTGGCAGGCTATGTGATGTGATTGTTAGGCCAGCTCCTAGCGTAGCGCTGTCTACATCAGAGAATGGCACTTCTATTGACAGTCTCAGCAGTGAGGCTGAATGGTCCTGGAAGCCCAACTACCTGCAGACTACCGGAGCTGGTCCCTTAGGTCAGGGTTCAAAGGATGTTGTGGCGCAGCTGGAAGCTTTTGCTGCCACTACCCGCACCGCCTCTTCACAGGCGAGTGGACAGCCTGAGTAGCTGAGGGGAGTCAGTGCGCATCTTCTTTTTTTTTTTTTTTAAATCTGAGGCTAAAGAAGTGTGAATGGGGAAGGTGAATTTAAATTTTTACATTTGTTTGTCAAAAGGTCAAGAACTTGATGCTTCTGTTTATATTTTTTCTTTCCTATACTTGTGGTGTCCTGAGACATTTTAGTTCTATTTTTTGGAAACAAGGAAATCCTGACGACACGGGTTAGAGGTTTGGACAGCCTCAGGGGTAATGCATAGCCATTATTGTATCTCCTAATCCTGCAGGCACATGCAGGGATTCTAAAATTAAGTAAGAGAGCCAGGCCAGGCAGAATCATCTCAGAAAATTCCCTTCATTGTGTGAACTTAATTAACGTGGGTGCCATTTACAAAAATTATACTCCTTCAATTTTGTAGAAAAATTCTCAATATAAAGTAATTTGACATTAAAGAAAAGTACAAAGAATGAAAAATTCATTTTAGCCTTATTATCCCACAAGAATCACATTTTACTTTTTGGCCTATTGTCTGCCAATCTCTCCTTCTCTCCTTTGCATAACTTATTATTTTATTTTCCATAATAATGAGGTTACTCAGTCCACATTTGTGAATGTGTGTGTGTACGTGTGTGTGTGCACGCATGCTATGCATGTACACACACGAATGTAGAGTCCAAAGTATAGCCTCAAATGTTGCTGTTCTTAGGTATCGGGTGTTGTACACTTTTTTTTGAGACAGGATCTTTCGCTGGTTTGGAGCTCACCAAGTAGTCTAGATTAGATGGTTAGGGGCCCGAAGCATCCCCCTGTGTCCTCTTCAGCCCTGGGATTTTTAAGTGCATTCCACCCTATCTGGCTTTTTTACAAGGTTTCTGGAGGTTGAAATCAGGTCTTCATGCTTTCAAGACAAGCACTTTACTAACTGAAACATCTCCCAGCCCTCAATCTACATTTTTTTAAAGACACAACTTATAAGTTGGTTTTTTCTATTTCTATAAATTCTTTTATTTTATTCTATTTATTTATCCACTTGTAGAGAGAGAGGCAGATAGAGAGAGATAATGGGCACACCAGGGCATCCAGCCACTGCAAAGGAACTCCAGATGTCTGTGCCTCCTTGTGCATCTGGCTTACATGAGTACTGGGGAATTGATCCTGGGTCCTTAGGCCTTCTTGGGCAAATGCCTTAACTGCTAAGCCATCCCTCCAGCCCGATTTCTATAAATTCTTGATCATTTTAATAAGTATATATATTTCCTTCAGTGAACTCAACTTCTATTGAAGTCTAACATTTCATTTATTCCATCCATAATTTATTGTGCTGCAGTGATGTATTCAAACAGTTATTTAGTCAGGATCCTCTCTCACAAGGCATTACCAAAGAATATCAACAGTTTTGTAACTCTTAGTAAAATATGCCCAGAATACATTTTTATTGTTGCTCATTGGATCATTTTCTTCTTTCTCCATATTTCTCTTCTGCAGTAGAGTGTGATTTAAAAATGAAAGTCATAGATGGACCAGGGCTAAGTAGTCTCTACACATGGTTTATTTAATATCCAAACTTTTAGATGGGAATGATTGTTATCATCTATGACTGTAGAGATTTTACAGGCTCAAGAATTAAATATGTTTCTTTCCCCAGTAACTTCTTCCTTGGAAGATTCAGTAATGTTGGCAAGACTAGCAGATGTTGGTGGCTCTCCAATCTGGCCTACTCTGAGCCAATTTTACAGACTCAATATTTTTCAATCAGAAACTAAAGAATATTGCTTTCAGTCACTTGCCCATGACTGACTTATAGAGGGGCAAAATGGCTGTATTCATATAGTATGTGCATTTTGCACATGACTGGCCTGCAGGGGAAAGGAATGGCTGCATTCATGTTGCATGGGCATGTTGCACACTTTATACCTACGCAGTATGTCCATATTACACACTATTTTCATGCAGCATGTTGCCCACTATTTTCATGCAGTGTGTACATGTTGCAACTTTATACTCATGCAGGACACGTTTCTTGCACACTTCATGCTTAAGCAGTATGTGCATGTTGCAGCTTTATATGCATGTAGTCATGCGTGTTGCACTCTTTATACTCATGCAGCACTTGCATTTTACATGTCTTATACTCCTGCAGTGCGTGCATGTTGCACACTGCATGTGCATGCACTGTTGTGTTCTGCAGCTTTATAGTCACGAGTGCACACATGCTGCAGCTCACACTCATGCAGGATGTGCATGGAGCGCACTGTACTTGTGCAGTACCTGCGTGCTGCACACTGCGGTGCTTGTGCAGTACTGCCTGTTGCACACCTCACATTCATCCAGTACATGCTAGTTGCACACCTTTCACTCATGCAGCACCTGCGTGTTGCACACTTTATTTTCTTTATGAAGACGATTTTCCATTACCAGGCTCCAGTAGGTAAACTGTTAAAAATCATCATACAATGGCTGTCTTTGTAGAGTTCCTTTTTAATGCTTTAGCCTTGGGAAATCAACTCATGGGGCCCCATTAATTTCAGACAGCACAGGAAGGGGGCCAAGACCAAAAACTCTGTCCTCAGCTGTAGTCACCGCCTTCTGGGGGCTGATCCCCGCCAGCGTGTCACGCTCACGCTGCTCTTCTTGTGCAGGAGGTTGTAAAGAGCTGCCCTTCTTGAGTCTTCCACCCCCATGTGCGCAGGAGTGAAGCAGATGTGCTAGTATGGCATTGTTGGTCTTAAGTGCTAAACTGGAGATTGGTCCTGGTAGACTTGAAACTTTGACACATTTTTCTAGTGTGACGCTTTATGATGACTGCTTTGGTCTCAAGGTTGTAGTCTAGACTGTAACAATCGCTTCCGTGTCCACTGACGTCAGCAAAGTTGGCACATGTGCTGGGATAGATATGTGTGTATGTGTGCATCCACCTGTGCGTCCTTGTTTTATTTCCTTATTTTATTATGATAGTACATGCATTATTTTATGCTTTATTACATTATTTTATTACGACATTGAATTCTGTGCTGAATTTTATAGTTTAATTGAAATTTTTATAAAAATAATGTTTTTTCATCATTGAAATTAAAATTATGGTGCCATTTTCTGGCAAGGGGGTCATTTACGAATTATTGTTATGTATTTATGATATATTGTTCCTAATTAGCTATGCAAATGAATTATACATCTTCCAAAGAAAGTGCTAATTTTATATATATAAGTATAAATATATGAGTATATATAAATATAATTAGTTTTAATGTGGATGTCTCTGTTATAGTCCCTCTTACATGACAAATGATTATCAACTTTCTTGTTGTTTGCTTCTGTCGGCAAGCTAATTTGATCTTTCCTAGAAAATAAAAAGATAAAAATGGATAAGATTTAGAAGATTAATTATAAGCCTGTGACAAAATTGACTTTATCATTAGTCACTAGATGGCACTGTTTGTTTGCAGAGTGCCATTACAAAAAGAAAGAAAGAAACTATGATAGTAACTGAAATTATGGCCTCATGAATAAAATATTTCTGGTGGGATTTGCATTTCTATATTGGCTGAAGACACTGTGTTGAATGTTTTATTAACCAGCCCAGTGCAACTGTCAGCCTATTAAAGAGATCCAATGGTCCCTGTTTAGATAAATAAACTAAATAAATCCAATTCGTCAAATTGTGTTCCTGGCTGTTTATTTTCCATTCTTTTGATGTACAGTTTATTTTAAGTTAAAGCCACATCGGTTTAAAAATTAATGGGAAAATGTTATTTGGCGTTTGGAACATGAAGAAGCTAATTGCCATCGTCAAAAAGCCGTCTCTGTTTCAACGTGGACTGTTTGCTCGCAAATAGTAAACTTCCTAGGGGTTGCTGAATACATGTCTCAGGGTCAAAAGTCATCTGTTATTTTAACACATAGGCCAGAAACAGCTCTCAGCATTTGGGGGTTCCTGCCTTATTTTTCTGGGGAGAAAACCTTGTACTTTTCCTTAGAGCATGCTCAGTTCTCAGGTATGGTACACTGTTCCTTGGAAAGAAGGTGGCTAATTGATTTTTAAGTGAAACGCCTTTTACAAAAGTCCTTGTGAGTAACGTTCCTGGTGAGTATCAGGTGTGGAAGAGCTGGTGGTATTGGGTTGTGATGTTTGCTGATGAAGCCAGAGGCCTCACAGCAGTGTGACTCCAAACAGAACCAGTTCCTGTGTTCTTTGTCCTGTAATGTTCAAGGGACCTGGAAATGCATACATGTGCCATATAATACCACCCTGAACTAGACATTTCATGCTTGGCCCCAGGGCTAAGATAGTATTTGGATAAAGTATGTCAGTTTTGTGCTTTACTTAAAGTAAGTTGGTAACTTGAAATGATACATCGTAGTTCTGACTTCTCATTTTATTTTTCATGAATCTTCACTTGCTTTGTGTGCTGTTCTTACTGTCCTTTAACCTGATTCTACATTGGTGAGGCTCAGAATAAAACTAAAATGGGCTAGGCACTTTTGACTTAGCACGTGGGTTGGAAGGCTGGGCCAGGCCTGCTCTTGGGCAGAGGGTCCCAGCTGTGATGGATAGTGTGTGAAGGGCTGTGCTGTGTCGACTGTTTTCAGCTTTCTTGTACTGGAAGTTCAAGTAGCACCAGAATAGATTTTGCCAAGCTTGGCTGTCAACTTCAGGTTGCTGTGAGCTTAGCAGGAGCTGTGTACTCATATGCTCTCATTTCGATTTATGTGGTTTTGTCTGCCTGTGTGTCCTTCTAGTCCAAAGTTTGGAAAAGCTATATGTAAGAGTGAAACTAGATAGAAAAGAGGCAACCCCTTCCCTCTTCCTTTTTTTGACTTTCCTTAAAGTTCGTGAGATCATAGATGAAGTGGCTCCAAGTGCCTCAAGTACCTCTGAAATGCTAGACGCTGCCACCTTGGGAAACCCCAAAGAGAGAGGCTCACATCCTTACTAGATCTCACTAGTTTTCATGTCTTTGTAAACATGGATGCCACTACAGATCCAGTTTCAGCCTCGAAGAATCCCAAGAAATGTCCACAGCTCCTCACTCACCATCTGCTCCCTGGATGTTTCTTGAAACAAGTACCAGGTGATGATGCTGTGAAGCAGGCTCCTTTAGTGTGATGAAGAATTGATCTGCAGCTGTGTCCTAAAACAGTGTCGGATTTATTCTTTGGAAAGTCCCCTTTCATGACATTGGCCTTAGTGAGAAATTTCTAATTACATAAATGAAGCAAGTTTCATAAAACTATATTCAGTGCTTCAAAATAAGCATGCCCTTTCTTAATTTTTTGTATTCTAAATTTTCATATCTGACACTCCTGACTTTTATGATCAAACATTGCATCTCCACATATGGATTGGCTAGCATTTCTTGTTCATTTGATTTTTCTTTTACTTTCACCTCTCACTGTGTATTATACTGGTATGTTACATAAGTGCATTTTAAGTGAGCAGACATTGTAGATTGAGCATATTTCACTTCATACCACCTACTTTGTTCACTGCTTTTTTTACTTTGATAAACTTCATCTAAAATTCATTTTAAAGGAAGTAAAACTAAAGTTGTCTTATTCATGGACGCATTTGGGAAGGGGAACATTTCTGCCTTCATAGTGGTAGGCCTGAAAGTTTATAGTCTCTTCTTCAGTGAAATCTGAACTTCTTCTTTTCTTTTTTCTACTTACTAGGAATGTTATTCCTAATTCTATCTGAATATATATATATATATACATACATACACACACACACACAAACACACACACACATATATATGTATGTATGTATGTATGCATATTTTCCCCAAGGTAGGGTCTCACACTAGTCCAGGATGACCTGGAATTAACTGTGTATTCTCAGGGTGGCCTTGAACCCACAGTGATCCTCCTACCTCAGCCTCCTGAGTGCTGGGATTAAAGGCATATGCCACCATGCCCATTACTCCTGTGAACAGAAGTAATCCTGTAATGAAAGAATTTAGTTAAAGACTAAAGTATCTCAAGGTCAGAAGATTCCTTGAATATCCTAAAAACAAACTGTCTTTCTCAGTGCTTCTGTGGGCTCGCTGCAGGAGCTCACACAAAATATATATATTTTTTAATGACAGACACAGAGAGAGAATTGGTGCGCCAGGGCCTCCAGCTACTGTAATTGAACCCCAGATGCGTACATCGCCTTTTGCATCTGGCTTACCTGGGATCTGAGGAGTAGAACATGTGTTCTTAGGCTTTGTAGGCAAGTGCCTTACCTGCTAAGCCATCTGTCCAGCCCACTGTCTGATCTTTTATTTGAAGACCTTATTTGCATTTCAGAAATACTGTGTAACTATTATGAGACACTTGCTAGAGATGGTTAATATCTTTCTTTTAAAAAATATTGTGTGTGAGCTAAATGTGGTATGTAGTATCTCTATCTTTTTTTTTTTAATTTTTTTGTTCATTTTTATTTATTTATTTGAGTGTGACAGAGAGAGAAAGAGACACAGAGAGAGAGAGAGAGAGAGAATGGGCATGCCAGGACTTCCAGCCACTGCAAACAAACTCCAGACGCGTGCACTCCCTTTTGCATCTGGCTAACGTGGGTCCTGGGGAATCAAGCCTCGAACCAGGGTCCTTAGGCTTCACAGGCAAGCGCTTAACCGCTAAGCCATCTCTCCACCCCGTCTCTAGCTATCTTACACTATAACAAGTGGTAATAGTTAGAAAAGCCCAGGACCTATAGGCCTGAGACTCAGGCACAAGGCATGTTCGTTGTGCTTTAGTTTCCTGCTCTCCACATTTGTATTCTGCCTATCTACTGGGGGATATGAGGGTCCAATCAGGTAATACATGTAAAAAATTTTGAGAACTGCACTAATTCTTTTTTTAAAAAATATATTTTTATTTATTTATTTGAGAGAGAGAGAATGGATGCCTCAGGGCCTCCAGCCACTGCAAACAAACTCCAGATGCATGTGCCTCCTTGTGCATCGGATTTTGTGGGTCTTGGGGGATCAAACCCCGGTCCTTTGACTTTGCAGGCAAGTGCCCTAACTGCTAACCCATCTCTCCAGCCCCTGCACTAATTCTTTACTCAGTGGCTTTCCTGTGAACAGAAGTAATCCTGTAATGAAAGAATTTAGTTAAAGACTAAAGTATCTCAAGGTCAGAAGATTCCTTGAATATCCTAAAAACAAACTGTCTTTCTCAGTGCTTCTGTGGGCTCGCTGCAGGAGCTCACACAAAGCACGGACACAGGAAGTCTGCCATCATGTTTGTAGACATGACCTTCTAAGTTGAATTGCTTTTGTATGCTAGCACATTTTGCTTTGTGAAAGACATCTTAGAAATTAGTCTATGGTAACGGCAAGCAAGGTTTCTCCTTGACCTTGTGGTAGCAAAGTCAGAATTAAAGGTAGATGAATTATGATATTATATATTATTTTATGTCATTTCATTGTATGTATTATGTTACTATTTAGAGTTGTATTTGTGCTGAGTTTTCATCCAGAGTTCTTTGAATTTCTTTCCTATTCCTTCTCCAATTTCTATTAGAGACTATTAGAAGTCACTGCCTTGACTAGGCCAGACATTAGCCCAATGTATTAAGAGACTGAATTGAGGGAAGACTCTGTAGGGTTTCTTAAATATTGTCAGGAATATGAACCGACTTGACTACGGCATGCCTAAGACAATCAAATAGCCCTGTATTCTGGGGGTCCTAAATATTTTCATATACTAAGAATTTTGTCTATTATATGCCCACATATGTAAAATAATGTAATATGCAAGGAGAAATAATATGGTGGTAACTAAGATGGCATAAATCATGTTGTCACCAGAAAAACATATTTTCAAATGAAAGAACTAGTCGGGAAACAGAGGAATAAAATTTTCAAGCTGGTGTCATTTGTATTTACTTCTTGAAAGTTAGTTTTCAACACTTCGTTTTTCATTGTTTTAGTATCAGTTGCCATCAACAAAGTACCTGTACTTAGTACCTGTTGTGCACCAAGCACAGTGTAAAGGGATCCAAATATGAATAGACTTTGTGTGTTTGTCTGTGGGACCTAGGGTCTCCTACATACTAGGTAAGCATTCTAACCCTGAGCTCCTGAAATAGGGCTCATAGCCTTAACAGTTATAATACTGTGGTAAGCAGAAGTATGGGGGGATTAATAGGGTAATATTTGAAAACAGGAGCAACCGATCCAGGTGCATGCGTGCGTGTGTGCATGCATGTGTGTGTGTGTATTATGAATGAGATACCCTGGAGGAGTGAGGAGCCGAGCTGAGGTTTTAAGGATGAGGAGGAATTTGAGAGAGGAGTATAATCAGGTTGAATAAAGAGCATAAACAAAAGCAGATGGGGTTGTGCAGGGCAGAGGCTGGAGTGGCATGTGGGGTGGAAATATTTGAAATTGCTCCAGGCATAAATAGGGGCCCAAACCTTGGTCCCCAAAGGGTATTGCTTATTAGAGCCTGGCTATATTTTAGAACTCCTGATGCTGGACTTCCACTCCAGACTTGTGATTTAATTGGTGTGGGGTATAATTTAAACATCATGAGGGCTTTTTAAAAAATAAATTTCCTCAAGAGATTCTCTGTACAGGGGCATTTGGAAACTAGTGAGCTAGTATGGGACCCTGAGCCAGAGAGTTGGGCAAAACTTTGTTGGTTAAGTTGAGCAGCTCAGTTCTTACCTCATTTGTGGTTAGAAGCTGGTGGAAGAGTTCACACAATGGGTAACATGGTAGCTTTCACCAAATAAAGCACTTAAAGAACAAAGCTCTTTCATATGCATTGAAATGCCATTTAATTGCATTTTTATCTTTTTACTTTGAAATCCTTAAAATTATTTTAAATTAAAAAAAATTTCAAGGGCTGGGGAGATGGCTTAGCAGTTAAGGCACTTGCCTGCAAAGCCAAAGGACCTAAGTTTGATTACCCATTACCCACTTAAGCCAGAATGCACAAGATGGCACATGTGTCTGGAGTTCCTTTGCAGCAGCTATAGGCTCTGGCATGCCCATTCTCTTTCTATCTGTCTTTCTCTCTCTCAAATATATAAATAAACTATTTAATTTTTTTTGAGTTACAAGCATCATTATCTTACAATAACAGCTTCTCACATTTTTATCAAGTTACTTTAAAAAACATTTCTTTCAATATAGATCGGTTTTAGGGTTGCATTTAGCTGTAGAAAACAGACAATATGTACATACATCATTTTTCTCTATAGCAAAATGAATATTTTATATTTTTACTTGGGCTTAGAACAAAACAGAATAAAACCTTGAGCTTTTTTTAAAAAATATTTTTTATTTATTTGAGAGAGAGAGAAAAGGGGAGTGCAGATAGAGGGAGAGAGAGAGAGAGAATGGGCATGTCAGGGCCTCCAGCCACTCCATACAAACTCTAGATGCATGTGCCACCTTGTGTATCTGGCTTATGTGGGTACTGAGGATAGAACTGTATCTTTAGGCTTCAGAGGCAAGCACGTTATCTGCTAAGCCATCTCTCCAGCCCAAAACCTTGAGCTTTTTATTGCCAATGTTACAGTCAGGTTCGCATTGCTGGCATAAATCACCCAACCAAAAGCAGCTTGTGGGGAAAAAAAAAAAAAAGTTTATTTTGGCTTACAGACTCGAGGGGAAGCTCAGTGATGGCAGGGGAAAATGACGGCATGAGCAGAGGGTGGACATCACCTTTGCCAACAACAGATGGACCATAGCAACAGGAAAGTGTATCAAAACACAGGCAAGGGAACACTGGCTGTAACACACATAAGCTGCCCCCAACAACACACTACTTCCTGGAGGCTTTAATTCCCAAATCACCAGCAGCTGGGAACCTAGTATTCAGAACATCTAAATTTATGGGGACATCTGAATCAAACCACCACATTCTGCCTTTGGCCCCCACAAACTGGAAGCCATCCATGATATAAAATACAATGCATTCATCCAACTGTGAAAGTCCCCATAGAGTTTATCAATCCCAATGTGATGTTCAAACATCCCATAGTGTGAGATTTTCTAACTGAGCCATAATACCAAAACAACCTCAAAAAACCCACAATGGCACAGAATGAATATTCATACTACAAAATATGGCATTAGGTATGACAAGGAAATATTCAATCAATACAAGATTTAAAATAACCAGGGCAAACATCACACTCTGTAGCTCCAAGTCCAACAACTATAGCCAGTGACAAATCTCTAAGCTCGATAATTCTAACCAGCAACAAGTCTCTGGAGTTCCAATTCTGCCCTAGCAGTTCCATGACAATTCTTGTACAAAACTAAGTTACCATTAGTCTTGTAAGACTTCACAGAGTAGACAGAAAAACTATGTGCTCTCTTGAATGCTAGTAATCTCTATTCAGAGAAAAGGAAGTGTGGTTGTGCAGATTGTGGGATTCCATTATGGCCAGTGTCTTCATTAATCTTTACACACATGCTCTTTGCCACCTATATGTCTGTACTTTCTCTTGGCAGTGAGCTGAGTAAATCTGGAATAGAAAGAAAGGGAGAACATCTACATGGTACCAAATAATGATAGCTGAGCATTGATGTAGGGAAAACAACTTATAACCAGTAGTAGAGTTTCTACAGGGTTCCTGGCTTCTTATTTAGGAGGAAAACTGAAGTTCCTTGTATGGTTGGATTGGAAAATTCCCACTTTACATTTCTAATAATGTATATGATATCAGTTTAACTCTTATGATCATCTTAAATAATATCTAGAATTTTAAATTTTGAAGCTGTCTTTTGGACTATTTCTGAGTAATATTTGTTAAATAATTTGGTTAGAAAAATACTACCTGTGTTGAAAACAAGGGCATTTTAAAATCTATTATTTTTTATAGCAAAATAATGAGTCTTTAAAATTTTTTTTGTTTTATTTTATTTATTTGAGAATGACAGACAGAGAGAGAGAGAGAGAGAGAGAGAGAGAGAGAGAGAGAATGGACATGCCAGGGCCTCCAGCCACTGTAAATGAACTCCAAACATGTGTGCCCCCTTGTGCATCTGGCTTACGTGGGTCCTGGGGAATCAAGCCTCAAACTGGGGTTCTTAGGTTTCACAGGTAAGTGCTTAACCACTAAGCCATCTCTCCAGCCCATGAGTCTTTGTTTTTAAGCAGAGTTTATTGGGTGAGCAGTTTGGCTTGTGTGCGTATTATTTTGCTGTATACTTTGAAGTCATAGAAATTTTCCTATGTTTTTCTATGTTTTTATCATATAAATTGACCTTGTTTGAGTTATTTGTTACATCCCATAGAAGATTCTATGGAAGTAATTTGTCCATGGTCAGGGAATACAGTCATGAGGTGAAATTGTTGTCAGTGCATTTATATCTGAGAAGGCCTTGGGTCTGCTACTCTGTTCAGCAAAACTGTACTTTCTGACTTAAGCAGAAGATGGCCATAGATGGCACTGTGGCTCACACTGATATTTAAAATATACCATATTGTGGCATTTTGAGAGAGAAATTTCCAAGTTCCAATAAGCTCTTTGCATTGACATTACTTTTCACTCTGAATTCGTGTAAGCCCAGCAAAATCAGAAGTGCTGACTGTGGTTTTACTTGCAGGGCATACATACTGTCTGTAACAGGTCACCAAGCTGCATTCCTTGTGCTTTTGATAATGTCTTTGGCAATTCAGTTTCTTTTAACACCATGTGTACAGACCCTTTTTCCATAGGGGTGGCACCTAAATGTGAAAATTAAAGCCTGGCATCCCCATGCTTCCTGCTCTTATCTTTCCAAAAGCATTGTTGGCACCCAACCACCAAATCAAGGCATTTTGTCTCTCAAGTTCTGTCATGACTGGGGCTAAGTAACTGTCACTGGCAAGTGACCCGGGGCACCAATTGGGCAATGGGGAAAGAGAGAAAAAAGAAGTGGGAATGGGGGCAAACAAAGGCTGAAAGAAAGGAAGGCATGCTGTAGAGGTGAGGATGCCAGCAGCAAGAGCCCCAGGTGCCAGCTGTTGGTGCCTGTTCAGAAGTCTGCCTGTGCATGCTATGTCCGCAAGCTCTTCAGAGCTTCTTGGAATCCATGCAGTATTTGGAAATATCTCAAAGTACAGATGTCTGCTGTCATTAAATTCATATTTGCCTTAAGAATTTTACTAGTTCTCCAGTAAATAATAATAATAAAATAAATATAAAACAATCTCCTCCAAGTCAGAGGAGAACTATTTGCTGTTCAAGTACAAGAACCTAAGTTTTGTTCCAGAACCCACCTAAAAAGCTAGGCATGATGGTGCACATTTGTAACTCAGTTCTGGGAAGGATCCCTGGTGCTTGCTGGCCAGCTCGGCTAGCCTACTTGTCAAGTTCCTTGCCAACACAAGACCCTGTCTTTTCTTTATTGTTGTTTTTAAGAAGATGGCATTTCTGAGCAATAACAGCTGAGATAGTCCTCTGCCTTCCACGTGCATGTGCACACACATGTGCCTGTGCACATGGGCATGCATATAACACGTATACATACACATACATGAAGTGAAAGATTCCATTGCTTCAGTGTGGCTTCTACATGCACTTGGTCAAGAGGCTCCACCTGGCGACAAGTGATGTCTCGTGTTTTCATACAACATGCTGTAACCTGGGGTGTTGACGGGTGCCTTCCTGCCTCAAAGGCAGATGATTGCTTTTAGAGCAAAGACATATTGTTCCTCTCTTAAATAAACACTGGTAATAGCAGACCTTCCCTCTGGTCTGGAACAGAGTCTCTAAACCTCAGTCCTATTGAGATTTGGGTTGGGCCAGTCTTTGTTGGTGTGTCTTTGGGGTGTTTATCAACTTCTAAGCCTCTACCTTCTAAATGCCAGCAGGCATCTAGTCCCCACTCATGGCAGTCAGAAAACCTCCAGATATTTCTGCTGTCTCTTTGGAGGCAGAATTGTCCCTGACTGAGAGCTACTCATCTCCAGTGAGCTCTGACAGGGGCTCTCGAGGGGGAGCCAGTGTGTGAATTGATGGTTATGCATCTCTCACAGGTAGATATCTACCTGTATACCATTTACTCTCCACAGCCAGGTGGTAATCCAGACAGGAGGTTATGAAAAGCTAAGGCGGGGTTTGAAGAACTGGCTCAGCAGTTAAAGGCTTGCAAAATTTGCTTGCAAAGTCTGCTGGTCCAGGTTTGATGACCCAGTACCCACATAAAGCCAGATGTACAAAGTAGTATATGTATCTGGAGTTCATTTGCCGTGACAAGTAGCCCTGTTGTACCCATTCTTTTTGACTCTCTCAATCACCGTCTCTCTATCAAACAAATAAAAATACTTTTAAAAGAGAAAAGCCAAGGCACTTTCCTAAGTTTTCACAATTTGGATCCATGGCTTTGAATCAATCCTTAGCTGACACTAAAGTTGTAAATAATATTGTCTTACATGTTTTTTTTTTCCCCAAATGTCCTTGAAGTTTCTGCTAGACCAATGTTCCAGGCTACAGAGTATGAAGATGACACAGTCTACCAAGCAGCCTGTATTTATTCCCACAAGCTGTGAGCTGGGGAGGAATGTGACACAGCAGGAGGAACCTACACTCAGGGTCCAGAGTTCGGCACTTAGGGCTGCCTCTGGCGCTGGCTAGCGAATGCCACTGGGCAAGTCCCAGCTCAGTTTCTTCAGCTCTAGAAAGCAGGGGTCAGTCTTCATGCTTGCTAAGGTCAGGGAGCTCCTTGTCTGATGATGTTGAAATTGCAGTATGTGATATATCAAGATGAGTAAAAGTTTTTATATTGCTTTAAGATTATTCTGCATGCTGGTTAAGACAATTAGTATGCTTTAAAACCTTTGGCTCAACTTTATCTATTAATCTCGTATTGATATGTGTCCATTTCCACAACTCCAAGACCATTATTCACTTCCTTTGTGAAATCGTTTCTAATTATCTTTCCTGTCATCATAGATTTTCTTTGATTTTCATTCACCTTGATTCTTACATGTGTAGCCTATTCCAACTCACACCTGGTTTCCATCTCAGCGCCAAAATGATTTTTCACTTACTTGCATTTTAATACTACAGCCAATAATAATATATTCAAGAGAAGAAACTGAGCCTTCTGCCTTATGTTTTATGAGCTCTCCCAGTCAGGAGTGCTCACCTTTCGACATTGTAGCACAACCTTATCTACAGATGTGTTGGGTTGCAGTCACAGCTATCTTGGGATGCATGTGGCTATGGACTGCAGGCTGTGCATGTCTTTATCACAGACGCTGTACAAAGTGGTTGCTCACTAAATGCCTACGGAGTTCATTTTAAGACCCAGAGTCTATAATTTTAAGGCAAAGTTTTGAAAAGAAGCAACCTCTCTGATAAATGTTGGTGTACAACTTCTAAGGTTTTCAGTCAGCATATTACTGTGGTATGAATTGTTAAATGCACTTTTTATTAAACTTCAGTGGAACAAGATAACACTGCTGTGTATTAACAGTGCATGCTTCCCCTGTTCTGACTCCTCACATTTCTCAGACTTGGGAATTAAGATGCTTCAGAATGAAGGTTCTTTAATGCTCCATTAAGCCCATCTTTTCAGAAATAGCCCCACGTGGGAAAATGTGACATGTGCATTGCCAGAGAAGAGCTGGTAAATACAACTTGATGTAATATTTCAGCCAGCATTTCAATAACTTTGACATTTTCCTGTAGTCCTTATTTGCCTTATCAATAGTTACAGTGACACAGGATTGTCAACTTTTTATATTAAGACCAAACTAATAAATTAAACATGTTGTGTTCATATCTGATATATGCTGACGTTTGGGAAGAGTTAAAGTATCTTGGCAGACTCTGTGCATAGGTTCCTTCACTGTAAGTATGCAGATGACGTCTTTAGATACTGTTTTGTATACTTGCTGTTAGCAGAAAGCCGTGACAACACAACAACTTCACAATTTAACCTTTCTATGAGGAAAAAGATGTTAGTTTTAAATTACTTCTATCTTTTAACCTTATTTCAATGTTTTTATTACTTTTTAGCCTGTTATCATGGCTTTTTCATGTAATGCTAAAAGCAGCTGTTGCAGTAAGATTTGCACCTGAGAGCTTTCTTCTGTGGACCTTCTACTTAAACCTTTGTAACTGCAAAGATATATGCATTTTATTTCAATTTTATGATTGTGTTGTATGCTCATTTCCTATCTCTTGAATCTTTTTGCAGCATCCATCTCCTTATTTGTATGAAATATTTTGTGTTAATATCCAAGTCTAAAAGAAATAGTATGAACCCTTCTCTCTGTTTCCCACATATTTTATGCTAATACATTTCTTTTACTATTTTACTACAGTTATATTTTTACCAAGATAGAGTTGCCAATGCCATGTAGCACTTTAAAATATACATTTTTGGCCAGATGTGGTGGCGCACGTCTTTAATCCCAGCACTCAGAAGGCAGAGGTAGGAGGATTGCTGTGAGTTCGAGGCCACCCTGAGACTACAGATGAATTCCAGGTAGTTCGAGGCCACCCTGAGACTACAGATGAATTCCAGGTCAGCCTGAGCTAGAGTGAGAAACTACGTCAAAAAAAATACATTTTTGAGCTGAGGAGATGGCTCAGTGGTTAAAGGCCCTTGCTTGCAAAGCCTGCTGGCCCAGGTCCAATTGCCCAGTACCCACATAAAGCAATGAAGCACCTGCCACTCCAACACACCTATGATAGTGGGAGGCTCCTTTTCAATCTGTCAGTTCATTTGAAGCATTAAAAGATCTTGTCTCTGGGCTGGAGAGATGGCTTAGTGCTTAAGGTGCTTGCCTGCAAAACGTGAGGCACCAGGTTCAATTCTCCAGATCCCACACAAGCCAGATGCAGATGGTGATGTGTGCATCTGAGTTCTTTTGCAGTGGCTGGAGGCCCTGGTACGCCCCATTCACTCATATTCTTTCTCAATCTCCCTCCCTCCCTCCCTCTCTCCCTCCCTCCCTCCCTCCGTGTCTCTCTTTCTCTCTCTCTCTCTCTCTCTCTCTCTCTCTCTCTCTCTCTCTCGTGTGTGTGTGTGTGTGTGTGTGTGTGTGTGTGTGTAATAAATGAAAAGCAAAAAGACCTGTTTCAAAGAGTGTAGAGCACAGATACCTCAAAGTTGTCCTCTGGCCTCCACTTATGCAGCATGTGCACACATATACACATGCATACAGATTTTGTTTTAAGGTTCACTTATAGAGGCTTATAGGGAATAGTGGTAGGTTGTGCTGGAAAGAGCCATGAACTGCTAATGTGAAACTCTGGAGTGAAGTCCTGCTTGGCACCAGCCACTTCTGAGAACTTTTAAAGGTCACTCTCTTCATTTGTTCACATCATGAAATGCTTAAAAAATGTAGTTGGGGGTAGAAAGCATGCCAGAATATTCTCATAATAAGTTCCTTATAGAGTGTGTCCTCTGTGTATTTTTAGTTACTCCCTCTGTCTCTGATAGGTCTTCTGCTCAAATCCAAAGTTGTCTTGGAAATCTGAAACTTGCATATTTTTGCATTCAGGTTATTAAGATTTGATAGTTACTGCAAACAATACTAGAAGTAATTTCACATGTCTAAGGTATGTACCCTGTGCCAAAAAAGAGAAGAATCTAAGAATTCATAGTTTTCTGTGGTAGCATACTTGGATTAAGGGTCCCATACTATAATTTCTTCATTTATGTATAGCCATCTTGTCTTGACTTCACAGCAAATTGTAGACCACAATCATTTCTGAATTCCCACATTTACATTTTTTTATTTAATGCATAACCATAAATTTTGCCACATTTATTCTCCACTTCATTCAATGCATTGTATATGTGCCTGTTAAAATTGTAATATTTCAGTTGCAGATAAAATCACTCCCTGGAGGGAAAAGTGATCTCAAAGGAAGGATTGTATATGTCTCATATGTGTCTTACAAATGTTCTGTATCTTGCTTGAGTAATTAAGCTGGAATTAACAAACTTTAAGAAAGGGAGCTGGGGGTCTGCAAATTTGCATCATGGAGTAGCATGCAGGATTTATCATTGCTGATTGGATCAGATCCAGATTTTATATTCTAACACTCATTTCATTCCTGTGTCCCTCGAATGCCCAAGCCACTTCACTTTACAAGTTTCAGTCACCCTCATTTGCTTCCCATGATCAGAGCAAGCTTCCATTGTTACATATGCCAGATTCATTTATTCCCATGGCCTGCCTTTCTTTACACATGTGTCTTGCCTGGAGTTCTTTCCTACTCGTAGCCTCCTGGCCTTCAGACTATTCAGAACTCATTATGAATCTTTCTAACTGATGCCATCTCCTGGGTTCTGCCTATACTTTGTAATATATTTACCTGAAAGAAAGAAAATAGATGGCTTTTGTCCAAGTAATTTGCCTTCAAAATTGGCTGTCATCTTAAAACTTAGCTTAAATTTATATGAACATTTTGTTAGTAATTAATAGTCCTTTCATTTTTTTAACCTATGTAGGTTGCTAAGAAAGAGAAATTTTGGCTGGAGAGATGGCTTAATGGTTAAGGCACTTGTCTGTGAAGCCTAAAGTCCCCAGTTTTATTCCCTAGATCCTACGTAAGCCAGATGCACAAAAAGAAATTTCTTTGTATTATACAAAGAAGTGTTCAACAACCTGTTCGGATAATGATTTGATTTATTGGGTTACATTTCATTGTGTCATCATATATAAAGGAAAAGAATATTGTGAGAGTGTCAGAATATACACCTGTAGTTTAATGCTGGCATGTTTTTACTGCTTTATTCTGCACACCCCGAAAGTCTGTCTTATTAGGTGCTAACTAGCCTTGAACTGTCGTATTGTTTGCTTATTTTTATGGACAAGTAGCATTATTAGTCCAACTGTACACTGTTAACATATATAACTTACCGTGCCTTGGAAGAGTATATAAATTCTATGTAAAGCCCGGCCTGGTGGGACAGCTAGTTACTGCAGCTCTCCTTAAGCTGAGGCAAGAGGAGCCCAAGTTCAAGCACAGGCTTGTCAACTTATTAATAGCTTGCTTAAAATGAAAAATAAAATAGAAGTAAAAGAATGATAATAATAGTAATAATGATTTTGGATTACAGTTCAACAGTAAAGCACTTGTGTAGCATGTATGAGGCCCACAGTTTAATCCCCAGTGCCACACACATGTATGCATACACACATACATGCACATGTGCATGCACACACATCCCTCTATGTATTTTTGAGTAAATAGATATAGATAAGATATTAAATCTTATTAAGCTTGTCCATTTAGCTGTTTATGGTATGTAAGGAATGTCAAGTTGGTCTGTCTTATGAAATATTCATTCCAATGTAAAGTTTCCTAAATTTGAGTAAAATTCTGTATTCTGGTTAAGATATAAGACTTTGCTATCCAATACCAGCTCAAACTAGACTCAAGGTATCAGCTATAGGGATATAGTCAACTTGTTGAGCTGGCCAGCAGCTGAGCAATAATTAGAAACCAGCATTTGACTCTTATTCACCATTCCTTCTAGCATACTAATTTATTGTTTCTAACTTGCGCTTATTAGAGCAGTCTAACTTTTGTTTGATGTAAGACTGTGGCCTCTTCCCAGTTCCCTGATCATAATTGCTTGATGGTTCAAGGTTTGTGGAACCTTATTATTTAAGGAAATATATACATATTATTGATGGTATTTTCAAAAGAAATATTACATTTTGAAAAATATTATAAGCAATACTTTAAGAATTTCTATGTATTTTAGAATCCAGAAACATACCATGAAAATGATGTTGGAGAACCCAAGACTCAGTAGTTGCAGAAGTTATCTGATGGATTATAGTATTGTATCATATCTACAAGCAACATTTCTTTTTATATTTTTATTTATTTATTTATAGACAGAGAGAGAGAGAATGGGCACATCAGGGCATGTAGCCACTGCAATTGAACTCCAGATGCAGGTGCCTCCTTGTTAATCTGGCTTTATGTGGGTACTGGGGAGTCAAACCCAGTACCATTACAGGCATCTCTCCAGCCCAAATATTCTTTTTTAAATGAAAGGAAAAACAATATTCATGAGCTCTCTGAGATGACTTTTTTTGTTTCTGGAACTTTGTCGTTGAGCTGTGTTTCCTCATCTGCGCAACAAGAGGTTTAGCCTAGGCTCGTCAATTTGAGTGGGCGTCTGAACCCCTGAAAGGACTTGTTAGTTAATATATAGACACTGGGCCTACCCTAGATTTTCTGATTCAGAACTGAGGCTGTCCAGGAAAGGCCTGGCACTGTTCATTCTAAAGGTTCCAAATGTGTGTGGCAATCCCTGTCACAGGACCACACTTTGATAGCCTTGTCAGTAGAGGGTCCTGAGGCCCTCCTGAGATCTAAAGATTTTGGCTGCTGGTGCCAACGTCTTGGGCTCATTGGAAGGCATCTTGTGTCTTCCACTTTGAAGCAGCTATCTTTGCCCTTCTTCTCTACTTAATTTTGTCTGATGCTTTTTCTAACGCAAGTTCCCATCCCTTAGAAATTCTTCCCTAACGCCTCATTTTTTTTTTTTTTTTTTTTTTAGGTACTGCCAAATAGAATGTTTGTTTAAGTAATGTTAGCAAAATACATTTTCAGAACTGCTCTTTGGGGAAATTTAAATGAAAATTTAAAATATCATTAAGAATGCAAACAATAAATTCCATGATTAGCTGTAGGCATCTTTACATTGGGATGACTAAAAAGGGTTCTGGTTAATTAGAAGTAATTTGTTAGAAACCTGAATCCTCTCTTTTTTCCTCTCTTAGATTAAAACTCAGTTCCCAGCTGGATGCTTATAAGTGCAGAAAATGTAATTGTCAGATGATTAATTGCAAAAGATAGGTAATTAGAGTTCATATGATGTGTCCAATGTGGGTAACCAAGAGGTTGACTACTTCGGGAAAGAGAGCGGTGGAATCCGGATTGTGGTTTGTGGCTGTAGGTTGGCCACTTACCCCTCCAACCAGGGCTTGTAGAGAGTTGCTTTCCTGATCTGTGTCTTTCCCACCCATTTTCAGCAAGTTCCTCACAGTAAAAACTACTAGAAGAAAATTCTCACAACCTCAAATTAGGCTTTGAAAATCAAACTGCTGTCTAAATTACCTTTCTAATGTCAAATAAAGGACTTGTATTTGTGGCCTTTTCTAATACCTTTTATTTGTTTCTCTTTTTAACCACCTCCATTGAACCTATGAAGAATATCTCATCCCCTGAGAAATGACTTGTTTTTATTTCTTAATTTTTAAGAGTTAAATCTTGTTCCCTTTGGCCTTATTGTACTCCATTCCTGGAAAGCTAAGTGTTTTCATCATAAATCACTGCATCCCAAGAGGGAATCATTTTTACCTTTAAAATAAATGTATTGCTAGCATTTCTTTTTAAATCCTCCATCAAAATAATTAATGACATGAGATTAAAAAAAAACTCTTATAACTTGTCAGTAATCAAATTAGCCATTTCCCATCTAGCTCACCTGTTGGCTTAATGTAACAATGAAATTAATAAAAAACTAGATTTTTTTTCCTCCTGCATTTGTAAATAGGTCTCTTTCTCCATCTGTAAACTTTGCATTTTTCACTAAAGAGTTTTTCAGCCCTCAGATATACTGTTTTACAAATTCAGCTAATGACCCAAATCCAGCTTGTTTGTTGTGTAGTTCTATTAAAATAACTCAGTGTATGTGCATTGTCATTAATGATATGCTCATTTTGATAATGGGGCTGCAGATTCTTAGTCTATAGTCCTTGGGGAGATGCTACCATTTTTTTTAACTAAGTATTGTTCTGGCTCCTTTCCTTGATTGGCCCAGAAATAGCAATCAGCTGGGGAGCAGGATGACATGCCTCTTAGCGGTCCCTTTGATCTGTGAGATGAGTATCAACATTGTATGCTTCCTAATGGAAGTGTAATTTAATGAAATCTATTGGGTAAACATACTTCAGATGTTCAAAGGAGGTGACAAAATTTTTGCTGGCAGCCAGGACCTGGCTGCTTTCCAGCTTGCCTCTAGCTGCTATGCATATAGCATTGAGAAAGGCACTTAAAATAGGAGCAGAGTATTATTTTCATTGTGTTTTCAAACCCCCTGCCTAACCCTCCCCCCATTTCTTTCCCTTAAGTTTATTTTTGTGGTGTTTCTACAAGTGCCCTTTGACATACAACCTCTGCTCATATAAAATCGAATGTGAGATTGTATCTTTTTCTAGGTTTATTTTATGACACCAAGTTATATAGGCACCAAACTCTGGAGAAGTTGTTGGCATGAGGCTTTCCCCGAACTTCTTACAAGAAAAAAAAAAAAAACAAGTTCTATAAAAAATGTATACAGTTTTTTCAAAGGCTCTGGTTGGCTAAATTAACCCTTTTGTTTTAAGCATCTTTGAGAAAGCATACTGGAACTAGCCGGGACAGTAGGAGTCTGGGAATCTCACTAGTGTTGAGTAAGTCAGTCTCTTTCTCTCTCTCTCTCCCCCCACCCTCCCTCTAGGCCAGTTTCCTGATCTGTAAAATGGAGAGACTGAATTAGATGTTCCACAGGTCACTTTCAGCATCGAGATGCTATGATTCTTTTTTAAGACTGAAGATTAGCACTGTCCAATAAAAATATAGGAGAAGTTTTTTGTTAAAGTGTGTAGTCAACTTTTCTTGTCTAAAATATGGTCATGGAAAATTGTTTGATTTAGTTCTCAGCAGCTCAGCACTGAGTTCTGTGGAAGCTTGTCTTTTTTTGAGCCACTCAGTCTTTATTCTAGGAAAGGACCATCTTGAGTAGCTCCATGTCTCCTGCTTCACTTCTCTGTCCAGCTTCTTCTCGTAGCCTGGGTCCTCTTGTGTCTTGGCTGGGGCATTCTTACAGCTTGCCTCCATTGGTGCTGGAGAATTGTTTCTGACAGCGTCTTCCTCTTTTTTCATGGGGAACAGCATAGAGTTTGCAGCCTTCTCCCCAGGAGTGCTTCCCATATACTTCTGTATTAAACTTCCTGCTTTTAGATTCCAAACAAGGGAATACTTTGGCCTTCACGGGTCAGCCAGATGTCCCTGCACAGTGTCCTAGAGCCCTACTGCTTTACCGTCCGTGGTAGTGTTGACCAGACCTCCCTCCATCACTGCCGAGAGCCCCACACTCTGTATCTAGCTGCGATTCTGGCTGGATGCTGCTCATCACAGATGGATGCATCAGGCTGACCACCAGCACTTTCCACATTATACTCATCTTTGGCTATCTGCGCTTGGCCTCGAGACCCTGCCCATGCCAGACCAATGGAGAGCCTGTGGCCAGCATCACCACTGCAGTATGCTGTGGTGTTACTTGTCAGGCCAACTTAAACACCCTACTAAGCTACTTAATACACTGTAATGCTCTGGTTTATCTTTAGATCATATGAATCTTTCCCCATTTGTGTGGTCTGTCATATCCCTTTCTACATGCATAGCAACCCAACAAGTGATATCTCTGGTAGTTATATAAGCAACCCCTGCTTTTGGGTGTGTACCCATCTTTGTTTTGCACCATTAAGCCTTTCTGAGCTTAATAGTCAGTTTTGACTCTTCTGACTTTTACTTGGTTTCTCTTAAAGTATCATCAATAAATCCTGTTCTACATGTCTACCAGTCGTGATGGAGCAATATAGTTTTAAAGTCTCAGGTAATCATAAGAATGAATGAAAAAGAAAAGTTGAAAGTATTTTTAGTAATACATTTTTTTAACCAAGCAGCTCTAAACAAAATATTTTAGTAGTACTAAACTTTAAAAAACTAAGGAGAAGGCTGGAGAAATGGCTTAGCAGTTAAGGCGCTTGCCTGCAAAGCCACAGGACCTAGTTTCATTTCTCCACATAAGCCAGATGTACAAGCTGGCCCATACATCTGGAGTTCGTTTGCAGTGGCTGGATGCCCTGGCATGCCTGTTCTGTATCTGCCTCTCTCTTTTTCTCTCTCTCTCAAATAAGTATATAAATAAATAAAATTTTTTTTTAAAAAAAACTAAGGAGGTATTTTGCCTTCTTCTGTTCTCACTTTCTTTAAAACTGGGTTGTATCTTACACTGGTAGCATATTTCATTTCTGAGCTTCTGTATTGCAAGCGCTCATATCTCGCATGGCCAGACGGCCATGTTGGATGGCCCCTCTATATGCTGCCATGCATCTGCTCAGATCACTTCTCCGGGAGCCCTTGGTTAGGACCACAGAGGTTCTTAAGCCTCCCCCTCTTCCTCTAGACCAGTAGGAAGCTCTTGTTCTGCAGCATACTGTAATCAGTCAGGAGCCTCACCTGCCCCAGATGCCTAAATCCCCTGCCTAGAGATATTAATATAACTGGTCCAGGTACAGCCAGGGTGTCCTCTCTTCAGAGAGCCTCAAGTCATGACTCCTCGGGTGATTCTAATATACAGTCAAGGCTGACTGCACTGAAGAGGCAGCCATGTCTCAGTTCATAGGTTCTCCATTCCTGAGCAAGCTTCTATAACCTCCAGCCTCTCATTATCCAGCTCACTGACTTGTTAAAGCCTGTGTAGATCTTTAAGTCAAATCCAATGTCATTCAGTGAATCAGGAACTAAGGGACTGATGGGGTTTATTTTTCCCACTAAGAATACGGATATGATACATAAGAGAGTATGGATACTTTGAAGTGTTTTCACAACAATAGCATCAAAACATGAAGTAAAGGGAGCCTTTGACATTGGTCTTAAGAGTCGTGTAATCTCAGAAATTCTATTCAGTGTATAAAGCTATTTTCTCAATCAGCCCTACTTTTTAGTATTACTTTATACTTTTTCTTAGATAAAAGTTACTTTCTATGAATCTAGCTTCTCTTTTAAAAACTAGTTTAGGGGTTGGAGAGATGGCTGAGTGGGTAAGAGTGCTTCCCACCCACGTATGAGTCTTGAGGGGGCCTGAGACCACCTAGGTTCAACTCCTCAGCACCCACATAAATCACTCAGTGTATCTCCATTTTGTAACCCCAGTCCTGTGGTGGAACAGAGACCAGAAAACTGGGGTTCATGCAAACATCAAGCCCTGGAATCAGGGCAAGGCTGTCTGAAGAGAGGACAACCAGCGTTCTACTCTGGCCCTCACATTTTGTGTGCCCAGGACCTAGCATCTGCTCATACACATGCCTACATTCCCCGCTCCCTACCTATACCACACACACAAAAAAGATTTTTTTGATCTATAGTTATATACTGTCACACATCTCATTGTGAGCATACAGTCCAGGGACTGTGAGGACATTTGTATGTTGTATAGCCATGTCACATGTGGTTTTAAGCACTTCTCGGGGCTTCCCTCATGCCCACTTGCAGTCATTTCAATCACAGACTGCTTTCTCTACATATCATTTTGCCCTTTCTCAGAATTTCAAGTAAGTGGAAACACATAATACAGTATGCCTTAAACTTGAAAATTCATGTTATAATATGTATTAGTAGTTTGTTTTTAATGAATGGATGTATGCTACATTTTATCTGCTGACTAGTTGATGACATTTGGATTGATTGCAGTGTTTTTACTATTATGGCTAGTGCTTCTGTAAGAATCCACACATAAGTCTGTGAGGAAATGTGTGATAGAAACATTGTTTCTGTTTATTATTAACAATATTTTTATGGATACATCATGTGTTGCTATCCTCTTTTCCCTCATCCCTGCCACCATTCCGCTGGGGACACTCCTCAGTGGGGTTGCAGGTATTCCCCATGAGGTTGTGGGTTACATGTGGGAGCAGCAGTCAGTTTTTTTTTGGTGGGGGAGGGAATGGTTCTGGCCATGATGTCTCAACCTGTGGCTGCTACAATCTTTCTGCCCTTCTTCCACAAGATTCTGTCACTTTTCCAGTCTACTTTACTGGCACCTTTGTCAAAGATCAGATAGTTGTAGTTACATGACCTAAGGTCTGGGTCTTCAATTCTGTTCCATTGGTCGATATTTCTGTTTTTATGTCAATACCATGCTGGTTTTGTGACCATGGCTTTGTAGTATAGCTTTAGATTGGGTATGATACTTCTAGAGATGTTTATTTTGCTGAGGATATGTTCGTGTATCCAAGGTCTGCTGCCATTCCATATGAATTTTGAGATCATTTTTTCTATCTCTGTGAAGAATAATGCTGGAATTTTTATTGGTGTTACACAAAATCTGTATGTTGCTTTTGGTAGATTGCCATTTTCAATATGAATTCTGCCTATCCAGGAGCATGGAAGATCTTTCTATCTTCTCAAGTCCTCCTGGATTTCTTTCTTGAGTACTTTTATGTTTGTATTATATAGGTCTTTCACATCCTTGGTTAGTATTATTCCAAGGCATTGAATTTTTTTGTTGTTGCTATTGAGAATGGGACAGCTTTGCATATAAAAAGGCTACTGACTTTTGTGTGTTGATTTTATATTCTGCTACTTTATGGAAGGAATTAATCACCTTTAGAAGTTTTGAGATGGAGACTTTCAGGTCACTTATGTATAGGATCATGTCATCTGCTAACTTGACTTCCTCCTTACCAATTTCTATCCCTTTATCTCTTTTTCATGTCTTATTTCTTGAGTTAAGACTACTACTATGTTGAAGAGCAGAGGTGAGAGTGGGCATCTCTATCTTGTTTCCAATATCAGTGGGAACTCCTTGAGTCTTTCTCCACTCAGCATTATTGGGGCTTTAGGTGCTTTATATATAGTCTTTATTGTATTGAGATATAAACAATCCATGCCTAGTTTCTCCAGTGTTTTGATCATGAGGTAGTGTTGTATTTTGTCAAAGACCTTCTTCTCTGCATCAACTGAGATGATCATGTGGTTCTTGTGATTAAGTTTATTTATGTAGTATATTGTGCTGATTGATTTCTTTATGTGAACCATCCCTGTATCTGAAGGATAAGCCTACTTGATCAAAGTGGATAATGCTTTTGATAATTTGTTGAATTCAGTTTATAAGGATTGTGTTCATGATCTTTCCATCTAAATTCATAAAGGATATAGACCTATAGTTTCGTTTTTGCTTGTTGTATCTCTGTCTTGTTTTGTTATTAGGGTACTAGCTTCATAAAAGGTATTGGAGAGGAGTCTCTGCTCAGTGATTATGTGAAACAGTATGAGAAAAATTGGTGTCAATTCTTCAATGAAGGTTTGATAGAATTCAGCTTAGAAGCCATCCAGTCCTGGCATTTTCTTTTGTGGAGGTTTTTGATTATCTTTTCAATCTTGAAGGATGTGATAGGTTTGTTTAGGAGATTAATTTACAATGATTTTAGTTATTGTAGGTGGTATGTGGCTAGAATTTCATCTATTTCTTCCAGATTATTCAGTTTTTGTGAAGTAGAAGTTTTGGAAGTATGTCCTGATGATTCTTCCAATTTCAGTGATGTCTGTTGTGACCTCTCCTTTTTTCATTTCTGACTTTGTTATTTTGACAATTCTCCTTTTTTCACTTGATCATATTGGTCATGAGTTTATCAATCTTGTTTATTTTTTCAAGGAATCAGCTCTTTGTTTCATCAATTTTAAAAATTGTTTTATTTTATTTTCCACTTCACTAATTTCTGCTCTGATCTTGATTATTTCTTTCCATCTGGAGATTTTGGTGCTGTATTCTACTAGGTTTTCCAATGCCTTTAGTTGGACAGTACAGTTGTTAATTTGGGATCTCTGTCTTTGTTATGAAGACATTTGTTACTATGAATATTCCCCTTAGGACTGCCTTCATTGTGTCCCATAAGTTTTGGTAAGTTGTGTTTTCATTGTCATTCAATTCTAAGAATTTTAGTTTCTTTCTTGATTTCTTCCATAACCCATTAGTTGTTTAAAAGTGTATTGTTCAGTCTCCAGGAGCTGGTAGAATTGCTGATGTATCCCTTGTTAAATTCTGCCTTTATAGCATTGTGATCTATATGATGCAAGTAGTCACTTCAATTTTCCTCAATTTATGGAGGCATGATATATGGCCTAATATGTGGTCTGTTTTGTAGAAGGTTCTGTGTGCTGCTGAGAAGAGTATATATTCTGTAGAATTGGGGTGGAAAGTTCTATAGATATCTATTAGGTCTAGTTGATCTATGGTGTTGCCAAGCTCTATTATTTCCCTGATGATTTTCTGCTTGGCTGGTCTGTGTTTTGATGTTAGTGGAGTATTGATGTCCCCAACTATGATGGTTTTGATGTTTATTTCTGTTTTGTTGTCAAGTAGGCTTTGTTTTATAAACTGTGGCACACCTGCATTTTGCACAAATAGATTTATGATTGTGAGGTGCTCATCTTGGATCATTCCCTTGATGAGTAAGAAGTGGCCTTCTTTTTCCTTTTTGATTACTTTTGGTTTGAAGTCTTTTTCATCAACTATTAGTATAGAAATACATGCTTATTTCTTATTTACATTTGCTTGGAAATCATCATTTTCCATCCTTTCACCCTAAGGAGGTGTATGCCTTTAAATAGTGAGGTGGGTTTCTTGAAGACAGCAGATAGAAGGATCTATTCTTCTCATCCACCCTGTTAAATTGTGTCTTTTGATGGGTGAGTTAAGGCCATTAATGTGTAAGGTTACAACTGTGAGGTTCTATTTAATCCCTGCTGTGATGGAGTGCTTTATGGAGTTTTGTGCTTTCCTGGACTTTGTACGTTTTTGAGCCTGCTCTAGTTTTGCTTATTGTTATCTTCTTGTAGGCTCTTGAGATTGGTTGTTTCCCTCTTCTATGTGGAGTATTCTCTGAAGAATTCTCTGTATGTTTGGCTTTGTGTTCATATAATCAGAGTTGACTTTAAGAAAAAGAAAAACTTTTTATTTTTTATTTTATTTGTTTGAGAGAGAGAGAGAAGGAGATAGAGTTGACTGTTTTGTTGTTGTTGTTTTATTTTGTTTTGTTTTTTGAGGTAGGGTTTCATTCTAGTCCAGGCTGACCTGGAATTCACTATGTAGTCTCAGGGTGGCCTCGAACTCATGGTGATCCTCCTCCCTTTGCCTCCCAAATGCTGGGATTAAATGTGTGCACCACCACATTTCACTTTTTCTGTGGACAATTTTCCTTTCATTGTCTATTATGAGGGATACTTTCACTGAGTACAGTAGCTTGGGTTGGAAGCAATAGGATTTTAGACTTTGAAGTATTCCTTTCCAGACCCTTCTGGCTTTCAGGGTTTCCATTGAGAAATCTGACATAATTCTGATGAGATTATCTTTGTATGTAGTGAGTTATTTATCTTTTGCTATTTTTAGCACTCTCTCTTTGTTTTCTTTGCTAAAAGTTTTCACTGTGATGTGTTTTGGAAAGTTTCTTCTTTGGTCCTGTCTGGTGTTCTGTGAGCTTCTTGTATCTGAGTGGACCTCTCTTTTGAAAGACTCAGAAATATTTCTTCAGTATTTTTCTTAAATGTGTTCAATATGCTTCTGGCCTGGATTTCCTTTCCTTCTGGTTTACCCATAATCTGGATGTTTAGTCATTTTAGGTATCCCATTGTTCCCTCATGTTCTGTTTGCATGATTTCTTGAACTTAACAGAATTTTTAGACTCACAATCAGTTTCTTTTATCTTGTCTTCCGCATGAGTTACTCTGTTAGTGAGGGTTTCTAGAGAGGTTTTTAAAACCTCTATTTGATTTTTTTTTTCTGGTTTGTTATTTAGCATCATGACATTCTCTTTTGAGGTATGATTTCAGTTCTTGGTCTGGTTTTTTTGATGCTTCCTAGAATTCATTCTTGCATTTGATCAAGTCTTCATTAAGCTTAATCAGCTGGTTATTGAGATCTTCCACTTGTTGACTCACCTTCAATTCACTTCTATATCTTTTTAGGCTTCTCTGGTTTTCTTCAATTAAGTTAAGCCTAGTGACAAAAGCTGAGTGCTTTAAGAGGCAATTCTGCTCAATTCCATTTATGCTGTTGTTCACTTTTTGATGGCTTGCCTCCAGTTAAGTAGTTCTTTTGATCCGTATCACATAGCTTGTTGTGTTTTCATTTTGGCATTCAATTTCTGTTGATTTCTCTGTGATTTCACTGGAGGCTTCTATTGTGGGACTAGGCATCCTTGGTGGATATCTCTTAGTTTTCTGACTTTGGTTGGTGTTTTGCTTTGTGGGGTACCAATTTGGGGGAAGCTGGGGCAAGAGACCAGCTCCTACAGTTGTCTGTGCACTCTCTGGCTAAGGAGAATAGGGAATTTAGGTACCTATGGGCCAGTCAATCAGGAAACCCTTGCAAAAGGCCTGCTTCTGCAGCCCACACATAGGGAACAGGCTGCCCCAAGCCAGCTTCAAGGGTAGTGGAACCAGGGAAATGGGAGGTTGGGGAGGAACAAGAAGATCTGGCCTACTCACTCCCTGCACACCCTCTATAGCAATGTATCCAAGAGTTGGGGACCTAGGGACCATTCAATCAGGAAGGTGGAGCAAGGGTCCTGCTTCTACAGCAAACTCACAGGGTCGAGGCAGCCCCAAGCCACCAGCAGGGGAACCAGACCAGGTAAAATGGGAAGTGTGGGGTTGAACAGGAAGATCTGGTCTACTCACTCTGCACATACCCTCTGAACCAGGAGTTGGGAACCCACAGGCCATTCAATCAGGACGTCAGAGCTAGGGGCCACATTGTTTCTTTTTTGAAGTTATTGTCAAGGAGTGAGGTTTTTTCCTGCCATGTGGTTTGGATATAATTCTTAAAAGTCTTCCATACTTTTTTAAAGGGCGGACAGTTATACATTCTTACCTGCAGTGTATGATGTCACAATTCTTAATTTTGTCAGCACTTGCTATTGTAAGCCTTTATTATGCATTTATTTATTTGCTTATTTTTCTTGTGTATATGGGCGGGTACACACATATACGTGTCCTTCTGATGCTCCATATGCTTACCCACTCTCCTGCTGTGGCCAGAATAGAAGGTCCAAGTCCTACTCTGTTGTTTAGCTACCTGATCTGATTTTTTTGTAGAAAATTTTTTAAATATTTTATCTTTCTGCATTTATAACATAGTTCACTTCAACAATCACAGAATCCTTTTCTTCCAATACCACAAACTGTATTATAAATGAAAGCTGGTACCGCTACTTATCAAAATATACAAGACAATCAATGTTTTATATAAAACCACGTTATATGTTAACTTGTTCCCAAAAACCACTTTTTATTTTTTGGCCTGGCCTTATACTTGAGCTGGAATCTCCTTTACTTGTTTTGGAACTTGTGGGGCTCCACTACACTGTGGGACTGGGATTACAGATATGTGTGCATGCACACATTCAGATTTTTTTTTCTTTTTTGAGGTAGAGTCTCACTCTAGCCAAGGCTGACCTGGAATTCACTATGTAGTCTCAGGGTAGCCTCGAACTCATTGTGATCCTCCTACCTCTGCCTCCTGTGGGATGGGACTAAAGGTGTGTGCCACCATGCCTAGCACATTCAGATGCTTTAAGTGACATCAAGAAATTTGAACTTGGGCAGTCTTAGCCCCCTCAGCCCTTGTGCTTGCATAGGAAGCTCACTTAACCACAGCACAGGAAGCATTCCTAACCCATAAGGCATCTTTTCAGAATGTGAGCCTTGTTGGTTATGGCCATCTAGTCAGTCTGTCATGAAATCATATAGGTTTTTTTTTTCTGCTTTAAGACTTTAATATTTTTAGTTTTTAAAAAATATTTTATTTTTATTTATTTATTTGAGAAACACAGACAGATACAGAAATAGGCGAGGGGCGGTGGAGGAGAATAGGCGTACCAGGACCTCCAGTCACTGAAAATGACTCCAGATGCATGCGCCCCCTTGTGCATCTGGCTTACATGGGTTCTGGGGAGTCAAACCCTAAGCCATCTCTCCAGCCCTTAAAGAAAAGTTTAAGTTATTTATTTAGTAAGAGAGAGTGAGTATTGGCTCACTAGGGCCTCTTGTTGCCTTAGAAGAACTCCAGAAGCAAGCATCACTTTGAGTATCTGGGTCTTTGAGCATCTGGCTTTACATGGGTACTGGAGAATTAAACCTGGGCTGACAGGCTTCACAAGCAAGTGTCTTTAATCATTGACTCATATCCCCAGTCCCCTTTTAAGACTTTGATGTTCCTTTGTAGACTGTTAATGGATATATAAAATTGTTCCTAGTTTTGAGTATATTTATGGTGATGTTTTGTACACATGTGCTTTGCATACTGAACAGGGTAAACATATCTATCTCCTCAACCATGTATCATTTCTTATGATGAAACATTCTAAAATCCCTGTGCTAGCTTTTGAAACATACATAGTTCATTCTCAACTCTGGAGTCACCTGTTATCAGTACAACAGCAGACCAGAATATCTTATATAACTATAATTTAGTACCCAGCAATAAGCTTTTCCCAATCCCTCCACCTGACACACACTCTGTCAGGCTTCCATAATCACTGTTACACACTGAATGTGCTCTGAGAGCAGCTTTTAAGAGTCTATATATGATCAGGTGTTATCTTTTGGAATCATACTTGTTCACCTGACATGAATGATCTTCTGTTCTATATATGTTGTTGTAAATGATGGGGTTCCATCCTGTTTATGGCTAAATTATATTCCACTGTGTAAATGTTCCCCACTTTTACTCATTATTCAGAAGTTGGTAAATGTTCTGGTTATTTCCTTTTCTTGATTTTTTAAAACAGATTAATTAACTAATTTATTTATTTATTAGAGAGAGACAGACAGAAAGAATGGGCATTCCAGGGTCTCAGTCACTGCAAACAAACTCCAGACACATGAGCCACCTTGTACATTTGGCTTATGTGAGTTAGAATGGAACCTGGGTCCTTAAGCTTCACAGTCAAGTGCCTTAACTGCTAAGTCATCTCTCCAGACCCCAGTTTTGACTTTTTAAACAGTATTGCAATAAGCATGTTAACAATTTCAAGTTCTCCTTTCACTTCTGGAGCTGCAGTTTCTCCTTGCAATTCTAGTTTTCAGTGTGCACGTCTTGTACTTCTTTGGGGGGGTTTTATTCTTCAATATGGTATCATCCTGATGCTGTAATGAATGCAATGCCTTGTAGTTTTAGTTTTGGCTTACGTTGTTGCAGCCCAGAAGTACAATGATTCATGCACATTGAGCTGGAGTCCTGCAACATTGCTGAACTCATTCTTGCTGTCCTTGCCAAACCTTTGTATTTGCTGCATAAAGAGCCATGCCACCTTTGAGAAAGACAGCTGGACTTCTTCGTATTGTGTTCATCTGTCATTTCTAATTGGTCTTTAAAGTGCCCTTTTGTGGTTGTCAAACATTGGTATAACATTGAGTAGCAATGTTGAAAGTGGATGGCTTGACATTGCTCCAGTTTTAGAGGGAAAGCATCCAGATGTACTGGGGCTTGGGCCTGGAGCCTTGTGCATGCCAGGCAAGTACTTTATCACTGAGCTATATCCCCAGCCCTGTCTACTTCCTTTTGAGTTACATTTTACAGTTTATGTCTTTTTCCCTTTCATCAATGTTTTGTAATTTATTGACATTAAAATTCTTCATAATATTCCTTTACATTCCTTTTCTGTGGCATCTCAGAATAATATCTCCTTTCACTGTGGATTTTGTTAACTTTGTGGCTCCTTTTTTCTTAGTCTTGCAAAAAAGTTTATTGTCTTTGCTGTAAGATTTTCGTACTCTTGATATTCCTCATTATTTATCTGTTTTCTATTCAGTTGATTTCTGCTCTGATCTTTATTTCCTTTCTTTTACTTTGGGTTTCATTTATTTTTCTGTCTTGATGTGAAAGCTTAGATCATTGATTTTAGATCTGTCTTCCTTCTGTGGTGTTTTCTTACATCAAGTGTTTTTAATAATGAAATCCAGGACCATTTTCCGTGTTACTCCAGGTAAATAGTAACTGGCCATGGTAGATAGGGATGTGGACCTGGAAAGCAGAATTGGAGATCTTGGATATGGTCATTGGTCTCTACAAAGCAGGCACTCATATGCCTGTTGGTAAAGCAGGTTCCATGGAAGGGCCCGTCTATTTGGCTGCTGTGTAATTGCTGTGGAAACACTGGCGAAAGCAAGGACCACATGCCAATATCTGTTGCAGTGAAGAGACATATTTGGCAAAGACTGCCTTTTCTGTATCATTTATTTGATACAGAGAAAGAGGCAGCGAGAGAGAGAGAAAGAGAAATGGAGAGACTGGACAAGCCAGGGCCTTCAGCCACTATAAATGAACTCCAGATGCATGTACCTCCTTGTGCATCTGGCTTATGTGGCTCCTGGAGAATTGAACCAGGATCCTTTGGCTTTGCAGGGAAATGCCTTAACTGCTAAGCCATCTCTCCAGCCCAAAGATTGCCTTTTGTAAAATTCAAGTTTTTCCATCCCTCTTTATTAAAAAAAAAAGACAGGTAAAAGTCAGAAAGAAATAGAAGATAGAAAGAGTGCAGCAGTCAACTGTGAACTTCTGTGAACTATAGGCAGTAATTGTGTTGCTTCCCTACATCAGAGAAGGATGTTCAATCTATTTATGTTCCTACTGCAGGAGTGAAAGACAAACTTCCAAGGATCTGGCTTGCATAACTAGATTTTCTAATATATACATATTTTGCTTGAGTGTGTGTGAGTGGTGTTCGTGCATGTGTGTATGTGTATTTGCATATCTTTGGGCATGTATGCCCCCATGCATGTGGAAACCTGAGGTTAATGTTGGGTGTATCCCTGTATTGCTCTCCACCTCATTTATTGAGACATTGTCTCTCCCTAAACCCGAGCTTACTGACTTGGCTAATCTAGCTAGTCAGCTTGCCAACGGAATCATCCTGTCTACTTTCTGAGGGCTGAAATTATAGGCACACACCAACACTCTTTGCATTTACATGGATGCTTGGTATTTGAAACTCAAGTCTGCATGTTTTCATGGCAAGTGTTTTTACCAGCTGAGCCATTTTCCCACACTGGCCCCAAGAAAAACTTGGTTTTTAAATAGAGGTTTAAATACTAGGTTTGGAAAGACTAGGGAGAAGACCACTTGATTTACTTGTCAAGTTTGACATCAATATGTAGTATTAAAACCTTCAGAAATAGATAAAAATACTTAAGAAGAGAAGACAGAGAAGTGGGTTCTTTACCAAGCTCACAGGAAGTGTAGTTCAAGTGGAGGATAACTTGAACTGAATTAGGACCAAAGCTACTAGTAACGTGGATCTTTTCTGCAAAGAGGGCTATTTCCAAAAAGAGGGCATTTCAAAAAAGTTGAATATAATTGAGAACTTAGTAAAATTAAGACAAGAAAGTATCTTCTTGCTTGTTATTATGATGTCACTTAGACTTGATAAGAGCCTCCCTGTAGGTTGGATGGCAGGTCCTAAGATTCAACCATTCTTCCCCCACCTCCCCTCTGAGATAGGGTCTTGCTCTAGCCCAGGCTCACCTGGAATTCACTATTTAGTCTCAGGCTAGCCTCAAACATACAGTGGTCTTCCCACTTCTGCCTCCCGAGTGCTGGGATTAAAGGCATGCACCACAATGCCCAGGTCAACCTTTCTTTTTTTTTTAAAATTTTTTATTATTTTTTTTCTCAATTTTTATTAACATTTTCCATGATTATAAAAAAAAATCCCTTGATAATGCCCTCCCTCCCCCCTCCACTTTCCCCTTTGAAATTCCATTCTCCATCATATCGCCTCCCCATCTCAATCAGTCTCTCTTTTATTTTGATGTCATGACCTTTCCCGCCTCTTATGATGGTCTTGTGTAGGTAGTGTCAGGTACAGTGAGGTCATGGATATCCAGGAGCATGTTGTAAGGAGTCCTACCCTTCCTTTGTCTCTTACATTCTTTCCGCCACCTCTTCCACATTAGACCCTGAACCTTAGAAGGGGTGATCGAGATGTTACTCAGTACTCCAATCACTTCTTTCCAGAACTATGATACCTTCTGAGTCATCCCAAGGTCACTGCCATCTGAAAAGAGAAGATTCTCTACCCAAAGTAAGAGTAGTGTTAACATAAGGGTATGAATATTAAGAGAATTGCTAACTGGGCAGTTTGATAAGTATAGTATATACATTTTTCCAGGCATCAGTTGATGTTATACCCCTAGGACTCATGACTACCCCTGTTTTAGGTTTTCAGTATCAGGGATGTATTCCCTCCCATGGAGCGGGCCTCCAGTCCAATGGGAGGGCAGTTGGTTTCCACCATGACAGACATGCCACTATTGCACGTGCTGGCTCATTTGGCCTGGCTGGCCAATTATAAGGCTTGCAGTGTACACTGTTGAGTATCTGCACTGATGATATCTCTTTCTCCCATTGAACTACATATAGAATGGCTTGTTCCAACTTTCTGTCAGCTGGTCTACATGGAGGAGGTTATCAGCTCCGTTCCAGCAGGATTTCTCAGTTGCCTTGCAGCCCAAGTATGTGGAGTCTTCAGTAATAGGGTCTTACCATCTATTCCTGGTGGGGAACCAAGGGCCTTGGCAATGGCCTATAATGTTGTGGGGCATCTTGGACCTCCCTGGCCAACAACTCACTGGAGGTATCCCATCCCTGGCACTGAAAATTTTTCTAACAATGATCTGTGGCTCCTGAGTGATCCATTATCCAAAACCAGAGGATTCCAAATGATTTATTTGCATCCTCTTTGATTTTGATTAGCCCTCCCTCCACCTGTCCTTTACTCAGTCTCTTTCCCTAACCTCACTTTAGGCCTTTTCACCTCCATTAATCTATTCTTCTACTTACATATATACAATGCCAATCTATTAAGTATACTCATCCCTTCTTTTCTCTTCCCTTTAAACCTCCTTTTTAACTTGCTGGCCTCTGCTACTTAAGTTTTTCCCTTCTCACACAGAAGCCCAATCATCTGTAGCTAGGATCCACATATGAGGGAGAACATATGGTGCTTGGCTTTCTGGGCCTGGGTTACCTCACTTAGTATAATCCTTTCCAGATCCATCCATTTTTCGGCAAATTTCATAACTTCATTTTTCTTTACCGCTGAGTAGAACTCCGTTGTATAAATGTGCCACATCTTCATTATCCACTCATCAGTTCAAGGACATCTAGGCTGGTTCCATTTCCCAGCTATTATGAATTGAGCGGCAATAAATATGTTAACCTTTCTTTTGAAAGCCTCACTTGGCCACTCAGCCATAGCCTCTGGAAAATTTATAAATGAAGATCTGTAAGACAAAACCATTAATGTAATAAGTTTAGTGTTAAATTTATTTCACTTAAGTAGATATTCACCAGTTTCCTTCTAAGTGGCCGTGGAGCAGATGGTGTCATTTCCCTGTCATGATGAAGTTGGCTGTACTGTTGGCAGCAGTTTCATAAGAACCCAAGTTTGCTCCGAATGTTTGAGAGAAGCACTCATTTGTGGTCATGCCACTTGAAGAAGTTTGTCTTTGATATTTTTTAAATTTTTTTTGTTTATTTTTATTTATTTGAAAGCGACAGACAGAGAGAAAGAGGCAGATAGAGAGAGAGACAGAATGGGCACGCCAGGGCCTCTGGCCACTGCAAATGAACTCCAGACGCATGCACCCTTTGTGCATCTGGCTAACGTGGGTCCTGGAGAATTGAGCCTTGAACCGGGATCCTTAGGCCTCATAGGCAAGTGTTTAACCGCTAAGCCATCTCTCCAGCCTTGTCTTTGATTTTTCTTTAATGGTTTTTGTTGTTACTACTGCTACTGTTTTTAGCAGTTCTTTATATTTCTTAAACCCAGGGCCTGAAACATAGTAAGTGTGGACTTTACCAGTGGGTTATGCTGCCCCAAACCTGCTGTATACCTCTCTTATTTCCAACCAATAAACCTGTTAGTTGGACTATTATTTAAAACAAATTGCCTAAAAATTCAAAAATTAAAAATAAACCACCTGTCTAGTATTTCTTCAGAATAGGCAAGAATGGCGTGGGTGATAGCAGATGGGAAACGTTTGAGAACACGAAGTTGATGTCTCCCTATAAATAAATTTATTAGAGAAACTTGGGCTAGCCTTTCTGTTCTTACTCAGACACTTAATAGTTGTTTGGACTTGTAAGAAATGAGGTACTGCATCTCCATTTTCACATCTGTAAAATTGGAATTATAATAGGAACTGCCTCAGCATTGTTGTGAAGGGGAAATAAACATAAATGTATACATACTCATAGTTCTTAGACTAATCTCTTATCTGGAATAACTCAAAATTTTATTAGCTGCTATTTTTTTTCTGACACAAATTAGGTTGATTTTCAAATAACTTTTGCTCATTTCCAGAATAAAGCATAGTCTAATTTAGGTCAAACTCCCCAAGTGAGAAAGTCTCCCTGGCCTGACACTTCTGTGATGTAAACCCATCATTAATGACTTAGTGTGCTGAGTGACACTATTTAATTACTAACTCTCTGTAGTTGACTAAGGTTGTTCATTCCAGTTCTAGAAAATAGATCTAGATGAGTTTACACAGAATCAAGCTTTGCATTCCACATTTATATTAAATGGTATCCAGTAGTCTAATAGATCACCCCCTGGGTAATTACCATTATGTTTCAAAATATTTGAAGTTCCTTATTCTGCCCTTCCTCACTGGATTATGTACTCCATGAAAATACTTTCTGGTGGAGCATTTAGAGGAAGTTTGAGTTGTTGGTCAAAACAGGTCTTTCTTTATCAGCAGAACTGCTGAGTTTTACTGGCCAGAGAATTGCTCAGTTTTATTAGACCATAATTTGTATTTCCCTCATCTGTAAGGGTAGTTACAGTAAGTTCTTCTTAAGGCATCCCTATAATTCTGAAGTGCAGTTATGGTATGATTTATAAGATGTCAATAAATATTGGTTGTTTATGGTCTATATGACCATAAAAGGTGATTTTTACTTAAAAATGGATACTTTCTTTTACTGATTTATTCCCATGCCTCAAGCACAAGGGACTAACCTTCCTCCCCACCACCAACTTACTAGTAAACTCAATGCCAGTTCATTTCTTCTCAGTTCCTAATTCTTTTGTAAGATCTTTTTGCAATTAAAGATACCATAACTGTATAGAGGAACAAAATGGCTATAATTTAAGAATATATTTAGATGGGGCTGTACCAAATAAATTAAGCTTGCCAGGATATATTCACTCAAAGTAGTGACTGGTTATTTCCCAGCCTATTCATAGGGGGCTTAAGTCAAATAAAGATTGAGTGGAGTTTTGGTCCCTGTGTTTATTTATTTATTTTTGCTCCTGTGATTTCCAAAGGCTAGCCTATTCAAATGAACAATTCTCTTAGCAATGCTTTTGCTTCAAGCGGTGGGTGCTCTGTTCAGGTAGCTGTCACTTTAACAAATGTCTTCCTTCCTAAGTGTCTGTACCTGAATTATTCTGTCTTCACCATAGGGACTGAAATGTTTTCCAGGGGAGTTTGGTCCAAAGAGAATGGGGGCCAGAGGGATGGCACAATCAATCATTCATCTGCATGATGTCAGCAGAGGTTTAAAGGAATTGAAGGAATAACCAAGCTTTGGGAAAAGTGACCCTATCTGGTCTCTGTAGCATAAATACTCTAACATTCAGAGCAAGGGAGATATGGCATTTTAAAAATACATATGAGGAAAACTTCAGGTGTTTAACTTTTTTATATTGTATTCCTTCCCGCTGTGGTAAACATCACTTCTCAGAACCATGACCCTGCTCGCTTCTTTTCTGCTATGTTTCTTAGCCATTTCATGCAGCTTCTACAACAGGGCTCCATGGGCCCTCGGACTCTCTCAGACTTTGCTCTCTTTTGGAATCTCTTTTTCTGCCTCCTGAAAGTTTGTATGTCAAGTCAGTGTTATTTTCCCTTGCATTGTCTTTATTCTATCTTGTTAATTTTATCTTCTTTGGTCTGAACACAAAATGTTTGATGAATCTTTGTGGCTTTATTCAAAGAATTTTGTCCCCTAAACTATAAGCAGTCCTTTTTTATTTTGTCATCTTTATGACACATGTTTCTAATTCATAACTGATTGAAATATAGAATTTTGTGGTACCATTGCTATTTGGGTCTAGTTTTGTGTCCCCCCACACCCTGCTTTACCCTCTGCTTCCTCCCTATCCACCCTGTTGTCTGGTCCTTGAGATGCTTGCTGGGTATGTCTGCATCTTGGGTAGATTCAGGTTAGGAGCTGTAGATGAGTGAGACCATGCAGCAGTTATCTTTCTGTGATTAGGTAAGTTCATCTGTTCCAGGTTCAACCATTTTTCTTCAAATTTCATTGTGTCGTTTTTCTTACTGCTGTGTAGAATTCCATCATGTAGATATACTACATCTTATTTTTCCATTTGTCTAATGATGGATATCTGGATTGATTCCAGCTCTTAGCTATTACAAATTGAGTACCTATAAACATGGTTGAGCAAATCTCCCTGAACTCAGGCATGGAACTTTTAGGGTACATGCCCAGTAAGGGAACTGGGTCTGTTGGTAACTCTATAGTCAGCTTTTTTAGGAGTCTCCATATTACTTTCCAAAGTGGTTGTACCATCTTATATTCCTACCAACAGTGGATGAGAGTACCTATTTCTCCACATGCTCGCCAGCATTTGCTTGCATTTTATTTATTTATTTTTTTATTATTTATTTATTTGAGAGCGACACACAGAGAAAGACAGATAGAGGGGGAGAGAGAGAATGGGCGCGCCAGGGCTTACAGCCTCTGCAAACGACCTCCAGACATGTGCACCCCCTTGTGCATCTGGCTAACGTGGGACCTAGGGAACCGATCCTCGAACCAGGGTCCTTAGGCATCACAGGCAAGCACTTACCCACTAAGCCATCTCTCCAGCCCTGCATTTTATTTTTTGATGTTTGCTCTCCTTATTGGGGTAAAGTGGAATCTCATAGTTGTTTTAATTTGCATTTCCATGTTGATTAAGGATGATGAACATGTTGTTAAGTGTGTGCTTGTATTTCTTTCTCTGAGAACTGCCTATCCAGTTCTTTACCCCATTTTGTAAGTGTGTTGTTTGACGTTTTGTTGTTTAGGTTTTTGAGTTCTTTGTAGATTCTAGAGTTTTCATAGTTAAAATATTCTAATAACTTTGAATCTCTGTTTTCTGTGAAGGCAAGTTCTAGGTTAGGGCTCATAAAAGGTATTTTCTAAAATTATGAACTTTATTGTAGGAACTAATAATGTGTTGGTTTCACTCCTCTCATGTCATCTCTTTTATCCCCCCTCCTTCCCATTCCACTGAGGGCTCTCCTCAGTGCAATTATGGTCTTTTTAGAACAGAAGTGAGAAATGAAATATTACTTTTAAGGCACCCTCCTCCTGGCCAACATTTTAACAAACTTTGATTTTTTTGTTTGTTTGTTTGTTCAAGGTTGGGTTTCACTCTAACCCAGGCTGACTTGGAATGGGCACACCAGGGCCTCTAGCTGCTACAAACAAACTCCTGACGAATGTGCCACCTTGTGCATCTGACATATGTGTGTCTTGGGGAATCAAACCTTGGTTCTTTGGCTTAACAGGCAAGTGTCATAACCAGTAAGCCATCTCTTCAGCACCTTATTTGGAGATTTTTGAGCATCTTGTTCTCTAAAATAATGCCTGTAGTTAATAGACAGCTTTCATTAAGGGTTACTCGTGACTTTAGAGTAACATTGAACTCTGTTTCTAGGCGAGACTAAAACATGGTTGCTTGCTTCTGGTTCTGTGCTCTCGCATCCTCAGTGCTGCCCTGCAAATGAGGATCATGTCACTAATGAACCTTGATGTTAATTAGCAGAACGCATGTCCTGCATGTCTCCATAAGCCTCACTCTATGTGATGTGATAGTTTTACTTGTCTTACAGAAACTGTTCATTAGTATTTATAGTGATATTTGTGACCTACTCAACAAACCCTCCAAGACAGGCATTCAATCAAATGAAATTTAATAGTTTATCTGTGAAACCTAATTCTTCATATGCTGATAAAATGAAATTTTTTTTAAAAAAAAATGGTTAATCAACATCAGTGTGGTGCAATAGAAGAATGGGTACAGAATTTTTTTAAATTTATTTTCATTTTGTTTATCAGTATGGTATCACTCTAGCCTGGAATCATGGCTTAGGCTGGCCTCAAACCCATGGTGATACTCTTGCTAAACCACCCGAATGCTAGGAGGGACAGTGTGAGGTTTTTATGTGCTGAGTTTTCTGCATGAACGTGAAGTTGACCCATTGTCAGGTCTTGTATTGCCAGGTATTCTTCTAAAAGTGAGCTGAATGAAATGGCAGGGAGGTGGTTAAGGTGATGGACTGCTAGAAGAGAGCTGGATTTGCTTGTCTCACTGTTCATTTGCTCTTTAGTTCCTGGTTGTGGCCAGCTGCCTGACCCTGTCTTCATTCACACTGACTATTCTCCGGATTCACCAGTCCATAGCCTCCTCAGGAGTAGAGAGACTTCATTTAAGATAATTAAGGACTTTTTTTCATTACTAAGTTCTAACGTTAAATCTCATGTTCATCTAATGTCATATTCAACTACCTTCCATTTCTTTATATCGTTGTTCCTGAGAAACAAACAGAAACAGCTTTATGGCAGTGTGGAGAGTGCTTTTCATTTAAATTGCTTGGATTTTTCTCATTTCTTAATGACAACAATGCAGTTTTCTTGTTGCTTATTTTGCTTTTCCTAAAAGAGGTAAATGATTCATAGTTGAAAAGTTGCTAATTTTGTAATTAGTGAATCTGAAATTTTAATATTGAGCACATTTTCTTTTTGTATATATATGCATATGTATATTTTTTAATTTTTTGTTTATTTTTATTTATTTGAGAACAACAGACAGACAGAGAAAGAGACAGATAGGTAGAGAGAGAATGGGCACACCAGGGCCTCCAGCTACTGCAAATGAACTCCAGATGCATGCGCCCCCTTGTGCATCTGGCTAATGTGGGTCCTGGGGAATCGAGCATTTAACGGAGGTCCTTAGACTTCACAGACAAGCATTTAACTGCTAAGCCATCTCTCCCGCTCTCTTTGTAGTTTTTGTAAGTGTCCTTAGTGGCCACAAGAGATATTTTAAGAGGATAACCATCACACTGATGTTTAACTCCTCAGCAGTGTATATTGTAGAACATATTTTACCATTCAAATGCTCACCTTTGGCTGGCTGTCATCCATGGGAAATAGTGTGTCCCTGGCCTTGTCCCTTGGACCACTAGTTACCATGTTTTATTTTAGCCCCTCACCATCACTCCTGTTTCTTTTGGGCCTCAGTAGTAGAGTGGCTTCGGGGGGGGGGGGTTGTGTGTGTGTATGTGTGTGTTTGTGTGTTGCAGCCTCAGTTTAATCCACAGGTTTGGAGGCTGATGTCAGAATTTTTCTTTCAACAGGGCTAAGGCTTTGAGTATAAGTGTATTTCCAGTGATCACTTTTTGCTTTTGAGATGAGCCTCAAGCTTTATAGTCCCACTGCTAAATTCTTGGGTCCCCAGCAAGTTCTGTTTATGCTCCAGGCTTTCTGTAGTTTGGGAGCTTTCTCTCTTCCCTAATGCAGCCCTGCAACGATAGATGCTTTCCATTCCTAGAAGATTCCAGATGTGTTAGAGGGTTGGCTCTTAGCCCCCCTGTGCCCTCTCCTACTCCAACTCCTGGTGGCAATTCTGGAGTGTTTCAAAGAGTTTCCCATATCTTCTGTGTCTCACTAACCTGTAGAAGCCAAGACCTGAGTGCTCAATGAATATACTCTCATCTCTGCTGCTCTATACCTCACTTAAGATGTCCAGCTCCATTAAACTGGGAGTGGGTCTTCCACTTATTTCTCAGCCCTTCTACTGTGCCAAGCACTGGACTGATGAGCTCTAAAGAGACCACTGGGTGGTGGTTGGTAAGTCTGTATCTCACTCTGCAACTTGGGTGTTTGAAATCTTACTCCCTTGTGCCAGCCTTGATGCAGACCATGAGAGTTTGTTAGAAGTTGGTTAGTTTCTTCTCTGGAGGACTGCTCCACTAGTCCATGAGTGAGAACAACTGAGATCTCTTTGTCTCTATACAAGATGCATGGTTTTCTGGAATGTACTTTATTTAAGTATCCTGAGTCACCAGTGTACTGATAGGTGTTCAGAACTACAATTTGGTTAGTTCCTGCGGCTCATTTTGTGATTGGACAAGCAGTGGGAAACAGTTATTCCTTAGGTGGCCTTGTGCCTTTCCTGCTCTAGGGGACCATATGTGGGCAGCGAGCTCAGCCCTCATCCCACAATGTTTGTGCTTGAGAATGAAGTTCTAGGAAGTTATGCTGCTGGTGGGTTTTGATCTCAGCAATCACCAGGTGTTATTGTCCTTCATGTTGTATCATCATCACCTAGTGGCTTCTGCTTACTGTCTTTAGCTTTTGGACACTTTTTCATCTTTCTGTATTTTGGTGGTCTGTGAATAATGTTTGTAGTTTATCCAGAAATGGATAACATGTAATGTATTTGTTCTTGATCTGAATCTATCAGCTCTATTCCAGAGGGAAAGGAGAGTCAAAAACAATAGCTTAGAGACCCATTAACTGTGCAAGCTGTGGTCACAGTGAGTTCCATTCAATCATTACCACAAAATATGCAGTCTTATTTCCTTTATGCATATACTTTGAGACTCAGAGAGGTTGGTCTTCGTCTTTAGTCACACAGATAGTAAAAAGCAGAGCTGGATGTGAATCAGATAATTTAACTCATCCTGCTGAGCAGTGCTCTGACAATGAGGTGCACTGTCCTTGAAGTTTTTGTGTTGTATTGCCATGTGGCTTCTGCAAAGGCTGGAATCTCATGTGCAACTATGCTTTCTTCAAGAGACAGAGTAAAAGAGTGAATGGGAACCTAAGTCCTCAGAGAAAACTGAGGTTCAAAGCAGACAAAATCAACCTCAGACATGAACAAAAAAGTCCAAAGCAAAATGGCTAAGAATGAGAGTCTCAAGAGCCACAATGAGCTACAACGGAATAGCTATCTGGTCTTTACCTAATGGGAACTTGTGTCATGACTGGGGTCAGAAGAGACGTGCCTGGACTGCCTATGGATCTGATGCATAGAGGAAGCAAATCCAGTTTGGTGTACTAAGGAAATAAATATTCTAGCATCCTTAGTAGTTACTATATTCAGAGCAGTGAATTCTTAAAGTCCTATGTGATAAGCACCTGATTAGCTGTTTGATAAAGTTTATTTCAAGTAGCTCTGAAGTGCATGAGGGTTTCTAAAGCTGGAATTTGAACCTGGGCTTATTAAATGCTGAAGTCTGAGGCCTCTGTATTTCCTGCTGTCATCAGAGGTCAAGAAAACAATCTTAGAAGAGTGATAACAACCATCTCCAAAACCCAAATACAAATTAGTGTTGTTCCGAGGGCGGAGCTCAGTGGAAAAGAGCTTGTCTAACATGTGCTGTGTCCAGAGTTTGTTTCATAGTACCCCCTGAAATCTTAGTGTGTATTTATACTATGAAAAACAGCAGAAATACAGAACAGAAACAGACATGTTCTCCACAAGTTTAGATATTAAGAGTTAGACCTATCATACTTTGGTTCATGTTAGATTTTGGAAGAATCTTATGTCTTTGCATCCACATGGAAGTACTATGACTAAAGATAATCCAAAAAATATTCTGAGCTGTGCCCTGAGATGATTTAAGAGTTGGAAAATTAGGGCTGGAGGGATGGCTTAGCGGTTAAGGCACTTGCCTACAAAGCCAGAGGACCCAGGTTCGACTCCCCTGGACCCACATCAGCCAGATGCACAGGGGAGCACACACATATGTAGTTTGTTTGCAGTGGCTGGAGGCCCTGTCTCACTGAATCCCTTCCCCTCTTTCCTCTCCCTCTCCCTCTTTCTCTATCAATAAATAAATAAAATATTTTTTTAAAAGAGTTGGAAAATTAGAAAAATGGTTCTGCGATCATTTTCCTTGAATGGAAAGTTGTAGAGTTGCTAAGTGTCTTTAAGTCTGTGAAGAGCAATTATGCCATGTATGTTCAGCAGCTGTCTGTGGGTCTCTACTAGATGTGTAACTATAGTGCCATGGTAAGCAGTACAGGAAAATAATTCCTGACAGTGACCAGTGATGGTTGATAAGCTTCTCTGTGGAAGTTAAGGGTCCTCCTCTCCAAGGTCTTTGGAAGACACACTCATGTGGGATGATGTGAGGGAGCAAGGTATGCTAGAGGACTCTCAAGGTCTCTTCTAGCCCTGAGGTGCTATTATTATTGAATATTTATAGAGCACCAAAATTGGCTCTGTTCTTTTCAGAGACAAAATTACATCCATTTCTGTCTCGTGCTATCATAATCAAAATTGGACAGATCAGCAGTACCGTCACTGCTAAGTCAAGTGCAAGTTCAGTGGGCATTTGACTGGCTACTCCAAAGTGTGTGTTCTCTTCAAAAGCCTTAAAAGATGACCAGAGTATGGCAAAGAATGTTAGGTTACAGCTACAATATTCCAGTGAAATTGCCATTCACTTCTAGGATTTTTTTTTTAAATGAGAAAGAGAGAGAGAGAAATGGGTGTGCCAGGCCTTTAGCCAGTGCAAACAAACTCTAGACATGTGTGCCCCCTTGTGTGCATGTGTGACATTACATGCTGGTGTCACTGTGCATCTGGCTTACATGGGACCTGGAGATTCGAACATGAGTTCTTAGGCTTTGCAGGCAAGCACGTGAACTGCTAAGCCATCTGTCTCTCCAGCCCTAGGAATTTTTTAATAACTCAATCAATCATGTATATGATAATAAATCTAATTTTAAAATGCCATCCTCAAAACTTTTAAAAAATATTTACTTATGTATGTGTGTGTGTGTGTTAGAGAGAGAGAGAGAGAGAGAGAGAGAGAGAGAGAGAGAGAGAGAGAGAATGGGCGTGCAAGGACCTCCTGCCACTACAACTTCAGATACATGTGCCATGTTGTGCATCTGGCTTTATGTGGGTACTGGAGAATCAAGCCTGGGCCATCAAGCTTTGCAAACAAATGCCTTTAACCTCTGAGCCATTCTCTAGCCCTATCCTCAAAACTTTTAATGTGGTATAAAGTGAAGGAAAAAGGGAATAACATTTCACTGCCAGATGATTTCAAATGGCATATAATATTATCTTATTTTTAATGATGACATTCAGTTTTTCTGAAGATGAATTGTTTAAAATATTTTATTTTTATTTATTTACTTGACAGACAGACAGAATGAGAGAGAGAGAATATGGACATGCCAGGGCCTCTATTCACTGCAAACGAACTCCAGATGCATGTACCACCATGTGTATCTAGTTTACTTGGGTTCTGGGAAATTGAACCCAGGTCATTAGGCTTCACAAGCAAGCGCTCAACTGCTAGGCAGTCTTTCCAGTCTTGAAAATGAATTGATAATAATATGTGAACTAAAAATATAAAATGATATTGTTAATCTAAAACAGTTCAAATGAAGTCACATGTTTTTACTAGAGATGAAAAAGGAAAATACTATCACATAAGGTAAAAATTAGCAACTTAAAATATTTGAATTTACTAGTTTTCATTTTGTTCCATTACAGTGTCTCACTCTCGGATAGGCTGACCTAGAACTCTCTTTGTAGCCCCAGACTGGTCTCAAACTCCCAGTGATTCTCGTATCTCAGCCTCCCCAGTACTGGAATTAAAGGTGTGCACTACTATACCTGGCTTAGAATGATGGGATTTAAAAAGAATTGTATTTTATTTTTTGCTTAACATTAACCGTCATCTACCTAATCAAGAATTTATTTGACACTTTGCTGTCTTTAAGCATTAGTAAGTTGATGAAAATAGCTTACCACTTCTCTCCTCCTTTCCACTAATATTTCACATTTATTAATAATATTAGACTATACTTGGAAATAATTTTAAACTTTCACATGTATTTGAAGAATGGTACAAAATGTGGAAGTACATTTACCTAGATTTACCTAGTAACATTTTCCTCTACTTGCTTTAGAAATTATACATGCTTTTGCTGTAAATTTTTCTCTATCTGCATAGGGGTGTGTGTGTGTGTGTGTGTGTGTGTGTGTGTGTGTGTGTGTGTGTGTGTATGTGTTTTGGTTCAGGTTGTTCATTTGGTTTTAAAATATTTATTTATTTGAGAGACAGGGAAAGAGGCAGAGAGAAAGGGTATGCCAGGGCCTCCGGCCATTGCAAACGAACTCCAGATGCATGTACCACCTTGTACATCTGACTCATGTGCGTACTGGGAATGGACCCAGGTCCTTCAGCTTCACAGGCCAGTGCCTTAACTATTGAGCCATCTCTCCAGCCCCCTGTTTTGATTTGTTTTGTTTTGTTTCATTTTGTTTTGTTTCGTTTTGTTTTGTTTTGTGTCAGGGTATAGCTTTGTGGTCCAGGTTGGCCTGAAACTCACTATGGAGTTTAGGCCTCAAACACTTGAAACTCTGTTTCAGCCTTCCAGTTCTTTATAGGAGGGAGCCACACACCTGGCATATTTTATGTTTTTAAAGGAACTTTATATCTCTAGTCAAGATCAAAATAACTTTTCTCATAGAGTTGTTATTTACTAAAATGTGCAGGTAAATCAAAGCTTTATCTGCTTTTCTACTGTTATCTCTTATAACTATTATTAAGGAATTTCATAGATTTATCTATATTGTGTTTTCTGACTGACCTATAATAAAACTTCATGTCTATAACACACAGGCTGTGACTTTGCCATGTGGCCTGTTACAGAATTTTGCAATCATATGATTTTAATTGTAGAAAACTCATTTTCAGAATGAAGATATGACTTAACAAAACCAATGCATTGTTTTAGATACTTGATGGAAAAATTGATACCCTTTTAATCATAAGAGTTGTGTTGACATGTTGACATCTTTTCAAGTGTGTATGGCAAAGTCTGTTGCTTCTGCAAGTGAGTGCAAGGCACTTTTGCCACCCTTTGCACCTTGTACACATGGGTGTCTTGGGATTTAAACATGGTCCGGGAACCTGTGCAAGCTAGAGCCTTTAACCACTGAGCTATCTTCCCAACCCTAATATATCCACGTCTTCAGTGCCTAGGAGTAATACCAATGTGGGTCACGTCTTCATATATTTCCAAACAATCAGAGCTGTGGAGTTACTGTGGCCAGTCATTAAATCTTTGTTTCATGTGGATATTGAAGATGCGGAGCCAGAATCCATTTAGGCTAAGAATGATGACCTCATCTCTCCCTGGTTTTGGAGGTAGAGGCCCCTCCCAATTTCCTGAAAGGACCACAAACTTGAACGCAAATTCTGAATGCAGCACTGTGTTACCTTCCTGTAAGCACTGAGTTTTGACTTTGAGCTTTGTCAGAGAGCCTCATTCTCCCCTGAGGACCCTGAATTCTGCATTGTTCTTCTTACCCATTTATGAGTTTTAAGCATATTGTGTGCATGCTTGATGTTAGACTCCTGCCAGAAAAACCAGATAGTCTTCGTTCCAAGAATATTTTTCTTTCTGAAGCACCTACATGCAGGATGTGCGATCTATAGTAATTCTTATTCATTTGAAATACAGCAATTTGTTCCTGTCAGTAGAGGAGTGGTTTGTTGTTTTAAATTGCTAGGTTTTGTTTTTGTTGGCATGTTCCTCAACACAAATTGAATGGCTGACAAACATCTATTTGTATGACAGTTCAATCTAGATAAGTGCCCTCTGTTGCCTAACAGTACAATTTGGGGTCTCAGAGATAAAAGCAACCTGAATGTCAGGCTTGTAGCAGAGCTTCTCCGTGCAGATAACAGAGGTACTCCATACTCCTCGGCTCCACAAATCAGACAAACAAAGGGGAAATACACATGTACATCATCTCATTTGAAATGGGCTCTTTTAGCTTCTACCTAATAAAAATGGGAATATCTAACTCATGAGAACAGTAATATAGCTGATATGAGATATGCCTATATTCAAAATTAAAAGAGTAATATGGTCTAGACTTATAAAGTTGGAGAGGGTTTTTCCATACTATACTGGCTTTTTGAATGAGTTTGTTCTATTTTAACATTCCTGTTTTACAATGAGTTATATCTTTGGGCCATGATTCTTCTGTAGCTTTGGCATTCTGCTAGTGACGGAGTTGAAGGGGGTCACCTTTTCTTCACAAGTTGAGGAGCTGAGACCCACTGGCTTCTCTCTGCCTAAAAATCTGTGAGTCTTTCTCTAGAAGTAGCTCCCAAACTTAATTAATATCTCAAAAAGAGGAAGAGAACTTTGGTAACCACAATATGCAGAAAGAACTGGACTTATACACAAGATATCAAACATCTTAGAGATATTCCTAAGGGTCCCTGGTGTAGGTATTCTGAAAAGTAGGAGTTTAATTAATAGAGCCTGCTGATTGATTGTTCTGTAAAGGACACAGTGGGTAATCTTCATGTGTCATCTAAGGACCTCATATGTGGGTAACTCCATCCATCACATTAGGAGAAGCAGAAGGAGGAGCATATATGGGAGAAAAGCAATGCCTCTTGTTGTTTGTGTTAAGTGTGACATGCCTTAGACTAAGATGCCTGATAGGAATCAGATTTGTTGGTAAAACATGGTTTCTAGTTTCTAGGTAGGTGATAGGAATAGATGTGACCATTCAAATGAGTGAAAAGAGGGCTAAGGGTGAAGGCCTAGGGGTTATAAGCATTTTACAGGGGACTGAGAAAGAATTTATGATAAAGGAGAAAAGGCAGAGACAGAAAGAATATGTGGAATTCTGAGGAAGATGCTGCTGCGCTGAGGAAGCTGCCAATTAGGAAGACGCAGCAGATAAGATGATCCAGTGCCTCATTGTGAGGTCAAATGAAGAGAAAGAGACCAAGGTCATAAAATGTAAGCAACAAAACAAACAAACTAGTTTAGATAATCATTCAAAGTCCAAAACTGACTAATTTAATTACTAATATAAATGACCTTGATCACTTGGCTGAGGCAGTATTTGTCAGGTTTCTCCCTGTAAAGTTGCTCCTTTCCTCTTCTCATATGGTCCTCCCAAGGCATTACCTGCCTTTAAGAAGCAGTCATTTTGCTTCACCTCCTTGAGGACAGAGCATCTTCATATATTAGTCTATTCTTCTGCATGGCATCTTCTGTTCAGCCTTTATTTAGTCATTTATATTAGTATGAAAGGCACTTTATCTCTGTAGTCTTCCTCCCTAAAACATTTAAACTCCTGACTAGTCTTGAGAAAAATATCTGACAAATTCCAATTAAAGGGAGTCATCTATAAACTCCTCAAAACTGTCGATGTCATTTGAAGCAAGAAATGTTGAGAAACCATCACAGGTCAAAGGAGCCTGTAGAGACATTAATCCTAAATGTAATGTGAGGTCTCATATGGGTAAAAGTAAAACAGCTTTAGTTAATAAAAAAAAAAAAAAATGAAGGAATCTAAGAAAAAGATTTACTTTAATTAATAATAATGTATAGTAACAATTGATTCACTAATTATGACAAACTGGATGTGGGTTGTATGAGAAAATATTGTATTTTCATTGCAATTTTTATGTAAATCTAAAGCAATCAAAACTAAAACTTTATTTAAAGAAGCATAGCCACTGATTTTGACAAATAGGAAGTCTTTTAGTGATCCTTGGAAGACCTGAGAATGGTAGGAAAATGTCTTTCATATAAGCTGACAAGTAACTGACATGAATAATTGGAGTTAGATTTGTACAGTATTCTTCCTAACAGCTTGGCAGAAAAGGGAAGGATAGATGAAGGCTGGATACAGACATGGAGACATATACCTGTAATGTCAATGCTGGGGAGTTGGAGACAGGAGGATTGCCAATACTTACTGACTGGCTACTCTAGCTGAATCAGTGAACTCCATTTTCAATGAGAGACACTGTCTCAGAAAAAATAAGGTGGAAGAGTGATTTAGGAAGACACTGAATGTCTGCCTCTGGCTTCCGCATGCATACATACACACAAAACCTTTACCCTCATGTGTGAACATGCATACATGCATACTTACTACACATACCAAAAAGCTTTCTTTATGAAAAGGAGGGAGGCTAAGATTTCAATGGGAAGAGTAGTGTAAGTTGAAATAAGTTGTTTTTGTTTTTTGTTGTTGTTTTGTTTTTGTTTGAGGCAAGTCCAAAAGCCTGGCCTGCTTTTATAAGAGAGAGAGAGAGAGCGGCTGTGCTAGCTAGAGAGAGCAAGATTATTGGCACACTAAGGCCTCCAACCAATGTAATCAAACTCCAGACATATGAGCCACCTTGTGTGCATGTGTGACCTTGTGAATGTGTCTCCTTGTGCGTGTGGTTTACGTGGCATCTGCAAAGTCGAACATAGGCCCTTTGGATTTGCAGGTAAGTCCTTAACCGCTAAGTCTTCTCTCCAGCCCAAGTTGTGTTTTGAATATGTAGAACTGAGATACACTGAGAAAAAGCAAACAGAAAGTGAAGCATTGAAGGTACAAAGTGAAGGTGCTTGAGTAGCAGGACTTTAATCTGCTCAGTTCAAAATGGAAGTCGTTTGAGGAGGAACATGTGGTTATTTACACTTTATTGTGTTTGATTTTGAGCCCGTGTGGTAGAAGTAACCTTTGAGATGTTTCAAGATGTTGAGCTGCAATGACTTTCTGGTATTGCCTGAACACTACAGTCCAATTGGATATCTCCATAATGCGTTACAGAATATGTCTCTGAGATATAAATTCGTGAACTTCCTGGTAATCCAGCATGTTATTTTTTCATATGTGTGTACATATATGTATGCATGACGGCATGTATGTGCATGTGGATGTACATGCATGTGTGTACACTGAGTGTGGAGGCCAGAGTTCAGCATTCGGTGTCTTCCTCAGTTACTCTCTGCTTCTCGGGCCTCTCGTGTGAGTGCAGAGCTCCCCAGTTCAGCTAGTTCAGCTAGCCCGCTAATCCCAGGGATTCCTGTCACTGCTTCCTGTGTGCTGGGATTACAGGCAGCTGCCCCATCCACGTGGGTTCTAGGCATCTGAACTCAGGTCTTCATGCTTGGACAGCAAGTGCTTTACCACTTGAGCCCTCTCTCCAGCCCCCACAGCATTTTCTTTAATAAAGAATCTGTTGTAACATGGGTCTGAAAGTAAGTTCCAAGAACCAAAAGTGACAGAAATTGTTTGCCTAAGCAATGGCTTATTCACGTCTAGAATTTGAGAATCAATGTCCAGGGAGTCATCCGACCCTATGGGCAGCAGACAGGTCAACATATCTTAATAACTGCTGTGGCTGTCCTCTTAGCCACGTGGGTAGAATTATTGTTGCTTTACAGTGTAGCCTTTGAAGATTATTCTTGAAAAATAGCTAAGAAACACCTATAGGTGTGGTTGTGACTCACCCTCTGAGATCAGATGTTTTACATATCACATAAAACATTTTACCTCAATTGTTTGTCATCCTTGAACTCTCAGTTACTGTTATAAATAATCAGATGTTGACAGCAATGTATTCAATAAAAGTTTATCATTATTACCATCATTTCTTTTTGGAGGAAGGTGACCTGAAGCAAAACATGCAGGCCCATCAAGTTGTGGTTGATGATGAGCTCACAGAACTAGGTAAATGGTGCAGTCAGCCCTGGCGTGGGGGACGCGGACCCCAGGCTGTCCTAGTGGTCTGCAGTCACATGGCAAGAACGCCGGGGGTGGGGGAGGAAAGAGCACCAGAGCTGGGGAGACAGGGCTGTCCTTGTTTTGTCTGATCCCCCCCAGCCCTGTAGCTTTGGGTGGAGCACTCAGCTTCATGGTTAAACCATCTGTTTCTCCATCTGTAGCCGGGCCTATATGTTGCCTCATAAGATTCCTTCCTGTCACTTCTACAGAGCCCTGAAGGTCATCTGTGCCTGGGTGTCTGGATCCCCAGAAATCATGGCAATGGGCAGATTTTTAAGGAATGTGAACATGTACTTCCTCATATTAGGCATATTAAATACAGAAATTAGTGTTATATGAATTAATTCTGTACATTTATACATTTGTTTCTGGAGCTCATTTTAAAGTAGAAGTGAAACACATGCTGTGTGGCATTCATTTCTCAGAGTGTGGTTTCCCAGTTTGGTTGTACAGGGGTAGATATCATAACAAACAGTAATGGGTAGTGATTATCTCACAGGAAGTCTGTGTAGTTATTTTACATCCAGAAGGACTTTAAAGAATCAGATTTCCTTCCTCATATTCTTGCACAATTCCAGATGCTGACAACAACATCTGGACATTCTATTGGACACTCATATTTTCAATGAAGTAACTTAATTGTTGATTGACAAGCTAACATGATTTAAGGCATAGCCCACCTTGTATTCAATAGCAGTGTCAAAAGTCATAAACTGCAAGCATATGCAAGCAAGTGGGTCCATGCTACTAGCTCTAGCTAACTTCTGGTGTGTTTTGAAATGCTAGTGTGGGAAGCTTTCATTTGAGGCTAACTTGAGCAGTGCTGGAAGAGGAAATGAAGATGTACAGCACCTGATTCCTGGGCTCTGTGTTTTGCAGATCATTCTGTGACATAGCAACAGTGTTCTTAGAGTTCCTACTCTAAAGAGAAGGCTATTTTAGCATTGTGCAGCACATAGAGTTCTTTTACATTTGGGTCACATATGCATTTGTATAAGTCTACATGTATACACACATGTAACCTCATAATATGCATAGAAATATTCACATGTGTATTATAACTAAATTTTTTAAGTAATTCAGAAGAAATGTGGTGTAATTTACCTCATGATATACAGCCAAAACATAACTCTACCTAAAGCATGTCAACTGTAATTGAAAGTACCAGCAAAAATAATGGGTGATTGTGATTTAAAAGGCATTTAAAAAGAAACCTCTTTTCCTAGTATTTCATATTAGGGAGCAGTGACTTCTTTGGTATTTCAAGCTAACCTGCTTTTCCAGCTCCGTTAGCTGCCTAGCACTGGGATCTGGTAGCATTTGCCCCCTGGTGGCTTACATCGGGCCTGTGGGCAATGGGCCTACGGTAGAAAGTATGCTTCCCCTGTTCTCATGCTGCAGTATTGCTGACATGTGGGCTGTGCACCTTCCAGCGAATGCACTTGACCTTTAGCTCTAAATGGCCTTTGGAACAAGAGCTAGCCATGTTTACTTAGAAGAAACATATCAGGACTTACTTTCTCTGATAGTTAAAGAACTGCAGTCAAGTTTGTACTTTTTGGTGCAAACCCAAAATTGCAGCCCCATAGATTCAGGGACTGGACAGAACAATGTGACAGGACCACTGGGTTCAACAACTTGGACTTGCGTAAAGCCACTTTGGCACATATTGGCAATTTGTTCCTCCCTGTATGTGTGTCCCAGCTTGACTGTATCTGTTGCAGCATTCATATGAATATGCTCTATAAGGTTATCACAGCCAAGGTATTAAGACAAGCTTCCATTTGTTTAGAATATTTAAATCCTTATGACAACCATAGGAGATAAATATTAATATCACTTTTTTAATGGAGATGAGGAAACTGATATTCAGAATACTTAATTTGACAAAGATCACCTACTGAAATGTTATCTTTGTTCTTTTCATTCAGTGCCTGGTGCCTTTTCCTTCTAACAACTTTCCAGGGATCAAACACTTACCCAACAGTTTGTCTTGGCCTAAACCATAAGGGTGGCAGGCTTTAACCTTAAGTTGCTTTTTCTAGAAATTAGTATAGTACAGAGATAACTGTGATAAATTCATAAATTCCCTTTAATTCCTCCCTCCCCCAAGATATGTTGCCTGGCTTGGATAGGTGAGCTTTTCTCAGAGTCTTGATGCAGGAGAGAACCATGGCTCAAAGATTAAACTGGCCATAGGAAAATAGAAGTGATGCTAGAAATGGAATACAAAGATAGATGCACTTTTGAAAATACTAGATGGGTATTACTGGGCTATGTGATTATTTAATTAGAACCAGATAAAATGAGGTAAGAAAGGAATGCTGACAGTTATGTGGCTTGCTAATAAATATAATTTCATCACAATGTATGTGTGTGTGTATATATATATATATATATATATGCATATATATGCATATATATGTATATGTATGTATATATATGTGTGTGTGTGTGTGTGTGTGTGTGTGTGTGTGTGTGTGTGTGTATCCCAAAGAGTTAATTATAACAGAAGCAGTTAAATTCTTTGGAACAGTTAAGTTCTTTGGCTATGAAAGCTTAGCAGTTTTAATAGACATATCACCTGGTATCCTTGGGCATTATTAAATATATGGAGACTAAAAAACATGGTAGAAGCAATGGAAAAGTCTGACCAGACTGGGTAATTTGCTTTAGAACTATGGAGAAATAAACTATTAACCATTTCTTCTACAGATCAGTTTGATTAGTAAATAGGACAAGCTATTCTTTCATTACTTACCAAGACCATGCTGCACTTTGTATCAATTATTTGGCTGCCTGCAACACTGAGATTAGAATAAAGGGCTTTCCTAGTATTTGTGACTATTGTGGATTGCTGATTAGTAATTAAAGTTCTGAATGAAGGAAATTAGGCCAAAAGTGAATGGGAATGAAAAATTCTTAATTCTGTGCTACAGATGGTAGAAACAGATTGTCTTGAATAACCCATCCACTGTGGTGACATTATACATAGCCATGGAGTATTTGCTTCCCATGTAAAACTCAAGTCAAATGCCTTCGAGATGGTTTCCTCTCCCATACCTTATGATGTAGCTGTATGGCTATTAATTTAGTGAAATATCCTGTCTGCCAGGTGTGGGAACTAGCTGCCTTTATTGTACACCAGATCATTACTTAATTCATATGCAGCCAAGCACAGCACATGGAAAGCATTATAAATCTATTTACAATGTGGCTGGTCTGATGATAACATTGTACTAAATTCCCAGGTGAGGCAATTTAAGCAATTGCTTTGCCATGTGCACACCATGGAAATTAAATTCTCATACACGGTTTAGTAATAAACTAACTTCATTGTTATGTTGTTGCTTGTGGTGGGCTATAGAGCCCTCATTCTGGTTACCTATATACTGTTTTACATACAGTGTCATACGAGAGGCAGTACCAGAGGCTACAGTTTTTAATTAGTTTAAGCTAAGTTAATTTGTTTCATTTCTAGTTTAGCAGAGTCAAGACACAAGCATATCCAGCTTCGCTGGGAAATGATAGTGTAGGTCCAATAGACAGATTATTTCAAGCCAAATATCCAGACCAAACCAAACAAGTGTCTCTGAATTTGGCTTTAAGAAGATCAGCCAATCAGTATACAAGCATCCTGTTCATATTAACCAGGTGAAAAATTGAAAATCTCTTTGAATTGGAAATTCTCTCTTTCGTCACCAAAGAGTCACCATTATCATTGTTTCAAAGTAGTCACTGAAACTTTGCACATCTAACTTTTCAAGGATAACAGTCCATTGTTAAGTTATCATATTTTTTGTTCATACCTTTTCTGTAGATTTTCTTTTTAGCTGTGTCTAGCTCACTGAAGAATATATGTTAGAAAAAATAGTCTTTATATAAGTACATAGCTAACATTGAGGAATTCTCTTATATTTAACGTGTGTGTATGTGTGTGTATGAAATATCAAGTGAATCTTTCCTACTCTTATAGTATAGAAAGAAACTGCAGTAGATTACAAACTGCATAGAGCCTCTGTCCTCTCCAGAAGCCACATACAAAGCGCCACTAGACAGTAGTAACTGACAACTAAGACTAAAAATGTTGACAATTTCTTGATTTGCCTGGTTAGCTTATGTATAGAAGTCATTAACTATTTATAAAATGCATTATGAATTGAGTTCCTTCAAACTGGAGCTGAATGTGTGACATTTCCAGCTCAAATTCTCATGCTTGCATTTGGCTAAAGTACAGATTTTATACTGTTGATAATAAAGCAAACACGTTTTAGTTAGGTTTATCAAGTCACAGTAGAGGTTTCAGTCTTGTTAACTTAGAATCCTCTAAATTAAATACTATGTAGGCATTTAGTAAAGCACAATGAGGTTCTTGTGGAAGATAAGGTAATTTATTAATGTTTTAAAGAACAGTTATCCATAAAACAATCCACTTATAAGTCAAAGGAATTTTTCCTTTTCAACCAGGTTAGTGGTGATCTTGTAGGCTAAATTATGCCTAATTACATACAATCAACTTAATTTAAATTTCTAACATTAAATTATAGAGAAAAAGAAATTATGCAAAAATGCTAATGTTGACTTTCTATGTATAAATCTTAATATAATAAGGTATTTATTTGCTTTATTTTTAAAATATGAAACTCAAATGCTGAGTTCTGTCTCCAGCTCTGTTGTCTGTTTCTGTAGGGGTGATTTCTGATATCTGAAACAAGTCGCCTTTTCATTCTGTACCTCAGCCCTGTCAGGGACCACTTTGCTAAACTGTGCATATCATTTGCTTAATTACATCCAGAGAAAGCCATCCCAAGACCAGTTTTTACTATCCCAATGGTAAAGAATGACTTGCAGAGACCACCCTTCAACTGTAATCTTCCTCTATTGCTGAGCATGTATATTTTTAATTGCTGGATTTCAAAAGCCATGCATTCTAACCAAAATAAGATTAGATATTGAGGCACACATACTGATAATTTTCTTCTTCTTTTGAAGTATACTAAATCAAAATAAGAATGTAATATAATTGAAGTATCTATACCAATTTGTTGGTATTTTGGTGAAAAGGGGAAAAACAAAAACAATCTCCATATGATATTCTTGCATACTGTGGATTGTTTTAGTCCCCCATAGTGATGAAATGAATAATTAAAAAGGCAGCTCTGATACCACAGCCTGTTTTAAAGGTTTTCATTTCCTTTAATGCTGTAAAGTACTTTTTCATAGCTGGTTTAGAATCCCGATGGTGGGGAATCTCCAAGTGGGCAAAAGAAAGGTTTGGTATGATCGAAGTATTGTATTAAGGCCATGACCTGGACTGACCTGATAATTTAGCATTTTAAAATGAACTTCTTTGTGAAGTCAATAGGAATAGGTAGTTAACAGTAGCTTTAGTGAGAGAAACAGGTTTGACAGAGGCTGTTCTATCTGTGGTGAAGAAAGAGCTGGGCTTCTTTTGAATTTTCAAGAGATCTGATATAGATGCCTTCATGACTTAATGACTTAACTTCTTTAATTTGTCCTTCTTACTGCACTGTTGCTGAGGTGCGATCTACTTATTATAGACGTGGCACAGTGGCCAAAGTGCAAGACATGTGGCAGTGATAAGAAAGGAAGGCTGTATGGAGAGACCAGGTCAAGCAGAGTGTTACTGTCTCTTTTATACTGAGACATTCTGCACTTTTTGTGCCATTTTTCTGAGAGCTAGGAGAGGGAAAAATGTTTATAAGGCATGAAAAACATTCAGCTGTGAGTTCCATCTCAGTTTATCTAAACCTACCCTCAGAATCCCGTGAAACTGATTTTTTCCTCAAAAGGTTAGGGGTGGGTATCTAGATTTATCTATATTCCATGATGCCTTTTTAAACTGGCTTCTGCTAGGTCTATAAGTTCGGAGTCTGCAATTATATTATATCTATATTATGTACCACCATTTGAGAAAATAGTCAAAAAATAATTTTCTGTGTTTTCTGTCATTTAAGGAACCCCATTTGAGAAAGACCACTGCTTCAAAATGTGTTGAAGTTTACTGGTTGATGTTGATTTTTGCTTAAACTATTATGACCTTTATATGGCCAAGCAGCATTTCTTACTGATTATTATAAAATTCTAATTAAGATCTTCCTGTGGACTTCTGCTTATGAGTTCTGGATAGTCCTTTTAAACTATGATATATTTTTCAAATTACATTGAACAGGTAAGAAATGCTAAGTTCCAATGGTAGGCCCAAATGAGAGATTGCTCTTTCCTGCCTACCATGTTGTAATTGATCTTTTTTTTTGGGGGGGGGAGGGGAGTAGTTAGTTCAAAAGCAGAAAAATATGACAAAGTAAATTTTAAATTGAATTCAGATCTGAAATAAGAGAAGACAAAGTAAGAACTGAGTACCATGCTCCAATTTCACAACTAATTTTCAGAGCCTTTCAGCTTTTCCAAATGCATCTATGTTTAGATAATTCATGAATCGCTTGCAGACATGTCCCTCTGACTTTACAGATAAGGGCAGATTCCTTGTAAAACAAAATTTCAGCCTGTGAAATGTTGACTCATAGCCCACTTGTCTCTTTTTACTGAGATTGTGAAATGTTGACTCATAGCCTATTTGCCTTTATTTACTAGGATTGGGAAATTTAATTTGCTTTACCAGACTCACTCCCCCTCCCCCCTCTCCCCCCCATTACTTTTCCTTAGGCCATTATTTATAGAGAAGTTGGAGACGTTGAAATTATTGTTTGGGTAGGGCATGACTTTAAAATTCCATCTTTTTCTGGATAGTAACATCACAATAATGAAATGTAGATGCAGGAGTCCAGGCATTCCAGAGTTGAGTTGAAGATATAATTATTATTATCCTAGGAGTAAAGATTTTTAAAGCCCTAAATTGTATAGTGCATTTCCTTCTACACTATCAAAGTCCCCATATGCTCCCATTTTAATTACAATCTGTGACTTTTAAATATACACAGCTGTACATTTTTCAGCTTAGTGGTCTTACTTGGATGACGTATGGAATAATATACACCTTCTGATTTACCTATGAATATTAATAGACTGTTTACACAGCACAGAATTTTCTGTCATTATTGTCGTTTTTGAAACTTTTAATTTATACCATTTCTCAAGTTTGGGAACTTTGTACAAGTTTGGTTTGCAAATTTTCACCAGTAGGTTTCCATTAGGGGGCTCTCGAGGTTTGAAATGATCAGCCTCCGTACCAATAATGCTTCGAAGCCTTTACTTTCTAACGTTCATCTCTCTCTTTCCCTTTTTGTTTTGTTTTATAGAAAAGGTCACGGATCGCCTACAGTGACGAAGTACGGAATGAGCTCCTAGGGGATGATGGGAATTCCTCAGAGAACCAGGTAGAATGCTAATCAGGAAGGCCCGGTGGGTGGCTGGAGGGTGAAGGGGGTCACAGGCACACTGGGCTCTCAAGCTGCTCCTTAGCCGTATTAGCAGCAACTCATGTGGAAGCGATACTGTTTAATGCAAAGCTGGAGTCTTAATCAACTTCAAAATGTTTCTTGGAGATCTTACATTTAACCCTTTACCTTGTGATCACTGTCTGCTATCTTTAAAAAAATCTTTTCTTCTCTTTTCTTTATTATTTAGTACTTAAGGAATAACTTGAAACACACTGTTTGCAGACAAAGACAAGGTCTTCACCTCAAACACATGTAAAAGGAATAAAAAAAGTCCATCCTGCAGCTTTGATAGTCGTGCAGTATAATTAAATCAACACTCACAGCAAAACAAATGAAAGTAAGCTTTCCAAGTCAGCAGCCCAGCTCACTCTCCTATTGTGATGCGTCTTAGATGTACTTTCACCAAAATGCAAATCATGCATCCATACAAGATAGGACACCCAGATAGGGAATCTGCTTCTGCGAAATAATAATAATGATAACAATAATAATAGAGTAAATCTTTTTGTAGTTCAAGATCTGCATAGGTAAACAATATGATTCACTTTCTTCAAAGGATCTTACAACTTGCTGTCATTTCTCATTGGGTCACACAGTAGTGTCACAATTCTAAGTAACATCCTTCTTTGTGTTAATACTGCAGGCTTCATAAATTAAGGTAGATAACATATATATGACCTGAAAATGATTTACAAAATGTCTCAACTCTAGAGACTGACTGATGCCAGGGAACTTCACAAGTAAGACCTGACTGTGTTTATTAAGATTACTTTGGCCCATGCTGAAAGGTCTCTGCTCTGCCTAGATAAAATTGAACATGAGTCATTCACTGGGTAAGACAAAATTATAATTAAATATTGACATACCAATGCATTATTATAAAATTATAAAATATTATAAAATCTGCATAGTATACATGCCATTTCAAATATTTAACATTTGTTGATACTACATTATATTCTGCTACATATGCCAAAAAAACTATATATATTCCTGTCTTCTGTAATGTTAACATTGTAAGCAGGGATGGGCTGATATGACAAAGGCCCACACCCACCACCCAAAAGAAAGGGGAGAAGAATCCCTCAGCTTAGTAGGTTTGTATGGCTGAAGTTCTCATCTCCTCCACTATGGATGTTATCAGCCTGAATTCAGACATATAGACATGCTCCTTGACTTGAGATTTCAACTTCTCTGATTGAACTGTGAGAATAGCTAAAGGAAAAAATAGCACATAAAATGATGAAGTGATGAAGGGGTTTCACTCATAATAGATTAAATAATGTGAGGATGAGAGAAAATATTTTCTCCCTTTTTTGAGGAGATTTGGATTGCTCATGCCTCGTGAATGAATCATAATTTTCTTTCCCATCTACTGCAAAAAAAAAGCACTATCTTTTTTTTAAGTGTATGCATAGTTCCCATGTCAGTGCTTTACAAAGCTATAGATCTTTCCCTCATTTGAAACTCCTGCCTAATGCAGAGGAAATAAAAAGGAAGGGGTGTTCCTGTCTAACTCAGGCTTTTTTATTGTAATGGATGCTGTAGTTCTATGACAGGAACCGTTTTTAAAAAGCATGTTCACTTCTCTTAATGGACATTTTATGTGCCTAAAATATTTGCCTAATGTACAGATAAGTATGATTTTTATGCCTAAAGAAAAATACTCCACAAAAATAGATTTGAGTTCATATTTTTTGATTTTTCAAATTACATTTCTGTCACTTTAAAGTGATTATGCAGAGATTTCCCCTGGACTTATCTCAATCAAACTTACAAAATCTGGAAGTGCTTGGGAGCCTGAAGTTTAGCAATAAGGAACTGTCACTTCAATGAATAGAGCATGAGGAGTTACAGTCACGAGGACATGTAACGGTTGGATTATTACTTATAGAACTTTTCAGCCTAAAATTTGAAGGATGTGTGAAAGTTCAAGGACATAATACTAAACTTTTTGAAAATTTTGTTAACAAATACAGCAAAATTTTCACATCTTGATGAACTCATTAAATTTTTGTTGTGAGGCCTTTTGCCATAATTTAGGAATTTATGTATCTCAAGCTAAAACATGTTCTTAGCTAGTAGTTTCAAGTATAGAATTCTGTATTTGTTGACAGTATTTATTCAGACTAACCAAGCAGAAGCTCTTTCTTTAAAGAAAGTATTTTAAATTGGTTCTTTGTATTCATTTTTGTAGCTTGGAGACAAAGAAGCTTGCTTTCTTAGGTAGAGTTACCTATAATTTATTGAGAAGGTACTTTTCAACTCAAAAATAATATTTTCAAGTTAATTGATTCTCAGACCTAATTAGATAAAATATTTGGTAAATTTTTAACATACAGTAGATAAAACTTGGTTGTAAAGAAAATAAGACAAAATTAGTAAAATTCATTTAACTTAAACTATATCTGAAAAATAGAGCCATCCTAAAAGAAAAATGATAAACTAATGAATTAATAGAAGTGATTGTAAATAAGTAAAATTGTGTACTGAATAGTAATGTCCAATGCAGGGTACACATCCCCTTACAATAGCTTCGTTGTGGAAATTTAGACAAATATGCCATCACTTTTCATCTAGCCACTTAAATGATGCAGATTTTTAGGTACTGAAAAGCTTACTGTTATACCTATGATTGTAATCTTCCAGCCTACTATCGGGTGTATTAATTTAAGTATAGACACCCTGCTGCTAGTATTGGAAGTACCCAGTGTTAGAAATCCAATTTTTCATATGCATCTTTCATGTATGACTCTCAAACAATGCATCTTTTACATTATCCCAGTGAAACTCCTTTGCGTAAATTTGTTTCTGATTCATATCCACTTTATGTAATCAAATCTTGCTAATCTTGGATTCACAGAAAGAGACAAAATCATCTGTTGTACACACTTGAATGCTGAGGGGTTATCAGCTTTCTAAGCACTGTTGTCTTAGGTGTTATCCTTCTATTCTTAAAATATCAGTGTTGGTCATTCAATATGGCAGCATTTCAATTGTTCAGTCATTGAATGCATTGGTGCTGAATTTAGAGTGGAAACTTTTTTCTTAACTTGATTTCTTTTCATGAGAACCATTTTCAAACAAGGAAAGTAACCGCTTATAGAAAAAAAACCATAAAGGCTTTCCTTGTGCCATATGATAATGGGACAAAGAAAATATTCCAAGCTCTTGTTTTAAATCCTAATAGTTTCACAGTTACCATATGCAAAATTATATTGATTGACCATTGACTTTGAGTAAATCCTAAATAGAAGGTTTAAAAAATATATAAAGTGTAGAATAGTTTCCAACATGGCAAAGTTTTGTGGCAAAGCAATTTTTAACAGATAATGATTGCTTAATTTTTTTAATACGAGGTTCTCTTAAGTTCTGATTTTGGCTTGCTGTGCATAAAGTGTGTCAAACTTCAGCTACAGACCAGGGGGTGAAGTCGGTCAATTTAATTCCCCAAGATCTGAAGAAGGTCGGTATCATTTCATATAGCCCTGGCAGAGCAGATCATTACCAGGCACAAATCTGTTCGTTACGTGCTGAGGGTTTATAGCAAAATAAATAGACTGTCATCATAAGTTCAGAAAATTGTGTGTTCGACCCACGATAATGTGTAAAGGGCGTTTAATAGAGTTCAGCATTTATTCGTTATCTGTATGCGGACAGAGACGCCAGTCGCGTTATCAGCTTTAAAAAAAATTCGGTAGTTCTGGAGTCACGTGATGCTCCTCGCGCATGAACCCTCACATGCTCCACAGAGCGGTTTTGATTTTAGTCACAGCAGAAGGCTTAACCACAAGAGATTCCACTGGTTCAAACCAGAGTAAACCAGATTTTTTTTTCCAGCCCACAAAGGAACAGATTACTGCTTGTAGCAAATTCTGCATTGGCTGGGGTACGGGTGGGGCTTTGTTTCAAAAAAGGATGTTGATTATAATAAATAACTCAACATTGTGGTTTTGCACACTTTCTTGTCACCTAGCATAGAGGTAGTAACTCGATAAAATAACAGTCACTATGCTAGTTAAGTCTACGCGTTAATTTTCAAAAATAGACCATCTTTTGTTTATTTCAATGCATAACTCTTGGCCTAACTTAAAAAAAAAAAAAGATAAAGATTAAAGCCCTACCATTACCTAGCTTAGCTACAAATCCGGTATGGGGCTTGAAGGCAGCCATGCAGCACAAACCAGATAGAACGTTTTGTGTTGGGAACCTATTGAAAAAACAAATGGGCAGCATTTTTAAACACTCATTGATTATGGCAGGGTGGCATGCCCCACATGGTCTCAACTGCAGAAGAGTGGTTTTAAACTTTGGCCCCTTAAGTATCATAGTCAACTGAAGAATGGTGCCCCAGAAAGAAAAGAGAGCAGCGCGATCAATTCCCAGATCGTCTCTTTCTGAGATTTAATGTTTGCCTTTTTTCTCCCATGATGTTCAAATAGCAAAGAAGATTCCAATATGTGATAGGCCAGGTATCTTCGTTTAAAATTTTACTTCTTCCTCAATGAATGTGAAATGATGAGATGTGCCACCCCTCTACAGTGCATGGTTGAGGAGAGAATTGAGTATATTTAAAAATAATTTTAACTTTTTGTCCATTTTGAAACTGTGACATGAAGAATCTCATTATTACTAAATACATACTGAGACAGTACATAATAAATTCTACACCCTTTTCATAAAGGATTTACACCGATTTTGGAATCTCTTTCTTTTGTATTTGAAATACTTTACAACAAATGAAAAAGAATAAGCTGAAATGCACAGTCTGCCTTGAATTTGAGACAAAAACAGCCTTAAGCCTTAAGAGTTCAGAGACACAGTAAACATTATACTTTTTCCAGAGACTTAGAATGAGCAATTCTTAGCACATTTCTCCAAATACAGTAATTTATTGGCCTGCATATGTCAAATGTTATAACAGATGTTATACATATTTGGATTCTTAGAAATTATCAGTTGTAGTCCTGAATTGCTGAAGATGCAAATTTCAGTCCTGGATTTTGGCTTATCGTCCATTATGTTAATGTCTGTTCATTGCAGGAGCTGTGGTGTGGTAGTCATTTTAACTAAACAGTGATATTTGTGGTTTAGAATAACATAAAGCACACAAAATAGAGCCAATTTATGGCTTGCTTTTCTAGTTGCAGAAGAGTTAAGTAGCTTGTTGTGTTATAGTAAAGGCAATAGAAAAATGCAAGTAATTAAAATGTTATCATAGGAAATTTACTAGCATGTAAACGAGTGGCTCTGGAGTTGACTTTAGTGAAAACATGCCATAGCACAGTTGCAGCAAGAGTTCCTTGCTTTAAGACGGCCCCATTTATAAGAGGCAGACAACTGAAAAATGAAAAAAATGGAATAAAAACATGCCCTGTATTCAAAGTGTTTCTTAAGTAAAACAAAGCTTTAGACATTAACTCTGATAGGGACTTTAGTTTATATATTATTGTTGATTCTCCATTGAAATCATTGTTACCTCGAAATGCAACACTATTTCTAGAGTGGGTACAAATATGACATTAATCTACATATTTTTTTGTTGTTTTAAATATTTATTGGAACCAAAGCATGAATAACTAATCATTTTATTTGTGGGTCAAATCTGAAATCAGTTGTCAAGGTTCTGAGTAGAGAAACATCCTGTAACGTGTATATACAAAACCTTTATGGTACGTTCTTAGAAGAGAGGAACAGTAAACTTGTTTTCTTTCTTTATAATATAGAGTTCTATGAAGTCATTCCCCTTTATTTCATGATGGTGTCTTAGATGTACTTTAAAAGAGAATTTCACACTATTCTCTTTGTTTAATGTGACAGTGTGAGAAAGTGATCTTTATTCGTTCAAAAAACTCTGCATGTAGTCTATGTTTAGGTTCTTTTAATGTGTTTGTCTGTGATTTTTAAATGCTAAACATGTAAACAGATAAATTGTCAATGTTAATTCTGTATCCTGTCACATAACTGATCTTTCTTTCCTGCCATTTCTTTCCTTTTTATCTTTTTTATGCATTCATGTTGCAGTTGATAAAATTACGTGAAGAGGTGAGTACTTTCTACCTTACTTTTTTCTTTAATTCTACATTTCCTTATAAAATCAAGTCTAAATCTGAGTGGATCACCACATTCTTTTTCTCAGGAACAGTCTAAGGTAGCAAAGCTGTTGACTTTGAGTCAGAAGTCCTCTCTGCGGACCATCTCTTGTGTGCTCCTGGGAACATTGCTCTTTGTTGACATTGTAGGAAGGCTAATATGTTAAGGTCACAAAACCAGAAAAGGAGAAATAACATAGGAATATCTTAAAGTTATATAGAGAGTTTTATCTTTTTGTAAGCTGTAAATGTACATTTGCATATGACTTACCAAAGATGTGATTTTTTTTTTTTTTTTGAGGTTCTTATTTACTTTCCTGAAAAGTATTCTTAAAGAAAATCCTCTTCCTCCTCCAGAGTTCTTGGGTCCCATGTAAGGAACTATGAATGTACATTAATTTGGGGGAACACACAGTGTCAGTTCCCCCCTGCTCTGGGCACAAAGATCCCTGAGAACAGCCAGAGCTCTCCTCAATGCAAAGCACTTTCCTTTGTGAGAAAAAGCACCCAAGTGAGTTCTCATTTTTCTGAGTTTACTAGTCAGTTCCATCACACAGGCCTGAACTATCTGGTGGCCTAAGAAGTACTTACAGTAGCATCTATGACTTGGCCCTCCTATCAGGAAGGATGATGGAGTCTATTTGCTTTGTTTTCAGTTAGGCCAAATATACCAATCATGATTTGGTGCTAAGTCTGAGTTTCATTATTTTTCTACCCAGGACATAAAACAATAGACAATTGTACTATTAAAATTGCCTGTAGGCTTAGATCATCACAGGACTGTGAATTATTTTGCTTTGAGTTTGACCATATTAATTGAGGCTTTCCTAGAAGTTTTTTTTATTGGCATGTCATTATTCTGTGGGTAATGCAAATGTTAATTTAGAGGCTTGTAAATATTAGTTTCCAATGATTCTTCTGATTAAGATGCATTAGTGATGTTCTCTCATATAAACAGAAGGGGAAAAATATCACTTTCCCATCTCTTTCTGTTTTTTTCTTTTTCTACATGGAAGACATATATATATATATATATATATATATATATATATATATATATATATACACACATATATATATATATATTAATTACACAAACATATATATACATGCATACATACATAAACATATATGTAATCAATGTAGTGAATTTTAATTTTGATATATGAAATTATGTTTTTGGATAAACAGCATTCATTTTTTCCTAAAGATATAATATGTGTTCCTGTGCATTTGAATATGCTCACCTTTTACTGTGGGGAACCTGAATTTTCAAGTGTTGATAAAACTAACAATAGATTTGAAAGCCTCCATACAAAGAAATGACAAAAAGTTCTTGTCCCTGAATTTAGTAAAATATTAATAAAAGGTTAATAAAATCTTGTGTCATATTATAAATGGTATTTTTGTCAGATTTTTTGTTAAGCTGAATGGTGAAGGATTAGAAATCTGGAAACTTTACTTCTGTATTTCTTTTGAAGTACACAGTTGCCTGATGGCTTGATTCTTTTGTTTTTTTCCTACGGCAACAATGCAGTCAATTTTAGTTCCAGAGTTTATGTTGCTGAAACTGTCTTTTAATAGAATTGCAATTGGAAGAATTGTCTCGTTCAATAGATAGTGTGATATACTCCAAAGTATTATTTTATATCTTACTTATTGTGGACACAGCTGGGATAGTTTCAGAGGATTGCGATGGTGACTGAGTAGGCTCAGGAGTGATTCTCTCTGCCGGGGGTTCTAGCAGTAACAAACAGTGAGTGTTGCCCCAATTTCTTCCTGTACCTTTGCTAAGAAGACAAGCACCCATCTGTTCCAAAATGCTAGATCTATTGTGTTTGGAGACAAAGTATGCCCCATCCTTCCTTGTGATGCCCCTTTCGGGGCATGTTGGAGGCAAGGGCACAGCAGAGGGAGCTGATCCGGCATCGGCTGTGCTGAGCTGTTTGAGTCCTGTGTCTCCGGTTTTGCCCGGTTCAGCTCCTCACACAAGTCGAGCTCCATCTGAAGCTCCTGCACAGCTTCACTTACCTGCTTTGAAAAGGGCTGGGAAGAGGGTGAGAGAATGAGTTTGGGATGGAATGTGGGGGCAAGTTGAAAGCATCAGCTGCTACTGTAGTGTGTTTCCTTTCATTCATGCGGCCAGGGCAATGTACAACTAAGGGAACAATGTAAATAGCGCAGCTGTTACAAGAACTTGATTTTAGTTTGACTTAAGTGAAGAGGTTCCAAACTACAAAGTGAAGCCCTGCTGGCAAGCTGCTGGTAAACTCATAGTCCTCTTGGGTGCAGATTCATTCTGATAAACTGAATGCTCCAAAAGAAACAGTTGCTTCCAGTATTTAGGCAGATGCATTTTATAAGATCTTTTTGAAATTCTGCTTTCCAGTTCAGCCCTATCATTCCCCCAAATCATTTTAGAAACTTTATTTTCCACATGTTTCCTTTATTTTCCATATCATATTAGCACATGAGTAGAATGCCTATTTTCGGTATAATCTATGATTTTTAAATCTATATTATCTAAATGTTTTCTTTGAGTTTGAAATTTTGTGCAACATGAAAATGAACCAAAAATCTTCTTCATCTGGAATTAAATTCATATTCTCCCCTTCTGCCTCATGTCTGATAGATATCTTTTTAGAGAACCACCAGTTTTAAGTCCTTTGTTTGGATAGAAAACAATATTCAGGTCAGGGAAAAGCAATCCTCACCCTCAGAAACTGCATGTAGGAGAATCAAAATTAAGGAAGCTATTTTTGGCCAGCTTTAGTAGTATTTAATTTTATTTAAAACTAGCCTGCAATGCCAAACACATGGGGTTTCCTGGCTCTTCTTTTTTCTCAATTGCAGCCATCAGTGCTTTGCTTCTTCATGGCATGAGACGCTTTCCTTCCTCCCTCCATTTTATTTATTTAGTTTTCTTTTCAGAGGGAGGGGCAATTTTTCTCTTAATTTCGCCACTGTATATTAGACAACTCTCTTAATTATTATAGACTGTTATTGTCGCTTCCTGACCTTCACATCAGGCCCTATCTCTCTGTTCTGAATGCATTGTTTTAATGATTCTCTCCCACCCCAACCCTTCCCCCCAAAAAAATTTTCAAGGAAAGCTTTGATGTGGCTTTAGCTGCCTCTAACGTCTGGCCGCACCTCAGATGTGTCACCTATGCCGGGAGGGAATAAGGAAATCACGTTTTGAATGGTAATGATAACATACTAATCACTTCCTTTCTTTGAAGATGGAAGCGAGATATTCTGTCAGCATCCCTGCCTGCGAGAGCTTGGAGGCACTGGTCTAGGTGTATTAGCTTAAGTGTGCATGTCAATACAGCTTGCATCTCCAAGATCCATGGGGGCTCATTAGAGCAAGGTAGATCATTTCACTCGACAGCCACTCAGATAATGTGTGTGGCACCTCCTTTTTTATTATTATTAGAAAGCATTGCTTCGACTTTAAGTGACATCTGTCAACAACACAAATTTGTAGGACTTGTGGCTGCACATTTTCTTTCTTTCTGACCAGACACCAAAAAGGGAGAAGGTACTAATTAATACCAATACATGTATACATAAGCACCCACACATATACAGACACATAGTCACACATTTGTAAATATCTGGACCTATGTGTTCAAAGGATTATGTTATTCACTCATAGTCATGATTAGCTTGTAAATCTATTTTTGTAATCTTAATGGGGCTAGCATAGAACTTAAATGTTTATACAGACAATATAGATTAGAAAGCTTAGAATATGGGAGAAATTCCTGAGCTTGCTCATAAGATATACTATCAGTGGACTGTGTGTAATGATCACAGTCCCTAATACTGTGTGTTCTAGTTCACCTTTAATGTATTTGGGAGTGAGCCACAGCGCGTGTGTGTGCTGGATAAGCATGGCTCTGGCGTCTTGGTGCTTGCCCTGAGTCATCTTAAACCTGGAGCGCTGCTTGCTATTCTGCTTCTGTGACTTGGCTTCTATGTGGCTTCTCGCCGCACATCAGAACTAAGGAGCATTCTCCAAGAAGTAGAGTTTCTGTTTAGAAATTACCGGCCAAATCAATGGAACAAGGGAATATGTGACATGGTGGCACTTTATGAAAAACACAAAGACGGATACCAGATATATGAGTTGGCTGTGGTCTTCATACATTTCTCAGTGGTATGGAGGAGGATTTGTGTGGCCACTCACAACCCAAGTCTCCTTTTAAAACAAAAAGTGGGTGGTCTGTACATGATTGATTGGAAGTCTGTCCATCATTGTGGTTCCTGCAATGAAAGATTTGCTAAAAAATTAACTATAATAGATTGTGACCCCTGCACACCCAACACACACACACACACACACACACACACACACACGTGCACGCGCGCACACACAAACACACACACACACACACACACATGTTAGGACATACAAAGGCATTATTTTTTTAAAGGCAATAAAGAACATTGTAGACGTCCGTCTGAATTTTTCCCCTTTTTCTTTTTCAGAGGGCACATCTGCTCGATAACACAGAGAGGCTGGAAAGGTCATCTCGGAGACTAGAGGCTGGATACCAGATAGCAGTGGAAACCGGTAAGAATTCTGAGAGTGAGCAAATTGTCTTGCTTATGCACAGCGGTCTTCACAACACATGACATTTCAGGGGAACTTCAAAGGCGCAGCAGAGACAGCAGCCCGAGATGTGGTTTACATATTGGGGAGACAATTGGGAGCTTATTTGCGCTTATCTGTTTTCAAGTTAAAAGGCATGACATCTACTGAAAACAGTTCCTGAGGTTTAAAAGTATACATCTGAAAAGAGATGGAATACTTTGTCTAAATTCTACATTTGTCTTAATATGCAGTTACATGTTGTCAGTTTACCCACCCGCAATGATTGCTAGCACACCGTGCAGCCAGGGCTGTTCTCTTCTTTACATTTGATTCACATATGTAAAAATTAACATTTTAAGCAATCTAAATGATGTGAACTGGGGACAGAGGAATAAGGATACTATGCTTACTTTGCTTATTTTTCCTGTGTGTTGGAAATGGCTCCTTAATGATTGTGTGGGATTTTTTTTAATCGTAAATGGATCCTATAACCATGTATGGAATAAAATAAACATAGAAGCAAGGCTAAATGTTCACAATAATTTTACTGACATTACTTAACAATATTTCCACTTGATTTGTAATTGACAACCATCAGTAATTTCAGAAAACTGTCATAATTCTTCTAAGACTCATTTTTTTCTTAAATAACCAAGCCTTTTACTATAAATACTTCATGCAATGAGTACTTTATATAGGAAAGGAATGTCCATTAACTCCTTCATAGTGACTAGTGTTTTATTCTATAGCTATACTTTTTTTATTTGTTTTGTAACATATAGATTATAAGTGGTCTGTTTTGTATATTTTGGGTTGTTCTTGCCCCTCACAAGAACCTGTAGCCAACAAAATTTCCCTTTTTGCCAAAATGATTACTTTGGAAGAGCAGGTATAATGAACCCCATTTCAAGTAATTTATTTTATGAGTAGCCAGTGTTCTTTCCCAGGGTGCATAGCTATCTTGGATTGGCTGGTTTATGTGATGGATTCAAGAGAACCAAGTAGGAAGACTATAAATTAATGACAGAAAACTAAGATGACCACACACTTCCCCAGCATTTTAATAGTATGGACTGTCATTTTCCTGGTGGTTATTGATGGGTTGCCTTTCTGTCCTGAATAGAATAAAAAGCAGTATCTGGAGTTCTTTTGTTCTGGGGTTCACCTTTTCAGGTGACTCTTGGGAAGATGGGAATATTGGAAAGAGCACTCTTGGCTTGACTTCCTATTTCTGTGACCCTGAGAAAATCATATCACCTCTTAAGCCTCAGTTTATTCTCCAATAAAATGGACAAATAAATTGCTCATACCAGAATATCCTTAAAGGAGGACATGTGTTACAGTGTTTTATGCACTAAAAAGTACATTCATAAATATAACTATTAATATTGTATAGATATTTGATGATATGAAATTATCTCATGAAAAGATTATTTTTCATTGTGTGAAAACTTGTATATATTTTAAAGGAACAGACAAAACCTACTTTAACAATTCTTGGGGACTGTGACACTGCTTGGATTGAACATGACAGTCATTAAGGGGACCTTCCTTGATCAACATCTATTGATGAGCCTCCTTCCATGTGGGCCTGCATTGGTCTGGGGTGGAGGTAGTGACAGTGATCACAGAGTTTGATGTGGATGACTGAACATATAACTGAGCGTCCTTTTCCTATCTTAGAAGACCATTTTATAGTTCTTTCCCAAACTGAAAGAGTCACTAAAGAAGAGGAAATGAACAAGAGGAGATTATAAGAGTGGATGGGATCTGATCAGTTTTCCCTTTGGTGTGTGGTATGGTAGTGTAGAGAACCTATTGGTAGATTATCTACTAATTTTTTTATGAAATTATATGATTATGTGTCACATAAAGCTTGGGAACCTTGGCAGACTACAAAACCAAGCCTGGGTGGAGAGATATGAATGAGAATAAGGACACCTGAGGCAAGGACTCTGCTTAAACATAAGTCATTGTGCTTATTTATTTCCTGGGATGACTGAAAGCAGGCTGAAGGGTGAGAATAGTGGGACAAAGTGTTTTTCCTGCTCTTAGAGTGCACAGTGGTGGGTCCATGTCACTTCCATTTCCTGTATTCCTTCCATCCCTCACCTCAGTCATACTTACTCTGTCAACAACTCTGTGTCCTGACGAACATAAGTGTATGACACTTTACATGTTATAGGAATATGTGAACAACATCTTTCAATAGGAAACACACACACACATTTTTTTACATGGTGCTGAGGATCAAATCCAGGCCCTAACATGGTCTGGCAGTGAGTTATATCCCTAACCCTCAGAAGGAAGAGCTTTAACACTTACTTGTTTCTGCTTCTTAAAGATGATGAAATGTGATGGGGGAAGACAGAAGACCTCTGACCTTTGAAGCCACACATATGAGGCCTGATTTTCAAGGATTGTATTAGTCTGAGAATTAGTTCTACAACCATGAGAGTTAGAAGTAGAATGTAGTGCTTTCCCAAAAGCACATTTTACTAATTTAAGAGCTGTACTTTGTTTAAAATTAAGAGTGTTTTTACGTTATAAGCTATCAAAGAAAGGACAGTTTAATGACATGACAGCAATAGTAGAGAAAAATACACACATACACATGCAGACACTTATTTACATGAAAGATTGTGAACGTGTCAGTGCTACATTTGGTTCTCTGAAATGCTTTTTAAAATTTTGAGTATACAATCTCACAGTTGTAATGAATTGGAGAGAGAAAATCACCATCATCTTCCCTGTCATTAACTGGCTGTGTGACTTTGAGAAGTCATTTAACATCTCTGTGTATGTCTTCATATTTGCCAAATAGAAATAACACTTTCATGTCATTGCTATAGAATTAAATAAGGGCATTCATGTAGAAGTGCTTAGAAAGTAAAGAGTGCTCCGTAAAATTTATCATTTTTACAAATTATCATCAGCCAAAAGTAGTTGTTTCAAAATATTTAATTAAAAATTATTTATTATTATTTATTTTGAGAGAGGAAGAGTCAGATAGAGAAAGAGAGAATGAGCATGCCAAGGCCAACAGCCACTGCAAATGAACTCAAGACTCATGGACCACCTTGAGCAAATGACTTATGTGGGTCCTGGGGAATCAAACCTGGGTCCTTTGGCTTTGCAGGCAAGTACCTTTACTGCTAAGCCATCTCTCCAGCCCTCAAAATATTTTTAAGTACAACTTATACCCAGATATTCATCGAGTTTAATAACCATAAGGTTGCTTTCCTGGATACATTTCTATTTGAGAAAAGTGGATAAAGTCACAAATTAAATATCTCCCTTAAGTAGAGAAGCAACAGGTGGGACACTATGCCATGGGGGAGACTGAAGAGCTAGTGCCAGGACCTTCCAACCTAAGAGTGACATCAAGAACGATTAGCAGGCCTATTTACAAACTTCACTAGGAGTGGTTTTTATGAACCAAATACTATGCTGGCTGCTGAGTTCTTATCCAGAAATCTCTGAATGGAATATGACCCTTCCACTTTTTCAGTTACTAATAGTCAAGTCTGACTTTTAGCTATTCAAGATCAAGGCTTAAAAGTCAGGGTTACCTGCTCATTACTCTGGCAAAATTATATTATGCTAAACATCTCAGCATCACAGTTTGCACACTAACTGAGAGGTCTTATTAGTAATAGAAATAAGCTCCTGTTGTTGTTGTTGTTACTTTAAAAGCTACAGGAGGGCAGAAATATCAGGCTCATTCCTTTAATACATAAGCAGTTGGTTTAAGACTCTGTGGCCATCCACTTACCTAGCCTTGGCTTCCTGTTTTCCTGCTCATCTTTTCACCTCGTACTAGCCAAAAGGCAGAGAGGGGAATCTCTTGACAATAAGCATTGTGCCAACCTTTCTCCATCCTTCACCCTAGCCCACGTGGGCTTATGATTGGGCATATGAGAAGTTGTGTAGTGAATATTAAACATGTCCTATAGGTCACACTGTCCTCTTTATTTTCTGTTTAATCCTCCTCACCTCTATTTTAAGAGGAAAAAGGAAGTTGCAGAGAGATTAAGTCATTTCTCCATACTTATAAAGCTAGAAAATAATACAGCCACATGATTTGATTCTATATTATTAGCCAACAGAACACCCTCAAATGTAAATGGCTTCTACATATCTAGATTTTCCAAAGTAATCATTTATACTCACAGTACAACAGGTTCTTCTTGTGTCTATTATTTTCCTTTCCCAAAATACATTTTAAAGCTAACAGTTGCAAATGATGTCATATGTACTGGGGATATAGTAGTGAGCAGGACAGGTCACATGCCTGTTCTTGGGCAGTTTACAGATGGGGGAAGAGGTCTAGTAGGATGAAACAGAAGTTTTTAAAATTAGGAAGAAAATGGAAGTCTCAGATAGTGGTTAGATTAAGCAAGTTGTTAATGACTTAATGTCTTAATGGTGTGAATGTTTTAATGTTACTGTTAAGGTGTTAATGATGAGAGGTACCTTAGGTGGGCTAGTACAAATAGGTATATAAGGAGAGTATGAAATAGTACAAAGCTATCAAAGCTATCATCAGTTAGATTAACTAGGGGAGATGGCTTCAGGAGGAAGGAAGAACAAGCTTGATGACTCTGAAGCGAGAAGGTATTTGGGACTGAAAGACAGAGAGCAGAGTGCCTGGAGTGGAGGGAGCACACAGTCAGGCCAAGTGCTTGGGGCGAGGGGAGCACAGGGCATATAGCACATAGCTAGGGCATAGTGACTGAAGTGAGGGGAGCAGGTGGGCACAGTACACGGGCAGGGCATAGTGGCTGGGGTGAGGGGAGCAGGTGGGCACAGCACACAGTCAGGGCAGTGGTCGGTAGGATCCAGACTGTGTGTCTACAGAGCATCAGATGGGATCTAAATTTTACTCTGAATGTGACATCTTTGGGGGACCGTAAGTAGGCTGTGGCCTCTTCTGGAGAGCTAGGATTATTGTGATGGAGATGCAGACTGGTGAAAGCAAAGAGAAATATTAGGAAGTTTATTAAATTCACCTAGGATTTAGTTCTTTTGCCACTAAAATGAATGGAGGTGTTTAATGGTAGAAATATAAGAGAAATGATAAGTCATTTCAAAAGGCATTCAGAAACAAGGCTCAATTAACAATTGACCTGAGTTCCCAAGAATTCTTCCTTAAGGATATTCCCATACGAATGTGGATTTAATGGTCTTTGTATCTAGAAGGGTTTTGACCTACAAAAAAAAAGAACAAACCATTAAGCTGGTAGTAATGAATATGTGTGATTATAAGTCAGGACTGACAATATGTGATTGATGAATTGATAATGAAACCCATTTCCTTGACTTCCTGAGAGGCAAACTAATATAATGTTAAACCTCACTTCTGGAAGGTCTTGAGTATAACTAGATATTTTCACCTTGGTTAGTTTCTTTAGAGCTCCTCATAGCATTGTCCATGACCAGTGATGCTAATACTCCCGGGATGTTTTTAGAAATGCAAAACATTGGGTCCTACCTCTACTAAATCTCATCATTTCATCTCGATCTTCTATGATTCATGTGCACATTCAATGTACAATGTTAGAAGTTAGTGTGATTTATTTGAGCTGAATAAAAGTTATTTCACTGAGGCTCATATACATGAGCATATTTATATTTTTCTAAGCAAGCGTAAAAATCTGGATAGATAGCAAGGTGTAGTTAGCATTTATACCTATACTACCTATAAAATAATCTTATCTATTAATCTAAATTTTGATGACATTAGATTCACGAACTAGGATAATTGCTTTGATTACATTGGCTATGGAATTTGAAAAGACATCATTTAGTAACTGAAATTGCTAGTAATCTATCCAATAACTCCAAAAGTACTCACTCAACCATATTTTTCAAACCACATTTTCTCTATATTTAATACTACCTAACTTTTTATGTAAAAGCATATTTATTCCAGTTTCTTCTGTTTTGTTTCATTAGGGAAATGGAAAGATCAACTGTGTATGGATAATACCAGTGCAGCATATTGACACCTTCCTTGTATGAAACGAGATATTTCCTGCCAAACTTATTCGTTGTAGACTTGATGAGAGGCAATGCTACATTTCTGACTGAGGGTTTCCTTGGGCATCCTGATTCTTTTCTATATAGATTGCTTCCTTTTAAATAATGAACTTTTTTTTTTTTTTGCTTCATTTAAGATTTTAGCACTTTACTGTAATAAACTGACTTTAAACGTTAGACAACATGTATAATACACCTCTGCCAGCCTGACTTATGTGGGATGTTCAGATTGCTTTTGCTCTTAAGGTTGTAAAATCTGAATTTATTTAACTTAACAAGATTAGCCAGAGAATCATATGAAGTGCTTTTTTTTTTCATTCTGAAAAACAATTTTTTGGTTATGTTATTTTAATGAAAATAAGTTGATATAATTTCTTTTTTAAGGTAAGTTTCTAACCTTTGCCTTTTTAAAACAACTTCACAGGACAAGCCATCAGTATTAGAATGCACTTACGGTTTTGTTACAATTTTGTTTGTCTGTTTGCTGTCTATAGGCCAGACTGATCTCCAACTCACATAGACCCTCCTACTTTAGTTTCCCAAGTGCTGCGTTAAGGCCCAAGCCACCCGGCCCACCGTGCACTTGTATGCGCTTCATGTCAAAGCACCTGAACAAATGCATTGAAAATTGAAATGATTTTTTGCTATAGTTTAGATTTTAAATGTCCCCGAAAGACTGTTGTATTAAAGTCTTGCTTACCAGCCTGTAGTGCTGTTGGGAAGTGTTAGAACCCTTAGGAAGCGGGTTGTAGTGAGAGGACATTAAGCAACTGGGGGTTTGATCTTGTGTGAGGATTTTGAGATCCTGGCCCTTCCTCTTTTACTGGGTTTCATGTCCATCATATGGTAAGCAGCCTCCTGTGCCATGTGCCTCCACCACAGTACTCTTCCGTGCTGCAGGAACTGTGGGCTAAAATCTTTGAAACCAGGGTGTCTGTCACATTTTAAAATACCGACAGCAGGGCTGGAGAGATGGCTTGGTGGTTAAGCGCTTGCCTGTGAAGCCTAAGGACCCCGGTTGGAGGCTCGATTCCCCAGGACCCACGTTAGCCAGATGCATAAGGGGGCGCACGCATCTGGAGTTCGTTTGCAGAGGCTGGAAGCCCTGGCGTGCCCATTCTCTCTCCTCTCTCTCCCTCTCCCTCCCTCCCTCCCTCCCTCCCTCCCTCCCTCCCTCCCTCCCTCCCTCCCTCTCTCTCTCTCTCTCTCTCTCTCTCTCTCTCTGCCTCTTTCTGTCTGTTGCTCTCAAATAAATAAATAAAAATAAACAAAAAAATTAAAATACCGACAGCAAACTAACAAAGTTTTCTGTATGTCATTGTCTCAACACCTTGGTTGAACTGCTAATGAAGTCTTCCTGTGTCTTTTGTGGGGTTATACAGAGATGATGGGGTTTAACCTTATAAGTCTGTTGGTTGCTTCTTGATGCTTTCTTTTAACTCCCCTAATTATCACTTTAACCAACCTACTAGACAATTCATTTGGAAACACTAGCCAGTTTAGGCAGTGTATTATCCTTACCATTTAAGTAGTTCCCTCCATAATCCCTGAAATTCTGTTCTTACTTACCTCCCCCTTATCTTTATATCCTTTCCTTTTCATTTTCTTCCTCCTTTTCAACTGTATTCTCCACTTCAAGAAGTATTTTATATTTATAATGTAAGAGTTTTATCCAAAAAATGTGCATCATGAAATGTGTTCAGTTTTTAATTTATGGATAAGATTAATAATGGAAAATAATTCATAAGACTGCTTTAGTACTTGTAGCTTGAAGTGGAGCCAGCATCTCCTGTGGCAAATATCAGACTTTGTCCTTACCCCCCATACACTGATGTCACTTTGAGACATATACCTAGAAAGTATTCTCTAGTCCTGCCTTCAAAACTGGTATCTGTTAGTAGTAATTTTCTGATTCTTTAATGTTGTTAAGATTAAGATTATATGGAAAATATAAATATTCTATTTCACTCACTAATCAAGCTTTCGTTCTACAGGGATGCAAGACAAGTACAATACCATAGCCCTGGTTGTCTTAAGTACAAGACATTATGTCCATGAGACCTGAGTCTGATTACTGGCTTAAGTCATTTACTTAATCACAAGTTATAATTCAGAATCCTATTGCTATAGAATATGTCCAAATTATTAGAAAAGTAACACATTTATTAATATGTATGTTATTCTGGAATAAAAGAACAGAAGATAGGATTCTACAATTGATTTTATACTACTCATTTGTTTTATCCAACCATATGTATGTTAAAGGAAAAGCATATTCTATAGAAAATTTAATAATCTTTGATATAGAGAATTTATTGTTAGGAAAAATCTTCTATGCATTATTTTGTTCATTTTTATTTATTTATTTGAGAGTGACAGAGAGAGAGGCAGATAGAGAGAATGGACTTCCAGCCACTGCAAACGAACTCCAGACGTGTGCGCCCCCTTGTGCATCTGGCTAACGTGGGTCCTGGGAAATTGAGCCTTGAACCAGGGTCCTTAGGCTTCACAGGCAAGTGCTTAACCACTAAGCCATCTCTCCAGCCCATCTATGCATTATTCTGGATAGTAGAAATCTTTCAGAACCTTAAGAATATTTCTGTGGAAATAGGTATTGTTTTAAACATTGAGAATGATTGCTTAACCAAAGCCATTTTAATGTATGGGGGTTACTTACTTGATAATTATAAGCTGTTAAGGGCTGGAAGAATGGCTTAGTGACTAAGGCACTTGCCTACAATGCCAAAGAACTCAGGTTTGATTCCCCAGGACCCACATAAGCCGGATGCACAATGTGGCACATAAATCTGAGTTCATTTGCAGCAGCTAGGGGCTCTGGTGTGCCCATTCTTTCTCCCCACTTCCCCCCCCACACCTCTGTCTTCTCTCTCAAATAAATAAATAAATAAATAAATAAAAGTTTTAAAATGTATAAGCTGTTAAGCTGTGCTTATGTTCAGGAAGAATAGAGGAGTTTGGCATTTGTGATCATGCTCTTAAAGAATATTTTCAAGCTGTACTTAAATTTAGTTTGTCGGGTTCTCCAGGATATTGGTAAGTTTCATAAGTAAGAAAAGGATGTCATTTATGTCATTTACACCCTGTTTGGAGAACTTCTCCATAGGTGAATTTATAGAGTTCATTTTTAATCCATTAAAAAGCATTATACTCATTTTAAAGGTGTCATACCCCATGATGCCTGTCACTTTCCAGTTGGTTTGTAAGATACATATGAAGCCATCTTATTCTGTTGCATCTTTGTGAGCTGAGGAAAACAATGGCAACCAAAGCAGATGGCTAAAATGCCAATTTACTTTCAAATAGGACAGCGAAGGACAGTTAGGCTTATGACCTTGTTGCAATGTACTTACATAACTTTCTTTGGGATATTTTTTTTCTTAAATCAGGTTTATTTTCCTTTGAGTCTGACTTCTAGTGCCCAGAAGTTTTCTTTTCAGCAGTGTTTATGTATTTAACAGAATTTTCCCAGCATGGGTTAGCATTGGACTAAGACTTTGTGTATGACTTATATCAAGTAGAAAAGTTGATGGGCACGAGCTTTAAAAATGGCTTTTCTGTGTGTGCTTTATATTTGAAGCTTTCGTCTGTATTTCCTGTTGGGCTACAGTGTTTTCCAACATTGCTACAAGAGAACAAAGTTAACATTAAAAAATAAATTTTTTATTGAAGGATACGTTTTTCCAAGTAAAGTCATTATCAAAGAGGCTGTCGTGGTGGGCCATCATTCATGTACAACACCGTGTTGCCCTTTTGCATCTTAAGATATAAAGGCTAAGTCACAGTTAAATACATATCTATTTATTTAAAGAGAGGAAGGGAAGGACCCACTGTAAAGCCAGATAAGGGAAAAAGCTTGTGAAAACTGGTCCTTGTTGAGTACTCCCTCCAACACACACACAAACCATGTTGCTCACTACATTGTGTTCACACCTACAATACTGGTCAGCATTGAAAGGTTCTGTATTTGTCTTCACAAAAATACTTCATTTCCTACTCAGTGTTAGTTGCAGCACATGACATTTAGACAGACCACAGTAGAATCTGAACATTTTATCAATGAACTCTTTGGGGTCTGATGAAATTCCAGTTGGGTTCATTAAACTCTAATTGAGATACAGTTCATTTGTGACATACCAAGAAAAATCTTACACTAAATGAATATTATAAGAAAAACTTTCATTTGGAAGTAAGAGAGAAGTTAAACCTTCCTGAAAGGGAAAGTGGATTTTAAGTGATTCAGAAAAGAAGAGACAGTAGCGCTGTCCTAGGCATTTAGAATACAAATCTTCTTTAATAAACTTCTGAAATAACTTTGGTGGATACAAGTAGCAATAAATCCTCATGCAGCAGATGCTTATATATGTTATTTTATGATCTCAGTTAACAAATTAACTTAACTGAAATGCAAAACTATCAGATGGAGTTGTATAGATTTATTCCCTTAATTTTTTTCCAGTTTTTATCTACTTTGCCAGCTCAAAGGGATATTGAGTCTTAATTGCAGTTCCTGAAAGCACAGGGACTTTTTGTTTCCCTCCCTCTCATTAACATATCTTTGAATTATCTATACTATTTACTATTCGGTGTTCTCTGCAGATCCATTGATGATAAAGACCTGTAATTAAAACAAACAACCAAAAAGATCTGTCTGAGAAGACTGCACAAACATAAAGAGAATATACCAATTTTTCACACAGTGTTAATTTGTTAGCCTAGGACTTTTTACAAAATCATCCAAATTTTTCATGTAGGTAAGTTAAAGGGATAGACTGGAGTGACTTTGTTAATGTAAAAAGGAGACCTTTATAAACACTATGACTCTAAAAGTTAAGCATGAAGATGGACTAAATATCTTACTGCCTCTCATATTGCGTGCCAGCTGTGAATTTTCCTGCTACAATGAATCCCCTCATTTTTATTGCTGTGTTCAGGGTACAGTGTTTCATTTTTCTTCTTACTTTGGCTTCCTGTAGAATGCACACCCCATATAGTTCTTTAAATTCATACTGTTGTGAGAACAAGTAAGTCTTTCTGTTCTCTCCTTTGTTAACTGTAAACCTTGTGGAGCAATAGTTCTTTCGTGCCCTCCGCAAGTTGCTGAACTCTGCTCAAATTAAACACCGTAAGATTATCAGCAGGTAACAAAGGTGGGAGTGTATCTTTCTCTTCCAAAGTTTTGTATAGCAGTTGTCTTGATCTGAAAAATGCTAACAAATTCAAACAAACTAGTCGTTTCACTCCCGCCTCTTATAAATTGAAAGTTCATGTCTTCCACATAGAAAGTGGGGAGAACACCTGTACCATTTTGCTCTTTAAGATTAGAAAATAATGCATATGAGTGACAATGCATATGAATTAGTTCGTAAAGCATGTGCCAAGTCAGATCACCCTTCTTTCACCTGTAGTGGAATTTTGAAGCTAGACAGATCCAGGTTCCAACCCTGTTCCTACTACTTCATAACTGTGAGGTGTTGGGAAACTTCCTTAGCCTTTCTGATTCTCTACAGTGTTCCTATTTGGAGTTTGTCATGAGAGGTTAATAAGATAAATTATATAAACACCCAACATAGGTGCTCAGTAAACATCAGTTTCCATTTATAATAGTTTGCATAGTAGCACTAGTTTCTATAAGAGACTATAGTCACCCCAGGAACTTGATACAGTGAAATTTACTTCTCACTCCTGGCGTAGTCTACATAAGTGTTCTGACTCATCAGACAGCCTTCCATACTGTGAATCAGAAATCCATGTTTCCCAACTGTAATCATGTCCTTTCCCAAACTTTGGTGTTGCCATTTGGCCAGCTGCCAGATAGAATGTAGAAGGCATACCCACTGGTTTATTTTTTTGACAATTTCATATATGTATGTATTATAGTTGGGTCAGGTATAATCCATGACCCTTTCTTATCCCTTTTCCATTCCCACTGAATTCCTTCTTCTTCCCACAACTGATGAGAATGACTCCCTCTCCCACAGCAACTATTAACTGTTATTAGTTCCTCAGGGAAGGGTGGAATTTCATGAGTCCTACCCCCATCTATGATGGAATGTAAGCTAGCCCTGTCTTGTGCAGGTCTTATGAAGGTGACCATAGCTGCTGTGATTTCATGAGTGCAATGACCATGCCACATCCAGAAGACAGAGTTCCTCAGTACTCTGTTCCCCATCTCCTAGCACTTGTATTCTTTCAGCCTTCTTCTCTGTTGTTCACTGAGCATTGTAGGGATGATCTAGTTCTCATGCATAGAAAAATGCACTTAGCAATCAATTACGTTCAGTATTTTGCAAAGCAACAAATATCTGCATTAACTACCATGTACTAAAAAAAAAAAGTTTTCTGACCAAAACCAAGCAGTATTAGTCTATGGATATAAACATAAGCATTCAAAAGTTAGTTTGACAACACATCCATTTGGCAAAACAACAGCAGTGGGTTCCCTGCTAGTATCTATAGCCTCCCTAGTCTTGGGTCTTTTGATCTGTTTTATACTATAGGACATGAATTCCCTCTTTCTGCCAAGTGGGCCTCTGAGCCAATTAAAAAGTGGTTGGTTACCCCCATAGCAATTATACCACCATTCTGCCAGTGGACATATGTTGCCTGACAGGTCCTTGTTGTTATATACCGAGTCCACTGCTAGGTGAAACCAATGTAGACATTTCTTCCCCAGCAATCTGCATAGCACCTTCCAGCACTATGAAAGTTCTCCAATAGGGAAGAAGTTTCCAGCTCAGGTCCCGTTTTATTTCTCTACATCCATCAACCCAAGAGAAGACACACCCACTTTTTGAGTTGCATATTGATTCTGCCCATTGTCCACTAACAATGGCTACATGGTTGAATGGTGGCCCTAAAGACATGGAGGCTAGGAGACACCAGTTTTTAACACAATGATTTTTGGTTGGTGCACTTATTTGCTTGCAAAGTCTATTGCTAAGTACCTACGTAAAGCCAAATGCACAAAGTGATGCATCTGGAGTTCATTTGCAGAGGCCCTGGGGTACTCAGTCACTTTCTCTTTCTCTCTCCTTTCAAATAAGCATTTCTCTAAAACATAGTGATAATTATTGTTATAGAATAAGAGGGAGAAAAAATATAGGTAAACAATGCTATTTATTTCTTGCTCTCTGTGCTGACTCATAAGCAAGTACTTAAAGCTCAGCTACTAACTACAGTGGGGGAGGGGTAGCGGAGTAGATGGATGATGGGTCAGACACAGGATATAGATATGACTTTTGTGATCTCTACTTAAAAAGAAAAGAATATCAAATTTTACTCTTGTTTTGGCAAATAAGTCTTTATTTCCTATTGTTTATACCCTATTAATAGATGCATTACTAAGTCCAATATCATTTGCTTTCTTTTATGCCAGGAATTTTATTTTATCCATCTCTCAAAATCATTTATATTCCTTAGATCTGTAGCAAATAATAAGTCTGCATATGTTTTTGTCTACAACTTGGCAATAGATACAACTCTGCAAATTTATAGATTGCATTTCTAAAGCATATGCCTTGTAAACTGTCATGGGAACTAAGTACAATGTGCTGTCCTGGATCCTTGACATTAGATAAAACTCAAGGAAATACAAAAACAATTATATCAGTTAATGAAAATATGTCATTTTTGGCTCATTGGTTGTAGAAAATGTACCTTATCAAGGTAAGTGATAAAAATAGAGGGAATTGGCATGGAGTAGGTTGGGGGTGCTCTGTACTCTTGGTATAATGTTTCTATAAATTTAAAACTTTTAAAATAAATAAAGTTTATTTTAAACTATACTGCAATCACAGCCTTCACATTTCCTCTGCACCTGTACTATCATATTGCCTTTGATACTCTCCTGTATAAATGTTTTTATTGACACTCTAGATAATTTGTTCTTTCCAATAAGATAGGAACTGCATCTGTATGAAATTACCTTACCTGAGGTTTGGAACTTGTAAGTAATGTGTAATGTGGGCATGTTTGCTTCTTCCTTCCTTTTCTTTCCCCCTACCTTTTTCCTAAATGCGTCTTTTAATTCCAAAAAAAAAAAAAAAAGCAATGTGAACTTTTTTGTGTTGGGGGGGTGGGCTTTTGGAAAATGAAGCTAATAAATTTTTCAGTTTTACAACTCCAGGAAATAAGTTGAGATCAATCCATGGGGCATGGTTCCAGCATTCATATGGGTCGTCCCTCTGCCTCTTGACTAAGATGTGCAGGAACAAATAGACTGTTTACTTATTAGAAAAATGAGACTTGACATTCCTTGCTTTTCAGTGTGTAAAATCACAACAGATTATATGACACCAATAAAAATGACTACATAAGTTTCTAAAATGTTACTACATAATCTATTTTGTGTGGGTGTGTATGTAATACATGTGTATATATGGGTGTGTGATCATGTGTAAAGGTTTTATGTACATGCTACAGGGCATGCTTGAGGCCAGGTGTAAAGTCCTTGCCTTCCACCTTGTTGGATATAGCATCTGTCATTGTTCACTATTGCAGGCCTTCAAGCTTCCCAGCAATTCTTTTCTTTATACCATACTACTGGCCCTAAATGTGAGATGGGATGGCAGAGGCTTGTGCTGTAGCATCCAACATGGTTCCTTTGGTGGGGATCTGAATTTAGGTACTCATGCTTGCATAACTAGCTGTTTATCCATTAAGCCATCTCTGTAGCCACCTACTATTTAATTTTACATTTTAAGCAATCATTTTAAGGGCTGATGATGTAACTTGATGGTAAAATGTTTGGCTAGAATGTAGGAGGACCTACAGTCAATCCCCAGCCCCACACAACAAACAAACACAAACAAAAATAAAGCTGTAAAACCTTACCACTGTCTAAAATCTATTCTAGAAAAAATTATTTTAGATCATAGTTTTTCAAACAAATATAACCTACACACAGAGACTCCACATTATCAATGTCCATTATTACATTTATTCATATTAACTTCCCAGATTTATATCTAAAGCATCTCAGAAATTTCTACAGTGCCAGACTTTGGCCTATTTCTTTCACATATTCTGTCTTTATAAAAGCAGTTTCTTGATTTCTTCAAACACAGTTGTACCATTTTGGCAATATTTATATGTGGAAAGGAGGAAGTAAGTTCCAGTCCAGATTTGTTGGCATTGAGGTTTTGTATTGACCTTAGTGGTATTAGCTTTTGAGATCAATAAGAAGCTGTTATTGACTTCAAAGAAACATCAATGCCTTCTTGTTAATTTGTGGCTTGTAAATGCTATACATTTGTTCTTTATTATTTCCCAACTTAATTCAGCTTTCTTAAAAAAGCCTGTACTCTTTCTGTTGGAGATCATCATTTAGATCAATGATTTTATTTGAGGGTTGTATGAGTATTGTGCAAGGTGCCCATTCATGAGTGCTTCATTCTAGTTTCTCATAAAATTATAGCTTGCTAAGATGCATGTTGTTCAGGAAATGGAAGTATACTTTTTGCGTTTTATGTAATGCAGTTGTTAACATTTGAGAAATAAATTAAAATAATCTGTAGTTTATGGCAGGAATATTCTGACTATATAGAAGAATGAAAAGAAAATTGAATTTGAAACGAGTACTCTGCAAAGAGATCAATAATGTTTTTCTTTTCCCTGTATGCATGTGAAAGACATGTAAGTGCTGAATAATGTTCAGCATGTACTTTTCATATGAATAACATTTAAGCTTTTAGGGAAGAACTTCTTGGACTTCTTGTCTAAGCAAAGGCCTGTGCAGCTAAAGTTTTATTAAGTGTCTATGTTTTAAGTATTGGTAGAAAAATGGCTTTTGAAGTCATCAGTGTTTTATATATTAACATGAAATGTCAAGCTTTGCATAACTTGAAAAGTGTTAGAATTGCCTATTGCTCAAATTCAAATGTCAGAACAATACTTCTGCACATATAGAACTCTGATATTTCAACTCCAAAAGTCTCATAAATGATTCAGTATCAGTTTGGTCTTGTTATGATACAAATTTGAAAAGAGACAAAAGGATTTACATCTGGGTAATAAAGATGTGGTCTCATTTAGTCTAGTTATAAAGCACTAATATCTCAATCTATTGATGGCCATTTTTTAAAAATTTTGTAACATTTTGAAAAAGAATTTGAATTTTCACAGGAATCCTAAGTATTGTGCAACATTACAATAATAGCACAATTTCTATCTTAAGCAACTGAATCACTTTGTATTCTCACTCTTAATTTGTGAAATTGGTTCATTATAGTGGAGAGCACAGCATTTTTAAGAAGGTTTTATCTTTTAAGAGATCAATGTTTTATAAGATATAGTCACAAGAGTCAAAGGGCCTGTTAAAATAGACCATTATTTTATTCTTTCAATGTTAGTATGACATCTGTATACTTACATTTTAAAGCTTGACAACAGGACTGAGCATGAAGGATTCTATACCTGACTTTCTCATCAACACAGAAAACTAAATTTTGAAGTCTAATACCTTTTTGGTATTACTGGTGTTCATTTTATTTAAAAAATCATTTTATTGAAAAAATCAAATATTATTGACCATAGTGATACATTAGGAGTTTGGAAAAAATACCTTCATTGGCCCCAATATTTTATACCAGTTTGTTTCTTATCTTACTGAAGAAAAGCTTTGCCCCAAGGAACCCTCATCCCTTGAAGAGTCTTATTTTATACACATTCTTAATATCTTATTTTACTTTTTTTCTAGGATATAATGTTTTGACAATTAAAATATTTCATCCTTTCAATATGATAAAATTGATATGTTTTGAGTCTTGCTATTCTTGAAATTAAAAAAAAAAATACCACTAGGGTTATAACATGGAGTGTATACCTTGGCAGTTTCATTTTTCCACTGTTAGGAGATTAGTGGAAAATAAGCTCTGTAAATTAAATTTTATTGCAAAATTATCTTCCGATGTTCAGCAGTAAAGATAGTATTGAGTGATAATACTGGAGTGGATTTTGTGTAAAGCAATTACAGCGTGAAGACTATAATCAGAATGGAGAATATCGCCCATGAGTTCCTATAATCTGTGGAAAACTTCTTTTTGGAATGTGTTGAAAATTGGCATGTTTTTATAGTCATTATTATAGTACTTTAGGTATATTGCAGTTTGAAAGTAGTATTTTTTGAATACTTTTTAGGACCACTTCTCAATGATTGCAGGTGAAAATGATAGATTTCTTCATATAAGTATTCATTTGTATGTGTGTATATGTGTTGGAACCACATATACACATACACATTTGCACTTGGACAATTGTTATCATATTGAAAAGTTTCTCCACCACTGGAGTTCCTTCTCCAAAGCTTGTTGTATCTAGAGAGTCCACTGCTGTCCTTAAACAACTGTATGTGAAAGATAAATTCTAAATGTCCATTGAGTCTTCAGCTTTCATTCTAACCTAGATGTAGAGGTAGCCAGTCTTTTATTGCAGGGTCCACTGCACAGTGAAGAAGCAGCTGGCACTAGAATAATTCTATTGTTACCTAGCTCCTCAATGTAGCCTTTACTTAGCAGTGTCAGATAAATAAAAAAGACGCCTTTCTGGAATTAGGAGGGAAATCCTTGGTTTGAAGGGGCTGCCTAATAGTCAGCTCCAAGAAGAAAGTGCGTGCTTGCGTGTGTGCGTGCGTGCGTGTGTGTGTGTGTGTATACACCTCCCAAACTGAAGACAATGTGTTTTTCCTGGCTCTGTGTTCTTTACTCCGTCAGTCGGTCAGGATACTTTTAGTGTCGAGCATGAGCAGGTCAAGATCACAAGGTATCAGAATAGCACAGATAGGGAAACCACAGCGTATGACCGTCAACCTTGGGACACTGTCCAAGAAGTGTCAATCTAATAGTATTTTGCAGCAAAAATGATAAAAGGATCTCTTTGTTTTCTAATGTACAGAGGACCCTGACATCCTTTAATTTAAAGAAAAGACCCATTTTATAAAGTCACTTAAAAGGAAGATGATATCATGGAAGAAGTAACATTTTGCCTCATACACATAATTTTGAAAAGATAATGTATTGATTCCATATACATCAATTCTTACCATAGTCTTACTGTGAGCCATTACTTCAGCCAATTCATCCAGCTGAATTGCCTATGAAGCCCTCATGAATGAAGACTGTAGAGGTTTATCAAGACAAAAATATCCCATTAAGAATTGATCTGAACCAGTTTAGAGAAGAGAGCCTGAGACCTGGCCTGTGAGGCTTTGGCTAGTAAAAGTTCACTTGCTGGGCATAGACTAGCACCACAGGCCCCAACTTTATTAGTGTCGAGATAAGCTGATTAGGTCTTGTCAATCAAAGGTGCCCATATCTCGATTGAGAGACACACACACACTCTCAGTTTTTCTTTCAGCATTGAAGCAGGCAACAAAGAAAGAGATGTGTGGTATGCATCCCCACGGTTGTCACCATGCAGGGTGCAAGGGTCCTGTGATGATGGGATGACTGTATTAAAGAGTACATCAATTTGTTTTAAAGTGTTTTGATTTTTGATGGTGGCATTAAGAGAGAGAACATTGTGGTTGCAGCTTTACTAGAAAGCAAAGAGTTCTAGACGAAGAAAAAAAAAAGTGTTTCTTTGAAGCCTACCAGGGCTTTGAAACTTGCTGTGCCAATGGGCGCTTAAGTGCTCCTGTAACTGGCAACCTCAGATCCACCAACAGCTTAGGAACTACTGTCTTCCAAATTATTCATTTAAAGGATTAGGGAAAATATGTGTAAATTTACCTGAGCCTCATTAGTGATTATTAACCATAAAATTTTGTTTTATGAAGTGATTTGGGGTTTTGGATATTGGTTTTACTAATATACATATTCAGCCATAAAGAACAAAGATGCTTGAGAATGTTCCCCAAGGTCATATAGGTAACGTTACCCCAGTTAATTGTTCAGTGCACAATAACAAATGCCTTCTCCTGTATCTCTAGAAGACACAGCAAACTAATAAATATAGACTGCCGAATGTGCTTCTGTAGGGCTTCAGCCTGAGACCTCATCATCTCGTCAGTACTGAGGGAAGGGTAGAGTGCTGGTGTAGGGAAACCTGGCCTTTTGTTCTTCACATCTGAAGTTTGCTCACTGCAGGCCTCCTTCCTACTTCAAATACAGCCACAGAAAGGGGGCCTTCCTCTTGTTCCCTCACCCTTGGCACACCCCCTAGTGCTGCAGTCCTGTTCAGCCACGTTTCCACAGTGGATGATCTCTTCCTTCCTTCACACCATTCACTTGCCACTGGCCAATCAGGAGAGGCTGGTGCTTACTTCCATGAAACAGTCACTCTGTACACACAGATGCACACAGCTATTTCAGGTGCTGCCTGTGACAGAGGAAGAGCATCCATGCTTTTCAGACAGGGGGAATACCATTATTGGTATTATTGGTATGAGAAAAACAAAAAGGCACACAGTAATGTTTTCTGAACTGGAAAAAGTATTCTGTTTTATGTGGTAATGATCAGCCAGAATGAACACTGAATGTGACTGTGCTCGTGAGGACCCACAGACAAATGTGTCCTGCTTCTTGGCCTTGCATGATAGTAAATGGTAGTTTGTCATGTGAAATTCTCACTGGTCCACACAGGGTAATTGTTATGATGATGTGGTCTGTGGGGCACCTGATCTTAAAAGGCCTTCCTCTTCCATGTCAGGAGAAAGCTTACCATTGGAGCTGGGAAGATGGCTCAGTGGATAGAGTTTTCTGTGCCAGCATGAGGACCAGAGTTCAGATCCATTGAAGATGGGTTTCCATGCTGGCCTGGCTTTATGTGGGTGTTGGGGGTCTTTGTCACCCATGTGAAAACCAGGCCAGCATGGAAGCCCACCTATAATCTCAGCCCTGGGAAGGTGAAGACAGGCCATTCCTAGGGCAAGCTGGCTAAGCTAGCTCAGTCACTGAGCCCTGTGTTCAAGTGAGAGCTCTTGTCTCAATAAATAAGACGACAAGCAATCGAGGAAGGCACCAACCCTTGACCTTCCCGTGCATGCACACACATACACACCTACATGTGTGCACCCAACACATGTGAACATACCTACCCATGGAGAGATTTCCTATTCAGTATTCTTTGCTTTGAAACATTGTACTATTGGGTTTATCTTAATGTTAATAAAGGGTTTAGAATGTTTGCTAGTTTTTTAAAATTATTAAAGGCAAACATGCAGCTTTTGCAGAAATAAATTTGAAAGAAAATGCTGATGTATACACATGCTGAACATGCGTGTGTGTGTGTTGTGTAAACTTGGCTGAGATCCTTCTCTTTATTTGATTTCTACCTTCATGCTATCCTTCAGAAGTGACCACTCTGTCTAGAACTGACTTCTCCTCTTGTCTTACCCGGCCTCCCCCTCATAGCATTGATGTTACTGTCCGTATCCCGTTATTGGTTTTTTGCTCTTCTTGTCCAAAAGATTGTAAGCTTCCTGAGGGGCATTTTGTTAAATGGTTGAAAGAAATAGTTGACTTCCTTTTTTACCAATAAAAGTCTCATTATAGAAAACTTTCCACTAACCTTTAGCATTACAGTAAGTATAGTTTTTTCCCAGTCTTCCTTTAAGAAGATATATTGTGGCTGTTGGACATTTTAGAATTTTTATCTGCCCCTTGTTGTGTTGAAATTTTTAATGCATTCCAGCAGTTCTCTCAGAAATATTGTTGTTGCTGTTTTAAGGCACATTATATCTTACTCAGCAAAGTTATAATTAAGAAAAACAGTGCTTGAACTAGTCCACAGGCTGCTGGCGTGCACTCATTAACAAGCATTTGCTGGTAAAGACTTTAAGCCAATAAAGATGCTGGATCCCTTTTTAATTCACTGCGCATTTGAATTGTTGAGGTTTGTTTCTTCTCCACTACTTCTCCATCAGAATTTCATAAGTTAACTTTGGTAATTTTATAGCCTGAAGCTATAAAACTAATAGTGAAAATTAGGGTACCATGTGATAATGTAGTTTTGTCATGAATTTGAACATGTTTGTCACATGGAGATTCTGAAACAAAGAGCATGGAGAAATGCTTAGCCCAGGGACATTTGCTAGTAGTGGCTTTATCATTGTGTAACCATTTCTTGTTTGTTGCTTCTAAGGGTCACAACAAGTACTGCAATCAATAAACATTAACTTATAAGCACCATGTGTTCTTAGCATTGATTTTAGAAAATTAGTTACTTCTTTTTTTCTTCCTAATATCGAAGTTTAACTCAAATAAAGTGACATATTTTATCATGATTTCCTGACCACTCCAAAATAAATTATATCAAAATTGACATTTGAAAAATTCTAGAAAAATGTTTTGAAAGGAAGAATTTAGGGAGGCCCTAGAAACTATATGGGATGCTATGGTGATAAACTAAAGGCTTCTGTCCTCATATTAGTTTCCATCAGCAAAGGAATAGTTTTTGGAATTGTTTTTACCCCTGGCCACAACCAAATCTAGAAATATACCACCAAACTCTATGATAGACCAGAATGTACCCAGTGCCACTAGGATTCTCTGCCTCTGTGACATCTTTTATTTCATAAAGGTAAGAGTATTCTGAGTCATTGATAAGCTTTTCATCAAAAAAAATTAAATAAATAATGCCAGACACTATTTTTCTATTCAACTGCCCTTTCAGGTGGCCACCCAATGGAATGTTGCTGAGTCACAGCCAGTGTGTTTATCAGGAGTGAACACAGGGTACCTACGGCTCCTGAGGTCTCAGGCATCATCAGCTACCAAATTTCAGAAGCAGTAATTTTTTATTTTAAACAGTCCATATTTTGTCATCTTCTTCCTTGAAGGATTTGATCAAGAAAGAGGGAGCCACAATTCTCTGATTTTTAACATTTCCCTCACAGTTCGACTTGACAACCTTTTTTTTATTTCTGAAGACAAATATGTATTATGAATATATTTAGAATAATTGAGTCAATATTCCTTCAGTTGGTTTTTTTTTAGGGTGTTACATTTTCTAAGTTACAAATACCAGGTAACTCCCAGAATCAGGAAGAGGTTTAGAAAACAAAATGATCTTTTAAAGCAGGACAGAGACAGAGACAGGGCTAGAATGCACACATGAATAACTACATAAAATAGATTTTTCCTTTATAACAACATCTGAGTGTCTCTTGATTCAGATAGTTTTATCACAGCAATCACATGTTGTGGGGATTCTTTTATACCATTAATAATAACTAAAAGACAATCATCTTTCTGAAGAAGAGAAAGAAGAGGGAAAAGGTGGAATTTTAAAAAGGAAAAAATGTGTTCCTCTTTCTTCCCTGAGGCTGAACTGTTTATCACTCTATCCTCATTCGATAAAAGTGAATTTTATAATAAAATTTTCCCTAATCGGGCACTGTCAGTGGAGGTGTCTTATCGCTGAGAGGAAAATGACACCGATCCTATCGGAAAACAGAAACGATGTCACCATGTTCCCAATCACAGCTCTTCAGCCCCCATATCTACCTTCTCCACAAACACCAAGCCATGCTTTTTTCATAAGAACATCAAAACCCAGCAAAGTCATTAAAATTGCACCCGCGTAGAGTTGCAGGGACCAGCCACACTGGCGCAAAATGGGATGTGGGAAAACAGACTCTCTAAATGTGCTAATTCCATTGTCACGTGCTCACAGCTTAATTTTAATCAGTTAAAAAAGCCACACATTGCAATAAATTGGCATTATCTTCTGTGACACCAGAAGACACAGTTGGCTCAAGGATTTCGAGGGTCACTGGCAGCAGTATATAGTATTATAGACAAAGTATTTTTACGCTTGAACTGCGGTAGCTAAGGTACAATCCCTAGTTAGGACCCAGACAAAGGCTCTCACCCACATAGTACTCTGTTCACCTCGCAGACCACCTTCATCCTTGAAGGACTTTGTATGCAAAACAAAGAAATTTGAGAATTTTTTAAAAGAGTAATTCATTCATCATAAAATAAAAACACTCTCTAAGTCGTCTTTCAGGACTGCAGCCTTATTGCATACTTGGCAATAGACCAAATGGTCTTTCCATAGGTCCTCTCAGCGGACTTGTTTTCTAGCCCTGATGTCTCATTGACTGTGTTTACATTGACCATTCGACTTGTGAGCCTAAACAAAGATACATTAACACGCTTGAGGAAATGCAAACAGAAAATAGTGTCATTGACAATTGTTGGAGACCAACAATGAAAGACTGTCTCTAATGGTCTTCATATATTAACGTCAAATTAGTACGATATATTTTTACACAATTAAGTTGAAAAATTACTAAAGTAGAAGTTACCAGCAAATTTAATTCTAATTTGTTCTGTGGGGTTATCTTTAGCATATCCATATGTGTATTCCAAAGCAGAATGATCCCTTCGGACATGGGCTGGCTATTCCACCTGAAATCTGAAAATATCTGTCAGTGGTTATTAGGTAGCAAGATTTCTTTTCCGTGGCAATATATATGGTATCAGTCCCATTTTCACATTTAATATTTGTAGTTTTATAAATTGTGAAGTAATGTACAATACAATTTTTATTGCATGCTTTATCATAGCATTATTTTTAAAACCTAAGATGATTAAAATGTCAAAGTAAAATGTTGAGAATTATAAAATTTCTGAGGTTCATGAAATAATAGTGAGGGGACAACAATCCAAATTTCATCTTGAAAGTAGTGACAACATTTTTGTCATGGGCAAATCTGACCTTAAGCAAGAAATAAATAAATAAGTAAATAAAACCATAACTTTTACAGACTGAAAGTGCTTTTAGAATGGGATCACTTGGCAACAACTGAAGAAAAAATGGACATTTGAAAAGCTTTGGTTCAACATCTTGATTTCTTTCTGACCAAAGCAACAGAACAGAGAGGTAGGTAATACTGAAGCAACACATTTTCCAGCACACAGTGCTTGTCTTCACTGGCACATTGATCAGACCTCCACTGTGACTGAAGTACATTTAGAACCATCTCATGGTGTGCAGTTAAAGTGCAAGAAGTTGCAGAATCACTGAGGCAGTGTTTCTGCTTGCACTCGATTTGCACAGAAACATTGTACCTCTTCCATGCTTAAACAGCTTCAGCAAAGTTAATAGGGGGTATGAGAAATGAGTAAAAATTTTGAGAAGTTTTTCTATCTTAGAATTAACCATCAGTGCTGCATGAAGGGAGAAAATTTGAGAGGACTGTGGCCAGTCATGTCTTCCATATGTGATGACTCCTGGATTTTGAAAGGAGACAAAAATAATAACAGGAAAGTGAATTGTATAAAATGGAATGCTTGCTTTAATATCCCAAAAAAATAGTTTCATCAATTTTTGCACACACTTTACTGGTATCACCAGGTCTTTGTAAATGATATTTTGTGAGAAATAAGATAATTCTGTATTTCAGGCTTATGGATATGTCTGTTTCCCTTTAAAAAGTTCTGGGTGATTGTCTCTGATGCTTTAGAGTGAAACAGCTACCCCTTCTCTTTGACTGGAGACCACAGTATGTGAAGAGGAAGTCAGGAAAGCTCGTGTATGCGTCAAGTTGGGCCATTTGTAGCAGTGCAGGTCTCATTCAGCTTGCTCATTACCTGTCACATAAGACAGTCTAATTCTGTGGTTAAATTGGAACAGTTTTTTTTTTTTTTAGTTTTTGATTCAGAATTTGTAAGTGTTGGTATGTGTTTGGTACTTTTGGGAAAAATAATATTTTAAAAAAATCACAAATGCCAATGTCAAGTGTCAGCCTGACAGGAAAAGACTTACAAAAAATAATTCAGCCACAAGACATCACACTACTTTAAATTTTTTTGGAAGAGGAGAAGAAAGAACTTCGTTTTTATTTAGAGGCAATTTAAAACTCATTAAAGACTATAATATTTCATGTTTAGTGAATATATTTTAAGTTTATGTTTTATTCATGTTACTTTAATGTATTTTAAATAGTTTTATAAGTAACATGAAAGTAATGATACAGTAGAAGCTGAATTCTTTCATGGTCATTTTTCAAAACCATATTATATTTTTAGGCCCTTATTTATCATGTAGCTAGGCGACTGACTAGTTTTCACATGCTGATGTTGTTATACTTTTCTATACATAGGCTGCGCCATTGAGCCACTAGTCAAAGAAAGGCTCCTTGTGCAGCCTGTAGTTTATGGAAATGTGTGTGAAGAGGACTGTCGCTTTTAGTGTTTACTGTTATAATTAATATAGCAAGAGCGAATATTTAACATTTATTTTGTATATTTTCAGACATGTCCTAATAATTTCAAATTTGTGCTTTCAAGAATATATTCTTAAAAAAAAATATATTCTTAAATTTTTATTATTTTCCAGAATTATCAGTGAATGTGTAAGAAAAATACAAATTGTGAAGAATATCATTTATAACTTAAATATATGAAGTTGTTTTTAAAAATTTTGAAGAGTATTTAACTTTAAAAGATAAACAGTGATTTTAAAGTATAAGATACAATCACAATGATCTTACAGGATGGCTACTATTCCCATTTGATTAAAAAAAAAAACACCATGGTCTAAAGAAGTTAAGTTAATTAGAAAATTTACATTAAAGTCTGCTTAATGTATCTGCATAATAAATTTGTAAAATCAAGGTCAATATTGTTTCTTACGTAATGAACCACTGAGATAAATCTAAAAACTGGTTTGCTATTAATGTCACACATTGACATTTCTGTTTTTATTTCCATAAATGCAGCTAATATGAAAGTCTGTCATCATAGACTGTTGAATTTTTATTTTTTGTTTCAAGCATAAGTTAATAGATTTCAAAAGCATTTAACTTTATTTAATTTTAAATATTAGCTTCTACCTTTGGAAAGAAAATTTTAAGAGTAATCAAATATTGTTGTTTATATGAGAAAGTTTAATTTTAGTAGATTTAAAAGTCATTCTGTGATATTGTATTGGCATATTTTGAAAACAGTGCTCTGTGATCATTTCTTTGCATAAATATTTTTTGTAGAACTTACTGTTTTCTTATATAATAATTAGACTGGTTCACTGAAGAATGTGAAATATTCCTCTAAGCTAATAAAGAATTTTATGAAAATTTCAACTTGAGATTTACAGCTGTTCCATAAAAAATTGTTCTAGAAGTATTAGTATTTGGAGCACACGTGACTGCATGGATTCCAGCTTGCAGGTCTTCACTTGCCTCTGCTCATGAACTCCACCTCATGAACATCACATCTCTGGCTAGGAAATTCTTTAGAGAAGAGTTTGCAGGAAGTATTTCTGTCATCTGCGATATATTTGGGAGGTCTTCCCCAGTACTCGTTGGTCCTTACTTCCAATTTTAACAGGAGAATGAACTATGTCATTTTTAAAAATGTGTTGCTAGAAACTAATAAATTTTTATCTTTGGAGAACAGCATATTTTTGATAAGCATTAATTTTATAGCTTATAATTTCTACTTGAAATGCTATAATATAATTTATAAAGTGTGGTTTGCTAGGTTAGCTACTTTTTATCATTTTATGAATTCATATGATGGAATGACAGGATTATTTTTCATTACCAAGAATAACATATGAAGAGTTAGTATTGCTTATGTTGATGTCTGTGATGTCAAACAACCCCATTAGAATTAACAGAGTAATTCAGAATTTATAGAATTAGACTGACATTTTTTCTTAGCTTATTTTATGTAATAAAATCTTTTCTGATAGTGAAAAATTAACATCAGAGCATCAGCGGTATGACTGGGGTGGGGTAATTTTTCTTGTAACCGAAACTATTACTGTGGACTCTGCCAAGTTGAGTAGCAGACATTTTCAGTTGTACATTTGTAAAAAACCTGTAGGGTATAATTTACCACAGATGCTATTTGGGGGTACTCAGTAAATGCTGTCTGTACTGGTGACCTGCCCAAGTCTAACTGTCTCCACTGATTTTCAGCATAGTTATCCCAATGGCACTGGCAGGCTGTCCCTCTGAAAGTGACTCTAGCATACCCACAAGCCTGTGGAAAGCAGGAGCACTAAGGTAAAGAGGCACACAGGGATGTCTACTTAACACACACCTTACACCTTACTGAGGTGGGGGCAGGCTGGCCTTTGTGCATTACTGCATCTTAACATGATGAGATTATTTTTCAGTACTTGGCAATTATGTTTTTAACCATCTCCCTGAAAGGCTGTACTGTGCCCCAGATTCCTTTTGAACCCACGGTGATATTTCATAGTTGTTCCATGCAGTGAATATTGTATCAGAGAAATACGTTATACATCTTAGGATATTGTGGATAAAGAGAAAAACATGTACATGGTCTGAAACATAGCACGAAATTCCAAGACCCGGAATGAACCATGTATAACAAGATGTGGTCACGTGGCTTCTGTGTGCATACTTCCAAAGTTGAGCTCCAGGTGTGCAGCCAAAAGAAATGTTCACTGGATGATGGCAAATGATTCTCCTTGGAAAGGCTAGGAATTTTTAAACAAGATCGCCAGTTCTGCCTTATAGCAAGCACCCAAAAGTTTAAAATGTCCTGTTCTGGTTTTATGCTCTTCCTTTGTCAATCATTTAAATGATCATTTTTTACCCTTTTTCTTTTTTGAGGCTTCATACCGCTACACCCACTTTCTGGAACTTTCCTTTGTCCATCCTGTGCTTCTCTGCCATAGAGAGCATACCCACTCAAGATTTCAAACTCAAACAGATTAATTATATGTCTTTTAGAAGCCCAAGTAGACTTGTTGAAGTGAACAGCCATGTGTTGCCTTCCATGATATAGCCACATGCTTCACTGATCTTCACAATTATCTCACAGGATGACTATTGTTTCCCAGTTGACAAATAAAACCACCACGGTCTAGAGAGGTTAAGTTACCAGTCGCAAAGAAGGGTCACCTGAAGTCAAATCCTTATGTTTTCTCATTATCACATGCTAAAATGATTAATTATCTCAGCTGACTTCTATTGCAGAAGCAGAGTTGAAAGTTTTGCATCTCTTTAGCAGGCTGAGGTATGATTTTTCCCCTCCATGAAGTCAACTCCTAAAGCAATGCTACCTATGATGCTACCGACAGGTATCTGTGCATTAATGAAAAGGAGGTTGGCCAGGTGGATGTCCAGGAGAAACTTTGGAAGGTAGTGATGCGATGTTGCTACAAGCACTTTGGAAAGTGGATGGAAACTTCTGTCTGTACCATCTGCACACTGACTAAAATTCTTCATCCATGTCCCAACCCTAGATGACCAGGCCAGGATCTCTGCTTTGCAGCCCAGTCATCATCTGTCCTGAGCTGTAACTTGAGGTGCTTCTAAAGCATGTGCACTTCTGAGGGACATTGCTGTAGTTCTGAAGCCGTGGAACGTGGGTTTTGAAGCACAACATGCCTATCTGCTTATCTCTAGAAAACATCCTTTTTGTGCAATGTCCACTTCATACCTACTCTGCACTGAGGTACTCAGGCACTTCTATAGAAGCCCAGTGCATGGTGTCTCATGCAATTAAATGGCTTACTTAAAAATAATTGTTCCAAGCTAGGTGTGGTGCTGCACGCCTTTAATACCAGTACTTGGGAGGCAGAGGTAAGTGGACTGCCGTGAGTTCAAGGCCACCCTGAGACTAAATAGTGAGTTCCAGGTCAGCCTGGACTAGAGTGGGACCCTACCTCGAAAAACCATAATAATAATAATAATAATAATAATAATAATAATAATAATAATAACAACAACAACAACAACTGTTCCTTTTCCCAATATAAGTGAAGTGTTTTCCTAAATGGCATCATACTGAAATGTAAATTTATCTTTTGTAAAAAATGAAGTCAAGTCATATATCTGGGAACCTATATCTGTGTGTAGCAAACCTTTCTAAACTTAGAAACTGATTGCTATCCAAAGGTTACACATTTTAGCTCCGTTTTGCTGTTGAGTTTGATTTGCTGCGGCAAAGAAAAACAAGGGTTCCTATGGAAAAAAGAAAGAAAAGTTATGGCATTCCAGTAGTAAATGTTTGATAAAGACTGAGCCTAGAACTTACAATGTTTTGGAGATTGGAATATTCTAATTTCTATTTGAACACAGAAACAAAACAACTTCTTAGGTACCTCCTCTAATGAAGGAAAGCAAATTATTTAAATAAAATGTATAAATTTTAGGGGAGGAGAGGTGGTTGAGCCATAAAAGCACTTGCCTGCAAAGCCTAAGAAACCAGGTTCAATTCCCCAGTACTGATGTAAACCAGATGCACAAGGTGGCGCATGAAGCATGTATCTGGTGTTTGTTTGCAGTGACTTGAGGCCCTGGTGTGTCCATTCTATTTCTCCCTTCCTCCCTGTCTCTCAAATAAATAAAATATTTTAAAAATGTATAAACTTCAAAGAAAAATATTGTTTATGTAACAACCCATTTCTCTGAAGGGACTAAAATGCCAGATGTATTCATTTGGTTGGTTGGTTAGTTGCTTGCTTCTTTGGTGTCCTGAAGATTGAACTATGGGCCTTATTTATACCAGGCAAGTGCTCTACCCCTGAACTACACTGCCAGATGCATTGTCATATTCACTTTCTCAATCCATAAAGGAACTCAGCTACCATCTATCTCAGAATTTTCCCACATTCTATTTTTGTTACTTTACTATTGAAAGAGCTCTAGTAAGAGAGTGAACAAATAATAGAATAACAATAATGGTCATAGCAAACATTTGTTGAGTGGTTTCCATCTATCAGGATCATGTTAAAAGAATTTATACATATTAATTCATTTAGTTTCAAAACAACCCTGTAAGTCCTATTATCCTCATGTTACAGATAAGGAAGTCCACAGCCAATCCAGCTAATATTTACTGAGCATCTTCTCTAAGTTCCATACTAGACTATGTTGTCTTTATTTTCCAAACATTCTGTTTGGATTATGTGACTGTTTATCTTTATTTCACAAGAGGAAATTGAAGTTAAGAGACTAAGTGGCTTATTTAAAACCCCATAATGGGTAGATATGAGAGATTCCAGGTTCCTCATTTTGTTTATATCTTGCTATATTTAAAATGTCTTCCCATCCTGCTAGTTTCCTCAAGTCTAGACTCTAAAGGAAAGACTAGGACTATCATATGTACTTAACAACCCATCAGAAGGAAGCTTATTTCTCTATAACATAAAATACTAACCTTGAAAAGATATTTTCGTGTGTCTTTTAAAAGTTCCCAAAAAACCATACATTGTAACATAGGATTGTAAACATATGGTTTAAAAATTAAAAAAAGAATAAAATAAAAATATAATTAGATATGGGTGAATCGATTTATCTCCTATTTCATTTGCTCTGTGACTTTGGGGACACCACTCTATTTCTCCATGTCATCATTGAATAAAATGAAGACAATTGCCAGCATTGCTGTGTACCTGATAAGCTCCCAACTAAATGTATGAGTGGTGGTGTTGGTGTTATTCTAAAATGTAGATCCTAAATGTTTGCTTGTTTTATTTCTCACCTTGCAGCAGAAGAGCTAATGTAAGGAGGCTAGACACCATGAAATAAGAAAAGTGGCATTCAAGAAAGAACCATCATTCTATCATTAAACAGCCCAGTGATGACCATTTGTTATAACTTGAAGTCAATAAAGATGTGGTGGTTTGATTCAGGTGTCCCCCATAAACTTAGGTGTTGCGAATTCTAGGTCCCCAGCTGATCGAGATTTGGGAATTAACACTTCCTGGAGGGAGTGTATTGTTGGGGGCGGGCTTATGGGCTTTATAGCCAGTTTCCCCATGCCAGTGTATGGCACACTCTCCTGTTGCTATTGTCCACCCTCTACTCATGCCATCATTTTCCCCTGCCATCGTGGAGCTTCCCCTCGAGCCTATGAGCCAAAATAAATCTCTTTTTCCCAGAAAGCTGCTCTTTGTTGGGTGATTTCTACCAGCAATGCTAACCGGACTGCAACAGAAGAGAAATAGAAACAATGCAGTATACTTATGTGGCCCATTTTAGCAGATTCCCATTAATAAATGATTGCTGTTTGGAGTTAAATAGGTTCTCTGTCCTGAAACACCCCATTTCACCACAGTGCTAAGTAAGTGAATTGTTATCTCACCCATATAGTACTTCAGGTTTATCCAGCTATGACAATCCTCAGTGCCGCAGATCCAAACCAGTAATGTGGTGTGTGAATCATTGCCGACCTTGAGGGAGTGTGCCCCCACCTGAAAATATTTGATCTTTAGAAACAGATGTGATTTGAGCCAATATTCAGTATTCAGTTCGTGGTCCCCAGAGTGAATCTTACCTATGGTTCTTAATGCTCATTACCTGTGTGCATGTTCTTGGGGGCCTTTGGCCCATGACCCAAAGCAGATCAGATGCCTTAGACCTCTTCCTTCTGCCTTTTCTTCCTGTTTTGCTGCATGCAATTGTTCCATAACTCTAGTCCTGATAGAGAACATGTTCATTGGAAAATGCTACAAAGTAGCTTCATTATTAGGCATAAAAATAACATTGATATATGCACATTTTTAATGCTATGTCCTTCACAACCTCAAGATGGAAAGGTAATGCTAGATTGAAAAGGAGCTTGATATAGCTACTACCTGTGCTGCTGACTGGGAGGCAGGTACTGGGGTGAAAAGACGTCACAGAGACCCAAAGTTAGCTTCCAGTTCTGCCACATACTGTCTGATTGTCTTCCAAAAAATTGTTTATCATATACTTTATTCTTGTGCTCCTAAAGATGCTCACGCTTTCTAGCCAGCTCAGGATTGAATTAAAAATGGTTGTTAGTTGAGGTATATCCAATATCTAGCTGTGAAAGGCCCTTAAGAACAATACATGTCATATTACCTGAAAAGTGAATCAAGGATCTTACTTCAGTAAACCATAACACTCCACCCATTTTTGTTTTTAGCTAATTTGATATGGATTTCTGTCACTGAAAAATGAAATAGAGGCCAGGTATGGTGGTACATACTTGTAATTCCAGCACTCAGGAGGCTGAGGCAGGAGGAGTCTATGAGGCCCGGCCAAGACTGTCTAGCAAGACCCTGTCTCAAAGGAAAGAAAAGAGGGATTTATGTTCTAATGCTAGTCTAATACTATTGGCTTCGGTGAGGAATGTTTCCCACTTTAACAATGTTCCATGGGCACTTCAACATGTGATAAAATACATTGCTCACTTATAAGCTGCTTTTTTTCTGAATATAACTATTCATTCTTATAAATCTGCAGTTCCTAGTGAACATGGTAGTTTTAATTCCATTGTTTTTAACCTACTTAAATTACTGTACTCAATGGACACACAGAATCATTTGTTGTAGGCATTTGAATTTCAACACACAAGTAAGCTTAAGAATAAAAATCAGATAAATGTGAGGACTGGTACATGCTCTATGGCTGCTCATTCCACACAAGCAGAAGCACAGGGAAACCTGGTTCCTACCAATTCATGCCTCTTATAAAGAAAATAATATTTTGATGCTACAAGTCAAACATTCATTTCTCTGAATAGATGATTAGCCTCAGATACATTTTGTTTTAGGAAAAATTGCTGTATTCTTTTTTAAAAACTTCGTTCCAGCATCTGTCTTTAGAACATGGTCATTTGTTTCTAATATATCCAGTCAAATGCCCAGCTGAGGCTGGGGCTTGGACTTCAATATCTGTCAGATTTTTATCATTATGAGCTGGGTAACTTGGGGTTACCCACTCAACCTTTCTGGACTTTTTTTCTTTTTGTTTTCCTTATCAGTGCTTTCAGCTCATTACAACCTTGCTTGCATGATTATTGCTTAAATTTTCTGCCAGATACTAAGATAGATGAGCTCTATCTAACAAGCACTGTACTTGTTACTGGTCAGAGCATAAAGTCTGGCAGGGCTGACAGAAAGAACTAAGGCACTGTGGATGGTGCGGAGGAGCACACTTGGATCAGAAGGCTCAACGTTCTGGTCTGATCACATACATTCTTCCATGTGGAGAGGAAATGCTAGATGGATTTCACTGTTTGGTACAAGACTTGCTGAACCCCATTATTGACTGACTCTTGAACCTCAGATTTGCATCTTCTCTTTGAAGTGGTTTATCTCAACCACTTCATTTTCACAGATGAAACAGTGGAGGCTCAGTGTGCGCAGTGACTTGCCCCCACGTTCACACAGCCCATTAGTGGCACAGGAAGATGGAGATTCTAGATCACTGCTGTGCTTTGCTTTGCCAGCATGCAGTTTCTGTGACCACGGGCACCTTGTGTGGTGTGGTCACCACTGTGCCTCTCTTTGGTGCTAATAGTAGGCACTAAATAAATATCTGTAGAATGAATGATTGATTTCTCTGATGATATTTCATAGCCAAAGATTTTTTTTCTTTATGATACCTAATTGTGTTTTTTGCTGACACTGAAACCCAATGACTGTTGGGTGGTTGCTGTAGCTCGTTTTCAGATTCTGATTTCCTGATTGGCAGAGCTGACTAATGAACCTTTCCGTGATGGTCTTTATGGATGCTTCCATAAGTATACAAAACAGGAATTTTTTCATGGGTATTTAAATATCACAATATCTATTCTCTTTACCAGGGTAGTGTTTGATAGTGGTACAGCCATTTTCTGCTTCTTTCTGTAAATGTTTGAACATGTCCATCATCCGTCCTGAAGAGTGTTCCCTTCCTCTCAGCCCCTCTTGTGTACTCCATAGAGAAACATGTTAGCTTTGTTTTACAGTCTGTTTGAATTAATTTTGTGTTGGCTTAAATTCATAGTTAATTGCAGAGCTAAATTACCTCTCATTTGTGATATTGGTGTTTCATATAAAACCTGAAGGATGACATGCTGTTATTTGTTCTTCAACGCTGGAGATTGTACCTAGGGCCTTACATGGGCTTGGCAAGCACTCTCTCACTGAGCCTCACCCACAGCCCTGCTCTTGTTACATCTAAGGAATCATTCATTATGTTCCTTCACTGCCTGACACTGCCACTATTCCTCCTTTCCTCCAGCCCTTCTTTCCTTCCTTCCTTTCTTTTTTTTTTTTTTTTATTTTGAATCATTGTCTTGCTATGTAGCTCCAACTAGCCTTGAACTCTCAATCCTCCTCTTTCACCCTCCCAAATACAGGCAGGCAGTTCATGTTCATATTTATTTTATTTATTTGAGAGAGAGAGAGAGAGAGAGAGAGAATGAAACAGGTAAAAAATGTGTGCACCCAGACCTTCAGCCACTGCAAACAAACTCCAGATACATAAGCACCTGGCTTACGTGAATCCTGGGGAATTAAACCTGGGTCCTTTGGCTTTGCAGGCAAGTACCTTAACCACTAAGCCATCTCTTCAGCTGGTCATGTTCAGGTTATTTTAGAATCCCCAACAGGAATAATGTATTATGCAACTTACACCCATGTTTAATCATCTTGAAACTGTTGACCTTCTCAAAATACATACTTTAGAATCTAAAGTCAATACTTCTAATTTCAAAGTAATAATTGAAATGATGTACTTTCTTGGACTAAATGTTAAACTGTCAACAATATGTATTTTTGGATAAAGTGGATGAATGTTGGTTATAGGGTGCTATCCCATATCATCTATAATGGATAAAAATTTCAGTAATCAGACAGTTAAAAAATAAGATGCTGTCTGATGCCTGGTTGAAGAAACAATACCTCATTCTATCTGTACGCATACTGTATACAAAATACTATCTTGTACATGTCAATGAAGTTCTTTTCAAAGTGTGTAAGTAATATCCTACAGGAAATGTGTTTCACAGCACAACTCATTGTACACACTAACACAACTGAGATAACTGATATTTCATAAATTAACACTTAGCCTTTCTAATTACAGGTAATACACACTAATATTTTCTAATCTCATTTTGAAAGAAATGCCCATCTTGGTTCCTAAATTGATTTTAAAATCCATCTACAAGGTCACAATCCATAGTGTGTATTTGGGATGTTCAGTCAATAAGTTTGAGCTCTAACTTACAGCTTGTATGTTCTAATAGGGAATATAAAACAAAAATACAAAAAAAAATTTACTGAAAGAGCACATGTTGTAAATGCTGTGAGGTAACATTTCCCAGTGTCCATCATTTGTGAACGGTTACCACAATTTTCACTTCATCTTTGTGACACCATTTAGCTTTATTTATATGAATATGCCTTTACTTGTGCCATTATAACAAAATAACATCATCAGTATGGCTTAATTAACAGACTTATTTCTCATAGTTAGAGAGCCTTGTAAGTCCAAGGTTAAGGTGCTAGCAGGTTCGGTTTACAGTAGGTACACTTTTCGTTGGTTTATGAATCACTGTCTTCTCCCTGTATCTTCACAAGGTAAGGAGAAAACTGTCTTGTATTTCTTCCTTTTCTTATAACAGCTCCACGTCTCATTATGACGACGTGATCATCATAACCACATCTAAACCTAGTCATGGCTGAAGGGCTCCATCTCCAAATTCATTGAGGATTATGGTTTCACATAAGAATTTTGGGCAGACTTACATTGGTTTCAACAGTATATTTCCATCAGTCAGCTTTAAAATGAGTGATGTTTTCCTTATGTATCCTTGGTGTACATGCAACTAGGAGGAAAGTTTTTCCTGATACCTGGCCATACATAAGGAATTGCATAAACACTAAAGTAAAGAGTAAAGAAAGGTTTTTGTGTGCAGTTAGCAGTGGACCAAACATTCTTTGGTAACCAGTGGTGACAAGTTTTGGAAGCTAAATACAGACTTAAGAAAAAGCTAGCATAGGGGAGTAGCTTTGTAGAGAGGCAAGATTCCAGGAGACCATTCTTGGTGGAGACAGCACTGTGCACAAGCATACAGTGAGTAAAAAGCTATTTTTAATAAGTTCTAATTAAAAGCGCCTGAAGATTTGGGTGTGATGATGAAACCTGCACTTACCTGCATTATCCTGGCATTACCATGGAAAGATGCTGGGAAAGGGCTGGATTTGGCATAATTTAATCAAAATTGTGGATTTTAGATTAGACATAGAATGTGCATATGTGCCTTGTTAAATCAACTACATCACCCTTAAGGTAGTCAGGATGGCAGAGGCACAGTGCAAGCCACCAAATAAGCCCACTGTTTGACTTCCAGAAGGTAATTTTCTCATCCTCTATTACTTTGATTTCTGCTTTGAAATGGTTACAGAGACCTAGCCTTCCACATGGACCTGTTGAGAAAAATGCTGAAATACTATGTAAATGTAACATGCTTTTTTGTCTCAGTGGTACTAGGGATTAAACACAGGGCCTAGTGTGTGTTAGTTAAAGCTCTATTTTCTTTGTCTTGCTATTTATTGTACACTACCTCCTTTTGTATATTTTATATTGCGACAAGGTCCTACTAAGTTGCCCGGATAGGCGTTGATCTTACTTTCTAGCCTTGGCAGACCTTGAGCTGGTAAGCCTCCTACCTCTGCTTCCTGAGAAGCTGGGGTTGTAGGCCAAGCTCAAGTGTAGCTTTCTTACTGATTATTTTGAGACAAGGAAGTGACCTGCTAGTGATGGTACCTTAGGATTTATTTTTTTAAAATTATTTATTTATTTATTTATTTGAGAGCGACAGACACAGAGAGAAAGACAGATAGAGGGAGAGAGAGAGAATGGGTGCACCAGGGCTTCCAGCCTCTGCAAACGAACTCCAGACGCATGTGCCCCCTTGTGCATCTGGCTAACGTGGGACCTGGGGAACCGAGCCTCGAACCAGGGTCCTTAGGCTTTACAGGCAAGCGCTTAACCACTAAGCCATCTCTCCAGGCCCCTTAGGATTTATTTTGCCAGTTGTGCCTAGGACAGCTCAGAGGAGAAAGAACCCAAGGGATAGTCTATAAGACACTGGAAGCAGGTCACAGAAGTGAGGCTTGAGTTAGGGTTGTTAATACAGGAATGAAGAAAAGAGATTTAGGAAACATCACTAAGGAAGAACCAAGATTGTGGTGTGAAGTGCAGGGAGCAGGGAAGAAAGCCAAGGTGGTTCTGGTTTCTGGTTAAGTGGAAAGTATGCCATTGACAGTAAAAGAATAGTTTTGGAGCAATCTGGAACCACCTTGTCTTTTTCCCCATCCTTCCTTGGATCTTTCTCTTTGATCTACGCTAGGAGTCACTGGCTAAATGATGACAAATAAGAATATTTTAGGAAAAACTTAACCCATTTCTTTTTGCTCATACTTCCCTTTAATATGTGTAGAAGTGCTGCATAAGAAAATCTTTGAGTCCAAAAAACTCCCTGAATAAGTTTATAATGAAATTTTTAAGTGATAAGAATGTATTACCATAATTTAATTGGCAGCCAATTTCTATATCATGTGTAAAAACTGGCAATTTTAATAGTCAGTATTTAAGATTATTCAAGTAGCCAAGGGCTGAAGAAATGATGTAACGTTATGACACTTGCCTACAAAGACTAAGGACATATATTCTACTCTCCAGATCCCATATAAGCCAGACATACAAGGTGACAAAAGCATGCATGCCAGGTTGCCCACTGTGGTGGTTTGATTCAGGTGTCCCCCATAAACCTAGGTGTTCTGAATGCTAGCTCCCCAGCTGATGGATATTTGGGAATTAATGCCTCCTGGAGGGAGTGTATTGTTGAGGGTGGGCTTAAGGGCTTTATAGCCAGTTTCCCCATGCCAGTGTTTGGGCACACCCTCCTGTTGCTGTGTCCCCCTTATGTTGGCCAGAGGGTGATGTCCACCCTCTGCTCATGCCATCGTTTTCCCCTGCCATCGTGAAGCTTCCCCTCGAGCCTGTAAGCCAAAATAAATCTCTTTTTCCCAGAAGCTGCTCTTGGTTGGGTGATTTCTACCAGCAATGCGAACCGGACTGCAACAGTAAAGTGGTACCGAGGAGTGGGGTTGCTGCTAGACACCCGACTGTGTGGCTTTGGCCTTTGGAGCTGATTTTCAAGAGGAATGTGGGAGGATTTGAAACTTTGGCTTAAGAGATGCCTTGCAGTGCTGTAAGTACAGCTTGATGGACTATTCTGGTCTGAGCTGCAAGACTTGAATGCAATAAGAACCATGGACTGTGAGGTTTGGCTTATGAGGGTGATAAAGAGCTTTGCTTGGACTGGGCTAGCAGTTTGTGTGAGAAGCTTGCTCTTATGCCCATGTCCTGAGAAGTTGTGCAGGGTTGCTTTGCGTAGAAATGAACTGGTGTGTGCAGAGGGATACGGCACAGAAAGAAAAATCTTTGGGTGAACTGCTGCCTGTTCAACTGCAACTGAGAGATTACAACCTTTGAGACTGGGCTAGCTGACCTGTGCTGGGGCAACAAGAAGAATGTAGACTCTTTTGAAGGGGCCTGAGTGCTCAAGGAGTGTCCTGTTCTTCAAAGTCTGCTTTATTCCCCCCTGGATTAACAAATTGGCACCCTACCTGGTATCATGGAGTATAAGAAATGCTGGAAAGAGGGTCATTGAGTTTGCAGCACGGTCTGGTGTTTTGGAAGTGGCCATGGGCAGTGTGAAGCAGGTTTGCTGGTTGCCTGCATAGAGATCCCATGGGGCCATGAGGATGAACCGTGGCTTGCAGTGGAGACCCAGTAGAGATGCCGGGACCATGAGATGGCTGCCGAGGAGCTGCCGGCCCCGATGAAGTTTTCCAGGACTGTGAGTAGCCTAGCAGGAGGGGCGGAATTGGAATGCCAGAGACTTGTTGATCGAACTTGAAGATTTGTCACTGGCTAGAGTTGTTGTACTTGAAGCTACAGAGTTTGATATTTGCCCTGGTTGTTTTAAATCTTGTAATGGTTGAATGTTTCTTTGCTATGCCCAATGCCATCTATTGCAGTGTGAATATTTATTCTGTGCCATTATGGGTTTTTTGAGGTTATTTTTTGGTATTATGGCTCAGGTAAAATATCTTGAACTATGGGGATTTATGAACATCATTAGAATTGATATGGGGACTTTTAAAGTCAGACTGAATGCATTGTATTTTACATCATGTATGGATATCAGTTTATGGGGGCCAGGGGCAGAATGTGGTGGTTTGATTCAGGTGTCCCCCATAAACCTAGGTGTTGTGAATGCTAGCTCCCCAGCTGATGGATATTTGGGAATTAATGCCTCCTGGAGGGAGTGTATTGTTGGGGGCGGGCTTAAGGGCTTTATAGCCAGTTTCCCCATGCCAGTGTTTGGCACACTCTCCTGTTGCTATGGTCCATCTTATGTTGGCCAGGGGGTGATGTCCACCCTCTGCTCATGCCATCGTTTTCCCCTGCCTTCGTGAAGCTTCCCCTCGAGCCTGTAAGCCAAAATAAACCTCTTTTTCCCAGAAGCTACACTTGGTTGGGTGATTTCTACCAGCAATGCGAACCGGACTGCAACACCCACACACAGAGAAGATGGCACAAGTGTCTAGAGTTCGATTGCAGTGGCAAGAGGCCCTGACAGGCCAATTTTCCTCTTTCTTTCTCTCACTCTTACTCATTTAAAAAAAAAAAAAAAAAAAAAGAGTAGCCAAGAAAAAAGACAAGTTTTTTTTTTTATAAATTTTTTATTTATTTATTTGAGAGCGACAGACACAGAGAGAAAGACAGATAGAGGGAGAGAGAGAGAATGGGCGCGCCAGGGCCTCCAGCCTCTGCAAACGAACTCCAGACGCGTGCGCCCCCTTGTGCATCTGGCTAACATGGGACCTGGGGAACCGAGCCTCGAACCGGGGTCCTTAGGCTTCACAGGCAAGCGCTTAACCGCTAAGCCATCTCTCCAGCCCGAAAAAAGACAAGTTTATGATCCGCATAAATCCACATACTTTTATTTATTTTATTTTTTTTTTTTGAGGTAGGGTCTCACTCTAGCCCAGGCTGACCTGGCAGTCACTCTGTAGTCCCAGGCTGGCCTCCAACTCATAGTGATCCTCCTACATCCTGCCTCCTGGGATTACAGCTGTACACTACCACTCCCAGGAAAGTCACTTCTTAAATACTACATTTGGGAAATACATTTAAGATTTAAGCTAGGGAAATAAATAAGATCACCTGGAGAATCTTTACAGATGAGAAGTAAGCCTTTGAGTATCGAGGGGAGTCTTCATTTCCTGAGACAGGAGTCCGAGAAAGTCATGGGACGATGTGGGTGAGACTGGGTGCTGCACCATGGAAGTCAAATAAGAGAGAAGTAATTGAGAATTCTCACCTAGAAGATTGCAGCAGCAAGAAGCCCTGGCTTTGAGGAGCAGAAGAGTGGGGAGTTCATCCTGTCTTTTTCTTTTTATGAAAAGTGGCTAGAGAAGATAAAAGAATATGCTCCTTAATAAAGATCAGGATTTTTTTTTTCTTAACTTTGTATGTGAGAGCCCTAAGCCTATGTTGAAGCCTGTAAGTAGGTTGGACCTGGTAGAGAGGTAGTGATAGCAGCATGAAGAAGTGCAGTTGATCACTGCACGTCCTGGAACATGGGCAAAGCAATGGGACCAACACCACAAACTGAAAATGTAACCTTAGGATGAAGAGAAACACTTCCTCTGGAGCCCAGTGTAGGAAGAGAAAGGTGGAGATTTGAGGGGGAACTTCTAGAGGGTCACATAGTCCGCATCAGATGCCAGGCTACTCCTAGAATGTGCAGGATCAGAACAAGGGCTTAGGAAGAGTTTGAGAAGAGTGCTGTTGGGGATGTCAGGGTGACTCAGCCTGTATTGCTCGGAAACTGCTAGGCCATTGCAAAGGCCCAGTGGAGGTCAGGGAGCATGAGCGTGCTGTGGGCTCAGTAGTGTGGTTTCAGTTCTCCCCAAGATTGCTTGGCAGACCCAGAGCATGAGTAAAGAAAGCAAACAGTGGAAAGTTGATACCTGTGGAGAATTGGCAGAACAGGAATGATGGGTGAGTAAAGCAGGAGTGATTGTAGGGTAGTCAGTCCTGAGCGTGAAGTTGCGACAGCTGACGGTAGGCCAGATGGGGAGGGGCGGCCAGCAACAGACATTTCACAGTGTGCCCAGAGAGCCAAGAGACAGGACAAAGAATATGGAGTGGAAATCTTGAGAATTGGAAGAACTTAAAAGTAGATCTGTGTGCTGGAATTATAAATACACGTTTCTTCCTAGAACTTGATATATAAACTGATAGTAGTAAGGTTGAAGATCCTTTTTCAAAATATTCAGAACCAGGATTATGGATTGGTGATTTTTTTCAGATTTCAGAATATTTACATATGTATAATGAGCTCTCTTGAAGATGAAACCCAAGTCTAAATGTGGAATTCATTTATGTTTCCTACACCTCAGACACATAGCCTGAGGGTATTTTTTCTCAATAGTTTGCTATACCTATTCTTTGGCTATAGTCCATCCTATGAGATTAGGTTGAATTTTCCATTTATGACATCAGTTCCAGGCATAAAAATACTGGATTTTAGAGCATTCGGATTTTGTTTGTTCAGATTAAGGGAGCTTAACATATAGCAACAGCAGCAAATTTGAATCTAAGACTTGGTAAAATTTGCACAGTTTGGCAATGCAGGACACATCTCGCCTCCCTACATCTACCAGGTTTGAGTTTCTAGGAAGACTAAGCTTTACGGATCACACCAACCCCCTCATAAACACTGCATGCTGTACTTCAGTTTACCTGGTGGGGACCCCTGGCAAGAGATGGAACACAGGAAGGTCTAGCTCTGAATTCTGGTTCTCTGCCTGGGAGTTGAGCCCTCAGCTCAGCCTATTTTCAGAACTTTATAACTGCTCCTTCTCCCATCTTCAAGCATGGAAGTGGTAACTTGCCAACTGTTACATGCCCCAAGTTATGATGCCAGACTTTGTGGCTTCCCAGAGCTTTAAAATGGTTTCTTTAGTAAAGTCTACTTAAGTTACCCATTTTAGTATATGATCTGTTTTCTACTGGGACTTTGATAAAAATTTCCTTGGGAAGTTACAAGGATTCTCATCTTCATTTTCTTTTCTTTTTTTAAAATTCTTTTATGAGAAAGAATTGGCACTCCAGGGTTTCTAGCCACTGCAATCAAACTCCAGATTCGTATGCCATCTTATGCACATATGTGACCTTGAGTGCATGCATTACCTTATGTGTCTGGCTTATGTGGGTTCTGGAAAGCCAAACCTGGGTCCTTAGGCTTTGCAAGCAAGTGCCTTAACCACGAAGCCATCTCTCCCACACCTCATCTTCACTTTCAGTTCTGCAAAGTTGAGATAATAATAGTCTCTACCTTGTTAGTGCAGTGTCATAGAAGGATTCGATGTGGTCATGCAAAATCTACAGATGATGCAGAGCATATAATACATTGTAATGATGATGGTGGTGGTGATGGAAATGACATGGTATACACTCCATAATTCTACTTATGTCTGCAGAGAACTACAGATGAGAATCCAAGCTTTTGTTAACATTTCCTGATGTATTTTCGTCAGTGACAGTATTAAAGGGACAAATTTGAGACAGATGAAAAAGTAACCAACACTGGAATTTCTATTCATTCCTTCTCCAGTAGGTACAGTAGTTGATGGTGTCACATCTCAATTTTTGGAAAGAAGAAATTAAATAATCAACATTTTAAAACTTAGAATATCTTTTGTGTATAATCTAAGTAAAAATAATAATAATACCAAGCTTGCTATGCCAAGTATATTGCCATGACTATTTCTCTGACATTTCTTGTTAACATTCCATTCTGTCTTACCATTCATTTCTTCCTTCATTAGTTTGAGCTGCTATTACAAAAATATCACAGATAGGCCTAAACAACAGAAATCTATTTCTCTCATTTAGGGAGGCTGGGAAGCCATAGATCATGGTGCCAGTATAATGGCATTGTGGTGAAATCCTGTTTCTGACTTCAAGTGGCTTTTTAACATGAGCCGGGGGGGAGATCTTGTCTTAGAAAGACTCTGATTTTATCATAAGAACTCTGCACATATAACCCAAAGTGCCATCTCCAAATCCCAACTCTTTGTGGCTTAGAGTTTCAGCATATAAGTTGGGGGGAAGGGATACACATATTCTTTATGAAAGCCCCCTAAAATTCATATGCCGTATATATTCATTCCACCCTAACAGCCCCAACAATCACTATGAGAAATGTGAAGCCATCACTGACCCTCTTGATTGTGACACCTTCTCATTGTTATATGATTACACAGCTGAGATTTAATCATTGAAGGCATGGCTGTGCCTTTTTAGTGGCGCAAATGCATTAGTTTTTTGTTTGTTTGTTTCTTCAAGATAGGGTCTCACTCTAGCTCAGGCTGACCTGGAATTCACTGTGTAGTCCGAGGGTGGCCTCGAACTCATGGCGATCCACCTATCTTTGCCTCCCGAGTGCTGGGATTAAAGGCGTGCACCACCAAGCTCGGCTAAATGCATTAGTTTTTATATGGTGGTCCAAAAATTTGACTTTTGTAGATGGAAAACTCCAAGACTCTTAACTGCTTTCTTTGTTACTCCGTAACAGTTCCATACTTGGACCTTGTCAAGTGTTGCCATATGTTATTTTTATTGTAATAATTCCATTATATAAATTATTAGTGCCTTTTAATCTAAAAATGCTTTTTAGTCACTCTATGAAAGTGTCAACATGATCATATTGTAACCATGAATCCTCAGTGAGCCTGACCTACTACTATTATAAACCAGACTTTGAAGGACACCAGTGAATGTGTCTTAGCTGTGACAACCTCCAAGGAAATGAGACCCTTCTCAGCTGGTCAGTGATCCACTTTTACATTTGCTGCTGATGGAGATTCTGGAAAGGTACCATGGAGCAACTCCGTAAACTCTCCAACACCTGGAGCAGTGTGGTGTTTCATATGCAATATGCATGTAGGTTCTGATGGAGCAAAGGAGAGAAGTGATAAATGAATAAGCAGTGATCAAGAAGAGACTTACCAGTGGCTGAATTCATGCTTTCATGATTCCCCTGTGCTGCTGGCCCTGGTGGCTCGGAGTAACCTCAGAGAATACGTATGCTGTCAGTCACCTGCATGCCATATGCAGTTTTAAGCACAGATACCAAGTTCAGTTTGGGAATGTCTTATTTTTCACTCTTAGGTTCCTAAGTTTGATTTAGAAAACTCCAGTCTGGAGGCTATTTCTCCACTGGAAATATTGATGTGTATGCCCGCTTTATCAGGAATGTGGCTGCATTCAGGTCTGTTGTCCTACGCGCCTTTGTTGGTGGCTGCATTCCATGCGGTTCAGCCTTTCAGCCGTATGTATTTACTGCTATTCAAATGCCTTGTGGTATTCACACACAGATTATGTAAAATAAAAAAATACATTATTAAGGCTGTGGATGCTGTGAATGGATTATTACAATTTGCCTATCATGGTAATGGCACCTGTTAGAGGTGTGATACAAAAGGCAGTGACAGGCAGTGTAATTTAGTAATTGTGGCCATTGTACTGTATGGCTGGTCAGTTCACTAGGCAAGTACAAAGGAAGCAGTGTTACAGCAGAGTGGGGTGGGCATGCCTAATAGAGAGAGCTAGTTGTGTACTGAAAGAGACTTTTGGTAGAAGGCTAACTCCCAGGGGGCAACTTAGAATAAGTTGAAAAGAATGAACAAAAGTACAGAAGTGGTACAGGTTTTCCTGTTTCAGCTCTTAAAGGGACAGATGAGCTATGTGAGTGCACATGGGCAGTACTTTTTCCTCCTGCCAAAACAGCTTCCCTCCCAACCCCAAGTTGCCTTGTCATATGGCAGTCACATATAGTGTACTCTTGTCTTCTCCCATTTGTAGAACATGCTATGTCAAAGTTCACATGTAGCTGGCAGAGAGACAAATGTACTGAAGTCTGAGAAAGCCAGGTCTGCCCTATGTTTAGAGAGTGTGGAAGCCGTCACAGACTCAGTCCCCTGCCTTCATTTTTTAAGGTTATTTTTATCACTTTGATATGGATGGTTTTGTTGCTGGTACAAAAATTCTATCACATTACCAGTTGCTATAATTAAGGCTTAAGCAAGGCATCCGATGGGTAACAGAAACTAATAGGAAGAATTCACAATACCCATTTTCTTCCTGTCTCCTTAAGATCTCACCGAGTGAAGCTATTTCCTAGGGCACTACTGAGAATGATTAAGGGTAGAATGAGTAAGAATATGGTGTGGGAAAAGAAATTAAAAGACAAGGGGCAGCAGGGATGGCTTAGCAGTTTGGGCATTTGCCTGCAAAGCCAAAGGACCCTGGTTCGATTCCCCCAGGACCCATGTTAGTCAGATGCACAAGGGGGCGCATGTGTCTGGAATTCATTTGCAGTGGCTGGAGGCCCTGGCACACCCATTCTCTTTCTCTGTCAAATAAGAAAATAAGAAATCAAAAGACAAAGCATGCCAAAATGGCATTCATATTCCAAAATAATGTATGGTTTCACTTCTGAGCAACATCAAGCTGACCCCAGGAACCCTTGTGCCCATCTGTGTCCATAAAGTACATGCATGTACCATCAGAAGGTGCAGCTCCCTCCCTTCTCACTTACTCCTGCTTTCTTTCTCTAGTTTTCTGTCCCCATTTTGAATCATGGCTGACAACAAACTGAGCTACTCAGGTTGGGTGTTGATACCATCTTATAGGCCAGGTACTAACATAGACTGCATAAGCATTTCTTCACTTACCTTGTGCTTCAACCCATGGAGTCCAAGTATAATCACTATCCCTTTTCACCAGTGAGGGAATAGAGGCTCAAGGTCCTGTGAGTTACATGCAGTACATTAGAGGGACATCTTTACATTCTTGCTACATTTATATATGGATATTAATATAGGTAAATGTATATAGAAAAAAATCTTCACAAAAGAAGTACATTTAATTCTGTTAACTACTAGAACAGAGTAACTGTAATGTACTTATACTTGGTGACTTTTGCAAACAAAACTATGAAGAATAGTCAAAAAATTCAAGAGTGCTCATTGAATAGTATCTGCATTTTATCACACTACTCATTTTCTTAACAAGGGCTGCATGACTAGTTCTTTTATTAAGAGTGGGTCACCTTATATAGAATATATAATGGTGCTGGTAGCCAGCCCAGTTTTAATAAAGGGCCACACAGAAGAAAATGTATGCCACAAAATGCCAATTCACATCTCTTAGCTTGTGTAAATAGTGCTGCCAACGGTGCAACACATGAATGGGCGAGGTGTGCCACCGCTCTGAATCACTACAGCAGGGTTTTGGCCATTAGCCTGAGGGAACAGGCGTGCCACTTTGGAAGGTGCCAACTGAGGAGATGCAGTTATGTGATCTTTACAACACAATTTTGTACTTTTTGCTGCTCTGAACAGCTATTACAGCTTGTTACTTTTTTTTTGTACCAGTTTTGACATCTGAACATTCTTAATGGAAAAAAAAGAATGCCATTTTCATGAAAGAAATTTCTATATAATAAAGTTGGCATTGAGATCATCCTAACATATGCAATGATGTGCTAAGCTGTAATATTCTTGTAGGCATAAGTTTTCTTTCTCTGTTTCCCAGGAATGATTCCAAAGTTTGCAGAGTGGCCATGGGGAAAGATGGTTTATACATGCCATCAAGCTGTAGAATGGAAACAGCAAAAAAATTACTGAATGTGTGTGTCTATGTGTATGTGTGTGTGTGTGACATACACCTTTGTATCTTGTCAGTGACTCTGTAAACAATCATCACATTGACATATTGCATGTAAATAGTTTTCTACAACCATAATTTAGCACGCAGCAGAAAAAGTGTTGAGTATCTTAGACAGCTGAATCAGAGATCAATATTCCCCGCTTAAAGATTGTAGTTACTTTTGATAAAACCACATGGGCTTCCAAAGAGGCTGAGGTCAAGGATGTGGCCACAACCCCATGTGCTCATCAGACTGTTGGAGTCAAGTCTTCTGTTTGTATACAGTGTATAAATGGTGATGTGCATAAATACTGCCCTCTCACACCACATAATTATGTTGATTGCTAAAAAAAAAAAAAAACAGAAATGTACCAAAATATCACAGGGAAGCTATTTCTAACACGGCTTTGCTCTTTATGGCTAAGTGGCAGTGGCTGAGTTTTTTCTTCTAAATTATGTGTTCTTGTTTCAAGCATTTAGATGATGCAAAACAGATTTTTGTGGCAACATTCTTTTTCGCAGCCAAGGAGGCATTCAAGAAAGCTCTATGCCCTTCCTGGGTTGCTATTTATGCTGGGCCATTTGTATTATTGGCATGAACACATTTCATTTTTAAATAAGAGATAACCTAGTTTAGATTGATTTCTAGGGTAGGTAATGGTATGAACAAAGTATCATGATAGGAAGCAGATCTAAGTAGTTAAAGATGTGTAAGAATAAATGAACATTTAGACGCAAAATGTAAGATCTTTTTCTTTTTACTGTCTATATCCTGTAAGGCTCTGACTAAAGTCCATGTCCAAGAGAGACCTACTAGCTTGTCAGCCTCATAAAGTAAAGGATACTTTTGGGATTGTATAGGACACATAATTCAAAAGCAAATAATGATTTTTAGGCTTTTACATCAACTTGCTTTTCTCTTTCTGTTTTCTTTTCATCACTCCTTTTTCTCTGTACCCCTGATCCTCCTCTAGCCAATGTCCTCAGTAACAATTGCAGTTAACAAAGTCGGAAGTTAAAAAAACCATCCCTCCCATAACCATGGTAAAAAAGACCAAAGTAAACACATTCACAATTCCTCACTTCCAACATCTCCATTTCACACATCCTATTATTATGGTACTTAGTTTCAGGGAAACCACTGGTGATTTAGTTGTCTAAACCTGGCCAGTGGTTTTTAACAGCAAACATGTTTTATTCTTCCACAGACCTTGAAATTTAAGCTCAGAAATTGCACATTCATAAACATAGCTTGTTTATGTATATGTTTATGTAGGCTCTCATTTTCATTTGTTTGCCTCAGGTTTTCTGAGGATTTAGGAGCCCAGTAGTGTTCCACATGTCTTAATGTGCCCTGACTCTATATATGGAATGCATATCCCTTGTAATAGGCATGAAAATCAGTTGCTACAAGAATGCTTAAATAAAATTTGTGGGAAATTATTATTTTTCTGTTTGTGGTGTGTCTAAAAATGTGTCGTAGCTCTATAAATGTTCTGAGGAAACACTGTTTTCTAAAAATTCTCCTTAAAAAAAAAGAATAAAAATTCACCTAACAAGTAAAGTGCTTGCTTTGCACGTAGCCATGTAGGAGTTAGTCACTCTGAAAACTTTAAGGGCAGATTCTCCATATGGTCTGTGCTCCATAGGATCTTATAATGAAGGAAAGTTTAAATATAACACATTAAAAGCTGAGATGGAGCCTGAGATAACAAATAAATATGGCTGAGAACAAGGAAAAGAAAGAATGTTAAGGAAAAAAGACCTTACTTTGATAATTGTGCAAGACTGAAGAGAATAAAAGAAAGATGAGCTTTAGTGAAAGAGCAAATAGAATGGAAGTGTTACAAGGAATTCCCTGAGCATTGATTTCAATAGATATCTCTACAGGCAGTGTAAAGATTTATTAATGTGACACTATATAGAGAAATAAATATAATGACCACATTATCTAGGCTTGTTCCAATAATGTAAATATTAATTAACAAAAGCACAGATATAACTAAAACTCACCATTAGGTTCCAATGCTGTAAATGGAATTATAGAAAATGTTACCCCCTCATCCCCTCAAAACAAAAATTCTTAAAAAGCAGTGGGTTTTTTAAAAGTTATTTTCCCATCAATGTTCTGAGAGAATATGACTTTTCCCTTTCCTTCTGCCCTCCAAATTCCTCACGTCTTCTAAGTGCATCTGATGCTTTCCTGCATTCTTAATCCATGGCTTTTGTCAGAAGGGGTGTCAGCCCTTCCTGTGTGCTTTGTGAGTCTTAGTAAAATCATGATTAAAAGCCACTTCTCCCTCAATGACATGCTGCTCCAAAGTCACAAAAAGAAAGAAAAGTGGATTAAGTCTGCAAAAGGTGCAAAGAAAACTTTATGGGGCTTTTAAGGGAGCTGTGCAGTGTCTTCCCCCTGGAACTAAGAGATGATTGTGTGTTCAGTGTCTCCACGTAGAGCTTAGTCTCAGGAAAAGAAAAAGATAGAAAAGCAACAGAAATAGATAAGGAATTCTGAGTGGCCTGGGGCAAAAGCAATAAAATAAAGTTTTCCTAGCTCATCTCAAATAGTTGGAATATTTAGGCCATATGATTGTAAAGGCTTCTGCTTTTGAAGAAATAGACCCCCAAATGACTAATTTCTATATGATAAATTTCAGATAATCACTTCACACTCATGTGTTCATAGAAAGTAGTACTTATAAGATGTTTGAAGTCATTCAGTTAAGAATGGGAAGAGTCTATTGTAACAGGTTTTAAAATTGTGATTCTGTACTCAGTCTGGAGCCCCTGTACATTTTCCTTTGAAAAGAATAATACCCTCTTTCAAAGTGAGGGCATAAAGAATAAGACTATGTTTCACTCGGATTGGTTGAAAGGGAGGTTCTTTCTTGAGTCGTGGAGAGAAGGAATGCAGGAAGGTACATTTTCTTTGCTTTGCCAGGCCGTGTCCCTCACACAGGCTGTCACTGTACAAGATTGCAACATTATGGTATGTGTTCACCACTTTCTCGTAACTGGGAGCATTAACACCCATGCATGACACCATTGTGTCATAAGTTTGCTTAATCCTAGAGCTCCCTATTGCAGGCCCATTCAGCTGTCTTACCTCTCCCAACACCTTCACTCACTTGCAGAACCTAGGTCCTGGCAGGATGGAGATATTTGTTTCAGTCAGTAGCTTCCCTGCATCTTTCTGTGAGCCAATCCCTTTGCACATATCATGCCCTTGCTTCCTTATCTTTGCTTTTCCCCAGTGGTTAGAATGAAGGCATATGTTGTTGAAGATCTTTGCTTCTCAAAGAACTATTAGGCTTGCCTTGTATCTAGAAACTGGTATGACTCCACAAAATGAAAACTTCCCTAATAGGTTGAGGAATTGAGTGGGGAAAACAGAAATGAATGGCAGAGAATAGTATCTGACATTATCTAAAAATAATAGCCTGAAGAAAGCTAACATTTGTCTCACATTCAGTGTAAGTGTAATGTTCAACATGTGTGGCAGGTCCTCACAGCAGCCTGCTGGATTGGATATTGGTTTCCCCACTAAAAGCAAGGGACCCACTGAGACTGTGTCAACTTGTGGAAGCTGATACTGCTAGAACAATGCCAGAGCAGGAATGTCAGCTACCAGACTGATGTCAGGCCTTGATGAGGAAATCATTACTGCCTATACAGGCAAGTATTAAGTCAGAAACTTTTACGTTAAGAAAGTCCAAATGTATTTCCTGAGAATTGCAATGTGTGTTTCCTTAAAGATGACGATTTATAGCTTTCTTCCTTTTTATAGATTTAATGTTTCCAGGGTTTGAAGGGCCAAACCTTAATGTTAGGGTGCTATTTACGTGTAGATTTCTAGTTTTCATGACACAATATTTTTGTACTCAGAGTATGAATTTAGTAACTGAACATAGCCTTCTCTTTTTCCCAGATGTTTTTATGCTAATTTCTATTAGGATATTTTGAATACTAGCCATGTTTCCTGATATTAAGCAAGAGGTAAGAGTATAAATACACAGGAGTTGATACTAAGAAATTTCTGTTACTGATGTATGATAACACAAATGTATGGTTCATGAATTGGTGATTAAAGACACTAAAACAACCTCTCTATATATTTTTGTGCACGAGATAAGTATAAGTAGGTAGGTAGGTAGGTAGGTAGTTTGTGTGTACATGTGATTTTAATATATTAGCCCAGAGATTGGAGACAAGAGCAGATGATTGCCCAGGGTCATAGTCAGTGTGTATGCAGACAGCCACAACTCAAGAAGAAGAAGCTGGCTTTAGCTAAGGTGGCTCCCTCTGTGATGTATGGGTGGGAACTGGGCATGTAGTGCATGGGAACACCCTCTTGCTGGGTCCTCAGACTCAGGGTGCATGAGCTGCCTTTCTATAAAGTATTCTCATATTTCTGAACAGTGAGATGTACTTTCTCATAGTCCTTACTTCTCTTGTTGGCAAGATAAGATCCAGACACCTGGGACTGGGATTCAGAGGCGCTAAACTCCTCCCCAATATCCCTCAAATATATGATCCCATCATATTATGCTGACCCTCCTGCAGATTACTTAGCATAGTGAGCAGAATGCCCTAACCTGTCCCATTCCTGAACTCCTAGAACCTGTGATTGCCTTACATTACATAGCAAGTGACTTTGCAAGTATAAGTAAGGTAATAAGACCTAAAGATAATTTCTTCAGTTAAACATGAGGGCCTAATTTCATCACATGAACCCCTCAAACAGAACTTCTGCTGGCTGAAGGCAGAGGAGATTCAGAATCAGAGGGCACTGGGCACTTTCTCATTGCTGTGAACAATGACACACAGCAACTAAAGAAAGGAACTGGTTTATTTTGCCTTACAGTTTCAAGGGGAACCTTTCTGGCAAGGAAGGTATGGTGACAGGAACATTAAGCAGAGCTGGTCACATTGCATCTTCAATCAGAAAGCAGAGGACAAACAGGAAGTGGGGTCAGAGGCAAAACTTTAAGGCGTTCTTGGACCACTGACTCATTTCCAACAGCAAGGACTACTTCTTAAAGGTTCCATAACCTTCCCAAACAGTGCCACCAGCTGGGGTCCAAGTGTTGAAACACATGAGTGTATGGGAGACATTTTACATTCCAACCACAACAAGGAGTAATTAGAGAATTTGAAGAATCCAAGAATTCAATATACCATTGCTGATTTAAAGAAGAGGGGGGCTATGGGAAGAGGAGTGTGATCTTGTAAGAGCCTGGGATGTCCCTACTGACATGGAAACAAAGATCTCTCTTCTACAACCATGAGGAACTGACTTTGGCCAATAATCTGAATGAGTTTAGAAAAAGATGCACCTCCAAACTTCCAGGAATTAATGTAGTGTATGCACAGCCTTGATGTTTGCCTTGTAAGGCCCAGAGCAAAGAAAGCAGCAGTGCCCACAGGACTTCTCACCTGCAGAACTGTGAGATTATAAATGTGCTGTTTTAGGCCACTGCCTATAGTCACTGGTTCAACAGCAACAGGAGCCCAGCACACTGGTCTCTGATGCTCTTTCTCTGCCCTTTCTAATAACTAACAATCTACTCATCCTTTAAGGCTGACCTGAAATGACATTTCCTCCCAAAAACCTTCTGGAACAAAGTCACTGCTCCTATCGATACCACTGGGTCTCTGCCCCTTCATTGGCTTTTTATTGCATTTGCCTGCTCATGAGCACCTGTGCCCTACCACCTTCACATGTGGAATGCCATACTCAGAGAAACCAAAACTGATCCACTGTGGTGCTCACGCACATTTAAGTGATGCTCAATCATGGGGATATATGGTAAATGAAACTGGATATTGCCCTTACCCTAATGGACCTCATAGTTTATAGGAGGGATAACATCAATCAGGGCTGGAGTGATGGAGAGTGGTTAAGGCATTTGCCTATGAAGCCTAAGAACCCAGGTTCAATTCCCCATGCAAGTCAGTTGCACATGGTGCATGCACCTGGAGGATGTTTGCAGAAGCTGGAGGTCCTGGCATGCCCATTCTGTCTCTCCCCCCATCTTTCTCTCTTTCTGTTTATCTTTCTCTCTGTGTCTATCTTTCTTTCTCTCTCTCTCTCTCTCTCTCTCTCTCTCTCTCACACACACACACACACACACACACACACACACACACATACACACACATCTGCCTCTGTCTCTCTTTTTTATTTTTTTAAAGAAAATGTCAATGAAATAATCCTGTACATATAGCTAAAATATGACTTAGGTCCATGCCACAAAAGAAAGGGAGATAGTGCTCTGAAGGCTGTATTAGGCATATTTACTAAATGAAGGACTGTGCTGTCTGAAGGACAGTGACAATTGAGATCATTCAGTTTGAAGGGGTGGCTATATTGTTATACTTTCAAAGAGATGTTAGAACTAGGTATGGGTGTCTTATTCCAAAGGCAAAGAGGATCTCTTCCATCTCCCTAAGGAGGCATTGGAACATGAAGTGTTTAAGTTAGTTTACATTAGGCCAGCAATTTCAGTGTGGATCATCATTAGAATCAATGGCGCCCAGTGAACCTTCTCTCCATTGATCACCTCTTAATGGCATTGTTTAATGAAATTGCTGGGCTGGGGAGATAGCTCAGTAGATAAAGCATTCTCCACTTATTGGGGTGCCAGGACCATCCCCAGACAGAACGTCAGAAGTGGTCTTCTATAACCACGGCATGATGATGCTAACTGCAAGATGGAGGCTAAGACAAAGAACTTTCCCTGAAGCCCCCAGTGAGCACAACAAAGCAGAGCAGAGCGAGAAGAGAATCTGCCTCAGACAATGTGGATAGGTGAGGACAGGCAACACGGTTATCCTCTGACCTCCACGTGTGCTTCATGGCATACCCACGCCCCCACACAAGGGTACATGCACACAGATCCAATTTAAAGTGAAATTCCTGAGCCAAAATCCAAATCCTTGAATTTTTTTTTTTCTTTTTGGTTTTTTGAGGTAAAGTCTCACTCTAGCTCAGGCTGACCTGGAATTCACTATGTAGTCTTAGGGTGGCCTCGAACTCATGGTGATCCTCATACCTCTGCCTCCCAAGTGCTGGGATTAAAGGTGTGTGCCACCATGCCTAGCTTCCTTGAACATTTTTTAAGTTTCAATTTCTCTAAACACTGAGCAGAAGCATGCTTTTGGCTTTTACTACCTATCCTAAATAAGGCTGGTATTTTTTCTTTTGTGTTTATTAATTGCTATGATTCTATTGCTTATATTTTAAAGATCTACTTTATAATGCCAACTTTATGTTATAACAGGTTAATCTCTTTTATCCCCTCACTCTAGTTCCGGCTACTCTGGAGGCCCTCCTCAGTGGGGTTGTGGTATTCACTTGTGGGGTCCTGAAGGCCTCAGTCAGTCCTTGTGCACAGCTGGAGACGGTGCCTCAGGATATCCCTTCCCAAAGAGCTACTTCTTGTTTTATTTTTTTCTTTTGAGGTATTTTCTCTTCTAAGGGAACATTTTGTATGTCATGTGTGAAGCAGATTTCCTTCAGGTATGTCAGGAAATGTTTTCTTTCTTAGACTATTGAAATTTTAACTTAGTGCAGTTAAATCTCTCATGCAGCATTCCCTCAGAATTTGTGCTCAGCAAAGCCTTCCACTACAAGTAACATGTTTTTCTCTTAATTCCATAAGGGGCTTGGTGCTTTTGTTTCTGTTGTTTTGTTTATTAGGCTGTTGTCTGGCTCTTGTCCTTTTAGGTGAACTTGAACTAGAGAATAGCAAATCAGACACATCTGAGCGTCTGAATTTTCCCACTTACTAACTTTCACCCTGGGGGATTTATGGAGCCTCTCTAGGGCTGTTGTTTCTTACCTGTGAATAGTGGTAAGCCCTGGTGTACACTAAATGAGGTGTCTTAGCAAGTAATGAGCATGGGGTCCGGTATGCAGCAAGTGCTCACGCAACAGCAACAAGCCAGCCAGTGATTTCCTCAAGCTGTTTTCTTGTCAGTGACATTGTCAGTTTAGCATTTGAAGGTCTAGAACCATTTCTGAGTTGGTTGTCCCCAATAAATTCCAGTACCTTGACTTGGTGCTGTTTTCCGCGATGGGTGCCCCTTTGGTCTGAAGTGGTAGCCGCGTCTCACGGCCGCAGCTAGCTGTGCACTAGGCCTTGAGAGACTCTTCCTTCCCTTCCGCGCCATTCTTTGCCTTCCACTCCATCTTCAACCGCACCGTTCTTCTCTCTTTAGCCTGTGACTGACATTTCTGTGAAGCATTTTGTGATGTGCAGTTACAATACTATGTACAAATAAACTGCATTGTGTTATTTAAATACTTAAAGGCTTTTGTAGCCTTGTGGGCTATTTTTAAAGTGACCTTTAAAACCATTTGCAAAGAAGACAAAAGTAATGGGGGAAAGCATAACCTTTTAATGCTTCCTTCATTAGAGGTGTACCTCACCTTGGGTGCCGTGCCTGGCTCTGATAGCTCATCATGTAGGAAACATCAAAGACACAAATAAGGGAGAACAATGGAGAAACAGTATCTGAAAGCGGATTCTGGGTTATTGCTGCTGCCATTAGCTATCAGATGGAAAAGACCCCTTACTTTTCACTAAGCTGGATGGGTTTGCTCTATACCATGGGCTCTCTTAGTAATGCTAATATGTAAAGAAAGACCTGCTGTGTATCCATATGTGAATTGGGCTTATCTGGTTTCCTAGACTTTGCTTTTACAGCATGGTTGTACATGATAGGATCTTGCAATGTAGCTCGAGATGACCTCTAGTCTATGATCCTCCCTGGATTTCAGGTGTCTGCTACCACACCCACTGTGTGACTTTATTTTTGAGTAAGAGATTTAGTCTATATAACATGTGACTCAGTAATAATCAGAAGCCAATAAAACTCTGCATTGTTCCGTGTCGCATTCAGCCTTCTGTTCATCATTTCTTAAAGACATGCCAGTCACTCTTTGACCTTATTTTGAGGGTCTAGACTCAGAATATGAGTCCTTCAAGAAACTTCCCTGAGAAATAAGAGTAAGAAATTAGAGGCCATGGCCACTGTGGAAATCCAAGGTCTGATTGGCAGCAAAAGGTCTTAAGTGAGAAGCAGCTGGCAGGAAAAGATTGGAGATCTGTTTGACTGGAGGGTGGAAGGAAACAGGCCACAGGGAAGAGCCAGATTGGGCTTAGGGTATGTCAGGGCCAAAGACAGGAGCCAGCCTGTGCTTCCGAGTTGCTGGCTGGATAGAGCGATTACATTTATTCATTGTAAGCAAAGGCAGAACTTAGGGGAAATGCTCCATCGTGAGTCTCCTAGGACAGTACAGTTACAGTTGGAGCTGATAGAGAGAAGTTGGGACAGAGCGAATGCTGAGACAGTGAGTACCCAGGAAGCAGTACAGAAAGCTTTCGTAAAAACCTCCTTCAGCATCAGAGTCCACTCTCACAACAGTGAGCTGTGTGTGCTGGCACATCCCTGTAGGCTCCGTACTTAGGAGGTGGAGGCAGGAGGATTCCAAGTTTGAGGACAAATAGAACTACAGAGCAAGACCCTGTCTCAAAAAAATTAAAAATAAAAACAGAATAAGAATAATCATACTCTAGTACAAGACTGGCACCCAGAAGGGAACTCAGTAAATGTTTGAATAAATTACATTATGCTTTGCATTATCTGTGAAGTAGATACCATTTTTGCCCTTGCTTATGGAGGTACAAAGGAGGGCACCTGGCTGACCTGACCACAGAACCATAATCATTAACTATTGCATCACAAACTATTTCTGAGGATGAAATCTTTGAGAATGGTGTGTGACCCATAGACTAATGTGTGTCTCTGTCAAAGATGTCAATATTTAATCTCTGGAATCTATAAATACTTTGCCTTATATGGAAAAAAAAGAGATTTTGTAGATGTGAAAGTCAGTGATCTTGAGAGGGAAGATTATCCTGGATTAAGCAGGTGTTCCCAGTGTGATCACAAGGGTCCTTAGGAAAGAATGGCAGTCATGTCTGAGTCAGAGGAGAGGCAGCAGTGGAAGTGGAGATCAGGCGCAGACACTCAAAGATGCTGCACAAGAGATGGAGGAAGAGCCCTGAGCCAGGGCAGGTGAGCGACCTCTGGAAGCCAAGAAAGGCTTGAACACAAAGCCTCCAGAAAAAGCAGAACCTGACCAGTGCCTTGATTTCTGTCCAGTATGTTCCATTTCAGACAGTGGCCTCCAAACCATATGGGAATCAGCCTGTGGATATCTTTCAATCTCTGTCTCTCTCTGTCTCTCTCTGTCTCTCTCTTTCTCTCTCTCTCTCTCTCTCTCTGTCTCTCTCTCTCTCTCTCTGTCTCTCTCTCTCTCTCTGTGTGTGTGTGTGTGTGTGTGTGTGTGTGTGTGTGTGTCAGACAAATGACAAAGTGGGGGGACTCGTGTGTGCCATTATGTGTGTGTGAAGGTTAGAGAACAACTTCAAGCATGGGTCACTGTCTACTATATAATACTACATTTGCCTTTACCTGGGTTCTGGTGACCTGAACTCAGACACTCATTTTACCCACTAGTCTATCTCCCCAACCACTTGTATTGTTTAAGCCATTAAATTTATGGTAATTTGTTACAGCAACAATAGGAAACCAATCTACAGTGTTTTACAAAAGGTAACCCAGGACTGGGCATGGTGCACACACCTGTAATTTCAGCATTCAGGAAGCTGGAGCAGAAAGATTGAAGTTTTGAGGCCAGTCTGGGCTACATAGTGAGACAGATGGAGGAAGGGAGGGAGAAAAGGGATTCATACAACAATGGAACCCCAAAGGACTCAACAAAGAGACTAAAAAGTAAGATAGCCAGGAGACTGTTGTAAACATGCAGCCCTCAGCCCACCTAGAACTCTCTTCATCTCTGATTTGCCTCCTAGCACTGGTGTGTTAGGATTATGTGTTTTAGATGGGCCAGTCATCATGTGAAAAGGAAAAGTTTCCACTCATTTTTCTATGATTGTTATAATCCAAACTTGAAATATATTTTAGGAAAATTGTAAATTTGGACACAGTAGGTAATTGCATTACTTTATATTATAATATATTATTATTATTATATTATTATATATTATGATATGACCTTCCTTCAGGTCATGAACACATGTATTGAGTTGGTGTCTCTATTGGGTTGGCATTTGCATTGAGTCTATAGCACAGAGCTGATTGTGGTAGCCGAAAATACATTTCCACTCTTTTGGGGAGATGGCATGGCACTGCTGAGGTGAGGAATAAAGTAAAAGATGGCTACATTTTGAGGAAATAATACTTTCAGTTATGTATGAGAAGAAAGGCCTATATTAATATTAAATGGGTATTAAAGCTTACCAGTTAGTTTTAACCTAATAGCATCTAAAAATCTATCCATACCTAAGTAAGTTGAAGTGATAATTCAAGTGTGTACCTCCCGCATTGGGCATATCTAACCTCTGACTCAGCAAGGGCAGTTGGGTGATAACTGTCAGCACGTTTCTGTGCATATCAAAGCTTTTCCCCATCATGCTATTCTCCATCTCTGTTAGTGATGACATTTGCCACTTAGTTGCTCAGACCCACCCTTGGTGCCGACTTGGATTTCTCAGTCAGTCCATCTGACTGCAGTATCCCCACTGAAAGGATGTTCAGACTTGACTACTGCCCCAATCATTGTGTTACATACTTCAGGTTGATGTACCAGCCTCCTGATTGCTCCCACATCCTCTTTGAGTGACCCCACAACAGTCTCTGTGGTCCTTTTATAAAGTAGCATGGTGCTTTAAGACATAAGTCAAAACGGCCACCCTCTGATCAACTGTCCAAGAACACTCATCACACTTACTTACATAACACCCTATCTCACTGTGCTCCACAAGGCCTTCTGTTTATCATCTGGCCCTTTTTCCTTCTAACCATATGTCCTAACACTTTCTCTACCTGTCCCCCTTTGCCTGTTCCCAAGAAATGCCCGGCAGGACTTTACCCTGGGGTCTCAGCGCTTGCCGTGTCCTCCCGGTTCTGCTAGCGGCCGACTCGCGCTATGCAGGGTTAACCTCCGCAAATATCTCTTTCCTGAATGCATTGACTAAAATAGGATCTCTTTCATTCTCTCCTGATCCTGTGCTTGTCGCTGCCTGACCTTATGGTCTATATTTATTTATTCAATGTCTTTTCCCATTAGAAGGTAAAGTTCATGAGATCAGGTCTATTTTGTTCTCTGCTGTGCTTAGAGCTCCTAAAATAGTGTCCTACAAAGGTAAATGTTCAAAACAAAACAAAACAAAAAAATCTTGAACAAGAGACTGAATGAGTGAAAGAAATTTTGCAAATACTTTACAATCCATATTTGAATTATGACCATTATTTGTAACTCCTCGTATAATGTGGATATATATTTACAAACATTTCACCTGTCATGTGCAGCTCCTTGGGCATGAAAAATGCAGTTGATAACGTACAACCCTTTGTTGTCCTCAAGACATGTTTACCCTAATAAAGGGAAGGAAATTCAACAAATACTGACCTGACAAATGTAGTTTACAATATTCTGACTTCTGTAACTGTGTTTGTGGGATAGTTTCATAAAGATTCATGCCTCATATTGTACCAATATTGAGGGAAACATTCACTGAAGAAATGAGGAGATGAAGTTGGGCCTAACTTTGGGCACTGCATACAATTTAGATTTGTGGAACTTAAAGAAAAAACATTCCTTGTGAAGGGAACTGCCTACTCAAAGGTGCAGAGGCTCACCGTGCTTTTCTAAAGGAAAATATTGACCAAAGAGAAGCCTGAGTCAATACTGCCCCAATGACAGTGAATATTGAAGTTCAATAAAAGCCAGTCAGCATGTCTGCTGTGCAGAGACGGTTTAGGTAATATTCACAAAGTTCTGGTCCAAAATCCTGACACAGAAATCATTTTCTATGTTTTTAACTTGAACGTCTCGATGGGGAAAGGTCATAATTGTCTCTGATTTAACCTATTTTGTGTTAAACAGGTTCATTGTGGTTGTTGAGAGTATCTGTGATTTCTCTGAGATACAGTCATTTACCAGTTGTTCCATGTCTCTTCCGAGGTAGTTCTGTCATGTTTGTGTTCATAAGCATGACTGACCAGCATAACCCTTGACCTTCAAACTAATAAGCAAAAATATCCAACTCATTCTATCATGAAGGGAGGAATCTGTGTACTAGCTGTTGTTAGTAAGGCAAGAAAAGAAAAGTGGCATGGACCATAAAGTGTCACTGTCAGTTCATGTGGATGGTCCATACTTCTTTTTCTGGAGTAGTATTTCTGAAGGGCTTTGGGAAATGGAATAAATTCATCTGAAGTTGTGTTTAGATTTTAAGAGAATATAAAGGATCACAACTAAGGTCCTTTGAGGTCTGTCACTATTGAAGTAAAGATAAAGAGAGTGCATTTCCATCACTTCATAAGAAAACATATAGATAAAGTCTGGACCATATTCTTCTGAAGGTAGGGTTAAGAGCTGTTAGGAAAGGAAGAACTGAAAAATACGGGAATCCATTCCTCATATGCCAATCACTCTAATTTAAAACTTTCACAAAAAGCACTGTTGTGTGGTATGTTGTGTGTTTGGATGAACATGTGGTGAGAGTGCACATGCATGTAAGTGTGGAGGCCAGAGGACATGTTGAGTATCTTAAGTTATCATTTCTTCATCCTAGTTTTGAGGCAAGTTCTCTCACGAAACCTGAAACTCATCAATTCAATAGGACTATCCAGCCAGCTTTTCCCAGAGGTTCCCTGTCTCCACTTACAGGCCCAAATTACCATACCCAGCATTTACACAGTTACTGAGAATCTGAACTTAGGTCCTGCTGTTTGCACAGTAAACACTTTACCAAATCAGCCATCTCAACTGCCCCAAATTTGTTTTTTAATGTGAATATTTTTAATATATACATATTTTTTATTGACAACTTCTATACTTACAGACAACAAACCATGGTATTTCCCTCCCCTCCCCTGATTTCCCCTTCATAACTCTGCTATCCATCATATCCCTCCTTCTGTCCATTAGTCTCTCTTTTAATTTGATGTCATCATCTTTTTCTCCTATTGTGAAGGTCTTATGTAGGTATTGCTAGGCATTGCAAGGTTTTGGATATGGAGGCCAGTTTCTGTCTGGACAGGTGTATGTAAGGAGTGGTACCCTTCCTTTGGCTCTTACATTCTTTCTGCCACCTCTTCCATAATGGACCCTGAGCCATGGAGGGTGTGAGATGTTTCAGTGCAGGACACTCCTCCATCCCTTCTTCTCAGCACTATGTTGCCTTTTGGGTCATCCCAGTGGTCATCGCCATCTGAAAAGAGAAGTTTCTCTAAACAGAAGTGAGAGTAGCATTAATATATGAATATGGACATTAAGTGTAGTGCTTTCAGGGCAATTTGGTGAGAGTAATACATGCATTTATCCAGACAAGAGCAAGTTTGATACCCCTAAGGCTCATGACCTCCCCTGCCATAGGCTTTTGATTAGGTTTTCAGTACCAGGTATGCATTCCCTCCCATAAAGTGGGCCTTCAGTCCAGTTAAAGAGCAATTGGTTTCCCTAAGAGAAGACATGCCACTATTGAACTCGTGCAGTCATTTGGCCTGTCTGGCCAAACTTGAGGTTTCCAGTGTCCACTGTTTTCACCGCTGATGACTTCTGTCTCCAATAAGGCTGCATACAGTGCAGCTTTTTCCAGCTTTCAGTTGGTTGAGCTATAGGGAGAAGGTTTTCTGCTCAGCACCAGCTTGATTTCTCAGTGACATTGCTGCACAGGCATGTGAAGTCTTCAGCAATAGGGTCTTACCATCTCTTTCTCATGGGGAACCAAGAGCCTTGGAAATAGCCTATAATGTTTAGGAGGCAACAAGGACCTCCCTGGCCAACAACTCACTGGGAGGTATCCCATCCCAGGCACTGAAAATTTTCTAGTAACAACCTATGGCTTCTGGAAGTGCCATTATTCAAGAAAGTAGATTTTCATATGTCTTATTCAGAATATCTTGAATTTTGATTGAACTCCCCCCCCCCGCAGCCCTTCTTTTATATAATCTCTTTCCCTGACCTCGCTTAGGTCCTTCCCCTCCCTGTAATCTGTTCTTCTTCTTACGTATATACAATACTATCCCCTTAAGACCTTCCCTCTCCTCCCTCCCTTATAGACTTTTTCTAGCTTATGGGCCTCTGCTACTGATTTTTGGTTACATCTTCACACACAAGTCTATACATTTGTAGTTAGGATCCACATATGAGAGAGAACATGCGATGTTTGGCTTTCTGGGCCTGGGTTACCTCACTTAATATAATCCTTCCCAGACCCATCCATTTCCTGCAAATTTCATAATTTCACTTTTCTTTGCGACTTAATAGAACTCCATTGTGTAAATGTACCACATCTTTATTACCCATTTAAAATATTTAAAAATGTGAACATTATAAGTTAATATGAGCAAAAGAATATGAAGTAAAAATTAAATCAGTTCAAATATATTCCTTTCTTATATATATATAAGACTATATATGTAATATATGTATTATATATATAAGATTATATATTATATATTATATATATATGATTACATAATATATAATCTTATATATATTATGTATATATTATATAGAATATATATGTGTGTGTGTGTGTGTGTATATATATATATATATATGTATGTGTGTGTATATATATATATATATAAAATCTGGCCAAATCTTGTGTATCCTTTGACTTCAGCTTTGTCTATTACCTGGGATTTAATGTTCACTGACATACTGAATTTTTGTTCTTTTCTCAAATTTTTTGCTTAGTCTGGTCTATTCTAGGGAGATCATACCCTGGGTGAGGTTGAAAATGAGCATTTGCTGTGCCAAAGTGTGAAAAAATTGAACTAAAGCCACTCAGGTCTTAAACAATAAGAGTAAGGAAGATAAAGACTTGTCAAAGATTCTTCATGGGTTGACCTTCATCTTGAAATGTTTACTTAAACTCTTTAAGCATAGAATAGTTTGATAAATTCTGAAATGCTTCAAGTAAATGTGAACCTCTATGTGATTGTGTTTTTATTACAGAGGTATTGTCACTGTAGTTTTAAGTGTTCTATGTATTTTTAAGACATGCTGATAGATGTCCAATTAGAGTGCTCAGTGTCAGCCTTTAGGAAGCAGCTAATCAAATATGTTCATAAGTGTTGTATATGCTAGGAAATTGTGGTCAAAATGTCAGAGGAAAACAGCAAAGTTCAAGCTACTTCACGTCAATATCTATGTTGATTTGGTAAACACTTATTTTCTGATTTTCCTGATAAATTAAGTTTAAACAAAGACATTTATGACAAGTTATTGAGGGGCTAGAGAGGTGGCTTAGCGGTTAAGCACTTGCCTGTCAAGCCTAAGGACCCCAGTTCAAGGCTCGATTCCCCAGGACCCACATTAGCCAGATGCAAAAGGGGGTGCACACGTCTGGAGTTCATTTTCAGTGGCTGGAGGTCCTGGCACACCCGTTTCTCTCTCTGCCTCTTTTTCTCTCTGTCTGTCACTTTTAAATAAATAAATAAATAAAATTTTTAAAAAAGTTATTGAGGATCAGTTTTTTTTAAAGAAACTATTGGGTGACATAATATTACTTGACAGTAATAACCAATTGCCTGCTAAATAAAGGCTACTTAACTTTTTAACATTGTACATGACTAAAACATTCCTTATTATCTAGTTATCTAAGAACAAATTAAAAAGTTAATAATTTTGTTTTGTTTTGTTTTGTTTTGTTTTTAGAGGTAGGGTCTCACTGTGGACCAGGCTGACCTTTAATTCACTCTGTATTCTCAGGTTGGTCTCGAACTCACGGTGATCCTCTTACCTCTGCCTCCCAAGTGCCAGGATTAAAGATATGCGCCATTATGCCTGGCTAAGTTAATGATTTTTTTAATTTTTTTTAATCCAGTCAATAAACTATAGAGCCTCATGGAAAGCATTCTCTTCTGACTGTTGCTAATTCATTATGACATATGTTGGCCAAGCTGTGAGGCCATGCTGGCTATGTACCGTAGCCATAACAAGGAAAAATGACTCACTGAAGCTGATTGGGACCTGGTGGTATTTAACTGCAAGCCTTTGGACTAGAGCCAAATGAAGTTGGACACTGATTAACTGGGACTTGTTGATAATGTGAGTCATAAAGCCTTGTGACACAAAGGCTTTGAGGAACGCTTGTCCCATGGAAGTTTTTATATTTTAAATACAAATAAATTTATTTATTTATTCTGCATATGTATGTGGGGTATTTGTGTGTGTGTGTGTGTGTTTATACTTGTGTGGGTGCATGTGGAAGCCAGACAACAACCTCTTGTCTTTCCCTCCACAGTGTTGGGATTACAGTTGTGCCCCTCTGCATCTGCCGTTTTGACATGTGTACAGAGGATCAAGCTCAGGTCTTCATGCCTGCGAGGCAAGAACTTTATCCACTGAGCTTTCTCCCCGGACCCAGAAATTTTTATTGTCCTAACAGGGTGTCGCTGCCCTGCCAGTGATGTACAGCAAAGATGCAGAGGGTTTTGTTTAACTTTCCACTGAAGTTCATTGCCCATTATTTCTCAGCATAGGAAGGCATTAATTTTATTTTGTTTTGTGTTTGCTTGGTTTTTATCCATTTCAGTATTATTAGTGTGTCTCTTCATTATCAGCTTTTTCCTCATGCAGATATTTTTCCTCCATAGGAACTAAATACTATTTGACTCCTAACTTGCTTCTTCACAGAATGGATCTCAAAATATGTCCTAGGAATTTCGCCATTCCTTCTGTTGCAGTCTGGCTCACACTGCTGGCAGAGATCACCCAACCAAGAGAAGATCTGGGGGAAAATGGTGTGTTTTGGTTTATACACTTGAGGAGAAGCTCCATGATGGGAAAATGATGGCATGAGCAGAGGGTTGACATCGCCCCCTGGCCAACATAAAGTGGACCATAACAATAGGAGAGTGTGCCAAACACTGGCATGGAGAAACTGGCTATAACACCCATAAAACCCACCCCCAACAATACACTCCATTAGGTGTTAATTCCCAAATCTCCATCAGCTGGAAACCTAGCCTTCAGAACACCTGAGTTTATGCGGGACACCTGAATCAAACCACCACATTCTGCCCCTGACCCCCATAAACTGATAACCACCCGTGATGTAAAATGCAATGCATTCAGTTCATCTTTAAAAGTCTCCTTGGTTTTTATCAATCTTAATGATGTTCAAACATTCCCATAATCCAAGGTCTTTTAACTCAGCCATAATACCAGAAAATCTGCCAAAAAAACCATAATGACACAGAATAAACACACTGCAAATGATGGCATTGAATGTAACAAAGAAAAATTGAATGTAACAAAAGAAAAACCAATACAAGATTTAAACAGAGCAAACATCAAACTGTGTAATTCTAAGTCCAACAACTCTAGTCAGTGACAAATCAGTTACAGCTGCTACTTGTGAAGGAGAAAGTAGTTCTTGTTGGTAGGTAATGGTGAATTCGATCGTAGATAATAATCACAAAGCCTTCATAGCAAATTCCCCTTAAACAAGTGTTGCACCCCTTATGTGAGTTGCCTCTGATGCCTTTCCCAGTTGCCCAAATCACTTTCTCCTAGGCTGGGAGAAGGGGGACAGTGAGTGCCAGAGCTACATGGTTCAGTAATGACCTCACAGTGGGTTTGGTCTGGGTAGGGATCAGCCAAAGGTTCAAGGATGATAATGAGTTAATATCAAGCAGGGGAAAACCCTATAACGTACTTAAAAGTTTTGCTCAGTGGATTCTACAGAGCCAGGATGCCTGGGTTTGAATCTCAGCAGTGTCTCCAAGTAGCCTGGTTAATTTGGGTAAGCTATCCAGCCTTCTTAGGCTTCAGTTTTCCTTATTTATAAAAATGGGATTTTTAATACCACCATCAGTTGTTATGATGGCATACATAAAGGGTTGTGCATGGGCAGGGTTAAAATATCTCACACAAAATAAGCTCTCAAAAGTAGAAGAGTCTGGGTTTTGTTTTTTTTTTTTTAATCTCATTGACTTTTCCTTTCTCTAACTCACTATATTTTTTTTCCATCTTTTGTTTCAAAAAAGAATCTCAAGTGTACTTAAATAAATATATGAGAAAACTCGAGAAAAATTAAAATCTGAGGTTAATAAATGCATTCTCTAGGACTGTTTCTTAACTAGAAATGAGTTATATAAATTTGTCTATGAACTTGGATTGGCTAAAGAAGAGAATCTGAACAGCTATCAGCATCAAAATGTCTTACTGACAGAACATGCCCAGTGATTGGAAAAGCACAGCTTTCCTTAGGCCCAAGTTTTGGGTATCAGTCTTCTCTTGGATCCTCATTGCCGGGATTCCATGGGATGTAGTAGACAATGTCTCCAACAGTATCTTTCATATTTTGCTCAAATTCAAAGAAATATGGGATGAGGGCTATGCTTCTAGATTTATTTCCTTAAGATTATTTTATTGAACTAGCATCATGACAGATGCAGTAGTTTGCAATTTGGAGTTGCCTATGACTATTGACGGGTTAAATTGGGAGTTTCTAGTAAGGAAAATACACATTCTAAAAAAAAAAAAAAAAAAAAAAGATTTATCTGTGGGCTGGGCGGGGGGTGACTTTACTTGCTCATCACCCAAAAAATGCCTTTGAATGTTCTTGGAGATTTTCAGGTAATTAGAGAATTGGTCTGGTTCCACATGTCACTTCATTCTCACGGAACTGGTTGGGCCTGTTCCTGTTTACCAGGCTATTTCTAGATATATTATCTGTGCAGTATTCTTTTGATTCCATAACCCAAACCTGATTCAGCATGGAAGGAGGCTATGTTAGCATGACTGTCCCTAGAAGGTGGAAGTCAGTGGGGACTGTCTTGCATACTGGCTTAGCATAGCTTCATCCAGTAAACTTTCTGTCTTGGAACTCCTTGTCGTTACCATTTTCCTTTGAAAATTTAACTTTGTTTTAGTTCTGGTAAGCAAATCAAGATCTTACATACGCTAAGCAAGCACTGGGTCATATGGCTCAAAATTTTTCATTTAAACTCCTCTAAGAATGATGTTGTTTGACATGGTGGCATGTGCCTGTAATCCCGGCTACTTAGAAGGCTGAGGCAGGAGGATAGAGAGTTCATTGCCAACTTGGGCAGATTTTAAACAAGGTCCACTTGGCCTCCTAGATGTGATCAGAAAGTATATGTATAAATAGAACATAGAACATTGCTAGGCTCTCCAGGAGGCTGAGTAAATGATTTACCAAGGAAAAATTATACACAAGGGCAATGGGCCACTTGGACTATAGTGTTTAAGTTTGTAGGCATTACTTCTAGTCTATATTTGGGTCATTGAAGTAACCACTTAAACCACATGTAGACATGCTGGCAGATATATTGAATCAGCGGTACAATTATTTATTTTATGAAGGGGAAATAGGCCTTTTATATAATGACCTTACAATAAGTGTCATTTTTATATGTGGAAAAATAAGCTCCTGCTATTTTCTTGTTATTCTGAGGTCAGAGCCTACCACAGAGATTTTAATATTTGAAAACTATTCTATTCAGCAGAATCTCAGCATTTAAAATAATAACTTTCTTACGATGCAGCATTCTGCTGCACTTTATGTGACCTTTCTTGGACAGGAAAATAAATCTTCAACACCTCTTCTTTCTTATCTACTTTTTTTTTAAATATGGCTTGCAACTGAAGTTGACTTGTCAGGATATCTTTTCAATCCCTAAGCTTTTTAATTAACATTTATTTGTGGTATAGCTATCAAGAGATACAGAAACTTTTACAGTCACTGAACCTCCAGTCACCTATATAAATCATTAACAAAGTTTTCACTAGTGACAATGGGCTGAAGCTAGGCATAAGGTGATGTGAACAGTATTTCCAGTTCCTCTAAAGAATGAGGCAGGTGAACTACTTGAGCCCAGGTTTTCAATGCCAGCCTGGGCAACATAGCAAGACCCTGTCTCCCCAGAAAATAGCATGGAATTTAGAAGTTAAAACTGTAAAAATAATTATCACTGGCAAGACATTTTGGTGATGTATATGGATAGAATAAAGATTAATGAATCATATTTGAATATTGCTAAATAATGAGTTCCTGTCATACTATGCTGCTTAAAATACTAACAAAAAATATACTATGGAGAAAGAATAAATGGTGAGGTCTGTTTTTGCCCTTTGAAAGAGAATTTATTAAAATAATAATAATGTATTCTAAAAAGAAGCATTGTTGAACAAATATATTAAATTATTGCTTTCCTGGCATGTGGATTTGATCCTCAGTATTAACAAACATAAAATAATAACATAAAATTAAATTGAAATGACTGAATTAATGAAAGGTATTCTCAGAAGTAGAATAAGATGATTAGAAATACACAAAAAAAACCCTTTGGAATGTGGTAAAACAAGTTTTTGATATGTATTTATTATGATAATGGGAAAACATAAAAAATAATTATAAAGTCTGTGAGGATAGTACTCATATCTTGTTAACTTTATGAGTCAGATACTCTGAGTAGAGTGAACAGAAAGTGGATGTTTCATAGACAAATAACTAATAGGACAGATTTTAGTAATTACACATATTTAATTCTCTATATAAGCTATAATAAAGAAACACTCTTAGCTGAGGATAGTGGCTCTCACCTATAATTACATTACTCAAGAGGTTGAGGCAAGAAGATCAAAATTTAAGGCCAGCCTAGCTTACATAGTGATAGTGATGTCCTCTGGAGTATGGGGAGAGAAAAGAAGGGAAGAGGAAGGACGAGGAGGGAAGGGGAACAAAATATCCTACTCTTAAAGCTTCCTAAAGAATACTTAGTCATATAGATGTTCAAGCATTTATTGAGTATGAGGCCCTCTCAGCCATATCATTGCCCCTCACTGGGCTTCATTTAGCAGATTCACTGGTGCCTGGCAGAGCAGTGGTCCCAGGTCCATGCAGAAACCATCATCCAATCACTCTACCCTGCATGGGCTTCTAAAGGATGGAGAAGTTTAGCCTTATCATCACAAACTAATGACAATTTATTCCTTGACATTTTTAGAGACTTCAACCCTGGCGTTTAAGTAAAATATTTGCAGAAACATTGTGGTACACAGAAAGCACACAGAAAGACAAAAGACAAGCTAATCCTTCACACTGATACAGAGTTCACAGAAATACCTGGACACAGGTGCTAAACTGAATGCTTACTGTATACATGAAGCATCAATTTCAGATCATGGGCCTCTCCTAGTTTTATTCTAGACAAATTCAGTGTTCTGGGAAAATCCTGCCAAGTACATATGTTCCTAGTCATTCCTTACTTAGGGCCCCTCTGTGGACAAACCGGTGGGAAACATGGCAAGCTCTGGTTAGCATTTCCTAAGGGCTTTAAAGTGGCCAGTGTTTAGCTGCTCATGCTCCAGACAGAAGCCCCTCCTCCCATCAGAATCTTGTGAGCCTCACAACCTCATACTCCTTTCAGAGCCATTTTCCAACCAAAACATCATGCAAAATGGTCATCAATTATGAGAATCCTTGACTTGGAAAGGATCTTTGAAGTCATTCTGACTCTTTTTTATCTCCTATCCAAATTTCCTTTAAATAATTTCACTGAATTTCATAACACAAGGCATCATCTAATTCCAACCAAAAGGAAAAAAATAAGTTTGTCCTTTTGGTGCATTTAATAGCTTATCACCTAGCATGTGTGATCACTGCATATTGAAGAATTACTCTCTGTCTAGATTTTAGAATGAATGTGGACTATATAGATTGTCCAATCAGAAATGAAAATGTCACTAGTCAGTCAGACTGATTTTTGGTGCTCTCTTCATGGGGCTCATTTCAACTGCTTCCCAAATTCCTTTATGCTAAGTGTCAAGAGACTGAGTTAGTTGTCATCCCAGGCTGTCCTTGCATGGTAGGTGGCACTGGCAATCACTAATCCTTAACAGGCATTGGCGACGAGCGAGCAATGTTGCTTGCTATGACTGGAGTCTAGTGGTTCAGGAGTGGCTCACAAGTGAGATGTCTTCTAAGTTGGCACTCAGCTGAGCAGATAGGATGTGCACCTGCTGAGCTTTCTGTCTTCCCTCTGAGGCTTCATGCTCTGTTGTTTCCAGGAATGTTAGAAAGGACTGCCTGCTCATGCTTCCAAGATGTAAATGCCTGGTCATTTATATGAAATGTAATTGTTTCCATGATCCTTCTCAATACATGTTGTAAGAATGAATATCATTCTCAAAGGAAAGTTTTTCAAGCTAATTAGTATCATTAGAAAGCATTTCATTGGGGCTGGAGAGATGGCTTAATCGATAAAGCACTTGCCTGTGAAGCCTGAGGACCAAGGTTCAATTCCACAGTACCAATGAAAGACAGATGTACAAGGTGGCACACACATCTGGAGTTTGTTTGCAGTGTCTGGAGGCCCTAACATGCCCATTCTCTATATGTTCTCTTTCTATTTCTCTCTCAAATAAATAAATAATTGTTTTTTTTTAAAAAAGGAAGCAAGCCAGGTATGATAGGGTACACATTTAATCCCAGTACTTGAGAGGTAGAGGTAGGAGGATCACTGTGAGTTCGAGGCCACCCTGAGACTACAGAATGAATTCCAAGTCAGCCTAAACTAGAGTGAGTCCCTACCTTGAAAAACCAAAAAGGAAAAGAAAGGTGAAAGCATTTTATTGTTAATATCACTGTTACCCAAAATTGAAATCTTTGGCATATAGAATCCAAACTTTTAAGTTAAAAACTTTATGTTAATATTATGTTTACTTTAAAATCTGACAAATAGTCATCCTGCTAATAAAGAAAGGTAATTGTTAAGGAGTTGCTTATCTTTGTGCACAAACCTATTGTGTATCAAATTCTAAAATTGGGAAGCCATTTTTATGAGTTTGAAAGCATATATTGGAATTTTCATCTGTTTAACTTCATGTTCTAATAGTATATACCTGAGTGTCTGAGAGACTTGTCCCTAGAGGGGTTTGAAAGGTAAAAATGATGTTAGTTAAAAGTAGTAGAAACTGAAACAACAGAAAATCTAGACTCAAATTGTTCTCATGATATAAATTGGTTTTATATATTTTATTTATTTATTTATTAGAGAGCGACAGAAACAGAGAGAAAGACAGATAGAGGAAGAGAGAGAGAATAGGCGCACCAGGGCTTCCAGCCTCTGCAAACGAACTCCAGACATGTGCGCCCCCTTGTGCATCTGGCTAACGTGGGACCTGGGGAACCGAGCCTCGAACCGGGGTCCTTAGGCTTCACAGGCAAGTGCTTAACCGCTAAGCCATCTCTCCAGCCCAGTTTTATATTTTTAAGCCACTATCCTTACTTCCTCAATTCTGCCAGTTATATTAAAATGGCAGGCACTTTTCAAAAGACACCTTTAGTTGATAAGAACTAACAAAGTGAAGATTTGGGGACTATGATGTTTAGTCACCTTGACCGTGTAAGTAAGATTTGTTGTAAAGCACTTTCCTATAGTGACAAGTAGGAGAAAGAACAGTTAGCATGCCCTTGTGCTTTACTGCCGGACCCTTAGTCATTCCTCCCCTTTTCCATTTATTTTACATCTTAGCTGAATATTTCATAGTTATGAGGCAGACAACAATCTGTTTTCTTCTTTCTGTTTTACATATAATGGATGGTTTTAAAACTGCTGATAATTTTTTCCTTAGTGTTATTACTACTAAAACAGAGCAAACATCTTGTGGTTCCTTGCTATTAGAGCATGCCCACATAGAAAAACTGGCCACTTTGGAGAAAGAAAGAGCTGTTTTAACAATGGCACATACTGTAGGGGTGGTTGTTGGTCAGTTAACCTTTTTTTAAAAGTTTCTATTATGTTTTAGAATTATTAAATTTTTCCTTTTGTATTTGTCTTTTCAGTTTGGTTCCTAATATTTTTATGCTTTTGACAGAATATACAAAGTATGTGTCAATTACCCTTTAACTTACTGTGATCATCTTTACAAAATTCTTTCTCCAAAGACGCACCCAAGCATTTAAGTTCTTATGCCATATTACTTATGCCTCCCAGCCTTCTATCTGGAAAGCTCATTCTTTCTTGCTCATTTTCCCCACTTCTTTTCCCTCTGCCTTTTTCTCTTTTTGTCTCCCTTCTTTTACATGCTCTTGGCTGTCTAACTTTAAATTGATTAGAATGCATTAAATTTTAAATAAGTGTCACATACCCTTAACTGTGCACCAAAAGGTTGAGAAGGCTTCATGATGTAGAGTCTGATCCAAAACTAAGTGAGAAGAATTTTAAAAACAAGGGCTGCCCTTCATTAGCCCTCATGCTATCTCCTGACAGGCGTCATGCATCTCTGTGGCCGTGCCAGGCCAGGGCAGGCCCCGCTGCCGAGCCCCGCTTACCCTCTGTCAGCAGCTTCAGTTGCAGCCTGGCGATGCTGCCCATGCGAGCCTGTCATCCGTCAGCCTCAATTAAGCTCATATCGCCAGGCTTGGAGAACACAGCAGCCTTCTGTTAACCATTTTTTGTTTTGGTTGTTGTTCCTTTTTTACTTTACGTTTTCCTCATTCAACTCTCTCCAGAAACCCATTCTGCGTTTGGTAATCAATTGTTTGTGGCATTTTTAGTTTCTCCAAAGAGAAATGACTTGCAAAGGAAGTAGTTCGTGTAGATTCCAGTAAGCAAACTTCACTCATGGCAAGACACTCCAGTGACTGGGGTTTGCCAGGAAGGAGAGGTAGGCACGGCGCGCTCAGCTAGCATTTTGTCCCTTTGCCAAGCCTGGCCTTGAGTCCTGTGTCACAACTTCCAGCGGGTCTTTCAAGAATGTGGGAGTAGCAGGCTTGCCCCCTGTCAACTGCTGCAGTGCCTCCTTCACTTCTCCTATCCTCACTCGTCCAGGGTGCTGGGAGCTCTCCTTCTCACGAGGAGAAGGAACCTGTCCAGCCCTTGGTGTGGGCAGTAGGGATGATCTATACACCACCAGCTTATATTTGATCTGCTGTTTTGTGTTATATTTAAGAGCAAAACAAAAGACCACCCACAGCTTCTTCATGCCCGAAAAGTTAGTCTCTTATGAGAAACTATCTTTTAAAGGGAATTCTCAAAAATTTAAAGAAGTAGCTTTGAGGGAATTATCTTTTCTTTATCCTGATAGCCATCAAACACCCAAAAGAGCACCTGTGTCGTTGAGTGGGAAAGCACATACTAACATAGTTGGGGCTTTCAGAGAATCTACAGAGAGTTTATGGACCTGGTAATTTCGTAAAGTCTGGTCAACCGGCAAGGCTCTAGTCAGCTGTTGGTGACAAGTCACAGTAAGAAATAAATCACAGCACTGTAAATCCTGTGAGGTCTCAGCAGACAAGGTTCTCAGTAGAAAGCAAGGTCAATTTCACAGATGAGAATGGAGAGAAGAAGAATGTGGCTTTTATTTTCCTTTTTTTTTTTTTTTCATAAGCACACTACCAGCATGAGTAAGTAGCTTTCAAATGAATCATATTATGGATCACTCCAAGGAAACAGATGGATTATGCAGATAATTCCAAAATGTGGGGCAAATAGATCAGTATTGAAGTTATTAGCTGAGACACTTCAAAGTCCATTATTATCCAAAATTCAAACTTGTAGTAGGTTAAGGATTTCTAGTAAGATGGTATGGCAATCCATGGTATCAGCTCTCTGGATGATATATTGTAGAATTAAATGTGAAATTATTGAAAGTCTTGAATAAAAATCTTTGTGAGAACCAACTGTCATAGTAGCTTTGCACAGACAGGGTTTGTCCAAGATGCAGCAGGATGAGAGAGTTGCATTTGGAGAGCAGATGGTAGGAGAGAGGCCGTGTAAGTTAATATTTGGGACTGTTTCCTTTGCACCTCTGATCTTGATGGGCATTGCTGAATGAGTCTTCACTTTGACTTTGTCTAGAGAACACCTCTGTTCCTGGATATGTCACACATCAGTGACTTCTTAGGTCCATTCATCTACTCAATCTTTGTGAGCCCCCCTTTCTTAGGTGATCGACACCTGTCAGAATAGTATCAGTGAAGAACAAAACTAATATGCCTGACCCTTTTGGACCTTATAGCCTAGTGGGGGACATGGCCACGAAAATACATGAATCTGAAAGAAAAGTCCAGGGAGCTATCATAACAGCGGCAAGTCAGGAGAACGTTTCTGTGTCAGTAGCATATGAGATGTGACCTGAAATATGCGTCAGTGTTTAGTAGGCCACTAGGTGGGACATGGAGAAGGATGGGAGTCGTCTGCTAGCTGTAAAGAACCATGTGCTGAAGCCCTGGGGCAGGTAGCAGCAGGACGTACCAAGGAACTCAAAAGCAATATGGTGGGAAAGAGGTAGAATACCGTGGGTGCAGAGCCAGGTCACAATGAGGCTTTTCATAGGCCACATCTGGGTATTGCTCCTGGTAGACAATTTCCAATACTGAAAAAAATATATAGAGGATTGAGCTTCAAAATTCTCTACTTGAGATACTATTGGCAATGAGACTTCATTGTTTCAAGTTCCCAACTTGAGCATGGAGAAGACAAGAATGTTAAATATCTTTTATCATTTTTGGAACATTGAATTGTCCTGCTCAAAATACTAATAGTGCCCCTAGTGGGAAACACTGTGCTAAATAAAGGCCTTTTCAGTCCAGCATTATGTTCTGTAAATAAAAGTAAGATATGTGGGCTGGAGACATGGCTTGGTAGTTAAGGTGTTTGCCAGCAAAGCCAAAGAACACAGGTTTGCTTCCCCAGGAACCACAAGGTGGAACATGCATCTGGAGTTTGTTTGCAGGGCTAGAGACCCTGGTGCAATCATATTCATTCTCTCTCTCCCTCTGCCTCTCTCCTTTGTTCTCTCTCACTCTCAAATAATTAAATTAAATTAAATATTTTTAAAGGAAAACAGAGGCCTGCGACAAACAAGGAAATGGGTGATAGTGATTTTATCTACTACTATAACCTTAAAGCTTTCCTTCTGACAAATTGAGTGAAAGCTACATTAATTGATACAGGAGATGTGTATCAACCTAAATATAGAAAGATATTAGATCAGTTAAAACATGGTTTGAATCATTGAAGGCTTTTCACAAAATCTCCAAGAGGAAAAGAGAAGAAGGAACACACTGAGCAGAAACCAGAATGGGAAGCAGTCAGGTAGACATAAATAAGAAAACACAAGATGTCTAGGGTCCAAGTGTAATCACAAGTACTGCATTTATATAAGATATAGGATTGCATGCTCATGTACACACACACACACACACACACACACACACACACACACACACAATGGAGTAGGTAAGCTTGAAACTTGTTTATCAGTACACATGGAGGAAGATTAAAATAGTTCTGGGCCTGTCATACCAGATTCTAGCATAAGTAAACAATTATTTTTCTGGAAGAATGCATCCCTAACTTAAGCATACAGAAATAAGTACAATAAATGATAATCAATTCAAAACAATAAACTACATGTTTTCACTTCTCAAGGCTTTCAGATTGGAATTATTAACATAGGTTACAAAATAGAAATAAATGTTCAGAAAATCAAAAAATAATAGTTTTTAAATGATCAGGGAAGAGGAGACTAATTAACTGATGGCATAATGAACCTCAAAGCCAGGCATGTTTGCACACACTATTATTCCCAGAACTCTGTAGCCTGAGGTTGGAAGATTACCATGAGTTTGAGGTCAGCTTTGGCTAGAGTGAGACCCTGCCTCAAAACAAAAGCAAAAAATCTTAGAATTTTTTGAAATTAAAATCTGGATAAAAGGGTTAAAAAGCAAAGAAGAGAAAGCTAAAAAGACAATTATTAAGTTGGAAAAATTAACTAAAAATTTATACAGAATTCAGGATAGAGGGGAAATTAAATTCAGAACATAAGAGAGCAGTTGAGATGCATGATTTAGAGTGGAAATTCAAGATGACATCAATTTGAAGGAGGCATAGTGGAATGCACAGGTTACCTCATCACTTAGAAGGCTGAGGTAGGAGGATCATGAGTTCAGATACATGTAGAAATGTATAACCTTATGTTAAAAAACAAATGAAAAAAAAAGACATCAATTGGAGGGACAAAAGATAAAACTGAAGCAATCATATTTGAAAATTTGAATTTGAAAATTAAGAATTTTTTAGACCAGACAGGACATAAGAATCCACACATACGTAACAACAAGCAAAATAACTACAGTGACTTTCGCATGGATACATTGTCTTGAGACCGAATAATACAAAATCCAATGAGAAGTCAAAACATAGATAAAAGACACATTTCCATAAGCAAACAACACATCAGATTTAAAGTGAATCACAACAAGAGTTGGAGACAAAAGACAGTATGATGCTGCCTGTCAGGGATTAAGGGAAAGTGAAGGCCAGCCTAGAATTGTCTCCTCAGCAAAGTGTCTTTCCATGGCAAGATCAAAACCACATTTTTAGATAAACAAAAGCTAAGAAATTACTACCAGAAGCTCTTTCACACACACACACAAAAAAATTTCAAAAGAAAAAAAGCTCTTCAGAAAGGGAAAAATTGTAAGGCCTGATTTATGTCTATAACCCTAGCACTCAAGAGGTTGAGGCAGGAAGATTCTCATGAGTTTGAGACCTTCTTAGGATAGAGGGGAGATATTTTCTCAAAAGAGAAAGAGGAGAAGGTAAGAAAGGGAAAAATACTCTACATGGGTGATCTAAGATATATGAAAGCAACCAAGAAATTACTGAATCTACATGAAATCTTTAAAATATTATAAAATTTACATTTACAATTTAGATTTAAAGTAACAGGGAGTGAGGATTAGAGTACTTCCCCTGCATTTGCGAGACCTCATGTTCAGTCTGCATCACCACAAAATAAATAAGTTAATAATAACATTGATTTTGAGGGTAGAGAGGGGCTGGTGGTCTTGGCCCAGTGGTAGAACATGCCGAGCATGTGCAAACCCTAGACTCAGTGGTGACTGAGGCTGGGTAAGAAGGGATGGAGAGTTCATATGTAATCATTAAAAGAAGAGAAGAGTGAGGCCAGGGAGAGTCAGAGTGGTAGTAGTGAAGATGCGTACTTGAAAGCCTTCCAGCCTGAGTTCAATTCCCCAGGGCCCACTTAAAGTTGGGCACTCTGGCACATATGTCTCTGTTCACAGTGCCCTACTCAATGGCAGGCTGATCCAGGATAGTCCAGCTACTGGACTATACCCAGCAGCAAAACTAGAGAGCCTGTCTCATAAAGAGCAGGTGAGAGAAAGGACAACCTGATGTTGTCCTGACCTACACATGCACTTGGTATGTGATGAGTGTGTGTCCATACACACACTCACCCACAGACACACACTTTAAATTTAAAAAGTATATTGTCTGGATTTTAAAACTGATTTTAAAAAGCTATATGGCAGTCAAACAGATTTTAAAAATAAAAATGGTATCATATATAACTGTAAAAGTTACTGGGGATGAATATTAACAAAAGATGTATGAGTCCCAACTCCTGTACCCAATAGCTGTGATCATGGGCAAGTTAAATTTTCTGAACCTCAATTTCTTATTTGTAATGACAGTAATACTAGTGCTTACTGCATGGCATGGTGAAAATAAGATGAGATGAGCAGCGGGTAGCACCGTGCCCCATTGTCACTCTCATTAAGCACCTAGCTGAGAGCCATGAGGGAAGCAAGGTCCCAGCATTTCAGAATCTAGTGATGACAACAGACAGACAGTTATAAGTAAATATCTGGATGGCAGGAGAGATAAATTTAGGTGTAGGGAAAGAATGTGGACCCTCAGAAAGGACTTTCAGAAATATATGGCTTTTGAGCCTAGCCTTAAAACACTGGTAAAAGAGGTCCATCTTGTCGGGGTTCTCCAGATCACCCAAGGTAAACAGCAGGGAGTCTTGTGGCACAGTGCCTGAGTGAGGGCAGTTACGTCTGACTGGCTTAGAGGAGGTTCGTGGGAAGGATGAGCTGGGAAAATGCACCAGAATGACACTAGTGAGCCTTGTCTGAACAGCCCATCACGACATTGAGCCAAGTATTAATTAGCTGTCAGATAACATGAAACTATGGGGAAGAATCTCTAAGGAAAGGTAAATCTATCTCTGGAATAGTGCCTGGCACATTGGTAATCATAGTTTCTTTCTTTTTTTATGACTCATATATACAGTGGTGGGTTCTGAAAATTGTCATGCTGGCAATATCATGTCAAATGAAACTAGGAATGTTTTCCAACGGGCTCCTATGATTGAGGAGATAAGTGTATGCGTGGTCTGAGGCCAAGCCATTGCATCTGAAGTGAAATGGTTCTTCCCAGAGAAGCAATGGAGAGGAAGCTTACAAGGACGAACTGTGTGGAAACGGGATGGCCCCGGTAATGATGACAGCCTTCTATCCCAGACACATGTGTGTGCAAGACATAAGGCTGAGGGTGAACTTTCCAGCCGTGGGAGACTCGGGCCCCTGCTCTTGAGGATCGCAGAGACACGTTGCCAGATCTGTGTTGACTTCCCAGCCGCTCTTCTGTGAACCCCTTGCCGCCTCCACCTCGGAGGCCCTGCGCTCCAGGGCCGGCCTGGTGCTTCTTTCATGTTGTTTCTGCAGAGTATACAGATTCTGCTTGTTTCTTCTTTCCAAACCATACCTAATTTTTACAGAGTTTGTCTCTTTAATGTTTGTCCCAGATGTACGTAATCATCATTCTGCTCATGACTAGACCCAGCTGGGGGAAGAATGCCTGCTAGATGAGACTTTAATTAACTTCCGTCCTCACGAGCAGGGCTTGGGGTAAAGTGTGCATGGACCTTCTACCTTTCTTCCTGACAATGGAAGGGATTTGTTCGCCAGCAAGTGCACAGTGGAATCAGGTGGGGTGCATACCAGGTAGAGGCAAAAGGGAGGAGACTCCAACTGGGGAAGGACATAAGTAAGTGTTTTGGGGAAGGAAGAATCAAGCCATCCAGGTGGCCAGGAAAGGTCTTCACCCCCTGGGTTGTATTTTTACTTCTGAAAGTATTCAGCAACAATCTGGAAGTGTTCCCAGGACTGTTTAAACTCTCTACTAAAGTAGTTCTGGCAACAGTGTGGAAATCTTAGTGATAGGTGAAAGCACACCATGTTTTTGAGTGTAGTAAGTAACTTCGTGTAATATTAACAGTGCATGTTGTACCTTTTACCAAATTATCATTAGGCTGTAATAGAATTTGCATTTCATTATTGGACTCTTGAGTCATTGGTATTATCATTACTGAACACTGGCACTATTGGACCCAACAAGCATTTCGTTCCTCATTTATGTGCAATACATTGTAGAAGGAACTGTGGAGATATAAAAAGGAAAGATGCAATCCCACGCTCAAGGGGTTTAAAGTTTACTTGCGGTCACAGTAAAAGAAATGGGTCTGCCAGACCAAGAACTACAAATTACTGGCCGATATGGACGGAAAACCAGACTCATTTGAGAGGAATGTGAGAAGACTTCTGGTTGGGATTTAATCTTGAACCATTCATTTTCATTTTAATCCATGGCTGCAAGATAGGACTGTGCAGAGGTTTGTACAAAAAGTGAGGGCCTTGAGTGTGAATCACCTAGGACTGGGCTAGCAAGAAGGCACATCAGACTGAGCAGTGTTATGGGCTGAAAGCAATGGCCAAATTCTTCCCAGGACTTTATTCTACAGAGGGCTCTATGGGTTTTCCCTGTTCTCTGGACAGAGATTTCACAGACCGTGTTAGTTGTTTGTTGGTCAAAGATGAAATTTGTTAGACACGACCTATTATCTTCCATTCTCTTGATAGTTTTCTATAACTGCCATCTGTTCCAATATACTCTGATAAACTAGATGTCCATTGAAGGACCCACAGCACTACTTCCCAGAGTGCTTCTCTACAGAAGGATGGGTTCCAGTGTCTACATGCAGGCCTGAACAGCCCATCCCTCTCTTGGATACTCGGTTTATACATTAGCCTAGTAATGGTACTGAGAAGTGAAGTCCTTTCAACTATATATAATAAAGAGTTGCTCTAATGTATTTGATCATAGATTCTGTCCATTTTATCCAAATCACTCAAAACACGATTGGGAGAAGGTTGGATTAGGGTGTCTTTTACTAGATATTTCTTTTTGAAGGGGTGATTTTGTTTTTATGTTTTTTAAAGATTTTTTATATTTATTTACTAGAGACAGAGAAAGGGAGAGAGAGAGAGAATGGGCACACCAGGGCCAAATTCCAGATTCAGGCACTACCATGTGCATCTGGCTTATGTGGGTCCTGGAGAATTGAACCTGGGTCCTTAAGTTTCACAGGCATGCACCTTAACCGCTAAGCCATCTGTCCAGCCCGTTTTTATTGTTTTTGACTTAGAGACTCACTGTGTACCTCAAACTATCCTGGAACTCAGAATCCTCCTCCTACATCAGCCTCCCATGAGCTGGGATCACACCTGGTCCCCATGTACTCCAGCTTGCATGGCTCTTGGCTTTAGCTCTAGGATCTTTTTGTATTGCATCTGTCCTGACTGTTCCAGCCATGACCTATATAGCCCTAAATTCTCAATTTCCCAATGTGACACCTTTTATGACCTCTTCTCTTCCTCATGATACTAACCACTACTGTCATTACCATTTTGCATGCTTGACTCCTAGACTCCATGTTCCTTGAACACGGGATACATTTAGTTAGGTGTGGCAGCCAGCACATTCTTGGCCTGTGTGTCTCGTTGCTGCTTTGAGAAGGAACACATGAATGAGAGTATTCTTGAGGCATGGAACTTGAGAGATGCAAGGACTTCTTGTGACTATAGCCTATATCGTGCTTCTTGGTCAGCTGGCTAAGAAATGTGTAATCAGGTGGTCGTCAGCCCCCTAAAAGGGAAACATACAATTGTCTGTCAAAATGTAAGCACAAAAAATGTGCCCGCAGCTCACAGGAAGCCAGTCACTGTATTTACAAGCCAAACTGGAAACCTGGCTCAGGGATTCTGAAAGGGACCTCAGAATGTAGTTGTTTTCACAGGTCTTAACGTGAAGCACAGAGGCACACCCAGAGTGGAAAGTCTGCTCTGGGTTTGTGTGTCCTCTGCCTTACATCCATGGTTTTTCACTTTGGCTTTGGTAAGTCTTAATGTAGACCAAGAATTCTATTTTTATGTAGGCACTTTAATATTTATAGAATAAATAGTTCCTCAAAAAGGAGGCACAATGAACTCAGGTAGAGAATCAAGACTAACAGTCACATGAATAATTTCTTATTATAGATTTAGAAAAAAAATTTTTTTAAAGTACAGAGCAGGGAAAAAAGTAACAAGATTTAATAAAATGATTGATTCCTATATTTTTAAATTAAGTCAAGGTTTTCTTATAATTTTCTTTATTCTTGTAAGCATTTGATATAACAAACCTGCTTCAAACGACTTGAAACGTTTTGTCAACATAGCTGTACTTTCTAACGCTGGTCTTAAAAATGTGAATTAAAAAACATCTGAAGTACGAGTGAGGAGGTGGATTAGTAGAAAGTTGAAGTTGTGTAAATAAGAATAGGCTTGAGCTGAAGTTTTCAAAATTCCAATTATGGGTGTTCAAGTGCATTTAGACAAGCTGGGTTTGTTATTTCTGGAGTTAATAAGCAAGTTCACAATGTACTATACATCACTGTTAAAGACATGATAAATTGTCCCTAATGGTATTGTGTGTATAAACTGGAGCTCCTTCGACCATGTATACACTACTCAGGATTGGGTGGTACACCTGAAAAGGCTTGGATTTTAATGGGGCCTTTTTAGCACTTTTGCACCTCGTATGTTCAGGATTATGCTTGATTGATGACTTTAATTGTGCTGGCAGGAGAGATACGTAGATCTTAATGCTCCCAGACCATTTGTTTTCCAGTCTCTGTAAAAGGCCCCTCTGTTTTGGGGTAACACTTTATTCTTCTTAAGTAAACAGAAATAGGTTTCTGGGATTTTGCTTTTTAGCATTGTAAATTCAGTAGGAAAGAGACAAGCAAGAGGCTTTTAAGAGAAAGCTAAAAACACCATGTTCCCATTTTATTAGAGTAGCCCAAAAAAGTCGTGTGTGTGTGCACGTGTGTGTGTAGATATATATTTATTTTCATAAACAGTATAAAATAACTCTTCTTTTTTGTGCTAGAACTCAATGACTCCTCTGGTCTGCTACCTACCATTACCCACAGCCTGCTGGCTGGGACCTCTCTTTGGATCCAGACATCCTCTTAAACAGCTGTAGGGTCTGTTCCTGTGTGGCCCAAAGGATACTTTCCCCAAGTCTTAGAACAAGAGATTGGGGCTATAAATTGAATTAGCTTCCCAACAGGCACAGGGACTTATTCCTCAAGCCTGAAGATGTCTTATCATCCATTCCTCTAGGATTCTTCTGCCTTCAACAAAAGTTTCCATGCTTCAGGAGGGACTGAGACACCTAGAGACGCCGCTTCAGGCTCAGTCCAGACACTTGTGGGCTAAGCAGGGGGACATTGCTTCTGACCAAGAAACAGATTGTTTTGTAAGATCTGATCACAAACACGTCACCTGGGGAGAAGGAAGCTGTACTGGTCCCTTGCCGCCAAGCAATGAGCCCCAACCCACAGCAGAGCTCTGCTTAGACCTTCAGCCTCGGCTTGCGGTTATCTGTCATCTTTGGAGAAGAGAGACAGCAGGATTCTGAGAAACACAGTTTCACTTCCATCTGGAATCTAAACTTCAGGGCTTGAGAGTTGAAAGACTAATGCATTTACCCATATTTATAATACATTGCTAATTAGCAGGCACTGTCCTTGTTACCTCGTTCTTTGCCTACCTCTCAAGGCATCCCATTTGTTTCCTTTCCTCCTCTCCATTGTCAGACACTCTAAATGGAATATGGATTATTCTGGCAGCAGGGCAGTTTGAGCCCTTGATTAGTCCAGAATGAAACAAATGTGAAAGAAAAACTGAAATGAACCATTGTGTCTCCTGTTCACAAGATGTCATTTTGAAATCTTCGTGGGTGGTGATGTACTTCTTGGTGATTTGTTTTTGTAAAGACTTCTATAATTACTGAGAAGTTTTTAAAAATACTTTCTTTTATGCTTTAAAATTAGTTTTTATGTAGGAAAATGCTTATAGATTAAATGTATGATAACAGAAGGGATGAAAGTCACAGAGGCGATCTTAGGGTAACGAAACTAGCTCTGAGCCTCTTCACAATGTATTCTTTTTGTTGCCTTCAGTCTGTGAATCAGCCATTCTTGATATCATTACTACCTAGTAGTCTCAAAATTAATTTTCACTTGAACTCTTCAATTTACTTATTGTGTACTGGGCATTGTTATGATAAAGGCTTAAAATGTGCATTTAACTTAGGTATAACCTTTTAAATATATCCATATAACTCTGAGAGAGAGAGAGAGAGAGAGAGAGAGAGAGAGAGAGAGAGAGAGAGAGAGAGAGAGATGTTGAAAGCATACCATACACCATCACATAGGGAAACAAATTTTAGAAGTATCATGCGTAATTCAAAAGAAATGATTATAAGGTTTATACTAGACAAATAGACCAATAGAGCCAGAAAAGAGCTTAAAGTCAACCCTTGCTGCTTACAGAGGAAACTGAGACTTAGTGAAGGGATATTTGTGATGAGCAAATGAAAGTAGACTTGGGCTTTCAAGTGGGTAGTCTGTTTGTCAGTGTTTATTGAGAATGTATGCTGACTTTTGCTTTCAAATACTGTGCATTTGCCTCCTCCACATAGGTGAATGAAAGCATAATGGATTAATTTTATTAAGTATAGCAGTGTTTAAATAGGTACAGAAACTAGACCACAAAGCTAGCACTGTAACATTTAACTTCTGAAGTGTTTTGTTCTATTCAGACTGTTCTAGTGTTTAACCACTACAACTTAATTGAAAATTCAGCTAGCTGAAATATTCATCCACTAATAGCCAATTAATTAAACTTATCTAATGTTTATGACCCACAATTGTCTGGCAGACAATTGGTCCTCATTAAATATATGTTGATTCAGTCTTCCTATCTCAGCTCTGTCTCCAGCCATTTTCTGAAATAGTGAGCTTTGAATCACCCTGGGTGATTTTGTTTTTTAAGTGCAAATTCCTGTTCTCTAACCCTGCTCAAACCTCTGGGGCAGAAATTTGAATTTGGTGTTTTTAACAAACTGGAAGAGTGATGTATTCACAGTTTGAGAATGATTGCCTAAAGAAATGAGACTGAAATCGTAACTGATTAAATATCTTCTCTTGATCAGTGCAGCTAAGAAGTTGGAGACATTAACTGGCCATGGTAGCATATGCCTGTAATCTCAGCACTAGGGAGGCTAAAAAAGGATTGTAATCCCAACAGACTGGGCTACATAGTGGGACCCTGTGAACGAAAAAAGAAAAGATGTTAGAAATGCATAAATGTTATCACAAACTCTTTTCAAAGTAATTACAGTATATTCAACAAATCCTGCATTGGTTATTTTTTATTTTTATCATGTGTGTATGCACATGCTCACGTGTACGTACACATGCATGTGTGTGTGTGCGAACATGCCATACGGCATGTGTGGTAGGTCAGAAGACAGTTCAGATGTCAGTCCTCCCCTTTTACCTTATTTTGAGGCATAGTCTCTTTTTTGTTCACCGCTGAACGCACCAGGCCAGCTGGCCTGCAAGCTTCCAAGAATTCTCCTATCTCCACCTCTCATCTCACAATGGGAGTGCAGGGATTTCAGGTGCTTATGCTACCAAATCTGGCTTTAGCTGGGTGCTGAGGATCCAAACTCAGGTCTCACATTTGCACAGCAAGCACTTTCACGCACTGAGCCATCTCCTTAGCCCCTGGTGTTATTTTAAATCATTTTAAGTATAGGTTATTCAAACAAGTCAGAAGTATATAAAATAGAAGAGCAAAAGGGCTGTCTCCTTCCCCTAGACAGTCTCTGTCACGCCCACTGCCCAGAAAAGGTAAATTTCAAAGAAAAACATGGTTGAGTCAAATATGTTCAGAAGGTAAACAACATAAAGGCAGTACTACTGAGGATTAAGTGGCTAATCCAGACTCTGTATCTAGTTCAGTGGTAGAATGCTCAATGTATCATACACTTGAAAGGTCCCTGGTCTGATCCCAGCACAGCTCCCCAAATGATACAAAACTAAGAGAACAGATATTGTAAGAATAAATGAACCTAAAGTGGCCATTGCAATCCTGTGATACAAACCAGCATTCAGGAAGCTGTTTAGAGTCATAGTAAATGAGAAAAATACGTGTCTGTGTGCTGTTTACTTGTGTGTGTGTGTGTGTGTCGGGTGTGTGTGTGGAAGTCAGAGGACAACCTCCAGGTGGCTGTGCTCTTCTTCCTTCTTTTGAGACAGGGTCTCCTGACACTACAGAAAACACCAGTCTAGCTGGACCATGATGTTTGGATTCCTTTGGCTCTGCCTTCCTTTGTCATAGCTAGGCATGTTGAGATCACAGATGCATGTGGATGTGGGTGCTGGGGAAGATCAAGTTCTGGTTGGCAGACTTTGCAAGCAAATGCCTTTGACTGCTGGGCCATGTCCCAGGCTCAATAAAATATGTTTTCTTAAGATAAAGAGTTGATGTAGGAGTTTTTGATTGACCAGTTTAGACTTTAAAATGTAAATAATTAAAATTTAATATACATGTAAAATAAATGCTGTATACTAAGGTCTGATCCCTTTAATATTTTTTGTTTTGTCTTTATTTCTTGGAGATGGGTTCTTGCTATGTTGTCCAGGCTGGCATTGAACCTCATTACAATCCTCTTGCTGCAAATTCCCAAGTGTTGGAATTATAAGCATGAACTACACTACCTAGCTTGTTCCTTCATTAAAATTTATTTTTGTATTTGTATTTTTACTAATTTATTTGAGAGAGAGTAAGGTAGAGAGATATAGAATGAGAAGAGGCAAGCCAGGGGCCTCCAGCCACTGTGAACGAACTCCAGACACATGCGTCACCTTGTGCATCTGGCTTACATGAGTTCTGGGGGATCAAACCTGGGTATTTTGGCTTTGTAGGCAAGTACCTTAACCACTAAGCCATCTCTCCAGCCTTGTTCCTTCATTTTTGAATAGTGAATCTATATTGCACTGATAGGATCCAAACAGTTAACTGTAGTTTACAACGGAACCGTAATATTAATCCTATAATACCAAAAAATAATGACTATGACCCATAGAATTTTGCTGTGGTATTTAAAATTTTTTTTTGTTATTTTTGTTATTTTTGTTTATTTATTTGAGAGAGACAGAGAGGGACAGAAAGAGGCAGATAGAGAGAGGGAGAGAGAATGGGCACGCCAGGGCCTCCAGTCCCTGCAAACAAACTCCAGACGCGTGCGCCCCCTTGTGCATCTGGCTAACGTGGGTCCTGGGGAGTCGAGCCTCGAACCGGGGTCCTTAGGCTTCACAGGCAAGCACTTAACCACTAAGCCATCTCTCCAGCCCTGCTGTGGTATTTATATTACTGTATGTATATTATATATACTAACTGTATATAAAAATATATAATAATATGTGAATGGCTACATTATTCACAGATATACTATGAAATGCTAAAAATAACCCACTAAATTAATTTAGATTCAAGTATACAGACATTGGACATGCATGCATATATCATGGCTGGGTAGACAAAAGCATGTACGAATAATTGAATTTTCTTTTGTTAAGAGAAAAAACATGGATTTGTACGCATATTCTAAGAGGAACTTAGCTTCCTCTTCTCTAAGAAAAACACAGGGATCATTCCCTTATTTATTCAGAACCTTCCTAAACCTTGCCTCAGAGCTCTGCTCTGACACCCTATCTGAAGCAACCCACCCCCAAAATCCTTTGTCCTTTTATCCTACTTTGTTTTTCTTTATAGTACCTGCAGTAGCACATTTTTTTATTATAATTTTATTAAGTTCTTGTCTGTCTCACTAGAAGAATACAGTTCCATGATAACAAGGACCATCATATACATTTTGGTCATTGTTTTCTTAACATCTGGTGTATTGCAAATACTCAATTGTTGCTAAAAAATGAAATATATATATATATATATAATATATACTATATATAATATATATAAATTTTATACTATATAATATATGTGCATATGGATACATGTATATGTATACATATGTATATGTATGTGTGTATATATTTGCATGCATATATACATGCATACATACATGTAAACTACAACATTATAAGGGAAGAGATGGCTTTTATTAATTCTGGAGAATAATCTTCTAGTTGATTTTGTTCAATAGATATACGTATGCCATGTGTCCAGTGACATTGTTTTTAAGTTAGACCTTTCCCTTTTGGGTTACCCATTTCAGTTGACTTTCTTTGGCACACCAGACTGGAACAGACCCCTGACTCTCCCCAACATTTCTGATTGCTGCTTGATTTCTATATCATGAACAACTCAGCACACTTTCCCCACACAGTCACTGGAATAGGCGTGTGCTTTACAGACTGTTTGCCAAGTGGATGGCTTCTGGTGACAGGTGACGATGTTGCAACCCTCACCGCCCATGGATACTTGCCCAGTGGCTGTCATCCTGGCTGCACCAGCTCAGTATGGGTTTGCTGACAACCTTATGTGGGGAGCATTTGTTTCCTGCAGTCTCATCCTACCTGGGTGATAAGATGCCAAGAATTCTTACCCCATTTCCTCTGATTACCAGGCTCAAGAGGAAACCTCTCTGGATTTTCACAGAAAAAAAAGTGTTTTCCTCCCACTGTTTCTCCCAGCCCCCTTCCTTATTCCCACCATTGACTTTACCACCAAAAGCTCCTGGGAAGAGTGTTGGCTTTTACCTGAAGGTGTAACCTGTGTTTTCCCCCATGTTGGACTCAAGAGAAAACTGAATGTTTACAAGTCGGAACTTCTCTCACTTAAACTTCCTTTTAAGAAGATGAGCTTTTTGTCTTTAGGTTCCTTCATAGCCCAAGAAAAACTAGTGAACACACTCTGATTTAGAAATAAGTGCATACTTGGGGCAGGAATTGATATGAAGACTTGGGGCTGTACAGCAGCCATTTAGAAATAAAACTTTTTTAATGTAGGCACCGTTTTGTCAAAGAATGGCTTGAGCAGCCCTATATTGAGTTTGCTCAGTTTCAAGTGACTGCAGCTGTAGTTTTGCTTATTTCCTTTAAATGGATGAATCAGCAGTTTGCAGGATAACATGTGTTAGATATGCCCCAATGTGATACTATCCACACATGGGGACAAAGCTCACAGAATGCCATATATGATTCATAAGTCCTTTTGTGTGATATTGCACCCAACTGTGTGACTATGGAATGTTTTAAAATTAGACAACTTTATATTTGTTTCCAAAATAAGGCTTTATTCTAATAAAACTGAGAGTAGACATGAGAAGGACCATATTGTATTAAAGAAACATATTAGCTGGGCATGGTGGTACACGCCTTTAATCCCAGCACTTGGGAGACAGAGGTAGGAGGATTTCCGTGAGTTTGAGGTCACCCTGAGACTCCATAGTGAATTCCTGAGCTAGAGTGAGACCCTACCTCGAAAAATCAAAAAAAAAAAAAAAATATATATATATATATATATATATATTAATTGTACCCAAATGTATTTGCTTTTAATTGAAATGCCCACTTAGCTTCCAGTTGATCATAAAATGGTTACAGAGAGCCTTTCTTTTGATAGTCTCAATCATGTAGGAACTCCCTTCTAAAGAAGTTGTTATTTTATAAACATGCATATGCATAGCATGTTCAGTCCAACACTTCCACCTTCAGATCTCCATAGTAGAGCAGAGCATCCCACGGTCCCAGAACAAAGAACATCTTCACTCTGAGCTTCCTTCCTTCCTTGAGCCAGGTATGTGCCTAGCTGGCTGGATTCAGTCACTTCTCCTGGCCTCTGAGGGGAATTTTAGGTGAGACTGGGGTGCTTACCAGAAAATACTGCATTTGAGGGAATGGAACTGGAGCTTGGACTGATTTTTTTTTAATTTTTATTTATTTATTTGAGAGTGACAGACAGAAAGAGGCAGATAGAGAGAAAGAGAGAATGGGCGTGCCAGGGCCTCCAGCCACTGCCAACAAACTCCAGATGCATGCGCCCTCTTGTGCATCTGGCTAATGTGGGTCCTGGGGAAGCGAGCCTCCAACCCGGGTCCTTAAGCTTCACAGGCAAGCACTTAACCACTAAGCCATCTCCCCAGCCCTGGACTGATCTTCTATTAGGAAATAAAGTTTTGCTCTAGATATTTTATCTACTTTATTGTGTTTAATTCCCTCAATGACCTGATTCTGTAGGTAGACTCCATATTTCACATGAGGAATTTGAGCTCAGTTTTAATAACCTGCGATACAACTGTATAGCTGTGATGTGATGGAATTGGGATTTGAACCTCTAGCCTTCTGGCTGTAGTGTCCTGAAATTTCTGTTTAGCAGAATATAGAGTGGAGCTTATACCAGCTGATAGGTGGAAAACCACTCCACCCATTCAGGATAGCTGACTTCTCTATATCAGCTGATCATCAACCCTACAAAATCCTATTCTTATAGGATTATCACCAAAAAATGAGAAGTAATAAAATGACATTTGTTATAATAATATGAGGACAACAAGAAAAAGAAATACGATTGGACTAGCCTTATATGTTAGAGAACACTGGTAATAGCATACTATTAGAGAAAGTGTTAATTTTATGCCATATTTACTTTTAACTCACAATGCATAAAATTAACTACTTTAAAGTGTGCAAATTAATGGCCTTTGATGCATTAATACCATCCTATCCAGTCCTGAAACATTTCCATCACCTCAAAATGAAATTCTGTGACCCTTAATCAGGGGGTCCTTTTCCTGACGCCATGAAAATCTGGCACCCACCATTCTTTGATCTCTTTGGAATTTATCCATTCTGGATATTTTGCATAAATAGAAACATACATATTAGACCTTTAACATAATGTTTTCAAGGTGTGTCCACATTATAGCATGTATCAGTACTTATTATGTGGCTAAAAATATTGGCTATTAATTGAGAATTCTGGGATTAGCTCTGCTGCTATCCTGGGAAAGGAGCCACAAGCCTCTTAGCGCCTCTGGGACTTAGTCTGCCCATCAGGTCTCAGATGCCCTGGAAGGGGACCTTTGTGGGAGTCACTGAATAAAAGGCTTCCTGCTCATATCACAGGGGAACAGAACATGCTGCTTGCTGCACACAGATTCGTGCTCCACTGCTAATGATTTATGCTCTTTAGCCCAGCATTCCCCAATCTGTGACCAGAGAACTCTGTTCACCTCTTTTTTATATGTCCTGTGAAATAGAATTCAATACTCTGTAATCTGTGAACTACTTATTGATGAAATCCTGAAGTGTACAATTTGACCAGCCACATCTATGTCAACCTTTTCTATAGGTTAGTGGCTCTCAGCCAGGGTGCTGTTCTTCCCTAGGTAAGCTCTGAACCTTTTTTGGACATTTTGGTTGTCCCAGTGACAACAGATAGGTAATAGATATGCAACAGTGTGTTAGGTCATCTTTCATTATGCAGTTTCTGGTCCTCTACAAACTATCAACTGTCCTGCTGGTCATTTCTCTAAGGGAACACCCTGTCTTAATTATTTTTATACTTACATAGTTTTCCATATGATCAGAAAGTGTTTTGGTATAGATTTGTGTGTGTGTGTATGCACGTGTGCATGTGTAGTGTGGGTGGGCATATCTGTATGCATGTGGTCACACGTGCATGTGCAGGTGGAAGCCAGAGGTTTGTTTGGGATGACTTCTGTCATTCTCCAGCTCACTTACTGAGGCAGGGTCTCATGATCACAGCAGAGATCTCCATTTGGGCTGGTTTAGCTAGCCAGCTTCTTCTGGGGTTCCCTGTGCCCATGAGGTCACAGAAGGGTCTCAGTACCCACCCTGCATTTAGATGGGCACTGGGGGTCTGAACTCCAACCCTCATCATTGCATTGCAAGTGTTTTACTGACTGAGCCATCACCTCAGCACCTTACATAGGCTTGACATAGACTGATTTTTTTTTTCCCCAAATGTGCAGTAATTGCACAAAATCAGGCTGCATCTTAGAGGAGTTACTTACTGCTTAGATAGGTAGGGTTACACTGTAGTATCAAATTAACCTAGAAATCCTGGGGACCTGACACTACCTATCAATCTTGTTTTTTTTAAAAAAATGTTAAAAATCTATCTAGTAAAAAGAATTATTTTTCATCTATCATTGACAGAGGACTCTGATCCCTACTGAAGGGTGCAGATTGACAGAGGCCTCCCCATAGGGATCGCTGCCAGCCTCCTCAGCAGGGGTCCTCAGGGTTCACATATCAGCTCTTCAGTGTGTTTGCCCAGAAAGCAAAGCACATTACTCCTGAGGACATCCCACTGGCCAGAACTAGTAACACTGTGTCACCTAACCAATGTTGCTGAAGGGGAGGGACAGGCTGAGAGTTGTAAATAGTGTTCAAGGTCGCACTTGAAGTATGTGGATTGTTGTTTTCATGCTCTTGTACTGATTCATATTTGTACTGCTACCTGCACGTTTATTTTAAAGTCAGGCTCAAGCATATGCCTACTTAATAGGTCTATTAGCATAGTTATGCCTGTGTATTTACTTACTGGATCACATTCTATTATATCATAAATTACGGTCTGCTTTTTCTTTTTTATTCTTTTTTATTTTAGTTTATTTTAGTTTAGTTTTTCAAAGTAGGGTTTCACTCTAGCTCAGGCTGACTTGGAATTGACTATGTAGTCACAGGGTGGCCTTGAACTCATGGCAATCCTACCTGTCTCCCAAGTGCTGGGATTAAAGGCGTTTGCCACCATGCTTGGCTTTCTTTTTTTATTTATTTTTTATGCATGGGAACAAGAATGTGTGTGTGAGAGAGAGAGAGGGAGAGAAAGAGAGAATTGGCACACCAAGGCCTCCAGCCACTGTAATTGAATTCTAAACATGTGCACCACCTGGTGTGCATGTGCAACCTTGCACACTTGCATCACCTTGCATCTGGTTTACATGGGATCTGGAGAGTCGAACATGGGTCCTTAGGCTTTGCAGGCAAGTGTCTTAACTGCTAAGCCATCTCTCCAGCCTCATAAATTACTTTCTGTGTTTTTCTGTACATTGAAGTTAACTCATAAAACAATTTTTTTGAGGCAGGGTCTCCTTATAGCTCAGGCTGACCTGGAATTCACTCTTTAGCCCAAGCTGACCTCAAACTCATAGCAATCCTTTTATCTCAATCTCCTTAGTGCTGGGATTAAAGATGTAAGCCACCATAGCAGCATTTTATTTATTTATTTATATTATTACTGGTACCTTTCAGTAGGTTACACTAGATCTGAATTTCATTTCAGTATAGTCATTGAATACCAAAAAGAATCTTTATTTTAAAAAGGGATTGGGGTGGGGCTGAGAAGATGGCTCAGTGTTTGAAAGCACTTGCTTACTAAGGCAAGCCACCCACATAAGCCAGGTACAAAATGTGGCATCAGCATCTGATGTTTGTTTGCAATGGAAGAAGGCCCTGGAATGCCTATGCCACCCCCCCCCCCCACTACATACACACATGCAAATAAGTAAAATTTGAAAAAGACAGATTTTTTTATAAGGGATATGAGGCTGGGGAGATGGCTTATCATGTAAGAGTGCTTTGCCACAGCATTGGGGCCTGAGGCTGCCTGAGTTTGATTTCCCAGGACCCACAAAAATAACTGAGCATGGCTGTCCCATCTGTAACCCCAGTGCTATGGGGAGTGGAGACTGGAGAATCGCTGGGGTCACAAAAGCCAAAATCCCACATTCATAGACAGAGTTCATCTCAAGAAAATAGCAAAGGAGCTGTGGAGGAAAGACCCCTGATGTTATCCTCAGTCTCTGCACACCTGCAAACACACCTGCACATGCATGCACATCACCACCACCCATCACTCCTACTATATGCGCCTGGTAAGGGGGGAGGGGAAACCTAGTGGGAACGAAAGCTACGGTGCGGGTCTTCAGCACTATGCAGAGCATACAGTAGGACCTAGAGAGCCAGGGGCTTACCTAGTAGGAATACTGGCCCACATGCACTGAGCTGTATGGAGAGAGCTGGTCATTATGTGGGCTGTAAGTTGAGGAAGCCTCTGCATTCCCATCTTACGTGTAAGAGCTGCTCTCAGTGTGGGGAGGGCTGCCACTCTGGCGACAATGTGGCTATGAAGTGCGCTCCATGCTACCTGCTCTGAGAGGATAATTGACCCCTTGAAAAGTTACTTCATATAAAACACACAAGGGTTGGGACAAAACAACAGGATACCCCAGGGAGCCCAAAATAAAGTCAAGAAATTGGGGAAAACAATGAGGAAGAAACGGGCACTGTCCCACCCAAAGATCCCTACCCAAAGAAGCACTGGATTATTACAGAAATGTCACCAAGTGCGGCCTCCCTCTAACAAACTTCAGAAAAGGCCTTTCTTTTTATTTATTTATTTATTTAAGAGCAACAGACAGTGAGAGAAAGAGGCAGATAGAGACAGAGAGAATGGGCGTGCCAGGGCTCCAGCCACTGCAAACCAAACTCCAGACATGCGTGCCCCCTTGTGCATTGGCTAACGTGGGTCTTAGGGAATCGAGCCTCGAACTGGAGTCCTTAGTCTTCACAGGCAAGAGCTTAACCCCTAAACCATCTCTCCAGCCCAAGAAAAGGCCTTTCTTATTTTATCCCTATTGATGGGTCTCCCGATTCATCTCCGATTCCATGGGTACAGAAGCTTGTAGCTTCATCAGTTAATTTGGATAGAAATAGGCTCTAGGGCAAACAAAAAAGATAGAATACACTTTTATTGATTGATAAATAATGATAATAATTAAGTCAAAAATAGAAATTAAGGGTTCTTTTGCTTCCTTTTTTGGTGGCATGGCTTTTTCCAAGGTGATAGACTTTCTTCCTTTTTGTTGCTGTTGTTGGAAGTAGCTAGCCCAGTGTTCCCCACTTCAAGAATGACGCCGAGACTTTTCTCTTACTGCTCAGTTCTCCTCCCTCCTGCCTTTACTTGTGAGAGAAAGCACTTCCCTGGCTTCTGCATTTGGAATTGACTTGGGGGGGAGCAAGATTTTCCTTGCCTGTGGCAAAACCCCTTCAGTTCAAGGCCGAGAAACTGGACTGGTCCTGCAGAGACCCTCTGGGTGACTCATCTCTTTTGAGATCCTGATTGTCCATTTTTTGGCCCATGTTCTAGCAGCGGTATGTGTTGCCCTGAAGGCACCCCTTGAATCGCGTTGGCTATGCTGCACTGTGGTGTTTAACTCCCACTTCAGATTGTGCCTCCAGATTTAAGTCACTTGACAAAACAGAGGGTTTCTTTTCCACTTTATCAATAACCAACATTTCCCGCTAGTAATGTTTCTCTCTCTTCTTTCTCTTTTTCTGTCTCTTCCTCTGTCTTTCCACACAAATCTCACTTGTTCTCTCTTCTACAAACTGTGACCTGGACTTGCTGATTTATGACTGTGTGACCAGGTAGCTTGGCAGGCTGTTTGTCTCCTTCACTCAACGTCTCCATTAGGCAGGCTGCTTAAAAACCTCCTATGTAATTATCTTTTCTGACTCTGACTCTTCCACATTCTTTTCTTTATTGTAAACTTCGTATGACTTTTTTATATCCCTGCCATGTTACAAAAGGCATTTAAGCCTCCTTACACTGTTTTGTCTGCTTTGCATTAAGTTTGCCATCAAGTCCGAATCCCTGCCCAATGCCTCCCTCACAGACTGACTGCTGGTTTATGGAGGACAGACTTCATGGTCACAATCTGTTCTGTGCCTTCTTTACCCTTTCAAGTAGGCACACAGAAGAGCAGCAGGCACTGGACAAGCAAAATTCTGTGCATCTCTCATGGGCACTGACTGGTTTTCTGTAAGTGCAGAGATGATAAATCAGGGGCTGGGTATGCCTTCCTTCGTGATATAAAATCAGGCTGATCACTGTGAGAACAAAGGGCGTTACCTGCTTTCAAGTGGTTTTTACTTGGAAGCACGTGACTCTTGCAGAAACAAGACAGGACCAAGGAGTGTGAGAAGAATGAAGTCGTTTTTGGACCTAGTGATGTACTTCAGTGGTAGAGCACTTGCCTAACACACCCGAGGCTTTCAGCTCAATCTTCACTATAAAGGTGGAGAGAGAAGAGAAAAATAAAGAAATTACCTTGGGAGAGACAAATGCAGAAGCAGTCACAGCTGAAATAAAGCCATAAATAATGAGCAGAATCCAAAGGAGTGGACTGTTAGTGATTCTGACAGAAGCACATGGGTGGAGAGATGTTTATAGCTAAATCCAGTATAGCCAGAGAGGCAGTTCTCAGTCAGGCATGACTAGCCCCCTTCTCCCCGCACGCGCACGCGCGCACACACACACACACACACACACACACACACACTCCAAGGATATTTGGTGGCATCTGGGGATATTTTGGGTTGTCACACCATTAGGAGAAAAGCTGCTACCGGCTGCTAGAATTCAGGAATAACAAAGTCCCTTCCATCCAAACAATGAATCCCCAGCCCAAAGCATCAGTGGGCACAAAGGCTGATAAATCCCAGACTGGGGTCTAGAATATATGGCAGAGAGAATTAGGGGAAAGGTCTGACAGAATGTGTAATAATAGATTCTGGAAAGTTCTAAATGCTAACTTAGAGCTTGAATTTTTCTTGGTAAGCATGACCAGAGTGGTGTTCTAGGAAGATGAAAAGATGGAGCTGTCGACAGTGGTGACACAGAGACCAGTCAGGAGGCTTCTTCAATCTGAGGATGAGGTTTCAATATTAGGAATGGAACTAGTATGAGAACTCATTTCAAAGGAGAAAATGTAATAACTACTTCAAAATGAGAAACAAAGTAAACAAATGCATATGAATGTCAGCCCCAGGAGACCCTCTGCCTTGCCTTGACTTACCCTCTGGTATCTGAGAGAAAACAAAAGGTAAGATTTTTATTTGATATCTGCTGAGCTGAAGGGATTGCTGAGACTACCCATATAAAATAGTCAACATGTGAAAGGAAATAGAGATCAAAGTTGGACTAGGTTAAAGGATCAAGCAGGCAAGCAAGGGTGACATTTAAAAATCATGACAGGGCTGGAGAAATGGTTTAGCCGTTAAGCACTTGCCTGTGAAGCCTAAGGACCCTGGTTGGAGGCTTGATTCCCCAGGACCCATGTTAGCCAGATGCACAAGGGGGCATATGCATCTGGAGTTCGTTGGCAGTGGCTGGAGGCCCTGGCGTGCCCATTCTCTCTCTCTCTATCTGTGTGCCTCTCTCTCTCTCTCTCTCTCTCTCTCTCTCTCTCTCTCTCTCTCTGTCATTCTCATATAAATAAATAAAAATAAAACAAAGGGCTGGAGAGATGGCTTAGCTGTTAAGCGCTTGCCTGTGAAGCCGAAGGACCCCGGTTCGAGGCTTGGTTCCCCAGGTCCCACGTTAGCCAGGTGCACAAGGGGGTGCATGCGTCTGGAGTTCGTTTGCAGTGGCTGGAAGCCCTGGCTTGCCCATTCTCTCTCTCTCCCTCTATCTGTCTTTCTCTCTGTCTGTCACTCTCAAATAAATAAATAAATGAACAAAAAATATTTTAAAAAAATAAATAAATAAAACAAAAAAATTTAATCATGGCAGTGCTATATTTCATTATGGATGAGTAAGACCCCACATCTACCAGGGAAGCTAAAGGCAGCTAGTAGTTGCTGGGAGAGTCAGCTTCATCCATGATGTAGCCACCACAAGCTTGCTTATTTCATAGTAAATAACCTCCCACCCATGAACATGCAAGAAACCCTAATTCATCTCAGTGGGTAAAAAACAAAACAAAACAATACATTAAAATAAGATGGGAATTGGCCTGGAGAGATAGCTTAGCGGTTAAGCGCTTGCCTGTGAAGCCTAAGGACCCCGGTTCGAGGCTCGGTTCCCCAGGTCCCACGTTAGCCAGATGCACAAGGGGGCGCACGCGTCTGGAGTTCGTTTGCAGAGGCTGGAAGCCCTGGCGCGCCCATTCTCTCTCTCTCCCTCTATCTGTCTTTCTCTCTGTCTGTCACTCTCAAATAAATAAATAAATAATTTTTAAAAAAATTTAAAAAAATTAACAAAAAATAAGATGGGAATTAATGGATAAGAAGGGTGTTAGTGGGAATGGAGGAAGATAAGAGAAGGTAATTGAGGGAAATAAGATCAAAATACATTATATGAACATGTCAATGAAATTTTAAAAAATGAAAAAACAACTATAAATTTATAAAAAGCAAAAAGCAAACCCAAATCATGACAGTGAATGAGATTGTTGGGTGAAATATGGAGAACTTAGGGCAGAGCCTAGATGACCAGTAAGGTCTAGTGACTCCATACGTTGAGACAAGGATGTGGCACCCACAAGAGAGAAATTGGCAAGGTGGAAATGCTGTTTGTTCATAACAGCCACTCACAAAGACTCAGGTATGGATGGACAGCTGTCAAACTGAGCTTGTGTCTTTCTTACTGGGAATATCTCCTCGGTATGATAATGCTTTACAAACAAGTATCCTGAAGAACAAGAATATTGAGATAACTCAGGTACTTGATTGTTTTTAATGCTAGAAATTTATATAAGGATATTTAATATCCCCTAATATTATTTTCTGTATCTTGATTTCTCATTACTTTTCTGAGTTGGCAATAGGGTAGGTACAGAGGGTAGGTTGGGTGTCCTATCTTTTCAACTGTCTTTTGTTTTTTGCTGCATTGCCATTTAGGATTAAGGTTTGTTTTTTTTTCTCCCTGAGGAAGGGAAAAAAATTTACAAAGCAAAATAAAACCAACCAACAGCAATAGAATAATGGGTCCAGGCTTGGTAGTACTCACCACTCAGAAGCCTGAGGCAAGCGAATCATGAATTCAACACCTTCCTAGCTAGCCAATGTTCATAACGAGTCTTTTCTCAAAAAAAGAAAGGAAGGAAGGAAGATAGAGGAAGAGGAAGAAGAAAGTCAGTTAGACTTACTTTCATAGTTATAGACTCTAGAATGAGTCATAAGCCAGAGGAGACATTTCAAATTTCTTAACTTATCAGAATCCAAAGACTGGTCTACATTTCCACTACCTGACACCTCGGTCAACCTACACATATTACAGAATACTCTTGAGCCGGGCGTGGTGGCGCACGCCCTTAATCCCAGCACCCAGGAGGCAGAGGTAGGAGGATCACTGTGAGTTCGAGGCCACCCTGAGACTACACAGTGAAATCCAGGTCAGCCTGGGCTAGAGTGAGACCCTACCTTGAAACACCCCCCACCAAAAAAAAATAGAATACTCTTAACCAGACAAATATGCTTAACTTGAAAAATGACCTGAAAGCCTTTTAAATCCTTTCAGAGGAACTTTAAGAATGGTTTATAGCTACTGTTATATAGTTTTATTTTCTTTCTCTAAAAGCAGTATGATTTGGGGACTCACGAGATTTCCCAGGTGTCATCTATTTGGGGTTGTAGTTTATTCTGTCATGGAAGGAGGCAAGCATTATGGGTGGTTCTTTATGGGGACCTGATGCTGGCTTCCCTTTATCGTTTACATGTAATATCAGTTTTGCAATGCTTCTTTCAAGACTTCCTTGCTGTCTAACAGCAGGAACCTTAATTAGAACTGCTAGGGAAAAGTCTCTTTCATTTTTAGCATTTGACTCAAAAAGAAACAGAAAATTCAGAAGTAAAGAAAAATTATAAATGCATGCGTACATCTTTACTTCTATACTGTATAAGATGTTGCATATTTCATAACGGTAAATAATATACTAGGCCTGAAAGATCTAAGCAAATAAACTTGAATGTGAAGATTAAGGAGCAAAATGGTAATCCTAGAAAAGTGCCTTGCATACAGTTGTTGTGGGGCTTTGTAAAACTGGTTTATTGGACACCTAACACTTTGGAATTAATCAGATGTGCAAGCATGTTCAGGGGGGACCCCTCATCATCTCTATATATGTGAGTCAAAGATGGGATTTATCTGAATTACCCTGTAACCTCCATTGTTAAATTCAGAGTTAAGCTCTTTGTTTGGCGAAGCGTTAGTAGCAATCCTTGAGCTTGCCAAGAAAGTCTGGTTGCTGGCAGCATTCTCAGTGCATTGTGCTGTTTACCTAAGGGTTTTATTCAAGAAGCTCTCTGAACAGCTGGGCTGATTATTGAAAATGCCTCATAGTAACTTCTAGCCTAGGCTGATCGATATCGGTGCAAAGCTTTACATGGGAGGGAGCTATTTAAACATTGAGAGCCCCGGGGATAAAAGAGAATGAAAAAATAATGCTGGACAAATATGCTGAAATGTTCAAAAGAAAAGAAAAGTGTCTTGTCTTGGTGTAAAGGGAAGATTCCTAAACAAACAAAGTAGAAAATTTGTAAGTTTATCTTTTAATGTCATACTAAAAATAAATTTATATTATAGCAGCAGCCTAAATACTTATCTTGTCTTATAGTAACATCCTAAATTCTGAGTGAGAAGAGGAACAAGTAATCAAAAATATCAAAGACCAATTTCATTTTCATTATAAATATTCCTTGTTACATAAATTCCATGAAACACTTTTGGTTATACTATTGAGAAGTATTTAATGTGATTATTAAGTATGTTAAGCTCCCATATTTCAAACTTGTTTCTTTCCCAAAATCATTGCTAAAACTGTAGCACCCATATGTTATTCCTCTTCAACACCCAAATACAGGCAGAAAATCCCCTCTCTCTTTAATAATCTCTTTAATAATTTAATCTAATCTCTTTAATAGTTTCTAGTACATAGACCTAAAACAGAAATATTAAATCTCTTATGTCTTAGTAAAACAGGTGGGTTTCTTCCCCACCTCTGTTTTTAGTTTAGCAAAACAAATAAAAACTGTACTAGAGATAGATTTATGTCTCCCAGAAACATGTGGTGAAATTAGGACATTGAGACAAAAATATCAGCATTGAAAAGCCTGTTTCCTTCTACAAAGTGAGAGAACAAAAAATGGTCTGAAAGGGAGGGAAACACATTTGATTTATCAAAGTGGAAACCTGTTTGAGGAATCCTACATCTTGTTATAACGGGATTTCTTACTTCTCCTCTGCACATGAGCAGTAGACAGAAAGTTCAGAAACACAAAGGCAATCAATATGAAAACTGTGAAACTCTCTTAATTAATCAACTCACACAAACTCTCCAAGTAAGAGGATTTTACAAGCATTTCAATTAAGGCTTTCCCTTTTCATTACCAAATTTCATTGATAATGTAAAATGCAAAATCAAAGTTGACATGATTGTAAAAAGCAAAATATTGTTTAAATGCTGAGCATTTAGATATATAGGACACTTTGATTGTCTAATGTCCCCTTGTGATGAATCGCATAGGCAATTATAATTGCATAGTTAATCTATAGCAGTGATGTTTTCAAAGTGTCAAAATGGGCAGGTCTTTTGTATACATGTTTCCATTATGTTGACACAATTGTATCCTGAGACCTAGAAGCTTCATGACTAACTCCTTGATGAAACTTAACAGTATTTGAAGTAGTTATGAACTGTATTGCATGACTTTTTTGGCATCTTAACAATTTAACACTAATATCTAACAGCTTCTGAAGGCCCGACAATTCTGTTTACCTATGAATGATGCTGGAATATAAGAAAAGTGTCATTGAAAAAATATATGTGCAATATGAGAATCTGTGAAAAACAAAGATCAGTCTAGAATTCACTGATTTTGTTGTTAAAATAAATATTTACTTGGAATCTTCATTACCTTTCAGCCAAGGCTTCCAGAAACTACCTCTTCCCAACATGGCTTATGTATGTTTTCTGCTTGAGGACTGAAACAGTAGACTGGGAGATATAATATCATTCCATGATTCTGAGGCTCAGCAGAGAAGTAATATACCTGGTTTGTGCAGCAAGGAGTAATCACTGGCTTCCACCTTCCCTGGGACTCTGAAGTCATGATCCAAGGACCACTTGCAATTAAAATAAAGATAAAATAACTTTTCTTATCCTAAGAATTAACTTCATAAAATGTGAAAATGTTTTCCAAGTGGCTTTCATTTTAAAATGCCCATTTGAAAATTCAGGAGACTGCACATGCAGCTGGGTGGCAGAGCACTTGCCTAGTTTATGCAAGACCCTATGTTTGGACCCCACCACCTCACACATGCACACGCACACACATCAGCATGTTCAAATCTGTGCTTTGTGTATCTTCATACCTAAACTTCAGAAATGCTGTAAAGGTGCTAAAGTTATGTTACAATGCCTTTAACATCTATCAAAGCCATTAAAATATTATCTACCTAGGAAGTATAAAAATCCTCCTATATTAGGAATCCAGTTGGAGGGCACAGACATACATACATATATCAGAAACCATAACACTCACTCTTTGAGCCTGACTAAAGCCTTATCTTGCCTATAGCTTTCCTGCCCTCCCTTTTCTCGGCCACCTACTTCTAATGCAGAACCAGTAAGCCAGATCATTTGGGGATCAGGCCTTGCAGAGTCTGAAGGGGGAATGAGGATTTCCACACTCCAAGAAAAGAAAAATAGCACCACAAAACAAGATACCAAATCCAAAGATAAATATCTGAAAGAGTCAGATTGTTCCACTTTGGAAGTGATTTATTTTTTATTAGTAACTGAACTGATATAGATGTGTACTGTGTTGAGGACTCTAATTCCCAGTAGGAAAGTAGCTAAGGTATTCTCAAGTTGGCCTATCATTTGGCAACTACTGATTGAGGCTGTTGTTGTTTTATGCAAAGAGACTCATTATTCTTCTGTGTAGAGCATAGCAGCCCTGAGGGTAGTCTAGATGCAAATACAGAGCCCAGGCCAGAAACAGGTCTTGGAGTCACTCACTGTCTGGATTCAGCAAGAAGTTGACAAATCTCTGATTAGACACCCCAATCACACAGCATGCAACAACTCTCACTTGTAGCTGACAGTGGAATCAGGCATATTCTGGTTGGCTGTTTTTATGTAACTTCAGAAGTACAGTAAGTATTGTTTTGTTGTGACTATTACAGAGAAACAATCTTTTTCAGAGGGGAGCATCCTGGAGGTAGGGCTGGAAACTGCAGAAGTCACGGCTTTGCTCCTGTTGGAAAAAGCAGCCTCTGAGCAGCTAGTTGAGCTGTCAGTTGAGCACTTCAGGCCTCCTCTCTGATCATGCACTGGGAAAGCCTTTGCGCCGCTCCTTCTAGCCTCCTGCAGGCTCCTGTGATCACATGTGTCCCACACAACTGCCCCACCTCTCCAGCCCACCAACGCACCAGCTCACTGTGCTGAAAAGCAAAAGAACAGAGTAACCACATTTTTTTGTTTTTTTCCAAAGCAGAGAGGTTGGGGACTCCTGTGAGGATTCACAATTTAAGGATTTGAAGGAACTGCTGCAGAGGCCACAGCCAAGGATGCAGTGGTGTACATGACAATATGACCTTAGGAACAGAAGTGACAACTGAGGTAGGGACATAGTTTCAAATAGAACCCTAGCAGTAGTCTATAAGGAGCCCAGCCTCACTGTCCAGCCCCTCTTATAGAGTGTCACTCTTAAATGGCCATCTCCACTGTCCAGTGCCTCCAGTATCTCTGTCCATTCCAAATGTACCTTCCTCGGTCCCTACTTAGCCATTTTCATCAAGAGCACTAGATGAGCCAAACTTCCAGCTGTATTTTTTATTCTACTGGAAGTGCTTACCTTCACAAATCACATTTGGCCCCATATGTGTCCTCTTTATAAACCACACTGAGTACCAGTCAACTGCTGCTCTTGCACGCAATTGGGTGACAAGCAGAGAAGAACTTGACTGGCCTTTGTGAATGACCTTCCGAACTCAGTACCACTAATCACAATTTGATACATCATAATGTTAATGCAGAAAGATTCTAACATCACTCAAAGCAACCTTTAGGCACCAAGTTAGCATGTATTGCATCTCAAATGTAATGACTGCAGTATTCATAGACTTATCTGTCCCTGGTGCCTTGTGTCAGCAGGGCTTCCATACGCCTCTATTTATATCAAATAAACTTCAAATATTCTGGAATGTAGACTACATCTGGCCTCATTTTTGAAGTGTCCCTCTTAGAACATTTCTAAAATAGTTGATTGTTCCAGTTTCTTTCCTAATGAGGAAAATCCATGTGTTCTATGATTATTAATAATAATGACTTCAAATGAATTATTGACTTCTTGCAAAGGAATGTGCTTGCTAGTAGCAGAGGAGCTCCCTACAAAGTACCTGAGCTGCGTTCTGGTCACACCCTACTCCATCACCTCTGCTAGTTATCAGCCACCTCAGGCATGCTTGGTAAAAGGCCAGCCAAGAAACAGTGGGACTCATGTGAATGATTTGAGGTTCGAGATGCTAGTAACATTTAATTTTTAAAAAATTAAAGGAACAAATCTTATATTTCTTGATTCATGAATTTTTGTTCTCTTTAAAATAAAAAAATCATATTCACAGAATTTAATGTCTGTACATATGCACTCTGAAGCATGTGTGTTTACAAATGTACATGTGTACCCAATGTCTACCATTTATGAGGCATTGTGTGGTGAAAGATTAATAAGATATTCCTCAGTATGGAGAAGTCGTTAGTTGAATAGGAACACAGCCAGGAGCCTAGCCAGTCATTCTTTAATAGACAGGCACAGTTCATACAGGACTATGCACTCTACTAGGCTTAGGGTATAAGGAGAAGACACCAAGCCTGGGGATATATGCAACAATAGTGGCATAGATCTGAGCCCAAAGGAGAGAGAAACATCTCCATCAAAGTTGATTATAAAAGGCTTCTAGACAGAAGTAAAATTGGAAATGTATTTAAGTGCATTTTTTCCTACTTATAATTCTCTGAGCATGTTTCCACTTTGGATCATATTAAATTTGGGGACATATAAGTCAGTGATCATTTATGATTTTTTAATTTCTTCTGATTTTGTAAGTAAATCTTGAAAATTCCAGCTCCACTCAAAATAATCCACTACCATTTACTGTGACTTAAAGTATTCATAAAGCAAGGTGGTTATTACTCTAGAGACCATTGTACAAAGCCCTGAAGTGTGTTAGACATAAGCCAGAAACCTCTCTCCTTTGTTATATCTTATGAGTCTGTTAGGTTTTTTTAAAAAAAAAAATCTGTCTTTTTTGCTATGCTTGTTCTCTCCTACTACTTGAAAAATAGAATTTTTGAAAAGAGAATTATTGTGAAATTGTCTTTTTATATTATGTCTGCTACCAAAGACTTAAGAAATCCAGAGGAAAACAGGCAAAATGCTTTGCTTATTAGTAGGCTCACCCCTGTGTTCCTGAAGTTGCCTAACTTGCAGAATTAGGAAAATGCTTATAAACATCACACCACTGTTGACATTGAACACTGCATAGCTAGAAAGAAAAGGATACATGTATTTTTTTCCCCATTTGCTATTTCAATAGTGTAAGTCGCAGTGGCAAATGAAAATACAATTGGATCTCAAGTGAATGGCCAGAAACACCGTATATTTTATGAAATATGGCAGCATAATGAATAAGAGGTAAAAAAAAAAAATGTCCTGGCTTTCAAGTCCTGATGGTTGTGATGTGATTGAATCATAGTGCATTCTGTTTGATGTCTCGGCTTTGCTATTCAGATGCACGGCAAAGCATGTGCCTCGTCCTTGCTGCAAAGTGCACCTGGCAACCCGGCACGGATGGAGTTTGTTTTTCCTCCACCTGCAGAAAACATATACACACATATATGTATACACGCACACATATACATGCCGAGTAGATTTTAAGTAGGGAAATTTTAATTCTCCTAATTGTGGTCACTTTCCCACATAAGGAAAGCTATCAGTCAGGTATAAAAGCAACTGCTCTGGATATGAAGGAATTTGACAATTTTGTTGTAGTTCCTAGCCTGGCAGGTGGTAATAATGCCTATGCCAGCACTGTCAAAATATGAAAATTAAAGTGACGATGGGTTTTAATGAAATCCATTTGACAAATATAATTAAGGTGTTTTAATATGAAGTCCTGTAATAAAGACTACCGGTGGACTCCCTGAGGTCCTGACTAATTGTGTAGATTGCTTTTAAGCTTTGAATAGTTTTATTGGATAATGAACTGTTAAGAAGTGTTAGATCTTTCTTAAGCAGAATTTGGTTTGAAAAAGAAGAGGAGAGACAGGCCTGAGGTGTGGCATTTTAAACATAATTAGAGGAGAGATTTAAGTTAGCATCTTTGATCTTGCTGTCAGTTTTTGATTAGAGCTGTAAATGCTTTAATCAAGTGTAGTGTAGTCATTACATTTCTAACTGTTTTTTAAACTGCGAAATTACTGAGACATTGACATCAATTTTAACACATTCTGAAAATTTGCAGCAGGATTGGGTTTCTGTACTGAACGCTTGCATTAGAATATCATATTATACTGACTTACCAGCCTTAAACACAATGGCAAAATTATACTGTGAGAAGAAGTCATTTTGGTTCCATCTTACTAGGACACAACATAACAGTACAATGGCCAGGATTTGTTGCACTTTCTAGGAATGTGCGAGTTGAAAGCACTCTTGTGAACATATTCTGTAAAAAATATATACATTACAAAATAACCTCAAACTAGTCAATAAATGTTTTTAGCTTTCACTTTTTACAGAACCATTGTTTGCCTAATAGCTGTCAGTGATTTTTATGTCATATTTGGTTTTATATTGCCATGCATGGTTCATGGGAAGCTTCAGTAAATATTTGTTGCATGAATGAGGAATCAGTTTCCCATAGCTGAGTATATTCCATATCCTGTTTGAATTCTTTTCCCAGAACACCAGTACATCATAAATAAGTGAACTGTGAAGAAAAATGCATTCCTCTTCCCTTCCACCACCTGTTTTAGCCAGTTTTTCATTATAGGATGTAAATAGGCACATGTTTGGTATTTGTGGTTAGTTAAAATGATGAGTTAGGCCAGGGCTTTGTGTAGCTCTCCTTGGTAGAAATCCCTGACCTTTCAGCCACAGGAACAGAAGTGATAAGCCCATTTTAAGGAGCCATGCCCCAGGGCCATTCACTGAACAAATACATAGTCCATTCTAATTACCTGCTCTTGTACTTTCTTCTTGTATATCATGTGTTCCATGGGACATGAAATGAGGAGTTAAGTCTAGATTCCAGTCCAAGCTCTGGCTGATAGGCCAATTAGAAGCATCACTTCTTTTTAGACAATCTATTTCCAATCTTGAGTGGAATAAATAACTTCCCAGTCCCTCCCAATTCCACAATTCTCCCTACTGTCATCACCTTTTTAGTCAAGATGTCTGGTAATGTTATCCTTTTTGCTTTTCTTTGTAGTCTTTTATTTCATATGATCCTTCTTCCACCTTGCATTCACCTATCTAGCTGGGAAGAGTATATTATATTATATGCCAAGGATTAAATGGAAAAGACAAATAGCAATATACTTCTTTTCGGTTACTTGATGCAAGTATGTTCCCAGGAAATTAGGAGTGAGTAAGGAAGGTAGGTGTTTAAGTTACCTTCATGTTGCTGGAGCAAAGCACCTGACCAAGAGCAGCTTGTGGGAGAGAAAGGTTTATTCTGGTTTATAGACTTGAGGGGAAGCTCCATGATGGCAGAATACGTGGTATGAGCAGAAACTGGACATCACCTCCTGGCCAACATCAGGTAGACAACAACAGCAGGAGTGTGCCAAATACTGGCAAGGGGAAGCTGGCTGAAATACCCATAAACCCATCCTAACAACACACTCCCTCCGACAAGGTTCCAATTCCCAAATTGCCATCAGCTGTGGATCAAGCATTCAGAACACATGAGTTTAATTGGGCTGGAGAGATAGTTCAGTGGTTAAGGTACTTTCCTGAAAAGCATAAGGAGCTGGGTTCAATTCCCCAGTACCCATGTAAACCAGAAGCAGAACACATGAATTTATAGGGGACATCTAAATTAAACCACCACAGGAGGGAAGTATCACCATACAGTTCCATTTATGTGCCACTTGATAGATATATGTCAGTAAGCTTAGTAGCTGGACCAAATGCCTTTCAGCACATATACATGTATATACTGCTAGAAATGGAATCTTTCCTGTAAGATATCTAAACACCTGTCACATAATTTTGGATTCAGATCTGAATGATGTGCACTCAGAAGCTGTGTGGAAAGAAAGGAAAATACCTGAAGCATCGTGTTCAAAGAGTTAGAGAACGCAGAGGCATATAGAAGAGGGTCAGTCATAGGTGTGTCAGCAGACACTCATATCTTAAGTTACTTCATTACATGTCAGTTTCACTGTTAGGCCGATCAGAGGGAGTCAGGAAATGTGGATTCTCAGAGACTAAGAGGATGAAGCAGATTTCTGGAGAAAACCATGTTTTCATGCTGGCTGCTCCATCGCATTTGATAACATCTGCCATTTGTAATTTGTACCATGTCTTACGCTTTGTTTTAATGGTGACTTTGGTGTCATTCCACCCCACCTGAGCAGGAGCTGCTAGACACTGGCACCATGCATGGTCCTTCTCAGCCTTCACAGAGCCTGCCACATAGTTGGCTCTCAAGAATACTTTATTGACTTGGATTCTGGCCCTATCTGTGAGCTACATTTTACCTCCACAAACAAGGTTATTCTTTCCGGGAGAGTTCATTCTCATCAAGTTTCCAAGAAAAACCAGTTACAGAATCCATGGAATAAATAATAATGAACTCAAAACTTTTTCTTTTATTTCTATAGGCAAATTACAAAATGCCAGCCTCCACACTAAAGAAAATTAAAATTTCCAACAAGACCATGGCAATTTGCACTTTTCATTGTTCAGTATCTCGTGATGAAAGACCTGTAGAGCAGGGAGGGATTGCTAGTTGTGATCTCTTCTGAATCCATAGATATAATCAGAGACAGTCTACTTATAAAATCATCAACACACTATTTCCCACAGCACTAGGTGTTCTTTTGAAGTTGCTCATACCAAGCTCTGACCTCATTTCTCAAGATATATCCACATTTTCTAAAAAGGAAATTTTGGCAAATCAAACACAGCACCAACATGCATGATAGTTTTGCATGTTGCTTTGCGTTTAACACTAAGGACATCTGTAAGGTACAGGATGATATCTATATCATATAGTGTCAACTGGCATTTTATTAAAGTTGTCAATAACAGAAGTATATTTCACCCATAGTTTATAAATAGTGTTATCATGTAGAATAAATAGTATCTCTCATAGAATACTTTATGAAACATTTACACGTAGTCTGCATTGTTTTTAAAAGGAACACTGAGATTATACATAAGTTACAGTTTACAGTTATTTGGCAACTTGCTGTGTGAAGTCCAGATGATATTTCTCCTCCATTGGAATTAGGGCATAAAAGTAAGAGGAGATCTAAGAACTGACATGAACAGTATTCACCTTCATTTTTTCGTGCTCTTTCTCTTGCTCACACTGAAAAGTGAGAGGCAATGGATTGTCTTACTGAATCTACCTCCATGAAGCTAATTTTCCTAACCTTGTCAGAAGATGCCATTTACTGTGTGCAAGACAGTCCTAGGACATGATGTGCTTCCTGCATTGTTGGGTTTCTGAGAACAGGTCTGGTACTGCTAGACTCCTAAGTGAGGATCAAGATCATAAATATATTAAGTCATCTTCATGGTAAACCAACAAAGAAATTCATGAAAATGTAGCAGACAGTTCAAAAGAGAATCATTTTCCTGTGGTACCAGAGGATCAAGAACACTTATGAATTCATCTTGCCTTATTCCACTTCTTAAAGATTTGCTATAGTTATTCCTTTGGTGGGCGTTTTAAGCATTGTAGAAACTCAGAACTTTTTTTAATTATTATTAATTTCAGTGCTTTAAGCTTCAAACTTTGTAATATGCTTTTGTAAAAATCTGCCATTTTGCTTTCAAAGTAAGTTCAGTAAGAGATAAAAACCCTTGGATAGATTGCCTAGTTAACAGTCTCTTGGCATGAGTGAAATATATAATGAATTTGGGTTTTCAGTAGGAATAATACATACCTGTTAAATACTTTGTTTAGTCATCTATTAAGACGGAGACTTCTGGTCTTATTTATTGGATATATGGCAAATATTTGATTTTTTTTTCCTGGCTGTTTGAGGTGGGTTTTTGTTGCTGTTGTTAGGGTTTCAGTCATTTTTCTTGCACCCGAAGAGGAGAATGGGATTTGCCAGTGATAAATGGGGAAGTTGACTAGCTAACTAATAAAGATTTGTCTTAATCAAGTATGATTTGTCAGAACAGGAGCGCACTGGGGTCAGGGCGCACGCAATGAATTATACAGCATTCACAGGAGGAAAGGACCCGGCAAGAGACCTCATAAATATGCTGCCATTACCCACTGCTAATTCGTATTCAAAGAGTGTGCTGCACGGTCGGCTTCTGGGCTGCTGAGCTGTTCACCAGCTGCCTGAGCTTGCTGTTTGCACCAAAAAGGAAGTTCTCATTCTGTGTTGCTATCACCTGGGTTCTCAAGGCAAATCAGCCCCAAAACTGAATGAGTACCAGTAATCTGAAGTGTGGCTTATTACATTATGTCTGGTTACTATTAAGGCCTACCATGGGCTCTACATCATGCTGGGCACAGTGACAAGGTGCAGACTCCAAAGACACATTCTCTATCAGAAGAGGTTCCACATGTTTTCTCATGGTCACAGTATGTGTGACCTCCATGAACTCAAATGTGGCTACAATAGAAAAGCCATCCACCTTTACAAGAAACATGTCTTCTCAGTGCAGTCATTACGTTCAAAGAGCTCTTCCTAGCTAGGTGTGGTGGTACACGCCTTTAATCCTGGCACTTGGGAGGCAGAAGTAGGAGGATCACTGTGAGTTCAAGATCAGCCTGGGCTTCAATGAGACTCCATCTTGAAAACAAAATAAAAAGTAGTTATTTCTGAGCTGGGAGATAGCTCAATGGCTAATGTGTTAGTCATGCATGCAAGGGTGAGTATTGGAGTCAGGATCCCGAGAACCCTCATAAGAGCCCGAAGCTATAATGGGCAGGTGTCTACTCTCAGTGCACATATAGCAAGATGGGAGGCAGAGACAGGAGAATTTCCCAGAAGCCCATTAGGAAACTCAGTGGTGAACACCAAGAATGAGGATCCTACCTCAAACCAGGTGGAGGGTAAGAACCACCCCTGAGAGCCATCTTCTAACATTGACACGTGTGCCATGGCCCATGTGCGGCTTCACTCACGCCCACACAAAGAGCTCTTTCTGTTGACTGAAGTTTGGCCTGTGTTAAACACATAGACAGTATTTTTTGTGTTTCTGTCAGGCTTGACTTTTCTAACCTACAATTCACGGTATTCTCATTTGTTTAGATGACTAATTGCTTTGATAGGTTAAATAGCTCTCTGTCTCAGTCTTTATTTTATTAATTACTTTTTTTGTTTGAAGAGGTTATTGTTTCCTCTCTTTATATTGAACAGTTTTAAATACAGCACAGAGGCTGAGCCCACACTCAAGGCCAGCTGATCTGCTACGTGCATCTGGGGCTGGGAAGCTGTCCTAGGCCTCAGAATGTCACCTTGGGGAGCAGTTTTGTCACCAGAGTTTTCCTTTATGCTTAAGTGACCTACTAGGTAGTTTGAGGATGAAACTCTAATGATGACAGAACAGATTGTAATATCTCAGTGTCCTAACTGGATAGGGAAGATACTGGCCTGTGTCTCTTGATGGACTAGCCACCCCAGTCATCCCTTATGGCGAAATTAAAAGTCTCCCCATTAATGATTACATAAACTTTGACACTGAGCATATACTTATTGCTTTATCAATTAGGATGCTCTGGCATGAAGGGTGAGTGTCCCCACAGGTTCATGTGCTAAATCTTGGTCGGGAGGGTGTCACTATTAGGAGGCATTGTCTCAGCAAGTGTGCAGTTTGTGTGTGTCACAAAAGCCACAAGGCACAAAATCCTAAAAAGGGAATTCAGGACTCCAAAGTTGAGGGTATAAGAGTTAGAGAAATACCTAGCTGAGCAAGAGAGGTGGGCCATGGTAATTGAGGCATCTGTACCTGAGAAAACCCACCTTTCTGTTCTTTCACGTAGAAAGGAATTCATTTTTTTTTATTTTAACTAGCACATCTGTCCTTGTATTTGATTTATAACATTGGGAAAAGACATATATTCTCAAGTTTTCTAATTTCTTACTTGTTTGCCTAACATGTGGCTGCATATCGCCAAACCAAAGTGCTCATGAAGTTAGCCATTGGTGGTCTGGCAAAAGCAAAGTACATACCAATGACCAGCGCCAACTGCATAGAGCTAAGTAGCAGGTTTTAAGTACTGGCCAGCATTGGGTAAATCACTTAACCTTCCTGAGCCTCAAATGCTTTGTCTTTAAGTGAGGTTAGCAATCGACTTCATGTGATGGTTAGGAAGATTCTGCATAGTCTTCACTACACACTAAGTATAAAATGAAGCAATGGATATAACAGTAGTTTAAAATTTTTAAATTGAACTTTTCCTGAGAGAAACATTCATTGCAGTATTTTATACATAGCCTGTAGGCAATAAACTTTCATTACATGTGTGTGTGTGTGTGTTTATATAAAATTAATAAACTAATTTTATACTGTCTACAAGTTTAAACCCTACATCTTCCCCAACCCCCACCCCTATATCCATCCCAACTTGAATTCTATACAGAATTTTGTAAAAGACTGTTTTAGTGGTTCCCTAATGGAATCTTTTCAGATAAATTAAAAATTCTCTTAGAATTATGCTAATAAGTTCAGTATAGAGCCTTGCTGATGAAGTCTAATAAATTATCTGTTGTATCTAGAAACAATAGTGGCTTTGTTTCATTCTGTCTTTTAAAACTCCCAATGTCACTGTGTTTGCTAAGAAACGAAAACAATAGTAAACTTTTTTGAAAGGAGTTTTACTAAAACAGTCTTAAGTGCATATTTGGACCACCCTGAGGTTGTGCTGTGATTTTACTTTACAAAGCTGCATAATTCTCTTGTGGACTTCACCTGCTGTTGACCAATAATGGCCATGTGTTGAGCTAGAGTCTCAAAATCCATGTTTACTTAGTGCTTCTTGAATGTCGTGAGGGCGTCAGTAGAAGGTGATTGTTAGTTTCCTCGTATCTCTCTTGGGGTGGTGGAGAGAAGAGTGATGTGGTCCTAGTTGGGACCTGTGGCTATACACATGTTGCAAGTTTAGAGAAGACAGTAAGATCACACCTCCTTCAAGTGCGACTAAAATAGACCATAAAGTCACTCATTCCCTTTTTATTATTTTGTCCACTTAATCACTAGTTCCTTTGTCCTGAATTTTGTTCATTTTCACCTCTCAGAATGTCAGTGTCTAAGATGTAAGGCTCTTTTGCTGTAGACTTTTTCAGAAATAAAAAATGTCTCCACCTTTTTGTCTGCTTTATGATGTAGCACAAATTCTCTGACATTTTAGGATTATACTAATTTACATGTGCTCGCATGAGTGTGTGGGCATGTGTGTGTGTGTATAAACTTTATTTACAAAAACAGAATGCAGGTATATTTGACCTTATAGCCTTAGCTTGACAACTTTAACAACAGAACAATATTTTATGGAAATTAGAAATTGTGGATATGAGGCCCAGAATATGTGTTTTTTTTTTAACTATTCCTATATTTTAAATTTATTTTTATCAAGAATATGCTTTTTATGGACAAATTATGTGTTGGTACCATCATCTTCCTCCTTCCTGCCCCTAATCCACTGAGGGCCCACCTAAGTGGGGTTGCTGGTATTGCCCATGGGGTCCTGGGTTTTGTGTTGTGAAAGCAGAAGTCAGTCACTGGTGGGGGGGGAGAATGCCTCTGGGCATGCCCCCCCCCCCCCCCGACCTGTGGCTCTTACAACCTTTCCACCCCCTCTTCTGCAAAATTCCCTGAGCCGTGGTGGGCATGTTTTAAATCTACTTCAGTCTTAAGCTCTCGGGAGCTTCTGGACTTCTGCTTTGGTGTGTGTTAAGTATCCTCAGCGTCTGTCTCGGCCGCCCTGGTGCAGGTTGTCAGGCTCACCTGAGGCGGCGCTCTTGCTCATCTCGCCAAATCCCCTGTGGTTTCACCTGGGCCTTGGCTGAAGTGGAAGGCGTGGTTTATCTCCCTGGATCTCATTATCTTCTGAAAAAGAAAAACAAATTGTCCTATGGAGATTGAAGTCAGCATAGATAAGTGAGATAATCATTGTTAATTTACAGAGGTTTTGATGGATGTAGCCCCACTTTGACCAAAGACTAGTGGGAAGTTGCCATTGGAGACTATAGTCTTCATGTTCATGGGATTCTGACTTAGTTCCCAGTTCCAGCCATGGGTTCCTTTCTACTGAGCCAATATCTTTATCCAATTAGAAAGTCATTGGTGGGCTGGAGAGATGGCTTAGCAGTTAAGGGCTTGCCTGTGATGTCTAAGTACCCCAGTTAGAGGCTCAATTCCCCAGGACCCACGTTAGCCAGATGCACAAGGGGGCGCACGAGTCTGAAGTTCGTTTGCAAGTGGCTGGAGGCCCTAGCGTGCCCATTCTCTCTCTCTCTCTCTCTCTCTCTCTCTCTCTCTCTCTCTCTCTCTCTCTCTCTCTCTCTGCCTCTTTCTCTCTGTCACTCTCAAATAAATAAATAAAAATACCAAAAATAATTTTTTTAAAAAAATAAAGTCATTGGTTATCCACCAAGGCTGTGGACCACCATTGCACAGGTGTGTATGTGCATATGAGTAGCAGTGACCTCTGCTTGCTCACAACCTTGTTGGTCATTTTCAGCGCTAAATGAGCTAGCCAGCTGGGGACTGGCTCCCTTCTGAATTTCAGCCAGGTTATTCTATGTTCTGTGTCAGCAGCACGTGGTGTCTTCAGCAATAGGGTCTTAGCTTTTATATTAGACAGGTAATCAGGTGCTTTGACAGAAGCCTGTCTTGTTTTGGGGACTTTGTGGGTCTCTCTGATCAACAGCTCAATATGGTTAGCAACCAATTTCTGGTACTGGGGGCTATAGGCCAGAGCCAAATATTTTAAGGTTAGGCTTCATCCCACCCTCTCCAGGGCCCTTCTTACCAGTTGATCCTCCCTGGATTCCTGTTGAGTGTTATATCTTTTAGTCCTCTATCAAAGAGAAAGTTTTCCATGACACCAGTTCATTTAGGGTTTAGTTTTGTGTTTATTTCTCCCCAACCTCCCACATCCCTTCCCACGACCTTTTCATCCCTATTGTTTTAATAATCTGCTCAACTTTTATTTATTGGTATTCTATGTATAATTTTTATCTCCCACAAAAAAAAATCTCTGAATAGAAAACCCAGTGAGTATGTGAGACATCTCTATCACACCCTCCAAAGCTCAAGGACCACTGTGGAAGTGATGGCAGAAAAAAAATGTAAAAGCTGAAGGAAGAGAAGGAACGCTTACACTACTGTCTTCCAGATACAAGGTGGCCATGACATTCACGACCTCACAGTAGCTAATGCTGCCTGCGCAAGCTATGCATAACAGGAGGGGAGAAAATGATGACATCAAAGTAGATGAGAAACTAATTGGAAAGAAGGGATTCAGTAGAGGGGGGGTTGGGAGGGGAGAAGGGAAGGTGGCAAGAGGGGAATTGACCATGATCTGTACATAAGGAAGTTGTCAATAAAAAGTTAAAGGGGAAAAAAGGCATGTGCCTTTAATCCCAGCACTGAGAAGGCAGGGGTAAGAGGATTTCTGTGAGTTCCAGGCCAGTTTAGGACTACACAGTGATGCCAGATTATCCTGGGCTAGAGTGAGACCCCACCTTGAAAAAAAAAAGTTTGTTTAAAAAGTTTAAAAAGATGGGTGTGGTGGCACACACCTTTCTTTAATCTCAGCACCCCAAGGCAGAGATAGGAGGATCACTGTGAATTCCAGGCCAGGTCAGCTTGGGCTACACTGAGGCCCTACCTCAAAAAACAAAAAAACAGTGAATATACCAGAAACAGAAGAAAAAAAAAATCACCCAAGGTAGACAGAAACAAAAGTAGAGGAGGTGTGAGAGAGAGAGAGAGAGATTGAGAGAGAGAGAGAGAGAGAGAAGAGAGGAGCTGTATGAAGAACTCCTAGATTATTTTGGCAATCAAAAATTAAACTACTCTCCCAGAGATTCCTAGGTGTTGTATGGCAAGTTCCTCTAAACTGAAAGCAGCAAACAACCGTTACTAGCTTTATTAAAAGTAGCTAGAACAACTCAGTAGAGATTTCTTAACATTAGGCCTGCTGACATCCCACATAGAAAGAAGGCCATAAGAAGGTCTCCAGACACCTTCACCTGAGATCTTAGGAGCCCATGTGCCTCGGGGGGGGGGGGGGGGGGAGGAGAGGCAGAGGGACAGATTAAGGGACTATGACCTAAGCAGCTATTTGGGGTCTCCATTGCTGTAAGTAATCCCTCACACTGAGACTGAGGGAAGAGCATCTGCAAGAGAAATCCTGACACGGACGTGCTGTCTATGATAGGATGAGACTTCTTGGTGGTATAGCTGCTTTGAGGGCTCCGTGTTCTTATAAGTAACCCCTCACCCTGTGACTAACCCCATTAAACACCTCTGCTCACCAAAACTGCTTTATGTTATCTTATTTTTTGTTTCTTTGAGACAGAATGTGTGTGTCAGGACCTCCAGCCACTGCAAACAATCTCCAGACACATGTGCCACCCTGTGCATCTGGCTTACATAGGTCCTAGGGAATCAAACCTGGGTCCTTTGGCTTTGCAGGCAAGCACCTTAACTGCTAAGTCATCTCTCCAGTTCAGCAAAACTGGTTTTGGAGCAATAAGACTTTGGTCTGCCATCTGTTGTCATTTGTGGGGTAAATAGACATGTATTCACATCTCCCTAGGAAAAAGGGTTCACGCTACACTAAGATTCCCACAGAGAAGAATATTGGATTGTGAGGCATAAATAAAAATGTTTTTAATTAGGAGAGAATAAAGTTTGGTGGTGGTTTTTGAATGAGATGACCTAAAAATAGCAAATCCTGTTCATGAAATTCACTTGACAAAAGCAGTATGGAAAACTACTTGTTTCCACATTTCTTTCTTTTTTTTTTTTAATTTATTTTTATTAGCTATGGACATACTTAGTATGTAAACAACAAATGTTGGTACCATCGTTTCCCTCATCCCTTTTCTGAACAGGCCTTCCTCGTTGGGGATGCAGGTCATCCCTATGGGGGAGAGACAATATCTCTGTGCAAAATGTCCCTACTTGTAGCTCTAACAATTTTTCCGCCCCCTCTTCCTCAACATTCCCTGAGTCATGTTGGGAGAATTTTAAGTCTACTTCAATGCTGAGCACTTAGGAGTCTCTGGATCTCTGCTTTGGTAGGTGTGGAGTGTCCTCAGTGTCTATCTCCTTCACCCTTGTGCTGATATCAGCTTCACTAAGAAAGCAGCAGTCTTGCTTATTCCTCTAGTTCCTCTGTGGTTTCAGCTGGGGTTGGGGTGGAGTACACTGGGTTGTTTATCTCCTCAGGTCCAGCTCCCATCTGAAAAAGAGAAGCAGATTCTCCAATAGAGAGTGAAGTCAGCACCAGTTAAATGGGATAACCATTATTAATTTAGAGAGAATTTAAAGGGTATAGACCCTCTTATAGTCCAAGATTAGTGGGAGCTTGACATTAAAAAACAAAATTGTTATCTGGATATGATTTTAACTTGTTTCTCAGTTCCAGAAATTGTTTCCTTTCTACTGAGTGGATCCGTTAGCTAATCCAAGAGCAGTTGGTTACCCACCAAGGCTGTGTGCCACCTTTGCATTTGTGTGAGCAACGCATCAGGTTGTTTGCTTCTGAGTCACTTAGACTTCAACTTGCTCAGACAGATGTTGGCCACCTTCCCCCAGTAGCTCATGTAACACCTTCTAGCACTAGATGGGTTAACTGTCTGGGGACTGGCTCTCTTCCAGATTCCAACCAGTTCTCTCCATGGTCCATGCCAACAGTGTATGGTGTCCTCAGCAGTAGGGTCTTACCATTAACCTCTGGTGGGTAATCATATGCTCTGACAGAAGTCTATCTTGTTTGTTTTGGGAAACCTTGTAGGTCTTTCCAATCAAAAGCTCATTGTGGATGTTAACCACATCTCAGTACAGGGAATTACAGGCAAGCACAAGGGAAAAGAAAAAAGAAAAAGACAGACCAAAAAAAAAAAAAAAAAAAGGAGAAATTTAAAGGTTAGGCTTCAACTCACCCTCTCCAGGGCCCTTTGATTTAGGTGCTCCCCCTAAGGTCCTGTTCAGGTTTCAAACTATTAGTCTAACTTCCAGGATATAGCATTCTATGGTACCAGTTCAATTTGGGTTCAGTTTTGTGCCCCCCCCACACACACACCCTTCCCCTTCCTTCAGTCCCTACCCTCCCTATTGTCCAAGACTTGAGATGCTGTTCAGATATGCCAGCAATGTGACCTGATCCAGGTTAGGAACCATGGATGAGTGATACCATTCGACAATTGTCTTTCTGTGATTATGTGAGTTCGCTTCGTATGATCTGTTCCTTGTTGACCATTTTTCTACAAATTTCATCATGTCATTTTTTTCTTACTCCTGAGTAGAATTTCACTGTGTAGATATACCACATCTTGGTTCGCTATTCATCCAATGATGGGCACCTGGGTTGATTCCAGTTCTTAGCTAATATGAATTGAGCAGCTATAATAAACATGGTTGAGCAAATATTTTCCCTGTTTCTTAAGTAAATCTCATTCTTGCCAAGTCACCTGGGTGCTACAATCAAAGAAGTGCCAGGGACATCAAAAGGTGGGGCCTCCCATGTGACTTGTAGTAATGTAAAACAGTCTCGGTGTTGCAGCTATGGGAGAGGCTTACAGTTCCTTAAAAAGTTAATCTCGGGCTGCAGAGATGGCTTAGTGGTTAAGGTGCTGGCCTGCAAAGCCAAAGGACCCAGGTTTGATTCCCCAGGACCCACATAAGCCAGATTTACAAGGTGGAGCATGCATCTGGAGTTTGCAAAGACTGAAGGCCATGAAGTGCCCATTCTCTCTCTCTCTTTCTCTCTTCCTCCCTCCCTCCCTCTCCCTCTCTCTCCCTCTCTCTTAAATAAATAAATAAAAACATTTTTTTAAAAAGTTAATCTCAGATTCCCTACATAAACCAGCCAGCAATCCACCCCTAGGCTTCTACCCAAGAACTAAAAACAAATTTTCAACCAAATACCCATTTAAGACTATTCATGTCAACACTGTTCATAACACCTGAAAGGTAGAAATGTACACATATCTGTCAGTGTATGAGTGACCAACAAAATATCGTGTGTCTGTGCACTGAAGTATTCAGCCAAAGATGGTGCATGGTGTGATATGGATCAGTCTTGAAAACATTAAGCTGAGTGAAAGAAGCAAGAAACAAAAGGCTGTATATTGTTTGATTTCTTTATATCATATATTCAGAGGAGGCAAATTCACAGAGACAGAAAATTAAGTAGTTGATAGCTACTAGCTGCTAAGGGAGAGGAAAATAGAGAATGACTGCTTAATGGGTATGGGGTCTCCTCTGAGTTACAAAAATGGTCTGAGGGCTAGAGAGATGGCTTAGTGTTTAAGCGCTTGCCTGTGAAGCCTAAGGACCCTGGTTCGAGGCTCAATTCCCCAGGATCCACGTTATCCAGATGCATAAGAGGGCGCACATATCTGGAGTTTGTTTGCAGTGACTGGGGGCCCTGGCACCCATTTTCTCTCTCTCTCTCTCTCTCTCTGTCTGTCACTCTCAAATAAATAAAGAAAGAAAGAACAAAAAAATTTTTTTAATCGTCTGGAACTAGAGATCGGTGGTGGATACACAGCACGTGACTGTGGTAACTGCTGCCAAATTTTATATTTTAAAATAGTTACTTTATGCTATGTAATTTTTACCACAATAAATATTGTTAATAGCTCTCTGTGACTTACTTTCCAAGTTATACCTATAGTTTATATTTTTTAAAAATGATGTGATCTCCGTACTTTTAAGCGTTGAAAGCTGAGGATTGCAGGTGGTAGGTGTTATTCATGTGTTGACACTGTGGCCATGCAAATCAGGAAAGAAGGTTCCCTTACTGTGGTCCCCTTTCTCCTTTAGCTTGAAGGCACGGTAGAAACGAAGTTAAGATGAGAAAACAAGGACTTCATCAGGAAGAAGCATCAGAAGCCAGAAGTTCTAGTTTTCATTCTTGAGGCCTGTTTCCATTCCAGAACACTGGATAAAGTGTCTTCCTTTTGAGTTCTCTGTGTCCTATTCTGGGTGTGTATGACACCTGTGTGTTCCCATGAGAGAAAGATGAAGAGAAGGAAGGGAAAGAGGGAGGGAAAGAAAGAGTAAGAGCAAAGGAAGAAGGGAGGGGAAGAAAGAAGGAAGTGTGAATATTGTCTCCTAATTATTTGCTTTTCTCATCAACAATGATGAATTCAGGGTCTAGAAATGTAACTCAGTGGAAGCGTGCTTGCCAAGCGTGCATGAAGTCCCCAGCACTGAAAATACTTACACTCATGCACACATACCTGCGTAGATATGATGCATATATAAACACACAAATAGCCAGTACTAGATTTGTTTCTCTCTGCTGACTTACTTGCTAAGAACAAAAGATTCACTTGCCATTATGGATAGGGCCAGAGAAAGAGTCAAAGGAATGGGCCTTGTGGTGGTTTGATTCAGGTGCCCCCATAAATTTAGGTGTTCTGAATACTAGGTTCCCAGCTGATGGAGATTTGGGAATCAATGCCTCCTGGAGGGAGTATATTCTTGGGGGTGGGTTTATGGGTGTTTTAGCCAGTTTCCCCTTACCAGTGTTTGGCACACTCTCCTGTTGCTATTGTCCACCTGATGTTGGCCAGGGGGTGATGTCCACCCTGCTCATGCAATCATTTTGCTTGGCTTCGTGGAGCCTCCCCTCAAGCCTGTAAGCCAAAATAAACCTCTTTTTCCCAAAAGCTGCTCTTGGTTGGGTGATTTCTGCCAGCAATGGGAATCTGACTGTAACAGGCCTGTTATAGTAGTATATTTGTCTATATAAGAATCCACCACTCTGATTTGTTTTTGTCTTTGTTCTTTATCTTTTTCTTTCTTTCTTTCTTTCTTTCTTTCTTTCTTTCTTTCTTTCTTTCTTTCTTTCTTTCTTTCTTTCTGGTGTGTTTTTGTTTTTTAGGCAAGGTCTCATGCTAGCCCAGGCTGACTTAGAACTTACACTGTAGTCCAGGCTGGACTCAAACTCTTGACCATCCTCTTATGTCAGCTTCCTGAGTACTTGGACTGAAGTAATGTGCCATTACACCTGGCCACACCTCATTTTTGAAAAGAACAAAGATATGCAGAGGTCTAAATAAGAAACCTAGTTATTCCAGGACTTTTTGTTCATTACATAATTTCTGGGAAACCAAAAGTTGGTGCAGTGAAGGCCATGGAATCACAGTTTACTTCCCTGCAGCATCTGTAGTGCATGGATGGCAATGGTGGACTTGGCAAAGTATGGAGGCTGCCACCCTCTGTCTCTCTCCTACGTGTTTGCAAGGGTTTTCCTTTGACACTGATGATGGGTTGTTGTAGGTTTTTTGCATGTGTTTGTGGCATGTGTCTACATCTACCTGTGCATATTGTGACCATGGGGGGGGGGTTCACACTTGCGTGTATAGACCAAAGATGTGTCAGGCTCAGGATCGCTATCCACCTCCTTTGAGACAGGGCGTCTCATAGAACTGGAGATTAACTATTGGACTGGATTAGCCAGCAGGCTAACACTAGGGATCCCCCTGTCTCCACCTCCCAGCACTGGGATTACAATGCGGCATGCCATCCCCCGACATTCATGTGGGTTCTGGGAATTGAACATAGGTCCTCAAGCTTGCTTGGCAAACACTTTACCAGCTAAGCCATCTCCACAACCGTGCTGATGATGATTTTTGTGTGTGTATCAAGATGCTTTGCTATATACATTGTAATGTATTTTGAACAAAGCACTTTTAAATTCCTTTTCTCCCCCCCTTATTTTTAACTGCAGAGCTCACTGACTGGAGTCAGGACAGGCCATGATGGCATTCCTGTCAGTAATTAGCAGCATGATCTGGGTGATCTCTCCTCTCCCACAAACTCATCTGCTTCCCGTTTGCTCATCTGTGCAGTTACTTTTAGAACCTACATTTGCTCTAAAAATCGGTGATTCTGTTACAAATTTACAGAAGACTTAGCTGAATTTCTGGTCTATGAACAAAAAATGTCTGAGCCCCTGCATGTCTAGTTACTGCCTTTTATGGTGTCACATACTAAGACATAACCTGCTTCTCTAGGCATTTACAGTCTAGGGGAAGCAAGGCTCCAAGTCTTCCACAGCCAACAACAGACAAAAGACCAGGAGGAGATGGCAAGCTGGCCAGGACCTGACTCCTCTGAATAGGGCAGCCCCCACTTTCTGAGTCCGCCCAGTGGAAATGGGGACTCTGTGTACAAGATAGTCCACATTTCAACAAAAATGGAAGTCTTCCATGAAAAATAAGTCTCTTGTGGTAAACTAGTTTTTAAAAATGCTTAAAGTGGTATTTGATAGAAAACAAATGTGTTTACTGGACACATTAAGTCCTGAGGTCCACCCAGTAGTGACTTCTTGAATAAACAGACAATTAGAATGCTGTATGGTCAGTGACAGAAGTGTATGCAGAGTTCAGACAGTGATTAACTCAGCTCACAGTGATTTCTTTCTTTTTCTTTGTTTTTTTGTTGCATGTGTGTATGTGTGTATGTAATGTGGTATGTGTAGTTTGTATGTGGTGTAATGTGTGTGTGCATGTGTGTGTGTAATGTGGTATGTGTAGTTTGTATGTGGTGTAATGTGTGTGTGCATGTACAGTTTACATGTGGTGTAATGTGTGTATATGTGTAATGTGGTGTGTGTAGGGGTGTGTGTGTGTGTATGATGTATACATGTGTAATCACTCATGCAGTGCCCTATATGCTTTCCTGCTATGGCCAGAGCAGAACATGGGGTGTCCAGTTCCTCTGCTCTTCCATCTGTCCTTATTTTCTTATTTGAGCTGGCAGAGTATCTACAAGGTTGCCATCCTTTTTCATAAGCAGCAGTGATTCTAAGGTCTTTGCTGCCCTATAGGACTGGAGTGACAGATGCACCTGTTCATGCCCAGCTGTGTCTGTGGGTCCTGGGGATCAAATTCCAGGGGTCTCTGCAGCCTCCTCAGGCCCTCATGCATGCATAGGAAGTGCTCTTAATCACTGAGCCATCTCTACAGCCAGCCCTTATGATTTCTGAATAGGCCTTCTAATTACTTTCCAGCCACTTGTCAATACTTTTGTACTTTTTGTTTTTTGGTTTGTTTGTTTTACAATGAGGATTCATTTACCCTGTAGAGCTGGGTGACCCAGAACATGTCTCCCTTGTCTGTTAAGTAAGTACATGTTTGGTAAATTCCACAAGGGAGCCTTTGGAATGTGTTTTTGACAGTTTGCCCATTCAGGTTTTCTTTTCTTCTTCTTTTTTTTTAAGTACTTCATCTCCTGACTTTCACATTCTTTATTGACTTGTGAAAGGGGGATGTCCTTCCTGCTGTTCTGGCCTTGTTGCATAGAATAGCGTGGATTCGCTCTTATTTTTGAATGGAGCTGTAATTAATGTGGTTCTTTTTGTTGAGAAACCTCAATTTACATAGTACCTGCTCATTCCAGAGCATCATTGTTGGAAGTGTGCTTCATTGACTGATGTCTGAGAGCTCAGGGAATAGTGCTTGTCAATTATTCTCAGCAAACCAGGTAACTAAGAGGAGGCCCTGCTGCTGTGGCTTTGAGAAAAGTAACACTGATAATTTGTTTAATTGCTTCATAATACAGGTGAACATGTTAAAGCAAAATAGAATACCTTCTCAGCTGTTGAGGAAGTAATTTTAAATCACAGTTACTTTAAGATATGCATGCATACCCTAACCTACACCCCACCTGCTCTGTTGCTATTCTCTAGCGTGTACCTTGTGCTGGTGGCCCTGGGACAGCAGAGTAGAAGGAGGCCCAAATGTGTAGTCCCTGAGTCCTCCTGTCTTCCAGTCTAAGAGCCTCATTTTACTTTGAAGGAAGCTGAGACTCGGAGACAGGAAATACTTTTCCTATGGGTATCTCCAGCTCAGCACTTAGTTCATTTGAATACATTTTAAAGACACTGGAAATTTGCAGAGCACTGTAGAGATGGCACAGGAGCCAGGAAGCACCTGTAGCTACTAGCCCTTAAGAGGGGACAGGGCTGCTGAGGAACTGAACTTTTTTTTATTATATATATTTTTATTGGCAACTTCTGCACTTACAGACAACAAACCATACTATTTCCCTCCCTTCCCCTCCCCTGTCCTCCCCCACTTTCTCTTTCATAGCTCTGCTCTCCATCATATTCCCTCCCTCTGCCCATTAGTCTCTCTTTTAATTTGATGTCATCATCTTTTTCTCCTCTTACAAGGGTCTTGTGTGGGTATTCCTAGACACTGTGAGGTCTTGGATACCAAGGCCAGTTTCTGTCTGGACAGTTGTATACAGGGAGTGGTACTCTTCCTTTGGCTCTGACATTTTTTCCGCCAACTCTTTCACAATGGACCCTGAGCCTTGGAGGGTGTGAGATGTTTCAGTGCTGGACACTCCTCCATCCGTTCTTCTCAACACTGTGTTGCCTTTTGGGCCATCCCAGTGGTCATCACCATCTGAAAAGAGAAGTTTCTCTAAACAGAAGTGAGAGTAACATTAATATGTGAGTATGAATGTTAAGTGTAGTGATTTCAGGGCAATTTGGTGAAAATAATATATGGATTTATCCAGACAATAGCAGGCTTTATACCCCTAAGGCTCATGACCTCCCCTGCCATAGGCTTTTGATTAGGCTTTCAGTACCAGGCACATATTCCCCCCCATAGAGTGGGTCTTCAGTCCAATTAGAAAGTAGTTTGTTTCCCCCAGAGCAGACATGCCACTATTGCACTCATTCAGACATTTGGCCTGTCTGGCCAAACTTGAAGTTTCTAGTGTCCTCTGTTTTCACTGCTGATGACTTCCATCTCCCATAAGACTGCATACAGTGCAGCTTTTTCCAGCTTTCAGTTTGCTGGGCTATAGGGAGAAGGTTTTCTGCCCAGCACCAGCTTGATTACTCAGTAACTTTGCTGCTCAGGCATGTGATGTCTTCAGCAATAGGGTCTTACCATCTCTTTCTCATGGGGGAACCAAGGGCCTTGGCAATAGCCTATAGTGTTTTGAAGGCAACATAGACCTCCCCAGCCAACAAATCCCTGGGAGGTATCCCATCCCAGGCACTGAAAATTTTCTAGTAACAATCTATGGCTTCTGAATGTTCCATTGTTTTAAAATGTCTTATTCAGAATATCTTGAATTTTGATTGACCCCCCCCCCATCTTTCTTTTATGTAATATCTTCCCCTGACCTCACTTAGGCCTTTCCCCTCCCTGTAATCTGTTCTTCTACTTACATATATATAATACTATCCTCTTAAGACCTTCAGAAGAGGAGAGGGAATGTTGTAAGAATTGAATTTTTAACCTAATTTAATCAATTTGAATAGTCTCATGTGCTTAATAAGTACTGTCTTGGACAAAGAGGCCCAGAGATTACAGTCTCCATCCCAAAATTGTGAATAAGTATTAGGACACTTCACATATAACTGAGGGCTAGTTCACAGGACAATCATTCCTTGGTTTCCAATATCTACAAGGTTGGAGTGGATACTAAAGTGGCTTGTACAAAATGTTGCAGTGTTCACATAGAGCTGTACAATCCTCCCATGTGCTTTTAAGTCACACCTGTTACTTTTACTCCTTCATACAGTGGGAATGCTATGTGAGCAGTTGCTCTGCTGCATTGCTTAGGGAATAATGAGCAGAAAGCCATCTGTCCAGATGCACGTCAGCACAGACTGTCTTTCTGCTGATGATTCTGCTCTGCAGGTGCAGACCTGGATACTGTTCTTCTGTGCCTTAGTTCTTGTCCATTTGACCTTTGTGTAAGTTTCTGTGCTATTTTTTTTATGTTGAATGGTTAATTGTTTCTAAAGAATGTAACAAAACAGTCTTATACACAGATACAGGAGACCATCTAGTGCCATTTTCCTTCAGCCTGAAGAACTTCCTTTAACAATTTCCTTAGTTTTGTTCTGGTTGATAATTCTCTTGTTTTCAAGTTATCAAAAGTAAGCTATTTTACCTTTACTTTAAAAGGCCACATTTGCTGGATATGGACTAAGAGGGTTGTGGGTATCCCCCCACCGTTAGCACATTGGGATGGTATCCCATTGTCTTTCATTGTTTCCGATGAACATTCTGCTGCCTTCTTTCTGCAGTTGGCCTCCTGAGTATAATATATGTGCCCCTCCTGTCCCCCACTCCCCGACTCTGCTATTTTCCTTCCCTTTATTTTCAGGAATTTGACTGCTGACGATACGTAGTTGTGGCTTTCATTGCATTTCCCTTCCTCTGACTTGTTAAGCTTCTTTGTCTATAGTTGTTTTTTGAAATCCAATTTGGATAGCTTTGGCTCTTAGTTCTTCAAATATTTCTTTATCCCATTATGTTTCAATACTCTTTTTTACTGTGAATCAAATTACATGTGTATAAGGCCACCTCTTATTAACAGATGTATTGATGCTGTGTTCTTATTTTTAAACTTCTTTCCCTCCGGCTTGGATCCTATCTGTCAACATATCTTCATCATCAATGATCTTGTCTTCCATAATGAAGGCCATTTCATTTGGTCTATCCAGTTAAATTCGTATACTGTCATTTTTCATTCAATAATTTCATTCTCTTCCCTCCTAGAGTTTACATTATCTCTTGAAAAAAACCCATCTCTTCACTCATTATCTCTAACTTCTTTATCTGCTCACTGTCCCTATGTGGACCTATTGCTCTGTTTATACGCATGGCATATTCTCTGGGTTATTTTCTCCTTTATCCTGCTTTTCATGTCTGATAATTTTTTTTTACCTTTTAGATTTTTATTAGTAGTTCTCTGAAGAATCAAAATAGTTAGCAAATTATTTTAGATTCATCAAGACTGAATGTATATGTTTTGTATTTAGATCGTTAATGATGTACAACCTAATACAAAACAAACCAAAGAGACTGATTTCTACTACTAGGTGTTACTCATTGTGTCATCCTAAAGCAGGGCTGGAGGAGGCTGTTCAAGGAGGATGGGATTAGTGCTAGGTGACTAAATTATGGCTTGTTTTCTCACCCACTCAATGTGCTGGGAAAGGGTCACTGATTACTCAAACCGACAGCTTCCTAGAGCAGAAGCTCCAACACCCTGGACAGCAGAGGATTGTAGTCCAAGTCAAAAGACACAGTCTGGGCAGGGAAGCATGGGAATTGCCTGGCAGAAGAGGCAGACTTGGCTCCATGAGGAAAAGTGCATCCTTTGTACCTCAGAGATGTTACAGAACCAGTGTAACACTAGGAAACTCTTGGAGGGGAGGGGGTAGACCCTGGAAGAACCTTTTCACTTGCATTCAACTTGGGTTAGAGTTCAGTCTACCCCAAAGCAGCAGCACTGAGTCTGTGGCCCTCCCTTCTCTCCCCATTTCTCTTGGAGACCAGGCCATACAGCTCCCAGAAAGATCCAGGTATTCTTTCTGAAAGGCCAAGGTGGGAAGGACACTTCTCAAAATACAAATCTGTTTAATATGGAAGGGGTCAGGACAGGTCTGGGCATTCATATACCTTTATCTTCCTGTTATCTCCCCACCTCGGTCTGGGCTCACAGACACTGACAAGTAACAGTCTCCACCCCTGACCTTCGAACCCCCAAAAGAAAACTGGGAAGCATGTCCCTGCCCCCCCCACAGCTGAGCTGTGCAGGGCCTCCTGGGGATGGTGGTTCCATGGCAGGGCCTAGGCAGGGGCCTGATCTCAGCTGGCTCCAGCCCGGGTCATGAGGTCTTCCAAAGCATTGTCCTGGTCACTGTTGTGTAAAAGCAACACTTCCTTAATGTCTTTCAGTCCAAAGCCCATTTCCTTAAATTTGCTCACTAACTGAAGAAGCTCCATCATCTTTTCATCTTTTCTTCTGAACACTGGTGCATTTCCAGAGCCTCTTCCACTAACAGAGGGTCAAAGCCCTTCTCACAAAGCTGTCCATGTGCAAAGAGATAGTTGAGAATCTGCTCAGTATTCTCTCCTTTCTTCTTCATTGCTCTCAGAACACACTCATATGAGTAGCCGTTGTTGACCACGGTCTCCACACACTGCCACTCACTAGGGGACAGTGTCTGCAGTTCAGAATAGGCCTGGGAACAGCTGGACATGTTGGGCACTTGTGACACTGAGAAATTCAGAGGAGTGACAGTGGGACCTGTATTTGGAGGTGATGGTTCTTCTGAACACAGAGACAAGATAGGGAAGACATCTGGGAGGATGTCAGGGTTGGCACCTCTGTGCCACTGTCCAAGTTCAAAGCTGAAAGCCCACGAGTATGGTCCTCACTGAGCACACTGGCACTGCTTTGGAAGGAAGGCTTTAGGGAATTCCAGGACATGCTGCTTCGGGGGCAGGATGTGCTATGGAAAGTGCTCACCAGCTTGACTGTCTTCTGATTGCTGTCGTCAGAGTCAAGTTTAGGAAAGGATAGAGACTTGATACTGCTTACTGCAGGGATAGAGGGGAGGGGCACTTTGGAAGACAGCGACATCTTTCCACAGTCGCCCAACTGTGGTAAGGTTATAAAGCCACTGGGTTTGTGAAGAGGCTTGAAATCTAAGGTTTCCCGCTCCAAGGACGCCTACACCTCCTCATCCTGTATCACAGACCCAGAGTTTCCTCTGGGCAAGCTACTGTCCAGTAACTGAACCAGTAGGGGCCCAGAGGCTCCTACCAGAATGTTTCTCAGCTCCTCCTTCTCATCTATAGTTTTAAACTCCAGATTATCAAATGGGTCTTCTTCACACTCGAAGTCAGCAGGATTAAAATCTGCCTTCGTGTGGGGTGGGCTGAGAACCTTCTGTTTCGTGGCACTATTGCTGACCCGAGTTGGAGTGAGGATGTTGTTGTGCTGTAAGCTGGCAAGGATGGGGTTAATAGGAGGTGGCATTGCGGCTGTACTATGAGGCTTGGAGAAGCCCATGTTGCTGTCTCCCTCTGGGCCACTCTTAGAATTCACTGTAGCTTCTGCTTCAGCAGCCTTACGTCCTGTTTCTCGCTGGGCTTCTTGGATCTTCTTAATATCTTCAGCCCACTCAATGGTTTCTTTTCCAAGGAGAAGTCATACATGAAAATCTGTACCAACTTCTTAGAAGCCATTTAGAACCTGAAGGCCGCCGTCGCCCTGAAAGCCAAAAGGTGCTGGCGCCTGCTGGCCTCCCAGGCGCAATCCCCCGCTGCACTCCCGAGGCCCCTAGGGAGAACGAACGCCACCCCCTCCAACTCTACCCGCCCCGGGCCAGGCCGTCACCGTAGCCACCGCCAGTACCGCAGCCGTCATGTTGAAACCCTACATCCCCCCTCATGTCTGATAATTTGATAATATTCTCTGCAATGCATAGAGAAGAGTAGGGTCCGATGTGTGACATGTTGAGTTTATTTTCCTCTGACTGTACTATAGTCAGGTGTAGTGGGATAACGAATGACTAGATCCTCCTGAAAATCAAGCTGAGATGCTGCTGAGCTGAACCTTGGATTAGACTGGATTTATCTGGCCACCTTTCTCCCAACCTGTGTTGATGCTTTAAGGGAGGAAAAAAACAATCAGAGGCTTTGTAGGAGGATGATGACTTTGAAGCCAATCTGAGCTATGTAGCAAGACCTTGTCTCAAGATTTTAAAAAAGAAAATATTAGCATTTTATCTGTGAATCAGTTAATCTGTAGTTTCAGGAATGTTTTGGTCACACAAAGATGTAACTAACAGCGTGTGAAATACAGGCACCACAAGAATGTGGGGAAGACATGATTTCACTATCAGTCAACCCTTCTTCCTTTGTTTGGCATACTTGAAGGTTGAAGGAGAATTATCTGGCCAGGCAATTTGGTTTGGTGTGTTGCACTCACCTAAATCCCATTCTGTCCTGTAAGCCTATATGGTCCAGAAATTTGACTGGTGTCCTCTAGTCTGTGGATGGCACATACTCAGACCAGGCACTCACACGAGGTCTAAGAGTTGTCACAACTCTGCTCCCATAGGAAGGACTCATTTCTCTCTAGAATTAACCAAAGCATCTTAACATCTCCTGGACTTCCTCTTCCCCCAAAAGTTTAGTTGTTCTTTTGACTGGGTTTTTCCTCGTCTCTGTGGGAGTGGTCACTTGTGACCTTTGAGCATCCTAAGTGGAAGCAGAAGCTCCTCACATGTCTTGTTTCAGTCATGGGAGAGGGGTGGTGAAAGGGCTCTTTCCCGTGCCCCACCTCTCCTCTTCAGAATCCCCAAAGTTTCTCAAAGTTTCTTCAGTGCTGAGCTGACCTAGCCACCTGAAGCACGCTACCTGACTCAGTGCCAAAGAAGCCATACTCAGTGACAGTGACAGGTCAGCCACTCCCAGGACAGCTCCCTCCTGGGAAAGCTGTATATGACTTCCTTTGCTTTCCAAAATAGCATGCTTTCTCCACTTTCTTATATCCAGTGGCCAAAAGTTCCCAAGCTGTGTCCAAAATTCAGCACTTGAGATTGTTGGGAAATATCACTTCGTGTTCATCAGCTGTGTGGCTGGTATTCTGCTGTCAGTGCGTAACACATGCTTGATAAGTTTTGCAGTCTTGCTATGTCCTTCTGCACCTCACAAATGTCCCCACATGCAAGTAATGGACCAGTCATTGTGAATGCTTTTCTCCTGCTCCTGGAATTGCTGATGGAGTCCAAGTGTCATGAAATAACCTTATCTTCTCTTAGCAATTTAAGGAAATCTCAATTGGCTGCCTTCATTTTTTAAAATACTTTGCTGAAAACCACATCCGTAACAAATGTTGTAAAAAGAAAGTTAAATACAGTTGTGCTAAGGAATAATCAGTACTTTCTGGAGAGTGTACTGCTTTTAACATAATAGCTAAAATTTAAAAAAAAATACATATTTATGTAATGAATTTATCAACTGGAACATTTTGTAGTAAATTAAATAGGAAGTCCCTTCCTCTTCAACTAGGTTTATAACATGATTTTTCATAGGGAATATTTTTAATCTATTCATTTCCAACATACATGGCCAAATTTTTTCAAAGGCTCATTTGGGTCAGTCACATGTGGACGTATTTAGTTGGTCAGATGGTGTTGTATGTTATGAAGACAGAGCCACAATGCTGTCAGTGACCCATGCTCCTCGGAGAAAGTTTGCCTGTTAGGGATGCCGAATTGGTCCCTTAGAAATGCTTTGCTAAATTTGTTATCACCTCCTTCTCGGGTTCTATAGGGTATAGGGAACTGTTTAAATGAAGGATTGAAGTTGCAAAAATGTTAAACAATGACCCTATAAAAGTTTGTGCCCTTATAAAAGTGGAAGGGTGCGGATCAAGGACATGATTAATTCTGTATAATCATGAAAACAACTACAGACTTGAGTGGTTTACTCCCAGGACAATCCTAGGACCTCTGTGGAAAAGACAGAGTATAGGAAGGAACTCTTCCTTTTAGGAATTCATTTGTCAGGTCATACTGGCTTACAGTTGTAACATACAGAATCAGTTTTTATTTTCTTCTGTGATATCCATTGTTTCTTAACCTCAAGAAAAAAAAGTGGTCAACAAATATAGTATTTATAAAATTTATGATTTCTCAAATTGTATCAGCATATACAGTGGAGCTATCATATCAAATCTAAATCAGGTCTACAATTTCTAGACTTGATATGTCACATTTGTCTCTGGCTCAGGTCTGTGTGCTTGTGTTCTTCCTTTATGGTGTTTTTGGTGATGGTATGTTAAAATAGTTGAGGAAAGTAAGCCTAACAATGTGAGTAATTTTTAATGAAATACTCTTTAAATATTATGACCAATAATTTATATCAAAAAATTTATCACAAACGGGGGAGATTGCACAGTGGTAGAGTGCTCATCCTGCATAAGCGTGATGGCCCAAGAGGGTTTGGGACAGCCCATGCTGGAATCTCCAGAACCCACATAAACAGCTGACGTGGCCATGCAGGTCCGTAACCCCAGTCCTGCAAAGGGAGCAGAGACCAGGGAATTGCCAGGGCATGTGAAAATCACCAAACTCTGGTATAAGCAGACTATCACGCAAACCAGAATGGGCGGAAGAGCAATGGAGCAAGACATCCCATGAGGCCACATCAGTGAGTACCACCCCTCTTTTGCTGAGCACATGGGGCACACACATATGCATACACCATTCACATAACCACCCCTCCACACCATATTACATGACGTATACCTAAGCCAAACAAAAAACAAGCAATCCCCTCAAATTTTCCATCTTCTTTTGTTTGACACGTAATTTTTAAAACTTTCTCTACCTGTATTTTTTTTCATTCCATAAGAGGAATCATTTCTAATATATCTGTCCAGGAGTTTTATTTGTTAGAGCATTAGAATGTTAAGGTAGCAGGTAAGAAGTGAAAAAAGAATTTTCCCCAGCTAATGATGTAAGATCACAATGTGTGAACTAGTGCTATTATCTCTTCTCTTCACAGATGGGGGGTTACTTGGGCTATAAGACACTTCCAGAAAAGGAACGAGTTTGTGGGAGTTGTTTGTGACTCCAGGAAAAGCACAAACTCTTGACCTCTTGTTCCATTGATTTCTTCAGTAGCAGACTCTAGATCTTTTAGGAGGAGTCATTCCTCGATGAGCCTGGTAGAACTGAGGATCTGTCATCTCATTTCCGCTGTCACCTGCTCCAGTGCCACTCTTGGCAGACTTTCAAAGCACGAAAAGTCATACACCTTTCATTTGTTTTATTTTTCTTGTTACTTCATTCTTTTTTTTCTTCATTATTTCCATGAATACTCACTAAGATACTATGCTGGCCACGGACACATTAGCAATAGCCTATCCCATTTGTTTAAAATTACATATCATAATAGCATCAGTCTTGATAGAAGAATATTATATGTGTAGTATTTTGCTGAAATAATAACAGCGATGCTCACACATGTCAGAGTTTTTAGTTAAAAGTTAATAAAATTGCTATGTTATATTGATTAAAGGAACTAAATGTAACAATAAAAAGTATGACACAATTGAGCACTTCTAGTAGTTCTTAATGTAGAAAAAGAAAAATATTTAACTTTAGTTGCTTCCTTCATCATCTTTTGTTCTTGTGGAACTTCTCTGGGTACCATGTAGCTTATACAATTTCTCCTTAAGAATAAGTTGTATGAAATACATGAGAAGGAGTTCAAATAAGTCTAAAAAGAAGTACTTTGACTGGGAAGGTACGAGTCTGGGAAAGAAATTTTCAGAGTTTGTATGGTGTCAGAAATGTATGTATGGTAGGCATGTGCCCATACTTATTAGCTAGGTTTTTCTACCATGAAAGCACTGTACAGTCATTTCTGACCCTGCTGAAGCGTTAGTCCTGGTAGGTCTTCATGACTAGCATGGAAGATGCAGGGGTGCAGGTGCCACCTGTGCTGACCCGGCTGCATCCCTGGCACAGAGCAGAGACCCATCAATGATTTGCACGTGTATAGTCAGCTTCATGCTGCTGGGATGAACTTCCAAACCAGGCACAGTTATGGAGGAGGGTACTTCTTGACACCCACAGATAGAGGAAAGGGTCCATAATAGCAGAAAGAGCTGTCCGCCTTTCACAGGTCCTCATAGAGAAATGCCACCATCAGTGCCATGAGCAAACACACTACAGGAACTCAGCAGAACTCACATTGCTCTCTGCATAGTGGCTGGAATTCTAGATCTGCCCCCAAACACACCTTAGGGCTGGACCCTAGGATCTGCCCACAGTGACACCTCCTCCAGCCAAGTTACAAGTTTGAATACAACTCATGAATCTCTGGGGGACATCCCTCAAATTACCACAGTACCTAAGAGCTCCCACCTCTTGTTTAGGTTAGCTCATTTGACTACAGCCTCAGCTTGGTGAGAAATTTAGAACAGATGGGCCCTATGAATAAAGTTGCATTTCAAGAGGGGACTAAGATAAGATGAATCTTGAAGTCATTAGCCCATTGCTTTTTTTTTTTTTTCCTATCATGATCATTTAGTAAATGCCTATTGCTTTTTGTTTTTGTATTGGGCCACTCATTGCTCAGTATTTCAACTTAACTTTCCTATTGAACCCCTATAATTGCCCTATGACTTAGTGCTACCACTTTGTTTTGTTTTGGCTTGTGTATGTGCATGTAGTGTATGCATGTGTGTATGTAATATACGTGTGCTGCACAAATGTGTTTGAAGGCCAGAGGGACTATTGAGTGTCCTCTTTTCTTTTATCATTCTGTTTCCTTCAGATAGAGTCTGTCACTACACACAGAGCTACTGGTTTTTCTCTTTTCTTGGGGGCAGGGTTTTTGTTGTTGTTGTTGTTGTTTGTTTGTTTTTCCTGGTCAGTAAGCTCCAGCAATTCTCCATTCTTTGCTCTACCCATCATGCCCCCCACAGGACTGGGATTCCAGTTTGCATGGGTGCCTATGAGATGGAGCTTAAGAGGTCTCAGGCACTCTTAACCATCACCCAAGCTGCTGGAGTACTATTTCATTCCCATTCGAAGAATTAAACTGAGATCCAGCAAACTTAGCTGCCTTACCTGAGGCCACAAGGTTAGTGTCAGGACAGCTTTAGGCTCTAGTGCTGTGAGTCCTCAGCTTGAGCTCTCCTACTATTCTGAAGATGGTTGGTGTGAACTGCTCTGAACCCCTGTTCTAACATTGGTCAGTGGTAACTGCCAAAGGGAAAATACATAAGGTTATAGGAATACACAAGAAATTTCTGACCAGGATTTCAATAGTATAGTAAATAGACCCAAAAATTGACAAATGAGATTACTGGAAATTGAAAAGCTTCTTCATAGCAGAAGAGACTATGAACAAAGTGGATGGATGGCAACAAAATGGGAAAATCTGGCAGCTGTATTTCAGACAAGGAGCTAATCTCTAGAATATGGAATAAACTAAAAAATTAAACTCCCCAGAACTACTAATCAATAAATGGGCCAATGAACTAAACAAACAGTTCACAAAAGAAGAAATACAAATGGCCAATAAATATTTTTAAGGTATTCAACATCCTTAGCAATTAAAATGACTTTGAAGTTCTTCCATTTTACCTTCAAGTCAGAATGGCTATCATCAAGAAAGCAAACAAGTGCTAGCAAGAGTGTGGGGAAAGAGGAGTCCTTATTCCCTGTGGGTGGGAGTATAAACTGTTTATGGTAGTTTGAATTATGCTCTCCATAGATTCAAGTGTTTTATTAAGCTTGTAAATTGGATCACCAGCTACCTGGATGGAGGAGGTGTCACTGAGGGCAGATCCTGGAGTCCAGCCCCAAGGTGTCACTGGGGGCAGATTCCAGCCCAAAGGTACAAGCAGCAGTGTGAGCTGCGGGGTACCTGCTTGCTGCCGGTTCGTGTTTGCTGCTTTTTGTGTTTGCTGGCTCTCTGGTTGTTTCTCTTTGCTTGGATGTATGGAAACAGTTTCTTCCGCCACTGATGGAAAGCCCCCTGGATCTGAAATTTTGAAATAAATGTCTTCCTCCCATAAACTGTTTGTGGTTTGGATGTTAATCGCAGCCACGTTAAACTGTATATAATAATGGTATAGCTTTGTGGAAAACATTGTGGTGGTTTCTTAAAAAGACTAAACATAACTAACAAATGACCTAGAAAATAGAACTACCATATGATAACTACTCCTGGGCATATACCCAGAGAACTATGTATCCTACCACAGAGATATTTGCAAATCAATGTTTATTGCTGCAAGGAAATGGAATACACCTAAATGTACACTAATAGGTGACTGGGTAATGAAAGTGTGGTACATATACACAATTTATTTTATAAAAGAGAAATTTTATAAAGAAAAGAAATTATAGCTAGGTGTGGTAGCGCACGCCTATAATCCCAGCACTCAGGAGGCAGAGGTTGGAGGATCATTGTGAATTCGAGGCCACCCTGAAACTACATAGTGAATTTCAGGTCAGCCTGAGCTATAGTGAGATTCTACCTCAAAAAAAATTATGAAAACTTCAAGAAAACAAAGACTTTAAGACATATAACTCACATTCTCTCTAATACACAGATCCTAGCTTCTAATTGTTATGTAAGTGTATTTCAGTAGAAGTGGAATGTGTGTAAAGGCCATGAAACTAGAAAAAGGACCCATGAAAAGGAAACCAAAGAGACTTTTAAGTGGAGGGATGGCTGGAGGGTAAGAGATCATATGTCACGTGAAAGTGGAAAGGGAAGCCTGGCGTGGTGGCGCACGCCTTTAATCCCAGCACGCGGGAGGCAGAGGTAGGGGAAGCACTGTGAGTTTGAGGCCATTTTGAGACTACATGATAAATCCTAGTTTAGCCTGAGCTTGAGCAAAACCCTACCTCAAAAACAAACAAACAAAAAGAAGGAGGCAGAAGGGTACAGTAAGTGGGAGAATGAACTAAAACTAAGTGTTCATGACAATGCCATAAAGAGCTGGTCATGGTGGCACATGACTTTAATTCCAGCACACGGGAGGCAGAAGTAAGAGGATCACCCTGACTTGGAGGCTGGCTTGAGATTACATAGTAAATTCCAGATCAGACTGGAATAGAGTGGGATCCTACCTCAGAAAACCAAATATTAAAATTAAAAAAGGCAAAAGAAAAGAAGACAAGAAAATGCCATGAAGGAACCAGTGTTTGTGTATGGTAATTAAAGTTTGTCATTGTGGATGCTTAAGCCAAATACCATAGTGCTTTCCAAAGGACATTGAATTGCTTGATTATTATAGAAGGTGCTTGTTGAAGGCTTGTGTAAGTTTATAAGCCAGAAGTGATTATGATTATAGGAATGGACAGAGTCAGGCATAGTGGCAATCTATAATCCCAGTCAGTACTCAGAAGGCTGAGGCAGGAGGATCACATGTTCAAGCACAGCCTGGGTTACATCGTGAGACCTTACTTCACAAAGCGGAGTGGGTATTGGCACTGGATAAAGAGACGATTCAAGAAAGGGGAAAGGAGGGTAGAAGGAGCATGGAGAATAAGATAGGGACACAGGGTTTCCCCATAGTGAGAAAGACAGACCTGAGGTTTTCTAGAATACGCTTCACCTGGTGATGGGGAATGGTTCTGCAAAAATGCTCGTTCATTCACAGAAGCTGGATATTTGCAAGATCAGGACACACTTCGTGTCTTGGAAAAGGTCTGTAGTGGGAGGAAAGATTTCCCAGAGCCTAGCAATGAGATCATCATGGCATGGTCAGAGTTCACTGGAGTCAGCAGTGTGGCTTGTTAATGGCTGTGCTAAGCTGCCTGTGCTGGTAGATCGCAGATGAAACACAGTCTTTAGCTCAGAATCTCATCATCCACTTGTTAAGCAGTGCCAGTTGCCCTGACTAGACAGGCAAGTGTACAGCTGCTGCTAACACACTGAAAGAGCCCTTGCCTCTGCGAGAGCGAGGTCTTGAGACAGTCTCAGTACCCGTAAGCTGCAGGAGCTGAGAACATGAGCGTTACCTATGTAGGGTGCGCACATGAAATCAAAATGGTTCCAAATGGATATTGGCTTACATTGTCAAGCAGTGCTTGGTAAAGGGAGGAAGATGGAGCAGAATCACTCACATTACTCTTACCTTGTAAAATTAAATGCTAAATTCTGTGATGACAAAATAATAGGTCACTGTACCTGGCCTCTCCTCCATCTTAGCTGGTAATTTGCTGGGATGGCCTTGGGCAATCACATCCACACTGAATCATTACTGACATGTTTGTATAAATTTCATCTAGTCATTTTCAAAATAGATAAGACAACTGGGCAAATGCTGTATATATTTTTGAAATGCATGAATTAAAATGCGTCTGATATATAAGTCGCACCACTTTCATGTTAGTTCTGTGCTCATTTCGGTGCTTCTGAAAGTATCCAGTGCCCCACGTGCACCCCAGGCTGCCTTTTTCAAACTTGAATTTTCTTTTCCACAGAGCAAATTGGCCAGGAAATGTTGGAAAACCTCAGTCACGACAGAGAAAAGATTCAGCGAGCGCGTGAACGAGTAAGTAGAAGAGGGAGTGATCTTTTCACATGGTCAGTGACGGAGAAGTTGCCTTGGGACACACACTACTTACACCCTATGCGACGTGAGTGCGTTGTCTGAGAACTGCTAGAAGGAGTGAAGCTGCAAGTGTGGGAAGAGGAAAAGAAGGGGTGTGAGATGGAGAATCAAGCAACTTACTATCTTCCCATCCCAGCATGCCCTTGGGTGCATATTTTATTTAGCTTCATGGCAGAGATGAAGATCATTGAGGGAGATTTCAGAGTATGTCAGTCTTGTGAAAATTCTGATGCCCCACCCTTCCCCTGCTTCACTGAGTGTGTGTGTGTGTGTGTGTATGTGTGTGTGTGTATGATATATAAAACATAATATAAAGTTATATCATATATATATATATATACATATATATATATAGTTTGTTTGTTTTGTTTGTTTGTTTGTTTGTTGAGTTTGTGTGTTAGCTTCTCAAGGCTCAGGTAGGGCTTGCTGTAGCCCAGGCAGACCTGGGATTCACTGTGTATTCTCAGGCTGGCCTCCAAGTCACAGTTATCTTCATACCTCTTCCTTCCAAGTGCTGGAGTTAAAAGCATGCCGTGTGTGTGTGTGTGTGTGTGTGTGTGTGTGTGTGTGTGTGTGTGATATTTTTTTTTATTTAAAAGAGAGAAAGAAGCAGATACAGAGAATGGGCACATTAGGGCCTCTAGCCACTACAAATTCCAGACACATGCACCACCTTGTGCATCTAGTACATAGGTTTCAGGGAGTCAAACCTGGGTCCTTAGTCTTTGCAGGCAAACACCTTAACCACTAAGGTATCTCTCTAGCCCTCCATTTATATTTTTAAGACTTTACACATTCATACATCACTATTAATTACCAGACAAATGTTACACTCTGTCAGTCGGTGAAACATTTGCTTTTATATCCAGTTAAAGTATCCAGTTTAAAGCTCCTGGTTTCATTTTTTTCGTGGAAGAATTTTCAGAGATCTTCAGGAAAGCATTTGTATATGTAAGCATTTTAATTGTTTGGCTTTTCTGTTGTGAGATAAAATTGCCTTTTACTATAGAGTATGTAAATGTATGAAGTTTAGTTTTGTTTTCTTTTTATCTGACCCTGCTTTTCTCCTCATAGCTTCGGGAAACTGATGCCAACCTGGGGAAGAGTTCACGAATTCTGACTGGGATGTTGCGAAGGTAAGAGCAAGGTATGGAGTGATCTTATGTTTCTTGCTTTCTTTTTAACTGTTGTTTCCATCCAGCTGCAATGGAATGTTCTACATGCCTGGGAGCTTCTGCTCTTCACACACTGTGGGACACCTTTTTGAAATAACAGAGCCCCAATTTTAACCCTTTTTAGGTAGAGACACAGTAAGTAACTCAGATTAGAGGCAAGGCTTGAGCTAGGGGGATTACCTCAAGCTATAGAAAGAAAAAATAGGGCTAGACAAGAAGTATTTTTTCATAGCCTCAGGAAGGCCCATGGCAGAAGCAGACTGACTTGACGTTCTATTTTGATAGAGGGAGTGCAGGCCTGCCGTCATCCAGAGCACACTTTGCTTGCAGCTGCCTTGTGACTGAAAGGCAGGCTACTTGCAGAAACATTTTTCACTTAGTTCATATACCTAAGGGTGATTTATAAGACACCATTATTACCAGAATAGGCTGAGTTCATCTCTGCCCACAAACAAATCTTTATAGTTATATTTGTGACTAAGCTGTGATTGATGGGAGATGTTCAGGAGTATATAAACTGATAAATGAATAAGGGTAGGTAATAGTATAAGTATATTCCCCAGGGAATTATTTTACACTCAAAATCTACCAAATAAAAATATCATGTACCATGATCATGTCAGTTTTTAACCATGGTTGGAAAAATGAGTGAGGAATGTTGAGGATGACCCCTCTAGTAGATTCACTGGTATTTTAAAGAAGCAAGTCTTTCCCATTGATACTACAGAGAAAGGTATCTCAAAATGACTAAGGCCTTCCCTGATCATGTGACTTTAATTTGCTAAGACTGCATTTGATGTGTTGGGTATTGAATGCCTGAGAACCAAGTGAATGTATAGTTGCTAACTCTTCAGGGCTGATGGGGTCACTCTATCTGCCCAGCATTCCCAGGACACTGCCAGCCAAGTGTCTATGCTGTTCCTCCTTTTCCTAGACATGCTATCCCAACTCAGCCATAACATAGCAGATTCTGTGAATAAAAGCAGTAAGCAGATGATCCAAGAAAAAAACCCAAATCCAGAGAAGAGCACTGGCAATTGAAAAGAATGCTTCAGTGCCTAAAGACAGTAAAAAAAGAAGGCAAAAGAGACCGGAGGAGAAAAACCTCTTACTTCCCTGGGAGGAGGGCCTCAGTGATGTGAGCTGTAACGAATATTCTGCATATGTCTCCATTTTGTCAGATCTCATTAAAGAGTGCTCCTGCTTTATGTCAATTGAGCTGTCCAGAAATCATTCATCATTTTTAGTGTAAAAAAAAACTCATGTGGTTATTTAAATAATATCATATTAATGTTAAAGTTCAGCTGTCATTTAATGCTATGGCTTAATCAGATGTAGCATTTAGGAAAAATAGTTTATTCAGGCTCCTCACGGCCTTCAGGTTGGCAGACTCAAATAAGGATTTATGACTTCCTAAACCAATGTGTTTCTGTCCATGTTTCTGCTTGATGTCCCTCAGTCCTCAGAGCTGGACACTGCAGACAGTGATCTCTACAGACGAGCATCCCCTCGTCTTGTGTTTGAATAAATTTGCAGTCATTTAGGGCGGGTGAGGCACAAACAACTTCTGCGACCTTTGGGCTCTCTGGAGGGACATCCCCCTCCCACAGTGCCTGCCGATGCCACTAGAAGAAAATGATTCTAGTGAAATCTACTTGGACTTCCCTTTGTAGGCAAATGCGATCCATCCCTGACTCATCTTCCTCTGGGAAGTGTGCAGAGAAACAGAAATTTTTAAAAAGCCACAGATGGACAGCACTTTTTTCTGCGTGAGCCCAGGATGCTCTTACATCCCGCGGTGTTTTCTGTGAGACGGTGTTTCTTGCTGAACGCAGCAGGGTGTTGGTATCTGCCAAGGGCTCCCGGTCCTCTGGATCAGTGCTATAAGAAAACTTGGTCTTTGGGAGCCAAATTCATAGTGGTGGATGTTTGTTTTTGTTTATAATTACTATCCCACATGCTCTGCAGTTCATTTTGGACTTGGGGAAATGCAGCAAACATTATACCATCCACGTTACTTCATTGTTTGGGGTGATTCCCTAAAACTTCGGCTCTTAAGAAATGGAAGCAGGGTTTGTGCACAGTACTCGTTCGTTTACTTAATGCTCGGAAGCTGCGCTCTGTGTTGCATTTCTCCTGGTCACATGCCATGTGCTGCCAGCACTGAGCAGCCTTGTTCTCTAGCCCCAGTTCCCACTAGAACTGTATAGCCATGTCACAGGGCAACAGGTGCTGCTGATTTCAGATACAGCATAACCCCGAACCCCCGGCTCATCAGTCACCTTCACAGAGGTTTGAAAGAAGTGATTGTCCCCTTGGTGAAGTGTATTTTCCTACACACAGTATAACCCTATTAATTTTCTTATGGTGAATTTTGTGTGAATGAGCATAAGTACTGGACAATATATCATTTTAAAGAATGATTACAGGCCGCTTTAATTTTGTGCCTACATTTGTAAAACTGAACAGAAAATACAAGGCATCATCCCTCATCTGTGCTGCGTTTCTCAGTTTGTTCCTAGTCTATTAAGGAAAAGTGAATCCATATTTTGTCAGCCAGTCTACAGATGCCCACTTGACCATGTACAAGACTATCCACAGTAAGCAGCAATGCTTGTAAAATCCAGTGACCACTAAAGAATTATCTCCCATTCATGCTTTTTGATCTTTTATTAACACCTCATGGCTTCTCCCTCCTTCTATGTGCCCATCTTTTCTTCTGATTATTCACAGCACAGGATATATTAATGTCTGTATACCCAACACAGATGTCCAGAGTATAAGGACATCTATCTTTGCCTTCAGAATGCTTCAGTGTGGAGAGAATGTGTGCATAAAAATATGCTCTAAGAATTCGCAAAATTATGTAATTCTCAAGGAAAGTGCTGATTCTACACCTTTGATCGATCCATGCAGATCACTTAAAAGAAGAGCCGGAAAAAAAATAGACAGTAGAAAATATGACTTAACTAGCATACAAAGCCAGTGTAGTTTGGAAAATTTAAGGAAATGGGTTATTTATAGAATCATAACAAAAATATTTTAAAAGAAACTATACAGAAAAATATTGAGACATGAGATAATTAATGACTGATTCATTTGAAAGAAGTTATTTTTCACTTTACTACACTATATTACCAAAAGAAAGAAAACAAAGGAGAAAGTTGGTCCATTCAGAATTATAATAGTAAAACTTGACATGAGATTGAAGCCATAGCTGATTTCCTGGAAAGTAATTTTTCTTCTTTCTTGACATAGATGGAGAGCTACCTAGGGACAAACTGTTCATTTCCTGACTCTGTAGACAGAGTTTAAATAAAGTGGAATTCAGATGATAATGAAAATCGCCATGAAACAAATAACCATTCATGTGGTAACTAGGGCCAAGAATTGTATTTTTCATTGACTCCTACAAAATTTAATTATTATAATTGATTATCTTACAGTATAGTGAGTATCACTTGGAGCCTTATATGTTTCTTTACATATATATGTTTTTATTTATTGATCTGTGTGTGTGTGCGTGCGTGTGTGTGCATGTGCGTGTGTGTGTGTGTGTGTGTGTGTGTGTGTGTGTGTGTGTGTTGGGCATACTCGTGACTGGGAATTCTTATAGATCATATAGTGGTGGCAATAAATGAAAATAAACTTTTATTCATAAAGAAAAGAAATGATTCTATTTTCTTCACCTCTGAAGAGGTAAGTAATAAAACATAATTTATCAGTAAGGTCATTTTTTTCTAAAAGTTCTTGAATTCTTAAAGAATGTAATAACAGTATTAGTTGAGAGCGCCAATGGCACAAATTGGAACATGTTGCAATTTTATATGTCCACTGCGTCGTGTATGCTGAGAAAAGACTTACAGAAAGAAAAAGCATGTGTAGTATTTCAAGATACCTTCCTATTCTCTATGATGAGCTCAATGTTTTATAATTTTATTTCTTTCCCACCCTACTTGTATTTGCCCCAACTATTTCCACTTACACAAAATCAGAAAATTCCCTTCAGAAGCAAAGTCCATTTATCTTGGGGTATGAGTGTGGACTTGCCAAAATGTCCTTTATTATTAGCCTGTGGTATAAACAAAGGGGACACAGCTGATCTCTCCTAAGGTTTGTAGTATACTACCTCCACACTAAGTAAGTGTGCTTTTGTTACAGTGAAGTCTGACTTGACCTAACATTGCTGTCATATTTTACAGTTAAACCTAATGTTGTTTACAGTTAAACCTAATGTTGTTGCTTTGTTAGAATGACAGGTAAAACATCTGGAAAACCTAAAGGTAGTATCAGAACAATTCTAAGGACAAGAGAACCAGAAATTTCAGTGTGAGTTCTGTAGCTATAGAAATATATTTTCAAAATAAGCAGACTTACTCTAAATAGGCCATGACTACACACATGTTTAAGCTTTTTAAAAATTAGTTTATTTATTTGCAAACAGAGAGGAAAGAAGGAGGGGGAAAGAAAGAGAATATGTGTATAAGTGTACCAGAGCCTCTTGCAACTGCAAACAAACTCCAAACACATGCAACACTTCATGCATCTGGCTGTGTATGGATGCTGGGGAATAGAACCCAGGCCATCAGACCTTTCCAGCAAGTCCCTTTCATGATTGGGCATGTCCCAACCCAAGTTTAAGCTTCTTTAAAACTTTATTCTCAGGGCTAGAGAGATGGATTACTGATTAAGGCAGTTGCCTGTGAAGCCTAAGGACCCAGGTTCAATTCTCCCGTACCCATGTAAGCCATGTGCACAAGGTGGCACATGCATCTAGAGTTCATTTGCAGTGGCTAAAGGCCCTTGTGTGACCATTTTTGTGCTCTCTCTCTCTCTCTCTCTCTCTCCTTCAAATAAAAAAAAAAGTTATATATATTTTAAAAAATCTCTTTCTCCTAACCTCATTTTGCTCTGGAAATGTTTTGTTACATTTTATTTGTTATTACTATAGCATCTGAAATTCTACAGTTTTTGAGACTTGTGAGGCAAATGTCCTTGAAAATGTACTCTTAATTTTTATGCACTGAAAAGGGCATCTTCTCTGGCAGAAGCTTGAATTTATATTTTCACTTTTTCTTTACTTTTCATTTTTTCTCTCTCTTTATCTCCCCTTTTTAGCCTGTTTTACTTACTAGTGGAAAACATAGACACTGACCTAGAAAATGAGTTTTGCAGTATCTCAACCTTTAAGCTACTTTTTAGTTTCTAATCACATGCCTATTCCTTCAGAATAAAATTGTTAAATTTGTTATATATTCTCAGACTTAAGAGATTTAGAGTCTGAGCTAGGTAAATGCTACAAAAAGAAAAACAAAGATCAGTGTTGTTGCCTTCTGCATGACTAAATATATTGCCAAGCGCTTGACTATTGTCTTCAGCCTGTGACTTCTCCATGCCAACATGGGTGAAACTTTTACCAAATTAAGCTTAGTAACATTCTTGTGCATCCATCCAGGCACAGTAGTGCACACCTGTAGTGCCAGCTACTTGAGAGGGAAGCTGGGATAGAGGATGGCTGAGACCATCCTGGACAAAATTGGGAGACCCCCATCTCCGAAAAGCAAAACATCAGAACAAACAAATAGCAGAAACACCTAGCAGTTTGCAGTGATGTCAATAGAATGCCATTTGTGTATGTGTGGGTCTGTGCACATGCGCCCACACTTATGAAATTCAGAGGGACAACCTTGGGTGTTTGTCCTTCCCTTCAATCTTCCTCCGTTTTAAAAATATTTTTGTTTATTTTTATTTATTTATTTGAGAGTGACAGAGAGAAAGAGGCAGAGAGAGAGAGAGAATGGGCGTGCCAGGGCCTCCAGCCACTGCAAACGAACTCCAGACATGTGTGCCCCCTTGTGCATCTGGATAATGTGGGTCCTGGGGAGTCAAGCCTTGAACCAGGGTCCTTAGGCTTCACAGGCAAGCCCTTAACTGCTAAGCCATCTCTTCACCCCCATCTTCCTCCTTTTTAAGACAGCTCTCCCTTACTACTTTTCTTTTTTTTTCCTTTTATTGAGTTATTTGAGAGAGCAAGAAACAGAGAAAGAGGGAGAGAGAGAGTGAGTAATGAGCATGCCAGGGCCCTCTGCCACTGCAAACAAACTCAAGACTCACGCACCACTTTGTGCATCTGGCTTTACATGATTCTCGGGAATCAGACCCTGGCCATCAGGCTTTGCAAGCAAGTACCTTTAGCTATTTAGCAATCTCTCCAGCTACCTTGCTATTTTTTTCTACTGCATGGGCAGCAGACTAGCTGATAACAAGCTTTCAGATTTCTGTGGTTCCATGTCCCGTTATCATAGGTATGTTGGACTAACAGATGCGTGCACAATTATGTAGTTGGCAGGCTTGCAAGCAAGTGCCTTTCACTGCTAAGTCATCTCCCCATCCCCTTGAATGTAGCTCCCAAAGCTGTCTCTCAAGGACAACTCTGGGCTGCAGAGCATGTGCCCTCCCCAGGTGTCTGACTGCTTGCTTTGCACTTGTCACCTGACTTGACCCTGGACAAGCCTGTGGGAAAGTCACACTCTCTCCCTGTGGAAAGAAGCTTGACTGTGCTAAGGGAAGTAAACTACCCAAGTCCCACACAGAGCAAGGAGCAGAACGTGGACGTGAGGTCAGCTCATTCTTGGGGGACACTGCTCAGGGTTCCCAACAGCCAGCTTATAAGTGAGAGCAGTGTCACTCACCAGTGATGACATGAGAAGAGTTCTCATTATGCCAGTTTTTGCTGCTATTTGCTGATCTATGGTTCTATTTCTTCTGTGAAATATTGAGTAGTAAGCCGTGTCCTTAAATGAAAACATTGTTATAATAAATGGAAAATAAATTATTGGATATTATATACCAGGAAGTCACCTCAGTCTCTTGACTTTCTCCAATCCTGTCTCAGTGGTCTGGGAAATCCAGACCCACCCTGCTCTGTGTCCTTTAATAATCCAATGCCTGCTTCTCATGGCCTTACTGATCTTCTTGAAGGGCAGGATCAGCCCACATACTCGGATTAACATTAACTTACTTCACTTTCCTTATGAGAGATAAGCAGGTATCTTCATTCCCACTTGAAGAAATGTAGTGGCTGCAGTTCATGTCAGGATGCTGCACCTCCAGTGCCTGCATACCTCCGTACTGGCTGGAACCCTTCTTCTGGGGAGTGTCACTATCCTCACAGAGGTCAGCCATGTCCTGGAAACCCTGAATAAACCTTACCAGAAGAGCTATAGCAAGCAAGTGTGTCCCCAAGGAGATTTGGGGATTGGCTGATTTTTGAACATTCACAAACCAGTGAACTCAGCAGTGTGCAACAGGAGAGTCTGACTCCCTCTTACTGCCAGCGTTTGGCAAGTGCCGTGGTGAGGGTTTTGTTTTGTGTCTAACTCTATATCATTTGGGGCCTTATCGCTCCTGGAGGAAACAGGCCCAGTCTTGTTAATCACTCAGAGTAACGTTCTGCATGGGCATGGGTAGGAGTTGGGCTGTGGAGCTGTGTGGCTCTGCTGCATAGCTGTTGACTTTTAGCCAGGAATCTCCTCTGTGCCTCAGTTTCTTCATCTGTTAAACAGGGGTGATAACAGTATCCACCTAATAAATTCTTAGGAGCATTAAATGAGCCACTACATGCACAGCTCACAGAACTGTGTCTGGTAATTCCAAAGCCCTCAATAAATTGTGGTTGTTATCTGCAATGTTTTTTTACACCTTGGGTGCATTGATTAGAATCACAATACTAATAGTTAGTTACTTTAGATGAGTATATTTTAAATGGACATTTTTAACCCTTTTTCCATCCTCCAAGTTTCATAGAAAGTTTTGTAAAATTACAAATGAGGGCTAGAGGGATGGCTTAGCAGTTAAGGTGTTTGCCTGCAAAGCCAAAGGACCCAGGATTAATTCCCCAGGACCCATGTTAGCCAGATGCACAAGGTGGCACATTCATCTGGAGTTCCTTTGCAGTGGCTAGAGGCCCTGGTGTGCCCATTATCTCCCTCTCCCTCTCTCTCTCTCTCTCTCTCTTAAACAAATAAATAAAATAAAATATAAAAATTAAAAAAATACAAATGAATAATAAAAATAAAATACTGTCATCCTTTGCTGATACTGTGTTTCTGTAATGGAGCCACCATCCTCCTGCTGTGGGTAAATGCCCCAAGTATTCGAGTTCTGCCCAGAGCACAGCATCGTTCAAGGCTGAGCATTTCCTTGTCACTTAAACTGTTTCAGGCAGAGCCTCCTACATGGTATCGGTGCCTGTTTCCTCTCTTTTGTCCATCTAAATATGACTGGACAATTTGTCTTCCAAAGTGCACAATAGTAGTTTCTTTTATGCTTGGGAAGCTCTTGTAATTCCCTGATGTCTGCTAATATGAGTGCCTTATTCTCATCTACAAGGTTTTCCAATGAGCCGCTAGCCTTGCTGGTGGTTACTGCCTTGGAAAGAAGTCTAGATCCCTACTAATGCTGATGATTTCTCATCCCCAAAGCCACCTAGACTACTAACACTGAATCCTCATCCCCAAAGCCACCTAGACTACTACTGCTGGTGATTTCTCATCCCTAAAGCCAGCCTGACCACTAATATTGATGAGTTCTCACCCCCAAAGCCACCTAGACTACCAATGCTGATGACTTCTCATGGACAACATTGCTTTGTTGGTCTGCTGCTCGCTACTCCAACCTGGAATGCTCTCCATTTGCAACTCTAATAGTTACAATCTTTTGGATGCAAAAGACAGAAACACAGATCAAACTGGCTCTGCTCCAGTAAAGAACCCACTGCCTCGTGTGTAACAAACAGACCAACTGTAGAAGTGACTTCAGACACTGTGGAATCTAAAGGTTCGAATGATGCCATCAAGACTTGGCCTTCCTTTTGTCCTCACTTTTCTCAAATCTCTTATGTGTGAGTTCTGTTCTCTGACAGGGAATCTCCTTGTGAGAACCACGTTTTGTCAACCTCTGAGGGACACTACTGAAAAGAACAAATATTTTCTTCCCAATAATTCCACCAGAAGTCACAACATGGAGTCATATTGGCTGTGATCAGTTCCAGTTACGTAAAACTCCTGTACGCCTTTGCTATGATGTAGAAAGAAGACCGTATGCTGGCAAGATGAACTGAGCTGAGAACAGGTATAGGTCCTATAAATGAGTGTGAGAACTGCCAGGAAGGCAGAACTACCCATGTGACCTTTGCCATAGTCCAGGTGAGCTTTGACCTCACTTTCCTCTTCAGATCGTCAGTCCCACAGCCTCCCGTGCGTTTCTTCTCTGACCCCTTGCAGTGACACGCACGTCGTCTACTTTGTGAGTTAGAGGTATCAGCAACTGCGTCTGACTGCTCTTCCAGGCTCCCTGATCTCCCACCTCACTCTCAAGAGGATGTTATACAGCTCCCACAGGATTTCAACAACCCACTACAGTGACCAGAAAGAAAAGCAATTGAAAGAGAAATAAAGAGAAGCCAGGAAGTCATGTGAGAGCCCTCACAGTGTGGACTCTCATCAGAGACTCTATAGATTCCCTCACAGGCTGAAATGGGCCTCTTGAAAGCAAAGCTGAAAACACAGGCCCTTGGAGGACTTTACCTGTAAAACTTTCGCGGAAGCCAAGCATGGCCTCCTTGCCACAGAGCTCGATCACTGACAAACCATTCATGAAGTGGCTGCTGGAAGGTGGACATGCAGAGCATCCCTGCCCCAAGGAGAAGGCCCACTTCCCTCTGGCACTGAGGGCAAGCCTCTTTCCCGCTGACTGGAAGCTGCCTGTGGTGAGGGGCCTCATCTTGTTTAGCGCAGGACTAAGTGACTCCATCCTAGGCCTCGCCAGTGGAGTCTTTGCAAGAATGAGTAAGAATAGCTGTAAAGTTCCTATCCAGGCAGGCTCCTGCAAATATAAACAGAGTTGAACAAGTTCTTATCTCTTGTGCCTTGACTACCTCTAAACACGTTCATGCAAAGATAAAATATGTACTTTTACAATAAGAAATTTCCGTTGCAATGGAAAGACATCTTATATTTTTCTTGATTGTGGGCCACAGTTTGACCTAATTCTTGAATTAATTTTCTTTTGTGATTTTCCTTCTCTTTCCTTTTGGGGACACATGTCATTCTGTAGCATTGGGGCGTGGGAAGGGGACACTTTCCTTTCACCATCAATGGCTTCTTTGAACACAGGCTTGAGCTGCTAACTTGAATAAGGAACCCTGGGCCTTCCTTATAAACAAGTAATGGAGCCCTTGGCCCCCTTGTAAATGGTTATTTATTAACACATGCCATCACCAAACAACATTTTACAGTCCCAGGCCCCGCACCGTACACCACTGTCTGCTACAGCGTAAGTTGAGGGAAGCCTTCCGCCTCTGTTTCATTACATGCCCGAGGCAGTGAGCAATAGCTGAACTTCATAAATGGAGGCTTAGGGTTTCTGCCATCGCAAACTGCCCCCTCTTCTCCTGCCACCACCGCTGCCACCACCACTACTACCACCACCATATTTTTTTTGTTTGAACGCTCACATTGTAAATTAGAGCATTCACACATCCATTTCAAAAGGCTTGCTGTGTTATGAGTCGGGACAAAGCAAGCTCAGTCACAGCTCGTGCACGGTGCAGGTGGTCGGGCTAGCTGCTGCTCACATCAGAAGCCAGACAACTGTGGATCTGCTTTACAAAATGCAGTTTGGGAGACAAGGCCAGACTTATCTGTATGAATAAGGAGGAGGTACAGATATACATCACAGATGCATGGGACAAAGTGGTGTTTCATAACCCTGAAGGGTAAGGAAACCTAATGCAGACAGTTCTGTGGGCATCTCTGGAATATGTGGCTTTTTCTGTAAAATTAGTTTTTATTATGCAGCGATTGATAATTATTATTTTTGCTTTGCTACTGTTCCAAAAGTAGCTCAGGATTTTCTTAAAGCCACCTTTAGGGCAGGAAATGGCTCCTTTTCATGGTTGCATTTTATTTTTCCGCAGTATTTAAGGACAGAGTCCTATTTATACCACACAAGCAGTTGTGTCTGTTGTAAACAAAGTAAGTGGCTGGGAATTGTGCTTTCCCAGAAATGTTTTCCAGGGAAGCCATAATAAGAAACAACTGTGGATATCTTGAGACTTTGTCATCTAGGTATTATGAAAGAATTCTTTGCTTTTATAGGTGGAAAAAAAACCAACATTGTTAAGAAAAATATTTAATATCCAAAAGTAAAATAAAAATATTTCTTTAACTGCAGGCACTGAGGTTGTTATTTTTCATTTTAAATTATCTCTAACATCTGACAAGATGGAAGCTGACATGAAAGGAGGCATAATCCTTTCTCTCAACCCTAGCATTCTTTTTTAAAGGATTTGTGAATGACTTTCTGTAAAGTTCTGTGAGGAACTTTAGAGTAAACATGAAAATATCAATGGGGGAAAATGCCAAAGTGGTAAATGTGACTATAGTTTTTTTTTTAATTTTTATTTATTTATTTGAGATCAACAGACACAGAGAGAAAGAGGCAGAGAGAGAGAGAGAGAGACAGAGACAGAAACAGAGACAGAGAATGGGCTCACCTGGGCTTCCACCCGCAAACGAACTCCAGACATATGCACCCCCTTGTGCATCTGGCTAACGTGGGTCCTGGTGAAGCGAGCCTCAAACCAGGGTCCTTAAGCTTCACAGGCAAGCACTTAACCACTAAGCCATCTCTCCAGCCTGTGACTATAGTTTTAAAAGAGTTCACATAGCTTGAAATGATGAGGGATCTGCATCCTAGTTCCCGTACTATTATACTTCACCTAGGAGAAAGTTCCTCAGCCAGAGACCCTCTGCACTTCTCAAAGCTTTAATCAGTACATCAATTGAATCGCCCCATGTTCTGAAACACCTCTCCTGGGGTGACTTCACCAAATGTCTGAGCCACCGTACTTTCCTGAGGGGAGGTCCAGAGTATACATTTTGATAATTTTCTACGACATAAAGTTTTTGAAATAGTCTACAACCAACTACTAAAAGTATGAGAAATGAGACATTTCTATAGAATAGTATCCATTGTGCTAGCTAGATACTATTGAATTGCTTTGATGCACTAGCTGGTTTGAAATGTCCTGGTATTAAAGAAACACTCATTTTGAACTTACCTGCAAAGTTTACCATCAAATTTAAGAAGCAAGGATGCCTCCTTGGGAAATCGGATTATTTAATTAAGAGTAAGTTCTTAGGGCTGGATAGATGGCTCAGTGGTTAAAAGTGCTTGTCGAGCAAACCTGCCCACCAGAGTTCAGATCCCTGGAACCCAGGAAAAGCTGGGCACCTGTAATCTCAATGCTTCCATGACAGTAGGAGACAGAGTCGGGAGAACTTCGCAGAAGCTCACAGACCAGTTAGTCTACCGTTGACAATGTTCAACAAGAAGAGAGAGCCCCTGTGTCAAACAAGGGAAGGCAAGGACAGACACCACTAAGTTATCCTCTGACCTCTACACATACTGCAGTATACACACACACACACACAGTTCTTACAATCAATAAAATGTGTATAGGACTTTTATTATGGTATTTTATTTTTTAGTTAACATACAAAGTTTTAGGTCTACCTTCATGGCATTTTAACATACAATTTATTTTAGTTAATTCTCCTCTTTTTCTCATCTCTCCAATCCCCCTTCTTTGTCTGATAGCCTGCCTCTTCTGCTTAAATGTCACATAGGTCCTTTTGCCCTTTTCCTAGCCCTCCTTCTTTTTCATTTCTGATTACAAGCTAGAATGGTGATTTTTTTTATAAGGCATGTTCACATATTTTTTAATATTTTATTTTTATTTATTATTTTGAGAGAGAGAGATGCAGAAATAGGCAGAGAGATAGAGAGAGAGAATGGGCATGCCAAGGCCTCTAGCCACTGCAAATGAAGTCCAGATGTGTGTGCCCCCTTGCTCATCTGGCTTACATGGGTCCTTGGGAGTCAAACCTGGACCCTTTGGCTTTACAGGCAAGTGCCTTAGCCACTAAGCCATCTCTCCAGCCCTGCATTCACATTTTCTAAGGTAATCTTCATAAAAACACTGTAAATTGATCTCAGCGTTATTATATGTGTCATTTACTTTCCTGTGGCTGGGACAAAATACTTAACCAGAAGCAACTCAAGGAAGGAAAGGGCTTATTTTCAGCTTACAATTTTGAGGGGAAGTCCATCCTAGGAGGAGAAGCACAGCAGCATCAGGAAGCTAACATCACGTCAGCCAGGAGGAAGTAGAGACAAACGCTACTCCTTAGCCAGCTCTCCGTTCTATACAGCACAGTACCAAAACCCATAAAATGGAGCTATACATAGTTAAGGGGGGGGGGTCATTCCACCTTAATTAACTTAATCAAAATGGTCCTCACAGACAGTCAGGAGGCTAAACTAATCTACATAATCCCTCAAAGGTGAGTCTAGGTCCTGTCTAGTTGACAATCAGTATAAGCCATCACATCCTTGTGTTGCTGTCTGTCCATTTTCTGTTTAGATAGTAAAATACTGAAGACTAGGTAACTTATACAGAATAGAAGTTTGGGCTGGAGAGATGGCTTAGTAGTTAAGCCCTAAGGACCCCAGATCGAGGCCCAGTTCCTCAGGACCCACATTAGCCAGATGCACAAGGGGGCACACATGGCTGGAGTTCATTTGCAGTGGCTGGAGGCCCTGGCGCTCCCATTCTCTCTCTCTCTCTCTCTCTCTCTCTCTCTCTCTCTCTCTGTCTATCGCTCTCAAATAAATAAATAAATAAAAATAAACAACAACAAAAAAGAAGTTTATTTAGCTCACAGTGCTAGAAGCTAAGACGCTGAAAGTGTGGCATTATCAGCTTGTAAGGGCTTCATGCTGCATCATAATATGGCCAAAGGCATCACATGCCATGCTAGCTTGACTCTCTTCTTTCGACTGTGGCATGAAGGCATCCTCGCTTCATGACTTCATCTAACCCTAATTAGCTCCCAAGGGTCCCGCCTCCAAATACCACTAACGTAAATTTAGGATTGCATTTCCAGCACGTGAACTTTTGGGGTCACATTCAAACACGTTCAAATAGCGATCATAGATAACCGAGACCTACAGAAATTGAGTCCTACACAAGGCCATTCCACAAAGATAGGGCAGAACCCGGGTCCACACCCCGAAGTCCTGCTGAGAGCAGCAGCTTACCTGCAGCAGCGTCTCAATAGCAAACGTCTAGTGTTTTACTGTGTGGAAGAGGACGCGGTAGGCACTGAAGAGTCTCCACACTCAAGACCATGCTCTCAGGCAGCTCAGTATCCAACTGGGGAGCTTTGCCATGTGTAGAAATGGGAAACAGCAATGCAAGGTTACTGCTGTTGCATGGGAAGTGAGATCTCTAGTGAGAGATGGGTGTCATAGAAGAGGACAGTAAGAAAAGATTCTTGAGGTCTGAGTGGGCAAATGAGACTGCACAGGGAAATGGTGGAAGGTACGGCCTGATTGTTAACCTGCCTATGGAATAGGTCCCTTCCCTCTTACGGCAGGGTAGCTTCAAGGTAATGGCTCCCAGCAGCAGAATTTGATGGCATAGGTGGTGTTAGAAAGATCCATTGGGCTGAAACTGTGTTGAGGGTGCACAGGAAATTAATGGTTTGGAACCTCACCTGATCATAGATTTAATGTAATGCTAACACTCCAATTTAACCTTTACCTTAAATTAAGCTTACTGAGAATTCTTTTTAATTGTGATGGGATTTAAGATTTTCTTTGAACACATAAGAAAGACCTAAAATCATGTAAATAGTTCTTATTTTAAGAAGTTTTGAAAAAAAACTTTCAACATGTCAGAAAAATACTGAGAATTTCTATGTATTTTACTAAAATTACATGTTTAGAAAATTTTATGGCTTTTAAAATAATCCTGCATGTTGACCACATATATATTATATACATGATTCATGGTTAAATGCCAAGAATATTGGCAGAACACATGGATTATTTAATGATGGCATATCATTTATTTGATAAGCATATCACTTAAAATGCTTATTTTTTTCATGTATTCTAATTAAATCTTTCTCATCAAATAGCCTTATAGAAAATAAGTTAGTTGAAAACTTGCTCAGTCAATAAAGAAAGACATTCATTTTCTATTCTGTATACATGATCTAAAGCTATAGCCTTTTTGGTCTTTTAATCTGTTTGTTCAAGGCCAACCTATTTATATGGATAATTTTTAAAGCTTCTGCATAAAAGGAAAAAAGAACACTTTATTTATTCACTGTGGTTTTTATATGCCTTGAAATTGCATAGATAAAAATATTTTCAGTCTCATGGATCTAGAAAAGATAAAAGTTCTCTTATTTTGTAAGGCTTTCTGTAGGTTTTTCAAATGTACATTTTTATCATGGAAGAATTTTTTTTTTTTTTTTTTTTTTTTTTTTTTAATTTTTATTAACATTTTCCATGATTATAAAATATATCCCATGGTAATTCCCTCCCTCCCCACCCCCACACTTTCCCGTTTGAAATTCCATTCTCAATCATATTACCTCCCCATTACAATCATTGTAATTACATATATACAATATCAACCTATTAAGTATCCTCCTCCCTTCCTTACTCCACCCTTTATGTCTCCTTTTCAACTTACTGGCCTCTGCTACTAAGTATTTTCATTCTCACACAGAAGCCCAGTCATCTGTAGCTAGGATCCCCATATGAGGGAGAACATGTGGCGCTTGGCTTTCTGGGCCTGGGTTACCTGACTTAGTATAATACTTTCCAGGTCCATCCATTTTTCTGCAAATTTCATAACTTCATTTTTCTTTACCGCTGAGTAGAACTCCATTGTATAAATGTACCACATCTTCATTATCCACTCATCTGTTGAGGGACATCTAGGCTGGTTCCATTTCCCAGCTATTATAAATTGAGCAGCAATAAACATGGTTGAGCATGTACTTCTAAGGAAATGAGATGAGTCCTTTGGATATATGCCTAGGAGTGCTATAGCTGGGTCATATGGTAGATCAATCTCTAGCTGCTTTAGGAACCTCCACACTGTTTTCCACATTGGCTGGACCAGATTGCATTCCCACCAGCAGTGCAGAAGGGTTCCTTTTTTTCCACATCCCCGCCAACATTTATGATCATTTGTTTTCATGATGGTGGCCAATCTGACAGGAGTGAGATGGAATCTCAATGTAGTTTTAATCTGCATTTCCCTGATGACTAGTGACGTAGAACATTTTTTTAGGTGCTTATATGCCATTCGTATTTCTTCCTTTGAGAACTCTCTATTTAGCTCCTTAGCCCATTTTTTGATTGGCCTGTTTGATTCCTTATTAGTTAACTTTTTGAGTTCTTTGTATATCCTAGATATTAATCCTTTATCAGATATATAGCTGGCGAAGATTTTTTCCCATTCTGTAGGTTGCCTCTTTGCTTTTTTCACTGTGTCCTTTGCGGTGCAAAATCTTTGTAATTTCATTAGGTCCCAGTGGTTAATCTGTGGTTTTATTGCCTGAGCAATTGGGGTTGTATTTAGAAAGTCTTTGCCAAGACCAATATGTTGGAGGGTTTCCCCTACTTTTTCCTCTAGCAGTTTCAAAGTTTCCGGTCTGATGTTAAGGTCTTTAATCCATTTGGACTTAATTCTTGTGCATGGCGAGAGAGAAGAATCTATTTTCATCCTTCTGCAGATATTTATCCAGTTTTCAAAACACCATTTGTTGAAGAGGCTGTCTCTTCTCCAATGAGTATTTTTGGCATTTTTATCGAATATCAGGTGGCTATAGCTACTTGGGCTTACATCTGGGTCCTCTATTCTGTTCCACTGATCTACATGTCTGTTTTTGTGCCAGTACCATGCTGTTTTTGTTACTATGGCTCTGTAGTATAGGTTAAAATCAGGTATGGTGATACCACCAGCCTCTTTTTTGTTGCTCAGTATTATTTTAGATATTCGAGGTTTTTTATGATTCCAAATGAATTTTTGGATTGTTTTTTCTATTTCCATGAAGAAAGCCTTTGGAATTTTGATAGGGATTGCATTAAATGTGTAGATTGCTTTAGGTAAGATTGCCATTTTCACGATATTGATTCTCCCAAGCCAGGAACAAGGGATGTTTCTCCACTTTCTAGTGTCTTCTGCAATTTCTCGCTTGAGTGTCTTAAAGTTCTCATTGTATAGATTCTTTACTTCCTTAGTTAGGTTTATTCCAAGGTATTTTATTTTTTTTGATGCAATTGTGAATGGGAGTGATTCTCTGATTTCATCCTCTGTGTGTTTGTTGTTAGCATATATGAAGGCTACTGATTTCTGTGTATTTATTTTGTATCCTGCTACATTGCTGTAGGTTTTGATTAGCTCTAACAGCTTGCTAGTAGAGTCTTTAGGGTCCTTTATGTATAGAATCATGTCATCTGCAAATAGTGATAACTTGATTTCTTCCTTTCCAATTTGTATCCCTTTTATGTGTGTCTCTTGCCTTATTGCTATGGCTAGGACTTCCAAAACTATATTAAATAGAAGTGGAGACAGTGGACACCCTTGTCTTGTTCCTGATTTTAGTGGAAAAGCTTCCAGTTTTTCCCCATTTAGTAATATGTTGGCTGTAGGCTTGTCATAAATAGCCTTTATTATATTGAGATATGTTCCTTCTATTCCCAGTCTCTGTAGGACTTTTATCATGAAGGGATGTTGGATTTTGTCAAATGCTTTCTCTGCATCTAATGAGATGATCATGTGATTTTTGTCCTTCAACCCATTTATGTAATGTATTACATTTATAGATTTGCGTATGTTGAACCATCCCTGCATCTCTGGGATAAAGCCTACTTGGTCAGGGTGAATGATCTTTTTGATATACTCTTGTATTCTGTTTGCCAATATTTTGTTGAGAATTTTTGCATCTATGTTCATGAGGGAGATTGGTCTGTAATTTTCTTTTTTTGTTCTATCTTTGCCTGGTTTTGGTATCAGGGTGATGCTGGCCTCATAGAAGGAGTTTGGTAGGATTCCTTCTTTTTCTATTTCCTGGAAAAGCTTAAGAAGCAATGGTGTTAGCTCTTCCTTAAAAGTCTGGTAAAATTCAGCAGTGAATCCATCCGGGCCTGGGCTTTTTTTAGTTGGGAAATTATTGATAACTGCTCGGATCTCCATGTTTGTTATAGGTCTATTTAAGTGATTAATCTCATTTTGATTTAATTTAGGTAGGTCATATAGATCAAGGAAATCATCCATTTCTTTCAGATTTTCATACTTTGTGGAGTATATGCTTTTATAGTATGTCCCTATAATTTTTTGAATTTCTCTGGAATCTGTTGTGATGTTACCTTGTTCATCTCTGATTTTATTAATTTGTGTCTCTTCTCTCTTTCTTTTGGTCAGATTTGCTAAGGGTTTATCAATCTTGTTTATCCTTTCAAAGAACCAACTCTTTGTTTCATTAATTCTTTGGATTGTTCTTTTTGTTTCTATTTCATTAATTTCTGCCCTAATCTTTATTATTTCTTCCCGTCTACTACTTTTTGGTTTGCCTTGTTCTTCTTTTTCCAAGGCTTTAAGGCGAAGCATTAGGTCGTTTACTTGCGACCTTTCTAATTTCTTAATATAGGCACTTAAGGCTATAAATTTACCTCTTAGAACTGCCTTCATTGTGTCCCAGAGATTTTGGTATGTTGTGTTCTCATTATCATTTGACTCTATAAATTTTTTGATTTCCTTTTTGATTTCTTCATTGACCCACTCATCATTTAGTAGTGTATTGTTTAGCTTCCATGATTTTGTGTATGCTCTATAGCCTTTCTTGCTACTGATTTGTAGTTTAATTCCATTGTGGTCAGATAGAATGCAAGGAATTATTTCAATTTTCCTGAATTTGTTAAGATTTGCTTTGTGTCCTAATATATGGTCTATTTTAGAGAATGTTCCATGTGCTGCTGAAAAGAATGTATATTCTGCAGCCTTTGGATGAAATGTCCTGTATATATCTGTTAGGTCCATATCTTCTATGACCTCATTTAGTCCAGATGCCTCTCTGTTTATTCTTTCCCTGGATGACCTGTCAATTGATGAGAGTGGGGTGTTAAAGTCACCCACCACCACCGTGTTTGGTGTTATCTGTGACCTTAGTTCTAATAGTGTTTGTTTGACGAATTTGGGAGCCCCCATGTTAGGTGCATATATGTTTAGGATTGTAATGTCCTCCTGTTGGAGTGTGCCCTTAATCAATATAAAGTGACCTTCCTTATCTTTTTTGACTAACTTCGGACTAAAGTCCACCCTGTCTGATATTAGGATAGCAACCCCTGCTTGTTTTCTAGGCCCATTTGCTTGAAACACCGTCTTCCAACCTTTCACCCTAAGATAATGTCTATCCTTTGTAGAAAGGTGAGTTTCTTGAAGACAACAAATTGTAGGATCCTGCTTTTTAACCCAGTCTGCAAATCTATGTCTTTTCGTTGGGGCATTGAGACCGTTGATATTAAGAGATATTATTGAAAGGTGTGTATTTATGTTTGCCATTTGTGTGTGTGTGTGTGTGTTACTTGTTCTACCTGTGTTCTCTTCTGTTAACTGGTATTTGAGTATGGCTGGTTTTTTCTAGGTTCCTTATATGTGTGCTTTTCCTTTTGTTCAGCATGGAGGATTCTATCAAGTATTTTCTGTAGAGCTGGTTTTGTCTTCAGATATTCCTTTAACCTGCTTTTGTCATGGAATGTCTTTATTTCTCCATCTATTTGGATGGATAACTTTGCAGGATAAAGTAACCTTGGTTGACAGTTGTTATCTTTCAGAACTTGGAATATATCACTCCAGGCCCTTCTGGCTTTAAAAGTTTGTGTTGAATAATCTGCTGTGATCCTGATGGGCTTGCTTTTGTAGGTAACTTGATTTTTCTCTCTAACTGCTTTCAATATTTTTTCTTTGGTTTGTGTGTTTGGAAGTTTGAGTATAATGTGGCGAGGAGAGTTTCTTTCTGGGTTTTGTCTGGCTGGGGTTCTAAAGGCTTCCTGTATCTGTATTGGCACCTCTTTCCCAATTTGGGGAAAATTTTCCTCTATGATTTTGTTGAAGATGCCTACTATGCCTCTGGAGTGGAATTCTTCTCCTTCTACTATGCCCTGAATTCTTATATTGGATCTTTTCATAGTGTCCCGAATATCTTGAAATTCCCACTCATACTTTTCTATAAGTTTGTCTTTCTCTTTGTTGGACTGCATTAGGTCTGCCACCTGATCTTCTAGCTTAGATATTCTGTCCTCTCCCTCATCCATCCTACTGGTGAGATTTTCTACAGAGTTTTTTATTTCATTAACTGTGTTCTTCATTGCTAATAATTCTGACTGGTTTTTCTTTATTATTTCTATTTCTCTATTTATGTCTTGTATTGCCTTCTTTATTTCATTAAATTGGTGTCCTGCCTCTTCTTTGATTCCTTTGATTTCCTCTTTGATTTCCTCTTTGATTTCTTCTTTGGTTGTATTCATGTGTTCTTTGACCTCTTTGAACATATTTATAATTATTCTTTTGAACTCTTTCTCAGGCATTTCCTCTAACTCTTTCTCACTGGAGGACATTTCTGATGCATTAATACTTTTAGGTGGATTTATATCGTCTTGCTTTTTAGTGTTTCTTGTGTTATAATGTATATATTTTTGCATCTTGGATTAAGTTAATGCTTGGATTTTCTAGCTAGCTGTGTATTCTTAGCTGTATCAATTGATTTGGTGTAAAATATTTTCAGGGTAGGACCTTAAGGTATTAGGTGTGGCTCTTAAGACTCTCAGAGTATCTACAAAGATGTTCTTAGGGGTTGAGTTTCCCTGCTATAGGAGTATTCAAGCAGGCTGAGTGGAATAATATACTGGTAGATTCTAAAATTTAGCTAAACACTGTACCCATTCCATCAACAACAGCCCCGAGTATGTATGCAAGAGTAGTTATTATAATGACCAGATCCTCTATCAACAAAGAGGTTTAGATTTCTGGTCTGTTGAGGTATCCAAGTCAGCTTGTGACCAGGTGAGACCCTTCCCTGGTGCAATCCCAGTTACCTTGGGTGATTGTGGTCTCAGTCAAGTTGCTGCCTGGGTCGTCGGGCTGCTGTTCTGGTTTCTGGAGCTGGGCACTGGCTTTTCCTACGGGGCAAACTGGGCCGCCTCTGCAGCTGTTGTAGGTGCCTCCGCCGGAGCCCCCACCACTGCTGAAGCTGCCGTTGTCGTGTCCACCGCTGCTGCTCACCCCGAAGCCGCTGCTGTCCTGGGTCCGCTGCTGCTGGGGCCACTGGTACCGGTGCTGGAGCCGCTGAAGTTGCTGCCAAATTCTGCTCCTGCTTGGGTCCCGCCGTCAGCCCAAGTTGGCGTGGCCGGGTCCCGGGCCGCTGCTGTGTTCGCTGGAGCTGGGTTCAGGCGGCAGGGGAGGGGAGGGAGCCGCGGCTGTTCTGGTTGTATCGTTTCTCCACGTGTGCTTTTACCTCGCGGTCTGCTCCTCCCTCCGTTGCTCGCTGCCGCTCTCCCCTCACGTTTCCCGAGTTGCGGAGAGCGCGGTGTGAGGGGAAAATCCCACACCTGGCTTGTCCTGCGGCTCGAGTCGAGAGACCGGCGGTTTTCTGCCGCTCCGCGGTTGCGGCGGGTAGCCGAGCGGCCCGGAGCCGCTGTTCCCGGCTGTGCAGGCTCTGGATGCTCTATAACTCTTCCACTTCTCCGCTGCCGCCTCAACTTCCTATACACCTCACTTTTTAGTAAAAGTGTGTATTTTGCTGAGTTTATTTTGGTCTTTCCCCCCCCCAGGCTGTTTTGGCGTGGTACCTACGCCGCCATCTTAACCGGACTCATGGAAGAATTTTTAAACAAAAACATTATTTCACTATTATGACTGAGGTTTGATGTGTGCATCTCTTTTCCCCTTCTCTGAATTACATGTTAAATTATTCATTTAAGATTGTTTTGTATTGCATTTTACCTTCTGGATTTTCACAGTTTTCTTATTGGATACATTAATTTACCAATCCTTATTTTAGTGTCAGGCAACTAAATTCAGACTGGAGTACAGAATATTAGATGTGAGTGGAAAACTGATAAGCCTGTCCTAAATAAACAAAGAGTGAAGAGGGCTTATGACTTGGTCTGACAACATATTGGTATGAAGATGAAAAATTAGTTACCTGTCCCTTCTTAGTGATGCTTGCTCAGCCTAGCAGACTCCGAAAAGGCATTTTTGAACTTGAGGACCCCTGGATCCAGACCGGATTCTGGGTGAATATTAGTCACTGTTAGCTGTGCCCTGTCAGACCCAGAAAACAGCTTTGCCTGGCTGGAGCATTCCCAAGCTATCACGACCATCAGACAGGTGGGAAATAAATATTGTAGGATAGTGGGACATTTGAAGAGCAGGCTCCTGATCCCCAGGATTCAATTTGGACAGGCTTCAATTGGAGCCAACAGGTGTTCCTGGGAGGAACTGTCCTCAGATGGCTGGGGGGTGTGCCATTCTTCCACACACATAAAAAGTTCCCCTTCCCTCTGCCCGCAGGAAAATTAGAATTAACTACAGCTTTTTCTTTTGAAATGGTAAGAGAGAAATAAAAATATGGCACCACATTTTGGCTCCAGCTGGATTTCCATGAGGCATGCCAATCTATGGTGAATGTAGAAAGATCTTGAAGCTCAGTATCCTCATACTTTTCAGCATTGGAGATAGAGTAACAGATGAATTCAAAAGACATTCTTGCCAACATAGGTAGCTACAAAATGCAATAGTCTCCCTTATGCTAATCATTTGTTCACTCACCAATTATTTTCTTGAGCATTAGGATTTCTGGACCACTGAGCTAGCTTGTTGTGAAACATACCAAGGCCCTTGGCCCTTGAGGGCTTAGCTTAAAGTTGTAATAATAATCATTGTTTGGAGCGTGGAAACCAGCCTGGGAGATTTGTGAAACTGTGAGCAGGAAGCAGTTGCTGACATCAGGACTTTTTCCTTTCTGTCACCTATAGAAGACGAGACTGGCATGTTTTATTTGGGGGCATTCTTTTTCAATCATATTTTCCCATATTAAAAATAGTATTAGCTATATTAACTTTTTAAAATTCTAATTTCTGGTCTGGAGAGATGACTAAGCAGTTAAGGCACTTGCCTGCAAAGCCATGGGACCCAGGTTCACTTCCCCAGGTCTCACATAAACCAGATGTATAAGGAGGCGCATACATCTAGAGTTTGTTTGCAGTGGCTGGAATCCTTCACATGCTCTCTCTCTCTCTCTCTCTCTCTCTCTCTCTCTCTCTCTCTCAAATAAATAATAAATAATAAATGTTTAGAAAAAAATCTAATTTCTTTGCTTTGAAACAAGCTGTCCCATTGATCTAAGTATTTTTTAGCTTTCAGCCATGATTTATGTAATATACTATATTGCTTTTCTCAATAGTGTATCTCTTTCCTCATATTGTGATTATCTTTTTTCCTATTTCAACAAAAATATTGTAATAATAAAGGTTCTGTAAAAGCCTCTTACTTTGTAAGGAAAACATTATAAAGAAACAGGCAGCTATAAAACATCATATGGTACCCTATAATATTTGCACTGTTATGATTTGATGTACCAGTGCAAGAATCAATTTAAGCCGGGCATGGTGGTGCACACCTGTAACCCCAGCTACGCAAAAGGCTGAGTCAAGAGGATTGCACGTTTGATGCCAGCATAAGAAACAGCAAAACGTTGCCTCTTCTCGAAAAACTTAAGAGACACAAGGTAACTTGGAGAAAATTGTTCATAAACACACCGAGTCGAGTGACGGTCGCAGCTGATTGAGCTGCCAGGTATGTCATCCCGGCTTTCCGCCAAGCGCTTTACTTATAAACAGCACATAACTTCCTATTCCGCCAGGTTGTTTATGTCTAGCCAGGGCGTTTCTGGATCTGAGGTCTCCCGCTCATTCTGCAGAGACCCCCGGAAATTTAAGTCTGTAGATTCAACTCTTCTTCTATCCCTCAGGAGAGCTTTCTTTCATCACATCTTGGAGTATTTTTTTTTTTAATTTCAAGATTTCTATTGTCATTTTACTCTCCTATTCTGAGATGTCTGTGCTGGTCACACATGTTGGCTTTTATTTTCTCTCCTGCATCACTGGCTGAACTCTTGACAGACTCCTTTCTACTCTCTATGGCTCACTGTGGAATATCCATTCAGCTCTTGCATTACCTACTGCTTAACTTCTTATGCTTGTACATTTTTAAATCTCTTGGATTCTTATCTTACAACATTCTGCCATCTCCTTCATGCATCTCCTGCCCACCAACACACACAAGTGTATGTCATTTGTCAAAACCACACTTCCCTGCTTCAGTGCATCATGCCATACCTTCCTTTAGCTATTCAATATTGACTTATTGTTTCACTGGGAACTCTAGTTTCTTACCATGTGGGGCTGTAAAGAAAATAAACAGGGGGCTGGAGAGATGGCTTAGCAGTTAAGCGCTTGCCTGTGAAGCCTAAGGACCCCGGTTCGAGGCTCAGTTCCCCAGGTCCCACGTTAGCCAGATGCACAAGGGGGCGCACACGTCTGGAGTTCGTTTGCAGAGGCTGGAAGCCCTGGCGCGCCCATTCTCTCTCTCTCCCCCTATCTGTCTTTCTCTCTGTGTCTGTCGCTCTCAAATAAATAAATAAATTTTTTAAAAAATTAAAAAAAAAAAAGAAAATAAACAGGAACACTGTGGTGCTGGTGCATCCTGCATTGCAGCGTTTCTCCTCAGAGAACCTTTCTTTCAATTTCTGGTTTTACCACCCTTGCTCTTTTTTTATTTTTTATTGTTATGCTTTTGTCTAGCAGACGTTGTAGCGCAGGGACCATTGCTTCCAGTTTTCAGTGCTCTTGAATTCTTGTAGCAGTAGTGGTACTGGTAATAAAAATTTCCAGGTTCTGGAAATTGGTGATAGAAGTTTTGGTGCTGTAAATTTTCATCATCATTTTTTTTTCATTCAAATTTAATGGACGCTTTGATAAATGGACCAGGCACTATTTTAAACTAGAGACCATGATTTTTGATCTTTAAAATTTATCTCAATAAAGGGGCCATACAAACCAGTTCTATGGCTCCATCCTTGAGCCTATATGCCTGGGTGGTCTTGTTTTAACTGTTGCTATTTAATTATTGATGATTTACTGACACACAGCATAGAAGCCCTAGGGAAAAATGAAATCCCATGTGCCAGTTTCTTCAGATGAGTCTTCTTTGAGGTCTAAGTGTCCTTCTAAGTAATACAGTAAGGCAGGAATTAGGAGGCCAGTCCATCTAATGCCTAGGGAAGTTGGCTATGGAATCTGTATTCCTTGATGGAGTTAACCAGTGCATGTTGAACATGCGTCCTGTCTGCTGTGTCTCAGAGCACCACAGCCCCACTCAGCCCGTCCTAGGAAAGAGCCTCACCTTCAAAAATAAAGGTGACTTACCTCTAGGAACTGATTTTTCCCTTATGAAGCATTCATTGAGAAAATGATGATTCAAAAAGTAAGTGCAGGCCACCTTGCTAGGCATGTAGCCCAAAAGGCAGGGTTTTCTATAGGTACACCATAGCATCCTTAACCAAGGCCACAAATGCCTGTGTTTCTCATTGCATTGCTGTAACCCGTTCCCCAGCCTGGGGGAGTATAACTTAGGCCTACCGGTCTCAGAGAATTTGTCATGATGTGGGGAGGGGCAGGCCAGGGTTATACTCTGGATTCTACACATCAGAGAACCTATAATTGCTTGAATCAAATCAAACTTCCTGTCGATGAAACTGGCCTGATCATGCTGTAACTATGTGTTCACCTGTGTTCTGTGTGTGTTTAAACAAAAATTGTACTTGAATAGGACTTGAAAATTTTGCCCAGTTTTGGATGAAAATCATTCTTGGCACTGGATCTGTCTCCCTGCATACCTCCCTCAGTAAGCAAGTCTTCAGGCTTTCATTACTTCTGCTCATCAAGTAGACAGGCAGCAGCCTTGAAAGCAGAAGGGCCCAACTTCCTCAGCTTGACTACAGGGTTGAAGGAAAATCCGAGTGCATCTGGCAGGTCACACTACTCGGCCTTTCAAATCTATGGGGAGGAGGAGGAAGTGTGAGTCCGGTCCATGCAGGCAAATGGTGGGGAGCAAATAAACACAACATCCTGGCTAAGACCAGACAGTGCAATTTCTTGTCCTCCTGCTTTTTATTTTTTACACAAATAGCAATGACAACGCAGAAGGAAACGCTTTAAAAAAAAAGAAAAAAAATAGTAATGCTATAACCCAATCTGCCAGCAATTATCCATCCTTCCTTTATTTTTTAATATTTATGCATATGTTGACATTTTTCTTTATGTGGTTTTAATTCCAGTGTAAACAGAATTTTTCATTTTGGCTTTTTTCTTTTTAACTCAGCATTATAGCTTGCACTATTAACATCACTTTGATATTGTAGTTAGTGGAATTTTTAAAATCAAATGATTGTGACATTTATAAAGGCTCTGGAAAACCCAGCCAGCATGTGGGTGGCATTCACTCATTCCTCAGAAATGACAAGAGCTGAGTGTAGGGTGTTTTAGTGCTTCTTAGCCTAGTGTCTGCTTTTGACAGTTCAGGTCGCTCAGACATACTAATTTTAAGGTGTTTGATAATAATATGAATGACAGTGCGTATAAGCAAGTCATGCCATTCACTCTGTGATAAAATGATCTGATGCAGGTCCCAGAACTAGCTGATTTCTCAAGTATTTCCTCATTATAAGGTAATAAGTGGGCAACTGGGCTTGGGTGAAGACTCAGTCATGTTTCCTCTAAATGCCTGTGCTGGGTATGCCGTTAAGTATGGATCATGGACGTTGGTGGGATCCCGACGTGATGACCAGGTCATATTGGTTTGTACCTTTGCAGAGCAGTGAGAGGGAGGCCCCTGAGGGAAGGAGGTTTGGAGAACTCAAGAATGAGGTGGGATGGGGTACATGGTGGGGGATGTTGGGCAGCCAGGGGGCAGCATGGAAGCATTTTGTTTGTGATGGAATGGGAAGGGAGGATGAAGACAGCTTAGCCTTATTCTTCCTGAGCAGCCCTGGGAAAGTGATGGATGGCTTCTTGTTAAGTTGTGTGTTTCTTCAGGGTCAGCTAATGTGGAATCTCTCTACCGAGACGGGGGTGAAACCTGGAAGGCTTTGGGCCATGGCAGACTGCAGAGTTTTGTTTTGTTTTTAATCCTTGAGATCTGCATCATTTTGATTTTGTTTTATTTTCCGTCAGGGTCTCACTCTAGCCCAAGCTAACCTGGAACTTACTCTGTAGCCCAAGGCTGGCCTTGAATTCACAGTGTTCCCCCTCCATCAGCCTCCCAAGTGCTGGGAATAAGGCATGCACCACCACACCTGGCTAGTTTTGATTTTTAAATGTTTTTACCTACAATCAAATTCACCCAACTTCTCAGTTAAATGGATGTTAGTAATTGTGTAGTCACTGTGACATATCAAGATATAAGGCAGTTCCCTCACTCCAAAGAGTTCCCATCAGTTCTGCACTTAATTCTGTCCCCAACCCTGGCCAGGTGGCCTCACCTGTGTTCTGATAGCAGGATTTTGCCTTTTCTAGAATTTCATGCAAATGGAATTCTACAATAGTATTCTTCTGGGATGTGCTTCTGTCATTAACTATAGAGCTTTTGAAATGCACCCACAATGCTGCATGCATTAATATTGCTTGCCTTTTGACTGCTGAGCGAGATTCCAAAGCAGAGTTGCTAAATTTCCTGATTCATCGGCAGGTGATGAACATGTCGATTACTCATGTTTGAGACTACTGAAAGCGGCATTGCTGTGAGCATTGCCCTGCGTTTCTTTTTGTAGCACACGTTTCCTCTCCCTGGTGAAAATGTCTAGGAATAGGGTTTCTGTGTCCTAAGTTAAGTACCTGTTTACTTTTACAAGAATATTTTCAAAATGGATTAAGCATTTTGCATTTCTCCAACAATGGAGACTCTCAGTTGCTCTTCATACTTACCTCTCCCAATTGCTCCAGCTAGTGGCCAGCAGCTAAGAAATCTTGAAAAGTGTCCAAGGTCTTCACTTCACCCTATTTGCATCTTGTTGTGACAAGAGATTGGTCCATCTACCAGACGACCAGAACCATAAAGAATATCTCTATCCTCCTTCCTGAAGGTGGGAAGAATTGACAGCAACTTCCACAAGAGTCCCTTGAGGCTGATGTGAGAATATTCCAGCAATAGGAGTCAGCTGACGTTATACTCAAAGTTAACAATATACTCTTTATTTAGATGGATGCTGTACTAAGCCAGAATTCTAAGTCAAGGACACTATTCCAGGGAGACCCAACAGCATCCCCCAAGAGTGTGATAACCTCTGTGTGCATCCTGTGGAAACACTAATGACGCCACCTCAAGCCTGTCCACATATTTCCAATACCATTTCTAATGTCTTAATTCATCATTATTAGCTATGCTGATTAAGAGTAACTAATTAATAAGATAAAGATAACTGCCACACTGTCTTAGCTGCCTCTGGAATTCAGCTGTTCATTAGTCTTTTAAATGTTAACTAAACACCTCCGGAAGAGTGTGGTCCCATTAGACCACTCCAGTCAAAAACTCAGCACCCTAGGCTGTAGATTAAAACTAACTCATGCACTTCTGCCTGTCACTCTATGGCAGAAGTACTTTAACGATAATTACTGTCTCAGATGACTTCTGAGGTATATCTGAACCAAGATTCATTAGCTCTCCAGCTGAAGGATCTTAAAGTGTGCTTGTTGGTCTGTCTGCACAGCTTCTCTTCCCTTAGTATGACCGTGTGGAAGGTCACCGAACACCACAGACACGGTAATGCCTTCTCCCCCTGAAACCACCTAGAAATGCTTGCCTCTTTCGTGGCATCTGTCTTCCGGCTCAGGGGTCATAGTGAGGACACCAACGGTGTAACATGGCCTCTCTTTGGTTCACCTTCATTAGCCCACCTTACTTCCTGAGCCTTGGCAATTTCAGGATAGCCACCACATTTTTTTTTAATCGCTCTTTAAGACTTACATTGTAATTTGTCTTTAAATTGGCACCATTTTTCTTTTTGTAGTTCTGGGGCTCAACTGTAGGTCCTTACACATGCTAGGTACATCAGCACTGAGCTACACCCTCAGTCGACCCATTTTCATTTTAAATCTAAATATCTTTTATAACTTCATCACTCGATATTACCCATGGAATTGTCACTTTAATGCACTGGCTATGCGTTAAGATGAATGCATATAGTTCAAACCCTGAAATAACATGCTTAAAGTATTAATGAATGTGTGACATGAAAAGCATCATCTGTGGGCTGCCTGGAATCAGCTCTGGTCCCTCCAGTGGTCCACACACAGCATGGGGAGAACTGCTGTGCTGTCCTTGTCGGGTTCCTTGCCTCTCTCCCCACTCGACAGAGAGACCCTGGAGGGCAGGGACTGGCTTTCATCTCTGCATCACCCTGTCAGGGAGCCCAGTGCATGATATGCATTCAGTAAATGTTGCATGAGTGAATGCCTCCCTCATGAGCCCAGGCAAAATACCATTAGCAAAGACAAATACTTGTGGTTTTCTCCCATTTTGGTTCCGTACCCCTGATAAACTCTTACCGACAAAAACATAAGTACCAAAACATGAAGAAGTGAAGTGAGAGCTATTTGCCTGTCCCTTGAAATTTTATTTTTACATGCTAGAACTCTCATTCATATAATTCTATGATATTAAGGGGGAGGGACATAGGATGGTATAAAATATGGACAATTATTTTAAAACAAAAGTTTATCTGACACAAAACTCAAGTCACAGTGTAAAATCTAAAGGGCAGGATCTAAGGACATTCTACTGTAGGGTGTTTGCACCTTAATACTTCCTAGAAGAGACTAGACACTCAGGAACCAATGGATGGACATATGGACAAACCAGTAAACAAAAGACTTTGATTTGTACAAATCTAGCCAACTTAACTCCCTAAATTTCAGTAAGAATTTCATAGGAAATGCATTTAGAAGAAAATTTTCTAATGTCTGGAAGCATAACTATGGATGGCATAGTTAATCTCATTATTTTAAATAACTTTTTACTCCCACACTGTTTAAACAAAATTTGATGATTCAGTCTTTTTAAAAGTATTAATCTGACATTGATCTCAGAGTATAAACATTATAGAGTAAATTGGTTCCACTTTCCAGATTCTCCTTAAATTATATAAAATGTAACATATGAAAATTTTCTGAGCTTTTTCTACTGATTCCCATAAATAGAAAGTTTAAACTTAGAAAAATACTTAACATGGTGCTTACCTTGAGCTTTACTTCATGGTATTTACAGTTTTCATTTTATATTGAAGCATTTTCATTTAATTTCATAAAGCATTTTTAAAATTTTTAATTTAGTTATTTATTTATTTATTTGACAGAGAAAGAGGGAGAGAAAGAGAGAATGGGCACACCAGGGCTTCCAGCCACTGCAGACAAACTCCAGACGCATGAGCCCCCTCGTGCATCTGGCTAACGTGGGTCCTGGGAACTCGAACCTGGGTCCTTTGGCTTTGCAGGCAAAAGTCTTAAGTGCTAAGCCATTCCTCCAGCCTTCATAAAGCATTTTTAAAAGTTCAGTATTTCTAACTTGGGGTGGATTAATTTGTTTACAAAGAAACCATGGCCATTGGGAGACACATAGAAAAGACCTAATTTTCTTCAGTATCCAAAGACTGTGTGTGTGTGTGTGTATGTGTGTAAAATTTTTCCAAGGTAGGGTTTCTCTGTAGTCCAGGATGACCTGGAATTCACTCTAGTCCCAGGCTGGCCTCAAACTCACAGTGATCCTCCTTCCTCAGCCTCCCAAATGCTGGTCTTAAAGATGTGCACCACCACACCCAACTTAAAAAAGTATTTTGGGGGGGGGGCTGGAGGGATGGCTTAGCGGTTAAGCGCTTGCCTGTGACGCCTAAGGACCCCGGTTCGAGGCTCGTTTCCCCAGGTCCCACGTTAGCCAGATGCACAAGGGGGCGCACGCGTCTGGAGTTCGTTTGCAGAGGCTGGAAGCCCTGGCACGCCCATTCTCTCTCTTTCCCTCTATCTGTCTTTCTCTCTGTGTCTGTCACTCTCAAATAAATAAATAAATAATTTTTTAAAAAAATATATTTTTTTTAATATTTAAGGTGAAAAAGATAAAAAGACTTGCTGGTCTATTCACATTGATTTTGCTTTTCCCTGTAATTGCTATGGTTATTTTGTTCATAAAAAGAGAAACACTGCCAACTTCAAAAGGCAATTGGCCAGCCTCAATTTGGGGCAGTCAGCTTTGTGCAAGGTCTCTAGCTTCCTTTAAACACATTTCTAAATTTGGTGTCCACGTATCATGTACTGTGCCTTCTTACACTGGAACCAGTGCTAAGCCCACTTCAGGAAAGGCACACAAAGCTGGAGGCTGAAGGAAGCACTATCAGGCACATTCTGCATCTGTTGGCAGGCTTGCTCCTTGCTGGACAGCCCAGGGATAAAATGCCAACATTTGTAGAACTGGGAAAGCACCTTCTTTTCACCCGGAAGCCCTTTACTCCCTCCACGTGTGACCCATCTCCTCAGGGTAGCAGAGTGTACTTCACATAGGAAGATGAAGAGGCCACATGATCATCATTTTCACTGCCCTCTGCAAAGTTAGATTGAGAGTGCGAATTGCTGTTTAAGATTGCCAAGTACCATGTTACTTTCCATGCATGTGCCACATGCTGTGGGGAGGGATTTTTTTTCAGAAGGAACCCCTTCCTTTTCCATGCCTCTTGTATGTTCTGTTCGCCAACTATGCCATGTCCAGAGAAAAATCTAATTATGGGAAATGATAATATATGTGTCGAAGGGGTACAGCAGGGGACATTCCAAAGCATTCTCCCAAAGTCTGTGTTGACATCAGGGCCATGAATATTCGGTAATGTGGGTTCCTTTGCAAGAGGCTTGAGTTTACTGGTTCTTAGGCTCAGAAACTCACTTTTGTCCTCCAAGGTTTTTCCTCAATCAGCAAAATTTATGGGACATTTTATAATTTTTGCAGCACAACATTATTCCTGAGCCCGATTTACATGTATTTTGGGACCAGCCTCAGTGAAATGGCTGTTGGTTTTAGCATGTTTAGTGTTAACAGAAAATAAACTTTCTCCGTCCTTTGTTTTTGCACTATGAAATGAAATATCTTAATATTGAAGAAACACAGTATTAATGGCCTAAATTTCCTGTCAGGCTATTTTGATCAAAGCAAAACTACTATGAAATGTAAATGTAGAAAACTGATGAGCAACTTGCTTTTATTATTTGCTTGATCCGGTTCTATTTTCTTTGCTTAACGTGGGCCGAGTTGCTGCTTTGCCAGCGCGGAATCTGGAATCTGTTTCCATAGAGTCAGGTCACAGCAGCCAGCAACCGTGTGCTTTTTCTGCTGAGGAATTGTGTTTCCCTGCGTATGTACTGAGCAAATCATCAAGTGACACAGTGAACAGGAAGAGATAAGCATTCAAAAATTCAGTGACCTCTGCTGTAAGGGTGGCTGGCAGGAGATACTGCTCTAATTGTTTGTTTGTTTCACCCTTCCTTGCTGGTTTTTGTTCAGGAAAGCATTCCATGATCTCCAGGCAGAAGGTGACAGGGAAGGCAGTATACTCATTCTAATAGTTGATTGAGTTTCTTTGTAATCCATAAAAATCAAACATTTTTTTTCTGGGTATAATTAAAAATATTATGATACACAGATCATTTACACATGTATCATGGCAGAAAAAAATCCATTTTAATTAGTATGTCATAGGAAATGGAATTAAAACACAAATTTGCAGATCTTTTCCTTTCCTTTTGTCCTTTGTGTTTTGAAAAAAATAAATAAAAGAATATGCCTACTATCAGAAGAGAAATGTGCCAGCTTCAGTGTTTTATTTTGTTTATAGCTTTGTCTCATAACAGAAGACTAAAATGGCTACCTGAAGCATTTTCTCTATATTAGCTGATATATATTTTTAGTATTCTTCCTTTGCCCTGTAGCAAGGTATCTAGCACATTCTGATTTTTTACCTATACTCACTCATACTTTTGTAAGGGGCAGCCAAAGTTGTGTGCTTATATTTAAAACTAAGAGGATTCGTTTGCTTTGGAATAGAAGCTACGTAATTCATAATCTAAAATATTTAGCAAATGATATCAGGGATACTTTAAAGCTAGCCTGTATCCCCTTTACCTGCCAATAAGATCTGTTAAGAATCCCTGTTCTCTAGAACAATAATATGCCTCTTAGAACATTTAAGATAGAAAACAGAATAGTAGCTATGGCTGTGAGTAGACCCAGGCTCTAAGAGTCACAAAGTTGGTGGGCTATATGACATATCAACCCCATGGTGGCTGCAATATGTTGCAGTGCCTTCTACATACTATATCCTCTCCTCTCATCATCTGACCAAGATTTACCCTGGTCTCTTCTGCCTTCATGGGTAAGGGACATTACCCCAATTTGGGTTTTCATTAGCCTAAGGCCACTTGTGTTTATTAGACATCATATGTAAATTCTTCATGATAAACTCAGGACAGGAAGAAAAGGCTTCTAACTTTAGTTTCTGGTAAGTTTTTAGATTTATTGTGTTACGTTAGAAAAACACAGAGCTATTGCTTAGCAACACTGGATTAGGCAGAAAATAATTTAAGCTCCCAAATGAGAACCATTTGTAATCGAATATGCCCTAACACTTGTTTTACCACATGGCTTAGCGCCCTTCTGCTCACACATGGTCAGACACATGTTGGAAGTGATGTTTGAACACCCGCTCACACATCCGCGTGCCCTTTGTTTGCATGCACCGGAACACGTGCTTTGACACTCTGTACTCAGGAGCACAGGCGGGGCATTGTCTGGGGTCTCTCCAGAGGCTCATTGGTTAAATCAGTGCCTGGCTAGTAAAGTCCCAGCACTTTATGCTAGGTGACATACTCAGTTGGGTCTCCTTCAATCTGTCTGAGAAAGAATCTCCCTACGAAGATGGTCATGGCAATGATCTGTGTCTACCACACCTCAGGCTGGTAACCTCCTCATGTATTTCACAGACAGATATGTCTTGTCACTGAGTCTTTTCCATCTGAGTCATTCCACTTGTGTTTTCCCAAGCCACCAACCTATAAAGTCTTACTCATTCTGAGATGTAGAATTGAAGGGTTTTGGCTGAAATTCTCTGTGTGTCTTACTTTGCAATTTCAGCCCAGGTGGCAGGTACCCTCACTTCCTTGAAGGGGTCTCTGCCTGCCTGCATCTGCATCCATGGTGTGTTAGCATGGGATGCTATGACAGGAAAATTAGGGCCCTCTAAGCAACAGATACTTGCTTCACACAGGTCTGGAGTTTGAGAAGTCCACATAGACCTCAGCAGAGCTGTCTGCTGAGGACTGACTCCTAGTTTGCAGATGTCTCTGCTTGCCTGGCAGACAGAGGAAAGATAGTAGTTCTTAATTAAGTCTAATGAAATAGTGACCACCACCTAATTTTAAGTATAGTTTGTGAAGTGTTTGATATGTATCTCCTTTTTGTATGCTTGTATGTGCATGGTGTATGATATGTGTGGTGTATGAACATGTGTATACAGACACAAATGACCCATGAACATGCATTCCAAGGCCAAAGAACATCAAGTGTCCTTTAATGGTTCATCCACATATTTCTTTCCTTGAGAATGCATCTCTCCCTCAACTGGGAGCTGCTATCCGCAAGCCCCAATAATTCGGTGATCTCCCACCATAGACACACACACACCCCTCCCTACATACTGGGTTATAGACCTTTTTTTTTTTGAGGTGGAGTCTCATGGTAGCTCAGGCTGATGTGGAATTCACTCTGTAGTCTCAGGGTGACCTCGAACTCACAGCCATCCTTCTACCTCTGCCTCCCGAGTGCTGGGATTAAAGACGTGCGCCACCACACCCTGCTGGGTTATAGATTTTTTTTTAACGTGGGTTCTTAGAAGTTAAACTTGGTGTTCTCCAACCTCAGAGACCCTCATGCTTAAGTGGCAAGCATTCTTAACCACTGATCCATCTTTCCAGCCCTATCTGTGTCTTTTTTGATCCCAGTCAGAACACTAGGAAGTAAAATCTTTTTCCTACTTTATAAATCAGACCAAGTATCTTCAGAACTCTACTAAAAGTCAAATAGCTAACAGATTATATTTAATACTGGTCCTTTGGCACCTAAATTAGGGTTTTTCTGCCATATTATAAGGCCAGGCTCTGTAAGATGTATAAAGAAATACCAGAAACAAACTTTTCATGGTAAAGTTTATAGAAGAATAAAGGAACTTAAAAAGATAATGCCTATTTTTTTTTGCCCATGAGCCAATCAAACATGAGATACCTTATATGGAGCCATCTTCCCAACCTCCTATTCAACAGATAAGGAACCTATGTACTAAAACCATAATAAATTTACTCAAGTCAATGAACTAATAAGTTAGAACTTGAATGCAAGCCTGATTCAAAGTAAAGCCCATGCTTTTAACCATTACTCATATTGGCTCCCAACCAACAACAATAAATGAGTTCATAGGCAAATCACAGCTATTGTATAAGGCAGTTTGGGATGAAATATATTCTTCTTTAATCATTACTGATTGTAATGGTTTGTGATTGGAATTTTTTTATTCTTAACATAATAAAGTGAATAAATGAAACAAGAAGTAAGAGTTAGGGACATTACATGAAAGTATTTGTAAACGAAGCCCAAGCTTAGCCTGTATCACCATCCAGGTGACAAGCAGGGCCATAAAATACACTGGCTAAGTGTCCAGGCAAATTCTGTTTTATAGGTAACTTGTGTTTGCAATTATCTGAACATAAGAGTCACTCATATTCCATGGTTTTTAGGTTCCAAACAGTGTTAATAGATGCTAAACTAAATTACTTAAAAATAAATTTTGGGGCTGGAGAGATGGCTTAGCAGTTAAGGTGTTTGCCTGCAAGGCCTAAAGACCCAGGTTCAATTCCCCAGTACCCACGTAAGCCAGATATATATGGTGGCATGTGTCCGAGTGTGCTTGCAGTGGCTAGAGGCCCTGGTGTGCTCATTCTCATTCTCTCTCTCTCTCCCTCTCTGTCTCTTTCTATATATCTGCCTCTCTCTGTGTCTCATCTCTCTCTAATAAATAAATAAATAAAATATTTTAAAAGTAAATATTTAAAAAATAAATTCTGCCTTATTGACCAGACCCTACATGATCAGAATTGGTCAGAATGATATTTTTCTTAATTGTACATGAGTAACTTGAACTATCTTTAAAGATAACTTAAAGGTAATTGAAATGTTTGAACTCACTTGCCATGTTAAATTGCCTTTGACCCAGAAGCAGAGACCAACAATCAGACCATTTAATCACAAGATCATCCAAGGAGTAGCATGGCTGCCTGACTTAAAGATGTAAGTGGAAATCAGAGATCACTCACAATGGCTACGTGATCCCAGAGGGAAATTTGAGGGTTCTTCATTCTGTTTTTCCCTAACAATGGAATTGTTAGTACAGATATCTGGAAACATCTGAAAGCAGGTGCAGATTTCAAATATATAAAGCTCTGCTTTGATTTTTTTGTATTATTAACGGAATTCCACTAAGTTGAATTTGAAGATCAAGTCATTGTATTTTAATATAGTCTTTGCCAAATTTCCAAACCTCAAGCACAAAATCCTCAGCCTTCATTTCTTTTCCTGCCTGGAAATATAGGTAGCATTGAGCCAAAAGCTGGAGTTATGAAGTGACATTATACTTGATTAGGGACAAAAAAAAGTCCTACATCTAGAAATGCAGATGTGCACAGCACTCCTAGGGGAATGTTGGTATTTGATCTCCAAGTCTTAAGGTTCATGTTCCCAAGGTTAAGAAATGCAGAGAGCCAACTTTTATTAGTAACTAATGCTGAAAATACTCTGGAGATTCCCAGAGTATTACATTACAAATCACTCAGCTTTGGAAATCCTACAGCTAGTGAGTTGCAAATATTGCTATTTGGGAGAAGGAAGCAATGAGTGAAGGACATCATTCATAAACTCCACTTAGACTGTTACAACACAATTTTGTATGTGGTATGAGTTTTCATATCAGTTAAAAAATGGGAAAGGGAGATATGAGGGGTGTATGAGGTCTGTGGGTCAAATTCTAAATAGAAGAACCAGGAAGCAAGGGCCTTCTGGTCCAGGGGGATTTGGGTGGGGAAAGGAGTGAGCACAATAGTCCAACATGGGCCATAACGTCTTCCTGCCTTTCTAATATTTAACTTCATGACCTGGATGAGTTGTTTATGTATTGAATAAGGCTTCCATTTCCATGAAAGTTAAAGCCTAGATAATTGCAAAATAATAGCCATCAACAATCATGGTGCTTGTGGTGTGGGAAAATATGGAAAAGACACAGTAGACATTTTGGTGAGAGGAAAGGACTATCCTTTTTTTTAAGTTAGCCTATAAAGCAATGGGTTCCATTCATTGTGGCATTTTCACACTTACATATTATTATACTGTGTTCTTACTCATCCCCCACCACACTGTCCTCCCCTATTCTCACTCCTCTTCTCACTTCCCCTGCTTCCAAGGAGAGGATTTTCATAGAACAAAATCCAGTATTAAAAGCAAGTCCAGTTAGACATTGATACATCATGCAGCTGCTGTGTTAACTGTATTTCTGTAGTACCTACTTGAGTACAATAGTATAAACCTACTGGACTTTTTTCTTTCAGCTAGACCCTTCCTATTTTAAACCTAGTAGCGGTATGGCTTTTCTTTTTCAAAACCAATACCTTGAATTTCAGCAACAAAGAATGGGCAGATAAATCTGTGTTGGTTACAGGAGTGAGCTGTTATAGACTAAATTATACTTTGCACACTCCTCACCAATAATGTTTCCAACTCAAATGCATTTATATTGATTGTGAGGGTTTATCTGCTCTTGATATGTGTTGACAAGTGTTTTCTTCAGGAGTGAAATCCATTAAGCAATCACATTTTGGGATGAGTTTTTAAGGTGGTCAGAATATATGATCTTAAAAGTGTTGCTGAAGGGGGCTGAAGAGATAGATTAGCAGTTAAGGCATTTGCCTGTAAAGTCAAAGGACCTCAGTTCAATTCCCCAGGATCCATGTAAGCCAGATGCACAAGGGGGAACATGCGTCTGGAGTTCATTTGCAATGGCTGGAAGCCCTGGAGTGCTCATTATCTCTCTCCCTATCTCTGCCTCTCTCTGTCTCTCTCTCTCTCTCTCTCTCAAATAAATAAATAAAAGTGAAGTTTAAAAAATTGAAAAAAGTTTTTTAAAAATGTTGCTAAAATATAGAAAAATAAAATGCTGCATATATCGTTATTGTTCATATCACTCCAGTAAACTCAAATTTAGACTGTTCCGTTTCAACAGTGCTGCTTTCTTCACCTTCTCTAATGGTAGTTTCAGATCTTGGAATTTGATAGATGCAGAATGGAATATAGAAGTAATTATTATGTAGGTAGCTCAAAAATACCCTGTCAAAACTGATAATGAGAATTATTCAAAATGTTCTGTCCAAATTCTTTCTAATTAGTATTGAGGTCTTGAAGGGCCAGCTCTAGATTTTTACGAATATGTTGGGCTTGGCTAACATATTTTTTAATATCTGCATCATGTGATTGTCTAATTCATTATATAGTATTGCATAATTATGGGGCTTTTAATTTACAATACCTAGGTCTAGTCTTCAGTCTTATTTAAAATTCAGAATTACTTAATCATTTCATAACTAAAAACTCATTAGGAAGCTATGCCATGTACTTGGGGTTACCTCTAAGGCAATCCATATTTAACAATAAACCAGAGATATTCCTGTGTACTTGACTATCGTTGACCAGTTTAAATATTTAAAATCATCATCTGACCCTTTGGCCAATCACTTATAGATAAATGAAACAAAGGTTGTATACAAAATAGAAGGAAGAGATTTTCTAACATAGTCTTTTCTAAATGAAGAAAATGTGCACTAAGATTAACCAATAGTTAGAATAAATATATCAATCACACATATATCTTCATGGTGGCAATATTTTTTGAATTAAGGATCCAGTCTCTTTTTTTATATATACTTTTTTCATGTCACTTTTCACCAAAACAGAAATTTAAGCATGTCATTGACAATGGTCAAATTCAGACTCCTTCTTAAATATCACAATAATTTTTTCATTCCTGTCTTTTTATTATACATTAAAAGATGGCCTTCTTTGTCTTCCCCTACAAATGATAAGAAACCAAGATTCATCTTGTTAATGCCTTTTTGTGCTCAGATAACTGGATCAACCCCTTGCTCACTGAGGTGTTTGCTATCCATATCATTTAGACCTTGCCTCACGGTGTAGGAGGCAGTTGATAATGTCAGCATTACCCCAGCATGGTGCTATTGCTCAGACAGTGAAGTTCAACCTGGACCTGCTCATATCCACACGACACAGATGGCGCCAGGCCCCATGGAATACAAAGATGGTGGCGGTGTGGAAGACACCACCTATGAGGTGCGTGAGTGGGATTCTTCAATTCAGCGAGATAGAATCATCTAGCTCATTTAAGCAGAAGGAGCTTTGTAGAGGAGTAGCTTGTAGGAGCTTGTGTGAGAAGGTTGTTGTGGTCGTTTGAATGAATGTCCTCCAGTAGATACTGGAATGTATCAAAGCTTGTAATTTAGATCTCTAGACCCCTAGCTGGAGGAGGTGTCACTGGGTGGATGCTGGGGTCCTGCACTAAGGTGTGGGCCAGATCTGGGATTTCCAGCCTAAGATACGCAAAGTGCCTGAGTTCTGCATCAGGGATTCCTGAGTGTGGCTGCTTGTGATGATGCAGGTGGACCTGTGAAAGCGGGCCAGCTTCTTCTGCCATCATAGAACTTCCCCTTTACCTGCAAGTTTCAGTAAATCACTTCCTCCCATAAACTGTGTCTGGTATGGAGTTTCCTCCCAGTAACACAAAGCTATCTAGTGCAGTCATTAATGCTTTTCTGGATGCCACCATCATGGGTTACGGCAGCAGCCAGAGAGGCCAGTCAGCCTGTGATGGGTGGTATTATCACCTCTGTCCTACACACAGTGCCATGATACTAGGTTCTAGACTCCCTGGCCTCTGCCAGGGCTGTCTCAGAGGAGCCAAATACAGCCGCCACCCTCTGCATTCCCATCCCAAACACATGCACATACTTTTCCATGTAGCTGTCTCACTATGATCACATCCACTTTCCAAGTTCTAATCCATTATCTAGAATGTGGTTCCAAAAGAATTTAGGAATGTAATTCTTAGCCTTATGCCAAAGAAAACTGCTAAAAGCAATCAGCATTTCTGTAGAATAAACCAGTGCACAGTACCATCCCCACCCCCAAAGAAGCATAAAACAATCTTTCTCAAATTGTATTCCAATGTACCCATCCACATAAAGATTGTCAAAGAGCTCAGAGAGATACCAAATAGACATGACTTCATCAAAAGCAGACAGTTCCAGATTAATCAGTCATCAGTTATATGTGTCTGTAATCATTGGGGGAAAATATTCTCCCCTATTACTTTTTATTTTTGGTGTGGTGTGTGTGTGTGTGTACATGCACGTACATACAAAACTATTGCTAGAGTCTGGGAATACGGTTTAGTGCTAAAAGGTATTTGCTTGCAAAGCCTGCTGGCCTGGGTTCAACCCACAAGCCACCATTGTGAGGTGGATGCAAAAAGTGCTTGCTTGCAATGGCAAGAGGCCTTGGCACAAATAGTCACATACACAGGCAAATAAATAAATTTGTTTTAAAAAAACAACTATTAATAACCTGCAGTTTATGCTATTTAACCATGTAACTACTACTCTTCTTATTAAGCCAGTGCCAGAAATATAGACTAGGATGTGTTTTCATAACAATCTTCTCAAAGGAACACCATCACTTTCCTAGACAATCATGAAAAGTGGTTACAAATTATGCTCGTCTCACATGCATCGCTAGAGAAAGTGCTGCTAAGAAGCTCATTCGTCCAAGGGTTTTAATGTGAAATCACCACCTCCTGAGAACATGCCTTTGAGTTGTTTCAAAGCCGCCCCAACATCTTCTTTGGAAACCTCTGCATTGGAGGGCACCCCAGTCATCATAGCCATGGGGTAAAGGGACTGGACACACTTAATTACTCTTCAGCTACTTTACTTCATTTGACTTCAAAAACAAAATTAGCAGTAGCAGAAGACAGTGGTTACATGGGGTTAAGTTAATCAGTGTGCGCTAATTAAATAACTGTTGTGCCTCACCATTAAGGCCTGTTTCAGATGGTGCAGAGCTCTGAGTCTTACCTACTTTGGTCTTTGTACTGTCAGTATTTTGCCATAGACCAGATGAAAGGAAAACCATCTTTAAATTGAAGAGGAGGAAGACAATGTTATAAGTTGAGCAGCTCTCAAAACACAAAATCCAAAATGTTCTGAAATCCAAGACTTTTTGGAGTTGGACCAGTAAGCCTGTATCAAAATTCTACAGTGCAAATAAAATAAAATTAAATTAAATTAAAAACAATAAAATAATAAAATGGATGCTGTCAACCTTACCTGCATACATGATGGTCCTGGGAGGAAAGGGTTTGGCTGGCTTTTCTCAGGCAGGTTCTCCAAAGCATCTACCTCCGTGGAACTCGCAGCCAGGCCTGCTCCAAGCATAACTGCTTACGACTTCCACGCACTTGAGGAGGCCTGGGTTTTTGCTCCTGACCTACTGCTTTGTCGTCTCTTGTGTGTCTTCAGAATGCCCCCCCGCCCCCCCCCCCCACCATACATCAAAACGCAGAAACAGACCAGCAGCCTAAGGCGGCCTCCTGAAGGCCGTGAACGCCACGTTCTTCCCACTCGCTGAAACCGGCCTCAGAGCGCTGTGTTGATGTCAGTCTCCCGGCTGTGGCGGCGGCACGTTCGTGTCCACGGAGCCGAGGACTGAACGGACAACCTTGTGCATGCTAAGCCAGCCCTTCTAAGCTATTTGTCAGCCCTTCCTCTGTCACAATTTTCTTTTTAAAAACAATTGCTTTCTTATTATTGAATATCTTGAAACTTCAGAAAGGGCATAAAAATAAAAAAACTCCTTGAAAGCCTTATCCCCTATTGACCCATAGCTAACAGTTTTGCATATTTGCTTTGCCTTTTTTTCTATGCATATTTTACATGTAAATAATTAAATGTGTTATTGGCTTTTAAGTATAAGAAACCTGTCAGTGACTTACTCTTTGAAAAAAAAAATTTTTTTTAAGCTACTGTCTTAACTTGGCAGATGACATATTTTAACATCATAGAGTTTTCCAAAATTACCTGAGATTGGTCCTAAAGTTTAAAAATCATGTGGTACACATAATTTCCTTTTTTGCCTCCTCTCAGCTATAATACATCAAACCAAAATTAGCAGCTGATTTCTTGGCTGTACTCTTCAGCCAACTTTCACCCCTGTTCCTGGGGAAGGCAATTCACATAAAAAGTCAATAATATTCATAATCCAAGGAAAGAAAACAGACTTTTGTTTTTTCCATTTGCTTTCTGCTAAGCAGCTCTGCCCTAACAGCATTCAAAAACTTAGCCATGAGCTGGGCATGGTGGCACACGCCTTTAATCCCAGCACTCAGGAGGCAGAGGTAGGTGGACTGCTGGGAGTTTGAGGCCACCCTGAGATTACATAGTGAATTCCAGGTGAGCCTGAACTAGAGTGAGACCCTGCCTCAAAAAACCAAAGGGAAAAAAAAAAAGTTGGCCATGAAGGCTCATGGCTTCTCTCTTTACAGTGGGCCCATCCTTCATCTGGGCTGGTCCAGTTTCCAAAGTTTGTTAACTCATACGCTAAGTAGAATAATTCTGTGGGGTGGGGAATACGGCCCTTGTATTAGTGTGTGATTGTTGAAATGTAAGCTAATCCTGAAACATCCATAGTTCGTTAGATTGGGTGTTTATCATGCCCTGATGTGCTATAGTTCTTCTGAGTTTATACACAGGATTATTGGTTTAATAGTCTCTTTTTTTTTTTTTTTCAAAGAGTAACAGGTTTATGTGAATGACTTACATTCATTACAATGGCTAATGTAAGCTTGCAGTATTTTTGTTAATAGTTTGGGGTAAGTTCCCCCCCGCCAGGTAAGGCCTTGTACATCCTTACCCAGAAGCCTGTTCAGTAGAAGTGATAAAATTAAAAACACTTATCTCTGATGTTTTATACTATGTAAACTACATATTTGACAAGATTCTTTGTTTTAATTCTTCTTATCCTTTTCTAAAAGGAGGTTTCATGCATACCAATTGAAGCATTAAGCAGTGTTGACAGAAAAAAAGTCATCAAAAATTCTGAGAACTGAAGAAATTTCTGCATGACATAGCATATATTTCAAATATTTCTATCACTTAGAAATTTAGTTCCTGATGGCCAAATACACCCATAAACACTGCTTGTATTTGTACAAAATTGGAATCATGTTGTAAATGAAGTAGTTTATAGCATTTCCTACTTGCTTGCTGTGAAAATTTCCCCTTAAATATTTTGCTGAAAATCTGTTTAAACATTACACAATTTATCTTGTTAAGGATACAGTGTTCTTGGCTCATGGGTAGAAGCCCATAGCTAGCAAGTTTATGCTATCACTGTGGTGGCCAGTGGTTGACTAATCCATGGGTTTGTACTTTCTTGGATCCTGTAGTAAGTTTCCTAGGACTTAGCTTGAGAATGATGATGAGGGCCTCCATATGGCCCCTCCTCACCACCATCACATATCCCTCTTGAGGCCATCCCCACGTTCATCCTGCAGCCCCCGCTGTAGCATGGTCTCACGTATCTCACTCTTGCCATTCTCCTGCCAGGACATCTTCATCGCTCTCTTCATCATCAAAACCCTACCCACTTCAGCACAGTGTCTTCATACTATAACCACAAAGAAAGGTGACATTACACTGTCCTGATTCCTCCAAGAAGATGGAATCTTCACTGTCCCACGTTACTGCTGCTTCTACTGGACACACCTAGTGTGCCCTGCATCTTAGTTTTTTTTCAATATTAGTCTCATTGACTGTACTGTACTGTAAGCTCTATTTGAATCTTTGGAAGTCCTCAGTTCATGGCTGGAGAAATGGCTCAGTGGCTAAAGGTACTTGCTTGCAAAGACTGGCATCCCAGATCTGATTGCCCAGTTCCCATGTAAAGCCAGATGCACAAAGTGGCTTATGCTTCTGGAGTTTGTGTGCACTGGCAAGAGGCTCTGGAATATCCATATCCACTCTCCGTCTGCCTCTTGCTTTCTGCCACACACTCCCTCCCCCAACTCTAAAATACACAAATAAATAGTCTTTTTTTTAAAAGTCTTGAGTTCAATCCCAACACCCACATAAAAAGCTGGGCATGACCACAGGTGCCTGTTACCCTATTGCAGAAGGGAGATAGGATTGCTGGTGTTGCTGTCAGGTTCACATTGCTGGTAGAAATCACCCAACCAAGAGCAGCTTGTAGGAAAAAGAGGTTTATTTTGTATTACAGGGTTGAGGGGAAGCTCCACAATGGCAGGGGAAAATGATGGCGTGAGCAGAGGGTGGACATCACACATTGGCCCACATAAGGTGAACAACAGAAACAGATGAGTGTACCCAAAACTGGCATGGGGAAACTGGCTGTCACACCCATAACCCGCCCCAACAATACACCCCTCCAGGAGGCTTTAATTTCCAGTTGCCATCAGCTGGGAAACCTGGCATCCAGAGCACCTAAGTTTATGGGGGACACCTGAATCAAACCACCACAGCTGCAGCCCTGGTCAGCCAGTCTAATGGAAAAATGGCATGCTCTAGGTTAACTTAGCAACTCTTTTCTCAGGAAAATGAGGCAGAAAAGCAATTGCGGACACATGATGTCCCCTCTTGCCTCTACATGCATGTCCCCATGGGGTACGTGGATCTGCATACTCAGTATGCACACACATACATGCATACCATAATACCACACACACCCCAAAATAGGCTTGCGAGAGTTTATCATCTTCTGGTTTGAAACCATTGATTCTTCCAGCTGATGGCTTGACGTCATCATTCATGGTTTTTCAGAGTGGGTTTGGGAATTATAGGTATTTATATAAAAGCATAGAATGATATAATTTGTTTCTGCTTTTAAGTAGTGCCCAATGAGAAGCCAGTTTTTTTAAATTATTTATTTATTGGAGAGAGAGAGAATGGGTGCTCCAGGGCCTCTAAACCACTGCAAACAAACTCCTGATGCATGTGCCACCTTGTGCATCTGGTCTACATGGATACTGGGGAATTGAACCCGGGTCCTTAGGCTTTGCAGGCAAACACCTTAACTGCTAAGACATCTCTGCAGCCCCAAGAAGCCAGTTTTAAGTTGAGGTTTAGTCTGAGTTCATCCTGTTCCAGAGCATCCCCGAGAACCATGAACCACAGGCTCTGCTGTGCACTAGCATCTTCCTGGGCTTTGCTAGCTGCCTGATGGTGGTGTTCTTCTGTGGCTGTGTGCATGAGGCCTTGGCTTTTGGAACAATGTTTCATTGCAAGTCAAATTCTGCCTTTAACAAACTTTTCTTCCACAATTTTCTGCATTTCTGTCAGGTTACAAAATGTCACAATTCAGTAGGGCCAATTACTAGATTTTTCTTTAATGGGCGGTTTTAATGTTCTCAGAGAATCTGAATAGTAATAACATTTTAAACTACTGCAATCCATTTAAAGACTCACAACTGATTCTACTCTTTTTGAACATACCTAGTTATATTTTTGGGTATCATTTAAATTCAGGTTCCAAATCTGTAGAAAAATCAATGAGTTAATGAATAGCTTCATTTTTAAACTTTTAAAACATTTTGTCCTAATTACAGGCCATATCTGGTGACATTAATTTGATGACATCCCAGAGCATCAGATTATGCAGCATAGCCTTTACTACAGAGTAATTTGAAGCATTTTCTGCTTTACAAATGCACTGATTTGAGGAGCAGAGCATGGTCTTGCTACTGAGTCAAAACCTCGCTACTGTAAAGGTTTAAGGACCACATCAATTTCAGGTGAACTTCATGTTCTAGTCATAGTTTTGTTAGGGTTTTACTTAGCCCATTAAGTACAAAGCTTTCCCACTGCTAATAATCACCCCTGGCATTTGTAAATCGCTCCAGCATGCACTGTCCCCAGTCCTCATGAACTTCAAGGTCGCTCCCTGGCCATACCATGAGTTAATGGCAAAGCCAGCACTGGAACCAGGGATGGCCAAGTCCAAGACCAGTGACCTTCCACACATGACTGGTGTGTGCTCATGTAAACCACTTTGAATCCTGTTGAGGGACAAGGTGGAGAATAAGCCAACAAGTGATTACTGTTTGAGTCACTTATTTTCTCCTCTGTAGTCTATAGCACACACACTGTCTCCTGGAACAACAGCAGCAAAATTAACTCTCTCGCCAGGCTGGGGCTATAGCTTAGGAGAAACCCACACAGCAGGCATCATCTTGGTCTTCCTCACAGTGCTGTCGTCTCTGTAGTTTTAATCCTTAGACACCTGATCCTCTTCAGGTCTCCATCCACCGTCCAGCACTCTCCAATTGAACTCACCCAACACAGTTATAGTCTCAGAGACGTAGAAATGAGAACCCTTGCCTGGTGACTTCCCACAGCTGTCCAGTAATAAAAGTCCAGGTCTCCTAGCACTTGTGATTCCTTCCATAGAGGGATGGGGAACCGGATTGTTCAGGAAACCTACATCTCCTCCTCTCCAGTTTGTTTCCACTCTTCATGCCCTACACATCTCTCTGTCCTGTTCAAGTGCCTCCACCTGGTGTCTTTGTGCCTCTCTCCTGCTGTCCCTGCCAGAAGTGAATGTGGAAGTCACATTATATTTGGCTGGCCAGTCTGTAACCTCAAATTTTCCTCTTGAAATTTCCTTGTGTCGGACCCAGTTAGATAGTAGGTGTAAGCCTCACATACATATTCAGTGAAAGCTCATGGAGTTATAAAATCTGAATATCCCTGGAAGTACTCATCTTCTAATGGCTTTGTTTCCCAGCCGCAGTAGAACTCAACAACTCTATGTGGACTAAATGATCTAATCCAGTCAGTAGTGCAGACTGTTACACATGCACATACATGCATTCTACAGACCCAGCTAAAAGAGTGCCAAGGGGGGAGAAATTAAAAAAACAACAGAATAAACAGAGAGGGTCAGATGGATGCCAAGGTCTTCCCTTCCCAGAGAGCCTAGGCTGACATGCAACACAAGCCCAGCACAGGAACATGGTGCATCAGAACATACCTGCCCACCCTAATTTTCCACTTGTACCTCACTCTTCACTATTCCCTCCCCCCAAACCTGTGCCCTGCTCTGCCTGTTGTCAGTAGAGACTGGTACAGGTTCAGGGACTGTGGTGACATAACCTCGCCTTGTGCTGTATGCAGATGGAATGGTTTCGGGCTGTCAGGACGTACTCTCCGGTTGTCATTTGTAAAGGGTGGCACATGCTGAGCGCTTTGAAAGCTGCGTGGTGCAGAAGCTGTTTGTTGCAAGTGAGCAGAGCCCCTAAGGCAAGCCCCAGAAGGCCAGGACACATTCTGCTGATATCCTGTCTCCTGATTCATGGCAGATGTGTAGTCCCTAATATCAGACCCCTACACCAGCTTGAGGGAGCCCCTGTCTGTGTTTCTGAGTCTACCAGGACTGCTGGGAGTGGCCGGCACTGCTTACCACACCCTGGACCTGTTAAATTTTGACACTGGGCCAGTAGTCCAGGAAGGAAACTTTTAGGTTATGGTCTGACCAGCCCAATATCGAGTAACTCCAACAACTTTCTGGCTCTTCCCCAATTCCTGTCTCTTGCCACTACATTGCCCACACCAGCCCAGGAGAATACGAGATTCTCTTGCAAAATGATTACCTATTAGTGTACCCTTCAGGGATCTAGAAGGGAGGGCTCACCTCCTCAGTTTTGGAACTGAAGAACCTCGCATATCATTTCTGAATCATCATTATTGCTGATTACTATCCTCTTAATTGCCATTTATTTTAGGAGCGCTTAAATGCTAATTGCTATGTAATCACGATTTCATTTGGTCTCATTTAACCCTCAGAGCAAACTCATAAGGGAAGCATTATTATCTTCTTTTATGATAAGGAAACTGAAGCTTAGAAAAGTTTTTAACTCGCTCAAAGTCACACAGCTGAGAAGTCTGAAGCCAGCTTCACAGCTTCTCCTGTCCATCAGCCTTGAGAGTGCAGCTGGCCTGTCCTCACCACAGCCAGCCCACAAGAGCGACAGAGACTAAGTGTCACCAAATCAAAAGTCTGTTTAACATCAGACTGTGACTCTGCTAGAAGTGACTACTAGGAGTAATATTTTTTATTTTGACTACCAAAGATAGTAGATTTTTAAGACATTTTCAACAGCATATATTCCAGCTCTTCTCACCTTCCAGAGGGAGAAAACTGCAGTACTCCTAAACAACCCACATATGCATGCCAAGGCTAGATATGAAATCGTTTCCTTAGAGCACAAGGAGGTAACGTCACTAAGACCATAGGTCCCATAGCAAGAGCCATGTTCCTTGGCACCCATCCCTTTTCTTACATTCTTCCTGTCAGGAACTGTGTCCCAAACATGCATTTCCCATGAAAACTCTTAGCCAGTGAGAGATAGTCAGACACCCAAAGATGTCCTCTTGGGCTGAATTGTATAGGAAGAGTGCAGAAGGGTCCAGGTACTATCATGAACACTCCTATTTGCTTCTGATTGGAGCAGTTTGCTCTGATGTGTTGGACCTGTGCTCAGACACCCTCCTCCTACTCAATACCTTTCCCCTACTTTATTTTTCTTTATAGCGCATACTTCTATCTGGATTATATTATAAGTTCAGCATTGCTAATTATCTGAAACCCAGCATGCTGTAAAATCTGAAAATTTTGAATAACAGCATGACACCACAAGGAAATGAAACTTTATTTTTCCACCAAATCATTTTAAGGGTCACATAAAATGACCTTTTTAATCATATGTATAAGGTAGATGTAAAACATAAATGAACTTCATGGTTAGACTTGGGTCCCATTTCAAAAGATATCTCATATATATGCAAATGTACAAAATCTGAGACACTTCTGGACCTAAGAATTTTGGGTAGAGGATACTAAACTGTAGATAGTCACTGGTTTGTTGTCAGCTCCTGTTTAGGATGTAAGCTTAGTAGAACAGAATCTTGATTTTCCTTGCTGCCAAAAGCCCAGGACATGACAGGCTCCTCTCATGCCTCTTCTGAGCTGAGTAGCTTTCCTTTTCATCCAGTTATTTCCCTAAAAAAAAAAAAAATTAAGGAATCATCAAACCCATGGTTTCACTGATTTTATTGTTTGAGAAGAGGTGGACACTTTTCTTTAAGAGGCCAACTTAAAGTTGAAATAAGGAAACAGTTAAGAGATGAGAGGTGGTTCAGTGGTTAAAGGCACTTGCTGGCAAGCCTGCTGATGCCAGTTCAGTCTTCTTCACTGCCTGCCCAGGTAAAGCTAAGCCAGCCACATAAAGCCAGAAGCAAAGTGGCATAACCCTGTCATCCCAATGCTCCTGTGGCAGTGGGAGGCGGAGCCAGGAGAATCCAGAAGTTAACAGGCAGCAGCAGCTGCAAAAATCAATCCTGTCTCAAAAGGATGAAAGGAGAGTAAAAACACCCCTAAGTTGTCCTCTGACCGTCATATATGTGTCATAGCAAGTGTACACCCCCCCACGCACACATGCACATGTACACACAAAAATAATAAAAATAGAAAAAAAAAATTAAAATCAGTAAGTGTTTAAGTCAAGGACAGGTTATCTTCTACCTGGGTGCAGTGTGTCAGGACAGTGGAAGCTTAGTGTCTAGAGAGCACTATTGGACCGTGAAGTTAAAATAAAAACCAGGATTTCATTAGTAGAAAACCTTCTGTATATGAGACAGTAAAGTAGTCTGCAACCTTGCCTTGTAATAATTGTGATTAATGCTTGTCAGCCTCACATGAGGTGCATATGTCTATAGTTCTCTCAGCTGTGGGGGAGGGGAGATATGTTATGTACATAAATTTAAGGCCAGGACATCCACATTTGATTCCATATATTTCTTCTTTAAGTCATACCCATAACTTTGAAGTCAGGCTTAAGCCTATAGGTTTATGTTTTCTTATGAATATTTTTCAGTATTTTGACTTGGAAATAACTGATAAATTAAGCATGAAATGATGAGGTAAACTCAAGAATATTCAAGAACAAGTTGGGGTATATTATTTTCTCCCTAATATTACAAAACTAATATTTACAAATTACCATATTTTAATATTGAGTATCTCCTAAGTCTTCCAACAGATAAAAGGAAGATGGCATAATTTAAATACTAAGAAAGAATGGAGCAATGGAAGGTTCAAAGAAACCAAATCAGACTACCTATTACTCTCATTATTTTAAAAATCACAGTATTTCATGAAAAAAGTGGGGTTTTGTACCATATTTGAAGGATCCTGTTTGCTAAAGCCTTTGTACATGAACCTGTGAAATTGAGATGACTTTCCTCTGGAAGCTTCAAAGCTGGGGAGAATAAGGAAAGTGCACAGATAGGTGTGGGGATAATAATTAAAAGAATAGGAACCCTGTTGGTCACAAAAGTACCCTTTTTCATATGTTTAGAAGGCCTCTCAGGAGACTCCCCCAGTGGGGACAATCGCCTGCGGGCTGTGCACTTGCTTTCCCTCGCCAGGTAGCTGTGCCTGGGGAAGACAGTTTACGATACTTATTTGATGACACACACCTGCTGTGTGGATGAAACGCCACGGCGCCTGAGTGTGACCTACTTCAAGGGCACTGTGAGCTTCTGAGGACTTTGCAAGGTTGTTCCTACATCACTTCAGTGCATCTTGATGTCACCTGTTGCATGTATCTGAGGCTAGAGACAGCTGCTCACCCCAGGGAGGAGATTTCAGTCAGTGACAACTTTGTAAGTACACTGAGCCTGGGAAGACACATATAGACCAAGCTTATTGTAAATATATGAAGGCCTGTTCTCGGCACTCAGGATGTGAATCAGTCCAGGAATGTGATAGCTGGGAAAAGACCAGTAAGAAAGAGATTAAATATGAGCCAAAGTAGAACAGGCGGGTCCAAGGAAGAAGGAATGGCTGTCATGATGACCGAAGGCAAAGGAAGATGCTAGAAAGAAATTCTGATCGAGCATTCTTTTGAGAGCTTATAGGATGGAGAGAGATTCCAGAAAAATGCAAGAAATATCTGAAAGTTTCCTCATTTCTGTTCGTGATGGAGTTCTCCACTTGTGTCTCCGTCTATTCTTCCATGTGCACAGCTGTATAACAGAACACCCCTAGATACAGCAAACGAGAGTAAATGACTTCACATGCTCCTCTTATTTGCCCTTGAGAGATTAAAGATGCTTCCAGAACAAAGCTGCTAGGGGCTTTGGACGAAATACTGTTTCCTTGAGTAAAAAAAGAAATGGTAAAAGGAAGGCTCAAACTTTGGGCATAAGGGACTAGAAAAGCAGCCCTGTTAACATGTTCTTAATAAGAAATTTGACTTAAACTACTATGTAAAATTTACAGTTTTAATACATTCTATCATAAATATGCTATTGTGAATGAGGTTTTCATTTTTACATACATAGTGAACAGAAATTTACTTCTTTAATTATTTTCTGTTTAAAATATATCATGCATTAGTAAGTATTGTGTTGGAGATTATTTTTCCTTCCTTGAATAAGCTAGCAAAGAATATAGCTCTTATTTTAAAATCCCCTCTAGTTCAAGAGTTATCCAAAAGAATGGTGTGAATGCACCAGTAATAATGATGGTACCTTTTTATAAAGCTAAATAAGCAAAAATAATGCTGAAAATAAAGGGACAGTCACTTATTTACTGTATTTGGCATTGTTACCACTAATAATGTATTTCAACACAGTAGAATTGCTAGATAATGCTTTTGTGACTTTTATGCAAGTTATTGTTATTTAAATGAACAGTCTACTACAGTGTAATGAAGAAATGAATGCTTTTTCCCAACTCACTTATCAACCAGGATGCTAGGAAAATGAGAATTTATGTCTGCCTTCATTCACAGAGCAAACTGGAGGTCACCGTTTTCAATATGAACCTTTTTTTAGCTTTTCAACACTGAATAATTAGGAGTTGCTGTTGTGAAATTATGTATATTCACTATAGAGAAGGGAAGACTTTTATCTCCCACAATGAAATGCATTTGCTCATTCAAACTTAGTCTTTCTTTTTTTTTTCAAATAGCATTTTTATACTGCTGAGTCAATCCTAGGTAGGAAAATGAAAGAAACATTTTATGTGCTACGATATCCTTGTTTATTATGTACCTTCATAAATTTCAGCTGTTCCTTGAAAAATTATCCAAATACAAAGAAATGGGCTGCAAGCAATTGAACATAAAGCAAAATTATAATACCACATAAACGCTATTGTAAAACATACATATTTTTGCACTTTGATTTAAATTGAACTGATCCTTGATCTTTATGGTATAATGATCACATACTTCTATTGAGTTTTTTTTTTAATTTTTTTGGTTTATTTGTATTTATTTATTTATTTGGGAGTGACAGACAGAGAAAGAGGCAGAAAGAGAGACAGAGAGAGAGCGAACAGGTGCACTAGGGCTTCCAGCCACTGTAGACGAACTCCAGACACGTGCGCCCCCTTGTGCATCTGGGTAACGTGGGACCTGGGGAATCAAGCCTTGAACCGGGGTCCTTAGGCTTCACAGGCAAGCACTTAACCACTAAACCACCTTTCCAGCCCCTGTTGAGTTTTTTTTAACAGCTTTAGTGAGATATGATTTGCATATCACGTAATTCTGTCATTTAATGTGGCTCTTAGAATATTCACTGATTTGTGTCACTATTACCCCCAGAAAAATCTGGTACATGTTGGCAGTCATGTCCCATTCCTGCCGGCTCCAGACTGGACAAACACCAGTGCACTTTCTTCTCCATTCATTGCCTGTTGGTGAGATTTCATATAAACGGAACCATACGCTGTGTGCTTTGGAGTCTGGCTTCTTGCGCTTAGCGTGCCTTGTAGGGTCAGCCATGTGTGGCATGTATTATCAACAAATAATATGCTATGTATAGGTACATAAGCTGTGTTTGTCTTCATATCAGTTGCTAGATATCTGGGTTGCCTCTACTTTCTTAGTTCTGAATAATGGTTGAGAACACTTACATAACATGTTTTTGTGTATATGTATGCTTACATATCTCTTTCCAGTGTACCTAAGAATAGAATTGCTAAGTGATATGGTAACTGTGCTTAACTTTTGAAGAGCTGCCAACCGTTTTCTAAAGAGGATGTTCTGTTCCACCTCCCGTATGTTAGGGTTCTGATTTCTTGACCTCTTTACCAACACTTGCTATTGTCTATCTCTTTGATTACAGTCATCTAGTGAGCATTGGGGACACAATTTGAATGTCCTTAATGATTAATGGTGGAGAACTTCTTTTTCATGTGCTTGCTGGTATGTGTATTTTTTTTTTTTTTGAGAAATCTCTATTTCTCCTTACTTTTTACAAATTCTATGACTACCTTACCTCAGGAATGTGGTTAGTAGAACTAAAGGGAGGAACCTTCAAACATATTTACAAAGTGAAGGTATTATTTTACAATAGTAGTATTTGAGGATTACAGAATAACTGAATTGTTCTCTGGAAGAAACTTACCTCTAAATCATATTTTTTCAATTTGATTAGCAATTTAGACATTAAAGTTCCCAGAATCATACTTAGAAAAATAATGAAGATTAGCCATGTATGGTGGCACACACCTGTAACTTCAGCACTTTGAAAACTGAGGCAGGAGGATCACAAACTTGAGACCAGCCTGAGATCCATGGTTGGTTCAAGACACAGCCTGAGCTATATATTTAAATCCTATTTCAAGAAAGAATATAATAGGAAGCTGAGGGCCTGTGCTGTGAACTTTATGGGTCCCACAAAGAGTCAGTGGCATGGAGTCCAGGAACCTAAAATTCTGCTTACCTTATAGCACCTTTCAAATAGATTCTAATACTTAAAAAGTCATGGGGAAAATGCCTGCATGCAGGTAGACAAAAGTCACTGTTGAGTATCTGATGCTATTTATCTTACCTTTATAGTTCCTCACATAACACAGTATCTCCATTCTCTAAGCTAACGAGCTTGAGGCGGCCGACATGACTGAGTGACAGAATCTAGTCGAAACTAACGTGATTCTAAGCCATCATTTGTTAGTTTCATCTGGTCGATTAGCAGGCCAGAAAATGAGCAGGCGACATCAGTGCATTGTTCCCATGCCGTCCTGGTAAACTAGCTTCTGATTCTGAATCTCTAAAGCAAGTGACAGATAGGCGGCATCTTGGAACACTCCTTTGCATCATTGATGCCCTTGTTTTGCAACTCTAACATCCCTAGCTTCAGAAGGGAAGTAGAATATATGTTTAAGTTGATGAAATAATTGTTCAAATATAAAAATTTTGTGTCTTAAAGTACCACTGATACAGCACTTGCATGTGTAGGGCACTTTTCAGTCAAAGCATTTGACTCACAGTTTTAATTTGATGCTCACAATTATGCCAGTTTTTTACTGTCTTCATTTTCATGTATGTTTTTTATACTCATGATGACATTAAGGGTTGAGTGGGTTTAGTTGCTGTGTCACAGTATCGGAGGCAGAGCTACATCTCCAGCCCAAGTTTCTTGGCTCCTGGGCAGGCCTGTGTTCCCATCACAGCGGCATATTCCACCTCAGTGACATGCTGAAGGGAGAGCAGACTTGTGCCGTTATCCCAGACAACAAGCTCTGTGAACAAATACAAGGTATGGGGTGGAAAACTCTGAACCCATATCAAGAAGACTGATATGCTCAACAATGAAATGTGTTGTCATGGAAAGGAAGGAGCTCTCTTATAATTGAACTAATCAGTCTTTTACTGAAGGACCATCCAAGAAGATGTACTGGAAGGGGTTTCTACATTGAGTGGGAGTGGTGTGTGTGTGTGGTAATGTTACTAAAAGATTGAGGTGGCATTTAAGATTGCTTCCAACCATGAGACTGTGGATCTAGTTCCTAGTTAAGAGAATAGTTAAGCTTGCAAAGGGTCTCCTTTATCTTTATTGAGGAAAGGACTTTAGCTCTGATAAACTATCAGTCCTCAGTAAAAGACTTCAGGCTTTCTACTTAAACAAGCATAGCCAAGTTTATCAGCCAGGATTACTGGTTTCCCGGTGGGTACAGCAGTGGTGCTCATCTGTTAATCAATGTTTTCTGCAACAAGGGTCTCATGCTCAGCAAGATGGCATATCAGTCTTCAAGGCACCATTGTCTTTTGTGACTGTTTAAGAGGCAGGAGAAACATGTAGGAATTGCAGATTAACTTTTTATTTTTGCAAGGTCCTTCAGAAGCTCATTTGTCCATTTAGAATGGGTGGCTTTGCATTCTGATTACTGGACAAAGTTATCCAAAGAGCTCTTAAAAAGGTAAAGATGATGGTTTTCAATAAAAGCACTGAGAACATGTACTGGGAAAAGGATAATCTCCTCAAGCGTGATGCTGGGAAAATTGGATATTCACATGCAAAAGAATGAAATTAGACCTTTATCTCTTACCATATACAAAAATCAACTGAGAATGGGTTGAAGACATAAATGTAAGACATAAACAAAAGCATGAAAATACTAGAAGAAAATATACGAGAACTGCTTTATCATATCATATTAACCTAGACAAGGACCCCAAAACCAAAAATCCGCAAGTGGTATTACCTCAAATCTGAAAGTTTCTACATAGCAGAGCAAACAATCAGCAGTGTTGAGACAGCACACAAAATGAGAGAAAAAAGCAACACAGCTGATAGAATAAATAAGAAGCTCAAGCAATTATAGCATAAAGAGAGGACAATGATTAAAAGTCGACACCAAAGGAGATATCCACATGGCCAACAGCATAGGAACAAGTGCTCAGCATTCCTAACGGTCAGAAAAATGCAAAGAAAAGCCTCTCCTCACTAGAGATAGTATGGCTATAGCAATTGATAGTAAAAGCTGGCCAAAGTTCAGAGAATGCTTCACAGAGAAGCATTATATCCTGTTGGTGGTGATGATTAGCCACGGGGGAAAATAGTATAGTGCGGCCTCAAAAAATAAAAAATACAGCACTAGGGAGGCAGAGGTAGGAGTGAGTTCGAGGCCACCCTGAGACTCCATAGCGAATTCCAGGTCAGCCTGGGCTAGAGTGAGACCCTACCTTGAAGACCCAAAAATAAATAAATAAATAATAGAATTACTTAATGAACCATAAACCCACATTGAGAGCAAGTGCTGTGTTGACGACAGCACTCTTCACAGTAGCCAAGAATGCCACAAACCCAGGTCTCCATCACCTGATGAATGGAGAACGGAATGCATGTGTTTGAATGACAGGAGTCAGCATGCAAGGGATGAAATCCTGACATTTGTGACAATATGGATGGAACGAAGGATATGATATTAAATCAGATGACTCAGGCACAGGAAGAAAAAGTACTGCATGATTCCATTCACATGTGCAACCTGAACAAGGTTGTCTTGGGGCTGGAGAGGTGGCTCAGTCGTTAGTGTTTGCCACACAAGCACGAGCATGTGAGTTCAGATCCTCAGTACTCGTTTAAAAGCAGGACACACACCTACACCTGGAATCCTAGTGCTCAGAGGAAGAAACAGGAGTCTTGCTAGCTAGCTAGTCTAGCCAAATCAGTGAGCTCCAGGGTCAGTAAGAAACCCTGTCTCAAAAAATAAGGTGGAGACCAGACCGGTTGAGGAAGACGTCCCCCAATAACCTCTGGCTTCCACATACATATACATGCAGAAAATAAAAAAGATGTCTTAAAGAAGAGTAGAATACTAGACTAGATTGAGGATAGTAGGCAATAAGAGAGATGGGGGAAAGTTGGAAAACATGTAATAAGTTAAGGGTAGATAAGAGAAAGAGATTTTGGGGAAAGTTGGAAAACATGTAATAAGTTAAGGGTAGATAAGAGAAAGAGATTTTGGTTCTGTTATACAGTAGAGTGACTACAGGTAACAATGTCGAAAACTACAGGCTGCCCTGTACAGGGTTACAGACAGGGTCCAACCTTGCTTGAAAACTAAGAATAGTTGGCAATATTAGCAGCTTGCTTTCTCAGATTCAGAACTTCAAGATGAACTGCATGTTTTAAAGATTTTATTTAAAAAAAAAAAAATCCCAAAGCTTGAGCCAGTCAACCTAGAGTTCCAGTCATTACTTAATTCCTCAATAAGATGGATCCATTAGCTCTGTAGGCCAGGAGCCTGCGCTGAAGACGTGTCCTGACTTTCTGCTTAATAACTAAGAAGTCATGTGCTGTGTGTACCTGTGGCAGGGTGACTTCCTCAATCCTCAGGACAGCCTCAAGTTCAAATGGCCCACCCTGCTGAGTGACCGGACTTGAGGTTTAGAAAGCATGGCTGCTATTGAATAGGAAGTCATGGCTAATTGTGCAAAAAGTAAATATAATCTGAATGTGTGGGATAGCCTCAGAGAACATTCAAGAGTGCAATTATGCATAGTTTCTGTTTAGTTTTCAGTTGATGAGGGAATAATGTGATGTTGCTCCAGCCAGTGAGAGTACAATAGCAAGAGTCCCTGATTCTCTGGAGTTTGGGACAAGTGGGGACATTGCATGGATATTATAGCTTTTTTAGTCCAAAGATTGCATCAAGACAGCCTCTCAGTGTAGCTGTGGAAACTGGCAGACTATTCCCAGCAGGAGCTCAAAGGACTGTGAAGCTGAATAGCATCTTTGTCTCAAGAACTTCGACGAGAAACTCTCTTTTCCCTTCTCCTACAAGAATTCTGTGGTTCCCCATTGCAGACACTGAATATCTTTGTATCCCACACAGTCCCCATGTTAATAGTTGTTTGCTAGTTGTGGTCATTTAATTGAAAAAAGCTGGCATGGAGATATTACAGGTCCCAATAGATCATTTTTTTGTATCACATACAGTGTTATTGCTTTTGACTCAGTCCCTTCGAAGGCCAAATTTACTAGTTCTTTAAAAATGCACTAATAACATGCAAGGAGATAGAGAGCTAAAGAAAAGATGTGTGTGGCCTTGAAATACGCCAGTCGTCTACAATCCTGGGGGTTGCTTGCCATGGCACACTGCCAGCCATACATTACAGAATTCCAGAGGGCATGGTTCTGTTGGTACTTGTTTTGAATTTCCCCTGGGAATGAGGTTAAAAGGGACACTGGACTATGGATGGGTCCTCATGCCTGATTCGGGAAATCTTCATCTCCTCCTGCCCTTCAGAGCCTCTCTTTAAGACAGATTGCTTTCTGCTGTGGCTCCCTGAGCAGCTGGTTCCTGGTAACTGCACTACACCCTTCTATGACCTCGAGATCCCTCTGTGATCTGCACTTGCCTTCCCTTAGGCCTCAAGCCAGGGCAAGTGGAGTATGAACTCCATGACTCAGTCGATAAGGGTTGTGTTTTCATTGGCTTGTCCGTCTTGTATACCTTAATTTCTAAGATTCCTTCTCACTTTTTAAGTCCTTGTTTCTCACTTTATACACAGAGACAGAAAATAGTGTAGAGAACCTTCCAAGTGTCCAACACTTGCCTTCAACAGCTGCCAACATTAACGTGAAGCCATTCTTGCTTTAGGTTAGGTTGAGTTGGGTTTAGTTTGGTTTTGGTTTTGTTGCTGTCACTTTGGTTTACAGAGGGAGGCTTCCTATGAAGCCACGACTGGCCTCAGCCTTGTGAGCCTCCTGTGGCCACCTGCGGAGTTCGAGGATTGCAGGTGTGCACCCCCACAGCTGGCTAGACATTTTGTGTTACCTCCCTCTCCCCCTTGTTGTATTTATTTATTTTTTTTTGCTTCATTGGAATATTTTAAACCAAATATCAGGTGCCTGTAGATATTTCAGGATCTAGCTCTGGAATATGTGGTATAACTTTTTAGAAACCCAACCACAATACCCTTACTTACACATAAAAAAATTCAACAATACTTGCAAACCCTTCCCACAATCACTTTTTCCTAGCTATTTCAAAAACTTCCATTATCAGGCAGGAGAGATGGCTTACCAGTTAAGGTACTTGCCTATAATGCCTAACAACCTGGGTTTAATTCCCTAGTACCCACATAAAGCCAGATGCACAAAGTGGTGCATGCATCTGGAGTTTGTTTATAGTGTCTAGAGACTCTGGTGTACCTGTTTTCTCTGCCCTCCTCTCTATCTCCTCCCCTTGCAAATAAATTAATAAATTTTCTTTCTTTCTTTCTTTTTTTTTTTTTTTTTTTTTGTTTTTTCAAGGTAGGGTCTCACTCTATTCCAGGCTGACCTGGAATTCACTATGAAGTCTCAGGGTAGCCTCCAACTCACAGTGATCCTCCTACCTCTGCCTCCTGAGTGCTGGGATTAAAGATTAAAGGCATGCACCACCATGCCCGGCTTCAATAAAATATTTTAAATGCCCATAGTCAAGATCCAGATATGGTGGACCTGTTGAATTCAGTGAACCTATCCTCAATTGCCTTTTAATCTATTACAGAACTCTTTCTCCCTTTATGACATGGATTGGTTGATGGAATCAGATTTTTTCAGTGTAGGAATTTGCACATTCTTGCTTTGGCTTGTTCTATCTCCATGGCGCTATTTGTCACGATCTTCTTTCCTTCCTCCACACTTCATGTCAACTAGGAAGTGAGTTTGAAGACCCAGTGAGCCACACATTCCATTTTGTCACATCAGGAGGCACACAGTGTCTGCTTGTGTCAGTTTTATTGATATCAAAATTCATTGGTATACTCAGTTATTCCCTCTCAATTGATCAATAATAATATTCTCTATCAGCCTGTTAACCAAACAGTGTTGGCAACCATTGGTGATGATGTCCACATTCATTAATGGTTACAGCAAAGTGCATTTTCACTTCTGTCATTCTTTCTGATTTATTAGCCATTCTTCTATATAGAAGAATTTATCAACTATTAGACTATTCTGACATATAGGTCATACCTGCATAATATAGGAGAATTTAACTATTGGACAACTCTGAAATATAGGTCATACCTGCATAAGTGTGTCTGCTTATTTAATGGTTTTCAGAATGTTGAAATTGCACATTGAATTGTATGGCGATCTCTAAAACAGCCAGTATGTTTTGCTTTTTTTTTTTTTTTTTTTTTTAGTTTTGTGCATCATTGTAAATGCTTATATTTAAGTCCATCTTATACGTGTTGGTCCAGTTTTAATTATCAATATCACTTTGATTCTCAAGTTTCCTCTCCTTGCCTCTTAAAGAGCCCACTTCTCTAGGAGGACAATATACCCCAGGCTCCTGGCCCCAATCTAGAATCAACTATTTCTACAAACAATCAGAATTCCTTCCCACAGGAAATAGTGTGTCCAGATTGCAGTCTTATCACTAGGATTAGATGTTCCCCCATAGGGAGAGCGTGTATTTTCAACTAACTGCATCCTCCTTGGAATCTCACTATTCCTGCCTTCTCTGTACGTCTGGTCCCACCCCACCCACATGCTTCCAGAAGCCAGTGTTTCCTACACTCCTACTTCTCCAGCCACACCCATCTCTTCTCTCAACCCTTCCATCTTTTCCCAATCAGTTGCCTTTACTCGTCCCTGGACTTAAAAGTCCCCAAATGGGGGACACAATGGTAAGACTAAAGAATTAGGGAATCCTTTTGTACACAGACTACGTTCATTATTTAGTGTTCATTGTGAAAAACCCACACCATCACCAAAGGAGACATGTCTTCCTGGATCCTTCATTCCTCTGCTGTCTGGTCTTCAGCTCCCATCGCCAGCACGGATGTGGCCTCTGCTTCCCCTGCTCCCGCACGATTCTCACTGTCTTGCAAGTCTACGTCTTCGTTCTTTTTTGTGTCATATAATTTAAGGAATCATAAGCCATGCCAAAGCTAGTTGTCTTGGCACCACCAAAATGAGTTCTGAATCCACATACAAAGGCCATGCTCTCTGTGGTCCATTTAGAAAACTCGCTTTCTTTCTCCTCTTTTCCATCTCCACCGTCACCTTCCCAGGGTCAAGCACATCAGTAACCTTTGCTTTCCCTGAAGCCGGTGGCGGTCACAAACTTCTTGATCGAGACACTGACTGGGTTATGATACAGCCAGTCCTCGGGCACGAAGGAACAAAAAGGGGATGGTGGTGTCGTTGTTTCTTTATTAGAGAAAAGTTTTTTCTCTTTACAACCAGAACCACAGTGAGCGGAACGGTGTAGACAAATGGCAGCCGGTATCAGAGCGGGGAGGCGCACAGAAGCCGCAGAGCTCTCGAGAGTGCGTGTTTGCTTGGAAACAGGGTAGTCCTAGCTTGTGTTTTGTTTGTTTGTTTTGTTTTGTTTTAGTCTAATTTTTTTTATTTGTAAGGAGAGAGATAAAAAGGAAATTGGTATTCCAGGGCCTCTTGCCACTGCAAATAAACTCCAGATACATGCACCACTGTGTGCATCTGGCTTTATGTGAGTACTGGGGAATCAAACCTAGGCTATCAGCTATCAGGCTTTGCAAGCAAGTACCTTTAAGCATTGAACAATCCAGCCCATTTTCTGGTTCTTTTTTGGGGGTGAGGACAAAGTATTACTGTCCAGGTGGATCTCAAACTCAAAATCCTCTGGTCCCATCCCCCAGTGCAAGGATTAGAGCATGTGCCGCCATGTTCAGCATATGTTGAAGTTTTTCTGGTTTTATTTTTCATTTTTAACTTAACTTTATATGAGACAGAGATAAAGTGAGAGAAAGAGAGAATAGGCACACCAGGGCCTCTTACCACTGCACACAAACTCCAAAAGCATGTGTCACCTTGTACATCCTTATGTGGGACCTAGAGAATCAAACCTGGGTCCTTAGCCTTCACAGGCAAGCACCTTAATTGATAAGCCATCTCTCTGGCCCCCATATGTTGCAGTTTTAACCAGACTTTCCAGGTAATGAAAACATGCCAAGGTGTAAATTATCTTAGCCATTTATATGGTACATAGCAATTTGAATGTCTCATAAAATCTATGGGAGCCTGAAAGTAAAGCCCCCCACAATAAGGTTATATATAGCTCCTTACCAGGTGTGCAAAGCCTCTGTGCCAGCTGTTCATCTCGCCTCAACTTCCAGGTGCCTGTTCTGGTAAGCTCCCCTGTGGGGTCTCCATCCCTGCCCTGCCCCTGCTTCCCACATGGTGGGAGCTCTCTGTACTTCCTTCTCTCTCCCTCTAAATCCCTTCTCATATTCCAAAGCTCATGTTTGCTGTCTTACATGGGCTCATGGACCACATGGATGTGTCCGTCTTCCCTTCCTCAGTGTGTGGACCCTCCCTCTGCCTCCTATGTTCCTGAATAAAATATAATGTTTTGTAAATTTAAAAAAAAACTATGGATCTTCTCTCTAGGAAAAAATGGACAAACACACAAAGTTGGACAGGTAACTGAACGGGCTTCCAGACTTCAGACTATATGTGTGTCATTTGTTTTCATAAACAAGAGTCTGGTAGAGTCTGCTGTGTACTTAGTAGAAGTGTCAGGATCTGAGGGTGTGTTTGAGAAGGTACATGGCTACTAGTAAAATAGAGTGACAACTGTAAATCATTCCACTGATCATTAGTGGTTCTTTGGAACTAGTCCGTGAACTGTTTATTAGCAGTCCAGGACGTCAGAAGTATAAGCATTAAGATTAGGCACTAAGAAGCATCTGGAGGAGGTTTCGTTGCTCCGTGATGCAAGGGCATAGTCAGTGGATGTGCTTCATTTTCATTTTCATTTTCACTGAGGCACAGCTCAGCTGGCGTTGCTACCAGGTTCACATGGTGAGATGTGGATGGTAGGAGCTGCCCACTAGTCACGTGGACGGAGCTCCTTCCGGTCCTTTATCTCAGATGGTCAGAGAAGCAATAGTGAAACCAGAGTGCCTTACTTTACCCTGCCGTCATGTTAGGATGCCTGTCTTCAAAGCTCTGCCACGCACTGCTCAAAGCACACTTAACAACAAGACGTGGTAGGAATTCTGTCAACCTGTGTTGAACCACGCCTAAGCAGAGCAAAATCAAGAGAAGCCACATTCTTTCCCAAATGATAGCCTGGAAAAAGGAAAAATCCTGATAATTTGTAGGAAGTATAAGTTGCTTCCAAGAAGAAAATATGGAAGGCTGGAGAGATGGCTTAGTGGTTAAGGCACTTGCCCGCAAAGCCAAAGAACCCAGGTTCATTTCTCCAGTACCCAGGAAAGCCAGATGCACAGGGTGGCATATGCATCTGGAGTTCGTTTCCAGTACATGGAGGCCCTGACACACCCATTCTCTCTTTCTCTCTCTCCCCCTCCCTCCCTCTTTCAAATAAACAAAATGAAAATATTTTTAAAAGGAAGAAATTATGAAAGGAAGTCATTCTAGGCAGTCATGAAATTCACTGGAGATTCTCAGAGTGTGAAGCCCAGCGACATTAGGTAGCTGATCCTCATGTTTGAATCATGAGTGCCATGACAAGTTTCATGTCTCTATAGTCATGTTGTGTGAAGTAAGTCATTGCAATAAATAAGATCCATTTCCCAGGGCAGAAAAACTAAAGTGATCACAAGTCTCGTGATGGTAATAGTAGGAAGAAAATAATGTCCTTAATTTTCGGAATAATATTTTCTAAATAAAAAGGAAAAGCTGCGATTATACATTATCTGTCTGGGTTTCCCTTTCCTTCACTCCTTTTTGTCTCCTCTTTCTGTCTTCCCTAAGGACCTTGAATTGATGAAATCTACTCTTTGAAAGAATCCCAAATCTTGCATTAAAAACTAGGTTTGTGGGCTAGAAAGATAGCTCAGCATTTAAAGGTGCTTGCTTGCAAAACCTGATGGCCCAGATTAAATTCCCCAGTATCCACAAAAAGCCAGATGTACAAAGTAACATATGTATCTGGAGGTCATTTTCAGTGGCAAGAGGTCCTGGAGTGCCTATTCTCTTTCTTTCATTCTGTCTCCCCCTCTTCCTCCTCCTCTTCTTCCTCCTCCTCCTCCTCTTCCTCTCTGCTTCCAACTAAATAAATAAAGTAAAATTAAAAAAAATTAGGCTTGTGAAAACTAACCTTCAGTTCTGAAGACTCCTGGTTGGTTGAGGAAGGGATTGAATCTGGGCATCACCTGCATCATTTCCCACTAGCAACCCCAACAAGCAGAGTCTATTCTAGACTCCCAGCATGCTCTGCTACCCTCAGTGATGGCCCTGACTGTGTGCAGTGTGCCCGTGAAACAGGCCACAGGGGACATGGTGTAAACTCCCAAGTAACCGGCTGTCTCCTTGCAGGAAGGGATTTTTACCTCAGTACTTCTCACATTCTGTGTAACCAGTATCTGCATGGACAGTTTTGCTTATTTGTTGATTTCTTTCAAAGAGTAGAAGCAGACACATTTCCTTCTGGGAACAACATCAAAAGAAAAATGAGGGCTGGAGAGATGGCTTAGCGGTTAAGCGCTTGCCTGTGAAGCCTAAGGACCCCGGTTCGAGGCTTGGTTCCCCAGGTTCCACATTAGCCAGATGCACAAGGGGGCGCACACGTCTGGAGTTCGTTTGCAGTGGCTGGAAGCCCTGGCACGCCCATTCTCTCTCTCTCCCTCTATCTGTCTTTCTCCCTGTGTCTGTCGCTCTCAAATAAATAAATAAATAATGAACAAAAAAATATTTAAAAAAAAAAGAAAAAGAAAAATGAGTCTATCTCATACAGCTGGTGCCAGAGGGTTAGTTGGTTAGCATTTATCAATAACTAGTGAATGAACAAGAAGTTTCTGAAGAAAAAAACAAAAACTTTAACATCCCTTGTGATCAACACAGACAGTTTGCATAACTCATGAAGAGGATTGAAAAAAAAAATGTCCTGCTTACCCAGCATGACGTGAACTCAGGGGATCCTGGGTCAGGTGGGATCAGAGAATGCACAATCACTCCTCCAAGGCGACCTTTGTCTTCCCAAACCAAAGCTGACAACTCAGATGTCACTGTCATTTTAAACATAGACATCGCAAAGAGTTCAGCTTAGTGGCTATTTTCAAGCACAAACAAATTTCCTGACAAGTCATATGAGCGTGAGCAGGGGCTCCAGACTCCAGTGTTCCTCAACAACTGTGCACACTCAGTGTTAATTCACCAACACCCTACTCCTGTGGGAGTGTTATGATCACTGATAAATACACGGTTATGGTCACCGTTCCATGTACCAAGCATTGCAGGTCAGTGGATTCGTTTTACATCCTCACAATAGCCCTATGAAAGAAATGTTTTTATCATGTCAGGAAATGGCTTGCTCAGCTCATGTCCCTTGTACACAGCCAACTTACTCTCAGAAGCAGGTCTGACTTCTCAGCCTTAATAGTTATACTGTACTTTGGGGGTTCTTTTTGTTTGCTTTTAGTTTTTGGTTTGGGTTGCTCCTCAACAGTTGAAAAAGATCCTCTTCCTCCTTAACAAGAAAGGGTTGAGCCACCTTTTATCCTAGAACTCACAGAAGCCGTGACAGGGAGTAGAAACTGCAACACAGTCACTGAAAGGTAATGATTAATGAAAAGGTGTCACTTAAAAAGGTCAGTGACACAGAGCGTATGTTTCTCTTGGATTAACGTTTCTAACACTCCTTAAATAATGTGTTGATATCAGCAGAGACCAAAATGAATGCAAACAGACCTGAACAGTTTAAACCTCTGGGAAGAAAAATAAGAAAATAAATCCGTTTTCATAGCCTTAAACACTTCCACTTCTTTTCCTATGTTAGTAATTGCCATAATTACCATTGCCATGGGCCTCTTCTGTGCCAAGCAATGTGCTCACCACTAATCATCAACGATCCCAAAAGACAGAAATTGCTGTCTACATTTCACAATTGGAAAAAAAAAAAAAAAAAAAAAAACCACTAGGGCTGTGAGGTTAGGAAGTTATCTCCATGTAGAGTCTGAAGAGTGCTTTCCCTATGTGATCTTGAATACATCCACAACAGAAAACAGAAGTCACAAGAAAAGCAGCCCAAACTGATTGATGAGCGTGTCCCCGGGCTCGCTAGCAAGTCATTTGGAAACAGCACCTCCTATCATGTGGCCTGTTTGCCATTATTGGGCAAGAACAGCTACTAAAGTATAGTCAGGTTGGCTGGTCACCGGCTGGACACCCTCGATGTAAAACATTCTGTACAAAGACATAGGCAAGGGGACGTGTTCCTCTCCGGGGCTGCCTGACACTGGCCAAGTTCATGTCTACCTCTGGTGGTGGAGGGTGGATAGGAAACTTGATGATACACTGTTTCTCCTTTGGGAGGGCTTTCCCCCAGGCTTTCCTTACTGGCTTTCTGTCCACAACAAGAGGGCAGACCTCTTTCCAAGGTACACAGTTTTGTCATATTGTAAATGCAACAACCTTGTCGGAAAATGATCATTAAGGTCCTAGTGACTCATGAGAGGAATAAACTGTCACCCTTTAACCAGATGAGAAAGTACTGGTTTCATCTGTAGCTTCATATGCCTTGATTTCTCTCTACCAGGAAGTTGCGAGGTCAAGGGCTGAGCATTTGAACTCCAAATCAGACCCTCTGTGTCCAGCAGCATCACCTTAGGGTCTCTGGAGCGGGTTCTTCACAGGGCACACGCCCCAGCAGGGGGATGGAATGATACCCCCTCCCGTACGTGCCACACACAGCTCCTTGGCAGAACATATCAGTGATCTTGGGGATGTTTTTTACTCTTTGGAAAAATTTACAAAATTAAAAAATCTTTAGTTTTGAAACTTACAGGAAAGTTGTAATGGCACCATAAGCCACTCCTGCCTCCATCTTGAGCCATTTGGGAGTAAGTTGTAGACTTAGTGCCCTGAATACTGCGGTACGTGACCCTGCATCAGTAGAAGACTGGTGTGGACGCACACACTGCATGTACTCCTTCACCAGCTCAAGTCCTGCTAACTGTCCTAACAATATTCTTCCTTAGTCCTGACAATTTCATATATGTATACAATGTAGTTTAATCCCCCCCACACACACACACTTAGCCTCTCTCTTCCCTTTTCCCTCCACAAAAACCCTTCCTCCCATTAGATCCCCATCCTATTGCCATGTCTTTTTTTTTTTTTTTTTTTTTTTTTTTTGGCCCACTGGTTTAAATTAGAATTGCTTGCATAAGAGATGATTTCCTGGAGAATGGGCAGTCCTCCAGAGGCTGGCCTCCCCCCACCTCCCACAAAGGACACAACTTCCCCTGGCCCAGCAATCATCAGTTGCCACTGCTGACTCTGGGAGGTGTGAGGCCGTCTGTGTGTCTCCATGGGTTAGGACTACTCCTAGTCTTGAGCGCAAAAGTGTCTTTATGCCAAGAGGAAAGGTGACTGCAGAGATCCACAGATGACAGAGTTACCAAGAACAAACAACTAGGTTGTGCTCAGCCCCAAACATGACATCAAGTCACAGCCTCCAGGGCTCAGGGAAACCCCCTGAAGAGGGGGGGGGGCAGAACAAATGTAAGAGCAGGAGGGTGAGAAGTGGGGCTGCCAAATGCTGTCTTCTGGACCAGTCACCTAAAGTCATGGACACAACAGCAGATGAAGTTTCTTGTCTGTGAATATCTCATCATAGAGCTGGGTGAATTTAAAGGTGAAAATGGAAAATGGGCTTTTAGGGAAGAGAGATTACAACTAGCAGCAAATCAAGATCTCATTCATTGTGTCCCTGTTTCTTTGCATCCTTAAGAACTTGGCTCTAACCTGAGTTTTCTGTGTCTACTTATGAGCATGTATTTCCCAGAGGTTTTCCGCACTTCCTCACCTCCGCCTTGCCTACTGATGGTCACCTGGCAGCTCGAATCTGCCAGAGGGAAGATGAACTGTCCACTGCCCCTCCCAGCTCCAGCTCGTGCACAGTGAAGGGCCAGCAGGCCTGAGTGTCACTTCCTGCCACCTCCCTCACACACTGGGCCCTTTTGACAGGTGACCTGTGGTGCGTCCAGTTCACCTCTTATCAGTCACAGCTCCGGAGCATTCGCCTTCCTGCTCATTTACGTGGACCTTTGAGGGCTCGGGAGCTTGGTCTTGTTTTTCTCTTTTCCTGCTTTTCTTCCTTTTGTCTTTTCTCTCTTTTCCTTCTTTCTCCAGCTCATCTTTTTTGTTTGCTTGTTTGTTTTTCAAGGTAGTGTTTCACTGTAGTCTAGGCTAGCCTGGAATTCACTGTGTAGTCTCAGGGTGACCTCGAACTCACTGTGATCCTCCTACCTCTGCCTCTCAAGTGCTGGGATTAAGGGCGCACGCCACCACGCCCGGCCAGCTCATCTTTTCCATCTCCTTATTTTCTCTCCCTTTGCATTCTTCTTCTCAGCATTTCACTTAACCACCTTATGTCAGTAAATCCAGTCTCCCCAGCAGCTCCATGTCTGGTCAACAAACTTAAGTTATAAAGACAAGGCTGGATACTATGAAGAGGGGATTTGCTGTGAGATATGTTTTCCAGTGAAAGTTCTGCTATATACAAGAATCTTTTCAATTTTTTCCTTGGTATAGTCTGAATAGTTTATACCTAATGTCCAGAAATGATATATAATTAGTCAGAGAAATATGCACTCTCCAGCTGATGATACACTTGACAGTGATGAAGGAACTTTGTTCTTTCTGGTAAACAGGTGCCTTCTTTGTTGCACTCAAGGTCTGTCATGTCTGCTTCCATAAAAGACTCATCTAAAACTTATGCAGAATTGAAGGAAGCAAAAGTTGCAAGATTTTAGCCCAACTTGGTTGACTGAGCTGTGAATATGGAGATCATGGAGCAAGCTATATGTAGAGAGTGAAACAGAAGTGAGATTTACCTTTGAGCCCTAAAACCATGCAGAATCTCTGTTTATCCTCTTGTTGTGTGTTGCTATTATTGTTTAAACAGAGTCTTGCCATGTAAATCAAGCTGGTTGGGAACTCTGTGTAGCCAAGGCTGGCCTCACACTCAAATTCCTACTGCCTCAGCCTACCTGGCGCTGGTGGTGAATGTCTGCATCGTCAGGTCCAGCTGCATATCTTCAGTAAGAAAATTGTGTAACAACATGAAAAAGGGAGACCTTTCCAGAAGAGTTATTCAATTGAGCATAGTGCATCCCCCATATTGCATAGAATAAAGTCTTTGACACTTGTTTTTAATTAATAACTTCCATTTGCTTTTGGTAAATGACTTCTATATATTTATTCCATATAATTCATAGCATTTTTTTTTTCTTTTTCCAATTAGAGGGTAGATTTCACCTTTATCTTTGCAGGTAACTGATCCAAGACATTTTTATGTAAATGGATTAGTTAATTGGTAGCCTTCATTTGAAGCTTAAAATGAAAGTAATCCTTTTTGAGAGGTATTAAGTATTTTTTAAAGCCACAAACAGTTCTTTCTTAAGAACCTTCTTACACAATTAGAAATTATTTGACGGCAGTAATCATAAGAAAATGTACTACCCCTTTCCAAATCACCTTTTTTTTTCAGAGTGATTAAAGGAATCCATTCATGAAAAGTCTATGCAGAAACATCATTTGGTTTAAAAATATACATTTTTGGAAGCTAACAGATACACATTGACAAAACCTTTTGAGGAAATGGCATCACAGGCTAAATTACCTATCAGCCTTTCTGGAAAGGCATCTAGCCACAGAGATGTGCTGTACGCAAGCAAAGGCAGTTACAGCTGGTCTCCTTGGATCACCCTCGCAAGCTCCTGGTCTCCTTGGAGAGCCCTTAAGCTCCTCTGCCTCCCAGCCTTATGATTTATGCAAATCAGAAAGCTTTGGCGATTCCCCACTTCCTGACCAGGCCAGCATAATCCACTTCCTTCGGGTTCATGTGACCATGCAAATTTGAGCACTCCTGAATAGTCCCGGAGGGGCTGTGCCTCTCATTATTCCTGCCCCATTCTCTGTGCATTGCAAGCATTCAGACTGTGAATGGACAAGGGTTTAATTACTCACCACATCTGTCGGCTCAGATTCAACTTGAGAATGAAGAGAATCCCAGACAAGCCCAGTCGTTTCTTTGCAATGTTCCTCATGGCCGAGGTCATCAGCTCTGTCTTCTAGGGAATATTTTCCACTCCTTGTTTCATGACCCTTCTGGAAAATAGGGACTCCGGCTTTTGGAGATCCATTACTGGGCCTTTCACATTGTGTGTGGCCTTTACAAATGTTAATTAATCTTCCTGATGATGCACTGAGCATCAGGGAGCCCTTTATTCCCCCTGGCCTACTGATGACCAGTGTGAATGCCAGCAAGTTTTCCTTACCGTTTCCTGACCCAGCGCCCCTCTCTGCGTGCTTCACCGCTTTCCCCACCCCTAACATGTCTCCACATGACAAATTGACTTCTCACATTACTGGGTCAGCCAGAGTTTGACATGGCAAAGGTGGAGGTCTCCGAGCAGAGGATGGAGCTACAAGAAATCAGGTTCTTGCCAATCAAACCTTCCCAGGTCTTCCAAGGAATATTTGCAATAGGTGGGAGGAAGGAGCTGTATCTATGGGGGATCACACTCACAAGCTCACTGAATGAGCACCAGCCTGTCTTCCCTCAGGTCCATTGATGCCATCTGAGTTGAGGGGAGAGATTCTTACTCTGGGCAGCTCTGGAAGATGTGCTCCATGGGCTGACATGTCTTTGTCATTTGTTTGGGTTTTACTGTTTTGGTTTTGATTTGCCTTCGCTTTTATCTTGTTAATTTATTTAAAATTCGCACATTATCCATACCAAACCAACCCATTCAGCGCATCACTGAGTGCATTTGCAGAGCTGCACAGCCATTGCTTCCAAATATCTATCCTGCACCCACCAAGTGTCACTCCCCATTCCCGCCATCCCTGTCTCTGGATTTGCTCATTGTGGATAATTCGTGTATTGAAGTCATAGCATACATGAATCTGTGAGTGGCTTCTCTCATTTTCCTGAGTTATGCCAGTTGTACTGGGGCATTTTCTGGTGCACATGTCATGTCTGTGTGTGTCTGTGTGTCCTTCTGTCAGTTCTTCCTCTCTGCATATTTTCTGGCTTGCATAATGTCATTACCAGTACTCCGCCACCATCACCACCACTCCCTCACTCCAACTGTCTAACTGTTCCTTCAGGTCCATGGATCCCTGGTCCCAGTCCATTCATTTTTCCATTCCCACTGCCTCTGCCCCCTTGCATCTGACTACTTCACCACCTCACTCAGTTATCTCCAGAGGCTCCTCCCTCCACTCCTCAACCTCAGTCCACCACTCTCTGCGCTAACCATCTCAGACTGCTCGTGTGGTGCCTGCTTGCTCCTGCATCCTGTCCCTCCCGGTAAAATGTTCTTCCTCTTCCCAAGCTGCAAGAATCCGTCTCCCCTTTGCCATCTAGTCCTCACTCTGCCTGAGTGACTGGTCAGGATAAATTCCTCTCTTCTCTAATCCTAGCGGTTTATTTATCATAGAGTACTTGCACCGTCAGTCTTGAATGAGAGCTCCTTGTAAATGTCTGTCCTCACACCCACCAACCTCTGAGCTTATCCAGGGCAGGAATCTTGCCTTGCCCACTTCCACATCTCTAGTGCCAACCACTATGTAGATCCTCAGTAAATACTAGGTTGAGGAATAAAACTCTGTGCCTATGAGGGGCTCGAAGTCCTAGAGAGAAGCAGGCAGAAGCACAGTACCCGGGACTAGTGCTCAGAATAGTAATTATTTAGATCTTCTGTTGAATCGGTTACCCACAGTGTTTTACCAGGTTCAATTAGCAGAAAATGCAACTTTGCTTCCCCCACTTCTGATTATGTTCTTCATTACAAATCTCAAGAGTTTTAGATTCAGTTGCCAAAAATCTTCTTTTTGACAAATTGCACAGGAGGCCTTTTGAGATTGTGTGATAGCACTGATTGAATTTAGGCCAAGTTTTGTACACTTGCTCTACTCAAAATAAAAATGCGCATGCAGGGCTACTCAAAAATGTCCCTGTTTGTTTATCCCTACCCTCCAAATTCATCTGTCTTTAAAAACAATCAATTGGATTCTTTTTTAAATTAAATGCCAAGTAAACAATACAAATAAAACTATTTTGTTTGCTGAGATGTAATTAAAAACCTGCAACTAATTAGAAATTGGCAAGCCCTGAGCCCACAAAAAGCCGAAGCACTCTGCGGGTGCATTGTTTACAGCTGGGTTCAAAACCCACCTCCTCGCCCCAGCCATCCACAAGTCACAGATCAGTGCTGTGCCAAGTTCTATACCTCACCTTCCAAAAATTGTAATAAACATTTAACTTTCAATATGGGCTTCATAAACAAAGCTGTTAAAACTAGAAGAGGTTTAATTGGTTCAAATACACAAAGCCTGTTCTTGGGTTATGTGAATTGGCTTTTCGTTTAAATACCTCTGTTCTTCCTCAACTACTCGGCAATCCTTCACCTTTGTTGAAATTAATATTCTTTCAGTCTGGTCATTGAGTCCCGAATGGCACTCCAAGTGCCACTAGGCCTTCTTTAACTGAAAATCTGGAAAAAAGCGACATGTTCATGGATCACAGAGAAACAAGAATCAGGCAGCTTGATTTGGGGTTGCTACATGCAGGTAAGGTAAAACTTACAGACAGCTCTATTTGGAATGGCAGGGTTTAAAATATACTCATATATTAAAACTGAGACACCAGGCGTGGTGGCACATGCCTTTAATCCCAGCACTCGGGAGGAAGAGGTAGGAGGATCACCATGAGTATGAGATTTCCCTGTGACTACATGGTAAATTCCAGGTCAGCCTGGGCTACATTAAAACCCTTCCATGAAAAAACAAGCAAACAAACAAACAAAAAAAAAAACCAAAAACTTGAAAAATAGATGTGCATATAATTTTCTTCCCACTTGCCTGACTTCTTCAATTTTCACCTCATTGCCACCTTGCAGAAAGACTTTCTTGGTCTACCTTTCCTAATATCGTTTAGTGTAGTCTCTGTCTTCCTCAGTCCTGTGGTTATTCTGACTTTCTGCTGCTTGCTTGTAAGTCATGCAGATGCATGTCTACCTTCTTCTCTCCTCTAACCTTGGTCCCTAGAACAGTGCCCAGTATACGGAACACTCCCAGGAAGTGTTGAGAGGGTAGATGGGAGGCCAGTTGAAAGGGGTGAAGGAAGGAATGAAGTTGTACTTATTAGGACAAATAACAGACTTAAGACAGAAACCCAAAACTGGGGAAAGACAGCTTTAAAAGCAGCTCTTGTGATAAGCAACCAAAGCCTGATCTAAATTGTAAAACTGGAGATAACGGTCCACACTGGCACACGACATGATGAGAAGTGCTGCAGGACAGTTCAACGTCCACAGTGGAATTCTGTGGGAGAACAACTAGACCTTTCTTCATGGCTCCCAAAGCTTTACTCAGTACCAGCGGCGGGAATTTGTGTGAACACATATGACTTAAAATAATGAGCTTCCTCGCTGACAGAGCTGCCCCCATGGAAAATGAGTGTTAAGATGATGTTGGTAGAAGTATTCAGATACCCAAAGGTGAAGAGCATGCAGACATCAGGTGCAGTGTGGTTCTGAGGATGGGTCTAGTCCCTTCCTATCCCAAAACTCTGTGAGTTTATGTTGATGGAGCCAGTCACCAGAAATTGACACACTTTTAAAAGGAGAAATTTCAACGAGATGTGTGTTATTCATTATCATTCTGAAAATGGGGAAAATGAAAAAATGTTCTAGCAAAATATCCAGGCTGCACTTTTAAAAGACTTCCCATTTTTTGTTCCCTGGGATGCTTTAGATAGAGATATGAGTATTTGAGGTACTTTGTGGGGGAAGGAACTGCATCCCCAGGAGGAGGCAGGAACAACATGTAAGGTCTTAATCCAGCCCTATGATCTTAAGGCAAAGCCTGGGTGTGTGAGACACAGTGGTTCCTCAAAAATAGAACAAGAGCGCCCCATCCATGTGCTGATGACTGCCAAGGTCAGTGAGACCCACGGTGATCTTGGCAAACTGAAGCTGGCCGTGGCCATCTTTCTTTTCAGGATGGACTTCTGGAGGTCAAAAACTATTTAGACATGGACAATTTGCAGTTTTTCAGTGATTTTTCTTGCATTTCTTTCTCTTCTGCTCCCAGAGCTATCGACTTTGTGCATTTGAGTGGGACAGATCCCTCGGTGGAGATCTGCCCCTGTAGGCAGATTCCAGCATAGCTTTATAGATCCTGCAGATCCGCCACAGATCCAAGATTTGAGTTTTGTCTGGTTAATGGTATTTCGATTGTTACTATACCACACTCCATTTCTTATTCGTGTCAGTCTAGAACAAATAGAGTACTGAGAATAGTGGGTGGAAAGGGAGTTTAGAGTCCTCCCTTGGATTCTTGCCAGCCAGGCTCATTGTCTTACTGGGGAAGCCTCCATCGGGCTGCACATGGCTTGGCAATCACTGACAAGATCCGCTGATGTCGTGAGCCTTCTGCCCCACAGTGGGCACAGCCCACTCATTAGTCAAAGCCTTGGAAAGAACAACAGTGCTTTCTTCTGCCCCTCCCTGCCCTCCTCTACTCCACATCTACCAACCTGTGTTCTAGGGTTTTCCATATACTTTTGGCCGTCCCCAAAAGCTATAAGATAGATGCTTGATGATGACCAGGATTAGGGTTCTGTCCTCTTTATCTTTAGGATTAAACACAGCTCTTGGACCAGAAGAGGTACATGGTGAATGCCTGAAGAATTGCAAAACTGCCCAGATGAGGTTGTACACACCTGTAATCCCAGTAATTGGAGGCAGAAGCCACAGACTCAGAAGTCAAGATCATCCTTGGCTACATAATGAGTTTGAGGTCAGCCTGGGCTACCCTGTCCAAAAAAAAAAAAGAATAAAAAAGGAAGTGGGAGGAAGGAAGGGAGGAACTAGACATTTGAAATGTTAAAAGAGCATTTTGTGGTAGAGAGAAATCAAGGCATATGAAGCTACAGATGAAACCAGTACTTTCTCATCTGGTTAAAGGGTGACAGTTTATTCCTCTCATGAGTCACTAGGACCTTAATGATCATTTTCCGACAAGGTTGTTGCATTTACAATATGACAAAACTGTGTACCTTGGAAAGAGGTCTGCCCTCTTGTTGTGGACAGAAAGCCAGTAAGGAAAGCCTGGGGGAAAGCCCTCCCAAAGGAGAAACAGCGTATCATCCGGTCCTGCATTCTGCAGACTTGAGCCGTGGCCCACCTCAAAGAGCCATTCCAGGCCTGAGCCGGCCCAGGCTAACTCCAGAGCCCCTGTGATGCATGTGGCCCTCAGGGCCAGTGACCACTGTACTGCCTGGCAGACAAGCAGGTAGATGGTGGCCCAGCTGTGCCCTGGCTGCATTTCCTGACACCTCCATATCCTGTGGTGACTGTTCATCAGCACGCTGTCTCTGCCACCTTGTCAGACTCGTCTGAGGACTCGGCAGCCTTGGGTGTGGAGCTCCTGTCCCCAGTCCTTTTCCCTCGGGACAAACTCAACCTCACTTCCTCTGGCCTTATCAAGCCCTTTGTTTGCAAAAAAAAAAATTACTAAGCAGCTGCTTGGGAAGTTGAACTAAGCTCCTCCTGCCCTCCATCTTCCCCACTGGAAGCATGGCCCATGGCATAGGAGGCTAGCCACCTTCCCCCTTCCCCGCAGTCCGCTAGCACGCACAGGGTTGAGGCTGACCACTTCTGTCTCAGCTTTTCAGACTGACCGCTGTTTGCTGCGATATCTCTGCTTCAAGAAACATATGGCCCCAGATCCCTCCGTGCCACAGATAGAGTACTTTCCCATGCTTGGAGACTTAACAGATGAAATATGGTTTTCTGAACCTCCTGTCATTGACTGTCGAACTAACAAGCGATGTCTTGTATTTCAACTGAGACACTCTTTTTCACTCAGTTATTCAAGGAAGAATGTGTCATTGTATCTGCTGTAGATTTTTATTTTATTTGTAAATTGTGCGTGCTTCATGCTACGGAATACTGGGAAGCCATACACCCTGGCTTGCTAGTTGACACACAGTGTATTTGATTACAAATTGTTTGAATAACAGTGGACTATTGAACTGTCCTCCAGATGTGTGTGGCGTTAACTGTGGGAATGTCCACAAAGGAGGATTATCTTTCTGTTGCTGGGACCAAGGCCCCCAGAAAGTGGAAATATTAGCATAGAAGCCCAGTAGCTACAAGTGGATCTTTAAAAGCAAAGTTAATCTTTTTAAAAATTATATATTCCAATTAAGACTAGGATCATTCTCCTAAAAGTAAGTCATGAAAAGAAAATGCTAAGCAGCAGCCAAACAAAATTAACTTGAGTGTTCCTTGGAAATAGTTTGTCTTATGTTTTTAAAATGCCTAGAATTCAGACCGCCTAGATTCGAGATAAGACCTCAGTGTTTCCGTTTACTTCACCTTCTTGCACGCTGGTGGCTGTACACTACTGTCACCATTAGTTGGTGACCACAATACTGGCCACTGGAAACAATGCAGAAATCCTCCTGTGAACATTGTCCTTGGAGATATTTGAACCATGGTGAGATTACATGTCTCTTGCACTGGAACGGCTAAATTAGAACAGGCATATAGCAAATACTGGTAAGCATGTGGAGAAATCAGAACCCTGCTGGCTGCTGGTGAGAATGCACAGTGGAATAGCCACTTTGGAAAACATGCATTTCCTAAACACAGAGTTGCTGTATGACTCAGCATTTCCACTCTGGGGTATCCACACCAAGACAAAGGAAAACACTTGTCCACGCAAACACATGTACATATCAATATGCAGCTGGTCAAAACTGGAAACAGCTCAAATGCCCATCAGCTGCTGAGCAGACACGTAAGGCATAGTCCTCGTTCATAACTAGGAGCGAGGTTCCAATCCAGCATGAGTGCTCTGTGGAAGAAGGCAGATTCCGAAGTCAACATGTTGTATAACTCCCTTTGTCTGAAATATCTAGGATAGGAAAAGCATTAGAAAGAAAATTACATGAGTACTTCTTACCTAGAGCCCCAGAGACTCAGGAGAAATAAGAGTGGCTGGTAATAGATATGGGGTATCTTTGGGAGATGTGTTACTGGGGACCAAATCTAGGCCTTGCATGTGGTAAACATGCACTATACCACTGAACGTCACCCCCGCCACGAACCCCCAGGATTTCTCTTTGGAGTGATGAAAATGTTTTAAAATTAGTGGTGATGATAGATGTGTAACTGGTTAAAGACACTTCAACCTATTGAATTTTAAACTTTGAATGGATCAATTACATGATATGTGAATTATGCCTCAATGAAGCTGTTTTAAAAGGCAAGCAAAATTCCGGCTGGAGTGATGTCTTAGTGGTTAAGGCATTTGACTACAAAGCCAAAGGACCCAGATGTGATTCCCCTAGACCCACATTAGCCAGATGCACAAAGGGGTGCAAGCATCTGAAGTTCGTTTGCAGTGGCTGGAGGCCCTGGCACACCCATTCTCTCTCTCTCCCTCTCCCTCTGTGTCAAATAAATAAATTAATTAAATTACAATTTAAAACTAAATAAGTAAAAAGAGGAAAGCAAAATTTTAAAAATTAAGCATGTTGGAAAGGATTTTTTAAAGCTAACCTAAAATTGATATATCTTCCAAAAAAAAAAAAAAACTGGCTGCAAGAAAAAGAAAGGGAAATGGCTTTAAATTTAGTATCTTGTATCTTCTCCTTTCTCACTGAAATGAAAGATTTGTTACTTATCTGACAAAGTCAATGTTTTCTATCTCTGCTTGGAATCTACAGCTGTAAGTTGGCATCTAGCCATCAAGATTTACCTTTGTGTGATAAAATGCCCGTTAGCAATGCACATCAAAATATATCATTTTGAACCTATTTTAAATTCTGTAGCAGGCAAATGAAAAACTTTTCAATCCTGAAACATCAGGCAAGTCAGAGGAAACAAAGAAATGAATAGGAAATCCTCTCCAGATTTTGTTCGCGCTCCACTTTCTATAGTTTAATCTAAAGAAAAATGTGGAATTTCCTGCAGAGTGATTAATAGGCTAGCTTGGTGACATACAGGAACTCTGAGCTTGACCTCACAGGTAAAGGCTAACTGGTATGTTAAGTTGATTACACAATTTCTTCTAAATACGTTGACAAGTGGTTTGCACAGTCGCCTTGACTTTTGCCCTTATAAATGCACATTTATAAATGGCTTGCTTTTTCAGCCAAAGTAATCCTTATTTTAGATGTGACACGTGTTAAGTAAACAGACTGATACGGAACTCGGGCTTGCTGACCCTCCCAGTCATGTCAGCTTATCAGAGTCACGGGAGGACGAGGGCTTGGGAAGCCTGAAACTCATTTTGGAGCTGTGGCTTGCTTCACAGGGCCTAAGTGACACAAAAAGGGTTTCTCACTCTGGTTCTGTGAAGCAGTGAGGTGGTTTGGGATGCATTCCACAAAGGGCTTGAGATGTTCCCGGAGTAGAGGCTGCTACGTGGCTTGTAGCACATGGGGAGCGGGTTGAATTCCAATATTTCTTAGAGATCGCCTTTCAAGATGTTAATCTGTTTTTTTTTTTTTAAAAAATACATCCTTTCATAATTCTGCAAAAATAAGATGGAGAAAAGATTTCTAATCAGCTTTTCTGTTTTGAGATCATTTTGCCAGGAAGACAATGGAATCCTCAGATAGTCTAGAAAATATGGTTTACTGGAATGTTTTTGTTTTAAAGATGTACTGCTTCCTTGTATTTAAAGGGGAGTTACAAAAAGACATTAGAAACGAACAGGAAATTCAGCCTCCTTGAGATGATAAGTTAAAATTCTATCTCAGAAAATAGCTGTATTTATAGATTTATAAGTCAAGCACCTTTATTGAGCCTAACATATCCTGATTTGATAAACGAAAAGAAATTTGCTAATGTTGTTGGTTTAGCTGGGATCTATTTGTGTGTGCCTCTTCCTGAATGAGTTAAACATTCGGAAAATGAATTGATTTTTCTTTGTATAGGCAAAGATAATACCATTTATGCTATCCAGGTCTAGAACATGACAAGCCTTGAGCTCATCTGGAAACCAGCACATCTTAGGACTTGGAGGTTAAATGTGTATCCTGGCATAACAGTCTATGGTGTACCCCTGAAATAGCATACAGCCCCTTATACCCATTATTAATCCTCTTCATGCATGCCGACTCTCACAGATGAAACTTGCCCGCTTAAAGTGCTTACTACCCTCTAGCAATGAATCATGCAGTAATATTTTCTTTATTTCATTATTTCACTCAGAGGTCTGTAGTACCCATAACCAAAAAAAATTTAAAAACTTGCCTTCCACCCTGTATCTGGCTGTGGGCTTGGGTAAGAACTGGAGCCAATCCTCTTGCAATTTGGCTTCCCACAGCTTGTCAATACTCAGTAACCATTAATTATTAACAACATCCTCCTCTCATTTTCTTCCTCCCCAGATGAACAGTACCCTGTAGAGGCATGGGGGAGGGATGGATTTTTCATGCCCAGCCCTCTAATCTAGGAATAGGTAAGGATCTCCTGAGGCATAGGTTTACACTGTGTGTAGCAAACACAAGATTCACAAACTTCCTACCCTAAGAGAACAATCAGAGAAGTTTCTGCTGCCTCTTAATATTGTCCTTTATGATGGTGTCTCTTAAAAGTTTAAAAATTAAATGCTTATTAAGTATGTTTGAGTAGTATTTCAGATATAAAAGTCATAGGCCATCATATAATGAATAATCTTTATATACATACAGCAGACGATGTATAGGAGATTCATGCAAGAGCACTCAGGTGTATATATGTATAGTATGTATGTATATACATACATACTATGTATAGGAGATTCATGCAAGAGCACTCAGGTGGTAGACATGGAGCTGGCATGATATTTGGAGACCTAGCTCTTATCTATCCAGTTGTGACAATTGTGTCTTAATTTATGAAACCCTCTTCTTTGTCCACAGTCCAGCATAGGCCATTGACCATCAGGTGGTGCATGCACACACGTACACACACACACACACACACACACACACACACACTTAAACACACAGTAGCATACATGTACATATATAAACTGGATGTCAAAAATTCTGAAGACAAATTTGCGGGGCTTCTGAACACACTTGAGCCAACTTTGAAGACTCTTGGTTTTAGCTTCTATTTGAAACAAATGTAACATGATGCTGTCTTTCAGATAACGATAGTGAACAGTCCACCTGACTCCACCCTTGCCCTAAAAATCTTCTTGCACCACATCTAGCTAGGAAGACTTCTGTCTACACCAATGACTAACAAATATAACACAGTCCTTTTAGCTTTATTCTGGAGTCCCCAAGAGCTGTAACCTGGAGGTGGTGGGGTTCTCTTCACAAGCACGGGGACAGCCATCAGGGCCCTGCTTTCAATGCCCTGGCACCTGTGAAGAAAAGCTGTCTCACTGATAATGCTTCCCAGGTCTGTAGCCCCTGGCTGTATTTGGGTGGAACTCTCTCTCTCTCTCAGAATAAGTGTGTTTGCCAAAACAGGGAGTGAAGTATCTTGCAAGTCTACTTGTTCCAGAAGAAAGACAGGATAAGGGAAGTGGCAGAAGCCGTGATAGGAAAGGAGTTTTTCTCGCTAACAAGCGTGAACTGATAAGCCCAGCCCTCACCAGGGCCTGAGAGCAACTCTCGGACCAGTTAACAGAGCAAATTTGACTTGGCTTCTCATTTTGTAATAGGAAAAATTCCAAGAGAGAAAGAAAACTCAGCAGCCACTGCTATCGTACATGATGGATTTGACTTCCTATCTGCCCAGTTTTCCTAGAGTCACTTTCTCATGAGCCTGAAATAGAAGGTTGCATGATAAAAATACATCAATCATAATTTTCTCATTCTTACTATGCTTCAGTCTCTGGGTTGAATATGTTTACATTGCTTATCTCCCTTGATCCCCACAAGGACTCGATGGGGCTATTTCATTTTATACAAGAAGACAATGAGGCTAGGAGAGACTCAGGCATTTGCCCAGCCACACCACCAGTGAGTGACAGAGGTCAGGCTTGCGTGAAGGCAGCCAGGCTTGGAGCTTGCACTTGCCCCTCTGCTACAGAGAGGCTCCTTACGAGGGGAAATACCCAAAGACACTCTCTGAATGGTCGTTTATCATGTGTGTGAAGCACACAAGGCCAAGTTATTGTCACCCGCCACAGATATTCTTACTGGCAGAAGTTGTTTACTATTATGGGTGCCTCGAACAAAATATAAGAATATTAGTGCAGGAGCGAAATAAATGTTTATTGGTCCCTGACAACTTTGATATGGTCTTGAATCTTCTTTGCCTCTGCTTGGAGACCTGGTTGGGTGACAGGAAGTCTTCCAAGAGAAGACAGGAAAGCATGAAAAACCCAGTAGCCAGGATCAGGCTGCTGTCTCTTGGTATCTCCCATTGGCATCCACCAGTTCCACAGGGTCAGTTTGGAAAAGCTTCCAGGAGAGGCAGCCATACTTACATGACCCAGTGGCCGCATCACAGGCTCCAGGGGCAGCAACACCGGCACCGGCAGACAGGGGAAGCGGTGAGTCTCGGTGATGAGAGGTGGCCTCTGACGCATGTGCGCTCCTACCCCTCACTTCATAAGCGAGAAACTGAGGCTCAAGGAGAAGTGATTTGCCAAAAGCCGCTCAACTAACTGCGGCAGAATGGACAGTAGAATTCTTTGTAAGCCCCTGTAGGCTGAAGAGGTGTCTGCCTCAGGGTCCTCTCACAGAGCACCCACACGGCCCGTGTCAGTTTAGTCATCCAGTGATCCCGCTCAGGTTGCCTTGGAGCACCACTGAGAAGACTGCCTGGCCAGAGAGGCTGCGCCCCATTGTCTCCGGGGGTTAGATTTTCAGTAGAGAGCAATAAAGACTCTTTAACTCCATTTCTTTCGTACAGTTGGTGGCTCATCCACAGTAACACAGGTTATCTTATTACCTGAGCCAGTCCTGTTTTCTTCACACTCCTGCCCCACAGCAGATGCGGGGCGATTGCTCAACAAGTTCTCTGCTGCTTGTTCTGAAAACAAGTGCCTAGGTGGCCGTGGACATGTGCAGATATTCCACCCACACCACGTGATTCTCCCTTACCCCTTGCCAACCACTTGACGTACCTTATTTAAACTAAATATAGTTGGAAAGGGTTGGAGAAACCAAAGTATTATTCCTATAAATCCATCTTTGCCAATAGAATGTTTTTAGGAGATGTCTGAAATATATTTCTTTCAAAATCTTGGTGTCACAGTGTTGTCTTCCCAATTACGGAAGTAGCCACTGTGTGACCCCATGGCTAAGACCGGTCCTTACTTTTTTTTTTTATGGGACTTTTCTTTCTTTTTTTTTATTTATTTATTTGTTTGAGAGCAACAGACACAGAGAGAAAGACAGATAGAGAGAGAGAGAATGAGAATGGGCATGCCAGGGCTTCCAGCCACTGCTAACAAACTCCAGACGCGTGCGCCCCCTTGTGCATCTGGCTAACATGGGGCCTGGGGAACCGAGCCTCGAACTGGGGTCCTTAGGCTTCACAGGCAAGCGCTTAACCGCTAAGCCATCTCTCCAGCCCCAGTCCTTACTTTTGACGGGAACAAGTCTGCCTTGGATTGAGTAAATGTGAGAGCTCCTGACCCAAGTACAACAATGTCACTTCTGCACCAATTCTGACCTATGTGGGAACTGAGCAGAATGCTCGTAAGCAGACACATGCAGTAGGATGCTGCGGGCTCATCTGTAATCTGTCACGTAGGAGATGTGCACGCTGCCACCATCAGAACGTCTAACTGATGCTGTTTGCTTCATAACCACATGACTCGGAAAATGGTATGCTTTAAAATAAATTAGGAAATGAAACAGTGGACTAAGATTGTCAAAATGTACTCACTGCATTCCACAGTGTAGTATTCCTCAACCTAGGCTGAGGTGACCTACCAATGGACCCATCATAAATTGAAATACGTAAGTCAAGATATACTTGAAAAACCTAGTCTGTGGAGCATCCCAGCTTAGCAACATGGCATTGTGAGCTGGTTTGCCGAATGATCCTGGGGCTGACCAGGAGCTACATCTTAACTGCTGAGAGAATACTAGACCACATATTGGTGGCCCAGCAAAAGACCAAAATTCATTGTCCTGTTTCTACTGAGTATCTATCACCCTCTCGCCATTGTCAAGTGAAAAAGATACTAAGTTGAACCATCGTAAGGCAGGAATCATGTGTGTGTCTGAATTCAGCCATGCAGGCTGAACACAGTGCCCTCTTTCATGGGAGGAAGCAGGTGGGTGGTAAGGTACAGTGGGGCGCCCAAAGCTCAAGGCTGGCTCAATGGCCCTTGCCTGCCTGAAGCCATAGTTCATGTTGTCTCTGTACACCTCACAGCAGAGCAACCGAGTAAAGTGTGAAGGCGCACAAGGAATGAGATGGCAAAGGGCTGTACAAAGCCTGGGTCAGAAGTGTTCCCCAAAGATTCATTGAGCACATGCTACATTAAATTATGAAGGGTCTGGAAATTGATCCTCTTAAACTACAGCTGTACCCCAGTCTACAGACCTCGAGAAAAATCCTTAAAGGTACTGACAAGAGCCTGTATACCAGGACATCCATAGAAATGATGGAATAGCAGAAATTAAGAAGTAGCTTAAATGCTCATCAGTTGTGGGGGGAGGGGAGGGTCAGTCCAATAGAATACTGTCTAGCAGTCAAAGTAAATGATCATACACACAATTGCATCCTGATTCAAGATAACTTTCAAAATGCTGTATGTGAAGTCTTTTTTTTTTAATTTTTATTTATTTATTTGAGAGCGACAGACACAGAGAGAAAGACAGATAGAGGGAGAGAGAGAGAATGGGCACGCCAGGGCTTCCAGCCTCTGCAAACGAACTCCAGACGCGTGCGCCCCCTTGTGCATCTGGCTAACGTGGGACCTGGGGAACCGAGCCTCGAACCGGGGTCCTTAGGCTTCACAGGCAAGCGCTTAACCGCTAAGCCATCTCTCCAGCCCTGTATGTAAAGTCTTTAGAGTAAAACTATACACAACTTCCAGCTAGTGGTGAGCAAGAGATAGTGATAATTAGAAGGAAATATCAGTTGTGGTTATAACATCTCATTGCTGAAGAGCAGCTCAACCTTCCCTGCTATCCTGGGAAGAAAGAGACAGCTGTTTAAGTATGTGTCTCATACAACAGGATAAATAAAGGAGATGCCCCCTCTCACTAGGATACTCTGACAGCCCAAACCAGAAGTGGAGCAGAATTCCATGTTTGGAAAAGCTGCATCTGGTTCCCCTAAGACTCTACAAAGTCATCCCTATTTTGCTTAGTTTTTAATGAAATTTGCCCAAGTGTGCACACAGACTCCTGTTGTATGGCCTTAATTTGTGCTTAGGAATGCATAATTTTATCAGGGTTTCTGTAATTGGATGCTGAACAGTGGAACAAAGAGCAAACACTGCTTGTCCCATGACAACAATGGTTTTAGTTCCTCACTATCACCTAGATAGTCAATGTTTCCATAGACACGTATATCATGTGGGTTCATTAAATACATGCCCAAGAAGAAAAATCAAAGTTTCCCAATTGGTTTTCCCCTCTTTTTAAGAGTGAGTATATAAACAGTGTCTTGTTCTCTCTCTCTTTTTTTTTTATAGTGGGGTGGTTTTTCCTTCCTTTCTCTCTCTATGACTGTAAGTGTAGACTTTGAAGGTTGTATAGCCCTGCAGAGTAATGTCAGTGCTCAAGTGGCTGATGAAAAACGCCTGTCTTGTGAGCAAAGAAAATCAGCTAGCACCATGGACTAAATAACTAAAATAACTAAAGAGGGGTTTTCTGGAATGATGGGTTGTGTTTTGGGGTGTGCCTATGTTCATGCATGTGCAAGTAAATGGGCATGTGTGTGGAATCCAGAGAAAAATTTCAGGTGCATTCTTGAAACATTATCCACCTGTTTTGAGACAGTCTCTCGCTAGCCCCATGAAGCAGGCTCAACAAGCTGGCCAATGAGTGTGCCAGCTGATCCCAGCTGCCTCCGCAGTTTGGGATTTCAGGTGCAAGCCACTGTCATCATCTGTTAGCGTGGGTTCCGGGGATCAGACTCAGGTCCTCATGCGTGCAAAGCTAGCGCTGTACTGGCCCTGCTGTCTCCCAGCCCTGGGTGGTGTCTTTCAGAAAATCAAAGATATGCCAAAGTGTGGGCAGAGAACAAGCTCCTAGATGGCCCAGTCACCTTTGAGTCCTCATTCTACCATTGCCGCACACAGCAGGTGCTCAATAACTAACCCCCTGCTAATTAGCTAACGCTAAGGGCATGGCAGTACCCAATACTGATCATGCAAAGAAACACAAGGGGCAACTTTGTTTCTGGATGAGAAGTCAGATGCCTACAGAAGTAGATGTTCATAGAAACATGAGGGCAGAACTGGTAAGATTTCTCCCAGCAGGAAATGGAGGGTTTGGACTGAAACAAACTGCATCTCCAATCCAAGCTTTTCAAAAATGCCAAGTAAGCCAGGTGTGTTGGTACACGCCTCTAATCCCAGCACTCAGGAGGCAGAGGTAGGAGGATTGCAGTGAGTTCAAGACCACCCTGAGACTACATAGTGAATTAAAAAAAAGAGTAAGCCAAACAAAGCCTATGGATTCATGTTTCTACCTAGCCTATGAGGAAAGATATTTGCAATAATATGTTCCCCCTGGCCCAGTGAGAGATAGCCACGTCCCAAGCAGGTGAAGAACTAGTTCCAGTTTTAAGATGGAAGCAATGTAGGAACCATGCTGTTTACTTTGCTAAGGAGTAAGATTCGGACCAGGCCAGCTCTCTGTGGGAACCTTGAGTCTTCATTTCAGAAACCCTGGTGTCTGTTGGAGTTATTTGTGATGTCAACCAAAGACTAAAGGGTGAGGGGACTCAGCCAAGTTGGCCATACCTGAAGGTGAAGTGTTTGTGGAAAGCAAGAGTCTGTTGGCTTCTGGAGTGATAAGAGGCATGTGAACTCCAAAATCATCACTTTAAACAATGGCCAGCCAACCATTGCCTTCTGTCGAATCCACTTCCTCTCTGGAGTGAACCCCAAGTGTTCTGATTAACTGCAACACCAAAGAAAGTCAGATGGGTCCCTTTGACCACAGACGTGGCATTAAGACCTGTCAGCCCAAAGCTCTCCTAATTGACCCACAACCTCGGGTCTCTGTAGATGTTCTGCCCAAGATACACCTCTGCTGAATTCAGGGAACTGTTTATCTTACTCACACCATTAATTGCATTTAATAATATGATTGCGATTATTGGGCAAAGCCTTGAAATTTTAATAGCATTAAGCAATTTTTATGTAGCAGTGAGGTGTGCCCCTGGAGATAATATGAAAAAAAAAGCACTTCAAGTGGGGAAGAGAAGAATTGATATGTAGTAAGAGAGACAGAGGAATGTAGGTTAATTATTCCTGCAACTGCTATAAGTGTCCTTGTGAAGGCAAATTTCAACATTCCCCAAATTTGCAAAACATTTTCTTCTGAATAACTTGAAGCATTGTCTTATTTATGGTCATATGATCCCTTGGAATTAGGCAAAAAAAAATTATAAAACAAATCAACGACTCAACACACTGTTGGACATTTCAGATACCTCCCATTTCTTCTAAAAGATAACAAGTTGACTCAGTCAGTACGGTGCTTGCCACACAGGCATGAGGAGCTGGTTTTGGATAGCCAGAGCTCACCTCAAAGCCAGGTATAGCACGACACTCTTATAATCTCAACAGTGGGGGAGGCAGAGGCAGGAGAATACCTGAAGCTTGCCCACTCATTAGTCGGGCTAAATTGGTAAGCTCCAGGTTCACTGAGGGTTTCAAACAATGACATAGGGCTGGAGAGATGTCTTAGCGGTTAAGGAGCTGAACTGCAAAGCCTAAGGACTCATGTTCTACTCTCCAGATCCCACATAAGCCAAACACACAAAAGGTGAGGCAAGCGCAAGGTCACACATGCCCAATAGGTGGCACAAGTGTCTGGAGTTCAATTTCAGTGGCTCAGGCTCTGGCACACCAATTCTTTCTATCTCTCCCTCCTTCTCTCTCTCTCTCTCTAATGCAGGTGTGCATTACCAGCTCCACCTCTGTATTCAGGTGACCCATTAACAGGAGCCACCAGGACCAAGCCCAGCTCATCTGTGACCACAGCTTCCTTTGCCATCTCACTAGGGCCATTTTCCCCTCTCCTCCAGCTCCCCCCCCCCCACAGGGTACACCATTTAATTACACTGCTGACTACTCAGAAGCAGAGCTGATACCCAATTGCAGGATTCTGTGTCTCACCAGCCATACCTGCTGAAGGAATAGCCTATAGATCTCACCTACTGCATTTCTGTGGCGCTAATGCACTCTGACCTTTGTGCTGCTTGAGAAGTCAGGACAAATGCTGAAGTGTGATTCTCTGCCAGTGGTCCATTCTGCAGAAGAACATCGTTTTCCTCCTCCGGCTGCCAGGGTCATATGGCCTCCATGCCTAGGTAGAAGACCACCTACCAGACTCAGTGCCACCATGAAACTGTATCTTACTCTAGGTGTCAGTGTCACTGTACTGGGGAGAAAGAGCTCTGGTACATGCTGGGTACATGGTGCTACATCTGCTTTGTGCCTCCTGAACACATACCATGGGGATTAGGATCACTCACCTGTCACCCTTTTGGGTACAGCCCAGGCCTCTTTTGGGCCCGTCAGCTTACTTGCATGTACTGTTATTTTCCTTGTCCCCCCACCTACCTTTTTTGTATGATACTGGTCTATAGTTTCCAAACCCTTAAAACAGACTTTACAAATATATTGAAACAGGACCCGATTATATGTATATATGTATATGTATATGTATATATATATATATTATTTTTATTTATTTGAGAAAGAGAAAGATACAGAAATAGGCAGGAAGAGAGAGGTAGAGAGAGAGAGAGAATAGGCACACCAGGGCCTCCAGCCACTGTGAATAAACTCTAGATGCATGTGCCCCCTTGTGCATCTGGTTTATGTGGGTCCTGGGGAATTGAATCAGGATCCTTTGGCTTTGTAGGCAAATGCCTTAACCGCTAAGCCATCTCTCCAGCCTACACACACACACACACACACACACACACACACACATATATATATTAAGTAATATTTCTTAACTTTAAGCTGGACTTATTAAAGCATTGGAATAGTAGCCTTTTAAAAGGATTACTTTCCATAAGCAAGTCGTTGCCCAGGGAAGCCAGTAGAACATGGTCACTCTGCTGTAACACTCATATACTCACTCAGTTGCAGAGTGTTACCAGAGAGTTAGTAACCTGTTCCTGTTTTAAAAAAAAATTCCTTTGTAAGGGTTTTCCATATGAAAGAAATAACCATAATAAGAAATACAATAATAATGTAACTCATAACCCACCAGCCAGAAAGAGTAGATGTCCCATGTCACTTTTTTCAACCCTGCAAATAGATTGAGTTTATTTTATGGTTTTCCCCCACCCAAAGTTACTACTCATAGAATGATATGCTCTAAGCAAATCTAGAGTCAATTCTGCTTTAAAAATGACCCTCAGAGTCAGATGCAAGTGGTCCATGTGCCTGTGGTCCCTGCTACTTGGGAAGCTAAGGCAAGAAGATCACTTGAACACCTGAGTTAAAGACCGGCCTCAGCAATGCACAGAGACTCATCTCAAATAACGGTGACAAAAGTGAGAGGTGACAAAAAGCATTTCCCCTCTAGAAAGAGGTTTTGCTCTTGAGGAGAAATCTGTAATTAGTATTATTTAAAGGTTTAATAGCATGCTCTGTAGCATTTGCAAATAATTTTTTCATCATTTTTCCCAGTGGCCATCTAGAAATCGATCTGGTGATGAAAATTAGCTATATTCCCGTAAATGGGGAAAAGAGACTGTGCAAAGGCAAAAATAGACCCCCCACACACAGATTTATGTTCTGCCTACCCAGGGTGGAAGTAGCCAGGAGCAGAATAGGATTATTCTCTGTGAATATATTTATATGAAAGGAATTTTATATTTCTTTCTCTCCACGGATGGGAAAGCCTTGATTTCAGCCTATATCCATGACTTTGTAGAGCTTATAAAAGAGAAAGAAAACCCTCCCAGGAAGAAACCCTTTAGGTCAGAGAGAAGCAAACCATCAGAGAATTTCCAAGCATCCTTTCCAGGGTCAGGTCTAAAGCTGCAAGACTCAGACTGCAGCAGAGCAGCTCAGGTAAGAATCCAGGAGGCAGGAAAGAGCTAGTATGCACACATCTTGCTACAGCTGGACGTGGCCCTAACGCTACCGAAACGTGTGGGTTAGACCCCCAGAGAGTCAGGCCACCATTCTGTTTGGGACACCGGCTTCTGCAACAACAAGAAAACTTTGGGGAAATGTTGAGCTCAGAGAAATAGACATTCCTTAGGAGGAACAACAAGGGAGGAGGTACTGTTTACTTCTCAGGAAGTTATGAAATATCATATGTAAAGCACAGTCATATTTTTGTTATTACTTGATTTAACACTCCAGGAACTCAGCCCACACCAGCTGTGAGAGCGAAGCTGCCCTGCTCATTAAAATTCCCCTCTTTCAATTCCTATTCCCTTCTCCTATTACTAACTGTTGCCTAGCCGATTGTCCCTCAGCTTATCCTCTGTGTAATTCTGAAATATGTCTGTTTGGGGCCTTGAGAAAGGTTCCTTTTTAAAAAATATTTTTTAGAAAGGTTTTTTTTTTTTTTTTCTTTTTTTGTGAGGTAGGGTTTTACTGTAGCTCAAGCTGACCTAGAATTCACTGTGTAGTCTCAGGGTGGCCTCAAACTTGTGGTGATCCTCCTACCTCTGCCTCCCTAGTGCTGGGATTAAAGGTGTGCGCCACCACTCACCACTAGAAAGGCTCTTTTTAATAGCATATTTTATATCTACAAAAGCAAAAGTTCATCATAGCAATTTTGGAGAATTCCCAAAAGTACAAAAATAAAATAAAACAGTTGAGACAGTAATTCTGTCACCTGTATAGCTAACATTTTCTTAATATCAAGCTATTTTTTTTAATACCCAAAGTAAGCCAGCAGGTAATAAGAACTGCCAGAAATTTCCCAGGACAAGGATCTGAGGTGTTCCAATCCTCTCCATGAAGACCTTGGCCACATCTTCTTTGTCCCAGTCACCTGGCAGCTGGCCCAGCTACTGGCATGTAGGGGTACCTGGCTCATGAGCACCCTCAAACCTGGCACTTCAGAGGAAGGGGAGGGCGGTAATCTAAGATGGCTCTAGGAGAGAGGAAATAGATCAGCAGTTTTCTCAAACAAACTACAAAATACATTTCTCAATGATGACCTTTACTTGAAATGTCAAAAATGGATTCATAAGATGATTTAGGGGCTGAGAAGTTTCCCAGTTTGCTTGTCTTTGAGAAGAGGCTATTGTCTGCCAAGGCTGAGGCCACACTGTCTTCCTTACACACTTAACTCAGGTGGAAGGAGATAGTAGGGCCCGGAAGTGGTTACAATGAGGTCCTCTCGCCCAGCAGACCTACACATGGGCCAAATGTCCCTGCACAGAGCAGCGCCCATAAATAGATTACAGAACTCCCATCCGTTACTCCACAAACAGTTTTCTGTCATTTAATTAGAAAATTTATCTTATTTTGCCTCCAGGCCCTGTAGCCTTATTACATTTGCACATATTTCAAAATGTTTCACATACTGACCAGATAACATTAATGATCATATTAGATAGGCAAACGCTTTTAAACGAAAAATAATAAACATACTTGTGTGTATATATAAAAAATGTTAATTCCGTCTGGAGCCAAACAGGTAATTTTCTCTTCAGCCTTTTTTCAGTCAGCTAAGACAGGTTGGCCAGGGAAAGCAGTCAGTCTGTCTGCAGACTGGCTCGATGTGCATACCAGGGCCGGAGTTTCTTCAGAGACAGACAGCGGGATGATCTGATTGGCTTGCATCCAGAGCATGCTCACAAGGGCTCCTTTGATGAAAGGGTTCTTGGTTAAGTACTGTACCAAAAGCAGCCTGCCACCCTTCTTTCAAAGATGCCCATTTAGAATAATTCCCAGAAAGAGGAAAAAAAAAAAAAAAACAGCAAGAAAGGGAGAGAGAGAGAGAGAGAGAGGAGGGGAGGGGAGGGGAGGGAGAAAGAGCTGAACTACAAGATTACGGCAGGAATAATTACGCTCCCTGGCCCGGAGAAAGGGGAGAAAGTTATTACAAGTCAACTGCTGGATGTCGAAGTAGCTGGTTGGCAACTCTGCAAGAACATAAGGAATGTGCAATTAAGCTCATTAAAACATCATCATTATGCTTATCAATCTTTCTCCAAAAGAGGTGGGGTGGAGCACTGTGTTCCGGCATGACTCGTCTGCAGATAGAGATCCGGTCTACCTCACTTGCTTCTCTCAGCAAACAGAATCAGCTATTCAGTGCCCGAACAGCATTTGTAGCTCGGCAGGCTGGCTCTGCAAAACACTGGAGCCTGACCACGAGGGCAACTTGTCTCAGTGGATGCCATCCCCATCAGAAAAGCCAGCCTTTACCGAATACCTAAGATATGTCCAACAGTGGTGCTGAGAGAAATTCAGAAATCCAGTATGGGATGTGAGTCCTGCCTTTCCAGCTCCATTAGCTTCATTAGGGAGGTGCAACCTCACCATCCATTCATTCATGCAATAACGATTTGTCAAGAGGCAGCCAAGTGTAGGTGATCCATTGGTACTCTGGGTACACAGCCCTCATCCTGGCCATGTAGCAGGGAGACAGACACTGGTCAGCCACAGTTTCAGTGACTGGGGATTGTGGGAGTTCTGGGAAGGTGAAGGTTAACGTGCTGTAGGAACAACAGGCAGAAGGAACTCATTCAACTTGCTCCAGAAAGAAAAGCCCAGTTTCTAACTGAAGTGCACGTTTACTGTTGCTTTGTGGCTAAGATTTGGAGGGGGTAGAAGTGTGTGTGTGTGAGGGTGTGGTATGCACATGTGTGTAGGTATCCGTGCACATGTATGCATGTGTCTGTGGAGGCCAGAGGTTTAGATTAAGTATCTTCTTCAAACACTCCACACCTTATTTCTTGAGACAGGGTTTCTCACTGAACCAGGGGATTACCAATCAGGTAGACTACCTGGCAAGTAAGCCCCAGGGATCCCCTGTTTCTGCCTCCCTGGTGCTGGGATTACAGGTAAGCCAACTGCCATATGTGGCTTTATTTAGTTATTTATTTGAGAGAGAGAGAAAAAATGAAAGTGGCAAAGAGAGAGAAACAGAGAATGGATATAACAAAGCCTCTAGCCACTGCAAACAAACTCCAGACTCATGTACCACCTTGCGCATCTGGCTTATGTGGGAATTGGGAAATTGAACCTGGATCCTTAGGCTCTACAGGCAAGCATCTTAACCACCAAGCCATCTCTCCAGCCCCATACCCAGCTTTTATGTGGTTGCTTAGGATACAAACCCAGTTCCTCGTGCTTTGTGTGGCAAGCACTTGACCAACTGAGCCATCTCCCCAGCTTCCTGTGGCTATGACATTTTAAGATGGCATTTTAATATGAAAATCATTTGTGTTTCTTGTTGCAAGTTAATCACATACAAAAAAAAATAAACAGAAAATACCGATTATCTGTGATTGGGCCCACTCCAAAATATTACCACAACATTTAGATATATTTTCTTCAATCTTTTGATTTTGGTTTTCTCAAAATCATACAAATACAATTATTGTTTATATGTTCACCTTACATAATGTTACATTTTCCATATCATTAAATAGGCTTCAAACCATTGTTTAGAATGTCTGTACAATTTAACCAGTCTTTATTTTTGAGCCCTGGGGATATTAGCCCGGGCCTCACACATACTAAACGTGTGCTAAACCACTGAGCTATACCACCACCTGAGTTTAGTCTTCTTCTGCTTGACATTTTATTTATGGTTTTCACTGCTAAAAATAATATTTCCCTGAGCATCTTATCTTTGTCTAGACATATACGTAAAGTTATTTGCAGGTGGTAGTTTTGTAATGTCTACCTGTAAAGTGTAGGAAAGCTACATGGTTCAGGACAGAGTGTAACTGTGGGACCAGCTACAGAAATCTGGAGAATAGTGAGTTCCCTGGGGACCAGCAGAGTGGAAGTCTCACAGAGGAGATGGGTCATGAACCAAGCAGTCTTTAGGCCCATGATACTGCAGATTGCTCCCACCCCAGCTTGTAGCTTACCCTTAGCTTCTGGTTGGAGCCCCTGGTTTCTCCTCTAGCTCAGTCCTGGCCGCCTCCATCACTTATGTCTACTGCATCTCAAGTTCAAGTTCAGTGATCCACAAACATTTCACCTGGGTGCAGAATAAAAAGACAGATTCCTGGCCCCCATCCCAGACTTGTTCAGTCAGAACCTGTGGAGCAGGATCCAGCCATCTGCACTTAAAAAATGCACCTCAAGGCAATTCCAGGGCAAGGCTGCAGGACCAGCATTTCAGGAGGAAGCACTGGACACTACCAGCCATGATGCTGAGCATGTAGTGATGCAAGCAAGACTCTGGAGAGAGGCATGGCCCAGGCCCTGGCCTGCCATGCCCCTTTGTATGGCCTTGGGCATGCTGTTTTTCTTACTGAGTCTACTTCCCCTAAAAGGAAAATAATCATGGAAGAGCTCTTCAAAAGCAGTCATGAGGATTGAATGAAGTGCCAGTTTCAATGAATGTTTGTGGTAGTTGTTATTATCACACATACATATCATTTCTGTCAACAATGCCAGAGCTTGGAGCATCTCCCCAGCTTTTCATCTGGATTGCATGAGCTTGCCAATGAGAGCTTGCTTTATAAAAGTGGCCTTCGAGACGAATCTCCTGCCAGGTCCCCTCCAAGATTTCAGCTGGTGCCTCCCTGCTTCCCCAAGCCCTGTGACTGCAGGAGGGAAGCTGTGGGGTAGCATCTGATTGGTAGAAATGCCTTCTTGGATGGGAGCCAGGTTAAGCTAAGGTGGGGAGGAAAGAGAAAGCCAGAGGCAGGCTGATGTGCAGAGGTAAGATTGGAGGAACTCCAGGACCCAGAGGGCTAGAGGAAGCAGTTTGAACTTTCATACCTGGTTTGATCAAGGTGGTATAAAAGTGGAACCCAAAGGTCTTCAAATGGAAAAGATGGTTTTAGATTTCACTTACTAGCTCCAGTTAAAGCCAAATGCTAATTCCATTCAAGCTATATGGGAGGACCACTTTCCTCCCACTGTTGAAGTATCATATTGTGAGCTGCTAATAAACTTAATAAAAACCATTTCTTATTCCCCAATCATATTAAGTTCATTCACTTGCACTGCTGGGCCAATATTCAGTGACACTGCATTAGAAAATATTTTTGTTGGAAACAGACACAGTTCAGCTGCAAAATACTTCCCAAAAGGCACTCTTTCTTTCTACCTTTCCTTCTTTCTTTCTTTCTATTTTTCTTTTTCTCTCAAGCTTGTGAGGGGCCATTTGCATTCAGGGATTCCTCTCAGTCAACCATGTCACCTATGCAAAGTGTGAGGGGATTGTATTTGATTGGTTTGAGAAGCACATTCAAAGGCACTGTGTGCTTCTCTATTCCCCACCCCCTCCCACTCTTAGCCCTTAGACTCCATCATCCAAGGGGCTAAGTTCTCTCACTGTCCCCACAACCCCCAGTGCCTATACCAGAAGATTCTGGTACTGGAGGACTGGCCCACCACAGAATTCTCAAAGCACTTGGTAACTGACTGTGAATGCTATAATCAAAGAAAACAAACAAACAAAAAATGCGCTTCTGAGAAGTAACCAACTGGGGAGCTCAGGATGAGGAGAACAGCGTGGGCGATGCTAGAGCCACCTCAGCACAGGTCACAAAAAGGAAGGAATGAAGAGGATAGAGAAGATATACACTAGGCCACATATGCAGAAGTCCACAGGAAGAAATAGAATCTAGTTGGAGGTGGTGGTGCACATCTGTAATCCCAGCACTAAGGAGACAGAGGCAAGAGGATCAGGAGGTGAAAACCAGCTTTGGCTACATGACAAGTTTGAGGCCAGCCTGGGCTGCGTGAGACCCTGTCTCAACAAAACCAAACCAAAGCAAAACAGAAACATAATTTATACCTGAGGAGGTAGAAATAGACATTTTGAGCAATTTCAAACTATCTTATTCTATTCTAAACTGTTTTTAAAACATAGTGTTGCAATTTGACACCCAGAGTTATGTGTGTGGTATGGTGGTCACTAGTATGTGCGTGTGTGTTGAGGTGGAACCAGACACGAGACTTTAAGAAAACCCAAAAGGTTGGAGACAGTCCAGACATGTGTGGATCTGCGATATGGTTTACATTTCATGTAAGAATGCATAAACCGGACAGAGTTTCTCCTCATCAGCCCTGTCCTGCTTTCGTGATAACTGAGCCCATTGTGCACACAGTATCAGAGTTTTTCTTTCTCTCCTTCTGGTCAAGAAAACAAAAAAGTCAGCCCCTTACTCAGCTCATGCATACCAAGACTGTGAGTCTTGAGGAATCTGCTGCCTTTCAACAAAGTGATTACCAGATCTTTGCTCTTCTGGAAGGCAAAAGGCTAGAAAATTACAATGCCCTGCCCATGTTTGCTGAAGTGATCACCCCGAGATTGTGTGGGGCTTATCTCCCGGTGTGATCAGCCTAGCCCTCTTAAATAGAGCTGTCTTAAAAACACAGGTCTACCGGTTAGATGTGTTTTAATTTCGGTCTAATAGCTTTAGGATTACCCCTCAAGACGCTACCGCCAGGCTTTTGTACAAACAAGGAGCTTACACAAAACTCCCGTTACAATGGGGGCTTGAGGGCAAAGCCTTGTTTGGTTGATTGAGTAATGATTGTATAAGGGACAAATAAAGGCTTTCTTTCCTTACACATAACAGTTATTTCTCGCTCACACTAATAATGCCACATTTTCTCTTAAAAAAATATTTACACAGCCTGTCGTTATTCTTAAGGTCAGTGCAATGTGTTATCTCTGGGTTGAAATCCAGTTTTAATCCTACGAACTAGAAAAATAAGTTCAATTCTCCACAATTGAGTTTTGAAATTGCTAATTCCGTTGTTATATTTTTTTCAGTGAGTTCTGAGACATTCTTCTTCGGAATTGATAGGCAGAAGGATGGATAGATAGATAGATAGATGATAGGCAGATAGAGAGATAGATAGATGATAGTTAGATAGCTGATAGATAACTATGTATCTATGTATTTGTAACAGTTTTGCTGCTGTAGAACTTGTTTTGTTTTATGACCATCTACTCAGTGAGCTCAGTCACGTTTTACGGTAAGCTGATGGACTATTTTATTGCATTTGTATGTGTGTGTGGTCTGCTTGCCTGTGTGTGCATATGTTTGTATGTGTGTGGGCGTGTGCATTTCTGAGTGCATGTGGAAGCCAGAGGTGGGTGTCAAGTGTCTACCTCTAGAGCTCTGCATTGTATTGATTAACATAACTCTCACAGAAGCCAGAGCTCACCAGTTCAGCCAACGTGCCTCCACTCTTCCCTGTCTCTGTCCCCTGAGCGCTAGAATTACAGACACATACCATCATTTACATGGGCACTAGGGATCCAAACTCAGGTACCCACATTCGTACAGCAGGCACTTTACCAATGGAGCCATCTCTATGTGGAACTGATCAACTCTTGATAGCCTGAATAGAATTTTGCTCCCTCTTACCTTCCTGTCTAAAGGCTGTTCTGAGGCTGGTGCACTGGATGTATTACAATCCTTGATCTGATTTAAAGTCTTTCTTAAACAAAATGGATTGGAAGATTCGGGTGCTGACACATGGGTCCTGAGGGGAACTCAGTTCCTGATCCTGCCACGGGTCTGATTTGTGTAACTCCAGGGGCCACAGCCACCTTCTCTGCGCTTGGCTCAGGTTCTGGGTCTGATTTTCCAGGTAGGTGAACAGCTGTGGGCATAGAGAGCGTACCCAGAGGGCCCAGAACACCGACAGTCAAGGTGAAGATGAATTAAACTAGGCCAAGCACCCCTTTTCTGGAGTGGGAAATGTAGTAATCCAGAAACAGGAGTTACAAAGAAAGGTACCTAGATAGTGGAGTAGGAAAGATAGTTTTGGCTTCTCAAAATGAATTTGAAGTTACATTGGCACTGCATTAGGAGCAGAGTGCTTTTTGAGTTTGCCAGATCTGCCTTTGAATGTAGCTAGCTTCTGCGAGTAGAGTTGGGCAGGAGGTTTGAATTAGGACATTATAACTTCAGCAAGACTCATTTTAATCAGCTAATTTGGCATTTTAAAAGGACTACAGGTCATTATAATTATGCAAGAGATATGCAGTCATTAGCGTCAGCATTAATATCTACCCAGAAGAGAGTGTGGAAATGTGAGCCTATCCCTGCTGCCTGAAAAATGAACATTTTCACTAGAAATTGTGGCTTATTTTCCCTCTCTGCTACCTCTAGAATTTATTTAAGTGCTAGACCCCGACAGCACTTCCCTTCAGGTGTCAGGGCCATGTCTCCCACACAGGTGAGGGACCAAGACACTGCAAACATCCCATTCGGTCTGGTCAAGCGATCTGTGGCAAGGTTAGTTCTTAAGAACTAACGAGACTCCTAGCGAGGAGAGTTGTTATGTAGCCTCGATTCCTGCCTTTGCGCACCGAAACGCCAGCACCCAGGCAGCTCCCGCCACTTGGCAGCTGGCTCAGAAACCCATTAGCGGTGTCTCTTTGGTGAGTAGAGAATGAGTGACTGAGCACGTGGCCTCCTGGCAGACTTAGAATGTGGCCACTGGCTTTTGTCACAAGCTTCATGCCAAGCATAATTTTCCATGCCCCACCTGCTGTGAGGTGATGAGGTGAGTTCTCCTTTTTCCCCTGTTTGTCCTGGGAGCATGGAGGCCCCACTCTGTTGCACCAAGAAGGGAATTGAATGCCCTGGTGGCACTTAGGACACCACTTCGTTGAGTTGTGAGACTTTACACTCTGTGATGGGAAGATATTTTATATATCTTTAACGTAGATCCCCTTGTGCAGAATCTACTTTGTGCTTTGATCTCATCTCAGCGTAGCTCTCAAGTGTAGCCTTATTAAAATGCGCTGAAGGTCATTAAGGCCTTTGACCTTTAACCTACCCTTTTACTGCCTACTGTCATGTGGCACCCAGAACATGCGGTCAACGGAGCACCAGTAAGGCGTCGATGCCTTTGCCTTTACAGCTGTCACCAAATCGCCTTAGGTTTAGCTACTTAATGCATGCCACAGTGCTGTTTCTGGAAAACACCATGCCAGGAATGTGCATGGTGGGCTAAGGAGCTGGCTCAGTCAGTAAAGCCATAACCTTACAAATGTCAGGGTCTAAGTTTGATCCCTGAAGCACGTGAACATACGTGGCATGGTTGCACACACCTGTAACCCCACTGCTGGGGAGGAAGAGGCAGATGGAACCCTGGGCTTGCTGGCGAGCCAGTCTAGCCTAATTCATGAGCTCATGGCACTGAGAGACCCTGTCTCACAGAAAGGTATATGGCATTCCTGAGGAATCCACCCAAGGTTGGCCTCTGGCCTCCCCATGCAGACTGAAGCCCACCAACGCCTGCGTACGTACACGTAGCATTGAACATAAACAACATGGTGGGCTTCAAGGAAAAAAAGAAAGAAATGAACAAGTTTTAAACAGTTGCTGTTCATCTGCAGTGACAGTGTCTTCAGCAACCCTGGAAGTAACTTAGAGGCACCCCTCGGATATACCAACCTGTGCATCAGCTGATCCCACCCTCTGGCATGCTTGGCTGAGGTCAGGGATTATTCCTTTCCAGTCCTCTCAGGAACATGCTGCTTAATCCTAGCCAGCGCCTATGGTACTTGATGTATCCTCACTGTAGCCTGCTATGGGCAATTCTTAACTGTCTGTGGGAATGGAGACAGTGCAGCATGCTGAATCCACAGTGAATAATGCAGGACTTGGCTTCAGAAAAGCTGTGCCATACTCACTTCCGCGTTGCTGGGATGAACATCCACACCAGGCACAGGCTATGGGAGGTGGGCATTTATTTCAAGCTTACAGAAGGAGGGAAGTGCCATCTTTGTTGAAACAAGCTGGCTCCCACTTATAAATCCAAGCAGATAAAGAAAAGCCACCAGCATCCAGTAAACACCAAAAACAAACAACAGAAAACCATCAAGCACAACCCTCCCTGCATGAGTTTGGGCTGGAATTCAGATCCACCCACACACACACCTTTAAGTTGGACCCCTCGGGATCCACCCCAGTGACACTTCCTCCAGCCAGGATGCTAGAGACCAAGTTACAAGCTCTAATAAAATAATTCAGTCTAGGGCTGGAGAGATGGCTTAGCGGTTAAGCGCTTGCCTGTGAAACCTAAGGACCCCCGTTTGAGGCTCGGTTCCCCAGGTCCCACGTTAGCCAGATGCACAAGGGGGCGCACACGTCTGGAGTTCGTTTGCAGAGGCTTGAAAGCCCTGGCGCGCCCATTCTCTCTCTCTCCCGCTATCTGTCTTTCTCTCTGTGTCTATCGCTCTCAAATAAATAAATAAAAAATTAAAAAAAAAATAATTCAGTCTAACCAGGTGTGGAGGCGCACGCCTTTAATCCCAGCATTTGGGAGGCAGAGGTAGGAGGATCACCGTGAATTTGAGGCCACCCTGAGACTACATAGTTAGTCTGGGATAGAGTGAGACCCTACCTTGAAATCCCCCCCCAAAAAAAACTGAGTCTATGGGGAACATGCATTCCAACAAACCACAAGCTGCCTGGTCTGGGGTGTGAAGACATACCTGGACGCTGCTCTCCTGGTAAAGAGCCTGTGCAAGAGCCCTGTGGCCACAGGAGACAGCAAGCAGCCAGTGTGCTGGAGGAGTGAGAGAATGGAAAGAGTGTAGGAGATCAGAGCCAGACCTGGAAATGGAGTGCTAAGGCATTTTGCCAAGGTTAAGCATGGTGGGAAACCTTAGGCATTACATAAGGGATATCTTTTGTAGAAAGAAACAAAAATAGAGGTTTAGAACTGACTGCTGTATAAACACTGCGCGAGGTATGAAAACTACGTAAATGGTAAAGAGCTTTGCAGATGGCAGACAGCACTTTAATAAAGAGAACTTTATATGTTTATAAACTTTGCCAAATGCCATTAAGAGCTGCTTGATAAATTAAGGTTCAAATATAATTGTAGAATTAATTACTAGAATGGGGCTGTTGCTGTAAGTAGTTGGTATCTGATTCTCACCTGCTGGTTGCTCCTGGGAACCTCACCTGAAGAAGAAACCACTACATTTGAATTAGTTGTCAATAGAAGGATCAGGAGCTGTGCTCCCATTGGAAGGAGATGTGAGGACACTTCAAAAGGAAAGGAAAAATAATTGCTTAAAAATCCTTAAGGAGCCGGGCGTGGTGGTGCACGCCTTTAATCCCAGCACTCGGGAGGCAGAGGTAGGAGGATTGCCATGAGTTCAAGGCCACCCTGAGATGACAGAGTTAATTCCAGGTCAGCCTGGACCAGAGTGAGACCCTACCTCAATAAAGCAAAAAAAAAAAAAATCCTTAAGGGACCTTGTAGTCCATAGAACTGAATTGTCCATGGGAAAGATTCCTACCACAAGAGAGGAAGTGGTGTGAGGACTTCTAGCAGAGGGCTGGAAAGCATACCCCACGCTTCTCTTTGACCTATTCCATAAGCAGGTGTGTGAAGGAAAGCAGCTTGCATATGGTAGAATTCATAGGTATTTATTAAAAACTGTGAGGCCGGTTTAGTGGCATGTATATTGGATGGCATAAAAGCCAAGGGTTTCTCTTTCATTTTTAATCTCATGTGTGCACGGAGTCTGTATATGTGGCAGGCACATGTGTGCACAGATGCCCCATGCACACATGTGAAAACCAGAGAACATCAGCTGCCCTCCTCTGTCTCTCTTCCACGGGATTTGCTTGAGGCTGAGCCTTTCGCTGAATCTGGAGCTGGCTGACCAGTCAGGCCCAGTGACCCTCCTGTCTCTGCCTCCCTCACTCAGCCCTAAAGTACAGGCGTATGAGGCCATGTGCCAGTGTTAGTGATCGAACAGGTCCTTGTGCCTGTGCGACCAGAGCTCCTAGCCGTTACCTTTGCTGGAAGAAAACACCAGACTAGAAACAGCTTAATGGAGGAGAGGGTTTGTTTCAGGCTTATGGTTTCAAAAGGGGGTGGGGGTTCATCATGATGGAGAAAGCATGGCAACTGGCTCCCATCTTCACCAGCAGCTGAGAGGCAAAAGCCAGTTAACTCTGAACATCCAGTGGTCTAGACTGATCAACTCCAAGGCCCACCCCTAGCAACATTCCTCCTGCCACAAGGCTCCACCTTCCAAAGGCTCTACCAGCGGGGAACTAAGTAGGAGACTTACTCTCAAGTATTTGAGGCCATGGGGTGCATTTTACATTCAAACCACAGCACACCTGCTGGGGATCTCCCTAGCCCCTTTAGTGAGAAAGTTGTAATAATATTGTATTCGGGTGTTAGCTCTTCAAGTCTTGTTCCATGGAAATATCCTTCACAACAGAGTTGGAAAGCTACTAATATATTGGCCATAAAATTTTATTCTTGTGTTGCCTGCAAAGCTTAGAGACCCATGTTGGACTCTCCAGATCCCATGTAAACCAAACACACAAAGGTGAGGCAGGCACAAGGTCGCACATGCCCACTAGGTGGCGCAAGCATCTGGAGTTTGATTACAGTGGCTGAGGCCCTGGCTTGTCAATTCTCTCCCTGTCTCTCTCTCACTCTGTGTAAAAATGAAATAAAATTAAACTATTAATAATTTTTATTCTTGGGCTAGAGAGATGGCTCTGCTGTTAAGGCACTTGCCTACAAAGCCTAACAACCTGAGTTTGATTCCTTAGCACCTACCTAAAGCCAGGTGCAGAGTGGCACATGCATCTGGAATCTGTTTGCAGTAGCTGGAGGCCTTGGCATGCCCATCTTCTCTGTCTCTCTTCTATCTCTCTCTGCTTGCAAATAAGTAAATAAGCATTTTTTAAAATTTCTTATTTTAGGAGCCTGGAGAGATGGCTTAGTGGTTGAGGCACTTGCCTGTGAAGCCTAAGGATCCAGGTTCAATTCCCCAGTACTCATGTAAGCCAGATGTACAAGGTGGCACATGCATCTGTAGTTCATTTGCAAAGGCTAGAGGCCCTGGCATGGCCATTCTCTCTGTGTGTGCCTCTTTCTCTCATAAACAAATAATTTTTTTAAAAGGAAAGGAAAAAAATTATTTTGGAGCTAGAGTGATGGCTCGGAGGTTCAAAGCACTTGCTTACAACACCTGACTTCCCTGGTTCAGTTCCCCAGAACCCATGCAAAGCCTGATGCACGCTGTGGTACATGCATGTGTTTCCTCTCTCTCTCTTTGTTGGCAAATAAATAAAATAATTTTTTTAATTTTAATCTTATTCTGAAAATGAGTTATATCAGCTTCCCTATGACTTAAGCTGGACTTTTCAATCCATTTTGAAAAAGTAAGACCAGTATCTATAGCTAGCATTTATCAAGTGCTCTGCTGTAAGCCAGATATGCACTAGGTCTTTGTGTTTCCTCATTGTAATTCTCACAGTACACTTTGAGTTCCTACTTTCGTCAGTTCCTGCTACAGATGGTAAAAACCAAGAGCTACTCTCATGCATTCAGTAAGTGAAGGTGCTGGGATTTAAATCCACACAGTCTAGTCTCAGAACCCTAACCTTTAATCAGCTGGCTCTTTGATTTCCCTAGGTTTCTCCTTTCCCTTAAGGTGATTGCCAGAATTGTGGTTATAGGAACTAAGTGCCTGTTTAGTGTTCAGGACTAAGTAAAGTCTAACAGATCAAAACTACAAGTAGACCTGGCTGTGGTGGAACACACTTGTAATCCCCGCTTTCAGCAGGTAGAGACACGAATATGGTGAGTTCAAGGCCAGCCTAGGCAATATAATGAGATCCCTACCTCAAAAATGAGGGGGTTGGGATATAGCTTAGCAGTAAAGCACTTGCCTAACATATGCAAGACCCTGAGTTTTAGCCCCTACACCAAAAAAGAAAGAGGGGGATAAAGGAAGGAATAGAACGGAGGAAAAACATGAGTACAGAAGCTATTCTAGTTTATTATATAAAATATGTTTGTCTGGGTCTCAAAAACATGGAGGCATCAACTAATGCCAGAACATAAGGAGTAAAACCTCTCCACATTACAATGGAAGGAGTCATGGTTCTAACAATCACCTGAAGGTCTGGGATATTTAACAAATGTATCTTTTTTTTTTAATTTTTAAAGTTTTATTAACATTTTCCATGATTATAAAAAAATATCCCATGGTAATTCCATCCCTCCCCACCCCCACACTTTCCCCTTTGAAATTCCATTCTCCATCATATTACCTCCCCATTACAATCATTGTACTTACATATATACAATATCAACCTATTAAGTCTTATACACAAATTCCATTCAAGGCTGAGTAAGATGGTGTAGAGCCCAGAATGTTCTGAGTCCTTAATCCCTTCCTGGCCCAGTCCTGTCATCAGTCACCTTCAGGAAGCTGACTTTTAGGTATGCGATGGTTCTTGGGGCTCCTTTTCTAAATGTAACAAAAGAGAAAGCTAATAAACTGCTGCAGTATCCAGTAGATGGATGGAGGACACCTTATTCGGGTGGTAGAGGACCCCATCCTGCTCTCCCCAGCATGACCCTGTGCTCTGTGCCATGTGAAGGGTGCCCTGTTAGAGCCGCAGGACTCTACAGTCTAACCCTTTCCTGGACTCCTGTGCCTGGTCTCTTCCTTCGCCCCCAACCCCATGAGGTAGGTGACCTCAAGGGAAGACAAGCCCCTGCTTCCCTCTGTCCCTACAGACATTCTGCATCCTCTTTGCCCTGCAGTGGCTTGCAGCTCCCCAACAGATATTTGAAAAGAGAATGAAATGGTTTACATAATGAAAACAAATTGCTTGCCGAGAGTGAAGACCCATTGTGACGGGATAATGGAATGATTAAGACGCTTTGTGAAACACAGAGCTGGGAAGCTATTTCTGCCACCCTGGAAATGTCACTGGTGCTACACAGAGCTCTTTCTGGACAGGCGAGGGCTGGGGGGAGACAGCAGGACACTAGCAGTTGTCTCTGGAAGAAAGAAGAGACCAAAATAGAAGACTCTTCACTTCCCCGTCGCCTTCTCCACTTGAAGCATATGATGCAATTCCCAGAGCAACTGTGGAGCTCAGGGAACGTTTGGTATTCCCCACGACCAGCTTACCAGTGTACCAGGACATTGGGGTTTTTCCTTTTTCTCTGCATGTTTCTGCTCTCCAGCTCTATTTCTTTCTGGCTGTCCAGTGCCACAGAGAAATCAGCTTTAAAAACCAGAGTGAATTTCAGATTTCAAGGCACCAAGGAGATGCCAGAGTAGCAAAGTCAATGTGGTTTGTGGCGCTAGGTTGAATCTTGGAGCAAGGTGAGGCGGGTGGGGCAGTAATGCTGACACCCCATGGATCAGGTCAGGGGCTCGGGATCGGATGTGAGGGCTGCATCGTGGCTGAAGTTTCTGATTTGACTGCATGTGCTCCAGTGACTCAGAGGCGTGCACGTGATCCCTGCAGTGGCCGGCAAGTGGGTCTCAAGGCCGTGTGAAAGTACCCAGAGAGTGACAAGGCCGTGGGGTGGGACGGTGACAGTAAATGTCATGAAGAGGATAGGAACTTGCTGTGTTATATCATTCTTTTCTTTTAAAATTTTTTTTACTATTTTTATTTATTTATTTGAGAGCAACAGACAGAGAGAAAGAGGCAGATAGACAGAGGGAGAGAGAATGGGCGCGCCAGGGCCTCCAGCCACCGCAAACGAACTCCAGACGCGTGCGCCCCCTTGTGCATCTGGGTAACGTGGGTCCTGGGGAATCGAGCCTCGAACCGGGGTCCTTAGGCTTCACAGGCAAGCACTTCACTGCTAAGCCATCTCTCCAGCCCTGTTATAGCATTCTTATAACCTTCTAGTAAGTTGGAAGTTATTTCAAAATAAGAAGTTTAAGGGTTTGGGGAGATGACTCAGGTGGTAAAGTGCTTGTTTTGCAACATAAGGAGCTCAATTTTATCCCTATCTCCTATGTTTAAAAAAAAAAAAAAAAAAAAGCTAGGCATTGTGGTGGGTTTTTGTAATCCCACAGCTGGGGAGGCAGAGACAGGAGGATCCCTGGAGCTCACTGGCCAGTCAGTTAACCTAACTGGTGAGCTCTACACCAGCGAGAAACCCTGTCTCCAAAAACTATAGACCCGCATTCCTAAGGACCAATCCCAGAAGCTGTGCCTCTGACCAGCCAAGGCACGCACACACACAGGAAATAAGGTACCATACAACATGAGGAAGTAATTCTGGCCTTGTAAGACTAACAATTACTCATTTCCTAAAAGAAAAGCTGGGAGGGCTAGAAAAGCCAGTAACAAGCACGTTCTAAATAATTTGTTTGTGTGAAGTAGTGAGAGCCGAAATTTGCAATTAATTATCCACGCCCTCCCTGTATTCCTGTTGACTTAAGTGTGTAGAACACAGGCCTGAACTGTTATGGAGCCCAGAGCCTGGCCGTCCGGGGCCACACTGTAAAGCCATCACAAGCAGCCAGGGAGCCTTCATGTGTGTGGAAAGCCTGCTTTGTGGGGAGAGGGGCGGAGAAGGTTAAGGAAGGCTGTCGGTTAACTGCGCGATCTGTTTGCCATTCAGTCTCTCTCAGAAGGAAGGAAGCAGGTTGACTTGAAGTTCAAGTGCACTGAGAATGTTAGTTGAAACCATGGAATTTCTTTCCCTGTCTTCAAATCTCTACCAAGCCAGGCTTCCCAGGCACAGCTGGTGTTTCACGCATAGGTGAGCTGGAGGGGCTGGGCAAGGCCGAGCATCGCATATATAAACATCCTTGAACGTCCCTGTTCTGCTGTGAGTGAGGGCACACTTGGACTTTCCCTGATGCACAAGGCCAGCCCCTGCATTCTGTTCTATCTCACAGAGTATGGAAAGGTATATGGCAAGACCATTGTCTACCTCCCTTTTACCTTCCTGTTGGAATTCTGTAAAACTTAGGACACAGTCTGGGTGTCTGGGAATGAATCTGCGCAAAGCTGGCGTGCTCAGATGCCCCGGGACTGGGTAAGTGCTGTCGTAAGTAGAGTGCACACCTTGTTGAGGTTTCTCAGAAGCCATCCTGTTGTTGCCAGGGGCAGTGTAGTGACCAGGTCAAGCCTCCCAAGCTTCTGGGAATGCCTGCATTGTAGGTTACAAATCTCCTAGTTTGTGAATGTTGGCAGGATTTTTTTACATTATTGTTATCTAAAAGCAAGCAGGCTAAAGCAACACATCTTCAGGCAAAGTCATGGCCATAGGCTTCCAGCTGGCAGCCTCTGATCCAGCCCAACCCACTCAGATGACCCTCTGGATAATTTTATTCATAAACAGACATGGGATTCCAACAGTGCGCCGAAAATGGCAGGTGACCGGCCTAATACCACCTGGCAAGTGAAAGACAAAGACAGATACATTAACTACATCAAAATGTTAACCTCAGATAGTGTTCTGATTGACATGGAAACAAAACTTTGGTTAAAAGATGGCTACTTTATGAACAGGAAAAATTAATTCCAAATGTTTATTTTTTTAAGTAATCCCACAGTTAAATACCACTAACACCCTGTTTTTGCCATGTTTGTAGAACTACTTTCTTAAAGCTCACTCTATATGTTTCTTCATAACCAAAAAAAAAGTTGGTTTTCTGAACTAAATAAATTTAAAACGCCAGCTTTAACATTATTAACTAAAGTTTGGAGCGCGAGCTACAGCTGCCGGGCAGGGGAGTGCGCCCTTGTTGCAGGACTTGTAGAAATAACTTGGATAGACAAGGCTTGGCTGCGGAAAACTTTCTAGATCTCTCTGAAGATAACCCTGGCCCTGCCAGGGAGCCCTGGATAGTTTAGGATGGAGGGCTTTCAGGAGGGTCTGGACCCGGAGGCCATGTCCTACATGGTTGGTTGACACAGGAAAGCAAGGTTCCCTCCTGCCCAGATTCTGGCCACAGGTGAACCTAGGGTCAAATACAAGGACTGCCCCTTATTAGCTTTGTGACCTTGGAGAACTCACCTAAATGTTTGCAGCCCCCTCATCTGGAAACGTAGGTGAGAACGGCACCCACCTCAGAGAACAGGGTCTGCAGGAAATGGAGGAGCAATCATAGGACTTACAGAGTTTCCTCAGTGAGGAGTGCAGGGGGAAATAGTAGCAGCTGTTTTTCTTTTTTGGTTTGTGGTTTTGTTTGATTGGTTGGTTTGGTTTTTCGAGGTAGGGTCTCACTCTAGCCCAGGCTGGCCTGGAATTCACTCTGTAGTCTCAGGCTGGCCTCGAACTCATAGCGCTCTACTACCTCTGTCTCCCACGTGTTAGGGTTGCAGGTGTGTGCACAGAGAAAACCCTCATGACGGGAGCAGCACCTGCTGTATGAGGGGCAGCAGAGCCGGGGAGGAGCCGCTCCGGCGGCACACTTGTGTGGGTGTCGCTTTTTCCAGGTCGGGTGGGTGGGGTAACGGCCTTGCTGGGATCTTTTGCACACACAGCTCAATTCACCCTCTTAAAGAACCTAAGTCAGCAGCTCTGGGACCTTCCAGTACATGCGTCCATCACCACAATCGCTGTGGTCAGTTCTATAGCAGCCTGTACCTTGTAGCCTTCTCCCCCACTTTCTCCATTGCTCAGCCCCAAGCAGCCTTCAAGCTGCTCTCTCTAATAGACTTACATGTTCTGACATTTCAGAGAGAGAATCATATAACATGTGACTCTCATTCGGCATGGTTTTCATATTTCTTCATGTGTGGCAGGCAGTACATTGTTTTAATGACTAAATAATATTTCATTTTTGGTAGTTTGAATTGATGCCCCCTGAAATATTCAGGATTTTATTTTTATTTTTATTTATCTTATTTTTATTTTTGGTTTTTCAAGGTAGGGCCTCACTCTAGCCCAGGCTGACCTGGAACTCACTATGTAGTCTCAGGGTGGCCTCGAACTCATGGTGATCTTCCTACCTCTGCCTCCCAAGTGCTGGGATTAAAGGCGTGTGCCACTACGCCTGGCTTTATTCAGGATTGTATTTACATTTGTAATTTAGATCTGCAGCCACCTAGCTGGAAGAGGTGTCACTGGGTGGATCCTAGGGTCCAGCCCTAAGGTGTGGGGGTGGGTTTGGAATTCCAGTCTAAAGATAAGCAAAGTGCTGGAGTTCCTGGAGTGTGGCTTTTTTCTCTCTGCCTGACCCTACGGAAGTGGGCCAGCTTCTTCTGCTGCTCTTCTGCCATTATGGAACTTCCCTGCTGTAATAAACACCTTCCCTCATAACTGCGCCCGGTCTGGAAGTTCAACCCAGCAACGTGTGGCTGTCTGCTACACTACTGCATGCATGTAATACACCACACGATTCTTACGTAGTCCAACTGCCAGACACGTGAGCTGTTTCTACATTATGGCTACTGTGAATGATGCCGTTATGAGCATCTATGGATAAGTTTTTGTATAAATGGGTTTCATTTCTTTGGGTAGAGATAGAATCACTAGATCAAATGAGAACTTCCACTTCTTTTTCTAAAATTTGTTCATTCATGTGAGAGAGACAGACAAAGCATCGAACAGAGAGAGAATGAGCATGGGCACACCCCCATCACTGCAAATGAGCTCCAGAGGCATAGCACTGCATTGTGTGCCTGACTTCATGTGGGTCCCGGGGTCGAATCTGGGTTGTCAGGCTTTGCAAGCAAGTGTCTTTGCTGAGCCATTCCTCCAGCCCAACTTCAACTTCTGGAGGAACTATTTTCTCAAGTGGCTATATTGCTTTGCATCTCTACCAGCACCATGCACGGATTTTTATTTCTACACATTACACTAATGTGATTTTGTAAATTCTAGCCTTCCTAGTAAGCATTTCGTTGTGGCTTTAATTTCCATTTCCCCAGTGGCTGGTGACATGTGGAGTGTTTCCTGTGTTTATTGGTCATTTTTATATCTTTGAAGAAATGCCTACCTACCCAGATCTTTGCCCACTTTTTGTTTATTTTTATTTATTTATTTAAAAGAAACAGACAGAGATAGAGGCAAAGAGAGAGAGAGAGAATGGGCACACCAGGGCCTCCAGCTGCTGCAAATGAACTCCAGACACATGCGCCCCCTTGTGCATCTGACTAACATGGGTCCTGGGGAATCGAGCCTCTAACTGGGGTCCTTAGGCTTCATAGGCAAGTGCTTAACCTCTAAGCCATCTCTCCAGCCCCTTGCCCACTTTTTGTAAGAGTTCTTTATAAGCTCTGGATATATGTACCTCACCAGATATGTGGCTGGCAAATATTTTCTTCAGTTCTTATGTGTTTCTTTCTTTCATTCTTGGTAGTGCACTTTGAAACACAAAATTTTTAATTTTGATGAAATCAACTTAGTTTCTTCAATTACTTGTGCTTTTGGTGTCAGATCTAAACACCTTGATAAAACCAATGTCACAAAGACTTATCCCTAAGTTTTATTCTAAGAATTTATAGTTTTGGATCTTTCACTGTGGTCTTGGATACATTCAGAGTTAGTATTTGTGTGTGGTGTGAAGTGAGGTTCAACCCTCTTCTTTCTCATGTAGATATCTACTTGTACAGCCACATTTTAATTTCTTTTTATGTATCTTTGTATGTAGGGGGGCACAGCATGCGTATATAAGGGGACAGGTCAGAATACAACTTTAGGTGTTGGCTCCTCACCTACTTGAGACAGTCTCCTGTTGTTCACTATGGCATATGCCAGGCTGGCTAGCCCACAGGGATTCTCCTCTCCATCTCTTGTCTGGCTGTAGGTGTCCTGGGATTCCAGGCACTCACAGTTTTATGTGGACTCTAGGGATCCAAATTAAGGGCATCACACTTACTTAGCCAGAACTTTTACTCTCTGAGCCATCTCCCCAGCCCACAGCCACATTTATATAAAACACACACACACACACAAACAAATCTTGACCATGGGATTCTGACTTGGTTTGCAGTACCAGATATGAGTTCTGTCCCACTAAGCGGACCTCATGTCCAGTTAGAGAACAGTTGATTACCAGCAGATGCTGTGTACCACTATTGCACAAGAGTGTACTTCTTTTTTTTTTTTGCGGGGTGGTGGGGTTCAAGATAGTGTCTCACTGTAGCCCAGGCTGACCTAGAACTCACTCTGTAATCTCAGGCTGGCCACAAACTCACAGCAATCCTCCTACCTCTGCCTCTGAGTGCTGGGATTAAAGGTGTGTGCCATCACGCCTGGCAAGAATGTATTTCTTTTCTGGTTGGTTGATTTGGTATCCTGCAGGAGACCCTGCTAATTCACGCTGTTGGAGACTATTGTCCTCCAGCAGCTCCCACAGGCCTCTCCACAACCATGAGTGCTCTCCTAGAGGAAGCTAGTTCCCCTTCTGGTTCCAGCATGGTATTCCAACGTCCTGTGACCACAGCCTGTGGTACCTTCAGCAATAGGGTCTTAGCTTTTAGCTCTGGCGGATAATCAAGTGTTTTGGCAATGGCCTACATCGTTTGGGGAATCCATGGGTCCTTCCGCCTCCTTTATTGGTGGTTACATCTTGTAGAATTCTAGCCAGAATGGGGGTTTCAACTCAGACTGTCATAACTTTTGTGTGATTCCCTCCCCACACTCCCTACCCGTTACCCCTTCAAGCCCCTCCAGCCCCCTATAGTCTGTCCCTCCCCTAATCTGTCAAGTGACCACTCTTCTCCTCCCCCTCTTTCTCCTCTCTCCTAGTCTCATTCTGGTTTTATGCCATATTCATGGTGCCGACTACTGTTTGCACTCACCTCCAGTGATCCCAGCTAGAAACCACAAATGAGAGTCCATGTGGTATTTGTTTTTCTGTTCCTGAGTGACCTAGCTTAGGATGATTTTTTTTTTCTAACTCCATCCATTTTCCTGCAAATTTCATTATTTCAGTTTTCCTTGCCACTGAATAGAATTTCATGGTGTACATGTACCACATCTTTACTGTCCATCAGCTGATGGACATCTGGGCTGATTCTAATTCCTAGCCATTGTGAAGAGAGCAGCAACGAGTATGGCTGAGAAAGTATCTCTCTATTAAGAGTGGAATTTTTAGGATATATGCCCAAGAGTGGTATAGCTGGATCAAATGGTAGATTTGTTTTCATCTTTTTAAAAAATTTTTTATTTATTTATTTGAGAGTGACAGACACAGAGAGAAAGACAGATAGAGGGAGAGAGAGAATGGGCGCGCCAGGGCTTCCAGCCTCTGCAAACAAACTCCAGACGCGTGTGCCCCCTGGTGCATCTGGCTAACGTGGGACCTGGGGAACTGAGCCTCGAACCGGTGTCCTTAGGCTTCACAGGCAAGCGCTTAACTGCTAAGCCATCTCTCCAGCCCTGTTTTCATCTTTTTAAGGAGTCTCCATACTGATTTCCATAGTGGTTGTATAAGTTTGCACTCCCACCAGCAGTGGATAAGGGTTCCTCTTTCCCCCACAGCCTTACCTACATTTGTTGTCATTTGATTTTTTCATGTATGTCATCCTGACGGAGTGGGATGAAATCTCAAACTTGTTGTGATTGGAATTTTTCTGCTAACTAAAGATACTGAATGTCTCTTGAAGTGTTTAATGATCATTTGTATTTCTTCCTTTGAGAATTCTCTGTTCAATTCTCTACCCTATTTTTTTGATTGCGTTGTTTGCTGTTTTATTATTATTTAGTTTTTTGAGTCCTTTGTAGATTCTAAGTATTACACTTTGTCAGAGGTATACTTGACGAAGATTTACTCCCATTCTATGAGATCTCTACTGACTCTGTTGATGGTTTGCTTGTCTGTACAGTAACTTACTTACTTTCGTGAGGTCCCAGTGGTTGAATGTTGATCTATTTCCTGTGCTACAGGGCTCTTATTTAGGAAGTCTTTCCCTGTGCCTATATTGTGGAGTATTCTCCCTGCTTTTTCTTCTAGTTGTTTTAGAGTTTCAGGTCTTTTTTTTTAAGTTTTAGTATTTTGTTTTTCAAGGTCCCGTCTCATTAGAGTTTCAGATCTTTTTTGGGTTTTTTTGGTTTTTTTTTAAAGGTAGGGTCTCGCTCTAGCCCAAGCTGACCTAGAATCTACTCTGTAGTCTCAGGGTGGCCTCAAACTCACAGTGATCCTCCTACCTCTGCCTTCCAAATGCTGGGATAAAAGGCATGTGCCACCATACCCAGCTTGAGTTTCAGATCTTATATTGAGGTCCATAACCATTTAGAGTTGACTTTTGTGCAAGGTGAGAAAAGTAGATCTAATTTAATTCTTCTGCAGGTGGTTATCCAATTTCTCCAGCACCATTTGTTAAAGATGCTGTCTTTTCTTGTGTGTGTGTGTGTGTGTGTGTGTTGTTTTTGTTTCATTTTGAGGAAGGGTTTCAGTCTAACCCAGGCTGACTTTGAATTCACTGTGTAGTTTCAGGATGGCTTTGAACTGATGGTGATCCTCCTACTTCTGCCTCCCAAGTGCTGGGATTAAAGGCATGCACAAGCACACCCTGCTTTCAATGTGTATTTTTGCACAGCCACATTTTTGAATGAAGAAAAAGAACTTAGGTTGATGTGGTCATCCACCAAGATCCACCTGAGCCCTGCCCATCCCTGGAAACCTAAGCAGTAAGAAGAAAAGTGGCAAAGTCGACTTTAGCTCCCAGGAGCTCCAGGCTACAACCCATAAAGTATAATTCTTTTTTGACCTTTTAACTAAGATACATGATAGCTATATCTCTGTGGGGTATAATATGTAACTGACTACATGAACAAAACATGTAATGATGGAGTTGCGGTAATGGATACTTCTCCAAACATGAGCAATTTCATTTTGCATGTATATGATGAGTACATGTGTGTGCATACACACATGTGCCCATGTGTGTGGGGGCCAGAGGTAGATGCCCAAGGGACACAATTAACCTGATTAATAGAAAGCACCTGTACCTGATATGGAGCAATAGATCCTTACAATGGATGATACTCTCAAGCCAGCTAACTCTTATTACCTGGAAACAGTTCATACCAGGCAACAGTTATTAGAGCCACACGATCAGAAGCCTCACTATAAAATGAAGTTCATGTTATGTGAAGGACGCATGTTTGAGGGTTTGTTGTGCCCTTTTGTGTTCACAAGAGTGTGGTAGCCTACAGGAGGACTGTCCTATCCGAGACCAGACCAAAGCAATGGAATGAGCCTTCCACACTTGGGAGCAACGATGCCTACGTCCACCAGTCCATGGCTGTTGCAGTATCTGTCACTTATTAGCACTCACTAAGTACCGGTCACTTGGCTGATGATGGAGATGGAGTATTGTGATCATTTTATTCCAAGACTTTTTCTAGCATCTCTACTACTTTTTGTTTACTGTTTGTTTATAGTTGGGATTTTTGAGACAAGCCTTCTCTCAATAACCTGGAACTTACTATATATCCCAGGCAAAATCAAACGCAAGGCATTCCTCCTGCCTCAGCCTCCTGAGTGCTGGTATTTGAGGCACAAATGACCACCTACCCTCAATTGTAAAAACCTGAGTGTTTTAGCATTTTGAAAGAACTTTTCCCATCAAGTTATAGATTCTGAGCTAGGATGGGTAGAGTAGAGTTAAGGAAGGTTCTGCCAGTCACCTCCAAAAATCCTGCTGATCTCTTTCTACCTAAGATGAGTCTGCCCTTGCCTCTGAGCTGCACAAGCTTAGTTCAATGTGTCTTAAAAAAGAAAAGCCAGGCATGGTGGCACACGCCTTTAATCCCAGCACTCAGGAGGCAGAAGTAGGAGGACTGCTGTGAGTTCAAGGCCACCCTGTGACTACATAATGAATTCCAGGTCTCCCTGAGCTAGAGTGAGACACTACCTTGAAAAAAAAAACAAAAACAAAAAACAGAATAACCAAGGATGTCCTTGAACTTCTGATCTTCCAGTTTCAACCTCCACAGTCCAGACCCAGTTTTATGTAGTGCCAGGGGTCAAATCCAGAGCTACAAGCATGCTAGGCAATCATGCTACCAACTGAACTGGACTACATTCCCAGCCTTAATTTGTCTAAATGTGGGGTCCCAGGCCCCTTCACTGACTATGCATGTGCTTGTTAAGTGAGGAATTACCTTAGAATTCTACAGTGATCTGATGACATCCACTTTTATCAACTCTGTCATGTTTCTATTACCTAACACATTTTTCCCTCCATTGCTACATTACAAGCAAGATTCAGATTCCTAATATCAGGCAAGAAAAAATCAAAATGTTCCAGAGCCCTGCAATGTTCATGATCTGCATTTTATTTTTATTGTGTTGACTATTTAGAGAATTATCAAGGCAGACCACATGATTCCAAATAAGCTAGGAATAATAGACTGGCCAGAATGAGTGTTAAGAAGGCAAATTTATACATTGAGTAATTAAAAATGCAATAAAGAAGGAAAGAATTGCCAGAGAATGTGGGCCTCTCTCTTTTGTGTGTGCATCTAAATGTGCGGGGTTTTAAATATCACCAGATAACTTTGCCAGTCTATCTGTGCCTTCTTTGTCGATGACAAATGTGCTATCTGATCTTTTAGAAGAATAAACAGTTCCTTGTTAATTAATTTATACAGCTGTCAGTGCAGCCCGCTCAGCCTTCGTACTCTAAGCGTTTCCCTGCCATAGATTTTCTTGCCATTCCTGGCAACCCTCCAGTGAGAGCCTGGGATTTATTAGGCGGACTTGGTGCAAAGTCTATTGATTGTGGCCCCGAGGGTAATAACTAAATAGAGCCGGAGCAACAAGTCAATAACACCATTGTTGCAGCTGCCTGCATTCACTGGAGGAGCAAGATTGTTTTACAGCAGCCCAGGGTAATCATGGGCAGATCAACGTGTTCAACACGCGCGGCGCCGTGTTAGTGCTGAGGACTATTTGAAAGCTTTCAGCGGGATCGCTGGAGAATCGGGGTGGGGTACTGGGATTATGAACCTGTGAACTCCTTCATTATAGCTTAAAGGTTTCAACTTTAGATTTTAACATCTGCCTCAACCTCGGGGAGTTCAGGAGCAGGGCTGATGCAAGGGAGTGTGGGTTCCGCATCTAAGCGCTGGACAGTCTGTGCTGAGCTTTGTCCAAGAAAAAAAAAAAATGGTTAGAAGAGATTGCCTCGCGGTTGCTATCTGTGGTCTCTCCATCTTTCTGATCATCCTTTTGTGTGAGGTGCTGACCTGTCCATCATTCCTGTACATGGTGCTATCCTCAGTCCTGAGGAAGTCACAGCCTTGTAACTCCTCGCTTCCAAATCGAGAATGCCCTGACCTAACGTTAACATCTGTGTTCCTAGGTTTTTTTTGTTTCGTTTGTTTTAAGGAGAAGTCCAAGCCCTAGAATGTCAGAGCTCTTCTTGGGGCTGGGTAAATTGTGCATGAGGGCATGAGGACTTGAGTTTGGATCCCCAGTACCCACATAAAAGCTGGGTGTAGTGGCGCTCTGTGATCCCAGCGCTGAGGAGGTGGAGTAGAACCCTAGGCTCACTACCTGGCTTGTTTACCTTCATCAGTGAGCTCTAGCTTCAGAGCGACCCCGTGTCTCAATAAAACAAAAAAATAAATAAATAAATAAAGTGGAGAGTGACTGAAGAAGACTCCCAGTGTAAATTTCTGGCAGCATGAGCACCTGTACACACACACACCCACACATACACGTGTGTGCACAGCCATGTACATGTTGAAAAGAGTTCTTCTTGTGCTGGAGAAATGGCTTAATTGTTAGGGTACTTGCCTATGAAGCCTAAGGATCCAAGTTCAGTTCCCCAGGACCCACATAAGCCAAATGCCCAGAGTAGCACATGCTTCTGGAGTTCCAGTGGAGGCCCTAGCATACCCATTCTCTCTCTCTCTCTCTCTCTCCCAATCTGCCTCTTTCTCTATCTCTCTCAAAAAAATAAATAAAATAAAAATTATATTTTAAAAAGCTCTTTCCTGCTGGGCATGATGGTGCATGCCTTTAATCCCAGCACTCAGGAGGCAGAGGTAGGAGGATTGCTGTGAGTTCGAGGCCACCTCGAGACTACATAGTGAATTCCAGGTCAGCCTGGGCTACAACAAGACCCTGCCTTGAAAAACAAAAACAAAGAAACAAAAGAATTCTTTCCTAATTGGTATGAGTTCAGCACTCTGACTCTACGTTCTTCCTGACCAGTTCAAGTACACCCAGCAAAATCAAAGTCCATGTCAGTGCCTGTCACTCTGTCTCCTCTGGAAATATCGTCACCTGCTTCTGTTTGTGGAGAATCAGAGCACAAGCCACAGGGTCCCAGATGGGCTCAGTGCCAAGCACTCTCTCAGCCTACAACAATCCCTGTGTTTGCGTGCATCCCTAAAGTGGGGATGGATTTCTTGGGTTGATCATTGGGAGCTCAAGGACCTATGACCCAAGGAAATGAATTGATCATGGACAAATAGATGCTTCCTTTTTGGAAGGGAAGGAATGTGGCCCAGCCATGGCACAATCTTAGCATCACACTAGGTGTAGCCTTTGAAGCTTTAACCAGAGCATTTGGGGAAAGGTCGTCTGTGGGTACCCTTAGAAAGTACTTCACTCAATGAGAAAATAAAACCGCATGGGAGGAACAAGCCCCCTGGCAGTTGATGGGGGTTGCATGTCCAGGTCTTGCCTGCCATAGCTTGGTCAGAGACAAAACTCTTCAGCAGGACGTGGGAACAGCCACTCTGGGCCTGGGATTATGGGAGCTCTGGTGGCGGTTTTTCTTTTTTTAAAAATTTTTTTTAAATTTTTATTTATTTATTTATTTGAGAGCGACAGACACACAGAGAAAGACAGATAGAGGGAGAGAGAATGGGCGTGCCAGGGCTTCCAGCCTCTGCAAACGAACTCCAGACGCGTGCGCCCCCTTGTGCTTCTGGCTAACGTGGGACCTGGGGAACCGAGCCTCGAACCAGGGTCCTTAGGCTTCACAGGCAAGCGCTTAACCACTACGCCATCTCTCCAGCCCTGGTGGCGGTTTTTCTGGACACGGTGGCATTTGTCCCTTCATGTCTTCCCAGGAAGTGCTGAAGTTAAATTAGATTCTACCCGCGTTGTCACTTGGGCAGTGACAGTGGTTGCTAGTAGCCTTGCACAGCTCACATCACTCTGTAAAAGAGACCTTTTAGAGGCGGGATTGCAGTTATGAGTACATGGGTAAGCACCACCTCACTTCTAGCTGAATGACAAACCCATGGCATCCAGGATGTTGAACCGATGACCCACAGAGTAGCTTTAGTCTGTGGCTTCCAATCTAGATTGAATACTGATATATCACAGGACATTATATTTTGAAAAGAAATGTTCTATGTGGGGCTAAAAGATTTTCTTGTTTACTCTTACTTTATCAAGGAAAAAAAAAAGTCCTGGGCAAATCTATGGAAAAAGATAAGTCCTAGCTGGGTGGGCATGGTGGTGCACGCCTTTAATCCCAGCGCTCAGAAGGCAGAGGTAGGAGGATCACCATGAGTTCAAGGCCACCCTGTGACTACATAGGGAATTCCAGGTCAGCCTGGGCCAGAGTGAGATCCTACCTCAAAAAAGAAAAAAAAAAAAAAGATAAGACCTGGGATAAGGTGTTTCTATTTTTTTTTAAATTACTTGTAGCATGAATCATCATTTTAAAAAAGGTCCAGAAGTATGTTGCAATTTCAACACTTATCCATCCTCCAGAAGAAAATACAATCATTTTTTGAGAATTTAGTCAATACTATCATATCACATAAAAGCAAAGTGGGCTAACTGCTGCTGCTGCTGCTGCGGCTGCTGACAGACAGAAACCTTGTGCATCAGATTTTTTTTTTTTTTTTTTGTCTAAATGAAGAAATTCCTGTCCAGTCTTCTTCAGTTCAGCTCTGTGATCTAAGCACTTCATGATGACCTAAGAGACGATGAGCTTTGTCAGAGGAAAGAAATATGTATGAGTTCAGGAACTCAGGAACACATTCCTCTAGCAAAAGAAACTAAGAATAATAAACTAAGTTGATCTGTTGAATACTTTTAAGTTTACAAAGATGTTTTGTTGTGGTGTCTGTGGGACGTGAGGAACAGTGGCAACCAGAACACCCACTGCAGTCCAGCGTGTCTTCTTGAGAGTTCCGGGACCCGTGGCCAGATCACTTTGGTGTTATGCATGCTTTTAAGTGTCAGAGGGGGTCAGGATCATCTCAGGTGGCGCAGATGGGAATAAGCAGTTGACAATGATTGCTTAGTATTTACTAGGTGCTGAGAAGTCAAGAGGAAGTGGCATGCGAGCTTGTAAAACAGTGGCTGCCGGAATTATCTTTTTTTTATGGGAGACTAGATTTTGACACACAGATAAGCATGGCTGGAGAAATCAGTGACTCTTTTTAAACTGCCACCAATAAACCAAGTTTATTGTGAATACTTCTACATAAGAGAGATCCTCCTCTCTCTTCCACTGCCTGGGTGGGCTTACGATAAACTGACATGTGCTCAGGAGGCCAAGTGTGCAAGAGCCAGACTCATTTCGAGCCATTTCAGGTAATCTGGACTCACCTGTAGAGAATGTCTTGTTAGTCTGTTAGCATATCTCACACCCTAATACAAGGAGCGGCCATCCAGGTGAGCATGTTTTTGGACAGTCGAGCTGCAACGATTCCGGTTAGCATGTGTGTAGCTTGTCACCAGATTCTCCTTTTCACGTCTGTGTATGTCCGGCACCTAATGGATTGGGATGATCCGAAAGTAGGCATGCAAATGATGAGTTCCTTCAGCAGGTGAAACTGGAGAGAGACCAAGGTTTTCAGTATCGTGAATTTATGCATGCTAGTTTCCCGGTGTCAGTGCACCGTTGTCGCTCAGAGCTCCCCCGTCTGTTAGATTTCCCGCAGACTGCTTTTCTATTACAAGTTATTCATTACCGGTTCAGTTGCGAGTGGTCAGTGTTTAATTCTAAATTTACTTACCTGCCTGGAATTGTGGCAGTCTAGGGTTTGGGCAGCACCATGACCTTGGATAAAGGAACTTGGCTGTTTCATCTGTAGTTGGCCCAAATGGGCTGCCTTGCGTCTGACGCCCTCGTGGGAGTGCTTAGAAGCCCGCCTGTTTTGGTTTTTTTGCTGTTGCTGCTTCACTTCCTCCCGCCTTGCTGCAGAAGGTGTTTCCACTGGAGGTGTTCTGCTCACACCCAGGGAGCAGCGTCCCAGCTCAGCATGGGCAACCGTGTTTACTCTCCATGAAACCCTGATCATGCGAGTCCTGCCATTGTTGTCCTCATTCTGCAGCTGGGGAGCCTAAATATCCGTCAAAATGATGTCCTCAAAGCCATGTGGCTGATAAATAGTAGAGAAAAAAAAAATCCCTGCTTTGAGCCATCAGGGTGGCCCATGCGGGTCTCCACCTCCTTGGAGCACCCTCCCTCCTCTCTCCTCCACCTGTGTGCCACTCCAGATAAAGGGCCCTTTGTGCATGCGTGCCATCCGCTCCCAGCTCCCAGTCACTTCCTCCTTCCTGTCTCCAGTCCATATCAGCACCATTTCAGGAAGCCCCCCGCCCCAACCCACCCAGGCCCGAGGCATACTCAGTCCTCTGGCAGCTGCACAGTGCAGCCCCTGAGCTGCAAGTCCCTGGGCCTTCTAGCAACTCTTCTAGATGCTGATAGAACCTATTCACTTCTTTTTGACACTCGCTGGTTTGAAACAGCATATCATGGTAGTGCATGTGTGTGGTTGCTTTGCTGCGTTTGGAAACTCCACAAGGACAGGGACTATCTGAGTTTGATTGTCACTGAGTCAGTGACTGAAGCCGGATCCTCGACCCCCCGGGTCCAGGGCCACCTTGCTGGCTGTCACTAGCTGCGTGCTGCGATGATCAGAACCATGCCGAGAGCTCACTGAAGCTACAGGGACGCGGAGGGCAGGCTGCAAAAGATACCGCGATGACACTTTGATGAGGCTGCCAGTTCAGGAAGGGCTTATGACTTTTTTTCCACGTGGAAGTGCGTCCTTTATCCTTGAGGTGCAAACAGGCCTTCACCATTCCCAAGGCCTTCTGAGTGAGAACATCTGCATCTGCTGTTTCCTGTCGCAGCGCGTTAGTAAAGTCCTGCTAACGAGGAGCTTATCATTGACAAGACTCTCATCAGCAGATGTCACTGTCATCAGCCAGCATTACGGTGGGGCAGGAGAGCTGGTGCCCCAACCAGGCACTACGTGGGCGGTTACATGTGCTGTACCTGAATTCCCCCTGGACTCCTCGCTGGACACAGCTTTCTTAGTCTCTGCTGGGGAGTGTTGCTGAGAGCCTTTCAGCTGCTGCTGCAGTGCATTCCAAAACTGGATGCATTCCTCACGGGCCACTTGTCGGGGGCTCTCGTTGAGGGGGCTGCCTGTTTGCAACAGGGTTGGCTTGGCTAGGTACTCCCCATGGCCCTTTCATTTTCCAATTCTGTGATTCAGCAGTTGTCAACTCTCAAAATACAGCTTTCATAGAATGGCTAAAAGCCCCGTAAATTAAAATATTACCAGGGCAAAAGTGCACAACTTAGTAGGAAAGTTGCTAAAATACACACGCACCACCAAACTGTGTCCCCAGAGTATCTATCTATCCCTGGGACCCAGCAACAGTCATGGCTGCATTTCCTTTCCCAAGTACATTCCGAAGGCACATTTTTTTTAAATTTTTTTTTGTTCATTTTTATTTATTTATTTGAGAGTGACAGAGACAGAAAGAGGCAGAGAGAGAGGGAGAGAGAGAGAGAGAATGGGCGCGCCAGGTCTTCCAGCCACTGCAAACAAACTCCAGAAGCGTGCGCCCCCTTGAGCATCTGGCTAACGCGGGTCCTGGAGAATTGAGCCTCGAACCAGGGTCCTTAGGCTTCACAGGCAAGCGCTTAACCGCTAAGCCATCTCCCCAGCCCCCAAAGGCACATTTAAATACAGAAAAAAGACTATATATGTTGAATGAAAGGTGTGTGATCTTTGGGATACTTTTGCTGTAATGGACACAGCAGAGCTACATTAAGGCCAACACACAACAAGCAGGATTTTCCAACATTGATTAAGCTGGACTCGAAGAGAACCGAGTCTTTGTCTGAGAGCGGCCCAAAGAAAACAACTCCGAGATATTTAAATTCAGGTTGGAAATTGATTTGAGTAAGGGATACTTAAACCACAGCTGTTCAAGGGCGAAAAACATATGAGTATATGAGCGAGTGTGTACGCGCTCACACACACATAACTGCCTCCTCGACAAACAAGAAAGCCAAAGGCATACATTCCTCCTAGGTTCTCATGATCAGCAGATGTAAGTGTTCACAGTGTTCAGATGAATTATGGACTCTAATGAGATTTCAATACTAAGCAAACAATAAAAATTTATGCTTTGCATACTTGTCGTGGCCTTTGGCTCTGTGGCTAGTGTTCCACCTTTTCAACAGCTCTGGAAATATAATATCCAGCTGGCTGTGGAAGTAAGGAAAATCCAAGGGGCGAATTGAAATTGTGAGAAATAATTTGATGGATTACTTTGTCAGAGTAATGCACGGCCTTGGCGTAATTACCGTGGCCGCCTGAACCCTGGAAGCAGGTGGCGACAGAGGCCTGCAGGGCCGAGGCGCAGCGCAGTCCCGGCGTGCGCTCCCTGCTCTCCTGGTCCCCGGGGTCCTTGGAGTCTGGGCGCTCCTGAACAAATGCCAAACAAGCACATTCCTGTCCTAGTCCAGAGCGAGCAGGACGGCCAAGGGCTGCCCTTCCCGAGAGCTGTCATCTGTGTCTGTGAAAGGAAGCAAACAAAAGGGAGACCAACCTTGAAATAAAATGGGGCGAAGACGAGGAACCGGATGAGTGATATCTTTTAATGCAGCACATTGGAACACAATGGCAGACATGGGCACATGAAGCTTTATTTTTTTTTTTTTCCTCTTCTCATTTTTTTTTTTCTATTATCAATTCAGACCTTGAACTTAATGCTTGTCTGCCTTGTACTTTATAATGCTTCAGTCTTACCATGTGATTAATAGCAGATTCCCATGTGTACGTGTCAGAGAACACATCTGTAGCAAATCTGCCAATAGTTTTCTTACTCAAGTTTTACTTTGGAGCCATAAAGTTATTCCTGTTTTGTGAATGAGAGTAAACCTATTCTTTACTGAGGCAAGCTGTACCCAGAATCTGCTCTCTGGGGAAAAGAAGACGTCGCCTGTAGAGTAGGGCAGCTCACATTTCAGCGTGGCCTTCAGCCATGAGAAATCACCCCCCTGTTTCTTGCTCTAATTATGCTAACACAAATATATTTGCAACATGTTGACAAACTCATTTGGAGTAAACAGAGTGGTCTTAATTGTAAGTTCTGATGTTTGAATGCTAAATTGGGCCGTAAGTCAATGTTTCAATTTGGCACACCCAACCACATGTTCTCCAAAAATAGCCTTTGACACTTTTTAGGGCAAGTTGGTGGTGTGCTTAAGCTGCTCACAAAAGCCTTCATTCTTGTCTACAAATGGCAAGCCTTCCCTTCATACCAAGAGTGCCCAATTCGAGTGAGGCAGGAGGAAAATAGACACTTCCTCTGTTGCAAGGCACGTCTCCAGCTCTTGCCCTAGTCAACACGAAAAGTTTCGGGGAAAGCACGCCTCAAAGAAAGGTTATCTCGATTTCCGTTTCACACACCCTCCCACTGACTTTTTTAAAGGTCCATCGTGAGTATGTCTACATAGCTGAAAACCTAGATTCTGCCCTGGAGAGACCCTGGGGCTGTTCGTGTTACACTTGGAAGCCATGTGTTTACACGTCATGGCAAAACCCAAGATGTAGGCAGATCCCTTGGCCCCTGTTGGCTTTGGACTTTAGACTTTAGTCTCTTCATTGTTCTTTGCTGCAAACTTAGACAGAAAAAGCTCTTTTGTCCCACGTATGGGCATAGGCACTCATGTTTTCTGACAGATACCAGTGTGGTCACCAAGCAAGGTCCTGGAGTGCTAGGGAAGGAAAGAGGGTCATAGGGCCTAAAGGTAGAGATGAGGAACCCCTAGGTCCTTTCCCAGAGGCACCCACTTTCTCTGGGCTGATACCAGGAGGCTCCTCCCCTGGAAGATAACAATAGAGCTTGAGGCTCCTGCTTTAAAGCCTGGCTATCTTAGGTAGCACACAGCAGAGGGAGAGGAAGGTAGACAGAGAGAATGGGCACATCACGTGCTCCAGCCTCTGCATATAAACTCCAGATGCATGCATCTAGCTTTACCTGGGTACTCGGGAACTGAACCTGGAGCCTTTGGCTTTGCTGGCAAGCGCCTTAAGCATGAAGCCACCTCTCCAACCTGCAGTTTAATTTTCCATTGCTAATTATTTCTTGGGGTTTGCCTCATGTCACCCTTACCTGTCCTTCACTCCATGAAATAAGTAACGTTATCATGAGACTCAGGTTGCATTTTGTCCAATATCATACCATGAGGTTTGACCCCATTTTTGTGGGGCCTCATGCCTTAACTGGTAAGACATCTCTTCAGCTCCCCTCCCCCATCAATGATTTTTTTTTCTTTTTTTCCATCAATGATTTTTAAGAGTTCAAAAGGTTTGAAATTTGCCTCTGTCTAGCAGGAGGCACAGGGGACACTTGGAGCATTCTGTCTGTGGAATTTACAGATACGGGACACTGGAAGATAGTGACCCAGAGCAAGCGAGAGCCACATAGGTCCATGGACACGACACATTCATGGTCAGCAAGGTGGATTGAGGAGTTGTGGAAAGTCCTAAGTCCTGAAGATGTCTGACTTAAGTTGGACCCCAAGGTACACTCCAGGTGAGCCATCGGCTGGCCCAGTGAGTAGAACTGCACAATGTTCTATGGTAATGACTGGTACTTCATGGACACAATAGATTGACAAAACAGTGGGTTACTTGAAGCCCATAACTAACAGTAAAATCTTAGACTCATTGCTAAAATAGTGATAGAAATGAATGTGACAAGGTAGAAAAACTTAGATTATGCTGTAATCTTGAATATCTGACTTCTTTGCTTAGGACAGTGTCTTTATGCTTCATCCATTATTGAGTTGTACTCTATGTGGATGTACCATATCTGATTGATTCCCCCAACAGTTGGCACTCACTGACTTGTTTCTAGTTTGGGCTTATAAATATGCTGCTATAAACATTTATATACAAGGTTTTATAAAGATACATGTTTTAATATGTCTTGGGTTTTATACACCTTGTAACTTTTTATTGTTGTTTGTTTTTTGCTTTTTGAGATAGGGTCTCGCTCTAGCCCAGGCTGACCTAGAATTCACTATGTAATCTCAGGGTGTCCTCGAACTCGCTGTGACCCTCCTACCTCTACCTTCCAAATGCTGGTATTAAAGGCATGTGCCACCACACCCGGCCGATATTTATTCCCGTTTACCCGAGTAGAATCATTGAGTTTCACAGTGTGTATATGTAACCATTTTGGAAAACTGCCGACTAGCTGTCCCACTAGTCATAAGAAGTGCGTGAGTTATCTGTGAGCCGATGTTGGCATTGTTAGTCTCTAATTACAGCCGCACCCTGCTTTCTACATAGGTATTGGGAATCAAAATCAGTTCCTCATGTTCCACAGTCACTGCTCTTACCCACTTATACATCTTCCTTGCCCCATTTCTAGTGAAATGTCTCTTTAACTCTTTTCTAATTATATAATTTTAATTGGGGTTTTTTGACATCTTAGAATTAAATGTTAAAGTTTTTGTTTTTATGCTTCCTGATTCAAATATTTTGTTAAATATAAAATTTGAAATTTTTCCCCAATCTGTGACTGGTCTTTTTATTTTCTTAATGATGAATTCTGAAAAGAATAAGTTATTTCTTTTGATGAAATAACCTTTATTTTATAGATCATGCTTTGAATATCTTATTTAAGAAATCATTCCTTGTTCCCATACTAGAAAGATTTTCTTCTAGAAGCTTCATAATTTTTGCTTTGCATTTAGGACTGTGCACAACTTTGATTTTTGTATATACTATGAGGTGATAGTGTAAGTTTAGTTCCTACAATGTGAATGTATTCTTTTTCCTTTATTATTGGATTGCCTTGGATTCTTTGCCAAAAATTAATTGACTACAATTGTAAATATTTCCAGAATTTCTGTTTTGTTGTAGTGATATTTAGGTCAGTCTTTTTTCCAATATTATACTTTTTTTAAAAATTTGTCTAGTTTACAAAGGTTTTTGTTTGTTTGTTTGTTTGTTTGTTTGTTTGTTTGAGAGGGACAGAAAGATGCAGATAGAGAGAGGGAGAGAGAATGGGTGCACCAGGGCCTCCAGCCACTGCAAACAAACTCCAGACGCGTGCGCCCTCTTGTGCATCTGGCTAACGTGGGTCCTGGGGAGTCGAGCCTCAAACCGGGGTCCTTAGGCCTCACAGGCAAGCACTTAACCACTAAGCCATCTCTCCAGCCCTTACAAAGGTTTATATTCCCTCTCCCCTGGACATGCTGTCTCTAAGGGTGCTCCTTAGTGGGGTTATTGGTATTCAGTTATGGGGTAATTAAGGCCTCAATTCCTGGGGGGTAGTCAGGAAATTTCTACCCTTTCCCTGCAACAATTTTCCCTGAGTCTTGGTGGGTCTGTTAGCAGACTGATTTAGTGCTAAGTTCTTTGTAGCTTCTGGGTTCCTGTTTGGATATGTTTTGTTTGTTTTGTTGTTGTTGTTGCTTTGAAGTAAGGTCTTGTTCTAGCCTAGGCTGACCTGGAACTCACTCTGTAGTCTCAGGTTAGCCTCAAACTCACAATGATCCTCCTACCTCTGCCTCCCGAGTGCTGGGATTAAAGGTGTATTCCACCACACGGGCCTTTGATGTGTTTTGATTGACCACTGTCTATCACTGCTTCCCAAGAGCTGATTGCCAAGCTAGCAGTGGGAGTAACACTCATGTTTGTTGATTCCTCTGTCACTTTCTCCTGGGCCCCAGTAGCTGGCTGGGTTATAGGTGGCACCTCTCCTGGAAGGCAATCAAGGTATCTTTACTTGTCATGCTGATGGCTCTTGGATCTCCTCATTATGCTCTGCTATCTGTAAAATATAACAGCATCTCCAAACAAGAGTGAGAGCAGCTTTGATGTAGGAGGATATGCCTAGTGATTAGAGAGGTTTCCTGAAGTGTATGTTCACTATACTCATCCAGAGAGCACCAGGGCTTCGCCCTAGGGTCTATGAGATTTCTGGCAATGGGATTCTGACTTAATTCCTAGTGCCAAGTTCTCTCCCATTGAGCAGCTCTCACATATAATCAGAGGACACTTGGTTACTCGCATGGGCTGCGTGCCACTTTTGCACAGGTGTGTACTTCTTGCCTGGCTGGTTGGTAGCATAGCTTGCAAGATCCTGTGTTTATTCACGCTGTTGGTGATCTTTATTCCCCAGCAGCTCTCAAAGTACTTTCCCGCACCATGAGGGTTTTCCAGGAGAGGATTGGATTCCCTTTCAGTTCTGACACAGACTCTCAGTTTTCTGTGACCACGAGCTGTGGTGTCTTCAGCAATAGGACCTTACCTTTTAGCTCTAGTGGGTAACCAAGTGCTCTGGCAATGGTTAGCATTATTTTGGGGAGCACTTAGGCCTCCCTAACCAACAGCTCACAGTGGGGGTGGCCCAGCGCTGACCCTGAGATTCTGCATTCGTAATTGTAGTGACATTATAGTAATCTTAAAATGAGGTAGTAAAATCTTCTAGCTTCTTTTTTCTTTTCAAAACTGATTTGACCATGCTAATATTCTTTGCATTTACATAATAATTTAGGGCTGTACTTTTCAATTTTCAATTGTAAAGAACCTTGCTGTGATTGTGATATGGATTACATTTAATTGCTATCCTAACACTATTGAATCTTTCAATTCATGAGCATAAATATTCTCCACATATTTAAATATTAATTTTTCTACAGGCTATTTTATATTTTTAGATTCATAGGCCTGTTACCTATTTTGTTAGTAATTCCTAAATTTTTAAGTAACTTTTATTTTATTAGATCTGCATACTTTATGTTGCTAGTATATAGAAATTCAATGGACTTTTGTATATTCTCATATCTGGTGACTTTGCTCAATTCACTTATGGGTTCTAGTAGCTTTTCTGTAAAACCTTTAAGACTTTACACATACACAGTTATACCATCTTGAATGATGAGAGTTTTACTTCCCATGTTTCAATCTGGATGTCTTTTATTTCTTTTTCATGCCTAATTGCATTGGCTAGAACATCCAGTAGTAAGAACAGACATTCTTGGCATTCTTGCCTTGTTCCTAATCTTAGAAAACCTTCAGTCTTTTGCCATTAAGTATTATATAAGTATGATATTTTGCTTTGCTGTATATTTTGCAGTGCTGGGATCCAAACCCAAATGTGTATTACATTTACCATACCTGACTAAATTTCTTAATATAATTGCTTAGAACAGACTGTTGATTTGAGATATTGCACTTAGACAAATTAATTTCCCTCTAAACTGTACTTTGTTGCATCCTACAAATATTTATAAGCAGAGGTTCATTTTCTTTCATTTCAAAATATTTTCTAACTTGTATTGAGGTTTTTCAAGGTAATCATATAAATAATTTTAGAATATATTACTTAAATTTCTAATATTTGGTGATTTTCTATACCACTTTCTACATTAGTCCTATTGTGATTGGAGGATATACTTTGTCTCGTTTCCCTCCTTTTCCATTGACTAAGACTTCCTTTCTGCCCCATGTGAGCTGTGCTCTCCGTAGTGGTGTGCTCTGTAAATATCAATTAGGGCAAGTTGGCTGATAGTGTTGGAAGTCTTCTATAGCGTCGTTGCTTTTCTGCCTGATTACTAATCCGATTTTGAGAATGGGCTAATGAAATCTGCAAGTGTAGTCGTTGAACTTCATTCCTTGTCTCCTCTGACAGCCTCTGCTTTATGTGCTTTGAGATTTGGTTGATAGATGTGCACATGTTCACAATTGCCCTGGCTTCCTGTTACTCACTGACCTTTCCATATCTATGCAATGTGCTCTTTGTCTCTAGGACGATCTCTCACCTTCAAGTGCATGTGCCTTTTCTTATTTATTTTATCCCAAACTCCTGTTCATCGGGCTCCCCAGTATTTAGGACTATAAGCTCATGCCACCATGTTCAGCTCTGCTCTTGAAGTTGATGTGCCTGGTATTAATATGGAGTCTCAGCTCTCTTACAGCTGTTGCCTGCATGGTGCATGTTTTCCCATATTATAACTTTTATCATACATATGCTTTCTAATCAGAGGTGGGTCTTATGTAGACAGCATAAAGCTGAGTCTTCTTTTAAATCCAGTCTGACATTCTAATAGAGGTTTTGTTTTTGTTTGGGGTGTGTGTGTGTGTGTGTGTGTGTGTGTGTGTGTGTGCGCGCACGCGCGTGCACACGTTGCTGTTGTTTTGGTTTTGATTTTGGAGTGCTTGACATCGAATATAGGGCCTTTTACATGCTAAGCAAGCACTCTTCTACTGAACCACATGCCCAGTCCTCTAATCTTTTATGGGAGCATTTAATCTATTGACATACTCTGTGGGTTTTGATCTTCTTAGATGTAAGCCTGGCAGTTGACTATTTGTTATCTATATAGCTCAGGTCATTTTTTTATTTTGTTTTTACCTTTATGCTTTCTTTTTATTAAACAGGTTTTTCACATGTGTGTCCCATTTTAATTCATCTGTCCTTTCTTTAGCTACCATTTTTGTTGTAATTTTCTTAGTCTTTGCTCTAGAAATTATAGTATCTAAATTTTTCATAATGCATTTCAAGTTAACATAGACTTAATTGTAATAAAATATTGTACTGGTTGCCGTATCTATACATATTATCAATCCAATCATGCAGAATTATAAAAGTAGCTTCTAAATAAATTAATGAAGGAAAGAAAACATTATTTATATGCATTATGTGCATAAAGTTATAAAAAATATGTATTCCTGGTGGCCTTCATTTTGTTCTGAGGATTTATATTACCATGTAGTTCCATTTCCTTTCCGTGTGGAGGACTTTATTTAGTATTTCTTTTTAACTATCTCTTGTTTTTAGTTTACTTTGTTTGTGTGTGTGTGTGTGTGTGTGTGTGCGCGCGCACGCACGCGTGCACATGTGTACACACACATGAGTGCCACAGTGTGTGTGAGGAAGTCAGAGGACAACCTTGAGGAGACTTTCCCCACACCTTCTTTGAGGCAAAGTGTCTTTCCACTACAAATGAGCACCACAATGGTTTGGCTTCAGATTCTCCTAACTCTCCCTCCTATTCTTATAAATGGGTTGGGATTACAGACATACCTGCCACTTTTTGGCCAGCTTTATGTCAATGCTAAGGAATTGAACTTGGGTTGCAGGTTTGGCAAGTAAGCACATTTAACCACTGAGCAATCTCCTAGCCCTCTATTTACTATTTCTTAAAAAGCAGTTCTATTCACAAAAATCCCTCTCATGCTTGTTTATGAGCAATAGTGTTGGTTGATACATACATAAGATAGACATACAATTCCTGGCTAATGCATACATAAGCTACACATACAATTCCTGGTTTATACACACATATGCTGGACATATAATTGCTGTTTAATGCATTTATAAGCTAGCCATATAATCCTGGTTAATGCATACATATGCTAGACATAAAATTCCTGGTTAATTCATACATATGCTAAACATATAACTCCTGGTTAATATATACATATGCAATTCCTGGTTAATACATACATATGCTAAACATGCAATTCCTGGTCATAGGCTGGACATATGATTTCTGGTTCATGCATACATATGCTAGACATACAGTTCTTGCTCTACACACTCTTATCAGAGCTCTGAACATTCCATTCTTCCATCGTTTTGTTCTGTATTGTTTGTGTTTAGATGTTTGATACAGAGTACAGCTATGTAGCCTGGACTAGCCTCAAACTCGCCCTCCTCCTGACCCTGTCTTCAGACTGTTGGGACCACAGATATGTCCCACCACACCTAGCTTCTCCATTGTTCCTGGTGAGTAGTCAGTTGTTAATCCTATCATTTAAATTTACTGCTTTCAAAATTTTCTCTCTCAGCCATCATTTTTACAAATATATTTTTCTACCGCTCTCTCCTTGACTCCCACTGCACAAATGTTTGTTTGCTTGATGTGGTCACAGAGATCTTTGAAACCTTTTCCATTTTTCATCATACTTTTCTTTTCCTCCTCCACATTGGACAATTTCTGTTGGCAAATTTTCAACTTCGCTAATTCCTCTTCATCTCACTTCCTCCATTTTTCAACTCTCAAATTTTCATTTTGTTCTTTTTTCGGGTCTTCTTTCTCTGTTGAGAGCCCGTTGTGGAGGCAATGTCCTAATCTTTTATTCTTTAAGCACGGTTCTCTAAATTCTTTGAATATGTATCTAATAGCTGCTTTGAGGTCTCTGTCTGCTGAATCCACATGATAGTTACCTAGAATCAGCTTCTATTAGCACTTTTCCCAAAAATACATTACATTTCTCTTCCTTTCCTTCTGTTTTGTTTGTGGTTGTTGTTGTATGTATTTGTTTTTTCAAGGTAGGGTTTCACTGTAGCTCAGGCTTACCTAAAATTCACTGTGTAGTCTCAGGGTGGCCTTGAACTCATAGTGATCCTCCTACCTCTGCCTCCCAAGTGCTGGGATTAAAGGTGTGCACCACCACACCCAGCTGTTTTGCTTTTTGGTCATGTCTTAACTTGTGTTGAAAACTGGCTATTTTAGATAATATATACCAACAGCTCTGGATTCTTATATTTAAGAAGCTTGCCCAAGCATGATGCATGATATACAGAATCTATCTCCTGTGGTCTGCTCTGTCTGTTTATTTACTTTTTTCTTGCTTTTTCTCTCCCACCCCCACCCCCAGTTCTTATCTTTATCTTATGATCCTGGCTTCCTACAGGCTACCCTCTCTGTGCAAGTAGCTTACTGGTCAACCAATAGTTGGACATAGGCTATGCTCAGAAGCCTCCACCCCAGCAGGCTCCCACTTCTAGGCTGAGAAGCATGCCGAACTTCAGACACTGCTCAAGCCTCCCTCGCCGGGGCTTTCCCTGACTTTCCTTGGATCTGCCCACTCCTGTCGTATTTCCCAGTCACTCATAGATGCATGGAGAGTTTACCAGGCACTTCAGCCTCGCTCCATTGCTGCCCACCACCCTTGTTGGCTGGTCTGTCACCACGGCTGACACTGCAGCCTCACACTGGCCGGGCTGTGCACCACCCATGCATTTTCTCATGGGATTTGCCACTTATACTGATGATGCTAATGGGTGTGGGCTGACCCCAGCCAGGCCACCATTCTTAGCTGATGAAGTCAAGGGGGCAAGATCGACTGCTTGGACCCAAAATTCTGCTTCATGCTTTGCAGTTTAGTTTTCAGCAGAGTCCTAAGTCATTTTGACTTGGTGTCCATTTGTATACTTGGTACAGAAGGAATGAATTTGCCGACTTCTTCAGTCATAGCTGAAAGTCTTCCCATAGAAGGAGTTTTGCCCGCCTGTAGGAAAACGTTTATATTAGGTATTTAGGCCACGATTGCCATGAAGCACCTCACCTTTGATTCTTCATGAATGTTGACTCCTCATTTCCCAGAATTCCAGGACAACTCTCACTCATCTAGCTCAAGAACATTGGTCCATCCCCCAGGCCTTTGCCAGCTCATCCTCTCCTGAAGGATGTACCCGCTGGGCTCTTGTGTGCATGTGTTCCCTCCAGCTTCCTTCCGGTCCAGGGCTGCACCTAGACCATTTGCTCGTTGACCCAGAAGTGACAGGTGGGGCCTGTGTGGGGCAGAATTCTTTAAGCAAGAAGCCTCAGTCACCGGCTTATTTCTCTTTCATTCATTGCTATCACCTGGGAATACATTATTGAAAGCATCAACCCAGCACAAGGTACATTCTGGTATTGTTTTCATGTTTTTGCTAGACAGAGAAAACTAAGTGCTTGGATATCTGAAATCCCTACCATGAAAACTGAGAAAGACATGCTCAGTGGAAGGCCAGAGGGGGTGCGCTGCTTGTTCGCTCTCTCCCCATATATTCCTTTTCTTTTTTTAATAAGAAAAAAAGTTGAAACCCCATCGCCCACTCATCAGGTGATTGGAGACTATAGTTGTAAAAATATGCTACAGGCAGAAGTTCTGAAAAAATCCCAGAAAGTGTTGAAAACATCTCTAAACAAGGTATTTTTCTTCTGCACCTTTCTTGCTAAAGGTCCCAATTGCTGCCAAGAAAACTAGTGAGAATGTTAGCTGCCAAATAAAAAATTTATGACAGTGTTTGGCAAAGGACTATCTCGCTGCTTGTTTTCTACATTTCCACAGGCATTTGAAGGCTGCCTCTTTCTTCCTCCTCCTCCCCCACACACTTTGGGTGTGTAAACCTCACTGATCACTGTTCTGATCCTGTTCGCTAATAAAAGAGCAAACTCCTATAAAGTAGGATTAAACAATATAACTTTTTCCCCCTTCAGTAACCTGAAAATGTGAGGAAACTGCCTTGCAGTGTGATGTGTTGCATAGGATGTTTGTTTAGAATCAACACAGTCATAAAAGGCAGTAAGCCCCTCTGCGAACCCATAGAGACTTCTCAGCAGAACTGATCTTTACACACCCTGGCCTAGGCACACCCCAGCATCTCCGCAATAAGGAACTAGGGCCCCAGGTGAAGAAAGTGTTCATCCGAAGGTCACAGAGCAACGCGGCAGCCCGCCTGGGATCAGAGCCCGGCTCACAATCGGTTTCCACCGCATCTCGCACTTTGCAACACGACTCAACACTGGTTTTGCTCGTTGGCTTCCTGCACACACGCGCACCTACGGCATGTCCCACGTGTCGGACTTCTAGGCTCTTCTGCTTTCTGAAAACAAAAACGTTTGCTTTTCTAAACTGTGCAGAAACCCAACACGTTAAAATGGAATCAAACCACAGCAGTGATTATACTACTAAGATGACAGTGCCCGCCAGTATCGATTAAGCCTCCTGGCGAGGTTAGCAATGTTTCCATGAATCTCTAAAAGGAAGGCCGGGAGGGGACTCTACTTAGACAAGGAGGTGTTTCTGAGCTGCCTGAGGATGTTAACAGTAATATTTCCATAGGCTGGTGGATGCCCTTAAACCTTTGACCAGCCTGTCTGAGAAAGCAGAACTTACCTGCTTGTCCTTTCAAAACAGTGATGAGATTGTCCCTTCAGTGGTGACTTAGTGCAGCTTAGCAAGCATTTCTTCGTTTTCATTTATTCAAAAGCCTATACTACTCTCTGGCTTCTTGCTCCACTCAGAGCATCTGCAGTCGCTGTCACGCACAGTGATGTGGAGTCCCAGGCTTAACTGCGGCTGCCTTTTGCTGTGGCTATGTTAAGGAAGTCAGTGTTATTTGATACAAAGTATTGCCGACAGACCAGGAGTAAGCGGATTATTTCAGAGTTAGGAGGTAACCTGAGGAAGATGAGTTTAACGTGAGGCAGATATCATAAGCAAATTAGAAAACCTCCCCAATTAGTGAAGAGACCCAGATTTGTGCTGTCTGTGATCATCCGCTGAAAGGCAAAGTGTCCATGTTACGGGCTCCATTCTTGATTTAAGTTGAAATGTTGGCATTTCCTATCAGTACACGTTAGCGTCTGAGGCTATGTACTGGCCTCATCAATGGAGTAAATCCCTATTCTCGGCACTGTGGAGGATTCCCCATTCTGAGGCTGCGTACATTAGGTAATGCTGTACTTGGCCCTGGAATGCTCTCTAGGGCATATTATAATGCTTCCATGCTGGGAATATTGGACATGACTCTGATGCGCCACACTTAATCTCTTTCTTGTTTGTCTTGAGGATCATGTCATAAAAACAAAGTGTGCAAAATGCCAGATGCTGCCAATACAATATCAGATACTTAAAAATAGCTTTGTTGGTAGCACTGCTTGAAATTTGAGCAGGCCCCTGGCTTTACAAACAGGGTGGCACTTGACTGCAAAGCTACAGGTCATGTGCTCTAATAGGAGGCGCGGCTCTGCTTCTGGACTACACAATCAGGTCACTAACCTGGGCGCTGTGGTCGGAGGGTCTCATTGCAAGTTATGAGCACGCGTTACTTTTCTCCAAGTGTGCTGTGTTCCCTTCTGCTCCTTAACCTCTGATGGTTGTGGTCAAGTGGTGTACAGCAGAAGCATGAAAGGAGCCTAGCTTCTGTAAAGAAGGTGGGGGACATGTACTCTTTATTTTTGAAGACCAGAAATGTGCCCTAAAGAAATTTTATTTCTCCAGAATTGTAACATCTACAATCATGGTTGCAGAATCTATCTTGTAATCATTGTTATTTTTGTTTGTATATATTGGCAATCTTGGGGATCAAACTCAGGGTGATTTGCATGCTAGGCAAGTAGTTTTCCCCTTGAGTTATACCTCCAGCCGTCCCATTGTTTGTCTAAGGAATAGATGATGTGTTTATTTCCGATTATAAAAATAGTCTGCTCATTACCAAAAGAATTGCAAAATGCAGTGAATTAGCCGGGCGTGGTGGTGCACGCCTTTAATCCTAGCACTCAGGAGGCAGAGGTAGGAGGATCGCCGAGAATTCGAGGCCACCGAAACCACATAGTGAATTCTAGGTCAGCCTGAGCTAGTAAGAGACCCTACCTCCGAAAACTGGGGAAAAAAATACAGTGAATTAAATGTTGGGGTTTTTTTTATGATCCCAGCACCTGGGCATAATCATCTCACATTTCCATGTATACCTGCTCAATTTCTGTTCTACATTTATGTATGTCTTTTCTTTTAGCAAACTGAGGTTCATAAAGGGCACACTACTGCAACCTAACTTTCTGCCCAGTTTATAATGGACAAGAAAATTGGTTTTAAGGACTGGGATCTCGCCAATCTTGTTACACTTTCAAAATCATCAAGAACTAATTTTCTTGGTTTTGTCTTAGTGTAGTGAAGTTCGTATACATTTTTCTTGAAACTTTTCAGTGCCTAAATAACATTTTGCAACAACTTGCAAGCAGAAGGGTAAACTTTCTCTGTTTTCACGTGCAGCTTCTAATTCAAATACCCTGAGATGCTGAGGCAGGGGAAGTGGATCGATGTTGTTATTCTGTACTTTAATCATAAATGCAAAGTAACTCACATGCCATGGCAGCCTGTTGGCACTAGTGGGAAGTGCCATGTAGCACTGGATCAGGTTGCAGATGCATGCCAACTTTGCCACAAACTAGCTGCGTGATGCCAAGCAAAGAAAGCTTTACTTTTCTCCTCTGGAAAATGGGAACATTGTTGCTTTTGAAGTAGATTTGTTACATGAATCAAACAAAAGAGGTTGCATGAAGTACTTAGGATGGTCGAAGGCACTAAAAAAAGTGTAAAAAAATACAAATGTTTACTTGTTTTTCTTCTCCGCATACATTTCCTCATCCTTATAACATTGTAAATAAATTAATCTATTATGGTCCTTTTTCACAAATTTACTTAAATATAAGCACATATATCTGGCAGTCATGCAGCCAGGTTGGAGGTGGGTCTGAAGACGTCTCAAGGTATGGGATGGAGATTTACTTCCACAGTAGATCACCTGCCTAGTGTGGATCTGCACCAGCAACACATACACAAATCAAAGAACTTCAGATGTCTACATGCAATGAGGAGCTTCTGGCCCACTATTCCTGTGAACGAAAACTAAAAGCAATTCAAATCAAACCCAACCCAACTCTTTACCAAGCAGCTTCTGTTCCAGACTCCAGGTCAGCCATATTGCCCTGGCATGTCCAACTCCGTGAAGAATTCTTCCAGTGAGTACCTTCCACCACTGAGAAAAATGGCCTTCCTAGACATTTAAAAGATGTTCTGTTCAGGCTGAAAAGAGAAATTCCTACAGCCAAGCATCTCCTGACAGCTAATTTGATAGTTCTTTATCAGGTAAACCATTAGTGAATACATTGATCCTTCCCCCACCCCCTTTCAATCTTTACAGTTCTGCCTACGCTATACCCAAGATTTCTCAGAACCAGTTGGGCAAAATTGATTTTTATTAGTTCCACTGGCCTTGTGGAAAATTATCTCATGAACTGGTTTTTATAGAAAGACTCAAAGCACAGCACAGGGTAAAAAAAAATAAGCCTATAGCAGTCAAAACTGTTGTCTGAAATGTCTTCAGACTGGAAGGCTGAATTTATTGCACAAAACAAGTACTAGCGAGGCGGAGGTGTGCAATCCTGCTCATTATCACTGGAAAGGGGAACCAAAAAGCCGAGTAAAAAATTAAATTTTAATAATGCCAGTGATATTTTCTAAATCTTTCCTGACAGAAAGATTCTCATTATTTTTATCTGTCTCCGAGTAGGTTCTTTCAGAGCCATCTCAGAAATGGCCTCAGCTATGATTGTTTTCCAAGCTTTAAAGCATCTGAAAATCCAAATATATACAGAGAGAAATATGCTTCAGATTGTTCCAGGAGGGGCCACAGCCATGCTAACATTTCAGCTAGCATATTTGCAGCCAGCATTTGTTGGGAACACCTTCAGCTTTTCTAAAGGGGCTCCTGCCCTTACGGAAACTGCTGTGAACCTCCTCCCAAAACAAAGGGGCAGTTGGCTACTGTAGAAACCAAGCGCCCCCCCAACCAGTCCCAAGTTTGAGTGACTTCTAGAAATTGCTCTGTGCTGGCTGCAAAGAGATACAGAAGAATAAATTGGAAGGCAGGACTACTTTGGTAAGTGTGCAAGCTTGCTTGTCACACGCGTGTGGTATAGACTTGTCTGAGATGTGAGGGGCAAGCACGTGGATGGGGATTCTTTGGGACTTGTTATCCCTTTAGTGTCTGCTCTCAGTGGTGTTTCTCATAGCTTGCCTAAAGACAGGCAACACAATAGACGTCTGTATATACAGAGGAAGCCAGGCCCAGGCCAGTGCCTACCCTGCGCACTCGTAAGAAATGGACCACACATTGATCCACAGGCATCTGGCAGCCCAACTTGAGGAGAGAGCTGAGTTCTGCTACAAAAAATCAACAGCCACAAGATAAAAGCAGCGCTTTCTCCTACTCAACTAGGGAGAGCAATGTCCCATGAACACCTTGTCATCGGGGACACTGTGCAGGGTAAGCAGAATCCTCAAGAGCACCCTGGAAGGAGGTGCAGTGCGTTCCGCAGGGTGGCCTCTTACTGCCCTCCACTCTTCTGTGGGCCAAGCCGTCCGAGAGCCCGGATGTGAACCCAGCCAGTGCAGCGCGAGCCCACACGTGGACGCTGGGGATTGCTGTTCCCAAAGAGACTCTAGCATCTCCCCAAGAACTGAGATAGACCCAGGTCCTCCAGCTTCTCTGCAAGCTTTCTGTCAGCTGGATTTTTGACAAGTCTGTAGCAGGAGGGAGTTTGAAGTTGTTCCCTCTGCCAGTGTTGATTAGAGACCATCTTGTCATCCAGCAGCCGGTAGGGACTCCAACTTCACCATCCATTGTAAAATTAAGGCCAGGGAGCCTGAGGGCAGTGTTCCCAAAGAATAACAGTAAGGAGTGGCTCCTTTGCTGGATGCAGGCTGATATCCCCCTTGATTTATGACTGCTTTTCCTGCTCTTCATAGTACATAAAAGACCACAGAGAGGGTGTAAAAGCCACTGTGCTCCTTCAGCTTGTTTTCTTTGGTTTTACCAAGTCAACAGACTTGGTCCTAGATGCTGCCTCTGTGTCACTTCAGAAATGGAGAAAGAACTGGTTTCCCTAGGTCAAGGCAATCCTACAAAGTTCCTTTTGCCAGTTTTCTCCAGAAGAGACCCTTTGCATTTCCATTGCAAGCCACTCTCTCTTGACATGTGGCATGGAAGATGAGTGCCCTCCTCCTTGAAAATCACCAGCCAGGCCTCCCCAGCTGCAGATCATGGGAAGCGCAGGGGATGGGGGGGCGCAGAGATTCAGTCTAGACCTGACCTCTTCTTGGGCTTCCTGTGGCCACAATTGTGAGTGTTGGTGAAGGCACACAGCTGGTGTGTAACTTCCATAGGTCTCTTGCTGGCCTTTGGTCCTGGTAGTTAGAGAGCAACTAGAGGCTAAGTTGGATGCTTTCAGTGCTGACCTGGTTCTTGATGCCCATACGGAGGCTGAGCCTTGGGTTTCCCAGAGCCAGAGGACCAGAAGGGCTGAGATGCCAACTTCGCATAGGGGAAGGAAAGTCTCCTTCACAACCTCCTTGCCTTCGTTTCATTGGTTCTCAGGCACCGAGGTCACAAAGAGGCTCAGAGGCCAGGTCTGCCTTGCAGATGAGCTCTGTGTGGCCACCCAGCTTGGGAAAGCTGACTCACTTGCCAGTGTTTCAAACATGGGGGATTTTGCAGAAGGAAAACTATTTCTGGCTTCTCTTGTCATGTCAGAAAGTTGGGCTCTGAGCCCACTCTGAGTCCCCTGTTTAGAAACTGGCCAGGCACCTTAATTCTCCTGGTCCAGCCCTAGGGCCAAAGCTTCCCTGATCCTCCCAGGACTTCCTTCCTCAGACACCGGAGCAAGAGAATGTCCCTTCCTGGGCCAGCAGATAGCAGAGTACACCTGTACTCACCTGGGCCTGGCTGCCTGATCCGTATGCTGCCCCGCCCTCCTGCCACCCCAAAACTATGAGTCACCATCTTGCTCACCTGTATGCAAGCAGCCTTGAGGCACCCTTAACTGGGCATTCACTTGTTTAGAGCAGGTTGATGCTGCTTTGGGGTGTTGAAATCAGGTGAAGATTGTGAGGGAGATATCACAAGTATGCAGTTTCAAGGGCTGTCATGGGAGACAGAAGCAAGAATCACAGTGCTGCGATCATAGTGAGTACGGGTCTAATGAGTAGTTAACTAGGGCCACACACCTATCTAAACCTTTACATCAACTTGTAACTTTTTTTGTTTGTTTTTCGAGGTAGGGTCTCATTTTAGCTCAGGCTGACCTGGAACTCTCTATATAGTCTCATGGTGGCCTCCAACTCACGGTGATCCTCCTACCTCTGCCTCCTGAGTGCTGGGATTAAAGGTGTGCATCACCATGCCCGGCTCAACTTGTTTCTCTTAATATAATTCATTAGCAGAATGCTGTAATTATTTGCCCCACTAATCAATAAGATAACCCAATCGTGGGCTCTTGGGAACATCAGGTTCTTTGAATTGATATTTTTATGAAGGATTGTCCACTCTTTATTTTGCACAGTGAAAAAAGAATAATTTTTAATGACAGAGTCCATTTTCAATTTCCAATAAGGCCATTGAGGAAGACAGTGAAATAAAATCAAGAAACTTTCACGCTGAAGCAGTGAAAGGACCTAACCACAGAAAAGTCATGAAATGACTCACCCCAGGTTGTCTGGCCAGTGCATGACAGTCCCTGGGCTTGAATCAAGGTGGTAAGGCTCCCAAGGTGAAGGTGCTAATCACCCTTCACCGAATATAGTCTGTGGCTTCTCTGTGGCTGAGAGAATGGGGAATCTAAAGCCAGGAGGACCTGGAATCAGTAGCTCATGAGGACAGGAAGGTGCTTCTCCATGAAGGGTTAAGAGCCAGGGTAATTGGGGCGCCCTTGGGCAGATCCTCACAGAGCACCGAGCAGGAGCTGCAAGCGGAGAAGCATTTCGACTGAGGCAGAGAGGCACTGATCATGGCCCAGGCGCTAGTAACAGTCTGCTGAGGCTGATGGCTTTGCCAGGGCCACCCCGAGAGTGGGTGTCGCCTCCTCCCTGGGTGGGCCTGAACCATCAAATCTGGGTCCTAATAAATGAGGATCACTAAGAAGATGCAATGGCATCACATATGCAGTCAACACCCCAAAACAGAAAAATATGTTTTCTTGTTAAGAATGTCTGGAAGCGATATTGCTCCCACAACTCAAGCTGATGATCCAAGGAGAGATTCCATTGCATTAGACCTTCCATCTTTTCCCAAGATCACACAGAGTCCAGCATGCTCCCCCCGCGGTTTCTTCTCAGTCTAGCTCTCTAGCCCAGCAAGCACACCTGCTCGCCTACACAAGTTTGCAGCAGTGATAAGAGGCTGTATGCTACAAGACCAATGCCAGGCTCTGGTGGGGCGACACCAGCGCATGAGGAAGGCTGATGAAGCTATGCAACGGAAGGTACCTTAATTCACTGTCACATTAAGGCTTTTGTGAATTAACATATTGTACTGCAGGCTGAGCATCCACAATCCAAAAATCCTAAATCCTAATCTCAAACTTGAGGGTCAGTGTTCAAAATGTTCCCAATTTCAGAACATGTGGGATTTTAAAATTAGAGAAGCTCGAGCTGAGGAGATGGCTCAGCAGATAAAGCCCTTGTTGTGTAAGCATGAGTACCTGAGTTCAGATCCCCAGGCCCATGTAAATGCCAGAAGCTGTGGCAGATGTCTGTAATCCCAGGGTGCCAACAGTAATGAAGTAGGCAGAGATGAGAGAACCTCCCAGAAGCTTGCAGGCCAGCTAGCCCAGCGAATGCAGCAGTGAACAACAACCAGAGACCCTGCCTCAAACAAAGTGGAAGGTGAGGGCTGACCCTGAAGTTGTCCCCTGACCTCCACATGTGTGCTGTGGCACACACATATGAACATGCACACACACACACACACCACAAAAGTTAGAGGTGCTCAACCGGTAAAAGCTATGCAAATATTTTAAATTGGAAGCATTCTGGTACCAAGCATTTCATGTAAAGGATACTCAGCCTGTACCAACAGAAGTGAGCTTGTGTACCCAAGAACCTAGAGATAAAGACCCCAAGGGCTCATCCTTTAAAGAACTAAAGGGGGCTGGAGAGATGGCTTAGCAGTTAAGGTGCTTGCCTGTGAAGCCTAAGGACCCGTGTTCAACTCCCCAGATCCCATGTAAGCCAGACACACAAGGTGGCACATGCATCTGAAGTTTGAGTGCAGTGACTAGAGGCCCTGGCATGTCAATTCTCTCTCTCTCTTTCTCATTTTAAAAAAAAAAAAGAAAACTGAAGGGAATTCTGATCCAGTTCCCGACTGCTGATCTCTATGCCCTGCAGTGGGAAGATAAGGCTGGTGAGGTAAGGTTAGGGCTGACGTGCTTCTGCAAAGAGCCAGGACAATGAACCCTGGCTCATAGGGTTGTGGTGAAGGACCAGCAAAGCTCAGGGCATGAAATGTGGTACCGGGAGCCACAGGTGGTCTCGCTGCTGCCCTTGCCACGGCGCTCATAGCGGCTGATGTGTTCCTGCCTTTGCACTGTGCTAGAGAGTGCGGCCCGTGAGGTTCTCCGGCTTCAGGGTGCACAAACTCGAAGTTCTTAACACTACGACATTCTTCCCCATAGGGGACTGGTGCCACATTGTTCACTGCTTAATTTTCAAGGGGAGGGTTCATTTCTGATGTGTGAGTGAAAACACTGGAGGAGGGAAAAGCCTGCCATCCGCTGTCCCCACTACTCCATCAAATAAAGGCCACATCACCACTACAACAGCAGGAGAAACCGGACCTCGGAGATGAGGGCGTCTTACAACTGAGAAGTCTCAGTTTCATGAAAGAGCCATCTTCTGAATTCCTGTGCTTCTCTCTCTCCGCCTCAGGCAGGAGGTTGCAGACCACTGTCTTCCTGCGCCACTCTTCATGTTCTATACAGGGCAAGACTGAGTTGGGCTCAGTAAAAACGGAGGGTCACTTGGGCTGGAGAGATGGCTTAGCGGTTAAGCGCTTGCCTGCGAAGCCTAAGGACTCCGGCTCGAGGCTCGGTTCCCCAGGTCCTGTCTGGAGTTCGTTTGCAGAGGCTGGAAGCCCTGGCGCGCCCATTCTCTCTCTCTCCCTCTATCTGTCTTTCTCTCTGTGTCTGTTGCTCTCAAATAAATAAATAATGAACAAAAAATATTTTAAAAAAAAAAAGTGAGGGTCACCGATGAGCTTCAAGTTGCCATCATGCACATCATACTGCCACCATAGGCATCATGCGCACACACTGAGCGTCGCTGGCCCTCGGATGAGAATGAGCATCACAGTGAAGCACCGGTGGACCTGCGGCCTGGGGACCTGGGCGTGCCCTGGACAGTGGACCTGGAGCACATCCTGCAGCTCTCAGGCCTCAGTGTCCTTGACTGACACGAAGATTCTTTTCCACTTCTAGAATCCTGCAGGCCTGCCAGGGATTACATACACCTTGCATTTCTAGAGCATCATGATTTAATTCTCTTCAAGTTCTTTCCAAGTCCTTTGATGGACACAGGCTGCCTTGATCCTATCTGAAAGTGGAAGCCAGCAAAGCCGCACTCCAGACCCCCTGCCGTCTCGGACTCCATACTTAAGAATGGCCGTGGCCGTGGCGCCCGGGCTGCAATCTGATGTACACATTTGGCAAAGCAGAGCGCAATGTAGCTACACATCCGTGATCAAAACCCCTTGGACTTATCAGGGCGTCTGACAGGTACTTGTTGGCTGCCTTCCCAGGCTGGGGAGGGATCCCAAAGCTAGCCAATGCAATGGCCTCCTTTTGCTTTTGATGTTGATGCTCCCACCTTGGAGACAAGGATCGGCCCTGCTGGGGGGACTGTCAACGTGAGGCCCAGCCAGACAGCAGCCTGTGGGAACTGCAGCTTGCAGTCTGAGGAAAGCAACAGCTCCCTGGCCTGCCTCCGCTTCCCCATCAGCCCCTGGAAGATTCCCAGGCAACTTTGGGGCCTCTGACGATCGGCACCTCTTGCCTTCCTGTAAAGGAGTAAAGGACTGTCAGCATGTTTCAGAACCTTTGAAGAGCTCACCCTCTCCCCCGGGGGAGTCTGGTGAGTTGGTGGGATATTGTTTGGAGAAAAACTGAAACTCAAGTGTCATGAGGTGACTTGCTCCGGGTCGCACCAGGCCAGCCCAGTGTTGTGGGCACACAACAAGCTACCCTGGCCTTGGCATTACTCTAATTACCGCCTGTGTTGTCAGCCTCCCGTCGCTGATTGCTCACTGTGACACCACAAACTCCCGGAGGGCCAGGGACTCTGCTTTCCTTTCTTCTTCAGAAGGACCTGGCCACACTGTCCCCACCCATCAGTGCCGCTTGCGCTGTGCGCAGGGAGCCCGAGTCCCGGCTGAGGAGGTTCTGCCTAGTAACTCCGCGCTTTGAGGCTAGGAGAGGCTACACCGAAGCCGCAGGCCACATCCAGCCCCATGCCTGTTCCTCTGTGCCCACAGCCGAGAAGATCTTGACAGTTTTATATGCTTGGAAAAAATTCAAAAAAAGGTGTTTTGTTTTTTTTTTTTTTGGTATGTGAAATTTAAATTCTCATGTCTATGAAATTTTGTTGATACACAGTCATGTTCATTTACATATTGTCAAGGCTACTCTTCAGCAAGAGCAAACCTGAGTAATTTCATAGACTGTGTGATCCCCGTAGCTACTTTTAGGGATTGAATTGTGTCTCTCTCCCCTCTCATCTCTACCCCTCAATTCCCATACGGAAGTCTTTTTAACATCTAGTTTTCAGAATGTGACTATTTGCAAAGCTCTCTTCTGATGACATTTGTTCACATGTGGTCTTACTGGAATAAGATTGGCTCCTAATCCAGTATAACTGGTGTCTTTTATTAAAAAAAAAAAAAAGAATTTGACAGACACACAGAGAACAGAGAATACCATGTAAAGGGAAGATGGCCTGGGGGATGCAGCTACGAAGCAAGGAGCCCCCCAAATTCCTGAGAAGCCACCAGAAGTGAAGTGAAGGGCTGGAGACAGATTCTCCCTCACAGCCCTGGGCACACCTGCCAGCACCATGACCCTGCAGTTTCAGCCTCCAGAACCGCGAGACCACACATCCCTATTGCTTAAGCCTCCCAGTCTATGGGGTTTTCTTGTAGTAGCTCCAGCTGTAATTAAGTATCAAATCCACATAGTTACTATCTGGCCCTTTACAGAATAAGCTTTCTGGTCCCCATTAAGCTAAGCAGAAATCTGGAAATGAGGTCCTCACTTGGCATCTAACCGAGGTGTGTCAGGGTTCATGTACTGGCTTCTGGGTTCCTTGCTGGAGGGTTTGTAAAGACTCTTGCCTATCAAAACTTATCCCTCCTGTGTTCCTCCTCAGGTTCCAGGTTCCAGGTAAAGAGTAGTGATACATTGTGATCAGCGGGGACGCCTGGGTAAATGCCCATCTGTGGACTCCAAGTGGAGTCAGTGGGTGCAAGACCCAGTCCAGAGCCCACCAGGCCTTGCACAATCTTTGGTCAATGAATGTCGAGGCGGTAGGCCACTGTTGACATCCTCTATGGAAGGTGAACCTGCTGCTATTTAATGAAGCCCTTAGATCGCGTCGAGTTGCTCAGGCAGGCTTTCAGTCTCAAGTGATTCTCCTGCCTCGGCCTCCCAGGTAGCTGAGCCTATTGATGCATGCACCATCACACCTTGCACAAGCATTTTTTTTTTTTTTAGTATGTCAAGCTCTGTGTTAATCACTGGGTGCAGCTGGAAGAAGGTTCTGTTCTTCAGTGAGAAGAGTTATGATCTGGTGGATACAGAAGGATCTAGCTTTTGGAAACCAAAAGGCAAAAACTAGTCTTCAGGGAAAAGAAGTTATGAGCCTTCATCAGACCATGGCTTCTGGGATAGCTAACCCCGAGCCTCACTTGCCTTGGGATCCACCTCCTCTTCCCTGAGGAGGAGCTGCAGTGTAACATGGTGGAGTTTATGTTCTGCTGCTGTAATCAACAACCCCCAATACTCATGGCCTTAGTGCAAATCCCCCATGGATCCAAGAGACAGACAGCAGTCCTCCCCCTGGTGCCCTAGGAATGCAGGCAAAGCGAGTCATGTCTATCACGTAATCGCACTCTCGGGAGCACGCGGCCCTACATCAGAACAGCAAAGCAAGAGCCCCTGGAGGGTGAGGAGATGGTACGAGCACTTGCTGTGTAAGCGTGGCACTGGAGTTGAGATCCCAGAACCCACATGAAGCTGGACTCAAGTGGCACCCACGTCTGTAATCACAATGTTTCTAGGCAATGTGAGGCAGAGTCAAGAGCATCCCAAAGCTCACAGGTATTTGCAGGGGCAGACAGAACAGACCCCATATCAAACAAGGTGGGAACCCAGGAGACACCCACAGTTGTCCTCTGACTTCCATGTGCACACGCCCTTAGACACACACACACACACACACACACACACACACACATGAGCCCCACTGGAGCTGAACCCCTATAAGTCATCCGCCTACACTTGCAAGTTATACCCTGTACTTCTGCCCACGTTTCATTGGCCAAAGCAAATCCATTAGCCACACCCAACATTGAGGGTCAGGTCAGGGAAACCTGTGTTGGAAGTAAGGGAGAACCAGGCATATATGTGGACCGAGGGAGGTACCTGCTGCCCTGGCATCCCCATGCCCCTCAAACCAGAGCAGAGAAAGAGCCGGGCCCGACCCGACTACTTTCACGTGAACCAGCTTTCTATGATTGCAGCTGCCCCTAGCAGGAGTTTGTTTCCAGAAGGGGAGGAGACTGGCAATGGAAAGATTAACCGCTCCCTGGGTTCCACGTGGGGATCAGTATTTTCAATAGTACTTTGTGAGTTCAGCCTCGGAGTAAATGGTTAATTCATCTTATATCAACAGCACTGTGATTCATAATGTAAACTTGAAGAATTTTTGATGTTTCGGGCCTGCATTCCTTTTAATTTGGCTCTGCATTCTTTTAAAGCCGCAGTTCGCTCACTTAATAGAATGCACCATGCAAATGCACAAGTTTTTGCCTGGAGGCAATTTAGCCTGGCTGATTCAATGGATGTCTTCTTTCAAGTGTATATTCTTTCTTAAATTATTTACTGGGTAAACACACTTTGCATTTTCAAAAGGGAGATTAAGACTACTCGCTGTAGACCTAGTTGAACATCAAGGCCCCTTGCCCAGAGTGAGGAGCAGGTTACATTGGACTGTCCCCAAAGTTCCTTCTCCAGCTTGCTAGCTGCAGCCCCCGGCCTGGATGGCTTTTCAGATTCTCTGAACCCTGCGTTCCTTTCTGCTTTGCCCAAAGCATTACAGACCAGGGTCGGCAGCAAGGGGCTATGGCTGTTCTAGAAGCTTCCTCACAGCTGGGGCCTGCTGCTGCCAGCCTTTGTTTCCCACTCCCAGTCAGACTCAGTCCTGCCTACTCAGATGCCCTCATGACTCCTTTTCTGGGTCCAAAAAAGTCACATTTATCTGACTGCTTTGAGGTCCAAAGTAGAGCTGACAACCTAGCCAGTCTTTTCCAGCTCCTCTGTCCCTTAACTTTCCTCGTCCCCAATGCCCAGCAGCCCTTCATATGGGAAGCAGTGTTCACACGGGGCCCCAGTGGCTGGTCCTTTCAGCTGTAGGTAGAAGGCCCAGGACTCCCCGGAGAAGGCGCCCTGTTGTATAATAGCTCCATCTTTGGGGATCTGGTTTCAACTTTTACCTTCAGCCTCAGCACACTCCGTGACATTTTCTTGCCAGTTGAATTTGCCCAGATTTCATCTCCATTTCCCTTAAATGGAAAGATTACAGTTGAGGGCGGGAAGGAAGAATTTGTTCTCTGTTATGTTCTACTGAGCCATGTCCAGAGCTTTAGAGGGAAATTTTGCGTGGTCCCTACAGGTAGGTGCACGGCAGTGGCGGAGGGAAGCCCATCAGCATGGCGCACACGGAACAGGATGGTAAAAGCCCTGTTAGAAAGAGCTAAAGATCTGGGGATTCCTGTGTCTGTATGTTTCTAACCATACCCTGGATTAAGCAAGTAACACCCATAATTAATCTTTCATGCGTGACCATCATGGACGCCTTAGGGCCCTCAACCCACAGATAAAATGGTTGTCACCCAGGCTGTACAAGTGGCGCACAACTGCAGATTAGCGAAGGCAGGATTTAAAGAGTTTTCATGCTTTTAATCTGTTTCACTGCTGAGTTTCAATTTTGCTGATTTCCTTTGCAAATCTGATGTGAGTGACTGCAATAGAGAGTTGGATGGGACTTTGGGACATGAGAGGTGTGGGGACTGAAGATGCCTGTCCCTTCCAGAGAAAAGGGGGAAAAAATCAAATTCACGTTTAAATAGAGCCACCAAGTAGCACCGATCCATGTTCCTAGTTAGCCTCACTTTACTAAGCCGTGAGTCCTGTTTTTATTGACTTATTGGGGGGGGGGAGTACAGAGACTCTTCCTGCCTCCCGGGTAAATATGCCCTGTTAAGTTTGAATTGGCTGTCATCAGAGGAGAATTAATATCGGGCACAGACTTTCTAGTGGAAAGGGAAGAAACAAACGAGATAGATCGTCACCAGGCCTCGCGTGATAAATGAGCACCGACCGCACCATTCATCTCCTGCGGGGACCGTGGACGCGGCCGCTAGAGCGGCTTTACGGAAGACGTGTCCGCAAATGTGATCAGTTTGTAACCTGTCAGGAGGAGAGCGAGCTGGTCCTGTTAGGGGTCACATGGGAGTGGGCCACTCTGATGTGACAGTTTCTATCCATCCAGGAGGATGGAAGGGTGAGTGGGAGGATTCCACCAAAACACAACCTGATGACATCTTTCTTCCAAGAAACAGTCAGAGGCTTAGAAAAGGCTACAGAAGCTTTCTTTGTAAAGCTACAAAGCAGGAGTAGGAAGGTCCCTGTTCACGCAGAGGCCTGGCTCAGTCCCACCCAAAGGAAGACCCTGTCCAGGGCGCCATGCCCTCAGCAGGACCGCTGAGTCTGCAGGACAGTGGAATGGGCTTGCTGTGGGCTCCAAGCTGGGTGGGTAGCCGGCTAGACGGCCTGCTGCTCTGGGTTTCTATTTCTGTGAGCTCTGAGAGCAGCGAGCGTGGGCGAGGCTGTTTGACCTGGGCTCCCTTTGAAAGGCTCAACAAAGCATTCTGATGCGCGACCTCTTTTCTCCCAGTGAGGTAACAAATTATGAAACGGCTTCAACGGAAGCTAGTGCTCTGCAGGCATCAGGAGCGCATGTCTCCTCTGCTTCTCCTTCTGAGGTCAGCATCCATCACGGGGGCCCCACTGCAGGGCAGAGAGGCCTTGGGGGTGAGGGGCCCACCCACCACCGCACCCCAGGCACCTGGGTGATTTCTCTCATTTCTGTCCTTTTGCACTAAGCAGCCAATGGAACTGTTTTCTCCTGGCGTGACAAAGCGTGAGCCATGCTGACAGGTGACGGCTTCACAGCCTAAGATGCAAGTTTGACACTTGCTTCTTAATCCTTTCCTTTCCTTGCTAAGTCTCTCTTTTTCTTTTCCCCAGGTATTTTTGTACAGGTAAGTTCCTTACTGACATACGTTTCCTTGGAATCTTTTCCTTTTATAGGAATCACTGGAAAAAAAAATGATGCTTGCCTAACATTATAAATTAAAAAAAAAAAAAGTGAAGCTCACATGGGCCCTTTATCACTTAAAGAGCCTGTGAAGCCAGGGATTCCCTTGGCTTTGCAGTAAGTGCTCTGACTAGTATGTGACAAACACTAGAGTGTTCCTAGAACCAAAACTGCAAGTGCAAGCAGACACACACACACACACACACACACACACACACACAGGCCGTGGTTTCATTAACCAACTGGAACACTGTTTGTATGAACGCCATCCATTTGTCTCTATGTTTCTCTTCTCTCTCCCCCAGAATCATCCAGAATCGCATCCTGCTCGTCATCCTGGGGATCATCGTGGTCATCACCATCCTGACAGCCATCACCGTTTTTGTCAGAAGACACTGATGTATCTGTTCTCCCCTGATAAACAGCACCCGTGGCTTGTTCCGAGTAATTAAGACAAAATGGTCACATGAATCATTCTTTTGCGCTGACAGGCCCTGGGTGACCCTCTCTCTCCCTCTCCACTGTTCAGCTGGAGTGCAAAAGAGTGTAAAACTATTTTCTATTCCTGCTGCATGTGGGTTGGTTTCCTTTTCTAGATTGGTCTTTGCCCAGATTTTTTTTTTTTTTTTTTTGGTATAGGTAAAAGTGAATGTTTATTTGACTTTTGGTAATTTCATCTACTGCCCAAAATAGCCTTGGTGACGTTCTTCCTTGCCCTGTGGACAGGTCTAGCTAGGACCATGGTTTGGAAGCAGGCAGTCATGGGGGCTTCTGTCTGTCACACACCTCTCGTCACCAAAAACTCCTTCTGTGAAGTCCACATAAAAATGCAAGGAAAATCAGTGTCCAGAGCCAGTGACCAGCTGCAGATGGCCAGCCCTGCCCCGTCCTGGGCATAATGAATGTAGTCATCCTGCCTGAGTGCTTTTATTGCAAAGGAGGGTATTTAATGTCACTTGTACAGGAAATTGACTTAGCACTTTCCCTGTTTTTCTATTGCATAATTTTTTAACCCAAGAATATTTTTGCTGCAGCTGCCCAGTATCTACGTTTTACAGCTTGGGTTACTGGCTACAAGAAATATTTCCTTGCCTCCCCCAAATGCCACACTCCTCAGAATTTTCTGGCAACGTGAGCACTGGCACAGTATTTGATTGTGGCCTAGTCTTCACTAACCTGCGAAAGCATTTCTGTATCCTTTTGGATTTAATGTTTGTTCTGCCAACAGCTGCCATCTCATACATGCAGAAGGTCTGACCAGGCTCTCTCCACACCCATCCAGTATGTAAAGAGGCCATGAACATTTCAGTACATGCAAGAACATGCATCCATCCGTGTGAAATTTCCGACGTGATAACAAAAGTGAGACAGTCTTATATAGAATGATTCACTAGAAATAAACTTTATGGAAAGTGTTCACTACGCTTCTTTGAAAGAATGAGGGATGGTAGAATGTCACAAAAGGATGACTTAGGTTGTTTACTAACAAATGTTCAGCAAAGCCTTCCTGGATTCTCTATGTATTCAAACCTCTAATGTGCTTTGTGATTTTCTTTTCTGTCTGAGGTAACCAGGAATTGTGTTCAAAATGAGTTCATTTGTGATTGTGCTTAAAAGTTGTCCGAGCTGAGGTCATTGTTGCCCTCCCCACTCATAAAACAAAATGTGTTTTTCTTAAGACTTCATAGGCACTTATGGGTCCATACTAGCTTTTGAGTATAATTGGAAGCTTTGAATTCTTGCAAAGCAAAACTGTTCTCTTCATTAAAAAATGCTAACCACCTGTGCTCATGGATCAAGATCACGCCACACTGGATCTCCCCCCCACACACACACACACTCAAAGAGAACCATTGTGGAATAGAGAGGAAATGCAGAATATAAAACCCACTAGAAAAATTGTATTTACCAAAAGAAATAGGCCAGGGCCTGTATGTGTATGTGAGCAGATAACCCACTCATTACCGCGTAAATAAAGGTACAGTCTCTATGGCGCAAGTTTTGTGAGTTCTCAGTACAGGCTGGCAGAAAGTGGAACGAGAAGCTATGCTAATTTTCCTGTTAGCTTAAGGGACCCATCCCAGCAAGAACCTTTGCTTCTGGTCTGAATTTTGGACATACTAATCGTGAAAGATACCATTAAAAAGCAAGGAAACAAGCAACCCTTTTTTCTTCCTGAAACACTAAGGCTGGTGAAGTAGACCAACCCCCTTGGTGGCTTCCGTGGAAATTGTTTATCTATCCAGCAGCCCCTTCCCAGCGTCATCCAGCAAGCAAGGTTGAGCAGATCATTGACATGAGGAGATTGCTCGAGGTTTCCTTAAACCCCCATGCTCACGCACCGAAGCAGATACAGTGGGAAGGGAACAAATTCATAGTTCACCGCCCAATGGCGCTGCTGACAACTTCTACATCTTTATCAACCACCGCTGCGATTCCGTCCCCGTTCAACCTTGCAAGTGTGACCAACGTGAACCCTTGTCTTAATAGCTCCATGACGCCCCTTCAAGGGCAGCCACCTCTTAAACCAGACCAGGGGATATGTTTGGGGGAAATTGGTGCGAAGACCCTAAGCTCTCTCCTAGCTCCCTGGGGGCCATGAGAGCGGCTCACAGGATGCCCAGGGAAGCTAAGTCCCCTCCCTGCTCCCCTGCCCTGCCAGGGAAGGAAATGGGCACACATCGGACGTGGGTGCCAATGAGTAGAAGGTTCTAAGTGCTTCAGTTGCTGAGCATTCCTGAAGTTGGGCGCCTTTGTCAAAAACAGTACGTTGGGAAGAGGGTGGGGGGAGAAGATGAAGATGAAGAGATGGAGGAGGAAGAAGAGCAGGAAGCCCTCTCCATATAAAATTCATGTAGACTAAACAGTCTCCCTGACAGAATAACTAAAACGGACGCTACCCTGCTCCAGAATCAAAAGCAATTTAATTAAAGTCTCTTAAGCCGTAAAGAGTTGTAAACGTTCAGTGTTGAAGGCGAGGGCCTGCGAAGGCAGTGGGCTTGACGTCAGCTGCGGGGCCTGGGCTGGGAGGCCATTTGCTATTCTGTTTCAGGCAGGCTGGATTGTCTTATTTTGGAACCAGCTTGGTGGGGGGTTTGCTTTGCTACTGCTTCTGAGCCCTGAGCTTCAAAGGCTGAAATTAATGGTGAACAAAATTGTGCGGCTCTGGCCGTCCCATGCGGGGCAAGCCCATTGAGGGTTATCATTAAGTAAAGAAATAAAGAGGGGGAAAAAAGCCTGCCTGTTCCAAAAACCTCATCAGATAATGACCTCAGTGATTGGGTTTTCATTACCAAACAGCATCTAGAGATTATCAACCCATAGAAGAAGGGAGGGGGAGAAAGAAAGGAAAAGCCACTCTCTTTCTCTCCCACTCTTTCTCCTTTTTTTTTTTTTTCTTGCACATCTTTTCTTTAAAACTGTCAGATCATTTCAGTATTTCAAATCCGAGGAAAACAGCCTGCCTGCTGCCGTATTTGAAGTTGTAATGGTGTCAAAAAGTCACGACTGACTGACAGCCGTCAGTCCCAGAGGGGCTCATTAAATCATAAAAACTTGACAAGGAAATAATTGCGCATCGCCAGCAACTTGGCGCCTGTTTAGACGTTTTTATTTTCTTTCATTATTAGTCCCCACCATTACGTTCATTAACAAATTGCATTAAACCACTGTTAAGGGCTAATGATTTGTTTATCGCTTTTTTTATTATTATTATTTAAACATTAGCTGTGTCATGTGGTACCTCAGCAGCCCCTTGCCATCATCTGACTGAATATTTTCCCACTCCGAGCCCTGGGTACTGCTGGAATATGAAATAGATTATTCATTACTCTCCTCTTTGCCACTGATTTGGTTTCATGTAGCGTCTTCCACAGAGAAAGATGAAAACTTGTCAAAAACAGGTTATATCTTATTCGAAGGGGCAACAATAGCAGCAGGTACAGGCACACTTTAATATTTAATTAAGGTTGGTGTTAACCCCTTTAAATGACTTTAGCTGTAAGTTATATTTAAATGCAGGAGAGAAAAATAATTGTTCTTAATTTGCAACCTGTTCAGCAGGCATTCTTCGTGGAGTTGGCTGCAAATTTAGAGAATTTTTAAATAATGAAATTTCCCATCGTAAATATTTATAGCAGTTTGCCTACGTAGTTGAGAATTAAGTACAAGTGCTGGTTTCCTCGTCACTTTGAACTGCCAGCCTCCTAGGACACTGCGCTTGAGAATGGAGGTAGCTTTCCTGGGAGAAGAATGTGTGTTTGGAGGCGAAGTCCACAGCCAAGGGCTGTGGGTAGGTTGTGGCCAGCGTGGCTCTCAAAGGCTGTGAGTCCCCAGTCTGCGGGCCGCCTGGCTTGCCCTTCAGCTGAGTGTGTGGTTCAAAGACTGTGGTCTGCAGTGAAAGCAAGCAGGGCCATCTTAAAGGAAGACTTGTTGTGTCCGGACAACTGGCTCAAGGAGGGCCTGATGGGTATCCCAGCCACCTCTGCCTAGTTAACTGGAGCTCATTACAAGCAGCGCTTCCCTGAGAAGCCACAGGAACAGCGCTGGACCTTCAGCACTTTTGCCTGCCTCTGACTTGCCATTGGTGAACCGATCAGCTTCTCCAGCTCCGGCTGTCAGAGGGGACAAGCCCCATCATGGGCCAAAATGCAGAAGCCAGTGGCACTCTTCACACCATATCCCCTTGCTGTTTCACTCACTGGCTGGCTTGGTTAGTTTCCAGGACCAAGGGACAGGGAGCCCCTTTTTTTCCATCCCATCCCTTAGTCCCACCTTCTATCCTGAGAGGGACCACACCCCTTAGATCATGTGCATGGGAAAGAAACTGTCCTTGTCCTTGCTCAGTGTCATCCACCCAAGGACAAAATGGCCTTCAGAAGCCATGGGCTAGGCCAACAGGCATGAGCCAAATAAAGCCGGGCTCCATTCTCATTGATCTGTAAGGCTACATGCAGAAACAGTGGACGCACCGGGATCTGGAGGGCTTCAAGGCTCCAGTTCAGTCCAGTCTGTATTAGCCACATACAGCTCCCTCAGGATGACCTCTGTACCTCAGCAGGAGACTTGCCAGAGCCTTTCTTCCAGAAGGCTGTGTGGTGAGCCATCCCTGGGGGCACTGCTACTCAATGACTAGAAGCCAAACCTCAACTTGACCTTGCCTCAACCCAAGCAATACTACAGAAATGTGCTTTTGCCTGTGGCCCATCAAGTTCTGTCTAATGGCATCTGTCAGGAGCTGTCCACTAATGTGATCCCTCTGGGATCAGATGTGAGCCTTTGTAACATGGGACGGGTGGCTCAGTGAACAGCTCGGGAAACGTTTTGAAACCACAGGAGCTACACCCATGAAGGATGACATTAAAGAATAGCCAGAAGCCCCTAGAACCAGAGAAGATGACTGAAGCCAAGGCCTCTGGAAGTGGTTGGTAGAGCCAGAGTCACACTCCTCCCATTGTGGAGACAGGCGGTCCTCTCCCTTGAGATTCTAGGACCAGCTTTCCAGGGGACAGTGACGAAACCAAGACAGTGGGACAGCCATGTCTGAGAGGTGAGGACCCGCAAGGTTAGGAGCTGGTTATTGGGCTCACGGGGGCGGGGGGGGGCGTCCAGCGAGCAGCACCCCGAGCCCATCATGCAGTTAGTTCTCCAAGAGGAGCCAGAGGAGGATGAACAGGACCAGTGCACAAGTCACCTCGAGCACTTAAGGGAACACCCACCCTCTGCAGAATCGCCTGGTTACTTGGGCTAAATAAACAACTAACAAGGCTATCACAGCAAGGGGAAAATGGCAGGAAGCAGAACTCTGGACTGTGATTCTGTGAACTCGCACCCCTCCTTCCCTTCATCCAAACAAGGCCCTTTGGCGTGAATAATAGCTCCGCACTCCACAGCCAGTATTGATCCGCTGCCTGCGAAGCTCCATGGACAGCAGCCCCTGCTTTTCCCGCGGGCAGGACAGGACCGTGCTGGGCAGCAGGGCCGCCTGCCTCCTCCAGGGCCTCCCCGCAAGCAAGTTCAGGAGGGGACAGCGCTGGGAAGCTAGGAGCTGAGGGAGCCCAGACCCTTCTCTCCAGCTCAGTGACACTTCATTTATTTCTTACTTATTTTGCCAGGAAAAACACCTAAATTGAAGAAAAACAGTTTGTCATGGTGAACGTCACAGAGAATGAGCACATCCTCAGGCTCTCACTTCTCTCCAGAAGTTTCTGCCCAGAGCCCAGGCCACAGAGGCATCCTCAGCTAACCTTGAGAGGGTTCTGCTGACCTGCTCACACTACTTGGTGAACACAACAGAGCTCCCATTGTTCTCCTCTGTCTTCTGCTATCAGAAGGAAGAGGAGCTGAATCCCTTACCTCCTGGGGAGCTGGGGAAGTTCTGCAAATTCAGTGGAGAGACCAGAGACTCAAGGGTAGCCTGCTAGTCCCAACCTTGAAGACTGCCGGCTGAACTGTCCCTTGCCCTGGTTACACCTCTTCTGGATTCAGGAAGTCCACAAGGCCTTGGTTACTTGAGGAATGCACAAGTGTGAGGTCAGCCAAACCCCTGCGCAGGAGCACTCTGAAATCCCACCTCTAAAGGTTCCTGCCTTTGGCTCCTGACCTTGAACGCGGGGGAAATGCATATTTAAGGCCTCCCCAAGCTGCATGAGTCCTACATTGTCTGCATGAGATGTCGTCCCTTTCCTGGGGGCTGATTTTGGGTGTGCGTGAGGGAGCACATGGAGATCTTTAGGAGAAGGGTGGAGAGTGAGCAGAAAGACTGGAGGAGGTAGGACAGGTAGCCCCAGGGATCCACACAGGGTTTCTCCATCTTTTGTTCTGGCCTGTCTCAGCCCAGCTGAGGGCCAGAGAAGCCCCAGGCTGCTAGCTTGGAGACGGGCCCCAATGGATTCTTTATGATCTGAGCAGAGCTTTCCACACTTCAAGTCCAGGGTCTTGTACAGAAGCCTGGCCATCAGAACTGTTGTCGAATTGCATCACCTGTCATTCCCCAAGCCTCCCACCTGTGTGTGTGTGTGTGTGTGTGTGTGTGTGTGTGTGTGTGTGTGTGTGTTTGGTGTGAGTGTGTGAGTGTGTGTTGTGAGTGTATGTATGAGCATGCATGAGGAGGTCAGAAGTGAGCCACAGTGTTGTCCTGCACCTTTTAGCTTATTTTACACTGGGTTTCTCTTGTTCTTTATCATTGGGAATGCTGGACCAGCTGGCCCACAAACTTCAGGATTCTCCCAGCTCTGCCTCCCATTGTCTGAGGCCTGTTGGGACTATAGATGCAGAGGACTTTATAGGAGTCCTGGGGATCCACACTCAAGTGGTCAGGCTTGCACAGTAAATGCTTTTGACCACTGAGCCACCCCCCCCCCCCACGCACCAGTCATCGAGGCTGCATTTCTGAAAAAAGGGAAGCATCAGACTGAGGGGAACCAGGTAACCCCAGCCAGCTCATTATTGTCTCCAACACAACCTCTAAATAATCAGACCTTCCCCTGTTTGAAGGCGGGGAAGCATAATCAGATTCATTCATCTGCTCCATGAATATTTACTAAGCATCCCCTATGTTCCCCGGCCCGCAAGACGTGCAGTGAGGACTGGTAGAAAAGTCAGAGAGTCCCACGGCTCTGGGCGGAGGTCTGAAAGCTTTTCACTCTAGGCACCCCCAACTTGCATTCGGATCTCAGACAGGCACCCTCAGGGTCTCAAAAATCACAATGGTCAGGCCCCACCTGTTCCGCCTTCTGCCAGTGCCCCTGACATCCGTAGCTCATCCCCCTAAGGGACCTGGGAAAGCCCTCTCCTGACACAGTGCTTGCAGGGGTCCCTTCCGCCTTGCAGTCCCCATGGTGCTCTGATGACCTGCACACAGGAGTGCCGTGTGCCCGCACGTTGGTGGGTTCCCTTCAGCCGCATTTCGGTATCCACAGCCCACCCTCAAGAGGGGCACCATTTAGATCAGGGCTGACTTGGAAAGATTTTTTTTTTTTCTTCTTACTAAATGATGAAAGTTTGGCTTGGTGGGCAAATCACAAGCCCAAAATAGCATAAAAAGGAAAAAAGTGGCCACGTGGCTTAAGAGGAGCGCCACGGGATGCTGCTGGGCTTGGGCAGGGTGAATGCAGAGTGAGGAACAGCCTGCAAGAAGGAGACATTTCAAATGTTTCCCTGCCCCTCGCCCTCTCCCGGGGCCACATGTGGAAAGGGGAGCTAGAAGCAGATTTGGATCACTCCCACTCCTCTTCCCCCGGGGCCTGGAGCGATTGTGATGTCAGGGGACCTGACATCAGAACAGGAGCTGCTGAGCATTCTGGCCTCCAGGGTGAGGGGAGAGGAGACCACAGAGCCAGGCGCAGCGGGGATTTTGAAACCATGAAACCTGGGTCCGCCTCCTCCACCAGCCACCCACTGCAGGCTACAAGGTCATGTTGCACCCCCCCCCCCCCACACACACACACTTGCTTTCAGAAGCAGAAGTGGATCTCGGAGAGGGACAGAAACCTGCTAAAGACCTAATAGAACCAGGAGTAGATGCCAGGCCTCCAGCTTCCGGTCGGGTCTGTCCGTTCTGCACAGGAAGGCGTCAGGACCTTGGCCTCTCTGGCCCTCTCCTCCCTCTCCTGCCCACCCAGCAATCCCAGGCCAGGCCGTGCATGATTCGCAGCTCAGATGGACCACAGGACAGGTGGCCTGGCAGGTGTTGGTCCTCACAACATTATTTCTAAAGTCCCCACCCTGCGGGTTCCAAGCCTGTTGGTTATGATGCCTTTTCCCTTAAATATCAAATCTTTGCTTCCAAAGAACTGCTTGTCTCCTTAGCAAAGTGCCTAGAGAAAGCCTTTTTGCTCCTCAGTCCACTGAAAGGTCTTCTCACCCACCATTCTGACGAGCTACTCTCCTCCACCAAATGATTTGTAGGAAATAAGCATAGAGGCCCCAAGGCAACGATGAGCCCAAGGCAGACTTCTGCTTCCCAACTGGACCATTCGCACCTAGGATCAGCCCAGCTGGAGAGGGAACCAGCAGTGGCTCATGTGCTGGTGTGTGCCCTACTCATCCCGTTCGCCAGCCCCGTGCCCAAAGGCGTCTCTCTTCTGCTCACTTCCCTAAGTCTAGCACAGCTCATGGAAACCCGGGCTACCCTCCTTAGATGAGCCATGGAATACGGAGCACAACTCAGATAGTTGAACATATAAAATTTCCCAATTTTGTTTTTTATAAAGGATCCCCTGTCTTCATTTTGCCTTAGGTCTCGCAAATTAAATAACCGGCCCTACCAGGGTGAGTGACTGCCCTGACTGGGCATCCTTCGCTCTGTTGGTAAGCAGATGCTAACCTTGTGCTTGGTCCGCCTTGTTCCTGGGTACGCTAGGGCTTTGTGCCTGGATAAGATCCGGGAAAGAAGCCAGGTGGGTGTGATGGCATGCACCTATAGTCTCTGAAGGATCAAGTGTTCGAGGCCAGCCTGGGCTTCAGAGTAAGACACTCTCAGAAACAGAATAGGAGAGCTGGAGGGATAGTTTAGTGGTTAAGGCATTTGGACCTAGGTTCAATTCCCCAGGACCCACATTAGCCAGATGCACAAAGGGGCACACGCATCTGGAGTTCGTTTGCAATGGCTTGAGGCCCTGGCATGCCCATTCTCTCTCTCTCTCTCTCTCCCTCTTTTTCTGTCAAATAAATAAAAAAACGAAAATTTAAAAAAAAAACAGAATAGGAAAAAGAAAATAAGTAGAGGTGGGGGAGAGGACACCTTGAAAAAATCTAGAAATCAGTGTGTGATGGCAATCCAAACCCTTAGGTTTGGTTTGTTTGCTTGGGATGTAAAACCTTTTAGAAGGTTTTTTTCTTTTTTGAAGGTTTGTTTGTGGGTGTTTTGTGAGGGGGGGGCTCTAAGTCTATAGCCCCAGCTGGCAACAAAAAGAAACTTCTTCCAAGAACTGTCCAGACACCCAGAGAAAACTCAGCCCTCTCATGTAAGTCTCCCCACCACTGATTAGGCAGCTCTTGCCCCAGCTGTCCCCTCAGACCGTGCCTCCTGGAACTGAAGTCCCCTTGCCCACCTGAACACCACCTAGGGATACTCCTGAGGTACCATACACCAGAGTTGCACTCTAGATCCAAGCAAGTTATAACATGGGGCAGTTTCAGTTGGTCCAGGGGCTAACAAAACCTTGCAGTGTACAAAGAAAGAGAAAGCCTTGATTTCTCACCCAGGCTTTGGATTCGCAAGCCACACAGGATTGTTGGGGCTCAATTCCAAAGCTCCAGCACTAAGGAGGGTGAGTTCCAGTCAAGTGGGCTGGAAGGTGTCGCCTCCGGGAGTGCAGAAATCCATGTTCCACTTCCACATTCCAGGACAAAGTGCCTCATTTTAGAATTGCTTTCGATGCCACCATCATGCAGGTTTCAAGGGCAGCTTTCAGCCCGCCGACATTTCAGGATACAACTGTCTGAGGGTTCAGTGGGACCAAAGTAACATCAGATCCTCCTGCAAACAGTGCCACCCCTTTAAGATTTTTGTAGTATTTGAGTGGATGCTCTGCACTATCATCTTGGGGCCAAGAAAAAGAACATGACCCCTATCTGGTTTCCCCCATTCTTCCCCACAGGTGGAATTTCTCTCACGTGTTAAAGTTTGAGACAGGGATTATTTGATTTCCTGTATGGCATTTTAACTGACATCTTCTGGCTCCAACCCAGCTTCCTAAAGATAATTCATTAAGGCCTGAGAGCTGTTCCAGAGTGGGATTAGAACCTGTGTAGTACACAGTCTAATTAATAGCTCTTCTCTGTGTAACAGAGCGATCGCGCTCCTTCCCTGAGGAATTGCAATTTCATGGTTCCTAATGATGCTGCCATGATTACATTATCTGGATCACTTAGGCTGGGGTGTCAGGAGAAGTGCTCGGAGCCTATCTCATGGATGGGGAGAAATCACACTGGAGCCCAGGTTGCGGAGGAAGGGAGACAGACTGTCTGCTCACTTGGCATTAGTTCCGGGTCGTATGGTCTCCGAGCTACACTGTACCGCTTCCCCCAGGACCGTCACATTTTATTTCTAATATCCACTGAGTGGTTGTTTATGAAACTCCATTTACCTGCTGTATGCCACAAAGTAATTTAATTTTGCATTTATTTTCATTAGATTTCTGGGGAACATGCTTCTACCTGTCATTAGTAGGAGTACTACATTTTGATTGTTGTTTCCTAAACTAACTTGTGCTATTGAATGAGTTAAATAAAATGCCCAATTCCAAAGTCTGCTCTTCCCATCTTCTGCACTTGAGTCATTTATCTTACTTCCGTTCCCTTTCTAACGGGAGGGGAGTTATAAATCTTTAGCTCCACATTCTGTCTCTGCGCTGCCCTGGGAATGTAGACACTGTCACTTTTTAAATCCTTAAAATGATGAAACTTGGAAGGTTCATGTTTTTGTTTGTTTGGCAAGATCTGCTCTAGCCTAGACTGACCTGGATGGCCTCACACTCATAGCAATCTTCCCGCCTTGGTCTTCTCAGTGCTGGGGTGACGATGGGCACGTGCCATCACCCTTTGTTTGGTTTGGTTTTGGTTTTGCTTGTTTGTGTTGTGTGTGTGGTTACTAAGTAGGGTCTTGCTCTGGAACTCACTCTGTAGCCCAGGCTGGTCTCAGACTCCTGGTGATCCTCCTACCTTGGCTGACATTTGTTTTGTTTCTATTATGAGGCAAAGTCAAGATGTTGCACAGGCAAGCCTTGAAGTTCTGGGCTCAACTGATCTTCCTGTTGCAGTTTCTCATTCCCGGCTATATTTGCTTATTCTGTTATTGTTGGGTGTTTTGTTTTGTTTGGGGGTAGGGGAGGGTGACAGGGTCTCATGAATCTGAGGCTGACTGTGGCCTCACTATAAAGCACAGGGTGATCGGGAATGTTTCATCACCTTATCCCCTCCTCCCAAGTGCTAGTATGACCGAGGTACATTCACACTTGGTTTATTGCAGAACTGGGGTTGGAACCTGGGCATCTGAACATTCTAGGCATGCACCCCGACCCACTGAGCTCCTCAGTGAACCCTAAGGGTGTTTTGGAACTCATGGTGTTTGTTTCCTGCTAACTGCCCAGAAAGATAACTCCCTAAGCCTGGTGAAGCTGACTTTGAGTTCTGCCTCCCACACTGAGGAGCTCAAGCGGTCTGCTCATCTCCTCAGTGAGCCCCAGAGATAAGTTCACCCAAGCCAAAGACAGGTGTGATGACTTCGTGAGGGGCCCAGTGCATGTGCCAAAGCACCTCGTCACTGTGTCCTGAGTGAGAATGACATTGACACCAGAGGTTGTTGGTATGCAAAACTGTACTTACGATCTTGGTCTTAAGATACGTTAAGAACGCCTTACGAAGCTGGACATGGCCAAAGGCCTGTGATCTCCGCATTCAGGAGGCCGAGGCAAGAAGTCTTGAGTTCACAGCCATCCTGGGTTACACAGAGAGACCCTATCTTTAAAAAGGTGTGGCGGGACGATGGCTCAGCAGTTAAACTGACTGCCCAGGTTCGATTCCTAGTGCCCATGTAAAAAAGCCAGATGCACAAAGTGGCACATGCATCTGGAGTTCCTTTGTAGTGGAAAGAGGCCCAGGTGTGCCCATTTTGTCTCTATCTGTGTCTGTCTGTCTCAATCTGTCTCTCTTACCTCTCTCTCTGTCTCTTTCTCTCTCCCCTTGCAAATAAATAATGTTTTAAAGAAAAAAAAAAAAGGTGGAGGAGGACTTACTAAGGGGAAACATTGAGCCAGGCATGGTGGCCCAAGCACTCAGGGGGCAAAGCAAGAGGATTACACATTGAAGCCAGACTGAGCATCACAGCAAAGAAAACCAAAGGCTGGGGATGGAGCCCAGTGATAGACCATCTGCCAAGACCCTGGTTTGATCCCCAAAACCACAGGTGACTCATTAAATGTTCATTCTAAGAATGCTTTAAAACTATTTTTAATACTAAATGGCAGGCATGATACCAGGAACCAGAAAGGCAACACAAGCCACAAAACAGATTCTCCACTTTCCTTAGAGCTTAGAGCTAAAGAAGGGACCCAGCAGTTACCTGACAATTACCTGTCTGGGAGGCCAGCCCCAGAGGCCTTTGAAAGCACTGGTCTCCTCTGGTTGGGTTGGCTTAAGCCTACCTCCATGCCTTGCTGCCAAGGGTAGATGACCTCCTAAAAGAGATCTGAGGACACAATTGAAAGATATTTTCTTTAATCTGTTGATTGAGGGGCTAGAGGGATGGCTCAGCAGTTCAAGGCACTTACAAAGCCTGCTATCCTGGGTTCAGTTCCCCAGCCACTCAATAGAAAGCCAGATGAGCATTTGTTTGTAGTAGCAAGAGACCCTGGTGCACCCGTCCACCCACAGACATGCAAATAAATAAAATTTCTTTTTTAGAAATCTGTTGATTGATAAAGTGGGAACTATGAGAACTAATCAATGGTGTGATAAGAATGATCTTAAGTAAACTCACAGCATCCAAGGAAGTTTGCAAAATGAGACATAGAAGGTATGACATCATTCAGTATACACTTAATGCTTATCTCCATATAGTCACGCCCCCTCCCATAACTGAATCATCCCTAAATAAGCCACTACCATGGTGGATGGCTGAGAAGGACATAGTCTGCAGAACAGAGATCTAGGGGAGGAGAGTCCACCTGTGAGTAAAACTGGTTCCTGGGGTTCCTAAGTCACAGCCAACTAGAAGGGAGGCACAGCAGAACCGTAATTTACCCATGCTCCTTCCAGGAGCACAGGGGGAGCCCTAGTGCACCCCACCAGCCGTATCCCACACTTTATCCACACTGCCGTCTTTCTATCTGGCCCACCACCTTTGGCATCCTTGCGTATACTTATGCATACTAGGTGGGTTTAACACACAGTAGCCAGGGTGATGACTTGAAGATGAAAATGAGATCTTAGAACCTTCTGGGGGCAAATCTTTTGACTTGGTCTAACCTTCCAAATTAGAATTCTTTTCATGGTCTGCCATGCCATGGCCTGACCCTGGCCCCATCTCAGGCCCCATCTCAAAACCTCTGCCTGGAAGGGTTGCACCCCACTGCACACTCTCGCTCCAGCTAACCCTTTGCCTGTCAAGGTGGAGTGACACCATCCTGAAAGCCTGCCCCCAATCCCAGGGAGGCCCACTTGACTTCTTCACACAACACATACTTAAGGATTATTTCTGTGTTTATTTTTTAATGTCCACCTTCCCTACTAGTCTGCATGTTATAAGCAGGCTAGAGGGAGGCCTGTTTTATTTCTCCTTTTTTTGTGCCAGAATTCAGCATAGTACATGGGGGATGGATGGATAGATAGATGGGCAGATGGATGACAAGTGTTTGGGTAGGAAAAAAAAACTCATGTCATTGTACACTTCCTTATCAGCCAAAATTTCACCACCAGGAGGCTCTCCATGGAATTGTTACCCTTTGCTTCCATCCAAAGCACTGGGCAGTGGACTGTGTGGGAAAGGCCACATGGGCTCAACCCTCCTCCTAGACAAGAGGCCCAGGGAATGACACTGGTTCACCATGCACACCTACACTACAGCTCTGGTTCTGGGGGCTTTGCAAGTGTTAGGAGCAGACAGTGACCAGAGAGAACAGGATCCTCTGCATGAGTCTTTTTTTTTAAATCTATTTTTTATATTTTATTTATTTACTTATGGCGGGGGACGAGAATGGGCATGTTGGGGTCTCTAGCCACTGCAAATGAACTCCAGACACGTATGCTACTGTGTGCATCTGCCTTACATAGTTACTGGGGAATCAAACCTGGGTCCTTAGGCTTCACAGGTAAGTGCCTTAACCACTAAGCCATCTTTCCAGCCCAGGAATCAATCTCTCTCCCTCTCTCTCTCTCTCTCTCTCTCTCTCTTTCTCTTTCATCAGCTAATCTGGTCACCAACATCCTACCCTATTACATATAAGAGCAAGCAGAACTTCACGGGGCTCGCCTCGTTGGGATGCGCAGCACAATGGATTTGTACCCACGGAGCTTCCAGCACCAATATTTCAAAACCTCCAGTACACTAAACGTGAAACTTTTGTTCAAATTTCAAGGATTTTGATAGCCCAAGTGAATAGACACTGCCTATTGATTTTTCCCTTACAATGACTCTTGGATAACCTATTTTCTCATTTATTTTTAAAGACAGCTCATGAGATTTCATAGCAATTCTGCCCAACCTCCTAATATCAAAATCCCTCCTTGACCCTGAAAATTGTAATTCTGCTCTAGATCACAGCTGCTGAATATTACCTTTTACTAAGCTGGTTAAATAAAATATGTCCAACTCACTAGATCCCACAAGCCGTGGCCCGCAAATCTAATGATCCAGGGCCGAGGCTTCGGCAGGCGGCAGCTCCATCGGCCTGGCGCTCTCACAGGCCTGCGCCAAAGAGCGAGAATCGAGTCTATTGGTGAGGCTTTGGAATTTGAGGAGGAGGAGGAGGAGGGGAAAAGGATAGCTCTGCTGGTCTCCAGTGATTCTCTTGTAAAAGTTTTACAAGGGAGACTTAGGTCATTTGATGTGTTCTAGACAATCAAATGTCCACCGAGTCTGCAGCCCAGTGGCAGAGGTTTTCTTCCTAGTGGAGGAGGAGGTGTTTTTTGATGTAGGGCAAGTTCAAAACCCCCAAAGCTGGGCTAGAGAGATGACTCAGTGGTTAAGGTGCTTGCCCACAAAGCCTAACAACCTGGGTTCAGTTCCCCCAGTACCCACAAAAAGCTAGATGTATAGTGACACATGCATCTGGAGTTCATTTGCAGTGGCTGGAGGCCCTGGTGTGCCCATTCTCTCCATCTCTCTCTCTGCTCTCTATTTCTCTCTGCTTGCAAATAAATAAATAAAAATATTTTTTAAAAAACCCAGGCTGGAGAGATGGCTTAGTGGTTAAGCACTTGCCTGTGAAGCCTAAGGACCCCAGTTTTAGGTCCAATTCCCCAGGACCCACATTAGACAGATGCACAAGGGGGTGCACGTGTCTGGAGTTCGTTTGCAGTGGCTGGAGGCCCTGGCGTGCCCATTCTCTCTCTCTCTGCCTCTCTTTCTTTCTCTGTCACTCTCTAACAAATAAATAAAAATAAACAACAACAAAAAAAACCCCGAAGCCTTACATGCTGGTATGGGGGATGGCACACAAGAAGTTGGGGGTCAGTACAATACACAAACCTGTAAAAGACCTCCACTGGGAAGGCCAATCCTCCCAGCTGGTTGGGGTCCTTGGTTTGTGTGGCTGGGCTGAAGAGAGCCAGGAGTGGAGCTTAGCCTTGACGGCCTCTGTCTCTGCCTGAATCACACCAGCCCTGCGCATCCTTGCTCTCACATTCATTCCATCCACCGTCACTTAAGACTTCCTGCCAGTCAAGCTGCCAGAGGCTCCACCAAGCCACACTCAGCAGCTCTGTTTCTTGGAAGAGTCGAGGACCCCACTGACCCATGTTGGTTCCAGGGCAGTTTTGAGTATTCCAAAGTCAGTACTTAGATCCAAAGTCATGACCTCTGGTTTTAAACTGTCTTCATCCTTTACCTGCAAGTTCTTCCCCCATCCAATACTGTTTTGTTTCCCCAGGATCCTCCTGCCTGAAAGAAGCTCAGAGGCATCAGTACAAGTTAAATGGGAATGTAGTGACCCTTGCAGTAGCTGTAAGAGCCATTCACAGTGCAAGAGACCAGAGGCTTTCTTCATGAACCTGCAAACTTTGTGGTTCTGTTGTCCCGTCTAACCCTGCAAGTGACATGGCCAGACTCAAGGCCTCCCGTCTCAGTGCAGACGGTGTGGCCTTGACAGACAATGGGTCCCATGGAGCAGATGCCAAAATGCGCAACATCAGCACCAGGTAAGGCTGAGTGAGGGAAGTGTTCGTGAAGAGCAGAGTGCGTGGCAGAGCTCTTCCCTCCTCACAACCAGCTATGAGCCATGAGTTAACATGCAGGCTGGAGAGATGGCTTAGTGGTTAAGGCATTTGCCTGTGAAACCTAAGAACCCAGGTTTGACTCCCCAGTGCCCAGGTAAGACAGATGCACATGGTGGCACATGCATCTGGAGTTCCTCTGCAGTGGTTAGAGGCCCTGGCACATCCATATTCTCTCTCTCTCTCTCAAACAAATAAATAATTTAAAAAATATATTTTGGGGCTGGAGAGATGGATTAGCAGTTAAGGTGCTTGCCTGCAAAGCCTGAGGACCCAGGTTCGATTCTCCAGGTCCTACGTAAGCCAGATGCACGTGATGGCGCATGTGTCTGGAGTTCTTTTGCAGTAGCTGGAGGCCCCGGCACACCCATTCTCACTCTCTCTCTCTCTTTCTCTCCCTCTCCCTTTCTCTGTCATAAATAAATAAAGTAAATCTTTAAAAATTTAAAAATATATTTGAAAGAAAGAGTTAACGTGTCACTGTCCTTTAAACACACTTTATACCAGGGGTGGGACAAGCAACTGGCAGAAGGCTACCTCCTTCTCCCCGAGCTCCTGGCAGCCATCGGTCATTAATCCTGGCTCTCTTACCTCCCCAGCACCCCCTTCCACCCCACATGTCTTTAGGAAATGTTGACTTTGGGATGCTGTCTACACGCATACACGCGTACACGTGCACAAGCGCATGCACACACGCACACACACACACACACACGCACATCTGCTAGCTGCCCCGCCTACTCCCAGAGGCTCCTCCCACTCTCTTTCCCAGGAGCTGCTTCTGCTCCTTCAAAGGTCACCCAAGCCCCAGATCCCCAGCCACCACCTTCCTCTGGCTCAGTGGAGCACAAGACGCCAAAGTGTAGAGACTTTAAGCTCATGGCTCCAGTTCTGGGCCTGAACCAGCAGCTTGACGTTGGTCACAGCGTTTATGCTCTGCCTGCCTCTTCCCGTATCTATAGAAGCAAATCTGTCTGCAGTTAGCCCATTCTCAGAACCACTAAACCATGTGAGTCCCAGAGGCCAGGAATCCTGCCTGTGGCTGCTGTGGGCACCAATGTTCTGTAGCAGGGGACTTGTGGAAACCTGTGTCATAGGTCTTCATGGGTCATCTTGAAGAAAATGCAGTGGTTCAAAGCCTAGCATTGTGCCAAAGTGCCAACTCCATCCTGTACCCTCTAAGGGGCTTTGAGGCCATTGGCAGTGCAGGCCTGTGAGCCCGTGGAAAGTGAGAGACATGGTTCACGCTCAGGCCAAAGCCCCAGCTCACACATTCACTCAGCCATGGGAGCCTCACTGAATCTCTCCACACCTGGATAACTGGCCAGGCTCAGGTATTCGTGTGAAGACTGAGAATCCACATGACGGCCCGTTCAGGAACCTGGGCCAGCAGGAAGTGCTCTCACATAAGGGAGCAGCAACCCCAGTTCTCACAGAGGCAGCCAAAGTCAGAATGCTACGCCCTCCAGACCCTGGGCTCTCTTGTTTTGTATGGATGTGGAACCCTGGGGTGTCTTCGTTTCAGTGTGGGTGTACGAGCATGTGGAGGCCAGAGGATAGCCTGAAGTGTCATTCTTAGAAACATTGTCCACCTGCTTTTCAGGCAGGTCTCTAATTGGCCCGAAACATGACAATTAGACTAGACTGGCTGGTCCGCAAAGCCCAGCGATCCACATGTCTCTGCCTCCCTAGCATTGGTATTACAAATGCACCACTGTGCACATGCGCACTGTGTGCGTGCGTGCGTGCGTGCGTGCGTGCGTGCGTGCGTGTGTGTGTTTCCACCTGGGCTACAGGGATCAAATCAGGTCCTCCTGCTTGAAGGGCAAGCCCTTTTCCAAATTCCCACCCTAGTCCTGACCTTGGTCTCTTCATGGGACTGTCACCAACACAGCTAGTGTTCCACTGGGCCAGGAGCACAAAGGAAAACTGGCCGTCCTTGGCTTGTAGAAGTTGAGACTGTCAAAAGCAGTGATCAAACAGACAATGAAGCTCAAATCTGACAACAGTCCATTGGGCCACCCCACACACACACGGGCACAGGAACACCATCCTCACCCCCACTGACTTGCCCCCACAACGTGAGACCCAGGCAGTCGTGGTGAAATGACCTCCAACCCAGTGCATGGTGCCACCTGCCTCTGGGCAGAATGCAAGCCTCGGGGCAATAAATTCAAGCTCTTGTTACCTTCCCAGTCCCCCTTCATGCTTCCCTCTGGACCTCCCCCTCCCTGCTGACATCAAGGTATGGTTGGCATCCCAGTGGGGATTTGAAACCAAGGGAGCTTGTCCCTCCCTGTATGCTGGGCATTTGCTCCCTCGCTCTGTGGAGCCTCTCGACTGGGTGTTTGCTGAGTGCCAGGAAGCCAGCTCCTGAAATCGAAATCGGAAGGGGCCTGCATTGTTGGACTAAAATAGCAGACGTGCAACATGAGTCTCTTCAGGGGCCCTCAGCCGGCTGACAGCTTCCGGTGGCAAGTCAACACAGGCCAGCCCATGGAAGCAAACCAGAGTAGGCCTTGTTGCCACTCAAGAGGGTCCTTCTGTGAACATGACAGTTTTGTCCCCTCGCTAGATTAGCTCATCCAGCTGCAAATGCACGTGGGCCATTCCAAGCAAGCGAAACCATTGCACATCCATGTACACGAAACCAGGCTGGTACGCTTGGCCCACGGGATTCTTGATTCACATCGGTCTCCCTGGGCCTGCTGCCCTTGGCTCTTCCAGGACAAAAGAGACCTCTCAAAGCCAGGACGACCCCTTTGGCATGATGGCTGTCACATTTTCTCCCACCCGTGAGGCCAGAATGCAGTTTCCGAATGTGGCTCCTCTTCCCGGGTGGCACCCAATTGATTACTTGTCAGCTTCCAAAATGTTTCATCTCGAGGAGAAACAATGCATGAAAAAGCAGTTCTGAAAGAGGAATTAAGAGCTTGTTAGACACGGGCCTTGGGTCAGGGTAGGTGGCCTGTCTGGGGGGCCTTTGAGGAGGCATGCCGGGATTTTTTTAAGCCAGCCCTCTCCCCTGCAGTTTCCGCTTAATGAAGCCTTGTACAAGGTCCTTGGAGAGCCCACATGCTCCAAAGCAGTACCAAGTGTCCCATTACTGTAAACGGCTTTTTTATTTTTAAACTAATGCTATATTTGGAAAGCAGTAATCCTGGGGAAATGATACTGGGACTAATGGGGAACATATTACCTTTCATGTGTTGTTTTTTTTTTTCATGTTTAAGGTTTCTTTGTTATTATCTGAGTAGTGAGGATCTGCACACACTCTTGGGCAAAAAGAAATCAAAATAAGCCTTAAAGCAATAATATTTTAATAAGCATCAAATGTCTTCAATAAGATAAAAGTATTATATGGTGTTTTGATATTGGGCTTTAGTTAAAACCTCATTAGAAAAAAAAAAGAAAATTTCTCAGATGTATTGGGGAGGGGAGGCTGTGATGTATTTTTAAATTCAGGTGGAAGAAAAAGTTCCAGTTCAGGTCAATTATGCTAATTAAATGCCACAAACGACTGCGATCACCAGCAAATGGACTTCTTAGTTGCTGCTTTCACTGTTGCCCACTGATCACAAAACGGCAGCTAATGCCATCAGAGCCCACAGAGGCTGGGGCCTTGGTCTGAGGGAGCCTTAGGTGGGGAGACGGGGCTTTCCCTGAGCCCTGTCCTCCCCTGTGCCCGAGCTGGTAGCCACCTTCCCGAAACCTACACTTCAAAAGATATTGCTCCCAAGCTCAACCCCAACTGGGAAGTGCTGAGGGGCCCAAGTTACAAAATGAAACCAAGTCCGATTTCTTCCTCCATACCCCACATCGCAGCTAGAATTGTGGGCTCTTAAGAACTTGAAAGGGAAAGCCTCGAAGATCCTGCAAATGGTTATAGAAAATGAGGAAATGGAGGCTCCGAGAGGAGAACTGACCCACCCACAGGCACACAGCAAGCTTATTGCAGGACCAAGACCAGAAGGGCAATGCCCCGAGTCCTGGTCACGTGCCTGGCCTGCTTTCCACCCCAGGAAGGTACCAGAGAACACTGGTCCTCCTCCCATTCCCTCATGGCAAACTCCGCACAGCTGTGAGTGTGGAAGCACGGCCCATCACAACAAGTAGCTTCTGCACAAGCTTCATGATTGGAATGAGACCACGGTCAGTAGGACATGAATCTGTCTCTCCATCTGGTTCACCAAAAATGGCAGTCAAATTTCTAACGCAAAACAGAATGCAGTTAACTTTTGAGATATGGGTACCAAAGGGGCAGGATGTAAGGTTCAGGAGTGACCAAGAGACCACGGAGACCACTCTGAGGTGAAGATAGAAGCTTTTATTCAGGAAAAACACGAGCTGCCAGGACTGGCTCTCAAGAGGGGAGCACTGGCAACTTTGAGATTCCAGACAGTGGGCTATATAGAGCTCTTCAGTTGGGGGAAGGAGAGGAAGGGGAAAGAACTCCTTCGTACATTAGCCATTTCAAATAGCTACGCTGTGAGACCAGAACAGTGACCAGGTGACCTGAGAGAGAAGGGGGCAGGAAACCCAGACCTGGGGCATTGTTAGGCAGGGAAGGGATGACGGCAGCTGCGTGGTTCCTTGAGGAATGTGGATGACCCACTTCCTTGTGTCTCTGTCCCCATCCTGTTGACTCCTGTTTGTCCCGACCTAGCACAGAGGACCCAGGGTTTCGCGGTGATGTGGGGACTCCACCATGTTCATTGTATCCCTCCCCTGAGGTCAAGCGAGGATCAGCTGTTTCCGCCTCCAGGTGAACAAACCCTCCCAGAAAGGTTGCTCAGGAGGGAAAGAGAGGGAGGGGCACAGGCAACAGTGACACCCCGTGTTTCTGTCTGTCTCACCCAGGTAAGTCCCGAGGGCCATGGTCCCTGCTGCTTCATGGCTGCCTGATTCCCAGGTGGGTTAGATGGGAGTGTGCCCTGGGAATCGGAGCTGCAGCTGGCCTCTGGAGCGCCACTGCCGGCCTCGGAACTCTGCTTCTCCTTGCTCGACCCCAGCTGCCCAACACGGAGTGAATTCTTTCCCTTTGCTTCCCTGCAAAGTAGATGGCCTTGGCCTGGACGGCTGTAAGCAGGCCAGCTCCTCAGGAGCAGTTGCTATAGGTTAGGGACACAGGACAGGCTATTGTGTCTTAGCCTTCTCTCTAGAGACATCGACCATTCCCAGCCACAAATAAAGATAAAGTCGGACTTGGGAACTTAGGGATTTGCAGAGTTTGGGTTTTGTCTAGAGCCCAGGCGGGCCTAGACCTCTCCCTCCTCCTGTCTCGTGGGTCTTTGAAGCAACAAGGCCAAAATAGCAACCTGAACTAGGTTTGCCTTGGCATCTTGATGAATGGTGGTTTGATTCAGATGTCCCCCATAAACTTAGATGTTCCTCAGCCAGGCGTGGTGGCACACGCCTTTAATCCCAGGTTTTAGGAGGAAGAGATAGGAGGACTGCCATGAATTCAAGGCCACCCTGAGACTACAAAGTGAATTCCAGGTCATCATGAGGTAGAGTAAGACCCTACCTCAAAAAAACAAAAACATAAAAAAACCTTAGATGTTCTGAGTGCTAGGTTCCCAGCTGACAGAGATTTGGGGATTAACACCTCCTGGAGGCAGTGTATTGTTGGAGGCTGGCTTATGGGTGTTATAGCCAGTTTCTCCTTGCCAGTGTTTGGCACACTCTCCTGTGGCTATTGTCCGCCTTATGTTGGCCAGGGGGTGATGTCCACCCTCTGCTCATGCCATCATTTTCCCCTGCCATCGTAGAGCTTCCTCTCGAGTCTGTAAGCCAAAATAAACCCTCTTGGCTGGGCGATTTCTGCCAGCAATGCGGAGCTGACTGCAACGGGGGAGGGGGGTGGTGATGAGACAAGGGAGCAGCTGGAGGTAGTAGGGAATGGGCAGCGCAGGCCAGGCCAGGGTTTGGCCTGAATTATTCCAGGGATGCTCAAAGTCTCACTGCTCCATTCTCAGATGGGGAAATGGCCCAGATACTCACCACCATCAAGCAGCTGTAAGAACCCAGGGCCCATGTTCTTGGCCACAGGGATGCTAGGGTGTCTGGTAAGCACACAGCTGAGCTTCCTGGTCACGACCACTGAATCTTCTCCCTCTTTCCAGCATGCTCTAGCTGCCCTGAGGGGACAGAATCAGAATTAGTCTTGGCCTAGGAAAAACCCCCAAGAAGTCCAAGGCTGGGACTGGGACTACATAAGCACAAGGGCATCTCAACCTCCAAATGCTAATCCCCAGAAACCACATAGGAAGCTGGGCATCGCGTGCATGGTGCAATCCCAGTCTTTGGAGGCAGAGACTGGAGCATCACGGGAGCTCACTGATAGACAGCAGTTCTGGGTTGAGGAGGAGTCCCCATCTCAAGGAAAGAAACAGGAGATGAACAATACGATGGGGACACTTGAAGTTCTCCTGTGGCCTCCGCACACATGCGCATGGGGCACCACATCTGCACACATGCATATACCACACATCACATACATTGCACACGTCAGAACACACACACATGCACCAGGAAGAGAAGAAAGAAAAGAAGAAATCCAAGAAATGGTAAAGCTCACAAGTCCATTCTGATCGCAATGCAGGCAAGGCCAGGCCAGAAAAGCTGACCCCAGGAGGCCCTGGAACATGTCTTGGGTCTTCCGGGCTGCTCCCAGGGAGTCTCAGGGACCTGGAGCAGAGCCTACTGAATAGGGTTTGTGAACAACAGAACACGTTTTATCCTGGAAAGCATAACTGGGTTATTTGAAAAGCAGCACGTCATGCCGGGGCTGGGGGAAACACATATAAGTCCAGTACTCCAGAGTCTAGTGATGCAAACTCATGTCATCTATTTGCATGGCAAGCTCTTTCTTTCTTTCCTTCTTCCTTCCTTTCTTTCCTTCCTTCTTTCTTTCTTCCTTCCTTCTTTTCTTTCTTTCTTTGTTTCTTTCTTTCTCTCTTTCTTTCTTTCTTTCTTTCTTTCTTTCTTTCTTTCTTTCTTTCTTTCTTTCTTTCTTTCTACCAACTAAGCTCTCTCGCTAGACCCAAGACTTAGGCTTTATGTTCTAATAGGAGATCAGGCCCTCAGTTCAGAGAAACTCATTCATGGGGGTCTTCAGGTATTTCAAGGAAAGGAAGTAGAGCCAGGCGTCACAGCACTTGGGAGGCAGAGGTAGGAGGATCGCTGTCAGCTCAAGGCCAGCCTGAGACTACATAGCGAATTCAAGGTCATCCTGGGCTAGAGTGAAACCCTACCTTGAAAACAAGGAAGTGAGTGACATGACACAAAAGAAGGGACTGTAAGGCCACCCCACCAAGATGGTATTTACAGGACCGGAGAAATGGCTTAGCGGTTAAGGTGCTTGCCTGTGAAGCCCAAGAACCCAGATTCGACTCCCCAGGATCCCCATAAGCCAGATGCACATGGTGGCACATGCTTCTGGAGTTCAGTTGCAGTGGCTAGAGGTCCTGAGGACCTCTCTCTCTTTCTCTCATTAAATAATACATTAAAAATATTTCAAAATAATGCAGATTAAAACTACATTGAGATTCCATCTCACTCCTGTCAGATTGGCCACCATCATGAAAACAAATGATCATAAATGTTGGCGGGGATGTGGAAAAAGAAGAACCCTTCTACACTGCTGGTAGGAATGCAATCTGGTCCAGCCATTGTGGAAATCAGTGTGGAGGTTCCTAAAACACCTAAAGATTGATCTACCATATGACCCAGCTATAGCACTCCTAGGCATATATCCGAAGGAATCATCATCTCATTTCCTTAGAAGTACATGCTCAACCATGTTTATTGCTGCTCAATTTATAATAGCTGGGAAATGGAACCAGCCTAGATGTCCCTCAACTGATGAGTGGATAATGAAGATGTAGCACATTTATACAATGGAGTTCTACTCAGCGGTAAAGAAAAATTAAGTTATGAAATTTGCAGAAAAATGGATGGATCTGGAAAGGATTATACTAAGTGGTAACCCAGGCCCAGAAAGCCAAGCGCCACATGTTCTCTCTCATATGTGGATCCTAGCTACAGATGATCGGGCTTCTGCATGAGAAGGAAAATACTTAGTAGCAGAGGCCAATAAGTTAAAAAGGAGATATAAAGGGAAGAGAAAGGAAGGGAGGAGGGTACTTAATAGGTTGGTATTGCATATATGTAAGTACAATGATTGAGATGGGGAAGTAAAATGATGGAGAATGGAATTTCAAAGGGGAAAGTGTTGGGGGGAGGGAGGGTATTATCATGGGATATTTTTTATAATCATGGAAAATGTTAATAAAAATTGTGAAAAGAAAAAAATAATAAAAATAAAATTTTAAAAAAATTTCAAAATAAAAGATGGTTTTTGCAATGAGTATCACATTGGAGCCTACCAGAAGATGCTAGCTGACAGGAATCATCTCCCAGTTAGAAGTACCACAGCTTGCCATTCTCAAGGGCTTGAGTTTTGCTGCCCCAGCTGCCCCAGAGGAGAGCAGTGGGTATCTCTTCCCAGTTCTCTCAGCAATGGCTGTGGTTGGTGGACTCTTACTTGAAGCTGTACAGGGAGAGGTCCCGGGAAATGCGATGGCTGGCTTCTCTTGTAAGGTACAAGCTGTAGAGGTTTGTGGCCCTGACCGACAACAGACAATCAAAAGAGCCACCAAACGAGGATAAACAGTGAGATTGCATCGTAAAGACGAGCTCATCACTGTTGTCCGGAGCACTGTGTGGACGACAATTGTGAGGCTGTCTGGGCTCGATGGCATAAAAGTGCCGCAGTTTATTAGCAAATGCCTGTCATGGGTTGGGAATGAAAGTAGGGAAATTTTTCGTATGCTCCAAGATGATGACTGAATGGCTTTTTAAAGTGACTGCTAACTGCATTCATTCCCTCCGTCTCTGAAACAAATATGTAAGTTGTTACCATCCACATGTGATGTTATCCTCCTAAGGTCCAGCTCATGAGGGAGCCCAGCACTGGGGCAGTTAGTTAGGAGCAGAGAAGAGATATTGGAGAATCTATGCACTCTTTAGCTTCCTGGAGCCATGTTCTTCAAGATCCACAAGGTCACATTCCTCAAGATCATCACCGTCAACTCCTGCCTCCCACCTCAGTTAACTTTCTAGGTTTCTACATCCTGTCTTTGCTCCGTTGCATACCATGATCTTAGGGAAAACTTCCACCCTTCTCCAGAGACTCCAATCCTCTTTCTAGACCTCTCTCTGTTTCCTCACTGCCACATTAGGAGTTGGGTTTAATCTATGGTTTGCAGGTTAGGCATCAAGCCATGAGGAGCTTAGGAGAAGGAAAATTAGAGGATTGTCAAGGCATGGGCTTTAGGAAACACCACTTTTATCTGTTTTTTTCTTTTGTTGGCATATGTGTGTGGAGCATGTGTGAGGTATGCTGTGTGTGACACATATATATGCAGATACATGACCCATGTGTGTGTGCATGTGTGTGTGTGTGCGTGTGTATGCGCACTCGCGCATAGAGGCCAGAGAAGAACCCTGGAGGCCATCCTCTATTGCTCATCCCTATATTGTCTTGAAACAATGCCTCTCCCTCTCTCAACCAAGCTGCCCTTTTCTTCAGTGAGCCCTAGAGAACTGGGGAGACAGACTGCAAGGCCATACCCATCTTTTAAAAAAATATTTTATTAATTTACTTGAGAGAGAAAGAGAGAAGAAGATGAAGACAGAGAGAGATCATGGGAACATCAGGGCCTTCAGCCACCGCAAATGAACCCCAGATATATGCACCACCTTGTGCATCTGGTGTACATGGGTCCTGGGGAATTGAACCTGGGTCTTTAGGCTTTGTAGGAAGCACCTTAACCACTAAGCCTTCTCTCCAGCCCTGCACCCAGCTTTTTACATGGGTCCTAGGGAATGAAATTCTGACCACCTCAGGTCCTCATGGTAAGCAGCAAGCACTCTTGCCCACTGAGTTAGGTCCTCGGCCTCCCCTTGTGTCTGTTCTGAGATACTGTGCTACGGCTTCAGATGTCACTTGAGAAATGAAGTGATGGGCTCTGCTTCAACCAAACTAGGCACTGTGGATTCCTCCCTTAAGGTGCTTCAACTTACAATTTCTCAACTTGGCTTGAGACACATATAAATTTTGACCTTTTCCCAAGATAGCAATATGTACTACAAAAGTCAGTCACCAGAGGCACATGCCTGTGGTCCCAGCTACTTAAAAGGCTGAGGACAAATGTTTGAATCCACAAGTCTGAGGACGACAGACCTCAACTTGACCTCAAAAAACAAAAAAAAAAACAAAACAAAACAAAAAAAGGTTTTATACAGTGTTAGGCAGTGACAGCAAGCCACAGCTCCTAGTGAGCCCCATAGCGACGGGGGCACGTCACAGAGGCCCTGCATTGTGCTGTGCTAGGAAGCAGGAGTGGTGACTAGGCCAGATGTGTTCAGTGTAGTCTCAGCTGTGATGTCTTCCACTGATGATATATTCGTCCTAGGCACCAGCCTAAACCAAGGAGCACCTTGTAACTAAATAAATAACTGAGAGTTCTGCACAAAGAAAAAGGGCTGCAGATCTTGTCCAGGAATGACCTGAGTGGCATAACCACCAGCATCACAGGAAAAGAGAGAGAGAAAGAAAGAAAGAGTGAAAGAGAAAGGGACCTATAGTCACTGATGTAGTTCTTGGTGCTGCTTGGTTTTTCCCCCATAAAACGAATTCATTTTTCCTCTTTCCTCATTGTTCCCTCCCTACCCTTTCTTTCCTCCTTCTTCCAAAGAAATGAGCTGCAGTCCTCATCTTAACTTCCAAACATTTTTTAAAAAATATATATTTTACTTATTTATTTGAGAGAGAAAGGAGCAGATAGAGAGAATAGGTGTGACAGGGCCTCCAACCACTGTAATGAGCTCCAGATGCATGCACCACCTTGTGCATCTGGCTTATGTGGGTACTGGGGAACCAAATCTGGGTCCTTGGGTTTCGCAGGCAAGTGCTAGAACCACCAAGCCATCTCTCCAGCCTTTAACTTCCAATCTTTGAATGACCTTGAATACCAAACTTAAACCTGTTTCTTGTCTTTATGAGATGCTGTGAGGCCACACAAAAGAAAACTAGAAGGGGAAAACAAAGTCAATATGTCAATCTCCCCATTTTCCAAAACTCATAACACTATTTGTTGCTTTATAACTGTAGAATGCACCCCCTTGCCATAACTACGCAGCAAATTTAGAGAAATGGTGACTGCCTGCTTTGAGTTGTCACCGCTGTTTTTAATGACATTGCAAAGCATGTGTGCCTTTTATTGCTGTGCTTTTTTAAGACAGGAGGAACCATTCGAATAATTTCTTCTGCTCAAAATGTGCTTTTGAGTTCCATCTTGGGAAATCAGAATGTTTCTGTTCCTCTTCCTGCTGCAGTTCCACCTGGTCCCCCATTGACACTGGCGCTAGAAGGTTCTGAGTCAGCAGTGAAATATGTCCATTCAGGTCAATACAAGTTCACGTTCATTATTCCCCATGGGAAGGAAGAGACAGATTGGGTGGGAACCCTGGAAGGTGTGTGTACAGAACAGAGCCAGAGTCCACCCTTCTTCCCATGCTCCTCGGGGACCTCTCTGGCCATAAAGCATATCTTTAGCAGGAAGTGGCTCACCTACTTTCTCAGGTACAAGCCAGAGCCTAACAAGGTCAAGATCAGCCCAAAAAAATGAAGCTTGACAGAGGCCTGTGGGTCTCTCTGTACAGGAAGGTCCCAACCCAGGCAGGGATGCAGCATTTGCAGATCTCACCTGCTGATTGGCTAAACCTGGGGATGAGGAATGGAGCCATCTGCCATTTGATGATAGACTGGTGTAGCTGCTGATTGTGGTTAGTGAATGTGGATATATATCTCACCTGATTGCCAATTCCCCCACCAAGAGAACCTGCCTGGAATTCATCAATGCCTGGATCTCAAGAAAAGCTTTCAAAATTAGCTTGCACTGGGCTGGGGAGATGGCTCATTGGTTAAAAAAAAAAAAAAAAAAAAAAGTTATTCCAGAAGACTGCCAACCAGCATTCAGCTCCCCATCACCCACATAAAGCTGGAAGCAAAATTACTGTACTCATCTGTAATCCCAATGCCCCTATCACAATGGGAAGTGAAAGTGGAAGACTCCTAAAGCTCACAGGAGCAGCTAATCTGGCCTCCCTTGCCTCAAAGCAACAAGAGAGGCTGCAGCAGTTACTTTCTCACTGCTGGGACAAAGCACCAGACCAGAAGCAGTATATGAAAGATGAGAGGAAGGGTTCATTTTGGCTTACAGCCTCAAGGGGAAGTCTTATCATGGCAGGAAAAGTATGGCAAAACAGGATGGCCATCACATCTTGTCACATCAGCTGGCAGGAAGCAGCAAGAGTGAGGTACCACTGAACACCCAGTAGAGCTAGACTAATAAACCTCTTCCAGCAGGCTCCACCTCCCAAAGGCTCTGCCAGGTAGGGACTGAGTATGAGGCTTAACCACAAACACGTGAACCTATGGGGAACATCTCACCTTCAAACTACTACAGAGTCCTTGTTTTCTCAAATAAGGGAAAAGGTGAGGACTGACATCCTGAGGTTGTCCTCTGACCTTCACACACACACACACACACACTCACACACGGTATCATCATCACCATCATCATCCACACACAAAAGTAAATAAAAATTTAAAAAAGAATTAACCTGTGCTTAAATGCCCACTTTTTTGAAAGCTGCCTAGAATCAGAGACTTGGTCTCCAGAGCACTAAGTGGTACCTCTGAGGGGAAAGGAGGAAAGTCCAGGCCACCTCACTCAAGAGAGACAACCCCAGGTTCACCTGCTCCTGTGTGGACTGAGTGACCACCTGATATCCTTTTCAGAGAAGAGACAAAAGCTCAAGGCAGAGGCTGGAGACATAGCTCAGAGGGTAGAGTGTTTAACAAGCATGAAGTTCCCTGGGTTTACACTCTAGCACTGCATAAGCTTAAAAGGCAGTAAGGTCAGGAATTCATCAGAAACTGTCCTCAGTTCCATAGCAAGTTAGGGGCCAGCCTGGGCTACATGAAACTCTATCTCAAAAAAAAAAAAAAAAACAGGAGCCTGGGGAGACGGCTCAGTGGGTACACGACAACCTGAATTTGGATCATCAGAACAGAACACACGTAAAGCCAAACACAGAAATGTATGGGTGAGATGGGAGGTGGAGACAGGAGAATCCCTGGAAAGACATGGGCTAGCTAACCTGGCAGAGAGAAACAAAAGACCCTGCTTCAAGCAAGGTGGAAGGTAAGAGCGTTTACTTGAGGTTATTCTCCGAGCCCCATGTATACACTGTGTCACATGCACACATGAGAAAGAGAGAGAGAGAGAGAGAAAGACAGAGAGAGAGAGAATGCTTGAGACAGAACCTAACATGATATGAACCTGTGTTGTGGGCAGCAGATTTTTTTTAAATATTTATTTATTTATTTATTTGAGAGTGACAGACATAGAGAGAAAGACAGATAGAGGGAGAGAGAGAGAATGGGCACGCCAGGGCCTCCAGCCTCTGCAAACGAACTCCAGATGCGTGCGCCCCCTTGTGCATCTGGCTAACGTGGGACCTGGGGAACCGAGCCTCGAACCGGGGTCCATAGGCTTCACAGGCAAGCGCTTAACCGCTAAGCCATCTCTCCAGCCCTGGGCAGCAGATTTTATCCTCAGATAAGTGAGGCCTCTTCCATCCTGTTTTCCATTTACTTTAACTTAGAAAATGGGGCGTGAATTCTGTCACCAAAACATCCCTGTTCTACTGGAACTGCTGTAGACAGGTTACGTGCCCGAGAGGACTCTGACAAGTACATCTTTCAGAAATGGATAACTCCTGGTCTGAAGGCAGGAACTCTAAGCTGGATAGCCAGAAAGAAGAACACAACACACATCAGATTTTCTAGAACAGCGCTGCCCAGTAGAAGCTTCTCTGGCAGTGTCTAACAGAGCTGACTCTGACTCACACGGGGTGACACGGTGTGGCAGTTGGGCACTTAACACTGCGGCTGAGGTAGCATTTGACTTAAGTTGAAATAACCACACCAACCAGCGGCATTTGCACTGAACTGTACAGTTCCAGAAACTTAAAGAGGAAACCCTAGATATCCTAGGTTCAGGGAATTTTTTTCACTGGTGATATTTGGGAAGTGCAGTTTGCTTAGACTTCATAATTTTGTACTTGAAAAATAAAAGCATCCCCTTAATCTTGCATAAAACAAGCATTCAGAAGAGTTAGGGTTTTGTGTTTACCACAACTAACACATGGCTTATAGTATTGTCATGCCATTCTCAAATCTGAGAGGCTGAAAGCCCCAGAGAGAAACACTGACTGTTCAAGGTCTCACCACTACACTGGTTTCTCTCATCCCAGTAAACCAGAAGATATGGAATTGGGTATATTACAGGCTTCTGGGTGCATGATCTATGTGGATAATGACAATGAGTCCCCATCCAATATTCCTCATGGATCTTAAGACTCTACCTCAAGTATTCTTGGGTTCTTTTAAGTCCCTGTTGCTTACAGTCTTCTCTGGTAGTTTACATGGCTTTTGCAAGGTTGGGACAGTGACCTGGTTTCTTGTTGTTCTGGCAAAGTAATGGCCACCCCAAAATGTGTGCATCCAGATTCCTGAAACCAATGAATATGTGATTTTATATGATTTAAGACGGACTCTGCAGGTAGGACTAAATAAAGGATCTTGAGAGTGGGATATTACCCTGGGTTATCAAAGTGAGCCCAGTATAATCCCACAGGTGCTTATAAGAGGGAGGCAAGAGGATCTAAGTCAGTAATAAGAGAATCCAGAGGCTGGAATGACCAGATCTCAGGATTTGTCTAATATGCTACAGTACCTCTTTACACCTATCTTTTCCTCTCTCTTCTTTGCCATCTCTTCCCTCCATCCCTTCCAAATCCAACAAGCAAAGCCAGACATGCAAGTAAAAATAGGAATTGAATTCCTGCTCCTAGTCAAGAAGTAGGACCAAAGAGGGTCAGTTTCTGGACTATGGTAACAAAAGCCACTGGGTCAATTTATCTCTACCCATCTCTGTAGTCTGAGCAGGTGCTAGAGGCTGCATTCTGTAGGCAACCCCACTTGCTGACAAGAAAGAAGACCAGGTCCTTGCCCTCATCTAGAAGTATTCAGGGGATACCCTCCCCTAATTCTCCTGAATATATTCTTACTAGCATAACACCCATCATTAACAAGGCCAGGGACACATGTGTTTTGTGTATAGACTTAATATTCTCTCTTCTAAACCACAGGCTTCTAAGGAATTTCATCATTCATTCAACCACTGTACGTTTCCTTAGAATCTCCTAGATGCTGGACACTAACTCTAGTTACTGGAGCTGAGGCACCAACATGGGAGTAAAGCCACCATCTTGTACTGTCCAGCCTACACAAGGAAGAGCAGAAGAACCTCCTGCTGAGCCAAGTCCAGATGGATGACTCATGCAAGATAACAAAGTTTTGTTGTCAATGACTTTGTGTTGGGGTCATGTTTTTCACAACATTCCTGTACAGGGCCTCTACCTTAAAATGGAGAGCTGCAAGCTCATCCTGGCCTCTGAGCTGAGCCCTCCAATCCCTTCTGCTTCAGCTATCTGTAATCGAGTAACTGTTATCAGAGCTTAAAGTACCTACCCAACCAGTTCTTTATGTGGCCAGGTGTAATTAATTCATTAGCTATTTGTAAGCCCTGGACAATAGATACCATTGATCTTAATGCTCCTCCTCCCATCACAAACCCTCCTCATAACTGGAGCATTAAGAGTTGAGTAAGAAGGGCTGGAGAGATGGCTTAGTGGTTAATTGCTTGCCTGTGAAGCCTAGGGACCCCAGTTCAAGGCTTGATTCTGCAGGACCCACATTAGCCAGATGCACAAGGGGGAGCACACATCTGGAGTTCGTTTGCAGTGGCTGTAGGCCATGGTGTGCTCATTCTTTCTCTCTCTCTGCCTCTTTTTCACTCTGTCTGTCGCTCTCAAATAAATACAAGTACCAAAAATAATTTTAAAAAAAAGAGTTGAGGGCTGGAGAGATGGCTTAGCGGTTAAGTGCTTGCCTGTGAAGCCTAAGGACCCCGGTTCGAGGCTCGGTTCCCCAGGTCCCACGTTAGCCAGATGCACAAGGGGGCGCACACATCTGGAGTTCATTTGCAGAGGCTGGAAGCCCTGGCGCGCCCATTCTCTCTCTCCCTCTATCTGTCTTTCTCTCTATGTCTGTCACTCTCAAATAAATAAATAAATAAATAAATAAATAAAGAGTTGAGCAAGAAAAACAAGGACAACAGTCTCTCACACAGAGTACTGCCACCTGCCATCAGTGGCTAAAGATGCCCTGATGGCATAGCTGCCATGACAATCAAGATTACTCATCCAAAATGAGCATACAGGCCAATCAATTTTTTACACTATTGTGATTTGAATATGAAATATCTTCTGTACACTCATGTAGGAAATGCTTTGTCCCAGTTGTGGCATTGTTTTGAGAGATGGTAAATTATTTGGGAGCTAGGGTATAGCTAGAAGTGATTCCCTAGCAGTATTGCTGTCTCCTCCCCCACCCTTCTTCTTGACTACCATGAAATCATGCTCCCCCTTCATGATGTTCTTCTTCACCATAGACCTAGAAACAATGATGCTACCTCATACACTGAAACTAAAACCATGAGCCAACAGAAATCTTTCCTTCTCCTAAGTTGTTTAGGTCAGTTATTTTGGTCACAGTGATGATAAAACTAATAAAATTAGTCTGAGGAGATGCTTTCATGGGTAAAGTCCTTTCCATGTAAGAATGATGACCTGCATTCAGATCCCAGCATCCATGTTTAAAAAAAAGACAGTGATGTCCTATGAAAAATTAAAAAACAGAAGTGTATATGCATGCATACATATACAGCACAGAGAATGACAATTTCTGAGGTGTTCAGAAAGGCTTTCAGGAAAGAAAACTATGAGGGAGTTTTGAAGAGAACACACACAGGAGCTCACTAGCCATTACAAAGCTGGGGCTCATCTTTAATGGTTGACAGTTCATGGTCTGTGGGTGAGGCTACCTTGTTTAAAGATAGATGGATGAGCAAACCGTGATGATGGGCGGGGAGTGGAGGTGAGCTCCTGGACTAAAGATCATCTTTGACAATGATGGGCCCCAGTTCTGGACAGTATGAAGCAACCTTTGAAGTCATAAGGGCTAGTAGAACAGAGCAATCACAAAGGCAATGGTTTGGGGTAGTCTATGTACATGCATAGCATGGTTAAAAAAAAAAAGAAAGGACCAAGGATGAATAGAAGTACTCCATTTGAACATCTGAAACTGCCCTTAAGCAACTGATAAAAGGGGGGCAGTGCTGGCTGGGCCCCTCCCTGCTAGAGAACTGATAAAAGGGGGGCAGTGCTGGCTGGGCCCCTTCGTGCTAGAGAACTGATAAAGGGGGGGCAGTGCTGGGCCCCTCCGTGCTAGAGAACAAGCTTCTACATTGTCTCTGCACATGATGTGCCTGAACCCCAAGGCAGGGGTCCATCCTGAGGCCTCAGCAGAGCCAATGCCTAGGCCCGACCCCTTCACCTCCAGCACCTTGGCCAGGCAGGGCATAAATGACAATCCCTACACTCAGGCTCGTCCTTCCTTCTGACAACAGGAGTTCTGTCTGGGTGTCCACTGAATGGGACACTTTTGAGGTAAACATGACATGACCCTTTTTCAAAGAGCCAAGGTAATTCCCACCCTTTTTTTTTTTTTTTTTTTTTGCCTTTTTCTTTCTTGTTTAGTTTTGTTTTTCAAGGTAGGGTCTTGCTCTAGCCCACGCTGACCTGGGATTCACTATGTAATTTCAGGGTGGCCTCAAACTCACGGCAATCTTCCTACCTTGCCTCCCCCTGCACTACCATGCCCGGCTAACCCCATTCCTTTAAATAAACTTTAGCCAAGACGGACTGGCAGAAACATAGATCTTGGTGAAAAGTATTTGAGCAATATTCTGTCAAATGTTGCCTAGGGCTGTGATCCACCACTTTCCCCATCTGCTGCTCCAGTCAGAGCCACTGAACACACAATGGTTCAATGCCCGTATTTGCTTGGGATGCACCTCTGTGGGCCTGAGCTCCTGATGAGGAGGGTGCAAAGATAGGGTGCCCAAGGGGAGAGCAGACAGGGAAGGAGCTTCCCAGGAAGGCATCCCAGCCCTGGCTCAGGAAGGTCCTGGAAACAAAGAGGAAAGTGATGGGGTCAGGAGTGAGAGCAGGATTAAGATCACACAGACCTGCAGCCCTTAGAAACTGGCTTAATCCATTTTATAAAGACTTGGGAGGGTTTGTCTCTCCGTGAATATAATACCTTGCACATCTGATCAGCTTTTTTCCCAGAACATTTCAAAGCTCTCTGCAAACACAGTGGAGTCTCTTCAGATTAGAGCACAGCCTATTATTACCTGGTTTTGGAGACACCCCAGGTCAGCAGGTCACCTGGGGCCCTCTGAAATAAGACGATTCCCTACAACAAAAAGCCTGGTGTGGTGTGGTTTGTCTAACTGGTGGTTTTCAAACTATGTGAGTCATGGGACCCTTTATTTAAAAAAAAAAAAAAAAAAAAAAAAGGAAAAAAATAACCAAAACACTGCCTGAAGCTCGGTTCCTAATTCAGAACAAAATGGAACTATGTGGAGAAGGAAAAGGTCAGAGGTCAGGGGACACATTAAAAAAAAAATCTAGTGGACACCTGTGGTGGTTTGATTCAGGTGTCCCCCATAAACTTAGGTGTTCTGAATGCTAGGTTCCCAGATGATGGATATTTGGGAATTAATGCCTCCTGGAGGGAGTGTATTGTTGGGGGCGGGCTTATGGGCTTTATAGCCAGTTTCCCCATGCCAGTGTTTGGCACACCCTCCTGTTGCTGTGGTCCACCTTATGTTGGCCAGGGGGTGATGTCCACCCTCTGCTCATGCCATCATTTTCCCCTGCAATTGTGGAGCTTCGCCTCGAGCCTGTAAGCCAAAATAAATCTCTTTTTCCCAAAAGCTGCTCTTGGTTGGGTGATTTCTACCAGAAATGCAAACCGGACTGAAAAAGTAAAGTGGTACCAAGGAGTGGGATTGCTGCTAGACACCTGACTGTGTGGCTTTGGCCTTTTGGAGCTGATTTTCAAGAGGAAAGTGGAAGGAGTTGAAACCTTGGCCTAAGAGACGCTTTGCAGTGCTGTAAGTACAGTTTGATGGTCTATCCTGGTCAGAGCTGAAAGACCTGAAGGCAGTAAGAACTATGGACTGTGAGGTTTGGCTTATGAAGGTAAGAAAGAACTTTGCCTGGACTGGGATAGAGTTTGTGTGAGAAGCTTGCTCTTATGGCCATGCCCTGAGAAGTTGTGCAGGGTTGCTTTGCATAGAAATGAACTGGTGTGGGCAGAGGGATATGGCACAGAAAGAAAAATCTTTGGGTGAACTGTTGCCCGTTCAGCTGCAACTGAGAGATTACAACCTATGAGACTGGGGTAGCTGACCTGCCTGGGGCAACAAGAGAATGTCGACTCTTTTGAAGGGGCCTGAGTGCTCAAGGAGTGTCCTGTTCTTCAAAGTCTGCTTTATTCCCCCCTGGATTAACAAATTGGCACCCTACCTGGTATCATGGAGTATAAGAAATGCTGGAAAAACGGTCATTGAGTTTGCAGCACGGTCTTGTGTTTTGGAAATGGCCATGGGCAGTGTGAAGCAGGTTTGCTGGTTGCCTGCATAGAGACCCCATGGGGCCATGAGGATGAACCGTGGCTTGCAGTGGAGACCCAGTGGAGATGCCGGGACCATGAGATGGCTGCCGAGGAGCTGCCGCCCCGATGAAGTTTTCCAAGACTGTGAGTAACCTAGCTGGAGGGGCGGAATTGGAATGCCAGAGACTTGTTGCTGGTTAGAATTATCAGACTTGAAGATTTGTCACTGGATAGAGTTGTTGGACTTGAAGCTACAGAGTTTGATGTTTGCCCTGGTTGTTTTAAATCTTGTATTGGTTGAATGTTTCTTTGCTATGCCCAATGCCATCTTTTGCAGTATGAATATTTATTCTGTGCCATTATGGGTTTTTTGAGGTTATTTTTTGGTATTATGGCTCAGTTAAAAGATCTTGGACTATGGGGATGTATGAACATCATTGGGATTGATAAAAACTATGGGGACTTTTAAAATCAGACTGAATGCATTGTATTTTACATCATGTCTGGATATCAGTTTATGGGGGCCAGGGGCAGAATGTGGTGGTTTGATTCAGGTGTCCCCCATAAACTTAGGTGTTCTGAATGCTAGGTTCCCAGCTGATGGATATTTGGGAATTAATGCCTCCTGGAGGGAGTGTATTGTTGGGGGTGGGCTTATGGGCTTTATAGCCAGTTTCCCCATGCCAGTGTTTGGCACACCCTCCTGTTGCTGTGGTCCACCTTATGTTGGCCAGGGGGTGATGTCCATCCTCTGCTCATGCCATCGTTTTCCCCTGCCATCATGGAGCTTCCCCTTGAGCCTGTAAGCCAAAATAAATCTTTTTCCCAGAAGCTGCTCTTGGTTGGGTGATTTCTACCAGCAATGCGAACCAGACTGCAACAACGCCTCATCTCCTGAACCCCCAGGATTTCGCAGACCACGGTTTGAGAAGCACGATGCAGGTCAGTTGAGCCCCGCTCTGCCCTGGCCCTGCCCCAGGCAGGTTTTCTGTGAAGTTAATTTTCACTATAGTTTCACTGTAGTCTCTACAGGGCATGTTATGTTAGTAGGTACCACACCTAAGACTTGGTACCTAATGTTCTTGTTTGTTTTGTTATTTTTATTTATTTATTTTAGAGAGAGAGAGAGAGAGAATGGGCACACTAGGGCCACTAGCCACTGCAAACAAACTCCACATGCATGCACCACCTTGTATATCAGGTTCTGGGGAATTGAACCTGGGTTTTTAGGCTTTGTGCATTAACAGCTAAGCCATCTCTCCAGCCACTTGTTTGGTTTTTTTTTTTTTCTTAATTTGCTTTTACTTGTTTTTTACATTCACATAAATGTACATTACATTTTGGTCATACATGCCCATATTACCCTCCCTTGTCCTTCCTCAGTCTCACTATACGCTTTCTTCTTCTTTTTTTTTTAATTATTTTTATTTATTTATTTATTTGAGAGCGACAGACAGAGAAAGAGGCAGGTAGAGAGAGAGAGAGAGAGAATGGGCGCGCCAGGGCCTCCAGCCACTGCAGACGAACTCCAGACGCGTGCGCCCCCTTGTGCATCTGGCTAACGTGGGTCCTGGGGAGTTGAGCCTCTAACCGGGGTCCTTAGGCTTCACAGGCAAGTGCTTAACCGCTAAGCCATCTCTCCAGCCCTACGCTTTCTTCTTACTGGCCCTAAACTAAGCGTATCCATCATCCCCTCCAGGGCTCAGGGACCATGGCAGAAGAGGGGACAGAGAAAAAAAAAATAATGTAAGAGATGGAAGATGGGGCAGCATGCTGTGGAACTCTGACATCTGGACATGACGAGCCAATGCACTGGTGACCTCATACCAGATATGGTCACCTGCATGAGACCTGCATGTGATGGGCAATCAACATTCTGCTACAGATAGGGGAGGGCGTCTGTTCTCCTTCCTAAGGAGCTAATGACAGTGAAAAGTGTCCGGAGAGGGAGAGTCATTTGCTTCTGTGGCATAGGCAATAGTGGTGATTTTTAATGGAGGATCCCCAAATGTTATGTTTCATGTAGGATCAATTACATAATTTATGCCACCAAGTTTAAAACATAAAAGCTTTATTAAAGAAAAACCTGGAGTCCTTTGTTCAAAGATAAGAGTTTCAACACAATGATGGTGAAGTGTTAAGCCAGACACAGGATCCTTCACAGACATGACTTGTGTGGACAGCTACCCAGCCCACTAGTCCGTGAGGCCGGCCTGGATTCTTACCCTACGAAACCCAAAGCTGTTTCTGTGCTCCAAATTTCCAAAGAAATGCCAACGCATTCAAATAAATCCCCACTTGCCCTGAGATGCTTCTTTCATTCTGGGGTGCCAGCCTTGATCTTCCCTGGCCCCTCATGGTGGAAAGCTCCTCCTAGACACTCCACTCCCCCTCTCAACTGAAGAAGGACTTCAAGATGAATGATTATGTTTGCAAACGACAACTACAGCAGACAAAATCATAGTGTTTACTTGGGGGTTCAGACCACAGTGGTACGCAGATAGACCAGAGTTTGATAGAGCTGTGCCAGGAGGCTCCTTGAGGGCCTGAGCCTCACACACTTCTTCTCTAGGTCACCCCATGATACTCTACCATGGTAAATACTAAAGATGTATCCTTGGAGAAAAATAGCCTGTCTTCCTGCTAGGGAACATTATTATGGCTCTCTTACTCTGTTGTATGTGTAACAAATGACAAATCTTTGAGTGCTTCTTTGCTTGAACCAAGAAAGTTCTTTTGATACAAGTCCTATCCAGAAGTCCCTGCCATAGGGCTGTGTGGGCCCCCCTGGGGCTGGTGCAGTAGCTCAGCTGGTAAGGTACTTACCTTGCAAGCACAAGGACGTAAGTTTGATCCTCAGAGGACCCAGAACACGTATAAGAAAAGCCAGGCTCAGTGGCATGACCTTGTTCTGGGGAGGCAGAGAGAGACAGGTAGATCTCTGAAGCTTGTTGGCCAGCCAGATCTAGCCTCATGGGAAAACTGGAGGCTGATGACAGACCCTGTCTTAAAGAAGGTAGACAGTGCCTAAGAAATGACAATGGACACTGTCCTCTGACCTACATCTCTCTCTTTCTCTCTCTCTCTCTCTCTCTCTCTCTCTCTCTCTCTCTCTCTCTCTCTCACACACACACACACACACACACACACACACACACACACACACACCATGACCACCACTACCAACAACAAAAATAACAAATGAGTAAGTGGGTATTCCAACTGTGAGTAAGGAGGTCCACTCAGGGTTGTGAGGGTCAAGGCTGTGTAGCAATCAGGAGTGTATCAGGCAGCTTCCACCAGGAAGACATCTAGCCACTACAAACAAAGAGACGTAAGTGCAGGAAATGGTTTTGCAGGAAGGAGATGGAAGAGCTGAGAAAGCAGAGACACTGGACCAACCTAATGATGGACAATACAGAAAGTCACAAGCACGCCCAGGAAGAAAATGTGGGATTACCAGAGTGAGACAGGGACCCAAGCTGAGCTCGATCCCCAAGGCTCTAGCCAAAAGAACAGGAGCCACGGGGTGATGATGCTGTCTCTCACTGGCTGGGTGGCATGAGATGAGGAAAGGTGACCTGGAGGCCCTCTTCAATGCCACTGCCTCTTCCTCCAGTGCCACACACTGGCTCAGCCCAACTGGGAGCCAGTCCATGAAGGAGGCTGAGAAGGGCATGGAAGATGGTCTTGGAGCAAAGAGACCCACACTACACAGCAGGGTGCTGTGGGAACGATGCAAATCAGAGGCACCTGCGATCCTGGCAGCTTTTGGAGACCTTTCCAGCACTAAGGGGAGCACGTGACAGGGAGTGAGTCACTTTCCAAAACAGTTCTCCTGAAGAGAAACAGTGGGAGTCCTGGGAAGGCTCTCGGCAGTTAAAGGCACTTGCTTGCAAGGCCTGCAGGCCTGGGTTTGGTCCCCAGTGCCCACGTAACAGACGCAAGTTGGTGTATGTGTCTCGAGTTGATTTGAAGTGGCAAGGAACCATAGAGCGCCCTGTCCCCTACCCCTGCCAAACATTTGGGGAAGAAAAGAAGAAATAATAGGAAATCTTTCCATTGGCTGTCTAATGTCCAATGGGAATGATTTTTTTTTTTTTATAACCGAGGAGAAAAGTATTTTCTGACTTGCCGATTCACTTCCTTTTATGAGACAATGAAAATTATATAACCCATCGTGCTTCATGTTTCCTTTTTAGACCTGACTGCCAGGAAGTTCTAAGCTAAATTCAAGTGCCCAAATGCAGGTCTTTAATTATATACTATCCCCTTCTACATATCTTAAATCTACAGTTTCTAGTTTAACCCTTTCATTGACCAAATGTTTAATCATCTAAGCTACCTCAAACACTTTTGAGTGGCTAAGTATTTTCCTTTTTTTTTTTTTTGTTTTTTTTGTTTTTTTTCCAGCACTGGGGATCGAACCCAGGGCCTTGTGCATGCTATATAACCACTGCTGAACTTTACTCCACTTGCCAGTTTCCAGTAAAACGGTTCTGCCAGTTCCTACATCTCGAATTCTTCCCTATATTCGGTCCCTGCGCCCATCCCCCACAAAACTTCCTAGTGATTTGTTGTTTTCCCACGTTGAGAAAGCCACAGGCCGTCCCACTTCTCCATGGCACTCTCTAATTCTTAAATTGTCTCTGTGTCCCTTTCGCTTCCCCTTTTTCTACCCTCCTCAGAGATTTCCTCCCTGGCAGCACATGAACCCTTCTTGAGCAGTGCCAGCCTGCATCACAGAGCCACTAAAGAGGAAGCGGGGGGTCTGGACAGAGAAGTCAGGGCTCCCGGAGGCGGGGGTTGTGGGTGGCCATTAGTGGTAGTCCACTTGGGTTCTGGGTCACTGACCTTATTTGAATCCAGCTGCGCCACACAGCTGCTGTGTCCGATGGACATCTCCTCTGTTGACCAGCCTGCTGGCACTGTCCCGTCTCTGCCTTTGGTCACAGCACTCCGGTTGCTCTCTGGGAACAAGTCCTCTCTAAGTCCCATAGCCTGGGTGGACCTGTCTTTCACAGCGTCATGCCCTCCACGAGTGAACTGCGGCCAGGATGCCCAGCCCAACCTAAGAGCTCTCTTGGCCAAGTGGATAACATGAGTGGAGTGACACATTCGCCTTCATTCATGGGCTCACCAATCCCCAGTGAGCTCACATACACGCCCCTGCTGCCCTCCAAGGCCAAGTCCCAAACTGACTCCATCTTTGTCCTTGCAAGGCTGGATCCCTCAGCTCTCTCAGGGCTGTTAGCCAGTGAATGTCTGCTGCTTGCAACTCTCCCACTCCACATGGTGCAGGGGCTGACAGCCGCAGGCTGCGCAGCCTCTTTGAGCCCCAATGTCTGCATCTGAGCGGTGGAGAAAACAGAACCATGCTCATGAGCAAGGCTCAGCCCATAAGATGTGTTTCACAGAGTTCATCCTTCCTGCCTTGCCTTGCTGAGCAAGTGTCTTGCAAAAGGTGATGGAATATAGCCACATACGGCCAGTGACAAACATCTGTGGTCAACTCTCCTAAGACCTAATCTCCCAGCCCCTTCCAAATCCCACCATCAGACCTCTCTGCTTTGGCAGGCATTACTTGGGGTCTCAAAGACAGATGGGTTTCTCTTGACCCATTTCAGTGGGGGAGAAGCAACATTCACGAGGAACAGCTGCCAGAGGGTCTCTAGCTAGGGTCCCTTTTCAGAAGCTCTGGCCCCGGATCCTGAAGCAGAACTGCTCTGCTCAGTGGACTCCTCTCTCCATAAAAAAAGCAACCAATTCTGTTGCAGAAGAGTATAGGAGACATTTAAGGGGCGCCTGATGTCTCCTGGTTTTCTGTTTCCCCTGGTGAGCACAAGAGACCGTCAGCTCTCCCAGAAATCGTCAGCAATGCCCCGAACCCAGAGAGCCTTCTCCAGCCTGGGCAGCATGAACACAGACGTGGACATAGAATGACCTTCCAGCTGCCTCCCTGGGACCTTGGACCACACTGAGTCACACCTCCAGAGAAGACTGTTCCCACTGAGGGATAGGAGCTACGCAGAAGCATTCTTAAGTCGTGGTGAGCTCCCTGGTGAGCTGGTAGATTACTCCAAAGGCCCCTTCCTATCCAGTGACTCATGGTACTTCCGCCATGTATGGTTCCCATCAGATAAGAACCAGGTTCACTGGGCAGATTTCACAACTGCAGACACCTGTATTAAGAGCAGTTAAGAAATTTGACCATGATCACATAGTTCTTTTTTTTTTAATTTATTTATTTGAGAGGGACAGACAGACAGAGAAAGAGGGAAAGAGAGAGAGAGAGAGAGAGAATGGGCGCGCTAGGGCCTCCAGCCACTGCAAACGAACTCCAGACGTGTGAAACCCCTTGTGCATCTGGCTAACGTGGGTCCTGGAGAATCGAGCCTCGAAATGGGGTCCTTAGGCTTTACAGGCAAGCGCTTAACCGCAAAGCCATCTCTCCAGCCCATCACATAGTTCTTAAGGACTGGAGTCAAGCATCCCATTGGGGTCTCCCAGCCTTCAACAGTTGCACTCCTAGCCACTACGCTGTGGTGTCTGTCTCTAGTGCTTCAAGGAGAGGCCCCTGTCACCAGTGGGAACCAGCTACTTGGAACTCAGCAGCTCAGTCACATGCCCTCTGATTCTCATGTCCCTCTTTGGGAGGGTGCCTCTCTCTACTGGTGAAATGAGATGGTCTACAATGTTCAGCAAGGACGCACCAGGGGTGAGGAATTGCCCGCAGAAAGGAAGGGCAAATCTGAAGCCAGCGAAAGGAGAAGACTCACTGGAGGCTAATGGGAGGTCTGAGGCACAATGGCACCAGCCGAGAGGTGGCATCAGCCGGGGGTTCTTTCGGGGCCTCCTGAGGCTGAGGCAGGGACCAGCCATTGGCCAGCAACAACAAATTCTATGAGTTCACAGGGAATCTTCCTGCTGTGGGCCTCCAGACAGTTCTGCTAGTGCTTTGTTCCAAGTCAGCTTGGACGTGAAGACCCTTCCTGCTTCAACTCGGAAGGAGCTGGAGAAACTGGGCAAGAAATGGGAAGCCCAGCCATACTCCATCACTCTCAGCATGGGCCCCGTGACCAGCGCATTTTCACTGCTCAGTCTGGCAGCTTAGTGGCTTCCCCTCCACCACCCCGCCCCCACCTCCTCATTACAGAACAAAGGAACCTGGCTGCTTCCCGCCAGTCCAGAGAGGGCTCCTAATTGGCTTTCCATTAAAGAGAAAATAGACTACTGTTTCCACCTCATTATTTATGAGCCTTTCTGGAAGTGCATTTCCATGCACTCTGGGATTACTCATGCCCATTTTGCTCGGCCATATTTTATGATCTGTTTTATTTATTCAGGGTCTCTATTGGGTACTCACATCTGAAACCAATTAAAAAACAAGAAATAGGAAAAACCAAATAAACACCTGGAGATGCCCAAACCCAGAGTCTCTCTGCAGCCTGTTCTTGGCAGGACAGGCATGGTCATGCCAACAGGAAGTGGAGAACACCCTCCCCTCCAGCAGGTCAGGTAACAGACCACACAAAATGGCGGCCCACAGCCGGAGCGAGCTCTCGCCGGCAAAACTAGCGCTGAGGTTGCCTGGTTTGTTAGTCCTGCCGGGATCTCCCGGATGAGGGCATTGGTTATTCACACCTGTCCTTTCTCTGAGTCTTTAGCACGCTGACTGCCTTGTTTTCATAACCACCGTCTGCTGTGTAGACAGCACACACGCATACACCGCCACACGTGGTGTGGAGAGCCATGAATTTGGGCAGGTTTGCCTTTTATCCCTGACTCCAGCCTTCTCTGCAAGGAATCTGAGAAGCAGCCGAGAAACTTGGTGTTGTGATTTGGAAGTGAAATGTCCCCCACAGGTTCCCATACTTGAGCATATGGTCGCCAGCTGGTGACACTGTTTCAGGAGGTTGTGGAGCCTTTGGGGCATGGAACCTAGCTGACAGCCATAACATGGAGGGGAGGGACAAGAGGACAGCTGAAGGCTCTCATTCTCTCTGCTGCTTAGTTGGCCACCAAGATGTGAGCAAGTTGGGCCACCAACTCCTACTACCACCGCCAACAGCCATGAGCCCTTCTGAAAGCCATGCCTTCCCACCTAGAAGGACTGTATCCCTCTCAAACTGTGGGCCAAAATAAATCCTTCCATGTTTAAAGAGGAGGTATTTAGTCACAGCAATGAGACAAGTAAGTGATACAGTTGGTTTTCCCAGATATGCCATCACCCTTAGAAGGTATGGGAGTGGATCTTAGGGAAAAGAAACCTGACCCTTCCCACCTTCCTCAGAGGAGTCTCGACTTACTTCTCACACCTCTCTAGGATTGCTTAAGAGTCTGTCTGTGCCCATAAACAGTCACCTGCATGGACTTTTTCCATATTGAATTCAGATAGCTCTCCTCCTCTGGCGTCAATCCCAGCGCTTCTCTCGGCCTCACTCTCCATCTCCACCCTGAGAGTCTGGACAGTGGTGGATAGTCTCTATCCCAAGGGAGAATGCCCTTCGCTCCCCCTTTGACTGAGCTGGATATATGGACAGCATGCAGTACACGAGCACAGGAGCAAGGGGCCAGCAGCAACCCGGCGGGGCAGGTTGCAGTAAAATGCCATCTACCAGAGAATCTCGTGGGGTTTCTGGTGAAGTCAAAGGGAACAATGCACATCCTATCTGTGACCTTTTTCTCCTCTCCAGGATATTTGCAATGTCCATTGTAATATGATTTCATGCACACACACACACACACACACACACACACACACACACACACAGAAGGATTGAGTCCCTGAACTGTTAGGAATAAAGCTGCTTGTAGACTTATTCCTCCAAATGTCCACCTTTTCTTTTCTTAGTAATTCATGCAAATCCTTTTGATTATTCAAGTTTCTCAAGAGGAACAGAACCAATAGGATGTGTGTGTGCGTGCGTGTGTGTGTGTGTGTGTGTGTGTGTAGACAGCCATGTGTCACAGCAGTGGAGGTAAATTCTGAGAAATCCATTGTTGGGTGGCTTAATTATTATGTAATACCAATGAGTGACTTACCTGTAGTAAGATGATTATGATGTCCCCAGGTAGTACAATATTGCACAGCCATGGTTGTACATTCCATTATTGACCAAAAATGTCATATATTGAACATAATATAACATGTTGTTTATGCATATAAATGTATACACACACACACAAAGTGAGAGATCAATTATTGGGGATTGGTTCACAATTACAGAAGACAGGCTACCTCTCCCAGGAGCTGTCATCTGTAACCTGAAAATCCAGGAAAGTCAGTGGTTTAATTCAGTCCATGTCCAAAGGCCAAGTGGAGAGGCCTGAGACCAGGAGAGAGGAAGGTCTAAGTCCTGGTCTGAACCTGAAGGCCTCCACGTACAGCAGTGATTCGTGAAGACGGAAGATGGATGTCTCAGTTCAAACAGAATGGAGATTCAGCTTCCCTCCACCTCTTGTGCTATTGGGGCTGTCAGAAGATTGAATGATGTCTTCCCACACTGGCAAGGGCTATCTTACTCATTCAGTCTTCTAGTCTAGTTTCTTCAAGGGCATGCCCAGAAATAACGTTTTTACTAGCTCTCTGAACAGCCCGGGTAAGTCGACACAAAAAGTTAACCATCACTAATTATCTTTCTCTTGGTTTACTCTCACTAATGCATGAGTGTGTTGCATGCATCTATGTGGCAGGAACTGGCTACACATCTACTATCAGAATAAAATCTACCTGGCCCAAACTTCAACCTGTGTCACCTCTTGGGGTGATTCATCTCAGCTATCCACTCCCCGCTTGACCATAAGAGCTGTGAGAGTCGTCAGAAATCACTGGTTCTAGTTTGAGGTCCATTCTGCTCTCACTTGTCATGGTCTGTCAAATGCGACAATTTCTTGCTCATATAAAATGACTGGCCAGATGTCTCCAAATATGAGGAGCAAAGTTACCCTATCTCTCTCTCTTCCCTACTTTCTTTCTTTCTTTTTTTTTTTTTTTTTTTTTGCATGTTTCTGAAGTTTATTTGTGGTAGCAGGAGGTCCTGACATGCTGTTCATTCTCATTCTCACTCTCTCTCTCTCTAATCTCTCTTTTTCCCTGCTTTTCTTGTTCCTTCTCCCCCTCTCTTTATTTTTTAAAAAAATATTTTAAATATTTGCTTGTGAGAGGAGAGAGATGGAAAATAGCATATGAGGGAATAGAAGCACCATGGCCTTCAGCCACTGCAAACAAATTTCAGGCACACGTACCACCTCATACATCTGGCTTATGTGGGTTCTGGGGATTTGAACCTGGGTCCTTAGGCTTCACAGACAAATGCCTTAACTGCTAAAGCCATCTCTCCAAGCAGCCCCCTCTGTTTCTGCTTGCAAATCAATAATCAATAAAAAATATTTTTAATTGTTTTAGGGCCAGACGTGGTGATGCACGACTTTAATCCCAGCACTCAGGAGGCAGAGATGAGAGGATTGCAGTGAGTTCAAGGCCACCCTGAGACTACATAGTGAATTTCAGGTCAGCCTGCGCTAGAGTGAGACCCTACCTTGAACAAAACAAAACAAATCATATATATATATAAAATCTATTTTTAAAAATGAAGAAAGGGGGCTGGAGAGATGGCTTACCAGTTAAGCGCTTGCCTGTGAAGCCTAAGGACCCCGGTTCAAGGCTCAATTCCCCAGAACCCACGTTAGTCAAATACACAAGTGTCTTCCCTACTTTCTTCACAGCATGTGGGAACTGAAAAATCAAAAGGCCAGTGGCGGGAAAGACTTGGAAAGAGAATGCCACCCACTACAAGCTGGGACCTACTCAGAGAAAGGCCCCCAGTCTGGCAATGTCAGCTGTGCTGAGTGGAGATGAACAGCTCTTCAGGGTCTAATCTGTCCCTTGGGAACACTAGGAACTCGTTCTCAGAGAAATACGTATGTATATATGTATGTATGTATGTATGTTTTTGGTGGTCGGGCCTCGCTCTAGTCCAGGCTAGCTGAAATGCACTCTGTAGTCTCAGGCTGGCCTTGAACTCATGAGGATCCTCCCAAGTGCTGAGACTAAAGGTGTGAGCCACCACATCCAGCTCAAAGTAATATTTTTAAATATTTTATTTTTATTTATTTAGTTATTTGACAGAGAAAGAGGGGGAGACAGAGAGAGAATGGGCAAGCCAGGACCTCCAGCCACTGCAAACAAACTCCAGATGCGTGTGCCCCCTTGTGCATCTGGCTAATGTGGGTCCTGGGGAATCGAACCTGGGTCCTTTGGCTTTGCAGGCAAGCACCCTAACAACTAAGCCTTCTCTCCAGCCCTCAGAGTAATATTTTTTAAATGGATACAACAGAGTTCATAGGACAAAAAGGAAGCCAATTATACTGCAATACTGTGTTCAAAATGTTTTTATAATTGCAATAGAGAAACTTATGCACTACTTTATTAACTCGTGTAAGTAATAAGTCAATCCATTTCTCTTCCATTTCTTTGGTTGGTTTTTGTTTGTTTGTCTTATTTTCTTTTTATTAGACAGAGTCTCCCTGTATAGCCCAAGCTGGCCTCCAATTCTCAGTCCTCCTCCCCTTGCTCCCTCCACCACCTCCCATGCGCTGGTATAACAGTCCTGCACCACCACATCCAGCTTAAATTTCATTTTTACAAACATAGCCATAAGAAGGCTGCTGTTTCTTGGCTGATATGACATGCTTGTCTCAGAGCCATACACACGGCATGTTGGTCACTCAACTGGCTATTTTTAAGTTAATGGTTCCAGGGCTGAAAAGCCTTATTTACAAATGTAAATGACTAAAAATGTATTTTTAAAAATATGTTATTTACTTATTTACTTATTTATTTGAGAGAGGCAGGGAGAGAAGAAGAAATAGAATGGGCATGCCAGCGCTTGTAGCCACTGCAAGCAAACCCCAGATGCATGCACCACTTTATGCATCAGGCTTACGTGGGTACTGGGGTATCAAACCTGGGTCCTTAGACTTCAAAGACAAGCACCTTACCCACTAAGCCATCTCCTCAGCCCTGAAAATGTAAAGTATACAGCCTGCTTTATAAAAAACCTCCAAGACTCCTTGCATTGACCCTTGACAGTGGAAATTCAGTTGGACCAAGTGTAGGCTGAACTCCTAGGCCCCCGAGCTGGCAAGTGAAGTGTGGATGGTATCTGCAGACAGGAAGGAATGCTGCAATCTAGGGGCAAAAGCGAACAATACTTCATGCCGAGGTAGAAACACATGATACTTTAAGACACAGCATAACTATGAGGCGCAATCAAATGAACTGGATTGCTCATGGTGACAACGTCTCAAGTACCGCTGATTCTGCTGCAGTTTGTTTTCTATACTTTTATGAGAAGGAAAAACAAAGATTCTGTTGGAGGCTACCAAAACTCAAGATGTCATTTTCTCCCCTCCAAGGTCACAGAACATCTCAGAAGTCAGGGGATGAAGAGGAAGAAGAAGGGAGGAGGAGGTTAGCAGACAGCACAGACCTGGAGAATCCCAAACACTGGGCAGATACAAAATCACCTCAGCCAGGGAGCCAGGAAACACCTTCAGCGAACTTGAACTTCCTCATCCTAATTCTGAACTGCAATGTCAAAACCCTCTGCTCCTTGTAAAGCCCTCAGTGCAGTCCCTTCGCCCTCAGAAGTTTCTAGAGTGAGTGGGGCTTGTGTCAAGGGGCTGGATTTCATGTCTGGGCCAATCCAGCATGACTGTAAATGGCTCTCAGTGGAATCATTGAGCTGAGGCAGAGGTGAGGCTTGCTTCAAATCCTGGCCACAGCTCATGAAAGTGGATCCTGTGGATCACAGGGTCTTGAATTCCCTTCACATGCTGCCCCAGGAGCAAGTCCAGGCTTGGGAGCTGCAGGAATGGGTGACCTGGGATCTCTCTGTCAACTTGCTTGCTTTTTCTGAGACACAAGCCTACCATGTGCTCGGACAGCTGGAAGAGAGGCAAGGTGCCTCTTCACCAGAGCTAAGGGTCTGGCCCCTGCATAAATCCCAGGGAGATGCCAGCTCCTGGAAGTTACCAAACAGGGCAGTGGCTTGCTGAAGAAGCTTTAATGAGGAGCCGGCAAATGCATCCCCTTTGCCCTGCCCTGCCTCCAGCAAGCCCGCTGCTTCCCCACCGCGGTCTTCCCGCGCTGCTCTGTGAGTTCTCCTCCTAATCTCGGCCGCAATGCCTTTTTCCCATTCTTCTGAATGTTAAAGTCACGACCTTTGCGGTTTATGGGCCACCGGAGACTGAACTAAATGTGTTAGCTCAGAGTCCAAACAAGTAATAGCCGGCCAATTAAATTAATAATCCATATTGTTACAATGTTTAACCACGGCTGTTTCCTCAGCGGTCTGTTTAAATCACAGCCAAGGCCTGACCTATTAAAATGAATAACTGGAATTATGAGAAACTCCATTTAATAAACACAGCGAGGAACGCAGCACAATTGGGCATGAAATATTTATTACCACTTGAAGCAGAGAGCTGTTTGGGACTTTTTAGCTGGGATTAATGAATGTGTTTTAATTTCTGACTCACAAGGTGGGAGGTGGGTCTGGGACTGGGGGCCTTTGGCAGATTCCTGAAAAAATAAATCAGTTCACATGATGTTAGCACGTTGTGCTGAGACTTCTTGTTCATGTGTGGATCTCCTCTAGTTGCCTTGAAGGAAGGCACATGAACGTCTACTGGCAGTCCTCCCAGGAACCTGGTACTTGCTCAACAAATGTCTCCTGAATGGCAGGATGGATGAGTGGATAGTAAGTGAATGGATAGATGGATGGTTGGGTGGATGAACAGACAGACAGAAAGGTGGGTGGAACAGTAGATCAATGGATATATAGGCGGGCAGATAGGTGGATGGATGGGTGGATGGATGGATGGATGGACGGACAGATGGATGGGTGAATAAGTAAGTTCGCTGGTTGATGGGTGGATGGGTGGGTGGGTGGGTAGATGGTTGGGTGGATGGGTGGGTGGGTGGATGAATGGATGGATGGTTGGATAGGTGGATGGGCGGGTGGGCGTATGAATGGGTGAATAAATGAGTAGGTTGGTGGATGGATGGTCACATGGACAGATGAACAGAAGGGTGGATGGATGATCTAATGGTAAGTTGGCACCTCAGCATCTCCACTTCGGTGGTATAGGACACATGATGGACTTGACACAGCCTAACACAAAGCTCTTGGCAAATAGTTGCTGTCGTCTGTCGTCGTCAGGAGAAAAGCCTATTTAATGTACTAGGAAAGCAGTTTTCCACTCAGCAGCCTTCTGAGAATCCCAAGCTATATTCTAGAACCCTCTCCACCCTGGCAAGCCAATTTACCTCTATGTGTGCTTGGGAGTCTGTTTGAAAAGATGTTGCACTGTTTTTGTCTTTCCCAGCATGAGCTGCACCTTTCCTTGTGTTTCTAAAGCTGAGTGTCTTATTCCTGCATTTGCCTCAGCATGTCTTCTGTTCTCCCAGGCAGGGCAATATTGCGTAAGATCTCTTCCCCTTTCCCAAACCACATCAACTCACAAGTTTTGATAATGGGTTTTTAAAAAATGTGGTTTCTATAATAATAGCTCTTAGCCAGTCATGTAAGTGAAATGGTTATCGGGGATCTATGGACATGATACCTGGGCCTTCTCCAGAGAAGAGACTCCAATGGGAAAAGCTGACAGCTCAGTTGCTCTTTACAGAGAGGAATATGCAAGCAGACATGGCCAGGCAGCGAGGGAGTCCAGCTGATATAGTGAAGCCATCTTGTCCCTCTCTGTCTTTTGTGGTTTTCTCTAGACTGGAAGATTTGCATCCATTGCCGAAGACATTGCTGGGTTGCTCCTTGGGCTTCATGCCTTCTGGGCTAATTGTACTAGACGTGACGTCCTTCATCGGTGCACTAATGAGCTGCAGAAAAGAAGCCGTGGAGGGGGGGAGCCGTGTAGAGATGGCCCAGTGGTTAAAGGCACTTGCTCACAAAGACTGATGGCCCAGGTTCAACACCCCAGTATTGACATATAGCCAGATGCACAAAGTGACGCATGCATCAGAGTTCATCTGTAGTGGCAATAGGCTCTGGCACACCCTTGGCCTCTCTAAGTAAATAAATAAAATATTTTCTTAAGCTGAGAGGAAACTGAGTGTAGAGGCACACATCCTGGTACTCAGGAGGCTGACGTAGGATGCTTTTGAGTAGGAGGCTAGCCTGGGATACATATATAGCAAGTTTCAGTCCAGCCTGAGCTCTATGGGTAGTCCCTATCTTAAAAAGTGAGGTGAAGAGGCTAGAGTAGAAGGCAAGGTCATGATTGTTGGCCTGGCTCTGTCACTGACTTGCAGTGTAAATTCAGACAAACCACCTCAGCCCAGTTTACCACAGGACCCTGCAGGGAGTGGGTTAGCTGATCTTCACCAACACCACTGTTCTATTATTTTGCAGATAGGCCATCATCAAACTAAATACCCTTATCTTAGTCAACCTGGGTTGTTCTTTGAGGGCTAGGAAATAATAACTGAGTGGGTCATGAGGGTGTCTGTGTCCCTGTCCTTAGGATTCCAAAAGCTAGGAGTGCCTACTTAGGTAAGAGAGCAGCCCACAGTTTTGTAGCAGCGTCCCATGCACAGGAAGTGGAGTCAAGCTCTTCGCAAGTCCTGCCGAGACCAGTAGCCAGCAATCTCCTATGTGCTTTTATCACTCTGGGCTTGGGTGTCATCTGGCATTTGTAAAGGAAAGAAAGAGAGAGAGAGAGAGATGAGAATCTGAATGCTCTTTGTCCCTGGGTTAGTCACTATGTTTACATGAAAAGTGCCAAAAGATTATTTTAACGGAAATGACATCATGAGTTTATACAATTCCCTGACACCAATTCTAACCTACAAAACCCTAATTGGGTTTGTCCTGAATTTATTTGATTTTATGTATATATTTTCACAATGGTGAAAATTTTGATTCGTAAGAGCAGAGATGTATTTGCTTATTTACATATGTGAAAAAAAATTCTCAATAAAAATCAATATTCATGTTTTCGATGTGACTTTTAAAAGTACAAAGTAGAATATTTGTCATATCAGAAAGCAAACAAGTTACCAAAATCTTCAATAATTATGCCAAAGAACATGGGCCCAACTGGAAGTAGCTTCCACTAACCAAAAGTCATTTGAACATGAATTTAACAATTGTATTATATTAAAGCACATTGAATACATTCCAATTCATAGGTTCATAATGATATCTCTTTTAAATCTCATAGATTATTTTTTAGTGATGGCTAACAACCTTATTCATCTTTTAGAAACTGGCAAAGAATTCACAATTTAAACTGCCTTTCTAGCATGCACCATATTTCAGAATAACCTAACCTGGCAGTGCCTGACACTACCTGCCTGGCATTACGTGCATAAGACCATCATAATGGAAGGAAAAGATGATATCAAAATGAAAGAGAGACTGAGAGAAGGAAGAGATATGATGGAGAGTGGAGCTGTGAAGGGGAAAGTGAGGCAGGAGGGAATTCATGGTATATTGTCTACAGTTATGGAAGTTGTCAATAATAAAAAAAAATGAAGAATAAAGAATAATCTGGTAATTAATGAAAGAAAGTGCTTTCTTATAGAAGGTCAACTAATTAATGCAAAACAATGCCTGACTCATAACATTGCCTTTTATGGTCCTTACTGAGAAACGAACTCAGGCAGTGCCCAGCAAAAGCACCTAGAATCACTGAATGAAGCACTAATAAAGAACGTCATAGTGAATGGATCCACTGATGATACTGGCGCCCACTGGTCAATCTTATAGCAATGTTAAATATCACCCAGCAAGGAGGGCCCTCTGCGGAACGGAGGAAGGAGCAGGGAGCAGCTGGTACCAGCACATGATACAGCCAGACAAAACATGTTCTTAATAAAATAAAGTCAAATAAAATAAAAATACACTAGACTAAATAGAAAAGATTCTTACACACACACACACACACATTGAACCTGTAAGGTATTTGCCCGTGAAGCCTAAGGACCGTGGTTTGATTCCCCAGTATCCATATAAGCCAGATACACAAAGCAGCGCATGCATCTGGAGTTCATTTGCAGTGGCTAAAGATCTGGCACGTCCATTTCTCTTCTATATCTGCCTCTGTCTCTCTTTCTCTCTTTCTCTTTCAAAATAAATAATTAAATATTTTTTAAAATCAAACCTGAATCTGACCTTGCTGTCTAGTCTAATTACCAATTAACAGAAAGTACAGGGGACCAAGGAACATGTCAAAAGCAAAACCCAGACGTGGGAACCCAGGCAGTAGGCTGATGACTCCATTTGCTCAATAAGTGAAACGAGAAAAGGAAGAGAAGGAGGAAGGGCCCGTGCACTCGAGAAGACAAGACGAGACACAGAAGCCCTGCAGCACGTTATTCCTTCATAGAAAACAGCACTGAAAACAGGCAAAGCCATAGAGACGGGCAGGGGATTAATAGTTGCCAGTGGCTGCAGAGGGAGATAGGGAATAGCTACTTGCAGGGTGCCCTCTGGACGGATGGCAAAATTTTTAAACTAGAGAAAAGTGGGGGTTGCCTAGCATTGTAAGCTCACTAAATGTCACTAAATTATACCTTTTAAATTGGTTATTGCAGACAGGCATGGTGGCACATGCGTATGATTTCAGTACTCATGAAGTTGAGGCAGGGGGATCAGAAGTCCCAGGCCAGCCTGGGCACTTAGCAAGACCCTGTCTCAAATAAAAAGCCTCAAAAATAATAATTGCAGGCTGGATAGATGACTTAGCACTTAAGGCATGTTCCTGCAGAGCCAAAGGATCCCAGTTTGATTCTCCAGGACCCACGTAAGCCAGATGCCCCCGGGGGGGGGGGGGCACGTGCATCTGGAGTTCATTTGCAGTGGCTGAAGGCTCTAGTGCACCCATTCTCTTTCTCTCTTTCTCTCTCTCTCCATTTTTCTCTCTCAAGTAAGTAAGTAAATAATTAAATAAATAATTTTTTAAAGAAAAGGTCATTGCCTGTTATGTGAATTTCACCTTGAGAGAGAGACTTAAGAGACAAGTCACCCAGATGCAAATGTGTAGACCTTGTAGCGATCTTGACTCAAGTTCATCAAAATGAAAACGTGAGACAGGGCAGGGGTGTAGGTCAGGAGTAGAGCACATACTTAGTCTGGGTGGAGCTCTGAGGTCAACTCCCAGCCTGAAAGGGAGAAAGGGAGGGAGATACAGAGACAAAGAAAAATTAGGTACATCTGAACATTGACTGTTATTTTAGTTGTGATATTTTTCAAATCTCATAATAATATGATTATATTAAAACCAAAACGAGGATCCCTTCATTTTTTTAACATATATGCTGGCATCATGGCTCAGGCCTATAATCCCAACATTGAGGAAACTTAAAGCAGACGATCAAGAGTTTAAGGCCAACCTAGGTGATATAGCAAATTCAAGGATTAGCCTGAGCTACATAGCCAGACCCTGTCTCAAAACTATAGAAATAGGGCTGGACAGATGGCTTAGTGGTTAAGGTACATGCCTGTGAAGCCTAAAGACCCAGGTTAAATTCTCTAGGTCCCACATAAGCCAGATGCACATGGTGGCACATGCATCTGGAGTTTGTTTGCAGTGGCTAGAGGCCCTGGCATGCCCATTTTCTCTCTCTCCCTCTCTCTGATAAATAAATAAGAATAAAATATTTTTTTTTAAACTATAGAAATGAAAGTAAAATGAAGTATATACTGAAAACATGCACTGTACATGATGTTTGGGAGTTTATTTAAATATTCTTATGTATTTGTGTGTGAGAGAAAGAAGTAGGTAGGGAGGCTTCAGTGAAACAGCTTGGCTCTGTGTCAATAGATAGTTTTTTTTTTTAATTTTTTTTATTTATTTATTTGAGAGCAACAGACACAGAGAGAAAGACAGATAGAGGGAGAGAGAGAGAATGGGCGCGCCAGGGCTTCCAGACTCTGCAAACGAACTCCAGACGCGTGCGCCCCCTTGTGCATCTGGCTAACGTGGGACCTGGGGAACCGAGCCTCGAACCGGGGTCCTTAGGCTTCACAGGCAAGCGCTTAACCGCTAAACCATCTCTCCAGCCCAATAGATAGTTTTGATGATAACTGTGGGGTTTTTGCAACTTTTGTATTTTTTTTAATTCTCCATAATAAGGTTTATAAAAACTTACAAAGTTGGTAAGCCAACATTTAAAAACTATTTGACCCTCTTAGTAATCAAAGAAATGAAAATCAAGATGACAAGATACAGTTTTTTTGGCAAAGATCGTAAGACTGTTAATGCTCAGTGCTGGTAAGTATTCTAGTAAGAGGTACTCTCTTGTTCCAGTGCTATCCCTGGTCTGGCCTTGGTATCACCTGACTACAAAGGACCTTGGGAACATGAATAAAAAGCCTTAAAAATTCTAGTCCTAGAGCTGAGCATGGTGACGCATGCCTTTAATTCCAATACTTGGGAGGCAGAGGTAGGAGGATTGATGTGAGTTTGAAGCTAGCCATGGGCCAACAGAGTGAGTCTCAGGACAGTCTGGGCTAAAGTGAGACCCTACTTCTAGTAATTTATCCAAAGAAAATTATTTATTTATTTATTTATTTATTTACAAGCAGAGAGAGAGAGAGAGAGAGAGAGAAGAGACAGAGAGAGGATGAGCACACCAGGGCCTCTAGCCACTGCAAACGAACTTAAGATGCATGAGCCCCTTGTGCATCTGGCTTATGTGGGTACTGCGGAATCGAACATGAGTCTTTTGGCTTTGCAGGCAAGTGCCTTAACCATCTCTCCAGCCCCCAAAGAAAATAATTAAATAAGGGTACAATATGTCTGGGTAGAGATGTTTATTGTGGTAGTTATAATAGCAAAAATAATACACCAGTAAGAAAATTGTATTCAGGCAACAGTACAAACACACACACACACACACACACACACACACACACACACACACACACGAGACTATGAATATGCACAATGCTATTAAAATTTACAGTATAAACAGGCATGGTGGCTCATGCCTTTAATTCCAGCTCTTGGGAGGGAGAGATAGGAGGAATGTTATGAGTTCAAGGCCAGCCTTGAGCTACTAAGTAAGTTCCAGGTCATCCTGGGCTAGAGTGAGACCCTATCTCAAACAAACAAACAAAAAAAAAATGTTTAAAAAAGTTACAGAATAGATATGTATTTATCAACATGGGATAATGTGTCTGAGATATATTAACAAAATAAAATCCAATAGTCAAAAGGTATGCAAGTTGGTTATCGTTGTTGGAAGAGAAAAATTTTAAAATATTTTTGATATGTTTTTTTATTTGGGAGAGAGAGGCAGATTAGAGAAAGAGACAATGGGCAGGCCAGGACCTCCAGGCATTGCAAACAACTCCAGGCACATGCGCTTGCCTGCAAAGGTCAAAGGACATGCATCTGGAGTTCATTTGCAATGGCTAGAAGCCCTGGCACGCCCATTCTCTCTCTGTCTCCTCTCTCTCTCTATGCTTGCAAATACATAAATAAATAATTTTAAAAGGATGGAAAGAGAGAAGAAACACCCCAAGGTTGCCCTCTGACCTGCATGTCCATACACACACACATATCAAACACATACATACATACAAACACATACACACAAATAAATGATTGTTAAACATAGAAGACAGGTGGGTGGCACCTAAGGAATGCCATAGGTTGTCCTCTGGCTTCCACATAAACATGCACATATGTGCATACACATGCATGCATAACTGCACACACACATAAACATGTGCACGCATAATAAATAAACAATAAAAGGGGGTTAAAATTAAAACACAATTAACAATAAGTCAGATATAAAGAGTAAATGCAGGTAAGTCCAAATTAGAAATTTGTACTGTTCTCTTGTTTCTTTTCTAAATGGATTTCTTTTTAATTTTTATTTATTTATTTATTTGACAGAGAAAGAGGGAGAGAGAGAGAGAAAAAAAATGGGCACGCCAGGGCCTCTAGCCACTGCAAACGAACTCCAGATGCCCCCTTGTGCATCTGGCTAGTGTGGATCCTGGGGACTCGAACCTACATCCTTTGTCCTTGCAGGCAAACACCTTAACTGCGAAGCCATACCTCCAGCCCTTCTAAATAAATTTTTAAAAATTATTTATTTATTATTTATTTGCAAGCAGAGAGAGAGAGCGGAGAGAAGGAGAGAATGGGTGTTCCGAGGCTTCTAGCCACTGCAAACAAGCTCCAGGTACATGCGCCGCTTTATGCATCTGGCTTTATGTGGGCACTGGGGAATCAAACCTGGGTTGTTAGGTTTTGCAGGCAAGCGCCTTGACTGCTGAGTCACCTCTCTGGCCCCTAAATAGATTTTGAGTAGTTTGGAACTGTAAATAAGGAATTCCCATTGTATTCAAAACCAACTTTACTAATAGAGTAGACCTCAACTGTCCTTACCATGGGTGTGCATGCACACTTGCACATGCACGAGCTCACGCACGCACACACACACACACACACACACACACACAGTGTGTAAAAAGACAAATATGAGCATCATGTCCAGAACGAGGGGCATTCACACTGTCAATATTTTGATTCCTGGCTGGTTCATCCACCCTGTGGCCCAAAAGGCAGTGAGTTTAGACTGGTCCTCTCCTGAGCATGTGTGTACAACACACAAACACACTCACACACACCCCTACCTACTTACCCATATAAAATAGCTGTGATGAGTACTTTTAGCTGTCAGTGTGACTGGGCCATGGGAACCCCAGATAGCTAGTGAGGCATTATTTCCGGTTGTGTCTATGAAGGCATTTATGGGAGACACTGGCATCTAGACTGGTGGAGTCAGGAAGGCAGACTGTACTTCCCCAAGTCGATGGGAACAATTCAGTGCACTGAGGGCTGGAGTAGGAGTAAAACAGAAAGATGGAGAAAAGTGGGCTCCATGTGCTGACTACTTCACTGCTTGGACCAAAATACTGTTTTGTTTTGTTTTTGTTTAGTTTCTGACTACACTGGGACTTACAGCGTTGGCACGTCTATTTCTCATGCCTTTGGCTTGAGCTAGAATCTGTACCACCAACTTTCCTGGGTGACCAGCAGGTCATGGAACTTCTCAGCTTTCATAAATGTTTGAGCCAAGTCCTGAAAAATACATATATCCTGGACGTTATGTTTCCCTGATTAATCAAGTAGCCATCTGAAGCTGGTGTACAAACAATAGCCCAGACACCCAGCAGCGTTAAGTAGCCCATGTAAGGGACAACCGCACAGCCACATCTTTCAGCACTCCATCAGTCTGATTCCTGTGTCACCTGATGTACAACACCATGAAGCTGATCCCTCCCGCATTTATCACCTCTTTAAAACTCAGAGGAAGGAAGCATGAATGGGTTCATTGATTTGGCGTTCGGAGTCTAAAGATTTGTTTTCTCTTGGTCACTGTCTGATACTTCCTCATCCATGCATATTGGCTATAAGTGTCTCAAATGAGAAATCACTATGATATTCATGGTATCATATTATGAATAATACTTCTTTAAAAAATAGTCTTCTGGAGATTTGCCTGGAAATTGAATTCTTCTCCCATGCTTTGGGTCACTTGGAGATTCTCAACAGCCTGCAGACCAAAAATGATCCACTGTCTATTTTTATGTGACCTGCAGGCCAAGACTGAGCTTTGCATTTTAAGTAGTAGAAAAAAAAAATGACAGGAGGAAAAAAATATCTGTGTCATGGAAAATTAAATGAAATTCAAATTTTAGTATCCATAAGCCCAGTTTCATTGGCATACATATGTTTGTTGACACATATGGTCCTGCCTGCCTTTGCGCTATAAGGAGAGAGTTGAGTAGTTATGAGAGGAGCCACATAACTAACAAAACCCAAAAGATTAGGTGTTTAACTTCCTGTCTGGGGGTTGGAGGCCATCCTAGCTACACTGTCATGTCTAGTAGAGCTGAATTGCAATACCGCACACTGCCAGTAGGGGACCTGAAACCACTAAGGCTTTGAGTCTTCAAAAATTTATTCATCATCCAATCAACAAAGACTTAATGAATGACAACTCAGCCAAACACAATTTTAAGTTCTAGCTTTATAGTAATATGTAAAAAAAAAAAAAAAAAAAAAGACATGAAGATAGTAAGGTGACTAGATGAGAAGAAGGAATTTAGTGGAAATAGGAGGGGGATAAGATAATGGAGAATGATGGGTTGGAGAGATGGCTTAGCGGTTAAGCACTTGCCTGTGAAGCCTAAGGACCCCAGTTCGAGGCTCCGTTCCCCAGATCCCACGTTAACCAGATGCACAAGGGGGCGCACGCGTCTGGAGTTCATTTGCAGAGGCTGGAAGCCCTGGCGCGCCCATTCTCTCTCTCTCCCTCTATCTGTCTTTCTCTCTGTGTCTGTCGCTCTCAAATAAATAAATAAATAAAGATAATGAAGAATGAAATATTATCAAAATATATTACATACATAAAATTGTCAAAAATAAAATAAAATAAGCAAAACTCTGTTTTGTTTTTTTTTTTATTATTGAGCTAAGGTTCTCCCGAAGAGAGATGAGTTTCAATAAGATGAAAAAAGAAAACAAACACATAGGATGTTAACAGTTAATGAGGTTTGTGGAGGAAATTTAACCAAGATAAAGGATTAAGAGGGTTAAGGGAAAAGAGATTAATGACTCAAAATTGTGTTAGGGGAGACTTCACTGAGAAGATGACAATTTAGCAAAGTCCTAAGGGGGGGTGAGAAAACAAGTCATAAATAGATCTACAAGAAAAACACTCCAGGGCTGGAGAGATGGCTTAGCGGTTAGGCGCTTGCCTGTGAAGCCTAAGGACCCCGGTTCGAGGCTCGGTTCCCCAGGTCCCACGTTAGCCAGATGCACAAGGGGGCGCAGGCGTCTGGAGTTCGTTTGCAGAGGCTGGAGGCCCTGGTGCGCCCATTCTCTCTCTCTCCCTCTATCTGTCTTTCTCTCTGTGTCTGTCGCTCTCAAATAAATAAATAAAAAATTTAAAAAAAAATAAATAAAAGAAAAACACTCCAGCCACAGGGAACAACAGATACAGGTCCTGAGGTAGGCTGTGCCCATGATAGTCAGTGGGTAATGAGGAGTGGAAATTGAGGCCAGGTAAGACATAGACTCTTATTATTCAGTCCTTGGGAGTGGCTATCTAAGCCACTTGATGTCTTGATGACAGCAATGTAAGCACTCCTCCGCTCCTTTGGATCTTACATTCTTTCCACCATGTCTTCTACAATGGTCCCTGAGCTCTGGAGGGTATGCTGAACACTCCACTGTCACTTCTTCTCAGCACTGGAGAGTTTTGAGTCACCCCAGTGGTGATGAGCTGACTTTTAGTCCGATTGAGATAGGAAGCCAGTAAGGGTAATTTAATCGGATTTCCAAGCCCTTGATTTAACATCTGCTTGAAAAAATATTCAACTACTTCATATAAATAGGGCACACTATTGTTTTTGATTTCTTAAAATCAAAGAATTGAAATGTGTAAGAAATGCATTAAAAAGTTGAGTAACAGGAAAGAGCTTGTTGGTGACTGTCCCAGCTACCATCCCTGCATAACAAATCAACCCTAAGCTTGATGGTTAAAAAGAGCCAGGCTTGGGCCGAGGGGATGGCTTAGTAGTTAAGGCACTTGCCTGCAAAGGCAAAGGACTTAGGTTCGATTCCCCAGGACCCACGTAAGCCAGATGCACAAGATGGCACATATGTCTGGAGTTCATTTGCAATGGCTAGAGGCCCTGGTGTGCTCATTCTCTCTCCCTCTCTCTCTCTGACAAATAAATAAATAAATAATAAATAAATAAATAAATAAAATTTTTAATAAAAAAGAAGGAATGGAGTGTACATGAAGCACAAACACTTTTTCTGCAAATGCTTCCAGATTGACAAGAGAGTTACAAAGCAGGTACACAGAGAGCTCATCTACCCTTTATGCAGCTACCACTACTGGTAACGCCTTACTGCCAAAAGTTAGATGCTTGTAATAGTACTAACTAACTTAACACCCTATTGTCAAAAAAGACTTGCAGGGCTGGAGAGATGGCTTAGCGGTTAAACGCTTGCCTGTGAAGCCTAAGGACCCCGGTTCGAGGCTCAGTTCCCCAGGTCCCACGTTAGCCAGATGCACAAGGGGGCGCACGCATCTGGAGTTCCTTTGCAGAGGCTGGAAGCCCTGGCGCGCCCATTCTCTCTCTCTCCCTCTATCTGTCCTTCTCTCTGTGTCTGTCACTCTCAAATAAATAAATAAATAAAAATTAAAAAAAAAAAAAAAGACTTGCAGTCCCATTAACTAACTCGGCGCTTTCAGATTTTCCATTTTTCCACTCATTTCCCTCTGCTGCTCCAAGAAACCCTCCAGGATCGCACGTGGCACTTAGTTGTCATCTTCTTAGTCTCCTCCAGCCTGTCTTTGGTTCCTGACCTCTCATGATCTTGACAGCTTTCGGACACTAGTGGTCAGGCCTGGGGAGATGGCTCAGTGGTCAAGAGCTCTTGTGCTTCATCTCGCGGGTTGAAGAGCACCAAATTTGACCCCCTCTCAACCCACAGGGGAACACGAAAGCTGGGCACAGAGGGTCTATAACCCCGATCCATGAGGGGCTGGGTGGGGGAGCACAGGGCTGGGGGGCACAAAGACTGGACAATCTCTGGGGTTTACTGACTGGCAGCAGCTCCACGTTGGGGAAAAGATCCCATGTCTCAAGGAAATACACATATGAATGATAAGACCAGGACATCTGCCTTTCACTTGCACACACACTTATGTGCATGTACCACATACCACACCACACACACACACACACACACACACACACACACACGAGGACCAGTCAGGTGTTTAGTAGAATATACCTGAACCTGCAATGGCTGATGTTTTTCTCATGATTAAGTCAAAACTATGGGGCTTGGAAGGAATCTTACAGGGGCATTGGGCTTTTCTCATTAGCTCTCGTCCAGCAATACATGGCATCCACCTGTCTTACTATTGAGGCTGTTAAAGTTGATACTCACCTGGGCTGGAGGGATGGCTTAGCAGTTAAAGCATTTGCCTGCAAAACCAAAGGGTCCAGGTTCAATTCTCCAGGACCCATGTTAGCCACATACACTAGGGGTGCACCATCTAGAGTTTGTTTGTAGTAGCTGGAGGCCCTGGTGCACCCATTCTCTCTCTCTCCCTCTTTCTCTGTCAAATAAATAAAAAGAAAGAAAATGAGTGTTGCCTTTAAAAAAATTGATACTAGGGCTGGAGAGATGGCTTAGTGGTTAAGCACTTGCCTGTGAAGCCTAAGGACCCTGGTTCGAGCCTCGATTCCCCAGGACCCTTGTTAGCCAGATGCACAAGGGGGCGCACGTGTCTGGAGTTCGTTTGCTGTGGCTGGAGGCCCTGGTGTGCCCATTCTCTCTCACTCTCTCTCTCTCTGCCTCTTTCTCTGTCTGTCACTTTCAAATAAATAAATAAACATAAAACAAAAAATTAAAAACAAATTGACACTAACCTTGTTTAAAGTGGTGCTTGTAGGGTCTATAGAAAGTTACTGTCCAAGCCGGGCGTGGTGGCACACATCTTTAAACCTAGCACTCGGGAGGCGGAGGTAGGAGGATCGCCGTGAGTTCGAGGCCACCCTGAGACTACATAGTGAATTCCAAGTCAGCCTGAGCTAGAGTGAGACCCTACTTTGGAAAACCAAAGAAAAGAAAGTTACTGTACTTCCACTTTTTTTGTAAGAACTAAGTCACTAAGTCCAGGTCATATTCAAGATTAGAATGGAATTCTAGAGGGAGGAAACTCTACGCTTTTTTATTTTTATTTTTTATTTTTTTTGAGAGCGACAGACACAGAGAGAAAGACAGATAGAGGGAGAGAGAGAGAATGGGCGCGCCAGGGCTTCCAGCCACTGCAAACGAACTCCAGACGCGTGCGCCCCCTTGTGCATCTGGCTAACGTGGGACATGGGGAACCGAGCCTCAAACTGGGGTCCTTAGGCTTCACAGGCAAACACTTAACCCCATCTCTCCAGCCCCCTCTACGCTTTTAAAAATACACAATGCACGAGGCCCAGCTGCCCCGAACAGGGAGGTCCCTGGTCTGCCTGCTGACTTACTGGTGACCTTGGATGAGTCACTCAGCCTCCATGAGCCAGGGTTTCCCTCCCCATTATGAAACTCATAATGGTATCCCTGCCCCACAGCTGTCTCTCGAGAGTCTCAGAAGCTTTGTCTAGAAACACCCAGGGCTTCTGGAGTGCAGATCTGTCACAGAGCGTGTGTTGATGACAGTCGTGGTCCTGTTCTTGGGCTGGCAGCATTTCCCAATGCAGAAACCAACATCACCACACCACCAGTGCCCCTAAAAGCAAGGAAGCCCTCACTCTTCTTATAGAAGGGCCTCATGTTCAAAACATGCTACCAAGAACTTCATGTAGAGAGAAATACCACAGGGGGATGTTTTTGTGAAACATTATTTTGCAAAGTGGATAATTCCCCTGAATTAGCCTTTTTGTATAAAAAGTCAGCTTTTCGCTTATTGGATTTGCTTGAACCAAAGGGTTCTAGGAATTCCTTCCAAAATACACACTGTTTTCGTGCAAATGCTTCTGAGCAGACCAGTTTTCTACTGTGTAGAATGTGTTCTGTTTCTGCTTACGGTGATGAATTGCGTTAGAGTTGTCAATTATAGTAATTATGTCACAGCCCTGGAGGTTGACTCTTTACTAGCAGAGAATTCCAGCCAATTTGTCTTTTTGACACTTGATGTTAGCAAGAACTAAACCCCAAGAAGTTGGCTGCTTGGGATTCTAGCAAGGACAATGGCTATGGCCTCTGGTTTTTAGTTAGTTTGTTTGTTGCTTATTTGTTTGTTTGTTTGTTTTGAGACAGGGTCTCATATATCCCAGGCTGGCCTGGGACTCACTTTGTAGCCCAGGATCCGCCTGCCTCCATCCAGAATGCTAGGATTACAGGCATCGCCCCACTCCTCGTTTATGTGAAAACAGGCATTGAACCCAGGGCTCTGTGCTTGTGAGGGAAGCACTCTACCAATGAGGCCACATCCCTAGCCCCTGGCTGTGTTTTTCTACCTACAGAGATCAAGTATTTTTCTGCATTCCTTTGAAACGCCATTTTCTCCATTCCTGTGAGCCACCACGTTGAGAAGACAAGCTTTGTTCTTGCACAAGCCAAGTCGCCATCAAGAAACTAACAAGGAGGATGCCCCCCAGAGGTGAGCAGTATGGGGCCCTCTCTCCCACTTTGTGGAGACCATTTCAGAGTCCACCCAACCTAGGATCCAGCTCTGGCAATCCTAGAGCAGGGCTGCTATGCAACAGGAATGCCAGGAGGCCAAGCCCTTGGTATCATCACTAAATTCATTTCTGGAAACAGTTGCCAAGGCCCTCAGCAAGGTGAAATAGGACATTCTTTGTCCTAACTTTTCCCTGTAGCCCTGACTGGCATCACACTGTATACTATAGGTGCTCTGGTTGTCTAGGGAATAAAAATGGCATGGAAATAGCCAATTGAAAAATTATACTGGACTGTAGAAATGGCTTAGCAGTTAAGACATGTGAATGCAAAGCCAAAGGACTCTCTCATAAGCCAGATGCACAAGGAGGCGCATGCATCTGGAGTTCCTTTGCAGTGGCTGAAGGCTCTGGAGTACCCATTCTCTCTCTCCCTCTCTCTGCCTCTTTCTCTCTCTCTCAAATAAGTAAATAAAAATAAACATTTAAAAAAATTATATTATTAGCAGGGCATGGTAGCACACACCTTTAATCCCAGCACTCCTGAGGCAGAGGTAGGAAGATCGCTGTGAGTTTGAGGCCACCCTGACACTACACAGTGAATTCTAAGTCAGCCTGTGTGCTACAGTGAGAGCCTATCTCAAAAAAACAAACAAAAAAATTATACTGTTAAAAAAATGGGAGTGTCTTAATATCTCTCATCCTTGGAAAGCTCATGCCACGGGAGCTCCCTCCTCGCCTGCCTCCATAGCTAAGGTCTCTACTTTCTATGTTCCTTTCCACCTCCAAGCCTGTGCCTCTACCTGGCCCTACCTAGAAAACACACGGTCTTTTCTGAGCATCCAACTGGGTCCTGTCCTTCAAGACTCAGGTAGTTACATGATCTGTAGAAGGCCCCTTTTATATGCTGCTTTAACCCCAAAATGCCACCCTCATCTCCCACTGTAGGCCACCTACTTTTTGCAATTGATTTTACGTGGGTGGCTTGGAAATTGAACCCAGGCTAGCAGGCCATGCATGCAAATACCTTTAACCACTGAGCTATCTTTCCAGCCCCTTAACTCAATATTTTGCCATTTATAAACGCCATTGCTTCAGACAAGCCATTTGCTCTTCTTCGCAATCCTCACTTTCTTTAAAAGATAAAGTAATATTATCTGTCTCTTTGACTGCTATGAAGTTTAAATGAACCACACCTTGCTATAGAATGCCAATGTCACCTTCCATCTGAACCCTTTAGCATTTCCTATGACATCTTAGACAGGGCTTTGGGCCAGATTGTATTATAATAGAAGAGGGAAAGGTGTTAGAGGTGCGAGACAGACAGGCAACCAGCGGGGAAAGAAGTCGCTTTCCAAGAGGTAAAAATCTCATGTTCCCATAACTACAATCAGCCTTTATCAGGCGCAACCTTACAGCCTTAGGCTTGGCAGATCTTTCATAACATATGGTCAAGGCAACAGCTGAAAACCCGTTGGCCAATTTTGGACATTCATAATATTTTGATCTCTCTGACGTATGCAAAATGGGGATACTATGTCTCAATGGGAAAATAATGTAAAACAGTAGGTTGCTTAGGACATTATTCAATACGGGAAGGCTATGCCCCGAGCCTTGGCTATGTTACAGGCCTTCTGATACATAGCAGAGTGGGTAGTACACTCATACACTCAGCCTTGTGGACCTTAGACTGAGGAGGAAAGCGGTATCGTCAACACACTCTAATAAAGTACTATGAGTGATTTCATAGAGGAGGAGCAGGGAACTCAGGCACTTATAAATGGGAGGTTCAACCTAGGTTAAACACTTAGGAGACAAGAAGAAGAGTAATGAAGGAAATATAAAAAGCATAGAGTAGCCAGGCGTGGTGATAAACGCCTTTAATCTCAGTACCCAGGAGATTGAAGTTGGAGGATTGCCATGAGCTTAAAGCCAACCTTAGGCTACAGAGTGAGTTCCAGGTCAGTCTGGTCTATAGTGAGAAACTGCCTAGAAAAAAGAAAAAAGCAGAGAGTAAAATGTGAAGAAGAAAAAATATAGGAAGAGAGAGTCATGTCGTATGGAACAAGATGACCATCTTGCCAACACCATTCTGTTTCTCACCCTTGGGATTCGGATAGCATCTCCCTCATGCTTGGATCCAGGGATAATTTCAGCCCCTTTCGTATCAACTGGTTGAGGTATCCCTGCGCTATGACAAACAGCATATGACATTCCTCCTTCCTCTGACCATAGCAATTGCTTAGGGATGGTTCAGGCAGAACAAAGATACAGAGACTCTTTCTGGACCTGACCTAGAAAGCATCATTTGCTGTTGGCAGCTGTCTTCCATGCATCCTTCCAGTTGGGAAAAGCAGACTGAAGGCAGAGCCAATATCTCATAGGGGCCAAGGCGAGAGAACTACAAAACCAGAGCCCAAGCTTTCTGACCACTGGCCTTCTCACTAACGCACGAGTCAATCGCTTTCCTTTGTTGTTTAAGCCAGCTTGAGCTGAGCTTTCGATTACTTGGAATGAATCATTCTAGCTACTATGCAAGGGAAGAGGAGTTTGAGCAGTCAGGAGCAAGCACAGGAATGCCTGATGATATCACCATGCCAAGCATAGAAATGCTTAATGATGTCATCACGTCAAGCTGGGTAGGGACAAATGATGACCTGTGCAGCTTTCTATGGCACAACTAAGTGGGCAAAAGACCCCTTTAGTCAATGCATCCGGCCTAATCCATCTAGTCTCTGTTACCACAGAGAGAGAGAAGATTCCTTAAGATTTTAAAACTTCTGTCTCATTGTCCTGCTATCCATGAAGACATCCCCACTACCAATCCTTTACCTACATGGACCCTGCACCACCCTGAAAATGATCTATAAAAGGAACAATAGAATATATACACACATATATATAAACACATACACACACACACATATAATTATATATAAGTTTAAGTTTGACCAGTAGAATTAAAGTTTAGCTTTTCTCTTTATAAAGTCGTAAGGTAGTTTACTAATGCTTGGCATTTTGAGGGTGGTGGGAAACATTGTCCTTGAAGAACAGAATGAAATTATGAGCTGGGCTGGGAGGCATGGCTCAGTGGTAAGCACTTGCTTAGCATGTGAAGAGTTCTGGGTTCAATCTCTAACACCAAAAAAAAAAAATACTAAACTGGGGCTAGTGGTTAAGGCTCAGTGGTTAAAGGTGATGCTTGCAAAGCCTACCAGCCTGGGTTCAATTCCCACTTCACCTACATAAAGCCATCCATAGCAAGCAAAAAGTAGAACAAGTGTCTGACATCCATTGGCAGTACCAAGAAGCACTGGCACCCCCATAAGTATGCACATGTGTACAGAGGCATGTGAGCGCACACGCACACACAAATAAATACGATGTTTTCAAGTTCCTGTTAAAATGGAACACTATGCACCATCTCCCTAGGTATGAATCTAGCCTCGCCTTGCATAGCAGGTAGAAGGCTGCCCAAGAATTCCATCATTTATTAGCACTGGGGAGCCAACGCTTCATTGACTGGAGTCTATCCCAACAAATAAAGGATTCCACCCCCCCCCCAAACAAACTCCTTCCTGCTGTCAATCATTCTAGGAGGCCTAGTGTGCTCCTCCGGCTCCTGGATGTTCATCAGGGAAGAGCATACAGACGTTTCACCCAACCAGAACTCCATCACCAGCTCTGTATGCCCTCCAGATTCTCCTTCCTCAAGCACCTATTTTCACCCTAGTCTTCATGAAGGCTTTTTAACTTCAGAGGTATATCACTCATTCATTCACCTCATTCTGGGGATCCTGCTTACACAGGGTGACGATAGAAACATTAATGTAGTAATGTAGTCAATGTAGACTCTGTCAGCTGCTCTGCGAATGCAGTCAGACACGCCACTCGGCACCTGTTTCCTGTACGATACTCTGCAGGACCATCTATGCTTATCCCACTTAGATGCTTTCTTGACATTTCCTTTGGGAAGAAATCCAGGCTGACAGAAAAGCTGCAAGACTAGCAACAAAACATAATGCTCTTGCATCTTTCAACCAACTTGCATCCAAACATTACATCTTACACAATCACAATAAAATGGTCAAAACCAAGGAATTGACACTGAGACAAAACGAGCTGTTCTGTAGAATAAATAACTGAGCCAGACGTGGTGGCATACATTTGTAATTCCAGCGCTCTGGAGGCTGAGGCAGGGGGAACTTGAGTTTGAAATTAGCCTGGAGTACACAACCAGAACATCAAGTTTCTTTTGCATTCATTCAAGAGTCCTGGTCAGTTAGAAATTTACAGAATATGCCTCCACTTTGATGCTTCTTCAAGATTAGGTCCAGCTTGTGCATATTTGGCAAGAATACCCCCAAAGTGATACCATGGCCTTTTCAGGGTATCATATCAAGTGGTACATGATGTCAAGTTATGTCATTACTTGGAATGTCAATTCTGATCACTTGATGAAAGTAGTGTTTGCCAGATACCTCCACTTTAAAGTCAATCTTTTTCCCTTTGTAACTGACAATTATCTGGAGGGAAATTTTCCCAGCCTATGTAAATATCCTGTTATTCATCATGTGTTTACCCATTAGTTCTAACATCCATGGATGGTCTTTCCTCAGCAACAGTTGCTACTGTGGTATTTGCCAAATAATGACCATTTCTATGTCTTCCTCAACATTGAGAATTGGAATTCTGCTGTAAGGAAGACCTTTCCTTCTCTTTCACTCTCACAATTGGTGTGTGTGTGTGTGTGTGTGTGTGTGTGTGTGTGTGTGTGTGTATGTGTGCAGCCCCAAGGAAAATCTTGGGTAACATCGTCAGGTGTACCATCTCCATCCTTTGAGAAAGTGTCTCTCATTGCCCTAAAGCTCACCAATTAGTCTAGATGGGAGCCCGAGTCCCAAGGGTCCATGCCCAGCATTTGTGTGGGTGTGCATTTGTTTGGAGTGTGTGTATGCACGCTCACATTTGTATGAATGTGTGCACGTACATGTGTGTGTAGGCTTAACATTGGGTGTCTTCATCAATCAATACCCTGTCTGTAAATGAAACATAAAAAGTGGACTAGGGATATAACTCAGTGGTAGAACAGTTACCCGCCATGCATAGGGACCTAGGTTCAACCCTAGTACTACAAAAAAAAGTAGTACTTCCTGAAAATGTAAATGTCGTAATTTAACACATTTTCCTCTTTGTCTTGGTTACTTGGAAGTTCAAATTGGTAATACATTTAATAATAGTACTTCAAGTAATACCGCCATCTATCATGCTATGACATCCTCTAATTATTTAATCCTAGTTCTCTCTTATTCCTATGTAGTCATCTAAGTTTTTATTTCATTAACTATTTTGAATTTTCAAAAGGTCAACACAGTGTTGACAAGATGGCTAAATGGTTAAAGATGCTTGCTTGCAAAGCCTGATTGTGCAGGTTCGATTCCCCAGTACCCACCTAAAGACAGATGCACAAAATAAGTGGTATATGCATCTGGAGCTCGTTTGTAGTTGGAAGAAGCACTGATGTGCCCAGTCTCTCTCTCTTTTCCTTTCTCTCCTTGCAGATAAATAGTAAAATATTTTATAAAAATGGGACAAAAAGGTCAACATAAATCTTCATCAAGTATCGTGGTACTCACCTGTAATCCCAGGAGGCAAAAGCAAAAGAAACATGAGGTCCAGGCCGTCCTAGGCCACAACAAAACTTGTCCAAGTGGACAGATTCCTAAGATATGTGCGATATATGGAGACATGCACACTGTCCTTCTGTGGCTCCCAGTAAATGACTTGCATGCAGCTAGAGTTACCAAGCGGATATGGTTGCGATGGCAGGAACCTAATTGCTGAAGGCCCGGAGTTGGCTCATGGAGGGAGGAACCATCGCTGGGGAGGCTGTGTACATCTCTCCCGTGGGAGAGCGCTCTCTGGACATGACAGAGCCTGGGAGAGCAAGCAGTGAGCTCCGACGTGGACTTCTCAAGCAGAGACTGTCCGAAGACCAAGGGCAAGGGCAGGCCAGCATCAAAAGGAACAGATGAAAGACCTCTGTCCTTTGCTTTCCAGGATCCATTTTTCCAGAAGTTTGGAAATGCATCTCTCCTCCTCCCACAGCTCCAGTTGCAACCAGTACACTCAATCCATCCCAGGCACCGCCAGTAGTACCTCAGTACCAGTTCAAGTCCAGGCAGATAGTGAACTCAGAGCTAAAGAGACATGAAAGTCGGTTCCTGGAAGCTTCTAGAAGAAAGAAACTTGTGCCTTTCATTTCTAGAAGAGATACTGTCTCTTTCCCCAGCGATAGGCACTGTGGCAGCCATCTTGTAATCTCGGGAGCCAGCCTGAGATAAACTGGAGCTGAGATGTGGACGTGGAGTCTGGGGTTGTCTGTAGCTCTATCAGGAGCCAGATTATCTCCTGGACTGTTACCAAAGCCAGTGAGTTGCCAGGTTTCGTAGATTTTTTTTCCCTTTTTTTTTTTTTTTATGAAAATAGTTTTGGCAGACTTAAAGCTAGACAGACTAAAAGTGAGCCCAGGTACTTTGTGGTTTTGTGAATAGTCCTTGGTGTCTCCTGCACACAGCCAGCCACTGGTGTGTGTTCGAATAGGGTAGGCCTGACCAGAGGAGGTTAGCCTCCTGCTTCCTCAGCCAGGTGAGACCCCAGGGAGGAGGCCTGGCCCTCAACACCCAGCTCAGATCCTTCCTATTGACATGTGAAATTGCTTGCATTTTCCTAGTTAGTGGCAGATCTGCGTGTTTGATGTTAATGAGTTTGTGAACCCAACAGAAACATAAAAGAGGAGGCCCTTGCAAAGAGGGAAAATAGAAAATAAAGTGCCATCCAAAATGGGATGGGCTTGAAATCCGCCTTGAATCTCCCCAGCCCCTTTCTCTATCTTCCCAACAGGGCCCCCTTTCATCCAATGGGAAAAAAAATCAAGAAAAATGCCATCCCGGTGAATATACTGCAAAACCAAACCAATGTGATTAGTCTGGACAAAAACAATGAAGAATTTGGCTGATCAAAGTAGGCACACACCCACCCCTGAAACTCCACCCGCCCCATTAGGCCTCCTGGGGACAAGAGAAGCAAATTTCTCACACATCAGGGATGCTGCCATATCCATTTCCAAGTAGCCTCCCCACCCCCTTGCATCCTGGTGCACATCTTAGTTCTCTCCTAATAACCCACTTTAGGACACGGACATCCTGATCTGATGTTATTAAATGGAAAGTGGCCGCTTTCTAATCTGGAGAGACTCAGGGCATTTGTAACAGCCAGAATCAAAGGCTGGTCTCTTCCTGTTCCTAATTATCAATAGTGTTTTATAGTCTTATTAATATTGATACACAGTATACTGGAGATCTGTTCAGGCATAATGTATGTGGAAGATAATTAACAAGATCCGAGTCAGATCAATCGCCTATTTGACAGCCAACGGTGTGTGGCTTATAAATTATGCATATTCTAGGTATTGCTCAAAATGTTTAAAGTTTCAGTCCAATCCTTCCTATCCAAGCGCTGGGGAAAGGCTTGAACCTAAAGGTACTGTCCCCAGCCTATTGGAGCCTTCTCTGCATACGCAGGACTTGCCTTCTTACTTAAAAAATCAAAGGGTTCCCTTAACTGCCAAGCACTACACACAGCATAAAAACACACCTTTTCCTTGTAAAGTGCAGAAAAACAAAAGGTGAAAGCTTGTAAGGAAGGAACTGATTAATAAAAGGAAGGTAATTTGCCTTTTGATTTCCAAAGGAAGGGAGCATTTGGGTGTTTCAAATGGCAGAGCTAGTCTTTCTTGATGATGCAATGGGGACCAACTTGAGATACTGGGTTGCAGTGAACGCCACGAACAATCCCAGTTAATGTGTCTGTTTGGATGGGTTCAGGAGCTTAAACTGTACTCAAGGACAAGTCCAATGTGTGTGTATATGTATATTTATGTATGTGTGTGTATATACAAGTACAATGAATATGTGTGTGTGTGTACATACAAAGTATCTTGACTTCCCTCTGACAGCATTCCTTTAGGAAAACCCAGCCCAGTAAGCCCCTTGCCTGAAGCAGAGCTACCTTGTCCAATATGTGACTAGAAATATGTGAGCCTATTGAGCATGGTGTTGCACGCTTGCAATCCCAGCACTCGGGAGGCAGAGGTAAGAGCATCATCAGAGTTCAAGGCCACCCTGAGACTACATAGTGAATTCCAGGCCATGTGGGTGAAACCAAGACTCTACCTAAAAAAAAAAAAAAGAAAGAGAGAGAGAGAGAGAGAGAGAAATATTCATTTCTGTGTTGCATGTCCCTGGGTCTTAGAAGTCACTTATTCTAGGGGGCTGGTGAGATGGCTTAGCAGTTAAGGCGCTTGCCTACAAAGCAAAAGGACCTCAGTTCAATTCCCCAGGACCCAGGTAAACCAGATGCACAAGATGGCACATGTATCTGGAGTTTGTTTGCAGTGGCTGGAAGCCCTGACGTGCCCATTTTCTTTATCTCTCTCTCTCTCTCTTTCCCTCTCTCAAAGAAATAAAATATTTTTAAAAAGAAGTTACTTATTCTATGACATTGTTGAAAAGGAGCTCATTCAGAGAAGATATTCAAGATCTAGTCCTGCCACTGATTTTGTAGATGATATGTAGTCAGTGACACAGAGCCAGGCAATATCTGTGATACTGGGCCTGTTTCTGGTCTCACTCCTGCCATCTGTCAGACAGAATCCAGCAGTTACCCTACTCACCTCTCAGAGGTGTGATAAGGATAAAATGATAGGTGTGAGACAGCTTGCTCAGCGTTGTGTGCACGGTTATGCTGTCGTGTTACGCTGAACTCTGATGACTGTTGTCCACAGAAGGAAGCCCACCTGCCCATCAGGACACCTGAAGCTCCCATGTCCATTCCTACGGTCTGCCTTTATCCGTACCGTGCTCCACGGGAGCCGTTTGCTGCCCCGTGGTGCCCGGGCTGCTCTCCACCAGCCCTTCCCCTGCACTGACTTTTCCTGCTGTTTCAAACCTTTTGGAAGCTTCCTGGTGAGGCCCAGATGTCACAGCCTCCAAATGGCTTTCCCAGTCCCTTAAGCAAAAGTTCCTGTGGCCTCTAATCACATTTTACTCGTATTTTAGGCACTGAGACCAAGTCTGAATCCCACCATGTGTGAGAATAAGCTTCCTGTGAAAAACAATTGTTTCTTGCTCGGTTTTTCTCTCTTTTGGGGGTTGGTTTTCGAGACAGGTGCTGGGGACCGAATGTGTGCTAAGCAAGCACTCTGCCAACTGAGCTACATCTTCAGCTTGCATTTTGTTTTGTATTTTTAAAAATATTTCATTTATTTATTTGCAAGGAGAGGGGGGGGAATGGATGCACCAGGGCCTCTAGCCAGTGCAAATGAACTCCAGACACATTTGTCACTTTGTGCATCTGGCTTTACATGGGTACTGGGGAATTGAACCCAAGCCAGCAGGCTTTGCAACCAAGCACCTCTAACCACTGAGCCCTTTCTCCAGTCCTCTTTTTGTTTTGTTTGCGAGACAAGGTCTTGCTATGCTGCCCTGTCTTTCCTGAAATTTGTCCATCCTCCTGCCTCAGCCTCCTGAGGCTGGGATTACAGGTATGACTCACTGTACCTCTGCCCATGAGCTACTCCGTGCACGCTCCAGACCTATGGCTCTTGAGGAACCACACAAGGAAGCAAATGCTCTTCCTACCTCATCCTCTGCTGGTATAATGTGCTGTTTTCCACTGCAGATAGAGAGTGGCAGGAACACGTACACCCACAATGGCCCGAGTCATTGCCATTTATTGAGCACTGATCTTAGAGCGGGGTCTGTACTTAGCACTTTGCACGCATCGCATTGTCTCCTAAATTCTCCCAGCACCTGCCTAGCTTGCATCTTAGACACACTTCCTCTGACTGGTGATACATGACTGGCTGGCAATCTTTGCCTCAGCCTCCAGAGCATCTCAGCAGACCGCACGGGTTTCTTTGCTCTTCAGTGGAATCGTATCAGTGCAGGAATGGAACTCTGAGAGGGATGCAATCACCATGCTGATGCAGCTGACCCTCCCGGCTCGTGAACCCCAAACTTCAGGTCCTTGTCTAAATCATGGAAGAACTGAAAAACATGGACTCAGAGAAGGGTAAGTAAGTTATGAGAAGTTATTAAGGATGAGGGTGAAAACGGGAGAGAAGAAAGAACAATTCTCCTCCGGGCAATGCTGAAAGGGAAAGGAAGAGACCAGGGAGGACTGACTGTTCCTCACACGAGGAATCCAAGTCTCAGAAGCCTGGTGGGGAAGGGGCTCACAACCGGGGGCTCGGGCCCATTTACATGAGGCAGTCATCAGTTGGAATGCGTCTCATCATCAGGGTCAGGTGTGTAGGAAGGACCCCAACTGGTTGGTGGCCCAGGAGGACCACTGACTTAGAAAGGGCCCACAGGAGCTGTGAAACTGGGGAAAATCGAAAGCTGTTGCTGCTTCAAGGAGGGGCTAGGAGGTGGCTGCTTACAGCCATCTTGGATGAGACTGAAACAGACCGGAGTTCTAGTCTTAACCAGGACAGGCAAGGTGGCGGCATCCATGTTTGGGGGGGCCAGTCCCTCACTGAGAAAGTCTTGCTCCTAACTTGTATCAGTATGACTGTCCTCAGTGCGATGGAACATGAGAGGAAGGAGTGTGTTCCAGCAAAGCCTGTCACCCTGATGCTTCTCCCTCCTCTTGCACCTCCAGGTGTCCAGGATCCAGGCAGTGACCTAGAGGATGCTGGAGCTACACGAAAGGCCACCTGCCCAATACTCCTGTGTGAGGCTCATAATATGACCATGAACTGAATTTCCATTTCGTTAAGTCACTGAGAGTTTAGGGTACTTGCTCACAGCTGTTCCACGAGGAAACTAAGGCTCGGCTTACATGACTTCAGGAAAATTACATAATGATTTAGTAGGAGGGGGAGCTAGAATTTTTTTACCTGTCTCAGATTCCTAGGACTCCAACTACTATGCATTCTGCCTCTCTGCTAAGAAAAGAGTACAAATAAATATAGACAAGCTTCCTATTGGGGCACAACTGAAGTCTTCTAAGCCATGCTTTCTCCTGAGACTCGGAAATGCTGCCCCCAGTAGAGTTCTCCAAGGGGTGGCTTTGTGAAATGGCTGAACTGAGTTATGGAATTGTGACTTGCTGAATTACTTTACGGGAAGAGGGGAGCAGAAGAGAACTGACATGCAGTGAGTGGTCACTCATGCCAGCACATGACAGCGGAGTATAGAGTCATTTCACATTCGCCTCACGGGACGGTATTATTGCTGCAGGCTTGGAGAAGCTAGGCTCCATGGTTTGTGAGTCATGGTGGGATTCAAATCCACACCCATACTCTTCCAAGTCCAGCATTTATTCTTTTACTCCATCTCAAGGAGGGTGTCATTTCAGGTCTATTCCATTGTCTTCATTCATTCATCCACTTAGTAGGTATGGGGTGTTTGCCATGACTGGACACTCAGTACCAGTCTCCAGCAATCAGGGCCAGGAGTCAGGCAATACAGGAAGGACATACACAGCATGACAGGGAAGGAGGCCGTGGCTCCCCAGTGCTTACCCATGGCTCTAAGGTGAGTGCCTCCTAAAGTCTTGCCCTGCTTAGCTTCAGCCTAGATGTAGTAGTGAGGAGTCCAGACCTGAGCGCTGCCCTCAGAGAGCTTCCCACGTAGAGCAGCAGGCAGGGCCTGGCCGAGGACGCAGGTGCACATGCCAACCCAGCTCCTTAGAAGCCCAGGGGGACTGGAAGTGGGTGCAGCGTGGAATCATCGGGAGTTTCATCTGCAGTGAGTGGAGCCGTTGGAGTGGGGCACAGCATGTGGTCAACCTGCATGACCTCCATTTCTCTCAGCCTGGAGCTGGGTCCTCAGAGGTCGCTGTCCAAAAGGGAGCATCAGACAGCAAAAGTGGAATCACGAGGCCTCATTTATGTCATGTTCTACAGGACAAAGCAGTCGCCAGTCTACCTAGATCTAAGAAGAAGAGACAGAGCCTCACCTCTCAATGACGGGACTTATCAAAGCGTGGGTGGCCATTTAAACCATTACAATGTCAAAAAAGAAAGAGAGAAAGAAAAAAGACAATACTTCTATAGTGGAAATGATCTTTATTGTATGGCAGTGTGGAACAGAGAGCTCTGTGGAGGAAGTGAATTGGTAACAGCACATAGGCCTTCATTCCTTCATTCATTCATTCACTAAACTATCATCTATTGCGCACTTACAAGGCACAAGCCCCCAGCACAGGAAGAGCTGGCTTACCTGGGAAGGAGCACAGGTCTGTCCTTGCTTCTGTCTGGCTTGCTCTGTGGCCATAGGGGTGGGGTCAGCCCAGAACTGGTTCTGATGCATGAATAAACCCCATCTCAGGCCCTCCACCTGTGCTAGCCTGCGGGTAGAACTGAAGGTAACACAAGAGACGTAGAGAATGTTCACTTTGTCATCCCCAATGTGATTATCAAGAAAGCATAGCACATCCCTGTTGCCTAGATGCCTTTAAGAACCCCTTGCATTGCAGAGGCTGGAAGCTCTGGCGTGCCCATTCTCTCTGTCTCCCTCTATCTGTCTTTCTCTCTGTGTCTGTCGCTCTCAAATAAATAAATAAATAAAAATTAAAAAAAAAAAAAAGAACCCCTTGCATCCAGGGTCACAGACCGCATATACTACATACATGGAAGAACAGATGGAAGAAGGCAGAGAGAGGAAACGAGGAGAGAGAGATTATGGAACTTGGATCATCGCACATGGAAGCGGAGGCAGCTCAGTCTGCCATCTGCAAGCTGAAAATGGAGCAGCAAAGCCAGGGTCTCCCTAAGTCTGAATTCAAGGCCTGAGCCCTGGAGGGCAAATGTAGAAATCCTGGTCTGAATTTGAAAACCTGAGGACCAACCGATCCCATGTTAAGCACAGAAATGAAAGGATGTCCCACCACCAAAAAGAAAGTGAATGTGCCTTTCTTCCGCCTCTCTGTCATCTCTAACCCTCCATAGAAGGGTTGGCACCATTGTCTTTCCGGTCCCCTGACTCATATGCTAATATCTTCCGCATACACTTGACAGACACGCCCAGAGCTGAGGTTTTACCAGCTATCTGGGCATCTCTGAGCCCAGTCATGTTGACCAGTGAAATTAGCTATCACATAAAGAGATTACAGGTTCCAAAGTTCTCTCACATTCTTGACTACACAAAGAGCTCACCCGCAACATGCCCGGGAGGGGATTAAGTGCTCCCAGTTTCCTAATAAGGAAACTGAGCTCAGAGAGGTTAACACCGTAGGGCTGTCCCCAATCATACAACTGTCAATGACTTTCAGCCTGTGCCTGGATGGGAGATAATTCTCATCTACTTCTCCCTAATCTTTTCTTTCTCCCTTCGTCTTGCCATCCTTGTATTTGTTAAGGGCCATCCACTTCGAACTGAATATGGATAAAATGATTGAATTCATTGCGTGTATGTATCAAAATATCATACTGTACTATAAATGCATACAAACGTGTCAATTCAAATAATTTCTTTTGAGACAGGGCCTCATGTAGCCCAGGCTAGTCTCCCACTGTGCAGCTGAGGATGATCTTGAACTCCGGATCCTCCTGCCTCTACCTTCTAAGTGCTAGGATTATAGGTGTGCGCCATCAGTTTTGTGATTCTAGGGAGTCAAATCCATGCTAGGCAAGCACTGTACCAACTGAGATATATTCTCAGCCCAAATATATATACATACATATGTATATATGTGTATATATATACATATATATTTTACATATATTATATATATTACACATATATAATTTGATTTTAAATTTTACCAATCACCTGTGTTATGTGCAGTTGAACACATAATCTCCTCCAGAACCCTCAGAGAGATATGACTGTGACAGTCTTTCATGCATTGGAAAAGGTAGAATGTTTTTCTGGAGTTCACACAGGAAGGAAAAAGCTGTAGGATGAAACCCAGCCCCCCATCACTGTGCGTCAGGCAGTACAGCCCATGGTGGATGCCCCTCAACCACCAGCTCCTGGAGTGGACACCTTTGTCCTCAAATTCTGATGTGAACACTCAGTGTCCCAGCCTAGGATGCTCTGCCCTGGCTTCAGCCTGTCGTTGCCAGCAGGGGAAACAGGACTTGCTGACATTGCCTGTATCAATTATACATGGTCCTGGGCTAAGCCTCCACGCCCTGGGAGCAGCAGGGAGAGGTGTCTCCAAAGAGTTGCAGCACTGGGGGAAGGGACAGTCGCCTGTCCCTTCACCCTTTCCCTGCTGCCTTGGAGCTGGTGGCGGGGTTTGGATTGGGAGTTCTGCTTGGCTGTGTCTGTCCTACGGCTTCAGTAGATCTCTCTGTCGGGCCTGTGGGGTCTCATTGGTGGCTAGGAAAGCTAGCCTTCACGTTCCAGACACTTCCAGGCTTTTTAGTGCTCTATTCAGATTTTCATGGAAGTGAATCAGGCCATTAGTACCTCCTACTTTGACAAGGAGGTGTGGTCAAAAGGTAATTTAAGGGGGTGTGGAACAAACTTTAAATCCAAATTAATGTTTAACCTAGATGACAATGGGATTGCTAATCTTCCCCCAGCCCTATCCCAGGCAGTTTCTGGGGTGAGAGGGTCTATAAACATCTGCAGATAACCATGGAGCTGGGTGGGGGGTACTGGGTGACTAAATTTTACATCAGATACAAGGTAGCTGGGCTGGGCAGAGAGCAAGCAACTCCTACTGAGCAAGGCCTTCCCAGCCCCTTCCTATCCTTAAACACACTCACCTTCCCTTTGTCTGAAAGAAGGCCCTGAACAGTTCTGTACACAGTATTCAATAGTTTGAAGTCAGGAGTTTTCAGGGAACACAATTCCAGTGGAGGCGAGGGAGAGAACAGCCATTTCTGGTAAATAATTAACAACAAAATATGTTCCTTAAAAAAAAAAAAAAAAGTGACCAGCAGAACTTTCAACTTCTCTAATTTGGAAAGTCAAAAGTTTAACTGGGCGCCAGAAAGCCGATGCCCAGGCCAGTCTTCAGCAGCATCATGCTGACCGAATCGGAGCTGTTATTCAGCTCTGGCTGTCTCCTTCATGGTACAATGTGGAGTCCAAGTGACAGCAACTGGTGGCCTTTAGCCTTCCTGGGGTGTCCTAGAGATGGAGGCAGGGCCCTCAAGTCTCATCCTGAGGGCTGAGGGCCTCCACTAGGCACTCCAGAAGTGTCCTCAGGCCAGTCAGAGCACCAGGAGCATTTTAAAGTGCTTTTTATTTTTATGTATTTGAGAGAGAGAGAGGAAAAAAAAAAAAGAGGGAGAGTGAGAATGGGTGTGCCAGGGCCTTCAGCTGCTGCAAGTGAACTCTAGACGCATGCACCATTTGGTGTATCTGGCTCACGTGGGTCCTGGGGAATCAAACCTGGGCCCTTTGGCTTTGCAGGCAAAAGCCTTTATGGCTAAGCCATCTCTGTAGCCCAGGAACTTTTTTTTTCTTTTCTTTTTTTTTTTTTAGAATAATAACTGGGTTTCAGGCTGGGCATGGTGGCTCATACCTTTAATCCCAGCACTTGAGAGACAGAGAGAAGAGGATTGCTTAAAGTTCGAGGCCACCCTGAGACTACAGAGTGCCATGCCAGCCTGGGCTAGAGTGATACCCTACCTCAAAAAAGAAGAAACCAGCCAGCCACACGCACCCTGGGTTCTACTCTGGCTTCGTCACTTACTCTCTGTGAACCACTTCACTTCATCAGAGATTGGAGTCAAGACTGTGTAGGTGGCTGCGGAATGGCTCAGTGGGTAAGAGCACCTGCTGCTCAAGCATGAGTGCCTATGCACCCTGGGCACTCCCGAGAACAGATGGGCACGGCCCATGGGGAGCACACACTGCAGAATTGCTAGGGCGTGCTGGTCAGTCTGATGGGGAAAAAACAAAACCAAACCTGGAAGTTCCAGATTCAGTGAGAGAAAAGAAGACACCTCACTTTCTCCTCTGGCCTGTCTGCACATTATGAATGAGGGAGGTGCATCTACAACCCCCACGTACACACACATATACACATGTACATCAATCACACATAGCGCAAAAAATAAATAGATAAAAAAAAAAACCTAATTTGTAGAGTTGTTGCTGGAGAGGTATTTGTCAGGGTTTGGTTCATGGGCCAAATGTATTTGTTTTTCAGATACAGTGGCAAGATCGACTGGAAACAGCCACCCCCATAAGTCACATTGTCTGTGACCGCTGTCGTACTACATAGCTGCATAGCATAGTCACATAGTCCACTAAGCCTAAAATGAGCTCCCTTTAGGTCCTTGCTGACAATTTTGCTGACCTCTGAGGGAGGCAAGATGCAGCCCGGAGCTCGGTGAAGGCTCTGCACATCAGGGAAGTGCTGGTTCGTATCATTCCTCCCTCGGCCGGGCCTTCCTGCCGTCTTCCAGGCTTTTCGAAAGGGCAGATCTTGCTCACAGCTGTCGGCTCCACAGACAGTCCACCCGTCGTGAGTGACATCGGGTCTGCCTTTTGCTTTGCTACCGACAGTGCAATTGGGTGCAAAGCACAGCGCTTCTCATCCTTGTCAGGACCACTCAGGCTCTGCCTTTGGTGGCCACCAAGTCATTTGACAGACATAACCTGAGCTCTGTGGGGAAGAAACCAGAGATGGCAATAGGAGCAGAGCAGACCTGTGACCATGGATGACCATGGTCAACTCTTCTTGGGAACCAGCATTTTCCTGGGGACGAAGGATGGAGAGGGAGGGAGGGAGCGAGCCCGTTCTTTTCTCCTGGTGCCTGGTGCGCTTGAGAACAGCGCAGACCCCTCTCCGCCCAAGAGCAAGAGAATTCAAGGCCGGTGCCCACCTCCTTGCTCCTGCCTTCTTGAACATAGCTCAGACATAGCAAAGCGGACTAAAACGAAGCCATGAAGCCATCCGAAGCGACCTGTTGCATTTGACAGGTAGAGAGAGAACCTGTGCATAACGGGTTGGCTGAGATCCACTCGCCTTTGCCCAATCTCCCCTTGTTGCAGAGGAAGTTTGTTTAAGCCAGCCATGCTGGAGGTAAACATTGTCCCCGCTTTACACACAAGCAAATAGGAACAAAATCTCTGCTCTTAGGACCCTGCAGCCAGCGTCCCGGGTGGGGGAAGCCCTCCACGCTACCGGCCGCCTGTCTTTCTTCCCTCCTGCACGTGGCCTATGTGGACTGGCCTAATAGCATGACGCGGCCCCTGCGGAGCAACAGGAGCTTGAACAGTGGCCCACAAATACCTCCCCTCTGCCCTCCCTGCTAGCCCATCGGGCCTTCCGCTGATCTTCCCACTTAGCACAGTCTGGAAGAATTACAGCTAGAGAGGCCCTGCGGACAGGTGCTCCGTGTGGGGCTTGCACACCAACTTCAAGTTTGCGAGGCCCCCACACCTGTCCGGTGACACGACGTGCAAATGCTGGTTCTTAGTGCTATGAACCAACTCTGTGGGGGGCTTCAGGCACTAGTGTCATTGTTCTCAAATTCCCTGGGGGCCTTCCAAGGGGCTCTGTGAGATCACCATTTCCTAATACCACAAAGGCCTCCCTCTCTCTCTCTCTCCCTCTCTCTCTCTCTCCCTCTCCGTCCCTCTCTCTCTCTGCAATAGATCAAACCCAGGGCCTTACGCTGCACAAACCCTGTGTTAGTCTCTCTTAAGGGACTGGGATATAGATCAGCTGATAGAGTGCCTGCTTACCATGCATGAAGCCCAGGGCTTGAATGACGGCTTCAAGCTGGACATGGTGGCCCTGGCCTATAATCCCAGCAGGTGGAGGTGAAGACTTGAGGATCAGAAGTTCAAGGTCATCCTTGGCTATATAATCAGTTAGAAGCCAGTCTGAGATTCATGAGACCTCATCTCCAGAAGGAAAAAAAAAAAAAAAAAAAGGACAAAATAGAATTTTCCAGAGAATCTATGGTACATGATGGTGTCACTGTTATGGACAATGGAATGTGTTTTCTAGAATTTTCAGAGGTCCTTTGTGTACTCAATAAATTTCGGAAGTACAAATGGATCCTGAGACCAAAATGATGGGGAACTACTGCTCTGCTGTAGCCCATTTTGTACCCTCGCCGCTGCTCTTTGAGGAAGGTACAATCACAGCTAATTAGGTGGGGGAGCTGAGGCTCCTATTGGGAAAGTGACTTGCCCTAGGCCACAGTTAGAAGCAGTCGGGCTGGTACCAGAAAATGGTTCTGTATATGGCCAAAGACTGGCTCTTTGTATCCATGTGGACATTTCTGTCATATGAACACAGCACTCAAGAGAAAGGTCCTGACTTGGGGTGCCCTAGGCTCCCTAAGAGACCTCTGCAAGTCTGTTGTTGTCTCCTCATTCAAACAAGATACAGGGAGTGTTCCCGGGGTGACCCCTGGGTTCCTCCCCATGTGGGCTTCCTTCAGCCCAGAGTTCAAAGTGCCAACCTTCAACCACAGGTGAGGGCGGATGAGGGCACTGACAGAGAGGTCAGAGGGACAAGGTCAAAGGACCTGCCACATCGGTTCTTTACTCTCCTTCACATTTCCACCTTTCTTTTTTTAACATTTGGACAGAATCTAGTCAGATTTCAACCCAGTGGCTCTGCCAAGAAGAAATTACTTCGAAAGAAAGAAAGAAACAAAACAAAACCTTTTTCCACATTGAGAGGTTGGCCCAGGCCTGCCTTCCCTCCGTTCTCCCGCGCTAATGGCTGTCCCCAATGGCCTAGGCCACGGCTGGCTTTGTTCCCTGTGAATGACAGAGAAGAGCACCTGCTCGTCTCTTAAACAAACAACACCATTTAAAACAGCACCCAGACATCATTGGCTAAGGAGCCCTGAGAAACAGAATCTCTGGCTTCTGTTGGGTTTTTGTGTGTGTGTGTGTGTGTGTGTGTTTTGTTTTGTTTTGGATATTTTGTTATTCTGCATACTTCAAAAGAGGCTTGGGTGGCCTGGGGAAGGCCTGTGTTCTCAGTTCATTTCCCTCCCGTGTGGCTTTTGTGGACTTGTTCCTTCTGTGGGCCTTATTCTTCTTGCTTATGGAGTTAGGCTGTAAAATAAAGAGATTGGATTTTTAAAAAGAAACAAATGTGGCAAGAATGGAAGGGCTGGGAGCAGCTAAATTACACCTGCAAGCTCGAAGTCACTGTAGCCCTGGGGTCTGCATTCTTTCCCTCAAGCAAGGGCTAAGTCCCCAGCCAGCCAAATCCAATCAGCCTGGGACTTGTGACTCATCTTTGACCCCTCCTCTTTCTCACCAGACCACCCCTTCCACCTCTAAGACCCAGCAAGACCACCTTATTAATTGTTCTTAAAGGCTTGGCTTCACAGGAGGGAAATGGATTGGGTGTGAAATAGACATACATTTGAATTTCACTTGGGCTCTTTCAACCCCTGATGTGTCCTCAGGTGAGTATGACCTGGGGCAAACGTGCTCATATCTGACCCGGGTTCAGTTTCAAGCTCACCTGGAATTCCCTGTGCCTGCTGACAGTCTCCCACATCAAGCATCTGCAGTCTCGCTCTCTCTCTCCCTTCCCCCCTTCTCTCTCTGCTTGGTGACAAAAAGGCTTGGCCTGGAACCCCACCAGCTTTCCCTGTCTTTAAACAGAGACCTGATTGGCGGATAATCACTTCGTGGGGATGTGATGCTGCTGGAAGTCTGGTTCCTCACAGGGCCCCCAGAAGTACTAAGTCCCACTTGTCCATGGCAGTGCCCACAATATCTCATCCTTCTATTCCCTCACCGGTGCTACCTGCTCCCAAGTCCTTCCCTAGGGATCTGCTAAAAGCAGGCGCAATGTCCCTAATCCAAAGTCAGAAATGCCCCAAGATCTAGAACTGAGCGCCAACACGAGGCCAAGAGTAGACAATTTCACACCTGACCTAATGGGATGGGTCACAGTCAAATGTAAGTACACTAAAAGCATTGTATAAAGTACATGTACAAATGCATGCATGTTACCTTAGGAAAACATAAATAGGGCTAGAGAGATGGCTTAGCAGTTAAGGGGTTTGCCTGCAAAACCAAAAGATCCTGGTTCGACTCTCCAGGGCCCACGTAAGCCAGATGCACAAGGGAGTGCACGCATCTGCAGTTCGTTTGCAGTGGCTGAAGACCCTGGCGCGCCCATTCTCTCTTTCTCTTCATCTGCCTTTGTCTGTCTGTCTGTCTCTGTCTCTCTCTCTCTCTCTCTCTCAAATAGATAAATAAATAAAATATTTAAAAAAGAAAACATAAATAAATTTCATGTTTGGACTTGGGCATACTCACCAGGATTTATTATTTGATGTGTGTTAAAATCCCAAAGTTTGGGCTGAGGCAATGAATCAGTTGATAAAGTGCTTGCCACACAAGGGTGAGGGCATGAGGTCAGAGCCCAGCACCCACGTAAAGGCCAGGTGGGTATAGCAGCCCACCTGTTATCCCAGAGCTTGGGAGGCAGAGGCAAGGAGTCTCCAGGGCAAGCTGGACTAGCTGAATTGTGAAGGACCCTTCCTCAGTAAATAATGTGGAAAGTGACTGAAAAAGGCCCCCCAACATCAATCTGTGACCTTTGCATGCAAACACATGCGCACGTACCTGCACACACACACACACACACACACACATGCTCAGAACAATTCCAAAATCTTAAACTCAGAACACTTCTAGTCCTGAATATTTTGGCCCAAGGCTTCTCAGCCTGTATGGCTGATGGCCTGACCGCCACAAGGCTCCAGGTTTTCTCTGTGGTAAAAGGCTCTGGTTATGAATGAGCCACATCCCTCACAACTGTACTATGCATAGGCATGTGTCTTCTGTGTGCTCCACAGAACTGAGAGTTTGTGAAGTTTCATCATTTCATGGTCGTAATATTTCATGATTACTAGCCAGGGCACACAGGCTTGGAGAATGCATGTCACACGCCTGCACCAGTGAGGTTCTTATTTGGGCCCCTGTGACAAGTGACAAGTGGCTCCTACAGAAAAGAAGGGACATGGAGGTCTCGGGGTGTGAAGGTGAGTTCACTGTTCTGTTGGCAGACACACTCCTGATCCTTTCGGAAGGGCCATGGAAGAAGGGAGTTTGAGTCCTATTCCTTTTACATAGTAAGCATGGAAGATTGGACAATTTATGTGAACTCACTGAGCTTCAGCCTTTCTACAGGGCAGAGTTGTGGGGAAAATTAAACACGGTCTGTGTAAACTCTTTAGAGGCAATGTTGTGGCAGGTAGAAAGATGAGTGATGTGTTGTTCATAGATGCCCGGATGTCACTGCGAGGTCAGATCAGACACCAGGAATCAGAAGCCAGCACAGCAGGATGCTTGGTCACCAATATTTACATTGGCTTTGTTCCTCCCCACCGCAAGGAGCCTACTGTGTGCTGGCCACTAGAGTGAAGTGCGTTCTACCCGTGGTCACAGCACATTATCCTCCACCACCTGATGAGTCTCTTATTCTTTCCTTTTCTTTCTGCCTTTCTTACTTCCTCTCTGTTTCTCTCTCCTTCCTTTTCTTCTCATCAACATTCGTTTACTCCTTCCTATCCACATGTGGTTTTCCTCTCTTCGCAGGCACCAGAAGCCTCCGCCCAGCATGAGAGAACCTTTAGGGATCTGTAGGCCCAGGAGATGCTGAGTGCTGTAAACACCATCCTTCAGTGTAAACTGGTGAACTTGGAATGGAGGCAGGTGCATCATAACCGCTGAATTCACTATGTGTCTGTAAGTTCCATTATACATAAGATATTCTGCAAACAGCACCCCAGCTTGCACTGCCTTGTCAGGAGAACTTGTTACACTTTCAAGGATTTCGCAAGTGCCTGATGTCACACTGGTAGTTCAAAATCAGCTATGATGGAGTATTTACACTGTGAACATTGACAAAGATACCAGCCAGGCATTTGGTTCTTCGGAGAGCCATTTTTTAAACATGTACCAACACACCACAGCCTAAAATGCAGTTAGTACAAGGGAGACAGACCTGTGCAAGCAGACTTGCCCACAGGGAGCCATTGTGTGCTTGAAGATAATGATGTAACAATCGCAGTCAGAAATACAAGTTCAAATTCTAGCTAGCTAAGTGATCTTTCTATCTTTCCCTCTTTCCTTCCTTCCTTTCTTCCTCCTTCCATCCCTTTTCCTCCTTCTCTTCTTGCCTCTCTCTCTTCCTCCTCCCTTCCTCCCTTCCTTCTAGTTTGGCTTTGTGATAGGGTCTCACTTTGTAGCCCAAGCCAGTCTTAAACTCCTGAACCTCCTGCTTCTGCCTCCAGAATGCTGGGATTTCAGATGTTCATCACCGCACCCAGCTTTGAACTTTGGTTTTCTGACTACTAAATGAGGGTCACAAAAATGTCTCCTCATCTTTCTCACAAGGCTATGAGAGAGCTCACCAAAAAAGATTTATATATATATATATATATATATATATATATATATAGCCATTGTGGCCTTCCAGCAAGTTCCCAATGAGACTGCCCTACTTAGTGCTTACAGATGCATTTGGCCATTTTTAAGATCTGCCTGAAGCCAGGTGTGGTGGCGCACGCCTTTAATCCCAGCACTCGGGAGGCAGAGGTAGGACGATTGCCATGAGTTCGAGGCCACCCTGAGACTCCTTAGTGAATTCCAGGTCAGCCTGGGCTAGAGTGAGACCCTACCTCAAAAAAGCCAAAGGGAAAATAAAAGATCTGCCTGAAGCAAACCAAGCAGCCATGGAGCGACAGACATGAAGCAGCGTGACAGCCTGGTCCTGTTCTCCTCACAGAGTCTGCCACTGGACCAGGAGCCAAAGGAATAAACAGCTGGTTAAGAAAGAGCCTGGGAGGGATTGGGAATGCCCACCAAAGCTGTGTTCTTGGGTGGAGATGGGGAAAGCAGGAGGCTCAACCATTTGACATTGCAAAACTCAAGAACAACACAATCAAGATTCTAAAAATACTTTTTTTAAAAAAAATCTCATAATGAGCCGGATGTGGTGGTACACTACTTTAATCCCAGCACTTGGGAGGCAGAAGTAGGAGGATCACCATGAGCTTGAGGCCCCCCTGAGACTACATAGTGAATTCTAGGTGAGCGAGGAGTAGACTGAAACCCTACCTTGAAAAACAAATACTAATAATACTAATAAAAAAATAATAATGATAATAAAATTGAAATCTCATAATGTTTTAAATAAACTTTCAATTTTAAAATAATATTTTTATTCATTTATTTATGAGGACAAAGAGAGAATAGGCATACCAGGCCTTCTGACACTGCATGAGAAATCCAGACACATGCACAACTTTGTGCATCTGGCTTTATGTGGGTACTGGGGAATGGAACCCCAAGTCAGCAAGCTTTGCAAGAAAGTGTCTTTAACTGCTGAACTATCTCCCAGCCCTAAACTTGTAATTTTGTTTTAGATTGACTTCATAGCAATCTTGGGCCACATGTGGCCCATTGTCTGCAGGTTGGACACTGTCTGCGTGATTAAATGGGGTGTCCTCAATGGGTAAGGAGGTATGGGTCTTGTCAGCTATGACTTGAGTTGGGGAGGCAGAGGTAGGAGGATCACCATGAGCTTGAGGCCACCCTGAGACTACATAGTGAATTCCAGGTCAGCCTAAGCTAGAGTGAGACCCTACCTCAAAAAAAAAAAACAAAAGAAAAACCAAACTAAACAACAACAACAAAATGCTGCTTTAAAATAAAGAAGGAGGCAAGGGCCACTCACTCTGGGGATTTCTCTTTGGGCCACGGATGAGCTTCGTCTTTAAGGCCACCTCAACAACTGATTGACCCCCCCTCATCCTCTCCCAGGAAACCACACCACCTCCCACAGCCTCTCCATTCCATGATGGTCTGGGACCACACCACAGCCGCTCGAAGCGCCCCAATGTGCTGTTTAATTATAGGAAAGTATGTGCATCTTAATGACTTAATAGTCTGGCTTCCCAACCAGATGGCAGAGCCCTGGAGGGGATGGAATGTGATCAACTGACTCCTTCTCAGCAGGTCCCTAGAGCTGTCTTGGATGCAGCCCTAACCAGGGTGACACCGTGTTGTCCACGCGGGACGTGGCACCTCCAGGACAGGGAAGAGGCAGCCAGCATGTGCCCGCTGGGTTCGTAGAAGGATCCAATGAGGCAGAAGATGGAGGCAGATTCTTTTCACAGCTAAGGAAACAGAGAAAGGCTAACAACACGCTTGCCCCAAAGTACAAGGGAAACAGTGAAACCAGAATTCCAACTTGGCCTATCTGAAAAGCCCAGGCGCCGAAGTACCGCGTGGTATTAAGCAAAACATAAGTAAGGCTTTGCAGACAAAGTGAGTTACAGTATAGAGATTTCCCAACGTAGACCACTGAAGCATTGGGTGACAAAGACACCCTGTTCATGTGGTCGCTGGCAGCCTGTGCCTTCCAGGAAGGTGTCAGCAGTTAGATCTTGCAGAATGTTAACTGCAAAGCCCTCCGGGTCCTGGAAGAAGGGATCTGCACAGTAACTATGGGAACCTCAGAGGAGCAACGTGCAGGGCAGCACCAGCAGCTGTCTTAGGGTGACGTTGGCTTCTGTGGCACCTTTGTCCTCTGGGCAGGCTGGCCCTTCAACCCGCAGCGATTTGATAGGGAGTGCCCTCTGGGGCTTGGCTTTCTTTTTTCCTACGCCCCCCCCCCTGTTTGTTTGCTTGTTTGTGTGTACCGTGACACGCATGTGGAGGTCGGAAGACAACGCCAGGTGTCAGCCTCACCTTCTGCCTGGCTGGAGGCCCCGCCTCTTGTGAACTGCTGCATTCACCAGGCCAGCTGACCCACGTGCTTCTCAGAGATTCTCCTGTGTCTACTTATTTTAAAATATATATATATATTTTATTTATCTATTTGAGAGGGAGATGCGGGGAGGGAGAACAGGCGCGTCGGGTCCTCCAGCTACTGCAAACGAACTCCAGACATTTACACCACCTTGAGCATCTGTCCTACGCGGGTCCTGGGGAATTGAACCAAAGTCCTTTGGTTTTGCAGGCAAGTACCTTAACTGCTAAGCCGTCTCTCCAGCCCTCCTGCGTCCACTGCTGTCTCACTGTAGGAGTACTGGAATCACAGATGTTTGTGCTACAGCATCCTGCTCTACATGGGTTCTTGGGATCCAAACTCGGATACTCATGTGTGAAAGAATCTCTTCATCCACTGAGCATCTGCACAGTCCCTCGCCTCCCTTTTGTTCTTTGTGGAGAGTCCAGTGGCAAAATATCCCAGTTGCATCCAGTGAGAGAGCACTCACCGCGCTCTGAGACCAGAGCAGGGGACATGTTCTCCTCCGAGGGACTATTAACGTTGTGGCAGCCTCGGCCTCCAGGGATTACAGGATGTGGGTGGAGTGCCAGGTGGCCATGATTCAACCCCTCAGAATTAACAGCTCTGAGGAAACATGGGGCTGCCGGGCCACGTGGGTGTTGTAAACCCAGAATGAAGATGAATATTGAGGTCTCCTAACCTCAAGGTCTTCTCTCCAGGCCTACCTCTGCTCCACATCTTCTTGGCTTCAGAACTAACCATCAAGACTCAGATTCACGCTGGTGAACTCAGAGTGTCTCAGTCTTACTGGTCTCCCTCTCTTCAAGAGGCTCGTCCTCAGGCTGAGGATGCAGCTCAGTGGTTGCCTAATATGCATGAATCCCTGCATTCAGTCCCTGGCACAATCCTGGCATGGTGGCACACACCTGCAGTCCCACCAGTCAGGAGGACCCAAAGATCAAAGTCATTCTTGGCTGCATAACAAATTTGAAGCCAGCCTGAGGTACATGAGACCTTGTGCAAAAAAAGGAAAAGAAAAAGAAAAGCTTCTTTTCAGCACATTCCTGGAGGATTTCCTGATGGACCATCCATTCCAAAAAATTGGACTTGGGCTGGAGAGATGGCTTAGCAGTAAAAAATTACTTGCCTGTGAAGCCTAAGGACCCTGGTTCAATTTCCTTGTACCCACGTAAGGCCCGATGCACAAGGTGGTGCATGCCTCTGGAGTTTGTTTGCAGAGACTAGAGGCCCTGGTGTGCCCATTCTCTCTCTGTCTCCTCTTTATCTTTCTCTCTGCTTGCAAATAAACAGATAAATTTAAAACAAACAGGGATCCATGCAAACAAGCAAATGGGGTTGAGGGACTGCATCCTCTTAGCGTGGCTCCTCCAAGCATCCACTTGGTCACTCCTAGAGCAGGGGCATTTCTTCTTCCTTCTCACAAGCATTTGCCCTGGAAACTCTGGTCCTTAAATCAAGTCCTGACTAAGTTGTACGCTACTGTGGTGATACACACCGCCTGGCTATAACCAGATCCAAACGCAGAACGGGTGAGCTCCTGTGAGAAACTGCAGTCCGTGAGCAACAGTGGAAAGGAAATGTTAACAAAGGGCAGATTGCTGAGCAGAGGCTAAACACTTTCATGCTTCTCAGCTAACCCAGAAACTTCCCTGACTTCCCATTAAAAAAAAAAACACAACTCTGCAATCTAATGTTTTTACCTCATTAAATGCTGTAATTTGAGAACCAAGGAAAAGACTGAGTTGGAAATTGGCACCTGGTCCAGGTCACTGAGCTGTGATCGTGTAGCTGGTTTGCCTGGTCTTCCTCCAGAGAACAGAGCGAAGGGAACCCAGGCAGAGTCTAAGGTTTCCTGGGGCCTCCTCAGAAGCCTCTTCCTCCCTCAGCCCCAACCCACAGCACCTAGTTTGGTTCTTCCCTCCATTGCTTTCCTTAGGGGTTTTGCTACCATATTGGATTTTGAATTCCAGTGCAAAGATTGAGGAGCCTGTAAGCTGTCTTTGTCCCGTCCCTGACTCACTCTCTGCTTTCGTGTACGAACTGCTGTTCACTTCCTCCTATATTTCAACTTGATTCCCTTCTCCAACAGCAGGACCAACACTTCTAATATGAAAAGACAGGAACAATTTTTTTTTAATTATCACAATGTATTTATTAAACTGTATAGGGTATAAGTTATATCTCAATGAACCTGCTGAGATGGAAAAGACAAAACAGGAACTACAATCTGGCTACATGGGGGATGGGGCTGTCTTTATACATAAAAAACTGTGCACAGGACTAAGCAATTGCTAGCTATCCATATCAAGCAACTTACCCAGGCTAAGTTGATGGAGACTGAGTGGTCCATTCGTTCAGCCTGAGTCACCACTGTTCTCTTTTCTCTCTTCCAATGGCAAAAAAAAAAAAAGGCAGACAAGTTTGAGGTTATGGCCAAAATTTAGAGACCTTTGCATGTAGTATCTTTATGTGGGAGGGATGGAATATTCCACCGCCAGTACAAAGACTCATCCCTTAAGTATCCCAGTGTTTGGCGCCTCAGAGGTTCAGTTCAAGTAACAATGGCTTCCTTTGCTCAGAACAAGCTGATTAGAAGATGTCTGACTCATTTTCTTCAGGACAATTTGTGCTTATCTGATTTCCTTTTGCTCATCAGCATCATTTCGGCCTCTTCCCATTTCACAGGGCCAGCGATGGGATTCAGCAACACAAGCGCAACCATTGGCAGGGAAGTGACGAGAGGTCTCTGCTGTGGCTCAGCGGCCTAAAATCGGAGCTCCCGTGCGCTACCTCAGACCTCTGCGCCCCGCCTGCTCCGCTCACACTCACCGCTCCGCGTAGGAAGTTCACCACTTTATATCCTCACATAAAAGTGCCACTCTGAATAAACACGAGGCCATCAGATGCTTTGGAATGGTTGGTCTTAAATATCAGACATGCTTCATTGCAGACATGCAGGGCCTGCTCCTTGCATGATATCATCATGTACCTACATATAGTAAGGACCTTAGGGGGATCTTAATGAGGTGATTATGAGGAAAGAATGTTCTGGTGTGGGGGAGGCAGGGCTAGTCTTCACTCACGTTCAAAATGGGTTTAATCTCACATCAGTCTCCTTTTTGAGTGGGATGAAGCAGGAGGGGGGGCACTGAAGGTGATATGGAGGTGGAATGTGTGTACGTACGTAGTGCATGTGTGTACACACAGGCTTGCGCAATGCTCACATCTTTCTTCATCTGCCTGTCGTTGCCCTTGGAGGACAGTCCGCCATCCTGCCATGAGGCGCCGCTTTCAACACAAGTAACCCAGGTCCTGGAGCATCTGCGGCGTCATCTCCTCCGTGCCCTCCCGCGGCCCTCGGGCTGCCTGCCTCGTAGTGTTGACGCTGTTACTGTTCTGCGTTGTTTCCTAGGATGGCCATGGTGACTCTTGAACACCCGACGGCCTTGAAAGCCTTTCTTCTTTATAGGAACCATTGTGGAGCCACAGGGTTTTAAATTATCACAATGTATTTATTAAACTGTATAGGGTATAAGTTATATCTCAATGAACCTGCTGAGATGGAAAAGACAAAACAGGAACTACAATCTGGGAGCGTCCAGCCTCTTTAGTCCCACTCTGCTCGCTTGCTGTTCAGACACTTGGAATAACCAGCTTGTTGAGCAAGTTCTTTGCAGTGGACATGACAAACTGTCCTCTACTGAATGATTTAACCCCTTGGGAGAAAAGGAGTATATAAGACCGAGGTTGAGGCTGGATGTGGTTGAATTGATAAAGTGCTTGCCTAGCATGCAAGAAGCCTTGGATTCCATCCCCAGCACCACCTAACCCAAGCATCATCAGAACACCTATAATCCAGGCACTCAGGAGGTAGAGGTAGGAGGACCAGACATTCAAGATCATCCTCTGCTTTATAGAAAGTCCGAGGGCCAGCTTGGGCTACATGAGACCCTGCCTCAGGAAAAAACAAAAACAAAAGTGATATCATTACTACTGTAATAAATTAATTTTCATTCATGTGTCACCTAAATGTTTCCTTAGAGACAGCAGAAGTGTCATGCATATCTATGGTCTAAATTATGTTTGCTGCCAGTTTTTGCTCAGCTAACTGACAGGATTCCACATATTTTTTAATTTTTTAAAATATTTGCTTATTTATTTAGGATAGATAGAAAGAATATGGGTGTGCCAGGGCTCCTACCCACTGCAAATGAACTCCAGACGCATGTGACATTTGTGCATCTGGCTTTATGTAGGTACTGGGGAATTGAACCTGGGACCTTTACTTTGCCAGAAAGTTCTTTAACCACTAAGCCATCTTTCCAACCCAAATTCCACATTTTTTTAAAAACGAATATTTCTCGTCAAAGAATTTCACAAGTTTCTGTCACATCCTCTTTTTTATTCCTGTGCTCCCTTCACCAGTAAAATTCAGCTGACCATTAATCGCTCATACATTCATCCACCCCACCCACCCATTTATTCTTCCATCTCTCCATCTGCCCCTTTGTCAATTCATTCAATAAACATAAGTCCGGTACCCAACTAGATGTGGGGGGCCATAGTCTTTTGAAGAAGTAGACAGACAGTGGGAGGTCCAGTGTGAACAAGCTGGGAGCTGGCAGGAGGGTAAGCTGACCAGTTAGACTCTGATACAGAAACACTATCTGAGATCCAAAGGATAACAGCAAGGAGAGGAAGAAGTGGAACTTTTTATTTGGGATGAAAAATATTGCTGCTACTCTATTGAGCAAAGTAATTCATCTCGCTGAACCCTAAGCCTCTTAGGGAATGATGGATTTTCGTGTAGAAAGCATAGATTTGGACTTAGTAACAGGATAATTTGCTTAAACTCTTCTGGGCTTCTGTTGCATTATTTGTAATATGCAAGAGGATTCCTGCCTTCAAGTTGTTAGTGAGATTAGATGTGTTGTAAGGCAAAGCCCTGTCGCATGAGAGGCTTTTATAAATGATAGATCTGATTACTATGAGAAAACATCCCCCCCCAAAAAAAATTACGAGCTATTAGAAGGGATGGGTGGGTAATGACTTCCTAGGAAACTTTAAAAGATGGAAAAATAAACACACCCAGGTTTCATCGCAGAGCTTGAGAGACATGAGGCCAGAGGCAGGGCTCTAGGTATCATCTATGTATTCCTTAAAGTTCCATTCCATAGGTGACTCCAACATTAGCCATGCTTGCGAGTTCGCACCAGCTGCGCGAAACCAGCAGCCTATTTTCATGCCTATGGTGCCATTTTTAGTACAATAAAATGGCAACTGACGACACAGAAGGGCTGATTGAAGGTGACTTTTAAACAGACGTGGGACAGACTGCTAATGACCAAAAAGTGAAAGTGGCACTGCTAAAAAGTTCTCAGGCCCTTACAATTGAAGCCTGAAAAATTATTTGGCTTGGGCTGGGGAGATGGCTCAGCCATTAAGGTGCTTGCCTGCAAAGCTTAATGACCTGGGTTCAATTCCCTAGTACCCACGTAAAAGCCAGTTGCACAAAGTAGTGCATGCATCTGGAGTTTGTTTGCAGCAGCTAAAGGCTCTGTCACATCCATTCCTTCTCTGTGTCTTTTCCCCCCTCTCTGCTTGCAAATAAGCGAATAAAAATATTAAAAAGAAAAGAGCATGGTGTGGTGGCACATGCCTTTAATCCCAGTGCTCAGGAGGCTGAGATAGGAGGATCCCTATGTGTGAGTTTGAGGCAAGCCTGAGATTAATTTTCCAGGTCAACCTGGGCTAGAGCAAGACCTTACCTCAAAAAACAAGAAAAAAGGCTGGAGAGATAGCTTAGCGGTTAAGCGCTTGCCTGTGAAGCCTAAGGACCCCGGTTCGAGGCTTGATTCCCCAGGACCCATGTTAGACAGATGCACAAGGGGGCTCATGCATCTGGAGTTCATTTGCAGTGGCTGGAGGCCCTGGCACACCCATTCTCTCTCTCTCTCTCTCTCTCTCTCTCTCTCTCTCTCTCTCTCTCTGTCACTTTCAAAGAAATAAGTAAAAATAAACAAAAATTAAAAAAACAAGAATAAAGAAAGAAAGAGAGAGAAGGAGAAATAAGGAAAGGAAAGAAGGAAGAAAGAGGAGAGGAGAGGAGAGGAGAGGAGAGGAGAGGAGAGAAGAGAAGAGAAGAGAAGAGAAGAGAAGAGAAGAGAAGAGAAGAGAAGAGAAGAGAAGAGAAGAGAAGAGAAGAGACGAGACGAGACGAGAAGAGGAGAAAAGAAAAGGAAGAAGAAAAGAAATGTCTGGCTTGAGTCTGCATGGGATTTCACTATTTCACTGCATGGGATTTCTCTTGACTGACCACCATAACCTGGTAATTGAGCTGGCAGATTAGTAACTCATATCATACAGCACTTTAAACTCTCCGGAGTTCATGGTTGCTTGATGAAAAGACACATCTGGCCATAGGATTCCCAGCTTAACTAATGAAGAATTCATTCGTATTTGCTCAATATTTCAATCTGCTGTCTAAAATCTCAGTGGTTCAGGGTGGAACATACTCTTCCTAAGATAAGAGTGTTTGCATATGCTGCTCTGGTGGACGGAGGGCGGGCTGTGTGTGTCTCTTATTCACTCCCGCGCTGGAAGACACTCTAACACTTCTAAAGTTGGGGAAAATCACCAGTTCCTATGAAATCTCAGCAACGGGCAAGCTTCAGTTTTCAGGGTGGCTTTGCTATTCCAGAAATAGAATGAGAGCACTCAGGAGGCAGAGGCAGGAGGATCACCATAAGTTTAAGGCCACCCTGAGACTACATAGTGAATTCCAGGTCAGCCTGGTCCAGGAGTGAGAGAGGGAGGTGGGGAGGGGAAAAGAATGGGGGCTCCAGGGCATCCTGCCACTGCAAACAAACTCCAGACCATGTGTCGCCTTGGGCATGCGGCTTTATGTAGGTCCTGGGGAACCGAATCTGGTCTGTCAGTCTTTGCCATAAGCACCTTTAACCACTAAGACATTTCTCCTGTCCCTGAAAAATATTTTATTTACTTATTTGCAAACAGAGAGATACAGACACACACTGAAAGAGAAAAAGAGAATGGGCACGCCAGGGCCTCCAGCCACTGCAAACAAATTCCAGACACATGCTCCACTGTGTGCATCTGACTTTATGTGGGTCTTGAATCAAACTGGGTCGTCAGGCTTCGTAGGCAAGTGTCTTAACTGCTGAGCCACCTCCCCAGCCTGAAAATAAGCATTCTTGATTTTACCTGCTACATCATTCAAAAAATAAATAAATAAAAGTAAATAAAAAATGTACTATCTAACTCCCCCCAAATCTGGTCCAAGGATCTTACCCAAGGATCCCCTGGTGGAGCTCAGCAGCTGCTCAGGTTCCTGGCACAAGTCCAGCCTTGCTGAGTTAGACTGTTTTTGTTGCCTTTGTTGGTGTTTTGGTCTCACACTGTAGGCTAGAATGGCTGGACTTGAACTTATGACAATCCTCCTGCCTCAGCCTCCCAAGTGCTGGAATTACAGATGTGCAACCTCATGCCAGCAACAACAACACAATACTTTTAGTACACTCTTATTTTATCATAATGGGGTTCTGTTTCTCCCTTTAGAGAGGGGGAGGAGGGAGAGTAAGTGCCCCATTTCTAACCTTTTCTTTTGCCTTTTCCCATGGAAAAGTTCCTTTCACCTTTGTTTTTGCTCCCATAATGGCTATAATCATCATTTGTCATTGTGACTACTAGAGAGGTTCTGAGATTGAACCAAGAGCTTCTGATGGAGGAAGGGTGGGCTGGGTGTGTGTCATGTTGGGCAGGCCCTCAACCTCTGGGCTACTCCAACCAGCCCCAATAAGTGTCATCATCAGGGCTGGAGAGATGGCTTAGGGGTTAGGCGCTTGCCTGTGAAGCCTAAGGACCCTAGTTCGAGGCTTGACTCCCCAGGACCCACGATAGCCAATTGTACAAGGAGGCGCATGCATCTGGAGTTCATTTGCAATGGCTGGAGGCCCTGGAGAGCCCATTCTCTCTCTCTGCCTCTTTCTCTGTCTCTCGCTCTCAAATAAGTAAATAAAAATAAACAAAAAAGTGTCATCTTCGGGCTGGAGAGATGGCTTAGTGGTTAAGCGCTTGCCTGTGAAGCCTTAGGACCCCGGTTCGAGGCTCGATTCCCCAGAACCCACGTTAGCCAGACGAACAAGGGGGCACACGCGTCTGGAGTTCATTTGAAATGGCTGGAAGCCCTGGCGCGCCCATTCTCCCCCACCCCCCCCCCACCCCCGCCTCTTTTTCTGTCACTTTCAAATAAATAAATAAACATAAAACAAAAAAAAAATTGTTTTTAAAGTCTCATCATCATTTAAAGGGGAGTTATAAATCCTGTTTAATTTACCTTACAATTTGAGACTTACAAAATGAGACTATAAAATGGATGTGAAAATACTTTGAAAAGTAGAAGTGCCCATTTCTATCACAGCAGCCATTTTATACATGCAGGATCTCCAGTTGAAGGTCCCCAGCTAATATCATTCTTAACTCAGTGCTAAAGTACGCTTCTTCATTTGGCTATCTTGATTTTCATTCAAAGACAGGCAGATGTTTCCAACCACAACAAACCATCCAGCCCTAAGCACAAATAAGATGGTTCAGATGTTGCAACAAAGCACACAGGGGTCATGAAAGTCCTTAATGTATCAATTGAGAATCACATAATTCATGTCTCCAGCCACTGAGAGGAACAAGGGCAGTAACTTAATAGGTTCCCCAAAGTACCTTGTTATTCCACATGCAGGAGGCTGCTCCAGCCAGACCATCTTCACAACTCAAAGCAGTGACCACTATCTCTGACTGCTTGGCTACTGAGGTTTAGAGTGTGTGGGGGGGGGGGGAAGGGGGGTAGAATGTGGCTGTAGAACTTAATGTATTTCATGACAAATCTTTCCTAATATTCTAATCTCTGAGACATGAATCTCCCAGATATGAATCCTCTCTAGAAACGCTAAGACCTGGTGCCATTTCTAGTGGCTATGTAAGAAACTGCTTTTATCCACTTACGACTCTCCATCTGGGGCTTCATTTGGCCCAAGGAAGCTGCTTCCGTCCCGAGATGCATTCTGTGACATTTTCAGTGGCTACAGATGGAGTCACGCGTTAAATAGTCCTGTACAAAGATGCTTGTGTTTAGTTACCTGACATCTCTTCACTGCTATTTCTCTGGCATAATCCTACAGGTGCCTGCTCAAGTGCTTGCTTTGAATAGATCTGTTTTCCAAGCCTAGGGCAGATAGCTACAGATGACAGATGCCTTAAGAGCCACTAGCCAGCGTTGGAAGAAAATGCCCAAAGGCGTGGGGCCCGGAAGAGAACCGGAAGAGGGAAGGAGGAGAATGAAATGATTGTCTAGACTGAAAAGAGGCCTCGTATTCATTCTGCTTGCACGTCACTCATTCATTTCATTCATTTGTTCGGTGATATTTACTGTAAGGCTCCAAGAGCCTGGGGAATGTCACGGTGGTGGGGAGGGGCTGGGCCTTATTCAGGTGAAAGTTGCTTTGTGTTGCCATGACTGGATTTGCAGCTCCAATATATTTATTTATAAGTTTTCCTCTTGCTTTGTTTGGGAGAACAAAGGATTACAAGACAACCTGAGCTAAAGCAATGGGAAGAAAATCCAGTTCCAGCTGGCTTGTTGTTGAAAGACTCTCAGTCCTTACTGGGACAGGTGGGGCAGGCAGAGCCCCTAACCACTGGCTTGGAAGGGAAGATCCTGGAGTCATTTGATTCAGCTCAGGAGACTGCATTCTACCAGGAACTAGAAGGCGCCTTCCAGGGCATTAACCCTTTCGTTTTTTACAAGCATGGCAGGCGAGACCTTTGAGGCACTAGAGGACATGTGACGTGGACTTGAAACACGCAGGCAGCGATGGTAACCATCGGTACCTCCCGTGTGTCTCAGTTAAGCCTGTGGTAGGCACCATGCGTTGTGTGACTATTTCATTGCCTCTGCACAACTGTGTGAAGCAGAGCCGTCATCTCCATTTTCACAGAGGAGGAAACGGAGGGTCAGAAATGTTAAGAATCTCATTCAAGTCACACAGCTGGTAGAGCCCAGCCACTGTCTGTTCCTTTGGTCCTGATTGGGATTGCGAAATGGTACAGACTCACTTGTAGCAAAAAGTGCCCTGGGGTTCCTACTGCGTCAGGTGGTCAGGGAGGTGTTTTTACACTGACAGGCATACACATCCTCTGGTCAGATTAGATCTCCAGGCCCTGCAGGTCCTCTGCAGGGGGGAATGCAAAAGGGAGAGGTGCTGCTGGGCTTGGTGGCACATGTCTTTAATCCCAGCACTTGGGAGGCTGAGGTGGGAGAGCCTAACCTGAAAAAGAGAGAGAGAGAGAGAGACATATGAGCTTGAGGCTTCTTCTGGCCAAAGTCTTGACGCCACCCAAGGACCAGCTACCTACCTAGTCACCTAAAGACCCAGGGAACATGTGCGCCAGTGGGGCAAGCTCGGGCTGAGCGTGGCACGGAGCAAAGGCCAAACCAAGAACAAAAGAGGAAGAACAAAGGAAGCTCGCTAGAGCCCTGGAGGGCAGAGGCAACACCAGTGCCGCCCGTTTTAGTGTGTATTCACATAGATACAGGTATGTGGGGGTACATGTACACGTGTGCAGGTGTGCATGTGGGGGCACACTCATACATGTGCGTACATGCAGGTGTGCATGTTCATGTGTGTGGAAGCCCGAGGACAACCTCGGATGTTGCTCCTCCCGACGCCCCATCCACCTTTAGTGAAACATTAGCCAGGAGCACACCAATCAGGCTAGACTGGCTGGCCAGTGACTCTTCCTGTCTGTCTCACCAGGACTGGGGTTACAGGCGGGCACCACCATGCCTGGCATGTTTACATGGGCTCTAGGTGTTGAACTCAGCTCCTCGCGCTTAAAAGGAGAGCACTTCAGTGACCAGGCTATCGCTCCAGCTCCAATACCTCTTCCTGAGCACTCTTCAGAGGCAAGAAGGATTGGTTCGGAGAGAGGAACATTATCAGTTCTGCGGGAGCCCAGGCTGGTAAATCAGATACTTGTTCAAGTACCTGGAACTGAGCAGACACTCACCGGGAGATACCACACAGCCCAAGAGGATACAGGCATGCCTCTGCACCGGCAGCAATGGCTAAGCCACCATTTGGGTAGGGAGAGAAAGTCTACATAAGGAGGAAAAGTCAAGATAGAATCACAGGTCTAGAGAATAAAGCCAGATTTGGGACCTGATGACCGAAAGGAGACCAGAAATGGGGCCTTGCATAAAGGAAGCTCTTGGGAACTGGTTTTAACCTCGTGTCGAACCCTGCCTCCATTACTCACTAGCCACTCGGAACTTCGCTTTAGTTTGTGCGTGTGTTGAGGATCCAAACTCAGGTGTGGAAACCACTTTACCAACTGACCCATTTTTCTGGTCCCCTGCTTTAAAGTTTTTCTTTTTTATCTGTGGATATAGAAATAATAAAGCCTGCCTGCCCTGGTTATCAGTTGTGTAAGAAAGCACCTCCAAACTTAGTACCTTAAAACAACTAGGGCTGGGGAGATGGCTCAGCCATTAAGGGCACTTTGTGGGACATCCTGCCAGCCCAGCTTTGATTTCCCAGTATCCACATAGAGCTGGATGCACAAAATGGTGCATAATGTCTGGGGTTTGCTGTGGCAAGAAGCCCTAATGTACCCATAATCTCTCTCCCTCTCTCTCTCTCTCTCTCTCTCTCTCTCTCTCTCATACACATACACACTCTCTCTGATCACAAATAAATGATAAAATGTTTAAAATTAAAAACCAACAAATAAAAGATAGATAGATACATACATTGATGATTGATAGATAGATAGATAGATAGATAGATAGATAGATAGATAGATAGACAGATTCAAGCAGGACTTAGAGGATCAATTCTTCTGTCATGTGACATCAATGAACGTTGCTTGGTGTGCCATTCAGGCTGACCGGCTGCACTTTGCGGTGTGAGATGTGTTACTTACGTGTCTGAAGCCTTGGCATAGATGACTGGCAAGCTATGCTCAGCTGAACTGCCAGTCCCTTCACCAGTACCTTCTAGCATGGTGGGCTTCTGGTAGCTGAATAAGGAAAAAATTTGCCCAGCTTTTGTGACCAAATCTTTCCCTTTCATCTACTGATGGCTGAACAGCCACTTGTTAGTATCCATGGGAGACTGGTACAAGGACAACTGCTAATTCATGGACACCAAACTCTGTGGATGCACAAGTCCTTGAGGTGAAACGTCACAGAGCTGGGCAAGGTAGCGTGTGCCTGTAATCTCAGATGCTTCGGAGGCTGAGGCGGGAAGACCATTACTTGAAAGCCAGCCTAGAAATACACAGCAACACCATCCTCAGATAATAAGTAAATATAAAATCACACAAATTTGCATACAATCTATACATACCTTCCTATGTACTTTAAATTATTTCTAGATTAGCCATATACTACTTAATGCAATGTAAATGGTAGGTCGGCAAATGTGGTGGCTCATGCCTATAATCCTAACACTTGAGAAGCGGAGGCAGAAGGGTTGCAGGTTCCAGGACAATGTAGAGGCCATGTAAATAGTTGTTACACTGTAATACTAGGGAATAATAATGAGAAAAAATGTCTGTGCACATTCCACACCTGAAGACATTTTTAGATATTCTTGGCTAGTCTTGGGATTAACACGCAGATAGGGCCCAGTGTTTAAGTAGGAAAATTTACCTTTACCTTGATAAGAACAATATTGAGAAAACAGGAAGCCGACTTGACTGCTCCATTCTCTATCCTGGAAACAGAAGCTGAAAGCTTATGGTCAGTAGCTATGGGAAGTCCCTTGAAAGCCTCTGCGTGGAAGTGGTGAGAATGACTTCACTGACTCCCTTCCAGCTTCCACATTGCTCCTAGAAAGAAGACCAAAGCCCATGGCTCAGCCTCTGGGGCTCCCCATGATCTAGCAGGACCCCTGAGTATGGTAGTGGCTGTGGGCTCTGGGTAAGAATGTCACTGAGATGTGGGAGCGGGCTAAAATGCAACTCTTCCACCAAAGGCCAAGCTATGCACCGGGGTCTTTCTTTGCCCAGAAAGTAGCCTCAGCTGCTATCACTTGGCCAGCAACAAGGTCAGGGTTAATCCTCGCTCCCTTTTCATTCTCAGGTCACAGTCATTCTTCAAGCTGTTTTGTTCTTTTCCACTGGCCTTTCAAAGCCCCCAGCCACTACCGCAGACACACGTGTTGCCTTACAGCTACACATCCAACCGTGCCAACAGTTCATGATGGCTTAAAATGACGGTGACACGATCCTCCTGTCTCCACCTCCCCCGGCACTGGGATTACAAGTGCATGCCACACCAGGCTTTTTGTTGTGTTTTGTTTTGGTTTTTCACACGGGTACTAGGGATCAAACTCGGGTCCTCATGCTTGCAGGCACTTTACCCACAAAGCCACCTCCCCAGCCCCTCATATAGTTGTTCAACTAAACAATGCGTTGGTGGCCAAGGCTGGCTTGTGGAGACCCCTGAACTGTTGCCTGTGTTAGCCCTGGGACGATCCTCAGACCTAGGAGAGGTTCAGAGGAGAGACTTCTGCGCTGTAGGCTGGGGGAAGCAGTGTTAATGACTGGATCACAGGTCCCAGCCTCACGACCACAGACGTGCCCACACATGCTCATGGGTTCCTTTCCCTTGTCCCCACCCAGTCGTGTGGGTAGTTTTCAATTGCCCCAAGGGACTTAGGTGGGACTTAGACAACTGGTGGAAATACAAGCCTGATAGCTTCCGGGAGAAGCTCACCTCCTCCGACTCCTTAGTCAGAGATGGCAAGGACAGCCGACCTGTCGTGACTTGGAGCTGGGATGACTGACACGCTCTGGTGGGTTGCCTGGATTCCTGCAGCCAGCAACGGCATTCAGGTTCAGGAAGCACAAGCCATAATTACGGAGAAGAGGGAAAAGTGGAGGAATCTGCAATGGGGCTGGGAAGGGTTTCCAGGAAGGAACTGGAGAGAGAAACAAAGAGGTTAATGACTAGGTTTACAGAGAGATTAGAACTCCAAGGCACACGGGGCAAAGGCCACAGCTCTGCAACTTCTCCCCGATGGAGAAGAGAGAGTGCTAGGCGGAATCGGGGTACAACCACACCAACTCCAGCCACCCCAACTGGCAGCCCAGCATCCAGGCCTCCTGAGGGTCATGCCCTGTGCTCTGACTCCAGATTCTGAGGGTAGAATTGAAGCAGCGCAGGATGGTCCCGTCTGTCCAAGGAACTGCAGAACATTCTGGAAAATAAAATGAAGCGCTGAGCAGGACTTCTTTTTTTTCTTGTGTGTGGTATACATAAGTACATGCATGTGAAGCCCAGAGGTCAATGTCAGTTGTCTTCCTCAATCACTTTTCACCTTGTTTTTCGAGACAAGATCTCTCACTGAACCTGAAGCTAGATTAGGTAGTCAGCGAGCCTCGAGGATTCCCTTGTTTCTGCCTCTCCAGCACCAGATCACAGGCATCTCCTCCCATCCCCACCAGTGCTTGGCCTTTACATGGGTTCTGGGCATCTGACCTCAGGTCCTCCATTCACATGGCAAACATTTTACCCACGGAGCCACCTTCCCAGCCTTGAGCAGGATTTCTTAATTTTTAGTGTGTAGTTTGGTCCCTGGTGGCCATCTGGTAAAGGTTATGGACATGGTCTCAGGGCCTGTACTTTAAGTAAAATAAAACGCCTAGGACAGACTGCAGACTTTCATTGCCAATCCAAATGGAGTGACAAAGATCAGATCTACTCTCCTGCCTGAAACAACTCAAGGGTCAAAGCCTATGACACAAAACTTTCTCAACAGTGGTCACTAAGAGATGAGAAATAAACTCAGTGGGTACTATGATATTGCCCTCTTACTACTTGTGAGAGAGCACTATGATGCCCATCCCAACTGCTTGTCGGTGGGTACTCTGATGGCTGCCCCACCGCCTGTCAGAGAGTGCTATGATGGCATCCTACTACTTGTCAGGGGGTGCTATGATGGCCATACTATGATATTGCCCTCTCCTCCTTGTCAGGGAGTACATGATATCACCCTCTTAGTGCCTGGAGGTAGAAGGACGGTAGTTGACAGTTTCACTGAGTTCAAGATGCAAGTTTGGGCACAGGGGTGGCCCAGGGGGGTGGAATTTGCAAAGCAGGATACCATGGTGGAAAGACTTGTGCACAGAGAGAACTCAAGAAAGTCTCCCAAGACTAACCAGCCTGTGATATATATGTGTGTGTGTGTGTGTGTGTGCGTGTGTGTGTGTGTGTGTGTGTGGAGAGAGAGAGAGAGCGAGACAGAGAGGAGAGAATTATGCCAAGCCAGGAAAAGACACCCCTGAAAGGAATGGGGAAACAATTGTGGGAGCTCACAGGATGGGGTTGGGGAGGATGTTAGGAAGAGTCAGAATCGAAGGCTTGCACTGCTCAAAGTTCTACCAAAATCTTGGGAGACAAAAGTTAGTGGGAAGAGCTAGATGTATTCAGGGTTTGCTCTGAGGAAAATAGAAGAGACTTTTCCTTCTCAAACTTCATCTTTGTAAGAGCAAGAGGAGGGGCTCGGAATTACAGGGAGCTTCGAAAGGGCACAAATGAGGACCAGGTGGAGAATGAGTGAGAAATCCATGCTGGATGGGGTCTCTGGTAGTTTGAATGTATGCTCACCCTTGTTGCAGTCAGGTTCTCATTGCTGGTAGACATCACCTGACCAAGAGCAGCTTGTGGGGAAAAAAAAAAAAAAGAGGTTTATTTTGGCTTACAGGCTCAAGGGGAAGCTCCACAATGGCAGGGGAAAACAATGGCATGAGCAGAGGGTGGACATCACCCCCTGGGTAACATAAGGTGGACCATAGCAACAGAAGAGTGTGCCAGACACTGGCAAGGGGACACTGGCTATGACACTCATAAGCCCGCCCCCAACAATACACAGCCTCCAGGAGGCTTCAGTTTCCAATTGCTATCAGCTGGGGAACCTAGAATTCAGAGCACCTAAGCTTATGGGGGACACCTGAATCAAACCACCACAACCCTAGATTCAGGTGTTTTATTATAGCTTATAACTTTGGTTTCCAGCCGCCTGGATGGAGCAGGTGTCACTGGGGGCAGATCCTGGGTCCAGTGGTAAGGTGTATTTGGGGGTGGATCTCATTGTAGCCCAAGGGTATACAGCTTATTGTGCAGTTTGCACTTGCTGCTGTTGGTTTTTACTGGCTGTTTGGTTCTTTTCTCTGTGCATGGATATATGGAAACAGCTGCTTCTGCCATCGATGAACTTTCCCCTGGCTCTGTAAGCTTGAAATAAATCCTTTCCTCCCTAAACTGTGTCTGATTTGACTGTTCATCCCGGCAACATGAATCTCTCTACAATAGGGTCTGTCTCTCCAGAGCAAGTTTCTCCTTTTCTGTTTGCTTCCTTATCAAAACAAATCCAGAGCATGGCATGGTGGCACACGTCTGTAATTGCAACACTCAGGAGGCTGAGGCAGAAGGATCATGAGCTAAAGCTAGCTTGAACTACATGGAAGGTCTCTTGCTAAAACTCCAACAATGACAGAATGCTTCTCTCACAACACATAACCCACAACCCCATGGTGAACACCAGCAATCCCGCTGAGAAAGGCCCTCAGTGGGATGGGGCAGGGAGGACGGAAATGATGGTACCAACACATAATGTGTCCAAATAAAGTTTCTACTTAATTAAAAAAAAATCAAACAAAAATAAACCTGCACATAATGCTTATAGCAGCTTTTATCATAATTGCCAAAACTCAGAAGCAATCAACATGCCCTTTTAGAAAGGGAATAGGTAGCCAGGCATGGTGGTCTACGTCTTTAATCCTAGTACCTGAGAGGCTGAGGTAGGAGGATTGCTGTGAGTTCAAGGCCTGCCTGGGCTACAAAGTAAATTCCAGGTCAGTCTGGGCTACAGTGAGACCCTGCCTCAAAAACAACAAGAATAAGAAAACTGAATATATAAACTTGCTATACTACCTCCAGACTAGGGAATATTATTCAGCACTACTCAGAAGAAAGGAAAAAAAGAAATCTATGGAACAAAGTAAACTTACTAGGTGAAAGAAGCCAATGTGAAAAGTTGCACACTGTGTGATTCTAACTGTATAATACTCAGGAAAAAATAAGACAATAGAAACAAGAAGAGGATGGGCAGTCATCAGAGATTGAAGGATGAGTAGGTGGAACGCGTATTTTTTAGGCAGTGACATTAGTCTATATGACACCACAATGGTAAATACATGTCATTATACATTTGCCCAAGCCCATAAAATGAATCCAAGCACTTGAGTGGCTGAGGCAGTAGATTATGAGTTAGAGGTCAAACTGGGTTATATATAGCAAGATCCTATCTCAAAACACAAACAGAGCTAGGAAGATGGCTCAGTGGTTAAGGGCACTTGCTTGCAAAGTCTGACATCCCAGGTTCAATTTCTTCAGTACCCATGTAAAACCAGCTGTATGAAGTAATGTTCATATCCGGCAATGTTTGCAAGAGGCCCTGGCACACCCATATGTTCTCTCTCCATTTTTCTCACCCACTCACAAATAAATAATAATAATAATAATAATAATAATAATAATAATAATAAAACAAATACCCATAAAATAGGCAAGGATGTACCTTACTATTTGTAAGTGAGGGGGATTGGATGGGGAGGACATACCATTTTAGACTAATCAGTTGTAACAAATATACCACTCTGATATTGGATGCTGGCAGTGGAAGAAGCTGTACATGTAGGGTAGAGACCACATGGGAAAGATCTAGAACCATTACTGATCTGAAAGATACAGTACACTTACAAAAGTAACAGCAGCTGGGTGTGGTGGCTCATGCCTTTAATCCCAGCACTAGGGAGGCAGAGGTAGGAGGATCGCCGTGAGTTCGAGGCCACCCGAGAATACAGAGTGAATTCCAGGTCAGCCTGGGCTAGAGTGAGACCCTGCCTTGAAAAAAAAAAAAAGAATAAAAGTGGGAAAAAAAACAAATAGAAATGAAATAAAGACTTTTCATGCCAATACTACAAAGAATGTTAAAAGAACTCCTTTAAGCAATAGGAAACATTTGTTCATTGGAAATCAACATCTACTCCAAGAAATGAGTATCAAAAATGTTCATTATAGGGCTGGAGAGATGGCTTAGCGGTTAAGCACTTGCCTGTGAAGCCTAAGGACCCCGGTTCGAGGCTCGGTTCCCCAGGTCCCACGTTAGCCAGATGCACAAGGGGGCACACGCGTCTGGAGTTCGTTTGCAGAAGCTGGAAGCCCTGGCTCACCCATTCTCTCTCTCTCCCTCTATCTGTCTTTCTCTCTGTGTCTGTCGCTCTCAAATAAATAAATAAAAATTAAAAACAAAAACAAAAACAAACAAAAAAAATGTTCATTATGTAGGTAAATGTGACTCTTCTTTATTCTGTAAATATATTTCAAAGGTGTTTGTAGCAGACAGATTCACTGAGATGAACTTCCAGACCGGGCACAGTTATGGAGGAAGGGATTTATTGAAACTTACAGATCCAGGGGAAGTTCCACAATGGCAGAAGAAGCTGGCCTGCCTTCATAGGAACAAGCAGAGAGACAAAAGCACAAGCCAAAAGCCACAGCACACTTCAGGAACTCCAGCTAGGCACACTTTGCATATCTTTAGATTGAAATCAGACACCCATCACCACAATTTAAGATCCACCCAGTGACATTGCCTCCAGCCAGGTAGCCAGCAGGTGCAAACTACAAACAAACAACTGAATATATTGGGGGCCATCTATTCTATTCAAACCACCACATTCTGCCCCTGGCCCCCTATACATTTATAATCATCACACATTGCAAATTGTACGCAGTTCAATTTTAAGGGTCCCCACAGTCTTGACCAATTTAAGATATTAAGACCTGTAAAATCAAACAAGTTAAACATTTCTAACATATAAAGGCACAGAGTAAACATTTTTAACTGGTATAAGGCACAGCAAGGAGAGACTAAAACAATGCAAACTTAACCACCATCAAACAAACATCAAACTTCTGCAGTTCAAGTTCAATATAACCAGAGACTAACAGTCTCCAGACTTTCCAATTCCACCCTTCCAGCTGGGCAGAGTAGCCAGGGAACACTTCCATCCCAGGCCAGTAGTGTGCTCTATGGTAGCCCTTGCACAGTCCTGGTATATCCAAAACTTCTTGAGGTCTTCATGCAAACCACGGTCCATCTTCCAAAGGCTCTGTCAGCCTATCAGGGCATCATGCCCTGCCTCATGCTGCATCTCAGCAGCAGGTCCTAGAACCATGTGCAATTCATGACCACTCCTCACATTTTTCATGCTTCTGAAACCAATACCAGGTGTGTAGGACACAGCCATATTCTTAATTCAGGGACGAAACAAATCATAGCCTTGAAAAGCAGGTTCCTTCTTCAATTAACTCTTTCCAAAAGTGTTTGCATTTCTATGATAGTCTTTCCTCAGGCATCCTTTCCATGGTCCTTTAAGACTGCTAATGTGTTTGACAATAGCAGCTTTAGTAATCTAAAGCCAGTCTCTGTGCCAGTAAATTCAACTTGCTTAAAGTTTTCCAGCTTAAAATCTTAAGTCTCTCAGTCCAATATCTCTAGCCAAGCACATCAGTCCATTACAAATTTAACCTTGATCAAACTCTCTGGGCCAGGGCAGCAGGACGCAGCCAGCCCTTATGCCAGTAGCCCAGTTCCAACAAAGTCCTCTGCAGTCTTTCCTTCCCCTTAGAAAGCTCATAAGCCAAGCCTCGAAGTTCAATGCTGTCTGCACATAGCATTCTCAGACTCTCATCAGAATAGTCCACAAAACTTGGCTTACCACTCCAGAAGACATCTTCAGCTGCAAGCACCAAGTCCATGCCTATTCCTCCAAAACAAAGGTTCCAAAAGATCAACATCCACATGGCCAGGTACATCTCAGCCCACTCCTCAGTACCAAGTTCTGTAGCAGACAGATTCAGGTTCACTGAGATGAACTTCCAGACCGGGCACAGTTATGGAAGAAGGGATTTATTGAAGCTTACAGATCCAGGGGAAGTTCCATAATGGCAGAAGAAGCTGGCCTGCCTTCACAGGCCCAAACAGAGAAAGAAAAGCACAAGCCAAAAGCCAAAAGCCACAGCACACTTCAGGAACTCCAGCTAGGCACACTTTGCATATCTTTAGATTGAAATCTGAAACCCATCACCACAACTTAAGATCCACCAAGTGACATTGCCTCCAGCCAGGTAGCCAGCAGATGCAAACTACAAACAAACAACTGAATATATTGGGGGCCATCTATTCTATTCAAACCACCACATGTTTGACTGCTTAAAGTAAAACTATGAACAATGTACTGTGAGGGTCATAAAGTTTGCAGTATAACAAATTTAGAAATAATCTAATCATATTAACAAAGACTATATTAGGAAAAATGGAAATACATGGTTGTAAGAGTCTTGTACTATGTGTATATAAGTATACAGTCATTTGAAGGTTAAGAGTGATTAAACCCTAAAGCCATCATCAAACAATATCATGAAGAGTTTCAGTTAACAAACCAACAAAGGTGGTAAAAATGGAATCATAAAAATGTTTAGTTCATTCAAAGAAAGGCTAAAATGAACAAAGAGAAGATATGACAAATAAAACTACACCACAAAATGGAAATTTTAAACCCAACCATAGTAGTATTCACATTAAATATAAATGCTCTAAGTGCCTAGACCAAAAGGCAGAGACCATCATACTGAATTTTAAACCAGCAAGCCTGGGCTGGAGAGACGGCTCAATAGTTAAGTGCAGCTCCTGCAGAGCATGAGGGAATGAGGGGGCTTGGCACCACTGGAGCTTGAATCTCCAGGATCCACATAAGCAGCAGGACGTGGCCACACATTTTTGAAGCCACAGTTGTTTGAGTAGCTGAGGCTGGAGAAACCATGGGACCCACAAACAGCAAGCTCTAGAATCAGTAAGAGACTTCATTGCAAGGAAAAACAGGCCTGTGAGTGATGGAGGGGGGAAAATCTAACAAGCTATTCTGGCTGCTGTGGGACCCTGCATCAGCACACACACATGCATATACCACACATACCACACACACTACATAGACCACATCACACATTATGTACACACAAGAGTAAACCTTATCAGCAAGACATTTTACAACAATAAAATTATAAAGACATCAAAATCAAAAGGATTGAGAAAGGTATCCTACACTAACATGAATCAAAAAGAAGCCAGGGGCTGGAGGGATGGCTTAGCTGTTAAGGTGTTTGCCTGCAAAGCCAAGGGACCCAGGTTCACTTCCCTAGAACCCACATAAGCCAAATGCATGAGGGGAGTCCGTTTGCAGTGGCTGGAGGCCCTGGCATGCCCATTCTCTCTCTTTCTCTTTCTCCTACTTTCTCTGTCAAAGACAGAAAGAAAGAAAGAAAGAAAGAAAGAAAGAAAGAAAGAAAGAAAGAAAGAAAGAAAGAAAGAAAGGAAGGAAGGAAGGAAGGAAGGAAGGAAGGAAGGAAGGAAGGAAGGAAGGAAGGAAGGAAGGAAGAAAGAAAGGAAGAAAGAAAGAGAGAGAAAAGAAGGACAGGAAAGAAGGAAGGAAAAATGAAGAGGCCAAAACAGTGATTTTAGCACAAGATAAATTAGATTTAACATCAAAGAATATTGCCAGAAATAAAGAGGATCAATTCACAGTTATATTCTACATAATTATATAGCATAATGTTATATACTAACAAGAAACAATTAGAAATTGAAATATTAAAAATTCCACTTTATGCTAAATGTGGTGGTGTAACCCTTTAGTCTCAGCACTTGGGAGATAAACACAGGAAGATTAGGAGTTTGAGGCCAGCCTGAGCTACATGATCCTCTGTTCCAAATATACATATAATTGACAATGGCATAAATTAGAGAACTAACACTACATATGAACTACTTAAAGGTAACCTGACAAAAGATGTATAAGATTTGTACAGTAAATATTATAAAACATTATAAAAATCAAATTTAAAAGACCTAACTTTCCACTCCTTGGCATTGTTGTTATTGAAATAACGTTTTTTTTTTCAAGGTAGGGACTCACTCTAGTCCAGGCTGACCTGGATTTACTATGTAGTCTCATGGTGGCCTTGAACTTCCGGCGATCCTCCTACCTCTGCCTCCCAAGTGCTGGAATTAAAAGGGTGTGCCACCACGCTCAGCTTGAAATAACTTCTTTTCTTTTCCTTTTTTTCCGAGGTAGGGTCTCACTCTTGCCCAGACTGACCTGGAAGTCACTCTGTATTCTCAGGGTGGCCTCAAACTCATTGTGATCCTCCTACGTCTGCCTCTTGAGTGCTGGGATTAAAGGTGTGCACTTCCATGCCTAGCTGAAATAACTTTTTTTAAGGTTTTTTTTTTTTAAGTTTTGTTTATTTATTTGAGAGAGTCAGAGAGAGATGGACAGACAGAGAAAGAGAATGAGTGTGCCAGGGCCTCCAGCCACTGTAAACAAACTCCAGACACATGTGCCACCTTGTGCATCTGGCTTATGTGGGTCCTGGGGAATCAAACCTGGATCCTTTAGCTTTGCAGGCAAACACCTTAACTGCTAAGTTATCTCTCTGGCCCATGAAATAACTTCTTTCTAAAAATATTTTAATTCATTTATTTTCATGCAGAGAAGAGAGAGCGAATGGACATGCCAGGGCCTTCAGCCATTGCAAACAAACTCTAGATGCATGCACCACTTTGTGCATCTGGCTTCATGTGGGTATTGGGGACTTGAACTCAGGTTGTTAGGCTTTTCAGGCAAGAGCCTTAACTGTTGAGCCATCTCTCCAGTCCCCAAATAACTTTTCCTACAAAGTGTACAGTACAGGAAGGCAGAAAAGGGGGAGTAACTTAACAGTAGAGAAAAGGCCAGAACATCATGTCTAACTTTGATATTCATAAATCATGTTGATACTATGCACATTGATTATGATGTAGTGAAAATGGTACTTCACTTCAAATACCCACATCTAAAGTTTAATGAGAACTACAAGCCAGATTCCTGTAGTGATGCATACTGCAAAATGCCTGATAAAATGCCCCTCAAAGTTGTCAAACACAAGGAACATTTGACAAATGTTTATAGTCAAGAGGAATGTTGTGGTAGTTTGATTCAGGTGTCCCCCATAAACTTAGGTGTTCTGAACGCTAGGTTCCCAGATGATGGATATTTGGGAATTAATGCCTCCTGGAGGGAGTGTATTGTTGGGGGCGGGCTTATGGGCTTTATAGCCAGTTTCCCCATGCCAGTGTTTTGCATACCCTTCTGTTGCTGTGTCCCACCTTATGTTGGCCAGGGGGTGATGTCCACCCTCTGCTCATGCCATCGTTTTCCCCAGCCATCGTGGAGCTTCCCCTCGAGCCTGTAAGCCAAAATAAACCTCTTTTTCCCAGAAGCTGCTCTTGGTTGGGTGATTTCTAACAGCAATGCGAACTGGGCTGCAACAGATGTAAAAAGACATTATACTAAGTCTAATGTGATCCTGGAAGAAGAAAAAAATATGGGGGGAAAAATCCAAGGTTATCTAAGTACAAAATATGGACTGGGATTAGCAGTAAGGTGTCACTAATTGCAACAAATATAGCATGTTATCTAAGATGTTTATCTAAGATGTTTATAATAGAAATTACAAGATATATGACATTCTCCAATACATCTACTTCTAAAAATTAGTTAAAAAACAAACAAACAAACAAACATACCTAAAGCTGAGTGTGGTAGGTAGCACATGCCTGCAACCCCAGCCTGAGGGAGGTAGAGACCGGAGGACCAGGAGCTCAAGCCAGCTTCTGCTATGTGATACCCTGTCTCAAGAAATCAAAACAGCGGCTGGGAGATTGTTTAGTGGTCAAAGCATTTGCTTGCAATCCCTGGTGACCCCTGTTGGAATCCCCAGTACCCACATAAAGCTAGATACACAAAGTGGCAAGTGTATCTGGAGTTCATTTGCAAGGGCAAGAAGCCCTGGTAACCCATTCCTGCCCCCCCCCTTAGAAATAAATAAATAAAATATTTTTAATCAAAACAACAGTAATAAAAAAGAAGACATTGGTAAGTGGAGAGTAACATCTACCATGGTAATGGGTAGGAAGACTACATTTTCTTAAGATGCTACTTCCCCCCACCTGAGAGGGGTCAAGGACAAGCAAACTAAGGGCTGCCATCAGATCCCGCCTGCAACCTGTTTCTAGAAGATGCAACTGGGCTGGGGAAAATGGCTTAGCATTTAAGGTGCTTGCCTTCAAAGCTAAAGTGCCAAGGTTTACTTCCCCAGGACCCACATAAGCCAGATGCACAAGGTAGCGCATGGATCTGGAGTTCATTTACAGTGGCTGGAGGCCCTAGTGTGCCCATTCTTTCTCTCTCTCTCCTCTCTCCCAAATAAATAAATAAAAATAAAAATATTTTTTAAAAAGAAAATGAGACAGTCACACGTTCACTCTTATGATTCTCTTCTTTTTCTTTCTTTCTCCCCCCACCAACTCTTTTTGGCTTTTTGAGGTAGGGTCTCACTCTAGCTCAGGCTGACCTGGAATTCACTATGTAGTCTCAGGGTGGCTTTGAACTCATGGTGATCCTCCTACCTCTGCCTCCCGGGTGCTGGGATTAAAGGCGTGTGGCACCACGCCCGGCTTTATGTTTCTTTTGCGTGTGTCACGTGTATGTGTGTTCATTTGTGTGTGGGCACTCAAATGTGTTTATGCAACTGCACATACATGTGGAGGCTGGAGGAACACCTCAGATGCTGTCCTCAAAAGGCATCCACCTGTTTTTGATACAGGGTGTCTCGCTGGGCTTGGAGTTCATCCGCCAGGCTAGATTGGCTAGCCAGTGAATTCCAGGGATGTTTCCACCTCCCCAGCACTGGGATGATAAGCATGAGCCACCATTTTTTTTTTTTTTTTTTTTTTTTGAGGTAGGGTCTCATTCCAGCTCAGGCTGACCTGTAACTCATTTCATAGCTCCAGGCTGGCCTCAAATTCTCACAGTGATCCTCCTACCTCAGTTTTGGAGTGTTTGGATTAAAGACGTGTGACGTCACACCCAGCCAAGGAAAACACTAGCTACTGAGCAATCTCCCCAACCCCTATGAAGCAATCTCCCCAACCCTGCTCTTCTCTATGTAGCCATGTTAAGTGTCAAAAGTAAGTGAAAAGAGAGATCCTACAGTTCAAAAGAGTCATAAGTTTTATTAAGGCTCTTGTTAGTCCGGGCAGGTCATGAACTTTAAAAAAATATTTTACTTATTTATTCATTTAGGAGAGAGAGGGAGGGAGGGAGAGACAGAGAGAATGGGCATGCCAGGGCCACCAGCAAATGCAAAGGAATGAACTCCAGAGGCATGTGCCTCCCAGTGCATCTGGCATTATGTGGGTACAGGTAAATCAAACCTGGGTTCATCAGGCTTTGCAGGCAAGCATCTTAACTGCTAAACCATTGCTAGAGCCCCAGGCCTTGAATTTTTGATTCCCTAATTTCAGTCTCTATAAATAGCTTAGAGTATAGGCCTATGCCACCAGTCCTGGAATGGTCTAGTGGTTTTAATTTTTTAATTAATTAATTTATTTATTTGTACCCAGAGAGAAACAGATGAGAGAGAGAGACTGAGAATGGGCATGCCAGGGCCTCTAAGCTACTGTAAGTGAACTCCACATGCTTGGGCCACCTTGGCACATGCTTTACATGGGTACTGGGGAATCAAACCCGTTCATTAGGTTTTGCAGGCAATTACTTTGACCTCTCCAAACCTTTTTATTATTATTTTTTTAATATTTTATTTAAAGCCAGGTGTGGTGGCACACACCTTTAATCCCAGCACTTGGGAGGCAGAGGTAGAAGGATTGCCTTGAGTTCAAGGCCACCCTGAGACTACATAGTGAAATCCAGGTCATCCGGGACTAGAGCAAAACCCTACCTCAAAAAAAAAAAAAAAAAAATTTAGAGCCAGGCATGGTGGCACACACCTTTAATCCCAGCACTGGGGAGGCAGGTGTAGGAGGATCACCAAGAGTTCAAGGTCACTGAGACAACAAAGTGAATTATAGTCCAACCAGCTAGAGTGAGACCCTACCTTGAAAAAACAAATATATATAATTTGCACGCAGAGAGAGACAGAGAAAAGAGATGATCTAGCTCTTTACAAAAGTCTTACTGGCCCTCTATTCCAGTGAAATTCCTTTAAAATTCCATGAGGCAGTTTTATAGAAATTAACCAACTGGTTCTAATACTCACATGAATATCAAGGAGATGCAGAAAACCAGAACAACTTTTAAAAAAGAGAACCAAGTTAGGGATAAGGGAGCTGGCTCAGCAGTTAAGGGCATTTGCTTGCAAAGCCTGCCAGCCCAGGTTCAATTCCCTAGCCACCCATAGAAAGCTGGATGGGCATTTATTTGCAGTGGCAAGAGACTCTGGCACACACATACATGCACACACACACATACACACACGCACAAATGTGCAAATTAATTCATTAATTTAAAAAACAAAGGTGGGTGTGGTGGCCACACCTTTAATCCCAGCACTCAGGAGGCGTAGAAGGATCACTGTAAGTTTGAGGCCATCATAGGGAATTCCAGGCCAGCCAGGGCTAGAGTGAGACTCTACCTTGAAACCTTACTCCCCCCCACCAAGAGAAAAGAAAAATAAAGGAAAGAAAGAAAAAGAAAAGAAGCAAATTAGAAGGTCTGTACCACCTCACTTCAAGACATTAAAGAACTGGAATATGTGCCAGGTGTGGCGAGGCACATTTGTAATGTCAGCACATAGCAGGATCAGGATTTCAAGGCTAGCCTGGGCTACATGAGACCATATCTGAAATAATAATGATGATGGTGATGATAATGATATTGGTGATGATGTATTAGTGCAAAAATACAGACATAGGTGGAAGAATAAAATAGAGTTCAGAAATAGACTCAGACATATTGATCAATCTTACAAGGCAATTTAATGGAAAAACTATAATCATTTAAATAAGTGTTGATGGGATAATTGAATCACCACATGAGAGGGAAGGGAAAAGAACCTTAGCTTCATATCTTATTTGCACCATATGAGAAATTAATTCAGAATGGATCAACAATCTACACATTGTTAATCCTTGAAATACAGAACTGCTAGGAGAAGATATAAAAGGATATAAATGATCTTTGGCTAGGCAAAGAATTCTTAAAATGGATACCAAAAAGAAAATAAAACAGTACTCACATAAGCCAGATGCACAAGGTGGATCATGTGTTTGGAGTTCATTTGCAGTTGCTAGAGGCCCTGGAGTGCCCATTCTTTCTGTAGCTGCTTCTTTCTCTCAAGTAAATAAATAAAAATGTTTTAGAAAAGAAAACAAGCCAGACATGGTGGCACATGCCTTTAATTTCAGCACTTAGGAGGCAGAGGTAGAAGGATTGCGGTAAATTTGAGGCCACCCTGAGATTACATACTAAATTCTAGGTCAGCCTGGACTAGAGCGAGAGCCTGCCTCAGGGGAAAAAAAGCGAAACAAAACTTGATAAGGTGGACTTTATCAAATTAAGAACCTTAGTTCTATATTTTTTTAAAAAAAAATACTGTTAGAAGTCCAGTATGATGGTGCACACCTTTAATCCCATTACTCAGGAGTCGGGGTAGGAGGATCACTGTGAGATTGAGGCCAGTGTGGACTAGAGTGAGTTCCAGGTCAGCCTGGACTAGAGTGAAACCCTACCTCAAAAAAACACAAAACAAAACAAAATTCTATTAGAGGGCTGGGGAGATGGCTCAGCAGTTAAAGGCATTTGCTTGCAAAGCCAGCTCTGGTTCTGGTTCAATTTCCCAGTGCCTACATCAAGCCAGTTGCATAATGTGGTACATACACCTGGAGATTGTAGCGACCAGAGGTTCTGGCATGCTCATACTCTCTCTCTCTCTCTCTCTCTCAATTTCAAATAAAAAAAAATGAATTAATGCAAATTTTAAAATCAACAGGCTGCATGTGGTGGTGTATGCCTTTAATCCCAGCACTCGGGGAGGCTGAGGTAGGAGGATCACTGTGAGCCAGGAACTACAGAGTGAGTTGCAGGTGAGCCTGGGCTACATTGAGACCGCCTTGGGGGAGGGAGAGAAAGAAGCAAAACACCAAAAACAAAACATGGTGATCAATCAAAACCTATCAAAGCAGAAACCTGGAGGTTACAGAAAACTCAACACTAAGTCAGATTGCCAGCAGACCCACCATGGCTCAGGGAACATTGTGGAAGAGGGGAAGAAGGACAGTAAGAGCCAGGGTGGGTGGGAGTGCCCTGAGGCAGAGTCCCTCTATCCCACAGGGACTGACTGCGGTCTCCATGACCCTACAGAGGAGGACCCCAGGGTAACGGGAGCAGGAGCACAGGGAAGAGTATAACCTGTTATATATAAAATACAGTTTTATATATATTCCTATTAGAGTACTTAGGGAGTTGAGGCAGGAGGATAACAGAATCAAGACCAACCGGGCTACATAGTGAGTCCCTGTGACCAAACAACCACCGCTGCCAGAGATGAGCATATGGCCAGGGGCAGAGCGCTTGCTCGGCATGAGCACAGCCTTGAGTTGGATCCCTAGCGTGGCCAAAGCAAAAACAAAAAGTAATAAAATCAACAAACAAAAACCTTAAAAATAAAGGGATAAGCCACACAATGGGAGAAAGTTTCTTCAGGTCATGTGTGTATGTATGATAAAGGGCTTACACCCAGTCAATAAAAAACTGTCAAGGCAATAAGAAAACAGGGTTAGGTCGGTAGCTCAGCCAGTCGAGCGCTTGCCTAGCATACACCAGGCCCTGATTCACGCCCGCTGTACACAACGCTGTTTCCTAAAAATGGCATGCACCTGTTTCCCTTTTTTCCTTTTAGTGGGGTGGGCTGCCCTAGGGTTATTTAAAAAAAATAGCATAAATTAAAAAAAAAAAAAGCACAAATAAAAGGCCCTGGGAATAAGTGTTAGAGTTACTGGGAGCGGGGGGATGGGGGGAGGATGCAGGGCTGTGCACACCCCCAAGTTACCCTGCATTCTGAGCAGAGTTTGAGCCTGTCTGCACAACGAGCAGCCACTTGCAGACGTCAGAGAGGAACCATTTCCTTCATAAAGGCCATGCTGCTGCCTCCGGGAAACTCAAGCTCAGCTCCGCAGGTGGAGACTTTATCCTGTGGAATGAAGTGGAACAGAGTTCAGAAAAGCCTGTAGTCTCCTAGGCCCCCGGCAGCATCTAGGACTGCCTCTTGTGCAAGTTGCAATGCGCTTAAGCATGAGGGTCTCTTGGGTCCGAGACCAGTAAGTTCGACTCCCCAGCACTCAAGTTCCCCAGAAACCTGGGTATAGCCACACACAGCTGTTACCCTAGTCAAGGGGCATTGGGGGGCACGGGTAGAGGCAGAGACAAGAGAATTTCTGGGGCTTACTGATGGACAGTAGCTCTGAGTTGATGGACAGACTCTGTCTTAAGGAAATACCTGGATAAATGATAAAAGAAGACCAGATGTTCTCCTCTGGCCTTCACACACATCGGCATAAACCACATATCACACACATACCACAGACAAGACATTGAGTCAATCTCCATGTGAAAATAAAACAGAAATGCTTTTAGAAGTTGACATAGGAAAGGCTAGGGAGATAGCTCACTGCGGACCTGAGCAGGGATTCTTAGACCCCACTTAAGAGCTAGAAGATGGGCTGGGAAGATGGCTTAGCGGTTAATGTGTTCGCCTGAGAAGCCTGAAGACCCAGGTTTGATACCTTAGTACTCACATAAGCCAGCTGCGCGTGGTGGTGCATGCATCTGGAGTTCCTTTGCAGTGGCTAGAGGCCCTGGCATGCCCATTCTCTCCCACCCCCCCTTTCTCTCTCAAATAAGCAAATAAAAATAAAATATAAAAACATCAATAAATGTAGCTGGGCGTGGTGGCACATGCCTTTAATCCCAGCACTCGGAAATATGTGTGTGTGTGTATGTATGTATATATATATATATATATATATATATATATATATATATATATATATATATATATATATATCACTTTGAAATAGAGGGGTAAGACACCATAATATACCATTCTATTCATACTGCTAAAGGGGAAAAAAACCTCACTAGAATTGGGCAGGTTGGGTTGGGTCATATCTGTAATTCCAGCACTTGGAGGTAGAAGCAGGAGGATCAGGAATTGGAGGCCACTCTGGGGTACATGGAACCCTATCTTAACCCCACACTCAAATAATACTAATAAAGTAATTAAAAAAAAAACTGATAATGCCAGAGAAGCATCTGGACCTATCTGAACCCTTTAGAATAAACCAGTTAAACAATTTTGGAAATGTTTGGTGTTACCTATAAGGATGGACATATATCACTTTTCCAGAATACAGGGCTGAATTCCTGTCACATATGCATTCATATGTGAACAAAGACACATGCACAAGAATATTTTCAGAGGGCCTGCTTATGTTGGTTAAAAGTAATGAAGTTTCAGCCAGGCATGGTGGTACATGCCTTTAATCTCAGCACTTGGGAAGCAGAGGTAGGAAGATCGCTGTGAGTTCAAGACCAGTCTGAGACCACAGAGTGAATTCCAAGTCAGCCTGGGCTAGAGTAAGACTCTACCTCAAAAAATAAATAAATAAATATAAGTATAAAATACAAAATAAAAATAGTATGAGACACTATACAGTAATGAAAAAGAGTGTTATATGATTGAATCTTATAGGCATAATGTTATACAAAAGAGCACAACCAAATGAGCACTTTCTGCATGAGTCTACTTGCATGCTTGACAAAACCAAGGAAAGTGGGGGCTGGAGAGATGGCTTAGTGGTTAAGGCGTTTGCCTGCAAATCCAAAGGACCCAGGTGCAGTTCCCCAGGACCCACATAAGTCAGATGCCCAAAGGGTGCTCACAATCTGGAGTTCGTTTGCAGTGGCTGGAGGCTCTGGCACACCCATTCTCTCTCTTTACCTATTTCTTTCTCTCTCTCTTTCTCAATAAGTAAATAAAATAAAACATTTTTTAAAAAAAACTGAGCAAAGTTAATGTATTTTAATCTTTGGGGTTGCCTTTTGGGGTAAGATTACAAGATAAAATATAGGCCACCCAGTTAAATTAGAACTTCAGATAAATAACAAATAACTTTCAGTATGAATTTGTTCCATGCAATATTTCTTTCATTAAAATATTTTTATTGATTTATTTGCAAGCAGAGAGAGACAGACAGATAGAAGAGAGACCTAGGGAAAGGGTTGGCCAAGGCCTCCAGCTCCATGCATGTGTTACCCTCTGCATCTGGCCTTATGAGGGTACTGGGGAACTGATCCTGGGTCGTCAGGCTTTGCAGGCAAACGCCTTAATCTCTGAACCATCTCTCCATTATCTCCTCATGCACTATTACCGAGTACCCCACTTAAACAAATATTTATTTATTTATTTGACAGAGAAAGAGGGGAGAGAGAAAGAGAATGGGAGTGCCAGGGCCTCCAGCCACTGCAAACGAACTCCAGATGTGTGCACCCCCCTTGTGCATCTGGCTAACGTGGGTCCTGGGGAATCGAACCTGGGTCCTTTGACTTTGCAGGCAAATGCCTTAACCCTTAAGCCATCCCTCCAGCCTGACCGCCCCACTTTGAGGGAACATTGGCCTATGGGGATCATGAGGATCACTTCTGTGGCTGGATGGCATTTTAGATGGTTGTGATATAGGTCCTAACCCCCTACAAACATGCATGTAACGAGAGTTGCAAGTTTAACACTTACGACATAAATATTCTCCTTCAACAAGAAAAGGTTTTAACCCTCTATAAAAGCTGGGTATTCTGTTGCACATCTGTAGTCTTAGCCCCAGAGAAGCTGTGGCAAGAGGATAGAGAGTTCAAGGCCAGCTTAGGCTACATAGGGAGAGGCTGTCTTTTTTGTTGCTTGTTTGTTTGTTTTAGGTAGGGGTCTCACTCTAGTTCAGGCTGACCTGGAATTCACTATGTAGTCTCAGGGTGGCCTTGAACTCTCAGCAATCCTCCCAAGTGCTAGGATTAAAGGCGTGCTCCACCATGCCTGGCTGGGAGAGGCTGTTTTAAAGAGAATGAATACACAGGAGAGAATTAGGAGTCCTGGATTAAAAATCCTGGCTTCCAATCCCAGTTCTTGCTGGCTTGCATGAGTTTTGCCAAACTGTTTCACGCCTTGTTTTTTTTTTTTCTTTTTTCTTTTTGATCTTTTCTTTGTGTGTGTGTGTGTGTGTGTCTATGTGTGTGTGTGCATGCGCACAGTGGAAATAAATTCAATCAGAGCTACTTTTACTGACTCCATGTTACACCCGAGAAATTGGAAATGCAGGGAGGTGAATTAGTTCATTCAGGACAAGCCAGACAATGAGGGGCATTGGTAGGGGTAAGCCTACTGTTCTCTCATGCTGTCCACCATCACTTCTCGCATCTTTGCTACTGGAAAAAGCTTCCTCCACTGTGAAAGACCCCACACAGCCTGTGTGGTGGCGCACGTCTATAATCCCAGCACTGGGGAGACTGAAGGCGGAGGATTGCCTGACAATCAGGGCCAGCCTGGGCTTCGTGTATAAGGAGTTCCAGGCCAGTCTGGGCTACAGAGTGAGACCTTGTCTCAAAATCACAGAGCAAACAAGAAAGTTCCAACACATGATGGCTGGAGATGTAGCTCAGCCGCGAGAGTACGAGCCTGCTCAGTAACCTGGGTTAGATTTCCAGAGCTGCATAAAGCTGGGTGTGGTGACGCATGCCTATAATCCTAGCATTTAGAAGGGAGAGAGGTAGGAGTTCAAGACTATCCTTGCCTACATAATGAGTTTGAGATCTTTTCTCAAAAACCAAGTAAACAAACAAAAAACTTCTTTTACACACATAAAACTTAGGAACATTTAAGGCAAGATTTTTTTTTTTTTTTTTGAGATAGAGTCATATTTTATAGTCCAGGCTGACTTTGGCCTTGCCATCCTCCTGCCTCAGCCTTTGGAATACTGGGATTACAGGTATGCACCAGTACCCCCAGCCTAAGGCAGGCAATTATAATTAAAATATAGAGATCAGAGACAGCCTTTTGGATTCTTTAACTTTTTTTTTTTTTTTTTACTATTTATTTGCAAGGAGAGAGAGAGAGAGAATGGGCACACCAGGGCCCCTAGCCACTGCAAACAAACTCCAGATGCATGTGCCACTTTGTGCATCTGGCTTTACATGGGTCCTGCAGAATCCAACCTGGGTGGTTAGGTGCAGGCCTTAACTGCTGGACCATCTCTCTAGCCCTAGTTTTGAATTCTTCAAGCTGTCTATACATCATCCCCTAAAAATGGATGGGTTTGAAGATTTTAGGCCCGGATCGTCCAGCAGCAGTGGCCTGGAGAGGGGCTACTGTGACCTGAAGTTCCTTCTTCCCTTTGGACTCAGCCTTCTTCCTTTCCTTCCCAGCTAGCCAGAGGCAAGCCACGGGAGCCACTATTCCCTGTGGTCTCCCAGCGAAAGCCTGGGCCTGAGCGGGAGGGTGGCAAGCCTTCCTAACCCAGAGCTGTTGTGGGGCCGAGGTTCCTGCTTAATTAGTGTTTGCAAAGGGCTGTGCCTTATTAAATTACTAAACAATTGAGGGGAAGCCTTGGGGGCTTTATCAATCTGCATGCTGCACTAACTGGGTGGGAGGTACTTGCTCGGAGGGACAGACTCTGGTTGGAGACACCCTTTGGTGGCCTGCACTTAGCAGCAATTGGCCAGGTTATCTTGGGGTTCTGCATCCCAGTTTAAGATGTGCTCCATTTTCCTTGTTATGAAGCAGCTGTACTTTTTTACATTTTTTTAAATTTATTTATTTGAGAGCAACGGGCAGACATGGAGAGAAAGAGGCAGAGAGATAGAGAATGGGCCCGCCGGGGCCTCCAGCCACTGCAAACGAACTCCAGATGCGTGCGCCCCTTTGTGCATCTGGCTTACGTGCGTCCTGGGGAATGGAGCCTCAAACCCAGGTCCTTAGGCTTCACAGGCAAGCACTTAACCACTAAGCCACCTCTCCAGCCCCAAAACAGCTGCTTTAAAAAAATATATTTTATTTTTTATTTATTTATTTGAGAGACAGAGAGAGGGAGAGAATCAGAGAGAGAATGGGCTGGGCATGGTGGCACACACCTTTAGTCCTAGCACTCAGGAAGCAGAGGTAGGGGAATGGCTGTAAGTTTGAGGCCAGCCTGAGACTACATAGTGAATTCCCGGTCAGCTTGAGCTACAGCGAGACCGTACCTCAAAAAAAAAAAAAAAAAAAAAAAGCCCATGAGAAAGACAGAATGGGCACATCAGGGCCTCTAGCCATTGCAAAGGAACTCCAGATGCATGTGCCACCTTGTGCTTTTGGCTTACTTAGGTCCCAGACAATTGAACCTGGGTCCTTTGACGCTTCAGGCAAACACCTTAATCACTAAGCCATCTCTCCAGCCCAAACAGCTGGTTTTGAGCCAAGTAACTGGGAAAGAGGGGAACAGGAGTAAGAACCAGGATGCTGGGAGGCCTCCCGAGTGCCAGGACCAGGGTAATCCTGGCATCCCATCCCCTCAGGAGAGGTAGGCAAGAGAGGGAAAGCACCCTCAGGAATGCTGCAGCCGGTGATCACAGCTATTAATTTCACATGCTATTTTCCTGACTCATAATAACCCTCCAAGGTAGCTGCCACACCCCCATTTTATGGATGGAGAATCAGGTGATTCATGGCTAGGCCCAAGGTCACGCGTCCTTACAAGGGGAAGGCAAGATTTGAGTTCTGGAGGCGGTGGCGGCGTGACCCAAGTGCCTATTTTCTAGCAAATCCTCCCGGACCATTGTAAAAGAGCAGCTGTCCCGTGGAAGAGGAGTGGTTAAGCTCTGGTTAGGTAGAAATCTAATTTATGAAACTGGCGTGGTGGGGCAGGACTGCACTCCGGCATCTCGGAAATGGAGGCAGAAGGACCAGGAGTTCAAGGCCAATCTTGACGGCATAGTGAGTTGGAGGCCAGCCTTGTGTACAGGAGAGACTCTTTCAAAAAATGATGGGGGGGGGGCGGGCTGGAGAGATGGCTTAGTGGTTAAGCGCTGGCCTGTGAAGCCTAAGGACCCCAGTTCGAGGCTCGATTCCCCAGGACCCACGTTAGCCAGATGCACAATGGGGCGCACGTGTCTGGAGTACGTTTGCAGTGGCTGGAAGCCCTGGCTCGCCTATTCTCTCTCTCTCTCTCTCTCTCTCTCTCTCTCTCTCTGCCTCTTTCTCTCTCTGTCTGTCACTCTCAAATAAATAAATAAAATAAACAAAAAAATTTTTTAAATGATGGGGGGGGCCCTGGTGTGGTGGCGCATACCTTTAATCCCAGCACTGAGGAGGCTGAGGGTGGGAGGATTGATGTGAGTTCGAGGCCAGCCTGAGACTACAACTGAGCTAGAGCAAGACCCTACCTTGAAAAAATAAATAAATAAATAAAAAGGAAAAAAAAAGTGATGGGAGAAAAAAAAAGAAAGAAAGAAAAGAAAACTAACTGTCTAAAGTGAGGCTCAAGGAATCACATTTCTCCCAGGGAGGTTTCTGTGTAGAGCAGCGGTTCTATAGGGAGGTGCCTTTCCCGGCCTCGGCAGAGGTTTGATTACAGCCGGAGAGAGAGGTTGCCTCTAGCAGTGAGTCTCGATACAGACCTGGGAGGCTGCTCGTGGTCAACAGAGCAGGACAGCCCTGCCTCCAGTGCAGCCCCAAAGCCAACAGTGCCCAGAAACTGATGTTGAGTAAAAAGTGTTGTATTGAGGTGGAAACGAGGCAAGGGTAACTTGAGGAAAGAGCTGTGAGTATTCATGAAGATGGGTAAGTGGGGGTGGGGGAAACAGTGAAAGGGCTCTGAAAACACTTAGGTACTTGACAGTATGGCCCAGGCTGGGATGGATCAGTTGCAATATACATTGTTGGGCTGGAGAGATGGCTTAGTGGTTAAGCGCTTGCCTGTGAAGCCTGAGGACCCTGGTTTGAGGCTCGATTCCCCAGGACCCACGTTAGCCAGGGGCGCACACGTCTGGAGTTCGTTTGCAGTGGCTGGAGGCCCTGGCGCGCCCATTCTCTCACTCTCTCTTTCTGCTTCTTTCTCTGATTACTGCTCTCCAATAAATAAATTCAATATATAGCCAAGATCTTCTTTATAACCTAGAAAGTCAGAAAAATTGTGACAGTGATTCCCATGGTTAGCTTGATCAGGATCTAGAAGCAAAAAGGGCTGAGCTTCGAGTCAGGAAACTTGAATTCCAACTCCTGGTCTGGTCACTTACCAGTCATGGGATACTTGGATCTCTAAAAGTCTGTTTCTTTATCAGTAGAATGGGGATTTGGGGCTGGAGAGATGGCGCAGTGGTTAAAGGCACTTGTTTGCAAAGCTTGCAGGTCCAGGTTCAAATCCCCAGTACCCACGTAAAGCCAGATGTACAAAGTGGCACATTTATCTATGCAGTGGCCAGAGGCCCTGGTGTGCCATTCTCCCTCTCTGTGTCCTTGCAAATAAATAAAAATATTTAAAAATAAGTAAATAAAATGGGGATAAGTATATCTGTTCTCTATCCAACAAGGTGTTTAAAGTGGGATGATATGTAAGAAAGAGCTTTGTAAGACAATCCCTTTATGGGACAGAGGGGGCCATCCCTGGGACACACCAGGGATGCAGGTCTGCAGGCATGTTTTCTGGGGGTTGGGGCTCATTACTTAATTCACTTATTATATTTTGTGACGCTTGGAATCAAACTCCTGCATGTTAGGTAAGTGATCTACCATTGAACTATGTCCCCAGTCTTATCACTTACTGTTAAAGGAATTTCAAATTTGTTTAATCCATGTACACATGCTAGGGATAGAACCTACAGCTTGGTACATGCTAAGCACATACTCTACCACAGAGTAATACCACCCCTCCCAACCAATCCATGTGCTTTGAAATTCAAGAATAAGAGTAAATTTGACAAAACGAGTTTAAAATCTAGCACTAGGTGCATATCAGCAATGGCTACCTTAAAATGTCTCCAACTGGCACAGGAAGTAAGGATATGAGAAATAAAAGAAGAAAGTCAGAGTTCACCTCTAAAAATAGAGCATGGTATCCATTCTGATAATGTAAAGAACCCATGCATAGTTGTTAGAAGGATAAAAATATTTTATTTATTTGCAAGCAAAGAGCGATACAAGAGAGACAGGGAGAATGGGTACACCAGAACCTCCAGCCACTGCAAACAAACTCCTGATGCATGCATCACTTTCTGCATCTGGTTTTACGTGGGAACTGGTCATTAGGCTTTGCAGACAAGTTCCTTAACTGCTAAGCAATCTCTCCCGCCTCTCCTTCTGAATATTTTTGGCATGCATGTGTGAAGTGTGTGCACCCATGTGTGCAGACATGTGCATGCCGTGTGCATGTGCATGAAGGCCAGAGGAGAACATGGGGTCCTCCTCTCTCACTCATCCCTTTGTTTCCTTAAGGAGGAGTCTCACCGAGCCACAGCTGCCGTTTTTGCCCAGAATGGCTGATCACAGGGCCCCTGTGATTCTTCTGTGTTCACGTCCTCCAGGACTGAGGCTACAGGTGTCCCTGGTTACGCCCAGCTTTTGATGGGGGTGTTGGTATCAGGCCCTCGTGCTTACACAGCAAGAGCTCTTACTCCCTGAACCATCTCTCCATCCCTCTTTCCAAATGTTTTTACCGAACAATTACATTTCCATCCCTGAGTACTCTTTAGTACATTTTGTTTGATAACCCTCAATAATATGTCATGGGTGGCCAAAAGGTCATATCAGACAGATGTTTTTGGTACAAGGGGTGGGGGTGAGGTTCTGTCAAAGACAAAGAGCTCAAAGATTCATCAGAAATACCCAACTTGAGTTCCAGATAGACCCCTCCAGGGCTTCGGTCACTAAAGCCTGCAAGAGAGTCTGAAAGGCATAGACCCTCTCTTCTATGTGCTCCAGATGGGAAGAACACTGTTGAAAGGAATGGGGAGTGCTGGGGCCAAGTAGGCCTCAGTGGGTTCATCCCTACCTAGGTCTTCTTGGGTTTGCAAGCCAGGCAAGGAGGATTTTGCCTTACTGCAGTGAACAGGCCTCCAGCAAAGGGGCCACGGTCAGGAAACCAGAGTGAGGTAGAGAGATTTGGTTTCCACGGGAGGGCACCTGTGGTGCTTACAGGACGCAGGGTCATTACAAGCACTCGCTCTCAGTACACAGGAGGCTAAGAAATAATGATGAATGCTTTCTCGCCTGCCCTGAGTATTTACAGTGTGCCCTCAGGCTACCACGAAGCCGAGTTTGCTCAAGATGACAGTCAACCAAGAGCCTCTGTCGTTGCTGAACCCCTGTGCTTCAGGCTGCTGTTTATGCTGAGATCCAGACTCACTCCAGAGCACAGACCTCATTTCGCCTTCTTCTTCTCCCCCATCCAGAAGAGAGCTTCATCAGGAAACACATCCGCAATTGACAGAAACAACTGGAATTTTGCAAGGGAGGAGGAAAGGTTGTTGATTCTAATCCAGTCTCAAGCGATTAGATCATGATCAATTCCGTCCTTCATCAAATCACGCAGGGGTGAATGCTGCTGGGGAAAAGTCGGGGTGGGGAGCCTGAAACCTTCACACTCTGGACCCGGGAGTCTCCTTGGATCCATCACCTCTTCTATACCATGATGCCCTCGGCCAGAAGCAGGTGTGTCAGCCCACACCTAGATGAGTTACGAGGGGAACAGCAGCGCTGTCTTTTCCAAAAACTTTACCTGCACTGTCCCTGGAACACAGGCAAAACAACTTGTAAGATCGCCGGATGTTGGCTGACATCAGTTTAAAGTGCACATTTTTGTGGAACTTGCTTTGGCTTTTAGGACATTTTTTTTTAATGTGTGACAATGGGACTGAGTGGGCAAAGATGTTCTGTAATGTTGGGTGGGGTCAAAGAAGCTATTTTACAAATGAAAAAAAGCAAAAAAAACAACCCTCAGGCGTTTTCATATGTTAAATACACAACCAATTATCAATTCTAAAGACTTCTCCAAGATCAACTTAGATAAAACTTTTCTCACCTTTTTTTTTTTTTCTTCTGCCTCTTCTCCCTGCTCAAAAACATTTAGACCTACCCTATGGCAATGACTACAGGGAAAGTCTCTACCCTGTATATCAGGACAGCACAAATAATTCAGGAAAAAAAAAAAAAAAGTCTAGTTCTTGTAGCCTGGCATTAGGATAAGTATATCTTAAGAAAGTTCTCATGCAGACTTGGCTTCAGGCGATAAAACGTCATAGACGTATAACTGTAGCAAGCGAAATTTCTAGGGAGCAAATTAGTGTGCAAACATCTTCTAGAGATGGCAAGAAAGGGATCGTACACCACCCCAAAATAAGGCAAGTTATGCAGTAAATGTTTCATTTATTGGCCTTCTTCCATTACTATTAGGGTTAAAAGACATCTTGTCGATAAGAAAAGTGTATTTACAGAGCACTGATGTCTTTTGGAAGGCTGCTCCTGTCACAGATGCCTCCAGCAGTAGTGATCGGCTTACACAAAAGCATACACCTCCCCCATTAGCCTCTGGATTATCAAGTACTATTGTCCCTTTATTACCTGGGCCAGATATTAGCTGAAGCGAGGCAAACCAGATGAGAAATGGAAGAACCCAAGAGTGTGTTCCTTAGTGTTTCAAGAGGAGGGCGTGTGCCTTTTCTAAGTCCTTGGATGGAATCTTTCCAGGGGAAGAAAGGGCGCCTGTGAAGCAGGCCCTTCTGCCTGCCCCTCCCTCCTGCCCAAATCGACAGCTCTTAGGTATCCGATTTTTTAATGTTCCTGTGTTTGCTAAGGGAGGAGCCTTCCTGAGGTCCAAATAAAGATCCATCATCCACACAGGGCAAAAACAAACAGAAAATCTCACAGTGGAACCAGGACTTTGGCTTCTAAACATTTTCCCCATTTTATAGCTTCCTCATGTTTTCGGATGCTGTTCATGGCTTCCTTTAGTCAGCACACTCCCTGCCTAGATATCCAACATAGTGGCTAACACAGCATCCATCTTGGAGGCTGAATCTAAAAAGAAAAATTACCCAGGGACAAAAGCACACATGGGTACACACACACACACACACACACACACACACACACACACGCACACACGTACAGATCAGTCAAGGGTAACTGAGTGGACCCTTTCCCAGGGGTTGGGGTAACAGAGAGTGGTTGTCAACATGGATTCCCTGCTACTTCTGGTAAGTGAACAGACCATCCTTGCTTTCCCTGAATTACAAAGCCAGTCTCTCTGCATGGTTTGTCTTCTTTGTGGGGTGCTGTGAAGCTCTGGGCCTAACTGGAATGTAAGAAGAAAATATAGAATTATGAGCTCCTTGAGTATTAAAAAGCACCCAGGAAATTATTCAGTCCAACAACCTCACCCTCCAGGTGAGACATGACAAAGGGGCCGTAGGTAACATGGCATACAGCCAGCCTCTTTTTGGAGTCTCCATGAAGTATGTTCTCATATTTCAGTTATCACTTGAGTTCCTCCATAAGGAACTGGAAGGTGATTTATATAAAATGGTAACTTCTTTATCACACTCACAGTTAGTGATGTCAAGGAAGTGCCTCTCGGCACCTTCCACCCCACCCCACCCCGCCTCAGGAAACGTAAGTTTTATTTATTTATTTATTGACAGGGTTTTCATATGTAGACCTGGCTGCTTTACAACTCACTTTGTAAACCAGGCTGACCTCAAACTTGTGGCCTCTGCCTCCTGCGCTTAGTTGGAGCTGGGAAAGATGGCCCAGTGGTGAAAGGTGCTTGCTTGCAAAGCCAGCCAACCAGTGTGATTCCCACCACCTATATAAAGCTGGCACAAAGTAGCACATGCATCTGTGACCCTCAGGCACCTACCACAATGAGAGGCAAAGCAGAATCCAGAGGTTGCTGACCACCTAGATGGGCATTTGCCCCACTCCACAGGCATAAACATGGAAATAAAAAAGTGCCCAGTTCAGGAAGTAGTTCTAAAAATGAGGCCTAGCTTATCCTTCATCCCCCCGCCCACCGCTTTTCCCCCATCATGGCCCAGGGCAGGGTGGTCCAGTGCCTTACAAGGTTCCTGTGAACATCAGGAGCAGCCTGGTGTACTCTTGTGTTTTTTACTAATTTATTAATTAATTTTGAGGTAGGGTCTCACTCTAGCGCAGGCTGACCTGAAATTCACTATGTAGTCTCAGGGTGACCTCAAACTCACAGCAACCCTCCTACCTCTGCCTCTCAAGTGCTGGGATTAAAGGCGTGTGCCACCACGCCCGGCTCTCCCCTTGTGTTTTTAATAACACTGCTATCTGGGCACAATTCAGTCTTATAATCTAAGAGTCATCAGGGCCAGGAGAGATGGTTGCCTCAACACTTGGACACATGCCAGTTGGTGTTTAAAATTTCTTACCAAGTCTGTAAACTGCATGTCTACATTGTGCGTCTTTTTTGCAGACTGCATTACCTTGCTTCTTGCCAGTTGCCCAGTTCCAATCTTGCCCTCTCTCCCCTCCAGCTGGGCACCAGCACAAGCCCTTCCAGGAACCAGGGGCTTTTGACCCTCTGAGATCTCCACACTCTCTCCCCACAACCCTTTCATAGTACCAAGCAATAAAATTGAATGTGGCACTTGTGCTATCCTGGAGTAACTTTTAATTGCTTAATTAAGTCAGAGATTTAAGGGAGGAAAGATTCAAGAGTCCCCTTTGAATGAGAAAAATGAGGAATATGCCAAAACAGATGAAGGAACCCATCATAGGAAGAAAGCCCTGAGTATTTACATATGATCAAAATGCAGGCCAATACATTAAAAACAATGTCTACTTTAAAAGTACAATCCAGGCTGGAGAGATGGCTTAGTGGCTAAGGCACTTCCCTGCAAAGCCTAAAAACCCAAGTTCGATTCCTCAGTCCCCATGTAAAGCCAGATGCACAAAGTGGCACATGTGTCTGGAGTTTGTTTGCGGCGGATAGAGGCCCTGGTGTGCTCATCCTGTCTACCTTTCTTCTATCTGTGCTTCTATTTCTGCTTGCAAAAAATAAATTAAAAAAAATTAAAAAAATACAAAATAAAAGTACAGTTCAGTCTACTTATTAGCTTTTTATTGTACAGGTGGTCCTGTAAGAAACATGAAGACCAACTTAATTCAAAATCAGGGTTAGATTAAAAACAAAGAAAATATAAACCCACCATACAGGAAAATAAGCAGTCATAAAGTTGAGTTACTGTAAAGTCCTGCTTAGTTATGCCACTGAGCTTTACACCAGGCCTCAGCAGAGCCTACGCTATGTATAGACAGACTTAGGCACAACACATACACAAGCGGCAATTAGCAAGTGTGTAAAGCTATGGTCATTGGCTAAATGAGTTAACTCTAAAGGCAACCAACTGGAAAGACCTAGAAAAGGAAACTGTTAAATCCACGGATTTAACAGTGGAGCATTTTATTCCTGGTGTTTTTACTTGGTGTCTTGAGATAACCCCCTCTGTCTCCACTGTCTCGTAGACACTGCGCCCGCCTTATTTATTTATGAAGTCTGAAGGTTAGTCCTACCTGCTGAGACTAATTAGCCCTGCGCTTTGAATCCTATGCAATCCTGTCTGATTAAATGTACACATTTGTTTTACTTCTTTTCAGGATCCTTCTCACTGCACTTCTGATTTTTTTCTGATGAATATTAAAGTTGGGAGTCAGGTGGTGACTCTCAGCTACCTCCTCCCCAGCCCATCTTTATTTTGCCTGCATCTTGTGCTTTAGTGTGCAAATGTGGTTGTGAATTTTCTTTTTTCCAGTGCAACGGAATTCATTGGCCTTGTCAATCTCAGTTCCATTATTTTTAGTAGTCTTCTTTCTGAGGCCTTCGTCTACAAAACAGTTTTGTTGAAACCCCTAACTCTAAATATTACATGATCAATTGACTTTCCTTTGGAAATCTAGCTGTTGACAGGTATGCTAACAAAACAAAACAAAACAAAACCAAAAAACAGGTAAGATTTTTTTTTTTTTTTTACCTAAGGGAAAGGTAGGATAATTTACATAGTGATCTACAGATCAACATTGTTCTTAATAGATAAATTGCTAATTACTACTGATTTATTATTTTTTGGTCCTCCCCCCTCCAATTTTCCAGTGGAGCTTCCATTGACTTCTCTCATTGGATATCTGTAAGAAAAAGAAGGTTCTTGCTCTATCACTGAGGAACACTGTGTTTTGAGAATCTGGCCTTTCTTAACATAATTCTGTTCCCAATTTTGTAGCGAATGACTGTGCTCCCCCCCCAACCCGCGGGTGCCTAACAAATCCACAAATGCCTGCCTCAAATCCCAGGCTTCCCACCTCCTCCCGGAGGGCTTCCAATCCCCTGCCAGGGCTGTATACATCTTGATTATTTGGTCAGTCTTTAGGGGATTTCATTTCAGACCCCCCTGGAGAAAGACTCCAGCCCAAGTCATCCCAGGGCTTTGGTGAACTTTCAGTTTTATTTTCACTGGTGCTGTTAACGCCCAAACTTTTCACCTCCAAAGTCAGAAAGGACTTTGAATCCTAGATCACTTCCTACTTACTTCCAACAGTCAGTTGAAAAGAGAGGAGAGACAGAGAGAAAGAGAGATAAGCAACAACAACAAAAAAATAGAACAACACTTTACACTGAAAAGAATCATTTATGTTTTCCTTAAGGATATTTTTAATGCCCCCAGACAAATTCAACAGTAATTTTTGGATAAGATATCATGTTGGCATCTTTAGCCTCGTGGGACCTCACATTTAATGACATGATTCACTATTTACTAAACAAAAAAAAAAAAAAAAAAAAAGGGAGGGGAGACGTCGTGGGTTAATATAGTGTCTTTCATTGTGGAAGGCCAGGAACTTTGCCCAACCCCTCTTGCTTCCCCTAGCTCTCCCAGAGCGGAGGGGGGCATGGGGGTGACCCCTTCCTTTTTTGACTACTTCGGTCTCAATCCTCCCCAGGGCGGCCGATCTCCCTGCGGGACCCGCCACTCAGCGCACGGTCCCCGGGCCCACCACCTCTACCTTCCCTAAGACTTACTATTTCCAAAAGTGCACTTTTTTTTTTTTTTTTTTTTTCCCCCCCTGGGCCTCTCCCCATCCCCGCCCCACAAGTGGGCTTTCCTTCCGCCTTCCACGGCTCCGATTCCGGACTTCGGTCGCCACCCCCCTTCCCCGGCTCTCCCACTCCGCATTGTCTTGCGGAAACCTCCCCCTCCCGCGGCGAGCCCTGCACCCAGGCCGGGGCTCCGGGGCCCGCGCACGGCGCGCAGGCCGCTCCCCTCCGCGCCCCCCCACCCCGGCCGCCGCGCGCCCCCCCCACCCCGCCCGGTCCCCCACCCCGCCCCGCGGCCGGCGCCCGAAAGGATCATTGTTGGCCGCCCCCGCCCCGCCCACCCCGGCTGTTTATTTATGCACACGTCACCGGGCCGGCCCCGCCCCCTGGCATCTCATTAAGGCGAGTGTGTTCCTCTCGCCCTGTCAATAATCTCCGCTCCCAGACTACTCCGTTCCTCCGGATTTCGATCCCCCTTTTTCTATCTGTCAATCAGCGCCGCCTTTGAACTGAAAAGCTCTCAGTCTAACTTCAACTCACTCAAATCCGAGCGGCACGAGCTCCTCCTGTATCTTCGGCTTTCCCCCCCCCCCCCTTTGCTCTTTATATCTGACTTCTTGTTGTTGGTGGTTTTTTTTTTTCTTTACCCCCCTTTTTTATTTATTATTATTATTATTTTTTTTTTGCACATTGATCGGATCCTTGGGAACGAGAGAGAGAGAGAAAAAAAAAAGAAACCCAAACTCACGCGTGCAGAAGATCTTTCCCCCCCCTTCCCCTCCCCTCCTCCCTCTTTTCCCCTCCCCAGGAGAGAAAGACCCCAAAGCAGGAAAAAAAAAAAAAGTTCACCTTGGACTCGTCTTTTTCTTGCAATATTTTTTTTGGGGGTGGGGGGGCAAAAACTTTTTTTGGGTCTTTTTTTTTTTTTTTTTTTGCTTTTCTTCCCCCTTCGTTTTTCTTCCAAAATTGCTGCTGGTGGGTGAAAAAAAAAATGCCGCAGTTGAACGGCGGTGGAGGAGATGACCTAGGCGCCAACGACGAACTGATTTCCTTCAAAGACGAGGGCGAGCAGGAGGAGAAGAGCTCCGAAAACTCGTCGGCCGAGAGGGATTTAGCCGATGTCAAGTCGTCTCTGGTCAATGAATCAGAAACGAATCAAAACAGCTCCTCCGATTCCGAGGTAAGGAAAAGCCCCCTCGGGCTGGTGGGATTTTTTTTTTTTTTTTTTTGATCTGGTCCCCGGGTTTGGCAAATGTGGCTGGAAGAAGGCTAGACAAGTCCGGGCTGGGGGCGGCGGGCGCAGGGCCGGCCGGTCGGGGTGGCGGGTGCGCGCGAGGCCACCGCGGTCCAAACTAGTAACCCTGGTTTTTCTGCACCCCACTCCTCCGGCTCTCTTCCCCCCCTGTCTCGGCGCCCCTGCGGCGTGTGGCCTCGGTACCCCCCCTCGCCCTCCTTCATCTCACCCCCTCTCCGGGAAGGCGGAAAGACGGCCTCCGCCTCGCTCCGAAAGTTTCCGAGATAAATCCCGGGAAAGTTTGGAAGAAGGTGAGTCCACCATCCCACGCGTCCCCCAAGCCACCCGACCTGTCCGTCTGTGTCCCCCCGCTCCGGGCTTGGCCCCGCGTGCATCGCTCTCCCACTCTCTCTGCACCCCCACCTTCCTTGCAGCAATCCCCCCCCACCCCCCCCAAGTCCACCCTCCTGGTCCCCAGGCCGGCCGCGCGCCCCGCCGGGTCCCCAGCTCCGCGCTGGCCCGGGCTTTGGGGGGACGCGCGGCCCCCGGGGGTCACTTTCTAAAAAGTTTCTCCCGCTCTCTCCCGCGCCGCGCGGCCGTCGCCGTCCCCTCGCCGCCCCGCCATGTTAGCGGCCAAGAGGCAAGATGGAGGGCTCTTTAAGGGGCCACCGTATCCCGGCTACCCCTTCATCATGATCCCGGACCTGACGAGCCCCTACCTCCCCAACGGATCGCTCTCGCCCACCGCCCGAACCGTAAGTGCCTCCGCGCGCGGACCCCCGCCCGGTCCCTCCCGGCCCCGCTTGCACGCGGCCCTGCCCCCTCCCCTCCCTCCCTCCCGGGCTCTCCCCTCCCTCCGCTGTCCCCCCTCCTCCCTCCCTCCATCCCGGCCTCCCCTCCCCCGCTCGCGGCCCAGGCTGCCCGAAACTCCAAACTTTTCTGCCTTTTGTGGACTGGATTTGTTTGCACTTCGCCATGTTCTTGCTTTTCCACTTGCTGCCTCGCGATCTTGGGGAGTCCCTTTTCTTTCCAAGCAGGGTTTGGCTTGGAGGGGATGTGGTGGTGGTGGTTGTGGGGGGGAGGATTAAAAAAAAAACTTTTTTTTTTTTTGTTGTTGTTGTTTTGCGCTTAGATTTCCCCCTCCCCCTTTGGTGGTGGTGTTTGTTTCTTCACCCCGGGAAGAAGACTGTGTGGCTCTTTCTTCTCTCTCTCTCTCTCCCCCTCTTCCTTCCCTCTTCGTTGGCGTCTTGGGCTTTCCCCGGTTAACCCCTTGGCTGCCGCTGCCTGCCTTGGAGCACTGGGCTGCTGCCTCCGTAGCGCGCGGGAGCAGAGTTGTGTGCATTGAACTGCAGGCGTTTTGCACTTGAGAACTAACGAGCAGAGAGCCGCCCGGGCTTTCTCCTGCGGGGAGGTTATTTATTTGGGTTTCTAGTGGCGATCGCTGGCTCGAGGCCTTCTCTTTCCCACCCCCTTCCTTTTTGGAAGGTCACACTTCCCCTACCTGATCCCATTGCAGACTTGGGGACCCTGGGGGTCCTTTTCTCTGGCCACCCCCACCCCCGGCAGGGCCGAGAGCACCCTGGGCTCCTAGGTGCGCTCCGCGGCTCCACGCACTGGCTGCGGCTCTTCCCGGGCCGCGCGGGGCCGTGGGGCTGTGCGGGATAGGTAGGCCCTGGTGGCCGAGGTTCTTGGTTAGGATGCGGGGCCAGGATGGCCTATTCGGAGCGGACTTGTATTTCTAGGGAAATCTGGCGCCTTGGGGTAGAGAGTGAGGGTCTTGATTAAGGCCAGTTTCCGGTTTGGGGGGGGCGCGGTTTCAAGGGAATGCAGGAGACCCAGGGGGTTCCTCTCCAGGCGACCAGGCCTCTGAACTTTAGGGGGTCCCCAGGGCAGCGCTGGGTGCCTCGATCCCCGGAGCTTCCTGCAGCGTGCGTCCGGCACTCACCGCTGGCATTTGTTATTATGGATGGCTTATCTGCCCCCCTCCAAAGGGCCACTGCCCCCTGCCCTCACCATGCACCCCTCCCCCAGCTCTCTCCTCTCCGGAAAGCCTAGGCTGCAAATCTCTAGACGCAGCCTGGTTTGCCCGCGTTGTCATTCTGGCACCTTCTCGGGTTTGGTCCCCACCCCTTATTTACACACAATACTTTTTTTTTTTTCTTTTTTGCTAACCCAAGGTGGTAGTTTGAAATAATATACCCACTGTTCGGCAATAGTGGATTCGGTGCTCCTGACAAAGGGTTTGCTGGGACCGGAGTCAGATCAGATCTACAAGTGTTTTTAAGTATTAAAATATTAACTATCAGGTTTGACTCGTTTTTTCCCCCCTTTCTTTAATAGCCCTGGCAAAATAGCAAGAGCATGCTAGACCGGTCATTTTTTCTTTTTTAATAGCTCGGAAAGAAAAATAGTTACCCCTCACCCCCCTCCTTCACCACCACACACCTCCTGCGCCCTGGCTTCTGCCTGCTTGGGGAGCCTGGAGAACGGCTCAGCCCGACCTCCTCCTGCTGGGCCCGCGCCTGCAGGCTACTGGGGCCGGGCTCTGGCTTCGTCCCTGCAGGGGAAGAAGTGGTGCCCTGTTGCTAAGTGTTTTTCTTGGGAGTTTGTGGATATCTTAAAAGATTATAGATCTGTTCAGAATAGAAATGTTCAGGATACTAACAAACAGCCCAACAGCATTCCAAAGTAATCTTGGGAATTTCTTCCTCTCCTTCCTAGGGTGGAGACTTAGCCATCTGAATATTGAGCGTTGATGGCGGGTTTTATTTATTTATTTTTAATTTTTATTCTTGGCTTTCTTCACTCCTTTTCAAACTGACTGTCTTTGACTGCTGGCAATCTTGTCTTCCTATTGCCTCGAACTCGAACAGTTGTGTTGTGCTGTAATTAGGAAACAGGGAAATTGTTAAAGGCAAATAAACGATTTCCTGGTGAGAAGAGGAAGGCTCCCAACCCCCAGTCCCCTTTGTGGGCGTTATAGGAATAGACTGTGTCTAGTTATTTTAATTGTGGACATAGCGGGTGGCCCTGTGCTGTGGCATCAGGTTGAGTCTGAGAAGTCATTTCTGAACCCAGTAGGCAGTTTTAGTTATTTGCACGTCAAACAACAGTGCCCACTGCCTATTCCTCCAGCCTTTTCTGTTACCTATGCTCCAAAATTAGAAGTTATTTATTTAGGCTGGTAAGCTGAACAGTGGCCAGGAGAGAGGAGGCTGCTGTGTGTCACTCTTGAAGTCCTGGATGGGAGGGCCAGTTTGCAATTCCAGATTTGATACAGCTGTGGGGTGGAACCCATAGGCAAGATAGCATTTGTACCCTGGTCTTCTGAAACTCAGAGCTTTTCAGGGTCTGATTTTTTGAGGGCAGGGTGTAAAGACAGATTATCGGCGTGCTTCCTTTTCTTCCTGTTCCTCCTTATTATTGGGGGGGGGTGGCTTGCTACATTTTCTGTTACTGAACCTGCGAAACAGATGCATCCTTTCAAAAGCAAACTCTCTGGAACCCTGATTTCTGCCTTTCTGCTTAAGAATGTAAAGAATTACGTAGTATCATTAAATCGGCTTATGATGAATAATACATCATCTCAAGAATAATGCTTTAATTGCTGAAGACTCCATAAAGCTTCAGAGTAATAATTTTATTTTAAAACGACAAAGATTTCTGCATACCATTAATTTAGTCTTTGATACTGTAATAAGAATGGCTTTTAAAAGGACAGATTCAGATACAAAAATGCATTAAGGAGAGGTCTAGTTAAGTAGATGGGAAGGGTTAGAACTGCAAATATTGGGATTATGGTAACATTTGTATACTAAAGATAAGAATACTGTTACCGTATTCAAGTTGATAGGAAAGAGTAGTTTTACATTTCTTTCTCCCCTGGCAAACAAGAAATAGGGCTAAGTGGTGGAAATTCCAGTTAGGGTTGAAATTTCTTTTTGAGGACTGCATTATTAGAAATTCGTACCTCTTCCCTTATCCAAAGTGATTTGTTTTTCAACTGAGCTTTTTGCTACTAGGTTGAACAGAGAAATCAGCAGCATCTTGAATTCATTTTTGAACTTGGAATTCAGTATTTAAAGGAGACCAAAAGGGGCCTATTCACTGGGGTTTCATTTAGCCCCGACAACGTCTTTTTCTGGCTTGTGAAAAATGGATGTTTTCTCCTCACTCAAACAACATAATCCTTTCTAATACAAAAGATTGAGACCCTGGAGTGTGAAGGGTTAATGTTGGATCTTCTCAGTTGTCTTTCCACCCCCCACCTTCACCCCTGATTGTTTTGACAACACTTTTCAAAGTGTGACATTCCAAGCCCCCTACATAACAATGTAATATTACTGTAATTACACAGGTCATTACATTTTAAATAGAGAACAATAAAATGCTTATCGCCCTGAAAAAGAACAGGTGTTCTTGCCCTCCTTTGGTATTTATGCTAATTGTTTTTCATCTTCAGAAATATTTGGTGAACATGTTTAGATTTTAATCTCAATGCAACGGTATTAATTCCGTGCTAATCTTTATAGGTCTGGGGTTTAATTTCCACAGTATAACTTATGGACTCAACAATACATCCTATTTTAATGATTGTAAAGTTAACACGCCAGCGTTTTGCACTTTGTGGATATTAAGGCTTTCTGAAGCTCTAAGAACTAACTCATAGCACTGGGGGAGTCTAAAGTGCTTATCTGGAAGAAGTGTTTTTGGGGAGTGTTTGCACTGCTTGGAGGGAAGTAGCTTTGGCTGATATCCTCTGTCTCTGATGGCTCGGCAAAAAAGATGTTGAGGAAAACAGTCCCTGCCCTTGCTCTGCTGTTTCCACCTTGATTTTAATTGCACTGCGAAGGATTTCATTTGGAGTCCCTGCTGGAAGTTTGGTTAGCTTTCTGTTTCTTAGCAGGCTGTGCAGAAGTGACCGGGAAGGTTTCCCCGGAGCTGACAGATCAAGAATGCTGTTCGGTTACGTGCAGATCCGCTACAGTTCTGCATGCCATTTAAAAAAAATGTTTTCGAAAACCAGTATTTTAATCGTTGTACTGGAGCTGTGCTTGTCAAGATTATAATAGAAGTCTTTCTAGAGCTTGAATGGCTTCTCACGTCCCACCAGATGCCCGGCTACGTGCAGAAGGTGACTAGATTTCTCGCTTCAGAAATGCTGGTGCAACTTCTCTTACACATAAGTAGTGGGGTGAACTAGAAGGTATCTGAGAGGATTTTGCATTTTGTCAGATGTTTCACAACAGGGGCCCCCGAGTCACATTAAAAATGCACTGTAGAGAGAGGACAGCTGCAAATTTTTGTGTGGACGCGTGTGTCTGGACCATGACTGAAACTCCGAGGACCCTGTCCCCAGCTGTCTGGAAGTTATGTGGAAGTTGGTTTATTGGCAGTTAAGCATGAGACAACCTGGATTTAGCAAATGCTTTCTCCTACACAGGAAGTAGATGACATTATATGGGGGGAGGGGAGGCGACTTCAGGCAGGGAACGATTTACTCCTTTAAAAAAAAATAATCATGGAGTTACCATATAAATAAGCACTTTCCAAGGAAGTGGGTAGGTGTAAGCTTTTTAGTCTTGGTGAGTGGAATTAGATGATATCTTTGACCGCTTTTGTAACTCTTTGGAGGTGACATATTTCAGTGTTTTGAAAAAGCAGGCTGATCCAAATCCTCTAGGGTTTTCTTTTGGAGAGAATGTGTGTGTGTGTGTGTGTGTGTGTGTGTGTGTGTGTGTGTGTGTGTGTCTGTGTTTCTTTAGGGACTGGATATTGGCAACCATGTAAGTAAATCTTCAACTCGGACTTATAATTGAGCCCATTTGTGAAGGAAATGGTTAATTTTACAACCAAAGGCAAACTTGCACCTCAACAGGTCTGCTGCTGAAAGAAATGTGCCCCAGTCCTCTGCTGGCAAGGACTTTGGGTCATAAATCCACAGGCTTTATTTACAGCCCATAACACTTATGAATGTTAAGATATTTGACGCCACGTTGGCCTTATAATATTCAAGGTCCGCAGACATTGGCAGTAGCTCAAATTTCTCTCACTAATTATAAGCAATGAGATTGGTGGGGGGCATTGCAAACACTGTCTCCCCTCCTCCTCTTCCACCCCCCCACCCCGCTCTGCCATCTTAGTTTACTGAGACAGCCATCCCCTCTTTTGGCAGCTGACCTGTACTTTTCCTCTAGGCTATTGTTATACACATTTATAAAGAGCACTTTCAGGGATGGAAATTCAGTGTGTGGGGGGGGGGCTCCACACAAATGCATTTTTCAAAAGCAGAGTTGCTGGGGTGTTTGCATCTTTACCCCTTTCTTCTCATTCCTCCCTTTCCTTTCTTAATCCCCTTGCCCTATTTTTTTTTTTTTTGTGAGACTACTTTGCCTATATTGTGAATGTTTCCCAGAATACTTAAAGAAACCTGATATCAGAGACTGCGCTTTAATTTATATGATGTTCCACTGAGCTGGAAGGGAAAATACACTCATTGTACAGTGCTGTAGTTAATATGAAGGCTTAAAAAAGTGAGGTAGAGGGAGGTGAGTTGATTAAAATAATTTAATGGACAAGAAAAAAAACCCAAACAATTCACGCTTATGTTGGAGATAGGGCCGCTGGGAGAGGAGACAGAACGGAAAAGTGGCCCTGGGGTGGCCGAATCAATGCTTGACTAAGAAAAGCAAAGGCAAGGATTTGAGCTTGGGGGACTGGTTTGTTGGAAACTGCGAGCTTGAAGTTTCCTTATGAGAGCCTGGCGTACCATGGGAGGGGCCATTCAAAGCCATATTGCCCTGCTCTGCAGAGACTGGTTGCACTCCAGTCCTCACCCAAGTACTTTATCTGGTGACAAATATATTTCCTATCAGTTACCCTGTAAGCATCTGGAGGAGGAGAGTCTGACTGGACCATTATCTGTGGTCCAGACCAGGCTGTGAGAGAGGTTTTACCTTAGGTTTAACTGTTTTGTTGAGTATGTTATAAATGGACCATGTAGTGCTGCGTGCGTGCGTGCGTGCGTGCGTGCGTGCGTGCGTGTGTGTGTGTGTTTGTGTGTGTTTTCAGGAGCAAGTGTTGGGAACTGTTGAATGACAAGGGGAGTGAGTGGATAGCTCTGTCATTTATGGTCAGAGTCTTCCCTCTATCTAACCCAAACTTAAAGACCCAGACTGAAAGGTTTTATTTTCTAATCAATGGAATCCAGAAACTTACTAGCCCTGAGGGATGGATGTGAATCCCTTAACAGCTCATTACAAAGATGGGGCTGTGGATCTTTGAACTGGTTATCAGCCATGGTGTTCTCAGTTTTCCCAGGATAGGTCTTTCTTCCGTAGGCACATCTGATTTCGTGTGGGTAATAGAGCCTGTTATATTTTATTCTTTTTGTCATGATGTGGGCCCAGATAGGTGGGTTTGCAGGGGGTGGGGGGAGACATGGCTGTCAGCAATATCAGCTCCGAAGGAGTTAACGTTGCTTGCTAAAGTTTTCGCATCATGAAAATAAATTTGAGGCCTGGTAGGCATTAGCAGGGCCCAGCACATTTACAGAGCTTAATTAGTACGAACTGTAATTGTTCATGGTCTGCCAGAAGAAGTAATGCTCAGGAAAAGTGGAGTCCCTTTCTTGCAGTCTTCAGTTTGAAACCGATAAATCACTTGCATATTTGTGTAGTGATTCAAATGGAGCTAAGACCTCTCCCATCCCAACATGTGGTAAATTGTAAAGTCAATGAATTGCAGATGTAGGCTACAGTGAGATCCTCTAAGAAAATGCAGAATGAATGGGAAAGAGTGATGCTATAAATATTTACTGAGAAGATAACTAGATTCCTGCGTGCTGGGCCAATTATGATGTACTAAATATATTAGTAAAATGCTTTAAAAAAAATCGAGAGGATTCGTGTGGGTCTTGGGGTGGGTTGGTTTGTTTTGGAAAGTGAAATAAAAGGCACTGTATTATTGTCATGTCAGTTTTATTGAGCCTGAATCACAATGGCATACCCAGGGAAGGACACATGAAACCCACATTAATGCAAATTAATTCGTTATGAGTTGCAGCTTCACGACTGCTAAGTGGAGTAATGATGGCACGTCATTTCAAGAGTGTTAGTTAGTGTGGCAACTTTTAATGAAAAATGCTGTGTTAAGAGCATGTCTCAGCACTTCAGCCCACGTGTTTTTATGTGCTAGAAATGTGTTTTATACAAGAGCTGGAAACTTGATTCACTTTATTTTTTTCCCCAGTTGAAGAACTTTAATTATGTTTTGATGTGTAGAGAAAGTCAGCTAGGTTTTATTATTTTTTTTTCCTCAAAAACCAACTGAGAAAAACCCATCAACATCACCAGATTCAACCTCCACTTTTCTTTTGCCTGTGATTGCAGCACAAAATAGAAAAAAACGAAGAATGTAACATCCCCTGTAGACCTGTAGCTAAAACTTTCTTGAAACGATTTTTCCCCCCTTTTTTCCTTTTCAGAGGATTTTGGTTTCAGGCAGTGTTGCAAGTCAATACTTTTTCCCCAAATGTGAGTAGGTGGATGCGAATGGAAGCTGTAAAATTTAATGATCGTTCTGTGACTCATAGCTGATGGTTTCAGGTTGAGGAAAAGAAAAAAAGAGAGGAGAAATTAATGAGGGTAAATAGACATTTGATGGAACACTGAGGCAGGAAGAGAGATTGTTCTTAATGTCTGAGGGCACGCGTTTTGTTGCAGCAGAATTGAGAAGGGAGCCCTAGGAAGTGAAAGGCCATTGATGCCCTTAAGACGCTGCGGATGCTCCATGTCGAGCTGTTGCTGAGTGTTTTAACTCAAGCACTCACTAGACATGTTGGCTTGGCCCTCCCACTTTTAGTTAGAGGCTCCCACGGAGCTTTTAATGGGGATAGTATAAGGACAGGCAGTATCCCAAAATCCAAGTCAAGAAAGAGTCTATTTCCCAGCTGGGCATGGTGGCTTCCCAGTATTCCAGAGGCTGAGGTAGGAGGATTGCCAGAAGCCAGCCTTAGGCTACAGAGTGAGACACTACCTCAAAAACAAACAAACAAACAAACAAACAAACAGGGAAAAGAGGAAGTCTTATTTCCCATGGAATGAAAAAGGCTTTGAAAATAGGACTGAGGTGGGGGTTGTATGCACATAATGGTCTATGGTTTTGCTGCCTCAGTCTTCCCAAGCTCCAGTGGCTGATGACTTAAGCAAAGGTCTTAGATACACTTTTAAAAATAATGACATGGAAATTAGATTTCAGGTGACTCCAAAAGGGCACAGAAGAAACGGGGAGCAAAGAAATCAAAACCTTTTAGGAAGTAGACCTTTCTTTCCTTTTTTTTTTTTTAAGTATTACGCATGTGCCACCTTGTGCTTCTCACTTATGTTGGTCCTGGGGAATCAAACCTGGGTCCCTTGGCTTTGCAGGCCTTAACCACTCAACCATCTCTCCAGCCCCAATTTTTTAACGCATATAAAAGAGAAAGCCAAGTGACTCACAAAACTGAAAACAAAGTCAGCGTGCCCCACCTTGTTCCAGTTCAGCGCAGTGAGCTGCATCTTCATCCCACCGGAAGCTAACCCAGGCTGATGAGGTTTTAAATTTTTCTTGTTTCCCTTTTCTTGTTTGGTGCCTTGGAGCATGAGATTCCTGTGGTTGACTAAAGCTGTTTCCTCTTCCATCTCTGGATATCTCTCATCTTCATCAAATTTAGAGCCAGGAGTAATGATTAGAAATAAAATGAGAGGAATCAAGATAGGGTAATAAGGGAAGCAGTTCGTCTTAAAGTGTTGCAAGCCTTAGCTGAGAACTGCCAAGACTTCATGAATCTTCTCTGGACAAGTGTGGACGAGTGGGGATCGATCGGGTGACTGGTGGGACCATTGGGAGAAGGGCCTTGACCCCTGTATCTGGAACCTAGGCAGTGTCATTTTGTCCAATTTCCTGGGAGGGAAGCAATGAAATGAAAAGGATCTTGGAGTTCTTTTCTGGTTCCTTGGATACTTCAAGGACATGTCCAGTTAGAACAGGCACTTGCTGGATGAGGAAGTGACCTGGAGTCCTCCAGGTAACCTGTGTAGTACAGTCCCAGGAGGTCAAGCACATGGTACTTGCATTTTTACCCCAGATAAGCCTAAGCCATCTTGTCCTGAATCTTATCCCCTTCCCAAACAGGGCCACCCAAGCCTGTCTTGCTCTCTTCTTCCTTATTTGTAGCTGTTAGAGAGGCATGATTGGTCAGTTGACTGTGTCAAGTTGTTTTTTTTTAAGTACTTAAAAATTATTTATTTATTTATTTAAGATAGGGGAAAGGGAGGATGGGCACACCAAGGCCTATGGCCACTGTAAACAAACTCCAGATGCATATGCCACCTTGTACATATGGCTTTACATAGGTACTGGGGAATCGAACTTGGGTCCTTGGGTTTTGTAGGCATGCGCCATCTCTCCAGTGTGGGTGCCAAGTTTTTACTGAGCATTTGTATTTTATCTTTAAGAAGAGAGACTGTAAGCAGACAAGACATCTTCATGTTTTATAGGGAAGGCAAAAAGGGCTAAAAATGTGTGGCTCAGAAAAAAATGTCTTTGGGAAAAGAGGGGGTGGAAACTCTAAGGAGAAACAAGAACATCTTGTCTTTGCTGTAGATGGAAGTAGAGTCTGGCTCAGAAATCCTCTGCAACAAACACAATGTTACTGGGAGTGCAGATCCGCCTTGCGATTCCAAGGATGCTGTTTGTGCTGGCTGGGGCTGGAGCAGGTGGAGGGCTTCATGTTGCTGGACTCCTGACGGAAGTTGCAGGGCTTGGGGAGTGTTAGAATGGTGTGTGTTGGTGTACATATGTGCATGTGTGATGTGTGTGTGTGTGTGTGTGTGTGTGTGTAACTCGAGGTAAATGGACGTGGTCCGGTGTGCTGGTTTCTCTGCTCATCTTCAGCACACTTGCAGCTGTATTTCTCTTCCCTGTTAGTATCGCAGTCCTTGCTGCAGCATTGTCAGTGCTGTTGGGGAGGTGATGAATACAACGGTTAAGAATGGAGCCGGACAAGTGAAAATTGAATTTGGCTGAGCCACAGTTTCATTAATTTATTCATAAGACTATGACTATATGAAATTATTTTCCATGGCATATCCTCAGTTATCAGGTGTCCATTCAATTTTAATTGACAATATGAGATTCCTGTGGTTACCCCGAGTACGGATCGCCTAGGGCTCTGCAGGGTTTGTGGGAAGAAAAGCTTGGACAAGTTTCCATTAAGTTCTGAATTGGGCAATTGGAAAAGAGAATATAAAAACTGGCTGAAAAGAAGGACAAGTTGTTAGTGTTGCCTGCCCCGCTTAGAAGAGGACCTTCCTCTCAGACAAGAGCTGCTGTCTCGCCAGGAATTCCAAACTCGCAGAGGGACCTGCCCCACGCACAAAAGTTGTTTGAACATGATGGGGAATTGTCACAGTAATTAGTGCAATCTCCGCTTACTTATGGGCATTTTTTTTTTTTTTTTTTTACAAAGAGGATAGAGGGACAAAAGAGGCATACTCATCTTTAGCCTTTCACTTTGGATGGACTTTCTCTGAGTGGGTGGGGGCTGTGCCTATTGGGGGGGCTCTAGTTACTCATTGCTTATATGGTTTATTACTCTGCTTAGAGAGGCAGAGATTTCTTTTTCATCCACCTTTATTGTATTTTTTAAATTTGATTAATCTGCTTTGATGCACACATGCAATATTTTTTCTTTTTAGTTATTTTTATTATGATGAACTTTACAGTATGCACATACTGCATATTGGTCATAATCCCATTGAGTTATAAACTTATATCCCCTCTCCCCTGGCCCCGTTTCACTGAGGGTCCTCTTAATGGGGTTGTTGGTATTTGCTGTAGGGTCATGAGTGCACTAGCCAGTCTATCTGTTTTTATTTATTCATTTTTTTTAAATTTGCAAGTGGATAGAGGAGAGAAAGAGTGAGAAAGGGGGAAATGGTTGTGTTAGGGCCTCCTGTCACTGTAAATGAAGTACAGATGTATGCACTACTTTGTGCATCTGGCTTTTCGTGGGTCCTGGGGAATCTAACCTGGGTTGTCTAGCTTTGCAAGCAAGTACTTTTAACTGCTGACCCATCTCTCCAGCACTGCCAGTCCATTTTTTTTTAATTTAAAAAAATTATTTATTTAAAAGTGGAGAGAGGGAGGGAGAGAAGATGAGCATGCCAGAGCATGGTGCCACTGCACACAAACTCTACTTGCGTGCACCACTTTGTGCATCTGGCATTATGTGGGAACTGGGGAATTGAACCTAGGTTGTTAGGCTTTACAGGCAAGTGCCGTAACAGCTGAGCCATCTCTCCAGCTCCAGTTTTGTTTTTCCCCCAGTATTTACTCTAGAAAGAGAGAGGAAGAGGGAGGAGGAGGAGAGAGAGATTGAGAATGGACATGTAAGGCCTTCTGCTACTGCGGACTCCAGATGCTTGTGCCATTTTGTGCATTTGGCTTTACGTAGGTACTGGGGAATCAAATCCAGACCGTTGGGCTTTGCAAGCAAGTGCCTTTAACCACTAAGCCATCTCCCCAGCCCTAGTTTTTTTTTTTTTTTTTTTTTTTGGTCTTTTGAGGTAGGGTCTCACTCTAGCCCAGGCTGACCTGGAATTCACTCTGTAGTCTCAGGGTGACCTCGAACCCTCAGCGATCCTCCTACCTCTGCCTCCCAAGTGCTGGGATTAAAGGCATGTGCCACCATGCCCGGCTAGCCCTAGTTTTTTTTTTTTTTTAATATTTTTATTTATTTATGAGAGAGAGAGAGGAAAAGAGAAAGAGAATGAATGGGCATGCCAGGGCCACTAGCCATGACAGGAACTCCAGACCCTTGTGCCACTTTTTGCATCTAGCTTACATGTGTACTGGGGAATCAAACCTGTGTGCTTAGGCTTCACAGGCAAGCACCTTAACCGCTAAGCCATCTCTCCAGTCCCCTAGTTTTTATTTTTATTTTTTATTTTTATTTATTTGATAGAGGCAGACAGAAAGTGTATGGGCCTCTTGCCGCTACAAACTCCAGACACATATGCTACATTTTACATCTGGCTTTACATGTTTCCTATGGAATTGAACCCAGGCCAGCAGACATTGTAAGCAAGTGCCGTGAACCACTGAACCATCTCACCAGCCCTATGTACATGTGGTGTTTTTATATATTAGAAAAGACAGTTCTCTCTGAGTCCACCACTTCCTAAAATAGATACTGTCTTATGCTATGAGCAGTGTAGATTTAGACTTAATTTTTAAAATTACTTATTACTGTGTTGTGTATATTTTAGTTCAAAATTTATATGAACCCTCCCACCCACCTTTTTTTGTTTAAAGAATGAGCACACTGGATTGAATAACTTCCCTTCCAAGGAGCAGTACACAAGCTAATTAGGACTGAAACTCCTTTGTAGTCCAAATGATGATTGTGCTCTCATAACAGACGTGTTCTGGTAACAAGAGTAATACCCTAACAGTGGTCATAATACAGATCCAGATGTTTCGGGAGGTGACTGATTTGCTGATTGCAGTGGTTGGGGTGGCTGGGGAGCTCACGTGATTGGTGCCTCCTCAGTTGTATGCATATGCAATTGGAAGTGCGTTTTTTTCAGATAATTATTGAGATCCTTTAGTGAATATTGGATCCTTTATAAAATAAATCAGCAGGCGATGTTGGCTTTCCCAGTTGATAGTATCCTAAGCTGTTAACATCTATTATTATTTGGGAGAATGAGAATTTGCTGAGGCCTCTTGGAGTTCCTTTTAGTTGGGGGCTAGCGCCTCTTGTGCTGGATGTCCCCTGTATAGGGCTGCAGAAGAAGGCTCGGGCCCTGAACCTTGTTCTGCGGAAGCCAGTGACTTACGCGAGAGGTGGTTCTTTAGCAGACCTGGGCTCTTGGGCAATGCATGGCTCTCATTGGGGAAGTGTGGATTACTAGAGAGCGGGCTGCGGAGATTTCACTCTTAAGACCCAACAGCTTAGTCACTGTGAAAGAATGTATAAGGCCTCGGGTGGCCCCTGAAATCAGTGGACGCATTTGTTTTCCCAGAAATAGAATTGTGTTGGAGAGCCAGGACCTACTTATTAGAACTTGGGGGAGGCGCTTGAACTTGTTGCAGCCTTGTGGCTTCTCACAACCCTTCCTCTCCTAGTCCTTACTGTCGCCTGCGTGTCGCAACTCTGGTGACTTTATGCAGCACACCGTTAATTTTCCTTTAGTGTCCTGCTCAGCACACACTGGCTTCCTTTATGTCTTCATGGGCATCAGTCTTTCCTTTTCATGTCATTGATTCTCATGCCTGCCCCTCCTCTCCCTTTTGCTTATTGAATTGGTGTGTTTTTTGTTTTTTTTTAAAAAAAACTTATTATGACCACCTTATCCATAGCAACAAGTAAAAGTACGTAGGTCTTGATTGAATGCCAAGGCTGTAAGTTCAATCTAGAGAGGTTTATCTTCGATTCATGAACTGCTTAAGATTTGACCTTGTAGTTTGTGACATAAGCAGAACGCTTTGGTTTGGTTTCTTCCTACAGCTCCATTTTCAGTCCGGCAACACTCATTACTCTGCGTACAAAACGATTGAACACCAGATTGCAATTCAGGTAGGAAATGCAAGAGATTCTGAAGTTTGAATGATCAATGTGTAGGTCTCCTGTGTCTTTTATTCTCTGCCCCTCCTCCCCCACCTAGATGAAGATGATGTCGTTATGATGGTGGTGGTGGTGGTGGTGGTGGTGGTGGTGATGGTGGTGGTGGTTGAATCATTGGGGGTGGTGGCGGGAAGCAATGAGAAGCAGTAGAAAATACTGCTAAAATGATTTAAAGACATGGAAAAAAAAAGAGATGCTTGTGTTTATGGTTTAAGAATGTCTCCATTGGGAGATCAAGGACGCACAGAACCCAGTTTGTCTGTTACTTTTTGCTTAGGGAGAGACCTTGAGTTGGGAGTTAAAGAGGACCCCCAAATGTGAGCAGGAAGAATTAAGGGGGGCCACGTGATAGCCAGAGAGGGCTGTTTCCGGTGGATCAAAATCATGTTAAGTGGTGCTAAGAATACCACTTTGGACCTGATGGTCCTGAAATGTTGATTTCTCTTGGCCTGTTGACATACGACACTAACAGGGCTGGAAGGGAAAGGCGACAGATCCCAGCTTCTGATGAGTGTCCTGTTTCCTGCTCACGTAGGCCTCCCATTCTCTGAAATCCAAAGGCTAAACAAATCACAGGCTGATATGGACTTGGGCTCGATGGAGCCAACAGAAGGCCCTAGTGGAATCAGAGCAGATTTACGTGATTTTCGTCTATCTGTGCGGTCCTTTCAGGATGGATGTTCTGTTGGCGTCCCTCATGGTACCAGAACTTGCTGAGTGTTGCGCTAATTTAGCCCTTGGCCAGGAGGCTTTGGGACGTTGTAGTTGTGTGCGGGGCTGCCTTTGGTTTCTCTCTTCCTGCATGTTGGGATTGGCTGGTCGATAAGCCTGTTATCCCATCACTTCCTGTCTTCTAGAAAGCCCTTGCCAATCAGTTTGTGTGTGTGTGTGTGTGTGTGTGTGTGTGTGTGTGTGTGTGTGTATTGGTGTATGTGTGAGTGTGTGTGTGGGTGCTGCTGATCACTTGTGTGTGTGTGTGTGTGTGTATGGGTGTGTGTTTGTGTGTCTATGTGTGTGTGTGTATGGGGGTGTCTGCGGGGGGTGCGGAGGCTTGTGGAACTTCAGCCATCCTGCGTCTTGGGAGTTTAGCTGTTTCAGATGTGCATCTGCCTCGATACTAGCCATGTCCCCCAGGAAAATGGGATCATTCCACTAGTGAAAAAAACATACATCAGCAGGCTGTTTTTTTGGGTGGACTCTTGGTCTTTTTGTATTTATTTAAAGGCTATAGTTATTGAACTTAAGGATATTTTGCTTACCACTGTGGTTGTGGTATTGATAGTTTGTGTGCATTTTCTTTTTTTTATTTATTTATTTTTCTGAGGCATGGTCTAGCCTAGACTGACTTGGAACTTACTTTGCGGGGCCTTAAATTCATGGCAGTCCTTCCACTTCAGTCTTCCCAAAAGCTGGGTTTATAGGTGTGAGCCACTATACTCAGTTTCTGTGTGTAGAGAAAGTGCAACTCTTTTTTTAAAAATTTATTTATTTGTGAGAGACAGACAGAATGGATGCACCATGGCCTTTTGATACTGTGAACCAATTCCAGATACATGCTCCACATTATGTATCTGATTTTACATGGGTACTGGGGAATCAAACTCGGGCCATTAGGCTTTGCAAGCAAGCACCTTTAGCCTTTGAGCCATCTCCCCAGTCTGAAAGCACAGCTCTTGATTTTTTTCCTCTGCTCACCCAGATATTCTCAGAACTAGCTGGCACACTTCCTGTTGGACCCCACTTCCTTTGGTGAAGGCCTAGTACGTGTTGCTTTCAGAAAACACTTTAAACTCAGGGCTCTGTTGGAGAATCAGCCCAACCTCCAACTCTTGATGAATGGGTGGATGAACACAGTGTCCTGAGGCCTACTAGATCTCTGGAGGGCTGGAAAATCCTGTTGCCCAGGGTGTGGGAATTGTTGAAGCTGAATAGGATAGTGATCCTTATCTTGGTGTGGAAAGGCTGGCTGGGGCCATGTCACTGGGAGACCAGACCAGCTGTCGAATCTTTGCACCAGGCACTGAAGTGCCCCTTGTTTGGTGGAGCAGTTAGTCCTTCTCCAAGCCACCTGGCACGGTGCAGGCCCCGCGAAGCGCCTTCTCGGGAGGAAGATGGAGTAAATTACAGAGCTCATTGTTTGGAGGACTTAGACCATCACTATTCCTCCATGAACAGGTAGCATTGTTCTCCCCCGCTTCTATTTGCAAAGGCCCGATGCCCATGTGGGCAAACAGAGAGACATTTTATTAGAGACCCAGCAGCATGCTTTCAGAAGTGTTCATTCTCCCTCTGCGTCTCTGAGACCAGCACGAGGCCAAGCCAAATGGCAGCTAGCTGTAATTTTAGTGTGATCATCAAAGGATAAATGGCCAAAAACAAAACAAAAGAAACAAAGGGTGGAAAAAAAGAGGAAACCTCAGACAAAATGAGATTGTTCCCAGAGTTCTCAGCAGCAGCTCGGGTGGGAGGGGCTGTGAGAGAACTTGGTGCCTGGAGGACGGACCTTTCTGCACCCCCCACCCCAACTCTCCCATCCAGGGCTCAAATGCAACATGACGTCTGCGTGGAATTTTCTTCTTAACACTGCATTTCAATAGGAGCCCAGCTTGTTTCTGTCCTAAGCTCCATCTTAAAATAACCCGGTAGCATGACACCGTGAATCACATGAGTCCATCCCCTTGCCCTGCCCGTCCCGCCTCTAATCTTGGCACTCAGCTAACTTCCATCATGTGTGAATGGCCTCTGAGCGATTATTCTACAGACAGGTCACTCATAAAAGGTTTGGGGCCAGTATTAGTTGCTGTGCTGGGATCTTAACCACTTTAGACTGTCTTCCAGCTCTCTTTGGTTCTGAAAAGACTGGAGCCATATGCAGATGACCTCAGTCTTCCAAAATGGCTAAGACACGTATAACTGGAATGAAAACTAAAAGGCCTTACAAATACATTAGTTGTTTAATTCTGTTGGCTTTTCCTCATTTTTTGGTGTTGGTGATTGAGGGCCTCGTAGGTGCTAAGCACATGGTTGGTCATTGAGCTCCTTGACATTGTAAAGGTGTTACTGAAATTTCAGTAAGCACAGTACGCAGCTCAGCGTCCCTCAGACTATCATCTACATCATCATGTAGAACGAGGTAACACGTTCTCTGTGAGGCATCAGATAATACATGTTTTAGGTTTTAGGGCTATATAGTCTCTTTGGCAACTATTCGATGTAGATATTTTGGTTTGAAAACATCTTAAGATAAACTCAAAAGAATAAATATGGGCATGTCTCAATAATACTTTATTTATAAAGATAAACATTGCCCTCATGAGTTTGCTGGTCTTTGATCAGAAACTTTTGTATGCCTTGTTACCCTCTCTTCCCAGTCTTCTGGTGTCATCCTTTCTCCCTCCAATCTCTGATGACAATCATCACAGTAGATGACTTTTGCCTGTTCTTTTTTCTTTCCTATCCTTTTCTTTCTTTCTTCCTTTTTATTTTTTGCTTCATGTAAGTGGTATCTGGAATCATGTACTGTCTACTGTTTCATGTCTGTTGCATCCACTTTATAGCCGCAATGTCTTTTTTTACCTTCATTGCCATGAGAATTTCATGTATTAATGTGCCCCAATCATTTATCATTTAGATATTGTTGGATATTTGCTTGCTATTAAGAATAAAGCTCTAGCAACAGTCTCATACATCTTAGGGGGAATATAGGTGCTCATTTCCATTGTTTATACCATAAAAGTACACTTGGGATGAAGAGTAAGTTAGTATGTGTTTAGTTTTGCATTGAGTTTTTTTTTTTCTTTTCAAGATAGGATCTCACTCTAGCCCAGGTTGACCTGGAGTTTACTATGTAATCTCGGTGGCCTTGAACTCAGTGATCCTCCTACCTCTGCCTCCCAAGTGCTGAGATTAAAGACGTGTGCCACCGCTCCTGGCTCTGCATTGACTTTTTGAATGAGACCTGGGCCCTGAATTTTGAATGTTGTCATTGAAGTGTACTGCACATAGTAGTTGTTAGGTGTGTAAGTAGCATATTGGGTGGGAGTGTGATAAAATGTGATCAGAGACCACTTCTAGCCATGCTTTGCTCGCCTTTCATACAGGGGTTTGGTCTCTGGTCACAGTTCCTAAGAACTCCTCCAGTCCTGTTCACTGATGGAGAAAGGCTCACTTTAGGGAGATGAAGCCCGGTTGTAGATTTCCAAAATCGATATGTCCTGGGCTCTCACTGGTGATCTCATGTACTGTGAGGAGACAGGTGGGAGCCTGTCACTACAACCACTGTGATTCCATTTGCTGCGAGGAGACACGTCTGGACTCTCACTAGAATCACTCTGATGCCATGCACTATGAGGGGAAAAGGCAGGGCCTGTCACTAGAATCACCGTGGCACCATTCACTGTGAGGAAACACGGCCTGAGCTCTCACTAGAGCCACTTTGATGCCATCCGCTGTGATGGTTGTAGATGCACAGGTAGGTATCACTGGTGCCGCCCTGGAAGCTCTTCCAATCCTCTTACTCCTGTCATTATTCTAGCCCCGAGAACGGTGCTGGACTCAGTCAAGGTCAAGACCCACAGACGATGTTTTCTTTGGTTCTCAGAAAAGCTACTTGAAAACCAATTAAGCATTGTTTTAAGAGTATTTTGGCCAAAGGTTGATGTTTTAACAGTAAGTCAGATGTGATTTAGGGAAAAAAAAAAAAAAAAAAAAAAAAACCACACACAGCAAAAACAAACTGTGTAGACCTTTCGTGGTTGTTTTCCTTCTAAGATGTGGAGCGGCTTGTGCGCACGCGCTGGTGCCTGTGCGCAAAGACAACGAAGAGAAGATCCAGAAGAAATGGGCCGTTTTATTTGTTTACACAGCTGAGCAGTGCAGCCTTTGCTGTGGATGCAGTCCTCCCACAGTCCTTGCGCTTGCTTGCAAGACCCCATCTGATGAGCGTTTCCAAAGCCCAACGCGTCCTCTTGGTCCTAGAGCTCCCCTGCATGGCTTCCCGTGGCTGGTAGGACCTTCAGCGGTTGGGTGCTTTCTGCATGCAAACTGGAGAATTCCTCACACCACCCTAGCTCCTTATTCCTTATTCCCAGATGTGAAATGGATGTCTAGTACACATCTTACCATTAAGATTCTTAGGCGTGGTGGTGCATGCCTTTAGTCCCAGTACTCTGGAGGCTGAGGTAGGAGGATTGCTGTGAGTTCGAGGCCAGCCTGAGACTATCTGGTGAATTCCAGGTCATCTGGGCTAGAGCAAGACCCTACCTTGAAAAAAAAAGCCAAACCAAACAAAAACAAAAACAATTGTTTTTGGACATGCTGTGGCTGGAACCACGTCACTTTGCCCACATGTTAAAGCTGGTGAGAGGTTAGTACCAGAATATATTTTTTAAAGTATTTATTTTTATTTGTTTATTTGAGAGAGAGAAAGATACAGAAAGAGGCAGGTAGAGAGAGAGACAGAATGGGCGCACCAGGGCCTCCAGCCACTGCAAACGTACTCCAGATGCATGTGCCCCTTGTGCATCTGGCTTGTGTAGGTCCTGGGGAGTTGAACCTGGGTCCTTTGGCTTCACAGGCAAATGCCTTAACTGCTAAGCCATCTCTCCAGCCCAGCACCAGAATATTTGGTTAGAATTTAAGGGTGATGGTGTTTCTAAGGGTTTCTGGCTTCCCCCTTATTCCAGTTTCTGATGGCCTTTTTTTTGTGTGTTCTCAACCTGCCTTTTTATCTACTTCAAATTACCTGGCCTTCCATTTTCATGTGGAGTTGTGGATATGGATTAAATGAAGAAATCTAAGAAATGATCTCTTCTTTAAAAATATTTACAATAAGTTTCATGTATCTCTGGCTGGCCTCAAAGTCACTATGTAGCTGAGGATGGCCTTGAACTTCTGATATTCCTGCCTTCACTTCCTGAGTGGTAGGAATACAGGTGTGCACCACCACATCTGGTTCATGAAGGGCTGGGAATGAAACCCAAGGCAACTGCTCCACCAGCTAACCGAGCTATGTTCCTGTCCCTGTCTTGTAATCTTTATTTTCATATTTGGTGACAGAGGCTCTTGTAGCCTAGGCAAGGAGGACTTGAACTCCTGATTCTTTGGCCTTTACCTCCTGAATGCTGGCGTGACAGTATGTGCCACCTTGTCTTTGCTTTGAACCATGTTGTTAGTACTGCCACTTGTGTATTTTCAGTCCTGTGGCTGGATCAAGTGTGGAGATTGCGTGTCCATTTCCCATACAAAAATGAAGGGGATTGAATGTGTGTGTGTGTGTGTTTGTGTGAACTAGAGAAGGAGGTGTTACTGGAGAGGTTTGGTGAAGCCAGCGGCTATGGCGCCAGGTAACTCAGGCAGGAGCTTCATTGGCTTGCAGCCTGGTTAGTCTTCAGTCCAAACTTCCGAATGTTCATTCACCATCAGTATATAATGTGCATCTACTTTGCGTCAGGTTCTAGGAAAGTGTCTGTGAGCAAAGCTGATAAAAATGCCTTGTTCTCATCGAGCTTAAGCTCTAATGCTGTCTAAGATACCTTTAAAAAAGACAAAAGCAAACAAACCAGTCTCTTGGTCCGATTGAACAGGCTTCCTGCTTAGTGCTGGGAGTCGGGGTCTTTCTTTCCCTCCCTCCCTCCCTCCCTCCCTCCCTCCCTCCCTCCCTCCCTCCCTCCCTCCCTCCCTCCCTCCCTCCCTTCCCTCCTTCCTCCTTCCCTCCCTCCCTTCTTTCCTTCCTTCCTCTCTCTCTTCCCTCCTTCCCTTCTTCCTTCCTTCTTTCCTCCCTCCCTCCCTCCTTTCCTCTCTCCCTCCTTCCCTCCCTCCCTCCTTTCCTCCCTCCCTTCCTTCCTTTGTTCCTTCCTCTCCCTCTCCTTCCTTCCTTTTTATTTTATTTTATTTTTTTTGGCTTTTCGAGGTAGGGTCTCACTCTGGCTCAGGCTGACCTGGAATTCACTATGTAGTCTCAGGGTGGCCTCGAACTCTTGGTGATCCTTCTACCTCTGCCTCCCGAGTGCTGGGATTAAAGGTGTGCGCCACCACGCCCGGCTCTTTTTATCTTTTTATTTTATTTTATTTTATTTTATTTTTGGCCTTCCTTCCTTCTTCCTTCCCTCTCTCCCTCCCTCCCTTCCTTCCTTTCTCTCTTCTTTCTTTTCTTTTTCTTTCTCTCTCTCTCTCTCTCTCATCTGTGTGTCAATCATTTCAATCATCTCTCTCTGTCACTCATTCATTTATGTACTGGTTCTGGGGATTGAACCCAGGGCCTTGCCCATGCCAGGAGTTACAGTTTTAATAAGTTGTGAATTTTCAGCCTACTAAAGTTCAGAATTGGGCCCTAGCTTTCTTAAATCAATCTGTCATTGATCATAATTTGAGTGCTTAGTCATTTCCAGGTGCCAAATCAGGCAGGTACTTGATTGGGCTAACATTTCCTCATTTTGAGTGAGAAAGTGGACTGCCCTGATGTTCCAGTGAGAGTTTGCAGACGTCTTTGCTTCTGAGAACATATCCAGATGGGTCTGTGCAAAGCTTCCCAAGAGGCATCTGTTTACCAAAGAGTAACTTGGACAATAAGGTGCTTGGCTTTAGGGTCAAAGGCAACAACAGTTAATAATAATAGCAGGTTTATGTTTATTGAATTCTGATGCATTGGATCTGGTGTTAAAGTGCTTTATGTGAATTACTCATTGATTTCTCATAATAGCACCAGGGGGAAACCTGTTATCAGCACCATTCTCCTCATTCAGTAAATGAGGAAATAGATATTTTGCTTAACATAAGTTAGGATTCAGACCCAGTCAGTGAGATGAGAAAAAGTCCTGGCAAAGACTCCTGCTAAGTCTGTCTGCTTAAAACCTTGCTCCAGACTAAGGATGTGGCTCAGTGCTTTGGGAGTTCATCCCCAGCACTGGCAAAACAAAACAAAACAACAACAACAACAAAAAAAAAACAACAAAAAAACTAGTTATGCTCTACCTCCTTCCTAAAGCAAGCTACCACCCAGCTTCCTAAGTTTTGCCCACATGCCCATGTAAGTGAGCATACCGGGCTCTCCTCCTTGGAGATTCTTGTTGACTAAGACTAGGTTGGTTTCTCCAGATTTGCACATGTATCTTCAGGAAGCACCTTGGAGAGCTAAAGAGAAGATTTGGGTCTCCTTCCAGACTCACGTTCTGTAGATTTGCCTTGGGTGTCCCTGTGTCTGTAGCCTGACACGTTATTCACGTAAATGGTCATGTCTGTTGGAATGGTGGGAGTTTGTTCTGAGAACACATTATGAATGGGCAGTCCATGGTGACCACTGCCTCACAGGTTAGTATCAGTTAGAAAGGATTGCTTTGATGTTGCATGCGGGGACTGAGGAGTCTTTAGAGCAGAAGGGCCTGGTGCCACGATGGTTCTCTCAGGTCAGTCAGAGATTCACAATCAGGTCCCAGGGCTCTGGGGCAGGGCCTGGAGAACCTGTGTTTCTGACAAGCTCATGCTTGTCCTTCAGGCTGCTCTTGGGGCAGAGCAAAGGCAGAGCAGTTTTGATGTCATGAAAGTGACTGAGATGCAGAAAGGTGAATTGTTTTGCCCAAGGTCCCATGCCTGGAGTGGCTGGATGGCAACAGGGCAAGACATCCGCTGCTGTTTTATACTGCAGTGTTTCAAGTACAAGTTTGTGTCATGTCTGAGTCAATAGCAGCTGCATTACATTGGCCAGTTATTTAGTTTAGGTATCATTTATAAAGTATATTTATTTATTTATTTATTTATTTATTTATTTATTTATTTATGTATGTATGTATGTGTGTGTGTGTGTGTGTGCGCGCGCGCGCGCGTGTGTGTGCGCACGCGCATGAGAGAGAGAGAGAGAGAGAGAGAGGGAGAGAGGAAGTGAGCATGGGTGTACTAGGGCCTCTTGCTGCTGCAAGTGAACTCCAGATGCATGCACCGCTTTGAGCATTTGGCTTTATTGGGAATTGAACCTGGGCCAGAAGACTTTGTAAGCAAGCACCTTAAACTGCTGAGCCATCTCCCCAGTCCCTAGGTATTATTTTAAACTTACACCTGCTTTGATCATGAGATTGTATTTGCAAGGGTTGAGATCTGCCTGTTCAGTTTTTCATCATCTTAAGGCATCTGGGGACCAGCGTGCGTTGTTACAACAGGTTGGTTAGGGTCTAGGCAGAAGTCTGCTGGCCCTTGTTGGCTGCCTGCATGTCCTGTTACGGGCTACAGCGAGTACATAGGGAGGTCTCATTTGGTTATATTTTCTTACCATTACTTTATTAAGTTCTACTTTATAATACTTACTTTTGTCCAATGTCCCTGAAAATCGTGGAACTGTTTATTCTAGCTGAGCGCAGAAATTTCTGGATAGGTGATAGCTGTCATTTGCAAGCTTACCAGACTTAGCACTTGCTTTGTTTCTGGAGTTTGGTTTGGTCAAAACATGATTTAATAGATGAGTGGCTGTAATTTTTTTTTTTTTTGGCTGATTTACCTTGAAATTTAAGCATCTTCTTCAATTAAACAGAAGTGCCAGTAGGTGTTAATTTCCAGCGGAACATCAAGACTGTTGTTGGGTAGTGTGCTTGGTACTTGGTGAAATTTATAATGAAGTCTAAAAGTGATTACATGTGCTGTATGTCTATCACTGTGACAGAGAGAAACAGTAGAATTCAAGGTGGACTCTCTGACGCCTCTGCATGGAAGTCCTGTTTGGATTCACACAGTTGGAAAAACACGACTTGCACCAGGTGTGGTGCAGGTTGAGGCCTGGGCTGCCGTTCTGGTTGGTCCTCTGGTTCTTGTCCTGGTTAGTATTAGGGGCAGTTAGTGGCGGAGACTTAATGCTCAGTCACTAAGCTCAGCAGTAGTGATCTTGTATGTGTGTGTGTGTGTGTATGTATGCATGTCAGTGTGTGTGTTTGTGTGTGCCTACACATCTGTGTGTGTGTGTGTGTGTGTAGGCCACAGGGTGACATTGGATCCCTGTTTTTGGTTGCTTATTTATTGAGGAAGGGTCTCACTTGAACCGCAGCTCACAGATTTGTCAAGTGTAGCTAGCTGGTTGCACTAGGGAGTCGATCCCCTGTGTCCGCTCCTGGAGCTCTGGGATTGTAGACAGGCTGCCAGCGTCCACGTGGCATTTGCGTGGGGGCTAGGGGGTTGAATTCAGGTCCTTATGCTTGCACAGGAAGTACTTTCTCTGTTGAGCCCTCTGATCCCCAGTCCAATCCCTGGCCCCGCCCTTCGTGAGGCGACTAGTACTTGACAGAAGTATGGCAGCCAAATTATCTCTAGAAATGACTGTTCCCTGGAGGTCACAATCGTCCTTGACTGGGAACCTCTGGCCTAATGTCGCAGTTTAAGGTGTGATAGTTACCTCTGTATCCTAAAGAATCTAGTGCTAGAGGAGGTGGGTGGTTCTGGAGTCCTACGGATAACCTGGGCTTATGGGGTAATGGTACTGCGCATGTCCAGAGGGGGCTGGGAGGCTGAGTGAGAGGAAGTTTGCAGTGAGCTGGGCAGTGCAATGGTGCAGAGGCGGCTCAAGTTGCTGTCTTTGCCATTGGGAGCCATGAAGCTCTCACTAGTTTGCAGGTCTGGAGTATGTCTTATCCTGACATGCATTATGTATTTTTTTATTTGCTGTCAGGAACATCACACATGATGAATTTGATAACCCGGGCTTTCTTTGCTGCGTAACAAAGATTTATGACTCTTGTTGGTTGCCATTTGCATTTCTCTTATGCCACTTAAAGATTCTGCCTTATCTTTGCTGCATTTGGTGAGCATGCAAGCAACTTGGAAGGGATGGGATGGTGTTTTACACACGCTTCTATCCTGTAGTTGGGGTGGAGGAGATGGACAAGCATGTGGGTGTGAAGGTTTAAATTCCTCACTGAGCAGAAAGCAAGTAGCTCAGGAGTGAGATTGGGATGGGCAGTTGAGTATCAGAGGTAACAATTGAAGAATGCTGTTCCCCTTTCTTCCACCTTTCTCCTCCTCCTTCCCCTTCTCTCTCTCTTTCTTCTCTTTTGTTCTCTTGTTTCTTTCCCTTTTTCTCCCCTTTTCTGTCTTTCACTTGCTTCATTTCTCACTTCCCCTCTTCTGTTGTTTCATTCTTCCACTCATTCTCTCAGTTTCTTGCTGGATTGTGGGCTTGCTTTCGTTCTTTTTGAGACAGGGTCTCACCAGGTAGGTCTACATACAATTAGCTTTGTAGACTCAGGCTCAAACTTGTGGGATCCTCCCGCCTCTGCTTCCCTAGTGCTGGGAACGCAGGCATGTGCCACCATATACCTGGCTCTTTTCCGGTTTTTATATTAACAGCTCCTTTCATGATATGAAAATCAATAATAACTCTTTTCTTATTTTTAAAAATTTTTTTTTATTATTTATTTGAGAGCGACAGACACAGAGAGAAGGACAGATAGAGGGAGAGAGAAAGAATGGGCGCGCCAGGGCTTCCAGCCTCTGCAAATGAACTCCAGACGTGTGCGCCCCCTTGTGCATCTGGCTAACGTGGGACCTGGGGAACCGAGCCTCGAACCGGGGCCTTAGGCTTCACAGGCAAGCGCTTAACTGCTAAGCCATCTCTCCAGCCCAATAACTTTTTTTTGAGGCCATGGAATAATTTGAGAGGGGCACTCGACTCCTTTGTCAACATAATACTATTTTCTAGGTTGTTCATATTTTGATTTTCTCCATCTTGGATGTAAATTCATACTGTGTCTTAATGGCCATGGATGAATGACATAGCTTAAGTAATGAGTAATGTGGTTGGACTGGTTTCTATTTCACTTTCTGTGACTGCTTTCTAATTTCCAAAGTGCTTGAAGGTCCCCTGGATTTAAAAAAATTTTTTTTAAAAATTTTTATTTTATTTGAGAGCAGCAGACACAGAGAGAGAATGGGCATGCCAGGGTCTTTAGCCACTGCAAATGAACTCCAGACTCATGTGCCACCTTGTGCATCTGGCTTATGTGGGTCCTGGGGAATCGAAGCGAGGTTCTTTGGCTTCAGGCAAGCGCCTTAACCGCTAAGCCATCTCTCCAGCCCAGTCTGCTGGATTTTAAATGCAAGCTTAGCGTTTTCTAAAATGATTTTTTTAAATATATTTTTTATTTATTTAGTTGAGAAAGGGGGGGGTGGGGGAGAACAGGTATGCCAGGGCCTATAGCCACTGCAAATGAACTCCAGACACATGTGCCCCTGTGGGAACTAGGGAATCAAACCTGGGTCCTTAGACTACATAAGGCAGGTGCCTTAACTGCTAAGTCATCTCTCCAGCACCTCCCCCCCTTTAAATGACAAGCATCATAACATTTTTTTAGGGCTTGACAACTATCAGTCATTTCTGGAATGGACCTTCCTGCGTGTATAGGGCTAAGCCATGTAAACAGATTCACTCCTGCCTCTTCCTAAGCCCTGCGCGCCTCTGAATTTTGAGGTCGAGTTGAGGCACCAGAATTAATTGGCTCTGGTTGAAAGCTGGAAATTTTCCATGAGTTGAAAATGGATGTCGGAGATAGTTGCCCATTTTAGGGGGACTGGAAGATTCCTCCCACTAGGGCTGTGGTGAGACTGCCCAGCAGGGTAGACAGCCTGGTGTCAGTAGTTTCTCAGTTGATTCAGTAAGCATTGTTGATGATTGAAATTGAAGAATTGTGAAGACAATTCATCTTGAGGAACAGAGAGCATCGGGCGTGAGCGGCGTGAGCCAGGCTGCTGGGAGCAGACATTGACATACGGGCCGTCATCAAACTAATTGTTGTTTGAATTACCTGTTATGATCCGATGACAAATCTGCCTTGCTCCTGTCACTGGAGCAGAAAATGTAGCTTGAATTGGCGTGATGTTAGCAAGTGTAAACTGTACTTCAACAAGATGGATAAACCCAATTATGGGGCAGACCTGTAGAGAGAAAATCCATTTAAATCTCGTAATGTTAAGCAGAGCTGTGTTTAATTCATTTGGACCAATTTGGGAATGATATATGAGTGTTGGCGAACATTCGTCAAAGGGGTGACCACAGGGGAAAGGGATGTGCCGTGCTGCGGCCACTCTGGCGAGGCAGCTGGGTGGCGTCTCAGCAGCCTGCACTAATGGCGGGGAAAGGCAAAAATGACAAAACGATGTACTAACCGCTGCCATGGACAGCGGTGCTGTGTAAATGAACCAATAAGGAAAACATATGAAGCAGAAAGGAGAAGGCATTCCCTCCCCCCAAATTTCCATCAGCAGTCCAAAAATAGGAAGGACATCTGAGATATTCAAACTGTGTTTCCAGCCCTTAACGTCCTCTGAGCCTTGTGGTGGGAAGCTGAGAAAAACTATCCTAGAAAGCAAAGAATGATGATGGAAAGAGAGAGATGATGGAGAATATGTGTGGAAGAAAGTATGCTCATTGCAAGTTGATATCCTGGGATATTATCTACTAGGAAGCAGTGAAAATGCAGTCTCTTGCTCTGGGCTCTATCTGTAACACTCATTTGAAGTAGTTTGGAAGGTCTTGCCCATGAAAACATTCTCTCTGTCCTTTTAACCACTCTAGAGTGGTGATGGAGTTTTATACATAGGAAGTAGTCCATGTTTCACTGGCTAGTTAGATGAAAACATTTAACTTGAGGGAACTTTCAGGGATTGTGGGGTACTGGGGTTTCCCATAATTCAATCTCATGAGGAAATATCAGGACCCCAATACCCAGTTTCACCCAGCAGTCATTCATGTCTTATATTCTCAAGGAAGTTTTGGTTTTGTATAAAAATGGAAAAGTGGATTTTTTTTTGGTTTGCTTTTTCTCGCTTTTCTGCAGTGTTTGTTTTGCCAAGGATGCTGTTGGAAGCCTGCAGCTGCTTTTTATTTTGGGAGGAGCTAATAAAGCTCCTAATGATTACGTGATTGGCCCTTGCTCTCCCTTTTCTATTTTGGTTTTAACGGTTTTCTTTTTGCCCTTTGTGGGTTGGACTGGACTTGGTGAAGGAAGAACTTGAAAGACCAGCACGCTTTAGTGCAGTGGAAGGAAGAACTCATGATGATCTCTTCCCCCATAAATCCAGTGGTGCGAATGGAGGTTAAAAGCCCTCATGGAGTTTTTCCTGTCCTCAGGGGGCAGTTCATTTTTATGGAGCATACTTTTTTTTTTTTCTTCTTGTTCTGGGCCATTCTTTTCTCTCAGGGGATTATTTGATGAGATTTTACTTTCTAGCCCTCTTCGAGTTTCAGCCCAAATGAAGAACCAATAAAGGGTTTGAAAATAAAGTAATTAAAACTTACAATGACATTGTACACTTTGAATTCTGAGAACGTGAATGAGAACGTGAATATGTCGGTCTAGTTAGGAGAATGTAGATAAAACAAGAGAAAATTTAAACTACTCTGTCCTCCAAAGACCACCCCCCAATGTATTCAGCCCCCCCCCCCCCCCTTTGCCCTACCCATGGCTGGTAGATCTCTGAGTCACATAACATAATCAAATGGACTTGGAGGAAACAAACTGGGATGTCCTTCCAAATTGGAAGCCCTTTTCACTGGAACAAACCTACTCTCCTGGCTTCCATGAGTTTGGTGAAGAATCTGGTTTGTCTTGACATGCGTTGGTAAATTGGTCTGTGTGTGCATTGTGTATGTACATACCCTGCGTGCATACCGATGTGAGGAAGTCAGAGGGGAACTTTGGGTGCTTCCCATCATATCATTGCTCATACGTGCGTTTGTTGAGACGGAGTCTCTCACTAGCTCTGACGCGTGCCATTTTTGTGAGCCCGAGCGATTCTCTGGTCTCTGCTGGCCATCGGGCTGGGGTGAAAGCTGTGTGTTGACACCTTTAGCTATTCTTGTGGGTGTTTGGGAATCAAACTCAGGAGGGAGGGGTGGTCCCAGGCCTTCATGAGTGCATGGGAAGTGCTCTTAAGCAGCTGAGACAACTCTCCTGCCCAAATTTATATGCTCGAGGGTGGGCTAAAGACATGAATTGGGCTGACAAGCAAGGAAGGGATTTCTGGAGCATGGGTACTTAGAAGGAAAGCACCCCTTTGCAGGCTAGGGTGGCCCGTGTGTGTTGGTGGTAAGTTGCCTCAGGGCCGTCTGTTTTCTGTTTTTTTCCTGGTTAACTTCCTGCTTTCTGGTATTATAGCCAAGCTGAAACCTTCCAGCCATGTACAAAGAGGGACCTTTGTCCTTTTAGCTCCTAAGATATAAATATATATCAAAAGAACTGGGACTACCGACTACAATACAGAAGGGAACTGGTTAGTGAGATGCCTGCATAAGGGCTTTATTGATTTATGGAATGTATGAGACTCAATTCAGAATTGTTCTAGGAGTCACAAAGTTCTGAACTTGATTCTTATCCTTCAAATCAAAAACAAACCTCCTCCGCTTCCTCCTTCTCTCTAGTAGCTTCATTTTCATTCTGGAATCCAGAGGCGTTTATTTCTTCATAATTCCTGGAGAAGCCCAGCATTTCTGCTAATAAAAAAAAACAACATAAGAACAGTTAACCCAGAGACTTAACCTATACAGACAATTGTTTTCGAGACATCTTTTTTTCTTTGTTTGAAAGTGCCCCTGAGCTAAGGATGAGCCCACCAAACCTCCAGTGGTTTTCAGGCATACTATTTTGGTTTGTGTTTTCTTAAAACTTGTCACTGTTGTCACAGTGCTGAGTGAAAGCAGATGACAAATGTCTCCCTGCAAAAGCCTCAGCGTGTAAAGCCATTTGTCTCTGAAGAACTGGCTTGAATTCTTAAGTTAGGGAAAAGGCTTCCATGATGCGAGGGCCTCTTTCTTTGGAAAAGAAGCCCATCTTTTTTCTAAAATAAAAAGAAAGGAAAAAGAACCCCCCCCCAAAAAAGGTTGTTTTACTTTATGAGGGTCAAGTTTCAGTTGGATCAATCCTATCAGTTTGTATTCATCGGGAAGTAAATACATTTATGTTACTTTTGGCTTGATTTTGCCATCTTTGGATAGATTATTAAAGGACAAAGAAAACTAGCTCTCCCGAAGCTCGGGTTGGGTGCCCCGCCATACTTAAGAACCATCAGGGAGAGGTTTGCTGTGTGGCTTCCACGCCCCTGCCTTGGAGATGTTGGCTAGGATGGCAGCTAGCTTGCTTTGCATACCAGTTAAAAGAGCATGACAGTGACTTAAATGTGACTGAAACCCAGCGTCTGGCATGTCAGGAGTGCACACACAAAACCACATGCCACATGCAAAGCAGCGATGGTTTTGATTCCGGTGTCCGCAGTTCCGTTATCTCTGCTTTGGCCCTGAGAGTGGCTTTTTATCTTTCAGCCTGACTTCTGGTTTGCGGTTCCCATTGGTGCTTGAGCTTGCGAATCTGCCTGCTTTGGAACGGAGTTGACCCGGGCTGTGGTTCCGCCATGGTGTTTCCTGGGGATGTGGAGTGTGGGCCCCGGGGGCGTGGCAGGTTGATGCAGAGCCACTGTTCCTGTCTCCGGCTTCTCCCCCTTGACTTTTCCTCCCCATAGCTCTATGTCCCTTATGTAACAATACCTTTAAGGACTGTTATGGAAGCATCTAGCCCAACTTGCCATTGGTCTTCCTTCCTATTCTGTGTTTCTTTGAGTCCTTCCTTTGACAAGAAATAGGATTTTTTTGTTTCTTTCTTTTTTTGGCTTTTCGAGGTAAGGTCTCACTTTAGCTCAGGCTGACCTGGATTTCAGTATGTAGTCTCAGGGTGGTCTCGAGCTCATGGTGATCCTCCTACCTCTGCCTTCCCAGTGCTGGGATTAAAGGTGTCACACACCCGGCTGGTTTACTTAATTATACTAGTTTCCACTTAAAAAATTAGTTAGGGGCTGGAGAGATGGCTTAGCGGTTAAGCGTTTGCCTGTGAAGCCTAAGGACCCCGGTTCAAGGCTCCATTCCCCACGACCCACGTTAGCCAGATGCACAAGGGGGCGCACGCGTCTGGAGTTCGTTTGCAGTGGCTGGAGGCCCTGGCGCGCCCATTCTCCCTCTCTCTCTCTCTCTGCCTCTTTCTCTGTTGCTCTCAAATAAATAAAAATTAAAAAAAAATTAGTTAGTTCTCATTGTCTTGTTTCCTAGAGAACTTTTCTTTACCTTAGCATTTCATTTCCATTGCCTTCCCCCCCTTTTAATTTTATTTTTGTTTTTATGTTTTTATTTAATTAATTTTGAGGTAGAGTCTCACTGTACTTCAGGCTGACCTGGGATTCACTATGTAGTCTCAGGGTGGCCTCAAATTCACACCCATTCACCTATCTTTGCTTCCCGAGTGCCGGGACTAAAGACGTGCGCCACCGTGCCTGGCTTCACCCTTTTCAAATTTTTATTTATTTTTTTAATTATTGACAACTTCCATCATCATAGACAATAAACCATGATAACTGCCTCCCTTCCCCCTTTTTAAATTAATTTTTAATGTTAGTATATAAAATTATGGCAGTTAAACACACACACACATATACATACACACACACATACCTATACGTACACACACACTTAAACTTCCCCACTCCCCTCTCGGTCCCTTGTCTCTACTCTTACTGGTTTTCTGTATGTATGTATGCACACATATACATACATAGTTATATAAATATATAATTATACTTATAAATGCATAGTTATATTTACAAATTTCTTAAGAAAAGAAAACCTGTTATATTCCTTCTCCTCATACGGTTTTACCATTTTAGGATAGTTTAGTTCCATATGAGAGAAAATGTGTGATAGTTTGTCTCTGTTCCCACCTCCTGTTACACTCTCTTGTTCTTCCTCCTCCCCTTTGGCACCTTCCTCCCCTCCACAGTCCCCCTTCTCCTTCCATGTCATACATTTAATTTTAGATTCTACGTATGGCTTATTTATTTACTTTTGAGTCTGGGGCTGGGAAGATGGCTCAGTGGTTAAAGGCACTTTTCTTCAAAGTTTGCCAGCCCAGCTTCAATTCCCTCGCCGCCCCCCCCCCCCACCCACATAAAGTGAACACAAAAGTCTGGTGTTTGTTTGCAGTGGCAAGAGGCCCTACACAACTAAATAAATAAAAAAAAACTCCATTAATTTTGAATATTTTAAATTTAAATATTTAAGTTTAACTTCATTTTATTTCTATTTTCAATATTAAATATTTAAACTGAAAAGTTTAAATTGAATAGATGGCTGAGGTGCTCTGCGCCTTCATTTTCTCATCTGTGAAAATTGGGTTTAATGAGAGAATTTGTCTGTCATGAAGATTTGTGAGACTGTCAGAGAGGCTAACGTAGTGTCTGCCACACCAGAAAGTCACAGTGGTATGTCATTGTTAACGCTGGAGAGGGCATCCGTCATCCACTTACTTAACACAGTTGTTATTAAAAACTTCTGCCTGGCTGGTCGCAAGCCTTTAATCCCAGCACCCTGCAAGCAGAGGTAGGAGGACCGCCATGAGTTCGAGGCCACCCTGAGATGACACAATGAATTCCAGGTCAGCCTGGGCCAGAGCCAGACCCTACCTCAAAAAACCAAGAACAAACAAACAAACAAAAAACAAGACTTCGGCATAGCTGGCAGCTTTGTGAAATGATGTACTACGTTAGGAAGCATCTTGTTTCTTTCTTTTCTCTCTCCCCTCTCACCGCAGAAGGGATCCGGGCTTGAGTGATGACTCTTGGAGAGAGTAGTCCAGAGTACCTTCTGGAGAGGAGAGTTATGGTGAAAGAGGCCATGTTGTAACGTAATTTATCTCCCCATGGACGGCAAACAAAAAGACCTTGGGGGGGGGTGCTGGACTTAGAATCATTCAACTTCTGATGGGCATGAAATTAGTGACAGCAAGACAGGAATTTGTGGCCTTTTGGTTGAATTTATGCTGCTTTGTATTTCATTAAAAATATAGATTTAAAGACAGGGTTTTTTGTTTGTTTTTATTTTTGTTCTCTGAGACAGAATTGTGGCTCCTGGCTTGTAAATTTAATAACACTTACTTCTTTCTTTATAAGGGATTTTCCCTCAGCTGCTGTGGTCAGGCTCTCGTTTGTCTGAGTTCATAATGAGCGTATAACAGCCTCCTCCTCCTCCAAATTGCCTCAAAGACACGCTGTGCTCGTTGGTTACCAGGATGAAATAGGTCAGAACTTGGGAAGGATGCAGACTGCCCTGGGAGAATGTGTTGGCATCTCTGCTTGAGCTCTTAGCACGAGCCAGCTTGCTGGAACTTTCTTGCCATTCTCTTCTGAGCAAGAAGCGTATCCTATTGGCAGCCAACTTGGGCCTGGTCACACTTAAACTTGGGTAGCGGGGATGTAGAGGGCAGACTGTCCAGAATGATTTATTCCCAGCAGAGGTTAAGAAGTGATGCAAGTTCTCCCCATTGACTTGAAAGCAGCCGTTGCAGAACGCTGTATGTAAGCCCTGGGCCTGAGAGCTGTCTGCGCTCATTGCTGTCTTCCTCCCTTGGCCCTTCAGAGGCCAGCCTGAGACCAGAACAAGTGAAATATGAGGAACCAGAAGGCATTCCTGGTCCATGGCCATTTTGTCCTCACTCTCTTCCTCTTGGCTTGGGGAGATGTAAAACAATAGAGTGTGATTACCTCTCTTGGGTCTCCCTAAGCTCCTAATAACAAAAGGACTTGCATTTAACAGGCTTTGCTACTCAGAAAGCTATGGTGGTTTTTAAATTTCATTTTTGTGTATGAATGTGTGTATTATTATTGGCCAGACTTCTGTAGTTTCCCATTGGCCTTAGGCTGTAGAAAAAGCTTACCTCTTCTTCTCTCATCCACTCGTTTTTCCAACCTGGTGGATGATGCGACTTTTCAGCAAGGCCTGTCCATTACACTGAAAGTGGGTAAGTTCTCTAAGTGATGATTTATTTCCACTCTAGCAGAAATATTTTAATTCTCTTAATCTAATGGTCGCTACGCCCACTTCACACCAACCTCAACCTGTTTCTCCACGCAGCACTTGGGAAGATAGTTTTTGTAGCGGAGAACCTTGCTTTTGTGCTTACTGGTGGGGGAGAATTAATTATGGGACAGGTGAGGCTAAATAACTGGAGTTAGGGGCCCAGGAGCTCTGAAAACTCCTCAGTCTGCTATCAGATTATCTGGCAGTAGATAGCTTATTGTTGGGGTCGTTTGCTCATCTGTGAAATCCCTCCACAGGAGTTGTGCCATGGCAAGACCAGTTAGGAGCCAGGAGAAAGGTTATTATATGTGGGCTTGGAAGCTTTTGCTGTGGGGCTGGGTGTGCAGCTTAATGGTAGAGTGCCTCCTCAGCATGTATAAGGCTTGAGCACCACAAAGGCAAAAAAGATTTTGCTGTGAAAAGGAGGCATTCTGGGCTGATGGGTATGCCCTTTGGTACCAATGTCTGGCATACCTGGGGACTCCAGTCAGCATTATCCATTGATGCTGTGTGGCCCTTGACCAGCTATTTAACCTCCTTGACCAGGAGTTTTATCTTCAGCACGGGGCTAGGACACCTCTCATGATTAAATGACAAAGAGACATGGCACAACATCCAGTGCCAGGCTCAGTGGCAACTATTACTCAAAGGGAATGACCCTGCAGGCCTGGCTCCTCCTGCCAGTTGGTGGACTTTGGTTCAGTGAGCTACGAACTAGGGAGGCAAGTAGACTGTGGTTGCTTTTGCTGCGTCTTCCCGATGTGTCTTTTCTGGTTTTATTTCTTCTGCTTCTCAGAAGGCCTACGAGATGAATGGCATTCTGCTTGTCAGATGGGTATCAAAATAGGGCTTTGAAATAAACTTCAGGCTCCTTGCGGGGAATGAAATAAGTTCATTGACTACTCAGGTTTTAACGCATGTTGGAGTGATCCCCCTGCCCCCCAGCACATACGTAAACACACACATTGATTTCTTTTTTTCTTTTCTTTTTTTTTTTTTTTGCCTTGTATTACTATAAGGATCAGTTTCTTCTGGCTAAATTCCAGAAACAACATGCCTGTCTTTTTTCATCGTTGAGGAAAAACAGTCTGAAGGCACCATAATTCCTTAAATTGGATTTCAATTCTTGATCCCTTTATGTTCGGTAAACAGAGTGTTCTATGAAACATCATTGTTCAGGGGCAAAAGAGGCTGGCAGCCTTGCTGTTGTAGAGGTATTGGAGCCTTTGGACAGAGGCGGTGGGTGGGACCTCTTAGGGGTGAAAGCCCACCTTCGTGTGAGATGGAGGCATTAGTCACTTTGGACAAAAAGGCTGGTGGAAGTTGGGAGGGCTCTCTGGTGGCATAGGAAGTGGAGTGGAGTTTAGCTTGAAGAAGCCTCTCTCTCTCTTAGTGTGTGTGTGTGTGTGTGTGTGTGTGTGTTCTTGTTAACTCTATTAGTGCCAGAGGTGGCTGACACTTGAAAGCCTTGGAATTCCTATATTCAAATCAAAGGCGCCCAGAAGCAAAGATAAAGGGGCCAGGGTGATCTTCAAAGATAGAGGGAACAAGACATTAGTGGGGAATATTTTCCTGGGTTCTGGTTGAGCTGTTGGTTGTTGGTAGACAGGGGACCAGTGGCTGCAGAAAGTGTCATGGAAATGCCTTGGCTGAGTCTGAGTTTGCTCTGGGGCGTGAGTCAGTGGACGTTTCTTGGGCTCCGTTTTCTTTCCTCTTTCGCCTTTCTTCCGTTCTCTGGGCTGGTTTCGCTCTGAGAGCACCAGTTTGGCACCCACTCACCCAAGAACTGATTAGTTCCTGAAAGAAGCGGTGGGTTGATTGCTCAGAGATGATGTAAGCTTTGCTCTGGGGTACATCAACTTGGATTTCTCATGCTTTATCTTATAAAGCCTAAATTAACAGCTGGTTTGGTTTGAGTTCTCCGGGATCTGACTAAGGGATTAGAGTCCATTCTCAAGTGAGTCAATCTAGTTTAATTTATTTCAGGTCTATCAAAAAAGATCAATCAAAGCTCTTTTGAAAGTAAAGCTATAATCGGTCTGCACACTTATAAGTCACTGTTGTTGCTGTACTTGGTGTGTCTCTGTGGTGGAAAAATGCTCAGGCTGTGGCTAAGAGGATGTATTAGAGTATGTTCTGCACACCTCCCTTCCTGTGGTCTCCACGCTTCCCCAGAAGGGTCTGTTTGAGAGCCTGGCTCAGATGGGCGCTGTCTTCACCTCTCCTGCTTCCTGTCTTTGGGGATGCTCGATCCCTGGTCCAGAATAATGTAATACCTGGAGCTGAACAAGTTCAGCTTGTTTCGTGTCACTGGTTTTGCTCCTGGGCTTGGAGACACCAGTGGGTAAAGGCGTGCGTCCAGTTCTTTCTCCAGAGTGTCCTCAGCGAGGAATTAAGTTAGCGCATGTCTGTTGTGGTTGGTCTTGGGTTTATGAGTTTGGGAGCTACAACTTGAGTTTCCCTTTCCTATTGTGTTTCCATCAAAGAAAGAAAAAACAACGTATTGAACATTTATTAGTACTTAAAAAATCCATTCTAGAGGCACATGATATACCAAGAGAAATGTCAAGAATAAGGAAACAGTAAGAGCTTCGCTCAGATAAACCTACCATATTGAATCCTGGCTTGACTGCTTTGCCACTGTATGTAACCTTGACTCTTGTAACATTATTAAACTTCAGTTTCCTTGTCTATAGAACAGACATGGTAAAACTAATGAGTTAAGCCTTTAACTTTTGCTTCTACTTTTTAAAAACACCAGTTGCAGGAAGCAGAAGGCTTTTCTTTCTTTTAAAAACATCTTTTATTTATTTATTTATTTAGGAGAGAGGAAGAGGGAGAGAATGGGCATGCCAGGGCCTCTAGCTGCTGCAAACTTTATGCATGTGGCTTATGTGGGTCCTGGGGAATTGAACCTGGGCACTGCTAAGCCATCCCTCCAGCCCTCAGAAGCCTTTTCATTCTCCAGTGCATTCAAGAGACACCAATAGCCTCCTTCTGCCGTCTTTCCTCTTAATCGATCATCACAGTGTCCGGCCGGTGCTCTCAGGGATGCCAACACTGTGGAGCAGAGATGCTGTGCTCCATAGTCCTCATCCAGTTTCTGCTTGTGATGGAGAATTCTGAGGACCTTGGTGGATTTCAAATCAGGGATGACCATAGTACTGGAAGGTTGTTGTGAACCTCATGGGGCAGGTGAAATGAGGTTGATTGGCCACAGGTTTGACACCCAGCTCAAATATGTAGCAAAATGGGGCTGGAGAGATGGCTTACCAGTTAAGGCACTTGCCTGCAAAGCCAAGGGAACTAGGCTTGATCCCCTAGGACCCATGTAAGCCAGATACACAAGGTGGTGCATGCGTCTGGAGTTTGTTTGCAGTGGCTGGAGGCCATTCTCTCTTTCTCCCCGTGTCTTTCTCTCTCTCAAATACATAAAATAAAATATTAAAAATATAGCAAAATGGCAGAACTATCTGCTCCTGTCCAGGTAGTTAGGCACCATTGTACTGACCCCAGCTGGCATTGTGGATCTCAAAGAAGTGAGATGAAAGCACACAGGAGGGGAAAAGCCTGGGATTCTTTTTCTAAAAATGCCCCCACTAGCAAGAGATACTTATTTAGGGCTGATAATATGCTAGTTGTACTGAGATTTGTTGTGTACAGTGACATAATCCCTGCCCTTTAAGAGTGTTTGGACAAAGGAATACTGAGATGTGGACGTTGTCTGAGCAGTGGATGCTGTCTGAGCAGTGGACGTTGTCTGAGCAGTGGACGTTGTCTGAGCAGTGGACACTGTCTGAGCAGTGGATGGTGTTTGAGCAGTGGACGTTGTCTGAGCAGTGGATGCTGTCTGAGCAGTGGACGCTCTCTGAGCAGTGGACACTGAGCAGTGTGTGCTGTCTGTCTGAGCATTGTGTGTTGTCTGAGCAGTGGATGCTGTCTGAGTGAGCATTGTGTGCTGTCTGAGTAGTGGATGCTCTCTGAGCAGTGGATGCTCTCCACAGCCATGAACCCTGGTTTTGTTTGGAGCTCCTGTCTTGGGGCTCACTCACCTCAGTGTAGGAGATGCAATTTGTCTTTCTTCCTCTCCGCCTGCCTTCCATTAATGACTCCTTTCGAGACAGGTCTGCTGAGTCCCTCACTCTCCCTGCCATGATCGTCAAAGGATAGCATCAGTAATACAAATGTTTCTAGCCTCCATTTTCCTAGCTTTGAAATGGGCCTGGCATTATGCTAGGAGTGTGTGTTAAAGGAAGGAAAATCTTATTTCTGAGGTTGATGGATCTGTTGTATATAGGATCTTAATTTTATTCAAAGTTAAAAGCAAAAAAAAAAAAAAATGTTTTTTTTTAAAAGCTCTTAGCATGGCCAGTTTTTAGATCATACTGTATTAACTCAGAACTCACAACTTTACACATCAATAGTTGTGTACAGACGAGAAAGCCCTCACAGTTGAGTGCCTTGCTGAAATACACACACCCAGTAAGTGGGCCTTGTGTGTGTGTGTGTGTGTGTGTGTTGGCCTGTCCTGCTGTAGGTAGCTACGGTGACAAGGAAGGGGGAGACTGCAGCTGGGAACAGTGTTGGACTTGTCTTTCCAAATTCTGGACACTGGAAAACAATCCTTTTGCAGGTGAGTCATCTGATGGTAGATTTCTGGTGTCTCCCAGGGGCTAACGCAAAAGGCCCTTGTTTCATAGCTCAGAGCAGGTCAGGATCTGGCCTCTCCCAGAATGTGTCCTTCTGTGGACTGATGGAGGCCTTGTGCATCGTCACTCCATAGTGCCCGGAATGTGTCCTTCTGTGGACTGATGGATGCCTTGTGCATCATCACAGCGCGCCTCGTACCCACCGCACTGGGCTGCAAGAGCCTGACTTGGCTGCGGCTTCGCAGCCTCGGCTACAGCTCTTCTCGGCAGCCTCGCTTTCCATTCTCAGGGACACAATAACTAGCCAAAGTGCTTTAGAAAGTCCCATGCTGGGTCTCTGCTCTGTCCTAGAAACTACAGCACTTCATTTTTCTCTTTGCTTCTTACTTGGGTGGAAAGGAAAAAAAAAAACAAAAAAAAACCCAAAAAACCAGGTAGCCAGCGCCAACAATTGTGGCCCGCCGTATAACCGGAAGCGCTTCATTGACGAGGGCTGCGCCTTCGTCTCGAGTGTCTGGAGCCTTTGATGCAGGTAGACTATATTATAAATAGGCGTGTTGCCATGGTGAGGAGGGCTGCCCTCGCTTGCTGTGGGTAACCTTTCCTACCTTTGCGGACCCTGTTTTAAGAGCTCAGCAGTGTGACAGCATTTCCTTTCACTGGGACCGAGGTGGGGTAGATGAACTGGGGAGACTCGGGCCTACATTCTTTTGTGGTGTGATGTCTTTTAGGGGTGGCTTTCGCTCTTCTCGCAGGATGCAATACTTTGCAGATTGGCCATCCTCATGATTCATTGAGAAATATATTTTCTAATGGATAGGATGGGGTGGATGGTGGTGGGCAGAAAGGCCTGCCCCCACCCCTACCTTCTTTCTCTGAGCTTTTCTCAGAATTTGTAGGCTTTGATGCCCAGCAGCTCCCACAGCGAAATGAAAGTTCAGGTTGGCATGATGCAGAAGTGATTATTCCCGGGAGTGCGTTTGCATTACCGCTAATAATATCAATATCAAGGCAAGTGCCCGCCCCCCAGGACTCCTGCGCGCATGCGGCCCTCCGAGTCCCTCCTCTGTGGCATTGAACACACGGCTGTAGGGACGGGGGGCTCAATTAGCTGTCACCGCCCTGCAAGTTTCCAGGGTAACTCAGATTAGATATTTTCATTTATTCCTGTCGCTCAAAGAGAAACCTGTATTACATCCCTTAAGCACGAGAGCAGTTTGGGTTACTGAAATTTCTCTTTGTCCCCTCCCTTTTCTCTGTCCTATACCCTCCTTCCCACAATTTCAGGACCTTAAGGGTTGTTAAACATTAACTTAGGGCAGGTTTGTAGCTCAGTTGGTAGAGTGCCTGCCTAGCATGCGTGAAGTCCTGGGCGCCATCCTCAGCACTGTATAAATTGGGCAGGGTGGTGCTCGCCTGTAATCTCAGCACTCCAGAAGTCGGGGCAGTAGGGTCACAAGTTCAAAGTCATCCTCAGCTATGTAGTAGTAAGCCTTGGATACAGGATATTCTGTCTAAACAAACAGACAAAATTAAGTTAGTTAGATGCTTAGGTCTTTCACACTTCACCTTTCAGAGGGGATGGTGTTTCCTTGTTTGTGTTAGTGAGTTGCCTGGAGCACCTGAAATGGTAAAGTTTGGTGGATGCCTTGTATGGGGGAGCTTGTGGGAGGGCTGTTGAGCCATATGGAACCATTCAGTTTGTCAGACAAGAAGTTTCCTGTCTTTTGTTTCTTGTGGTACTTGGGACAGAACCCCAAGCCTCCACTTCAACCACCGAAACTGCTGTTTGTGTATTCTACGCAGGATTCTGAACCCCATAATTTGTAGCTCGGTACTGCTCCTCAATCCTTCCAATACTGCCCACTGAGGGGAACTCCGTGGCCTTCTCCCGAAGCCTTTAGGAAACTTCTGGTTTTCCTTATAGCCTATATATATATGGGGAGTATGTGCCAAGTTGAGGGGCCACCAGGTTTCCCTTAGCACCTTCAGGACTCAGTTTCCCTTTGTGGGAAGTAGGGCACTTTAGAGATGTGGCTGGTGCAGTACTTGCACTGTATGTGAAAGGAAAAGTGTCCTAAGCTCCTGAGAGGTCTGACAAGTGAGGTACACTCCTCCCTGGGGTGAGAAGAACCACAGGGCAAGTTCCTCCCAGCATCCAAGGAGGCCAGGCTCAGATGCCGTCTCAGGGCTAGTGGGCTTCCTTCCGAGGCTGTCTGTCCTGCAGGTGGAGCAGTGATGGTGCAGGTGACTGAGTCCCTGTGAAGGCCTTTGTCAGTGTGTTCAGACACAGCTCATCATTCTTCCCTGCCCCCCCCCCCCCCTTTTTGAGGAGGTAGGGGGCTTTGGAAGGAGAGGAGCTGAGCTCTGCCTCCCAGCCCCACACCAATAAAACCCCAAGTCCCAAGAAACCTCGGGGAAGGTGGACTGCGCGGTGTAATAGAGGTGGTGATGAGATGCCACCAAGATGAGTCCTGTGCTAGGGCTGGTCTGCATGGGGATTTGGGGGCTGGCTGGCTTTGGATTGACGTAGCAGTATTTCTAGAGGGAAACCTCATGGGCTCAAAAGCATGCCTGAACAAGAGCTCTGTTGCTCACTGGCAGCCCTTTTGCCCAGGCAGGATGCAGCCTCCAGGCGGGACCGCTGGTCAGGCAGAGAGCTTCGAGGTCTGGAGAAGGAGCGGGGGTGTGACTGGTTAGGGCCTGATTTCCTGCAGGGCACCCCATGCCAAACTCTGACCATCCATCCCCCTGGGCAGTGGGATTGGGCAACCTGGAAAGTGGAGAACCTATGTCAGTGGCATGGATGCCATTCCACACACCACCCTCGCCTCCGCTCCCTAGTCTTGGGCGGGAAGCGTGCCCTCTGGGAGACTCCTAAGCCTGACAAAGGGACCTTTGTTGGAGCTAGAGGTGAGAATCTGTGGGCGTTGGGATTCCTGGGTTCGAGTTCCAGCTCACTGCCAATTGTCTGAATGCTGGGCTAACATTTCTGGAACCAAAAGGAGTGTAGCCTGCCCAGCAAGGCCCGCTGGGCGCTAAGATTGCGTTATCACTGCCAACGCTTGGGCCCTTGGGAGGAGAGTCAGTCCTAGGACTCGTGAGGGAGGGGCTGGAGGGAACTTGAGGCATCATGCTGGGGTTCTGGCCCGGGAGCCTCCTCAGAGCACTTGAGACGTGAGCCCTGTGAGATCCTAGAGTACAAGGTTGTTTTGTTATCACTGTCATGGTCTTTGAGCTTTTGCATCATTTCTCCCTTACGCTGCTCAGGACTGAGATTCACCCTGGGCCCTGTTGCTCCCCCAGTACTCTGCGGCAGGCCGCGGCAGGGCCTGCTCTTTATCAGCGCGTTTGGAAGGATGCTGTGGCCATGCCCTGTGTCCTGTGTTGAGCCACAGCACCTCGATGGTGAGGTTCCTTGGGCACGCCTGGACTCATGCCCGGTTATCCTGTTGCCTACTTTTCATTTTTAAGGTTCATCCATGTGGTAGCATGTATTAGTACTCAATTCCTTTTCATAGCCAAATAACTCCATTATATGGATAGACCACATTGGGTTCATTTATTTGTTAAGTCCATCCATCTGTTTGGCTGTTGGTGAACACTGCTATGAACATTTATAGACATTTTTGCCTGCAAGTATGTTTTCATTTCTTCTGGCTATGTATATATGTATATATATATATTTTTTCGCTCTTTTTTTCTTCCTTCCCTCCCTCCCTCCCTCCCTCCCTTCCTTCCTTCTGATAGGGTCTCACTCCAGCCCAGGCTGAGCTGGAACTTATTCTGTAGTCCCAGACTGGCCTTGAACTCACAGCAATCCCTTACCTTGGCCTCCCAAGTATAGGGATTGAAATGTGTACCACTACATCCAGCTCTCCTGGGATGTTTCTTAGGAGTGGAATACTAGGTCACATGATAATACAACTTTTTGAGAAACAATCACACTTTTAGAATCAATATGCTTTAGTTGTGTCAGGCCACACAGCAAAATGTGACAGAAAGACACAAAGATTATCCAGAAGGAAAAAGTGTTCTGTTAGCTCCCTTCACCCCGTTGTTTAAATCTGAGGAGCCTGCTTCCCCGAGTCTTCTACACTCCTTCCTCTCAGCAGTTCGTGACTCTGTCTATAAAATTTAGCTACCTGGATGCTTTAAGAAAAAAGCCCCATTTTCTCCATTTTTTTTTTTTTTTTTGGTGCGGGGCATGTGTATCCATGGATGGCATAGATAGATGTCTATTTCTAGGTGTGGGGGCACATGATATATGGGGTGCAGGAGGAAATAAGTGTTAAGGAATCTTTCCCTTAAATTCCTTGCAGTGATGGTGTACACATGGAAGGTAGACCTATTTATTCTTGGGGTTCCGTGCTCAAGGCAGTCCTCTGAGCTGGACTGAGTTGTTCTTTGAGATCCGCGTGTACCCCTCCTGGAAGTCCTCTGAGGTAGACTGAGTTGTTCTCGGGGTTCTGCATGTACCTCTCACCTCAGTCCTCTGAGCCGGGCTTAGTTATTCTCGGGGCTCCAAGTGTACCCCTTCCTGTAGTCCGCTGAGCTGGACTAAGTGATTTTGAGACTCCCAAGAAGCAGGTTGGGAAGGACCGAGCTTGAAGCCGGATCACTGACTCCACAGCTTGCACGCCTCCTTGTCCCCAGGGAGACTGATTATATGAAATCATGCTATGCACGGAGGAGACCTGGCACTTGAGAGGAGGGCGACTCTATGGGATACGGCAGCCCAGGGAGCCTGGGCCCCATCACTGAAACCTGCTGTAGCACCAAGGAAAGATGCTGCTTTAGGGCTACCCAGAAACCTGTATGAAGGCACACCCGAAACTTAGAAGGGCTCTGCGGTGTTGGTGTGTTCCCAAGATCCCCACTGACGTCCTCCAGGAAGAGGCCCACTCTTCAGGCCACTGTTGGTGCTTCTCTAGCCAAGGCGTCCTGCTGTGGCCCTCAGCGTTCAGCGATGGCCAAAGTCCTCATGAGTGTGGGTTGTGGCCAGGACCTTAGTGGTCACCCTTTCCTCCCGAGCTGGTTCCCAGGATCTGCTGGCTGCTCAGAAGTTCTGCCTAGCAGTCAGCGAGGGTGAAGCTCACAGGCCAGTGGGACGTATATCTGGCATGTCAGGTCAGATATAAGATGTAAGGGACGCTGCAGATGAAAGGGACAAAGCGATGGTCTCATTCCACCTCCTGAGGTGAAGTGACAGAGGGATATGAAGGTCATCGCTTCTTAGAAGTTGAGTTGGGACTAGAAATAGGTTCGGTAGGGGTTAGAATTTCTACAGCCTTGTTGGGAGGCATTAAGGGGACTGTTTTTCAAGGTTATTTTCGTTATTCTCTCCTTGCATGGAAAACCCTAGGATCCTCGGGTTTATTGGAATTTTGCTTGGGGAATGAGAAAACACTTTTTTTTTTTTTTGATGAGGATCTGGCTCTGAGATTGTGGGTGGTGGAGGTGGTGAGCGAATTTCAAGTGGTCCCACAGATTTGGCAAGAATCCTGTTCAAGTGTTGAGGTCTGCACAAAATAATGGGGTTTCCAAAGAGGCCTTGCAGAATGCTTGCCTAGGCTCTTGCCATTAGATGGGGGATTCCCCAACCTTTCCCCATTATGTGCTGCGAGGTCCGTAGCCCTAGAAGGCTTTGAGAATCTGTGGTCCCGATACCATAGCTGGAAGACGACCTCTCTCTGCTGGGAGGAGCCCGATCTGATGAAGCTGGGCTAGCTGAGGCCTACTACAGGCCATCAACATCCACAAAGACAGACGGGAAACCTGTGCTTGTCTTGGTTTGAACCAGGATCTTTTATTTTGAAATTTTCAACAGTTGCTTTGTGGCCAGAGGTGGTGGGGGTGGTGGGGGTGAGTAGATAGGCTGAGAACAGTGGGCCAAAGACTGAGAAATACCAGGCCAGGGTTGGGATGTGAGTCACTGAGACAGTAGAACGATAGCGATGCCGTGCATTGACGGGTACTTTTCAATCAACAAGAGTCATCAAAGGGACAGTAGGCTTGTTGGCATCACTGGGAGAGAGGTAGGTACAGGTGCTGCCTTCCCAAGGAAGGACTCAAGCAACGTGGCCATCCAGTGTCAGAGGGGAAAAGCCCTCCTGTGGCTGGCTTGCTTGGGTCAGGAATCAAGCTGACCCAGATTCTCCACTGCTTCCTTTCTGTTGGGGCTTGTGTGTTCTGTTGAGGTCAACTTCCATGCTACAAGAGACCCCTTTATGGGAGACCCCTTAGCAGTGACCTTGTCTTGTATGGAACCCATGACACCTGCCATGAAGTCACTCTAATCGCCAGTGTATGGCAGTTCTCCGTGGAGGTGATTAATCAGTTGTCTTGGTGGTTAGTCAGAAGTGAGGACATTTTGATGATGTCTTTCCTTGGTTTACCATGGAAAGGGGGAAAGTGGGGTCGCGGATGAGGTGGAGAAACAGTCTTTGGGAATGGAAACAGCGCTGGCCTCAGAGACCAGAACTAAGGGTCTGCTTTTGCCTGGTCACTTTCTTACGTAGAAACCGGGACCTGTCTGGAGGGCCTCAGTCTTCTCATCTATGAATGACTTGTGCTGGAAAAAGCACTCAGTGTCCTTGTTATTTTTCTTTGTAGGGTCTCACCTGAGTGAAGGCTGACCTGGAACTCACTCTGTAGTCCCAGGCTGCCCTCACACCGCAGCGATCCTCCTCCCTCTGCCTCCCTCGTGCTGCCATTAAAGGTGTGCGCCGCCACGCCACGCTCCTTTTCTTCTTTTCTGTTTCTCCTCCTCCTCATCGTCCTCCTCCTTGTCTTCTAATCCCTCCCCTTTCTCTTACTCCTCTTCTTCCTCCACCCCCTTCTCTCTTCTTCCTCATTTTTTTCTTTCTTTTTTTTTAAAAAATTATTTATTTATTTATTTGAGAGCGACAGACACAGAGAGAAAGACAGATAGAGGGAGAGAGAGAGAATGGGCGCGCCAGGGCTTCCAGCCTCTGCAAACGAACTCCAGACGCGTGCGCCCCCTTGTGCATCTGGCTAACGTGGGACCTGGGGAACCGAGCCTCGAACCGGGGTCGTTAGGCGTCACAGCCAAGTGCTTAACCACTAAGCCATCTCTCCAGCCCTCATTTTTTTTCTTTTCAGCAGAGTCTCATGCTAGCCCAGGCTGACCTGGAACTAACTATATAGTTCAGGCTGGCCTCAAACTTCTGATCATCCTCCTATCTCAGCCTTCCAAGTGTTGGGATTAAAGATACACTGAGCTCAATTTCTTTCTTTTTTTAAAAAACTTTTAAATTATTATTTTAGTTTTTATTATTTATGAGAGAGACATTGAGAGAGAGAGAGAGAGAGTATATAGGAGAGCCAGGGCCTCCTGCCACTGCAAATGAACTCCAGATGCATGTACCACTTTGTGCATCTGGCTTTGCATGGGCATTAATCAGGTTTTGCAAGCAAGTGCCTTTTAACCACTGAGGCATCTTTCTGGCCCTCAATTTTTTTTTTTTTTTGGACTTCCTCTCCTTCTAAGGCATGCAGTTGTTTTGTTGGAAGGTCACACTTGTCACATAAAAAGGAAACAAGATTAAGCAGGGTGAACCAATGGGGTGGCTGTGCAGATCTAGAGAAGTCTCTGTCAATCCCCCAGAAGTTTTTTGTGCTCAGTTTCATGGAATTTGTGCACCTCAAAATTTATTACAACCCTTGTTTATTGAGCGGTTCCTAGCCTCCACGCTGTACAGACATGAGGCAACCTAATGACAGTTGAGGCATGCTTGTTTTTCATCCCAGGAGGCACAGGTACAGAGAAGGCTGGTACCCTGACCAGTGTCACACAGCTGGGAAGGATTAGCTGAGGGTTTTGGGTTTAGTTCTGCTGAGAAGCCCAGGCAATTACTGGCCAAACTTCCCTCTCATCAGTATCCGGTTTTTCCTTTTGTATTGCTGACGGGGATCAATGCACAATGCCTAAAAATGGTTGGAACTTGGTAATACTTGCAGAGGTTTGAATTTCTGTTAGTCACCGTGGCATCTCCATCAAGTTAAGACAGTGTTCAGCAGTGTTCGAGCTTGTTTCCGGAGCCCTCTCTGTTAGCAGTCACTTGCAATTACTAATTAATTATCCTAATGATTCTTTCTGGGCTCTCTGCAGTTCCTTTGTACCCATTTCTGGGAGAACCCCCATAGTGGGCATTAGGCTTGCCTTCTGTGTGGGACTTTCAAGTCGCTGAGGTCCTTACTATTGGCAGCCCAGTCAGTCCAGTCCTGTATAAAATAATGTGCTGAATAGCCCCGTGGTATCTGATGTACCCCACATGGCCAAGCTGGCAGCCTTTTGGAGACTTGGTGGCTTGCATGGAAACCCCATAACCTGATTAGTGGGAGAGGCAGGGAAGTGCCTTGTAGCCCACTAGGTGTGGGGCCTGAACAAGTCCTCATGCTGCTGAAGTCTTTGTGGCAAGTCTCCAAGCCCTTGTTATCACAGAATAGTCCCTTGGCCTCGCTTGGTGCCTTTCTTCTCGGGAGCTCTAGGCACTCAGCAGACATTCTCCCAGTTTGATTTCTGGAAGGAAGGGAGGATCCTGCTGTGAGATGATGTCCTTGCTGTGGGCCTTGAGTATGGGTGAAAGAGGGTCCTGGCTAGCTATTCTCTGGTATGGATGGAGAACTGATTATTCTTAAATTCAGCTACTTGTCATATAAGTAAGGCAAATGCAGAAAACACCCCAGCCTAAGGAGTGCCCATTTCTAGAATGTGCTATTATCTAATGGATGTTAGCTGTTGGTATGGGAAACTGTGAGGTCCGGGGGGAACTTCAGATACCGCACGCACGCACGCACGCACGCACTGATGCAGTCTTCCTTTATTAGGGAGTGTGGCTGGGTACCTGCTTTGGTCAAGGGGTATTACTGTCAGGAGCGAGTTGTGCATGATCAGTGCTGCTGTAATTTACTGCCTGGGGTGGGTGGTAACCATGCTCGGGGGGGCAGAAGAAAAACAGAAATCTGCCTGGGCCTGGGGGTTTCAAGTACCAGTGGTCAGTCTTAACTTACTAGGGATTGACTTAGTAGTTTCGGTGTGAAAGCATTTCCCGTACAACCACGCTGTTTTTGTTTTTTTTTTTTCCACTACAGTGCTCAATAAATGACATAAGCTATTCAACCGTTTACAAAATTGCCTTTTTGTGGGATGACTTTGTCCAGTTTAGGGTAAGTTATGCATTCTTAGCACAACGAAGGCAGGCCAGGTGAAGGTACGATGCTCACAGGGTAAGAGGTTCAAGCAACTCTTAGTAAGTTGAGGAGCACTTATGCACCCTTGAGTGGCTGGGAGGCATTGGCACAGCTGGCCAGTCTCTTCTTTTTAAAGGTGAGAAATCCTTACACCCAAAGAAGCAGAGAGCCACGCCTCAGATCCCGTAGTGAACCAGTGGCCCAGGTTTGACGAAACAGCTCATAACAAGACTCCAGAGCTGTTTAATCTGCCAAGTGGTGTGGGGATGATGGCTTTCCTGGACAGTGTAAGCCGTGCTGTTTGCTTAGGATGGCCTTTGGCAATGCTGCTGTTGTCTTAGCGCTGGCAAACCATCTTTTGGCCCGGAGGGGAGGCTAGAAATCCTCACTCCGTTAGGAGGCGTGAGTACCTTAGCAGACTGCCCGGGTGCCTGGGCTGTGCCCACGCGGTGGATGGCTGAAGGGAAACAGCGCTGGCCTTTGGTTGACAAACACCTTTATTTCTCTTTCTGGATATTTGATGTGGTTCGGTCTTATTTTACCTCTGCGTCCATCTCTGGTCTCCACCTGTCACTTCCTGGTTTTACTTGGTGCCCCTGGGCCGCAGTCTCTGAGGGTCCCAGTCCATCTTTAACTCTGTGTGACCTGGGTTCCAGCAACCGTGACGAGCTGGGAGTATTGGGAAGCACTAGTGTGCTCTCCAGGGAGGGCGTCGGGGGCAGGAGGTTCCTTGCGATTTGTGATTCTGTGCCTATGTGTTAGATGGGCCTTGCCTTGCGCTCGCTTCCCCACCCTGCCCTTGGCTGCTGCCTAGGGTCAGAGAGCAGCAGTTGGGTGAGAGCTGCTGGCTCTCCTTAGTCTGCCGACAGCTCCTAGGAAAGCAGGGCCTGAAACTTTCATCACCACTGCTACAGGTGAAAGACTTTCATTTGCCTGTGCTGGTCTGACAAAGACTATTTTATTTATGTGTTTCCAGGCCCTTAAAAATTCTTTTAGGGCACATCAGTGGGGAGTTAATAGAAACTTTGAAAGAAGAAAAATACCTGCAGGGTTCGCAGAGCTCCAGCCAGCCAGCTCGGAGCTTGGTGCTCTTAGCGGTGTGGTGTTCGGAGTGGCCCCTCTGTTGCTGGAGTCTTTAAATCATTCAGTGTTTTCTCCTCTGCTTCTTTTGGGGTAGACGGAAGGTGATCTCAACTTTTCTCTGGGCTTGTTAGCAGCTCCTGGAAGGGTCCTGTAGCCTTTCTGGTTCATGCCGCAGAGAAATTTTGCGGAGCGGGCAGGAGAGATGGCTGCGTGGTTAAGAGCTCTTCCTGGCCCAGGAGACTACTTTGAGCTTGATCCCCACGACCCACACAGACAGCGTGGTGAGGCCACGTGTGTCTGCAGCCCTGGTCCTGTAGGGGACCAGAGACCCCGATAATCACTGGAGCTCAGGAAGCAGAGGCAGAGCTCTGGGGTCTGTAAGCGATCTAGCTGAGATCAGAACGTGGGAGAAAGCCGGGCGTGGTGGCACAGGCCTTTCATCCCAGCACCCGGGAGGCAGAGGTAGGAGGATCACAGAGAGTTCGAGGCCACCCTGAGACTCCATAGTGAATTCTAGGTCAGCTTGAGCCAGAGTGAGACCCTACCTCCAAAAACAAAACAACAACAACAAAAACAAAACAAAACAAAGAAAGAACGAGTGGGAGAGTGGTGGAGCGGGATACTCCTGGCATTCTGCCCTGGGCACACCACATAAGCCACACACACAAGCAAAACAACCAAACAAACAGCTTGGAGGGGGTGGATAGGAGGTGGTTGGGGTGGTTTCCCCAACTGAGAAACTGAGATACCAGTTGTAACAAAAAAAAAAAACATTTTTTTAAATTGTGTTTGGAGTGTTGAGTGAAAACTAACAAGAAATGTGACTCTAAGGTAGTCCTCTTAGTTTCTTTCTCTGAATTAATATCCTGGAGAATGACAACTTCTGGGTTATTTCCGATTATCAGCTTTTAAACGGCGGGGGCTTTGAGGTCGGAGCCCAGCTGCTTCAGCAAGCTTGGAGACTTGAGGCAAGTCCTGGCACCTTTGGGCCTCATTTCTCCATCTGTGAAATGGCACCATAACACCTCCCCTCAAGGATGAGTCTGAGAATTACTTGGGATGACAGCTTCTGCTGCCCAGCTCCTGCGTTTAGGAAGAAAAACGAGCGACTTAAGAAACCTCTTGGTTGTACTTAATTTCAAATGAGGCCTAGGCAACTTCAGTTGTGTTCAGTGGTCCTTGAATACTAATTGTGTGTCAGAATTGCTGGCCATCAAGAAAACTTGCTGGGCTAGGAAGAGCTAGGTTGATGGGGAATGTTCCCAGCGGCTCTTCGCCCTATCCTTTGAGATAGGGTCTCTTCCTGAGCGGAGCGCACTGGTTCACTGGCTCGCCTAGCTGGCCAGTGAACCCCGGGGATTCCCTGCCTCCACGTCCCCCAGTGCTGGGGCTCCGGGCACACATCACAACACCCAGCAGCTTATAGGGTCTCGGGATCTGAGCTCCAGGCTCATGCTTGCACACTGGGCACTCCTACCCACCTCCCAGCCCCCAGCCCAGTGGTTTTCAAATGAAGGCAATTTTGCCCCTCGGGCGTATTTGGCAATGTGTGGTGACCTCTAGATTGAGTGTTGGGAGGTGTTACTGGCATCTGGTGGGCAGGGATGAGAGGTGGCACAGCAGCACACAGTGCACGGGGCAGTGCCCGCCACAGCGGGCCGAGCCTAGGTACCAGTAGTGCTGCGGTTGACAACTGCTTTTGTGCTTGGCATGGTTCCATGGGGACTTCCTGTCCTGTGTACATTTAGGCAAAGAAAACTTACTTTTGTTGCCTGGTGACCACCAGGGGGTACCTATGTCTAAGTCTTGGTATTGGTTGATGGGAGTATGAAGGCTCAATCAAGCTAGTGAATACCTCTGAGAATTAGCAAGTAAAGCATTTCACCTACTTTGGCAGTTCTATGAAATTGTCAGAAAGACGTTGACATGAAAGAAAATAAAAACAAGATCTGGAGAGATGGCTTACCAGTTAAGGCACTTGCCTGTGAAGCCTAAGAACTCAGGTTCTATTTTCCAATACCCACATAACCAGATATACAAGGTGGCACCCGTATCTGGAGTTTCTTAGTAATAGCTGGATGCCCTGGTGCACCCATTCTTTCTCTCTATCTGCCAACCCTCAAATAAATAAATAAACAAATTTAAAAAAGAAAATAAGAATTCTATTTGCCTTTTATTTTGGGTAAGGGAGAACAGTGGAGTTCAATTGTTCAGCTAGTTATAAACATTTTTCACAATTTGGTATGTCTAACTTTTGTTTATTTCTTTATTTTTCACAGGTAGGCGTGTGTGGGGTGCATGCATGTGTCTGTGTGTTTAGGTATGTGGTCACGCACGTGTGCATGTGTCAGTGTGCTTATGTATATGGGCACACGTGTGTGCACGCATGTAGAAGCAAGAGATCAAAGCTGGTGCTCTTCAATTTCTCTACATGTCCTTTTTTCTTTTCCTTTTCCTTTTTCTTTTTCATGGTAGAGTCTTACTCTAGCTCAGGCTGACCTGGACTTCACTGTGTACTCTCAGGCTGGCCTCGAACTCATGACAAACCTCCTACCTGTGGCTCCCAAGTGCTAGGATTAAAGGGGTACGCCACCTCGCCCTGCTCACACCTGATTTTTTGAGACATGGTCTCTCACTGAACCTGGAGCTCACCAATTCGGCTAGACCAGCTAACAATGAGTTCTAGGGTTTCCCTGTCTGTCTCCAAACACTGGGGCTATAGGTGCACACCTGGCCTTTGAAGTGGGTACTGGGGATCCGAACCCAGGCTCTCATGCTGCCATGGCACGCACTTTACCCAGCGAGCCATCTCCCAGCCCAGTTTTGGTCATTTTTAAATTTAGAGCCTCTATTCTTTCTTACCTATATACGTGTACATATATGTAATGTAAACATAAAGTGTTTGTTTATTTCTTAGGAATAAATATAGAAAGAAATTAATTCTTGGACTCTTAACCCATCAGAGACTTGTGTAATAAGCAGAGGCAGGCCTGATTATGTATGGGCAAAACACTTGTGAACAGTGTCTCCATTGTGTGACATACAAAACAAGCTGTTCTTCCACATTGGATGGCAAGTCTGCCTTCTCCAATGAGGGCCTGTCTCTTGTCTACCCCCTCTCCCTCCCTTTGAGCAAACATTATTTATTATGGCCAATATGCGATCTAGTCTTGGTTTGGGCCTTCTTTTTGATGTTCTTTCCCCATTACGATCTCACCTACCTACCCCTAGAGATCCCTTGGCCACCAGAGTGTTTGTTTCCAGCCACCCACGTGGTGCCATAGTGGCTGCTTGTGAAGACCAGTCCCCAGAACCTTAGCATGGTGTGGGGATGGTCTCTGTGATTGCTCTTGGATCTCTCTTAGAGTCCCTTGGGCTCATGAATAATAACTATGCCCCATTCCTGCTTTCTCTCTCCTCCCTGACCCCCTCTCCAGCCAGAACCATTTGTCTTTTGTACTTGTTTCTTGTAACTTACCAAATGTTGTAGGGATAAGCAGAGGAGGGAAAGGGGGCTTGTCCAGATACCTACTTTGTGCTGACCACTGAGTGCCACAGCCATCTCTTCTACCTCTGAGGGTGGGAACTGGGATTCTCATTAAACAGACCAGAAGCCCAGGACTTCTGTTAGGAAACTTGCTTAAAGTTCCATAGGCAGCAAGTGTCAGCAACAGGACTGGGACCCTAGTTGGTTGGACACCATACCTGCTCCCTCCACCCCAAGTTGGCCATGGATCTCACTTTTACATGGCTCTGCAATTGGTAGGGAGAGGCTGTGTATTCCACACGTGTCATATAATAGAGACCACGGATAGACTCCTTTACTATGAGGGAAGTGTACGCCTTCAGAGGCTGAAAGAATCAAGTCCCTTTGTTTCTCTGAGACTGCTCAGACTGGGACTGTAAAAGCATGTGTGGAAAGAAGGGGCTGATAGCCTGAGACCAGTCAGGTGCATGTTCTTCATGGATAAGACAAAACTTTATCAGTTCCTTGAAGAGACTTTGGACTTCTGCTCTGAGGGAGGAAGACTGATGACGTGTGGGAAGGCTCTGACAGGGTGACTTGGGGTGACTTGGGGTAGCAGGGAGCGTGCGGGGAGGGAACCAAGGGGTCTGAAGGGAAGGAAGGAGCTGGCGGTCAAGGTCCAAGGATGTATGGAGTCTTTGTAGATTCCAGATGAGCTACACAAACTGTCCCCCTAATCTGCAGGGTTTCATGACCCCTTGTTCTCAAATTGGCTGACTGAATTTGTGCATAGTGCTAAACCCAACCAATAGCGTACTTTCATTTTCCTATAATGCATACCTGATAAAGTGTAACATATAATAAAGGATTGATAGTAACAGTAAAAGAATAATTACAGTAATACTCCACAGCAGAAGTTATTTAAAGCTTAAGGATTGTTTATATCTGGACTCTTTCACTTAATATTCTTGGACTCTGGCTGGCTACTGGTAATTAAAACTATAGCACGTGAAAAACTGTGGATAAGGGAACAGAATGCTTAATACTTCAGGAGGGTATTGACAGGTGTGGAAGTTAAAAGTTTAAACTAGCTCTTTACTCTGTCCCCTGCTGAATGCACAGCCGAAGGTATAGACATGCTTGAAGACCACTGGCTTAGTATTTAGATGCATTCAGCTAGGCCACCAAGCAGAGGTGGCAGCTGACTCCAATGGAAGTGTTTTCTTTTCAGAAGTCTGACTTTTTACAGCAAGGCTGAGATGGCCTGTTGTTTCCCTCCCATATGTGACTCACTAAATGTCTGCAGACAGTTAATGTGAAACTCACTGCACTTCATGGAAATGTACTGTTGGGGGTGGGTTGTTGCCTATCTCTGCTTTTGAGCCCCATTTCTGAGCCCTGGGGACGTCTTTACTGTTGTTGGGAGACACCGTTCAGGATGTGCAGGGGATATTGTTGAAAGATTTTCCAGAAAAATTTCCTGGAGCCTGGCCAATGTTGGGCCAAACACAGACGGATTGCTGGATGAATGGGCATGTGGATAGATGGACAGACAGGTGGACGGATAGATGGACATGCAGGTGAATAGATGGATGGATGAAGTTCTCAGGGCTCCAGCTGGTGCTATACATGGCCTGACCTGCCGCTTGAAGGTCGGTCGTGCATTATGAGGTGGGAAGGGTGGGTCCTTCCACTGTCCAGTTTGTCATGCTGTGGGCTGTGGTGAGTCCAGGGAGAAAGGTTGGTTCTTAGGATGCGCTAGAAATGGGTCTGCCTCTGTCAGCCTGCCAGGGGTAACCGGGGGACCTTACCATTTCCCCACCTTGAATTTCCTCATAGTGGATGGGAGCCTGGACTGGCCACCTGGATGCTCTTCTCTCCTCTCACATTCTGCGGGGCTTTGGAAGCCTTAACCCCGGGTGACCCTCCAGTCCGGCCGGCACACCGAGCTGCCGGCTCGGGTTGCTTTTACGGGGCCTCTCCCTGCGCTCTCCTCCCCTCCCGCTGCGGAAGGGTTTGGCTCTGCATTGCTGTCCTGGGGGTTAGGCTTGCTGGGGTGTGGCATGGGAAGGAGGAGCTACCTATTTTCTACACACTGGTCCTTGTTAGCCAGAGACTTGGCTAGACTGAAAAAGAAGGAAGGGAAAACAGACTGAATGGGCAGGGAAGGATTGTCATCTGGCTTTGGGAGTGCCCTCTCAGGCACCCCACCTCCCCTGTGCCATTGTTTGTCTGGGGACTAAGCCACTCAGCCTGGTCTAGAGCCTCCAGAGGTAGCAGGAGAAGGGCCCAGTGGGTTGTGGCTGAGTGAGCTCTGACAGGATGGGGAAGAAACTGTCTGCTGGTGTCCTGGAGGGAGAACCCATTGGTATTGCAGAGAATGAGGATAAATTTGGCCCTCAGGGTCTGATTCCTTTTAGAGACTTTTATTGTAAAAAATAAAATGGAACTCAGGAGAGGCAGCAACTTGGGAAACAGCACATTCTGTTCATAATGAGAGTCGTCCCACAAGAATTTCTCTATTTTATCCCTTTAGCCAAATTTCTATTTCTAAAATTGGAAAGGGGCCAGAGATAGGCTTGTTTGTTTGCTTAGTTGAAACCTTAGGGTTTTGTATTTCCAGCCTGTTCTCCCGTGTGAGAACAGGCAGAGCCTGAGGGTTGGTTCTGAGAGGTGTTCTGGAGCCTTCGTTGCCCAGTCCAATCCTGGAGGGCTGGCGGCAGGGCAGGGTGCCCGCAGCTGTGGATGTTGCCCCCTCCAATGCGGATACCTCTCCCTGCCCTGTGGACACCCCCCCACCATTGATAACTGGGGCTAATTTACAGCAGCTTGTGAGGACCTGCAGCTGTTACATGTCTGCACCTGCATAACCAATGTGGATACAGGACCACCAGTCCTTTGCCATGTGTGTGTGTGTGGGGGGGGGGGACCTGTGTCTGATTCCTATAACTATAGACTAGTTTTTCTGTTGGAATGTCAGATACAGAGATTCATCGCAGGCATTTCAATCTCATACCACCTTCCAAAGAACCGTCTATTGGAGCCTCTGGATGTCTCTTCATTATGATGCTTTCTATAGCTTGTCCGAGTGTTTGAGCGTTGTAGGTGGAAAGGCCACCAGTCTCTTCCTATGCGAGTGTTGGCCTCTGCCCGCCCGTTAGCCACACTGGCCTTTCCCACTGCTCTAACCTCTCGCTTCTGCCTTGTTGGGATTGACCCCTGTGCCTGCTGCTGCCCTCACAGCTTCCCTGTCTCCTTCCCACTCCTCACAGCCGTACTGGGGCCTTCATCTATCCCGACTGCAGCCCAGCACTGGCTGTGTTCTGTGCACTCACGGCTACATTTCTTTTCCATCGCGTTGACATCTGCTTGTCATTGTGCATTACCTGGTGTGATTACTTAGTTAACAAGTGCTTTCTCCCTAGAGCCCAGGGCCAGTGTTTATGACCCAGTAGACACCCAGTTCAGGTTTCGTAAGTGGAGATTCATGGTGAAGTCAAAAGGACCTATGGAGTAGGGTTTGGCTGTTTTGGGGATATATGATGCCTACCGATGCAATTTCTTTCTTGTGGGTTCTACGTGATCCAGACACCTCTATCTTATGTCCCTGATGTCTCTGTCACCGGTGACCTCATTCCTTCCCTGCCCTCCATCTCTGCGCTGCCTGCCCGCCCCAGGCCTCTCTGGAGCTCCTTCTCTTCCCTGTCTGCTCTCTTTTGGCCAGGATTTTAACATATATCACAGGCTGCTAGGCTAAGAGCTTGGGACTTCCCCTCACCACACTCAAAGCCTTTGATCTTTTGCTTTGGAGGTAACATCAAAAGGAAGGCTGAGGAAGACAGCCAGGCTGTGAAGTTCAACGTTCAAGTTAATAGCTTGACTGGAGGTTGTGCTGTGTGGAGGAGGCATCACTGAGGCCGGAGTAAACAGAGAGATTCCACCTCTGTTTCCTGGAAATGCACTTAACATTGGAAATGGGCTTCATTTACATCTCCAGTGAATTCTGGCTGTTTTCCTTCCCTCCCTTTACGTGGAAACGGTGGTAGGAGTGTGTATGTGTGGGGACACAGTAGCCCAGAGAGTGGATCTTGGGGAGGGACAGTCCCTCATATATGTGCTCAGCACCGATGCAGCGTCCTCACGCAGGTTCTGACGGACTGCGGTCTACCCGCTCTCCTTCTGGTCTTAGTGCATTCACTGGCATCGCCATCTAGCCGGGCGCTTCTGAATTCTGAGGGCGTTCCAAGGAGGCTGGCTGCGCGGGCAGCTTGGCTCCAAGCTCAGGCCTCGGGTCTGGGAGCCGTAAGTGAATTGCATCGGAACTAGACCGAAAGCAGCCCACCGGCTCCACTGCCCTGTCTCTATTGAGCTTTGCCGGCGGCACTTGTTTGGAGGTTATTTCCTTTAACATTCTCTTCTCTGCACTTACTTTAGATTTTCCTCCAAAGCCATGTTTGAGTGGTTTGCAAACAACCTTTGGTTCCAACACGAGTTGGCGTAGGATTCACCTCTGGGTAGGCGCCTTGTCCCTGTGTCTGCTGCGGGTACCTTTTTGGTATGTGTGTCCAGGGCACCCTTGGACATGTTGCCCCTGTCACTGGGTAGCATTGCGAGCTACCACAGTCTTTTGCTGTCAGTTTTTCTGGACTCCCTTGTCTGCCTGGGTTGTCTCTCAAACTTCCCTTTCTTCAGGGTCTTAAGCCTGATGATGTCATCTCTCTGTGGTCAGAATTCCTACTGGATTTCTTTGGTGTGGTTTCTGTGGCATCCCTCATGGCCACACCCCCTTCGTAATCTCTGGCATAACTGTATGCCATCTGCACTATTACTATTTGATGCAGTCAAGCATTTGATTCATTTAACTCAGCCTCTTTCTTTGTAAGCCCTACCATCTGGGGATTTGTAAGTTTGATGTGTTAGCCATTATTACTGTTTTTTACATTCATACAATCCTGAAACTAATATAATAACACCCGGTACAACCTAAAACCATGCTTGGTAGTACCTCAGGTGGGGGAGCTGCTTACCTCCCTTCCTTCCCTTTGGGAACTAGTAACTCAGGGTGTCTGATGGTATCTTGCTCATCCTCCCATTCTTTTTTTTTTAAGGTTTTAAAATATGTATATATTTGAGAGAAAGAGAGAAGGAGAAGAATGAGTGCAGCGGGGCCTCCAGCCGCTGCAAACAAACTCCAAATGCATGCACCACCTTGTGCATCTAGCTTATGTGGGTCCTGGGGAATGGTGAATTGAACCTGGGTCCTTTGGCTTTGCAGGCAAGCACCTTAACTCCTAAGCCATCTGTCTGGCCCTCATCCTCCCATTCTCAGGGCTGGCTGACCACTCGGCTCAGTGAGTTGCTGCTCCAACAGCGTGAGTGTTTGCAAAAGTCTGCAAACGTTGGGAAATCTCACGACTGGAGATGAGCACTTCTTCTGGGTTGGCTGGGTTCTCCCCAGTTGCTTCCTCAACACCCCATGAATCTGCCTGTGTATTCTCAGAATCCTCATTTATCAGGTTGTCACCTTTTTCGTCCCCCAATCTTGATGGTTAAACTGACTTGGGGCAGCTGGTGCTCTTTTGGGGTTGAGTTATTTTCTCAAGGATCTCTGTAAATATCGGCCCGTCCCTTGCTCAGTGTGGTTGACACAGGTCGTGGTTCCAGGTTTGGCCCTGGGGACTCAACTGCATTCATTATACGTGTCCATTTGGTGCCTTTGGAAAAGGCTTCTTCTGCCATCAAAGGTCAAGGGCTTCTGGGAATTTCTTTTGGAAATACAAGATGCCACTCTCCAGGGAGGAGGGTTTGGAGTCCAATCCTGGGGCACTGAAGAAAGGCCCTTCTGAAAGTATCCCCTAGGGAAGTGACTGCTCTCCCTTCCCCCTTGGCCAGGTGTGCACATGGCGTCGCTAGCAAGGCCTTCGTTTTTGTCATGTTTTAAGCCGTAAATGGCCATTGTCACCTTTGTTTTGCTTCTCAGTTCATGTTCCTCAGAAGATGGTGAATTAATGATACCATTTCTGGACAGGTCCTTTCATACGTTTCGGGAAACCTGTTGAGTCTCCCTGGGGGAGCCTATAGGGGAGACATGAAAGGACTGTTCTTTTACGTAATTAAGGAAATTACAAAAGACAAGGCACAAGCTACTCTCATGAAGTGTGCTGAATCTTCGGCTGGTCTTCTTGACCATTCCCTCATGTGTCACACCGGTCACTATGGGCTCCATTCTCATTGTCCTTTGTAGTTGGGGTTTGGAGAATAGAGATTGATTTGGGAACTTGGCGTTTTCTTACAGTATCCTATATGAGCTTGCCTCTAGATGGCTGGGCATGCATTGGCCGCAGTGAGACAGCCAGGCAAGAGCCATGACCCTTAAGGCAAGTATAAAGGTCTCATGCCACAGTAAGTCTTGGTGACAGACTCTCTTAACTCATGGGTGGTTCCTTTCTCCCATAAGTTAGAACTGGGGTTCTAACTTTACTGTTGCAGTCAGGTTTGCATTGCTGGTAGAAATCACCCAACTAAGAGCAGCTTCTAGGAAAAGAGGAAGCTGACCGGCTCGAGAGGAAGCTCTGTGATGGCAGGGGAAACCGATGGCATGAGCAGAAGGTGGACAATAGCAGGAGAGTGTGCCAAACACTGGCATGGGGAAGCTGGCTGTAACAACCATAAGCCCGCCCCCAACAATACACTCCCTCCAGGAGGCATTAATTCCCAAATATCCATTAGCTGGAAACCTAGCATTCAGAACACCTAAGTGGGGGGGCCACCTGAATCAAACCACCACATTCTGCCCCTGGCTCCCATAAACTGATAAACATCCATGATGCAAAATGTAATGCATTCAATCCAACTTTAAAAGTCCCCATGTTTTTTTTTTTTTTTTACTCAATCTCAGTGATGTTCAAACATCCTCATAATCCAAGGTCTTTTAACTGAGCCATAATACCAAAAATAACCTCAAAAAACCCATAATGGCACAGAATAGACATTCACACTGCAAAAGATGGCATTGGACATAGCAAAGAATATTTAGTCAATACAAGATTTAAAACAACCAGGGCAGACATCAAATTCTGTAGCTTCAATTCCAACAACTCTAGTCAGTGACAAATCTCCAAGTCTGATAATTCTAACCAGCAGCAAGTCTCTGGGGAACAAGTCAACTTTTTTTTTAATTTTTTTTTTATTTACTAACTTATTTATTTGAGAGAGAAAGAGGCATAGAGAGAGAGAGAAAGAGAGAGAGAGAGAGAGAGAGAGAGAGAGAGAGAGAGAGAGAGAGAGGGGGAGGGAGAGAGAGAATGGGCACGCCGGGGCCTCTAGCCACTTCAAGTGAACTTAAGATGCATGTGTCCCCTTGTGCAGCTGGCTCACGTGGGTCCTGGAGAATTGAACCGGGATCCTTTGGCTTTGTAGGCAAAGGCCTTAACCGCTAAGCCATCTCTCCAGCCCCAAGTCAACTTTTTTAAAAAAATATTTTATTTATTTATTTAAGAGGGACAGAGAGAGAGAAAGGGAAAGAGGCAGATAGATAGCACATCAGGGCCCCCAGCCACTGCAAATGAACTCCAGATGCACACGCCACCTTGTGCGTCTTGCTTATGTGGGTTCTGGGGAGTCAAACCAAGAACCTCAGCCTTTGTAGGCAAGTGCCTTAACCACTGAGCCATCTCTCCAGCCCTCCACCAACTTTTTGTACATTGGATTCATGTGAGCAGCTTCTGTAGCAATTCAGTGCTGACCCCCGTTTGGGAGGAGCCAGGCATCAGGCATTTTAAGATTCCCTGAGTGATTCTGCAGTTTGGGAGTCACACAGCAGGATGCTAAGAGCCCAGTCATTTCTATTCTAAGAGTCATCTAGAGTCAACATCCCCGAAGCATTTTTATACATGTCATGTCAATCCTCACGCAGTTAGGTAGGCGGGAGGTATCACCCCCATTACATAGGAAATACACCCGAAGCCCAGAGAGGCTTAAGGCCTTGACCGAGGTCATTATGTTAGCAGTGGAAGGTGGTTTTCAGTCTGATACGCATGTCTGTAGCCTATAACACTGCTACCTTGAAAGCAGCGAAGCTTTAGCTGGAGGGTGCTTAATGGTTTAGGACATGGGGGAGAGAGCTGGACTTGTTCCTGGGAGCCTGGGAAGCGCGTGGTACCTGAGTGCTGAGACCTTGACAGATGACAGGTAGCATTTCTTACACAGAGCGGAGGGAAGGGCAGCTGGTGGAGAAATAGCACTGCCCAGGCTCTGAGGTCTCACAAAGGCCAGGTGACCAAAGGCTGTGTGGAGTTTTGTGGTGGACAGCTTTGACGCTGGCGCACTGCCTCCAATCCCTAGGAGCCCAGGGTGGGCGTTTCTTCCAGGCTCTTCCAGGCCTTGCTGCTGCACTTTGAGTAGGAGGCTTTTCAGTGCTTCCCTGAATCATCTGGGAAACTTAAAACCCTCCAGTCTTGGTTGTACCTTATTCCAGTAAGCCCGGCTGCCTGGGGTCCGGGCACCAGGTGTCCAGAGTGTTACAGCGTCTTGGTGACTCCTGTGGGCAGGGTCCTTTGAGAACCCCTGCTCTGGGGGTGGGGTTGGCCTGGCTGAACTTTCCTCAGGACATCCTGCTCCCTTCACTGGTGCAGGGGCCAGATGGCCTGGCTGAGCAGTCCCTGCATGCAGGGTGTTTCCTCTAGGTGAGCAATGTTTGTTGAGTCCTTGGTCCGGGGGGTCAGGGGTGCGGGACTGTGCTGCTGTGAAGGAGGCCTAAACCTGTGCGTGAAGGCAGTGGGGAAGGAAGAAAGGCGGGAGCTGAAAGCATTTTAGGAAGGAGATATGAGGACTTTGGAATTACAGGCAATTTGGTCAGTACCCAACCTGAAATTTCTCTTCTCGATGATGAAAGGATTTTCTGGGTGTTGAGCTAGCAGAGGGTCCATTAACTTGCATCCAGGTCTTTCAGAAGCCCTGTCATTTACATATAAGCACCCGACTAGATGAGCTGCTCATTTCTGTACTTCCTAAAGACTCTGTCTCTGGGAATATTTGCTTTGCATATTTTGGGGGTTACCTCTAAGTTCTTGAAGGGACCAAAACATTTTTCTTGAGGATGACACTGAGTTGTAATTTACTTTCTTCATTAGTTTTGCTTGATGTGTGAGGAGCAGTAAGTGCCCGCCATCTGAAACTGCCTCTGCACTTTAGTATTTTTCTTTCTCTTAGTTATCCATAACTGTGTGAATGAAACTTGGATGTAAAACTAGGTGAGTGTGCATTTGAGGATGGTGTGTACAATCAAGGAGATGCCGCTGGAAGAGCCCAGCCTATTGATGGGCAGCATGGTTAGATAGGGCACGGCTGGTTTCTGGGGTGGTATTACCCTAAAATGCTGGTATGTCTTTTTGCTCTGCATTTCCCCCACAGTGTTCTGTGACCCTGTAATGAAAGCACCCAGTCTTGGCCATAGCAAGGCACTTGGGTCCAGGGGAGGTCTCGAGAAAGTCATCCATTGGTATTGACAAATTCTGAAGGACACTCCTGTTGGGACCAGATTTAGACTGGTAGTGATTTTGTAAGGCTTCATTCATTTCAAGGCCAACGATGTTTGTAGAATGGAAGCCCATTGAGCTTTATTTGTTGATTATGTCAATATGAGAACTCAGGAAGCCCAGTGCTAAGCCTTAGTCCTGAAACAAGCAGACTTCTTCCCTCAGCCCTCTGTCAAGAGATTCATTTTTGGGTTAGAGAGATGGACTAGTGGTTAAGGCTTTGCAGACTTGCCTGCAAAGTCCAAGAACCCCGGTTCTTTCCCCCACCACCACGTCAGACAGAGGCACAAGGTGGTGCACGCATCTGGAGTTTCTTTGCTGTGGCTGGAGGCCCTGACGTGCCCATTCTCTCTCAGTATCTCTCTCTTACTTTCTCTATAAATAAATAAATAAATATTGAAAAAAGAGATTAGTTCTTGGGAGAGTATGGAATCCTAGGATGTTAGAGGCCCTGATTTCTTTCTTTTTTTTTTTTTTTTGTCCTTTCCCTGTGCTGCCTCGCAGGATTCTGTGAGCAATAATTAGCTAATGTTTGCAGAGCACTTTGAAATCCTCAGATGAAAGGCATCAGAGAAGCGCAAAGTATTATTATTTATTATTAGCCTGAGCAGAATGGTGGAGCATCAGGTCCAGCGGTGTTCCTGGGCTCTGCGTGATGGGTTTTCTTTATTCAGTATCCAAACTGAAGAAGGTGTGTGTGATTGGAATCCGGGAAATGCTGTGTGCCTAAGACTGAGCATGGTGCCACAGGGCGGTGACGATGTGGGGTCAGGCAGAGGTTTACTGTTGGCCCGCTTATGTGATGGTAGCCTATTAGTACTCAGAGCATTACCAAGCTAAGTCATGCTTTCTACATTTGCTTTTAGTTTAAATGTTTCTAAACTTAATGATACCTAAGGAATCTGCTTCCTGGCAAAGCAAATGTACTTGAGTCCTAAGGGCAAGGATAGAGTGTTCTCTTGTGTTAGGGCGGGGTGTTCTGGCTCCATTCATGTAGCTCTTAAGAGTGGGTCCATAGTCCATTTTTTCTTTAAATTATGACATGTCAAGGCAACTACCCCGGAGCTCAGGCACAGTCAGGAGGCGGGGAGCTCTGTGCTCCTTCCTCTTGCCATCCCAGCTGATTTAGGCTGGAAATGAATCCATCCTTTGCTGGAGGTTTATGTCATTTTCCATGGTTGGGAAAAGGAAGACAGAAAAGGCTTCAAACAGGGTGTTTTTGGAAGGAAAGATTTGCCTTGTACTTACTGGCAGAATGCTTTGAACCCCACGCTTCAACCCTTCCTAGCTTACCAGAGAAAGTTGTACCCTTAATGCCACTGAATCCCACCAGCTCCTGGCGGGAGCCGCAGTGTGAGCCTCTGGCAGCTCTGTAAGCATTCAGGTGTTTCTGCCCCAAGGCTTAGAATCCCAGAGGAGGACTGACCACTTCCTAAAGCTGATGCAAAGAGCCCCCTGGCAAGCAGAGAGAATTTGTGTAGCAGCAGTGTTTCTCTCCTTACCACCTCTCTAACACATTACCTTTCTAATTTTTTTTTGTCCCCTTTATATGTAGACTAGCCATTGGCACTTGAATCTTTATCTGTTATGAAGCCAAATATTGCCACATGTCTAGCATTCTGAATGATTCACTCTCATAGTCACCCACGATGTTGTTTATAAGACTTTTTAAAACTTAGAAAGGGCTGGGGGTGCTGGAGAAATGGCTTAGCGGTTAAAGAAGCTTGCCTGTGAAGCCTAAGGACCCTGGTTCGAGGCTTGATTCCCCAGGACCCACATTAGCCAGATGTACAAGGGGGTGCACACATGTGGAGTTCATTTGCAGTGGCTGGAGGCCCTGGCATGCCCATTCTCATTGTCTCTCTCACTTTCTCTCTCTACAACTTTCTCTGTTTGTCACTCTCAAATAAATAAATAAAAATAAAGAAAAAAAAAAAAGAAGCTTGCCTGTAAAGCCTAAGGACCCAGTTTTGATTCCCTGTACTCATGTAAGCCAGATGCATATGGTGACGCATGAATCTGGAGTTCATTTGTAGTGGGTAGAGGCCCTGATGCACCCATTCTGTCTCTCTCTCTATCCCTCTCTCTCTGTTTCTCTCATAAATACATAAAAAATATTTTTAAAAACTGGGAGGAATGCCAATTGCACTGATGAGCAATAGTACCTGGGAAGAGCCTGAGATGCTCGAGTGAGGTCCTCCACAGACCCACAGTGGCTGCTCCCGTGAGGGACCCTCCCTGGCTGGGAGAAGCAGACGATTTGTCCACAAGGCAGCAGGAATGAGCGTGAGAATGCAGGTAGCCCACATTGTGTACAAGGAAGCGGGAAGACCCAGTGGTGAACCAGGTGCTGAGCATGCTTGCTGCCCATTCCTCTGTGGGTGTGCGTCTGTCTCTACACTGTGAGCTCTGCAGTGACTGAAAGGCCCTTGAGGGAGATTCTTAGATGGACAGGCTGGAGCCCGGCTGGGAAGGAGATAGGGCTGGTTGTGGCCCATTGCAGTTGTACTCAAGGAGGTCTGGCTCCTGCATACACTCTCTTAGGTCACTGTGCCCTTTCTCCTCTCTGTCCCTTGTCCCATCTTAGAGGACAGGCATCTTGCATGGGGGAATCTCCTCAGAAGACATAGTTATTGTGATGGTTAAATATTCTTGCTCTGTGGCTTGAGAGGTGGCTTAGTGGTTAAGGCACTTGCTTGTGAAGCCTAAGGACCCATATTCAACTCCCCAGATCCCATGAAAGCCAGGTGCACAAGGGGAAGCTTGTGCAAGGTCTCACGTGTACACAAGATGGCACATATGTGGAGTTCAGCTACAGTGGCTGGAGGCCCTGGCACACCAGTTCTCTCTCTCTTTCTCTCTCTCTCTCTCTCTCTCTCTCTCTCAACCCCCCCTTTCTCTCATTTTTAAAAAAAGGCCAGTCTGTTGGGCTTGCTTTTTTAAAAAAATTCTTACTCTGGTCACCGTATTTCTCAGTAAAAGAACCAACAAACTACTTTTTATTGACTCTCATGGCAGCGCCTATTCATTGGCTCGCATGTACTTTTTACAGCAGCTGTGCAAATGGAATTATGTTTATATTCATTTCAAAGATGATAAAACTTAGTGTGGTTCAGAGAGTTAAAATGTGGACCTGTGGTCTTCACAGTGCATTTCTTTGCAAACCAAGAAGGCCAGTGTATTCAGGAAGGCTGGAGAAACTCGAGTAAGGTAATATTTTGGCAGTCAGAACATGGTTCTGGGGGTGCTCATTGAAGATTGGGCACAGCGATGGTCACTAAGAGACACTGGTTGAGTTTTGAGTCCATCTCCTTGTGGTTTCGACAGTCTGTCTGTCTGTCTGTCTATCTATCTATCAATCTATCTATCATCTATCTTTGTAACATCTATCAATCATTTTATGTATATATCTATGTATCAATCATCTACCTCTATCAATTATCTATCATCTATCTATCTATCTACGAATTATCTATTATCTATCTATCAATTATTTATCATCTACCTATCTACACACATGTATGAAGGTCACATTAGGTATGTACAGTGCTTGACTGGTGTGTAGCACATTGCAGGTGTTCAGTGAAAATCATCTCTCTTAAGATGTTAAATTGTCTCCCGGGAGTATCTCGCCTGTTCTCTGCTGCTTCCTTTTGACCTTGGACTTCAGACAAGCTGGGTTGGACCGTGAAGGCTCTCAGCCAGTGACTCGATGGTCTTGACACTAGGTGAAGGTGGCAGACACCCAGTTGCCCTTGCAGCCTTTCTCTTGAGTCCTTCTGCCTGGTGGATTGCCAACACCAGCATCGTTTTGTACCTTGTGTATTTCCTATGCTTCAAGTGTTTGCAGCTGTGATGTTAGAGGCTGGAGAGAGCAGTGAGTAGGCGTTGGTTCTGGGAGGCAGCCGTGAGGCTGAGGAAGTGAACGAAGGTGTCCTGAGTGGGATGGGGTAGTCTGAGCACTGTGCAGAGGGGGCTCAAGAGGGAGGGACAAACTTCAGCGGGTCTCTGGAGCCAGTGGGAGGCAACATGTTACGTTGCAGTCATCTTAGCAAATGGCAACCTGGTAGGGCACCCACATCCCTTTCTTGACTTGATGAGAGTCTCTGTGAAAGTCAGAAACACGTATGAGAATGGGCAATGGGAAATAAACATGTTGGGTATGTTACGTTGACGTTGCATGAGCCTCTTAACACATGTTGTGGGTACAGATCTGGTGGGTTTTGGGGAAGGACAGGGGTGTCTAGTCAGCCCAGCTTTCCTGATGGTAACATGGCCATGAAGAAAACATTCCAAGTCTCTGGGGAAGAATGAGTCCTCACTTACAAGTCTTACTGGTGGTTTTGGAGGCCTTTTGGAGAAACAGGTGCAGTTATGAAAAGATGGTGAATCCTGAGTATCTTGTCCCTTGATCACAGGATGCATAATTGGCCCCTCTGGTTTCTTTTGCTCTTTTATTTTATTTGAGACAGGGTCTCATGTATCCAAGGCTGGTCTTGAACTCTATATAATTAACACTGACTTGGAATTTCTTCACCTTTTGTCTCTACCTCCGGGGTGCTGAGATTATAGGCATATGCCACCATACTTGGTTATTTGGTGGTGGGGTTAAAATCTAGGGCCTCGTGCATGGTAGGTGCATTCAGTCAACTGAATGACTTTTCTAGTTCCCCTGTTTGGCTAAATTTGAATGCCACCATTCTTGGTAGCCCTTCACTTCTTTTGTCTTGTGTGATTTTGCTGATAATATATATTTAATAGTTTCATTGTCAAATCAAAACAAGATTTTAGGAAGCATCAGAAGCAAGAAATGTCTATAATCTTACCACCCGGAAGAAAAGGACCCTTCAAGGTGGAGATTTTTCTTTTTTCTTTTCTTTTTTTCTGTAGTCTTTTGGACATATATCGATTCTTCAGGTGTGTGCCATCACAGTTTTTCATGTGGAGTTCAGCCAGGCCTGACACCTGCCCTCCCCCTGAACAAAAAGGAAACTGTAGCCCGATTCCCCCGATGGTTTTAACCATGGACCGCATTGGGGGACGTGAGTTTGTGTTCTGTTGGTTAGTTGACAACCCGGAACCTCTCGTTTCTTTCTTTGTTGTCGTCTTTGAGCTGGTGGCGTGCAGAAATGTCACCTTTGCCCTTCTTTAAAAGCACGAGTGAGAGGTGGTGAGTGGATGGATGCCTTTTAAAGTAGTGGGAAAGCTGTGGCCCCAGGGTAGCAAGGAGTCATCCTGTGTGCTCTGCTGTGCTAATTAATGAGTCTTTGGGGCCAAAAGCTAATGAGGTCAGTGAGGGCAGCAGTGTTGCCTTACAGCTCACCTTAGCGTCCCTGTCACCCTTAATGCGCCTGGCCAACTGTCATGGCCTCAGAAAGCTCCTGAGTGACGTGAGGAGGTGAAAGGCGGATGCAGTGACCTCTGCATTGAGGAGTAGACAGCTGAGGAGAAGGCTGTGGCCTCCACGTTGGAACCCATTTTGGGGTCTCTCCCTGGCTGCATCTGGACTTCACTTGGTGCCGCACGATCCTTCCTGCTGGACGTGCATCGGCTGCAGCTCAGCTCTCCATTGCATCCTTCCTCCCAGCCTCTCCCCTGCTGCTGAGCTAGGGGATCAGGCTGACTGAGCCTGGTAGAGCAGGCTTTGCCAACATGGCGCCAATAGCAGGTTTCCATTAAGGAGGCAGCTGTGTGTAGCGTCAGGGTGCAGTTCTATAATAAAAACTACTTGTGTTCCTGCAATACTTAGTAGTTGACCATGATTTTCAAATGCCTTACTTCCTTCCATCCCCCTCCCGCCCTGTCCTCTGCGGGGATGGCACTATTTGTTTCATTGATATATTAACTAAGGCTTTTAGGGGGGCATAGATAAGAGAAACGATATTGGGTGAATCCCGAGACCCTGACAGAAGCTGCCCACTAGTGAGGTTTCACTTAGCGAGGAGACATTATTGTATAGTAACCATAGTACCCAAGGGTCATGGAGACCAACTCTCTGCCCACCTTCACACAAGTTGGGTGACACCTGAGGTTTGTCATCTAGACCCCGTGATGCTTAGAGCAGGGACCTTTCTCTTCTGTCTCCAACACCTAGTAGGATATCTGGCAAAGAGATTGTGTCAATAAATATTTGTTAAATATTCAGTGAAGCTTAAAGAGACTGTTTATGTCTGGCACAGAGTCAAAGTGAGAGAAACGCGTTTCCTGCCTTTCTCACGTGCACTTCAAATCTAGTGACCTGGGGCTTTTGAGGGCTCTCCTATCTCTTCCCTGAATGCTCCTCTGAAAAATGGATAGACTATCAGAGGAGGTTTCTCACAGTCAGATTCCAAGTATTAAGGTTCCATTATTAATTGTTCTTCATTTTCCTACCATCTGCTTTTCTTTTGGTGCCTCTTAGAAAATAAACACGTCAGGGTCTGGGGAGGTGGCTCAGTGCAGAGTGCTTCTGGCCCCGCACACCCATAGCTTCTCCCCTGAGGGAGGGGGTGTCTGAGACAGAAACATCACTGGGTGTTGCACTCAGGTTCACACTGCTGGTAGAAATCACCCAACCAAGAGCAGCTTATGGGAAATAGAGGTTTATTTTGGCTTACAGGCTCGAGGGGAAGCTCCACGATGGCAGGGGACAACAATGGCATGAGCAGAGGGTGGACATCACCCTCTGGCCAGCATAAGGTGGACAACAGCAACAGGAGAGTGTGCCATACACTGGCATGGGGAAACTGGCTATAACCCCCATAAGCCCGCCCTCAACAATACACTCCCTCCAGGAGGCGTTAATTCCCGAATCTCCATCAGCTGAGAACCTAGCGTTCAGAACACCTAAGTTTATGGGGGACACCTGAATCAAACCACCATGCAGGGTTATATTGGTCAGCCAAACAGACCGAAAACATTAGTTCCAGGTTCCATAGAGACTCTGTCTCAAGAAAACAAAGTGGAAGAGTGTGCTCTCATGCATGTGTATATAGGGAATGTGTGTATACACCCAAAAGCATGCATATACTGTACACTCACCACATACACCACACAGAAATAAAAAAAGGTGTATAAAAAGACAATAAGCCCTTCCCTCTTATTTTCTCCCACCCCTCTCTTCTGACAGTTTTGCTATGAGCCCAGGCTATCCAGAGAACTGTTGTTTTCTGTACTGATAACGTGCTCAGAGTGTCCCTAAGCTGCCGACTTGCCAATAGTTGTGATTAGAAAGAGCTAGCATCTCCTGGTTTATGGAAAGTGAAACTGAGGCTTAGAGAAATTAAGTTGACTTGGTGGCCGGGAGTCAAATGCTAGAGTTGGTCTGACTTTCCCTCTTTTTAAACCGTACTCAATGCTGATTCACTGCATGGGTTTGTTCTCAGTGTTTTCCTATCACCCTTGGCTACCATCCCGCCTGGACTTTTGCTTTCCCCATGCTTAGAGAACATGGCCAGTGCTGGAGGAAATACACACTGATCTTTGGACTGAACCAGGGACTGGCAGACTTTTCAAAACTGGGTGCCAAGTGGCTGGTGCTTGTTTTTATGCCTTACAGTGATAAGCTGGGGTACCAGGGGCTTCTTTGAATCTTGCTTTCCCAGCTATCTATCCTTCTTTAGGCAATCTTCCCAAGAGCCTTGCTTTTTAAATCTTACTAACTCCAAAGAAATATCTAGAAGAGGAAAAGCAAGAATCAACATATAGCCAAAGAAATAAGTGTCAGGCTTTCTGTGTGATTTTTCTTTTCTTTGTCCCTTGCGCACATTACAGAACCTCTTTTGGGTGGTGATCTCTGTGGTTCTTCGCAGCCTTGAGCAGCCATGCCAGGTTTAACCTGATGCATTGCAACCGCCTGTTCTGTAGGCCATTCTGTGTCAAGTGCTGCTGGCTTTGCAAGACTTCTGTAAGTGTGGGTGCCAGTTGCAGGATGAGAGGCAGAGTGACCAAGAGCCCTGGGTTGCAGCTGAGCTGTGGGTACCCCCAAAGAACCCAAGAGACCCACAGCATCATTCCGCGTAATCATCAGACTTGGGAGAATGAGCGAATTGGGCGTGAATTAGGTGTGAATTCTCTCCTCTGGCCAGGCATGTTCTCCAGCATGGTCATCTCCTGTGTGTTGTCTTCAAGAACCCAGCTCTAGGGCTGCTGAGAGGCTTCGGTGGGGGTGTGGGGGGGAAGCAGTCACTAAACACGCATGAAGATCTTGGTTTGGGTCCCCAGCACCCACAAAAAAATGCCAAAAGTGATGGGGACAGAGAATGGGAGGTTTGTTACTGAACTGGAACATGTTAGTCTTCATTCCCCTCCAGGCACTGCGCAGCGTATCTGCCCCTGCACTTTCTTTTCGGGTGATTTAGGATCTTGCAATAACTCACGGGTTTATTCTGATGATGCTGATTATATTAATCGCAATATAATAACTAGCTAATAATATAATAGCTAGCACTTACTAAGCTCCCACCAAACGCCAGGCCCCTTGCCAAGCCTTTGATCCTTACAAGATTCGCAATGCGATGATGGTTTATATTCCCATTTTCCAGATGAGGAAACCATTACTTACCTGCCTTTAGATAACTGGCTTTCCTGTTCTTTCTTCAGAACATGTAGCTCTGGGGCTGAGCAGCTGGCTCAGTGGGTTAAGTGTTTGCCATAAAAGCATGAGGACCTGAGTTCAGATCCCCAGCACGCATGTAACATGCTGGGTGTGGAAATGCAGACCTGTGATCCCAGCTCTGGGGAGGTGGGGACCATAAATCCCCCGGGACTTGCTGGCTAGGTAGTTAGTCTAGCTGAACAGGTGAGCTCTGGGTTCAGTGAAAGACTTTGTCTTAAAGAATAAAGTGGATTGTGATTGAGGAATACACTGGATGTGGACCTCCACACACATGCATGCATACTTGCACACACATGCAAACTTACATACACTTGTGCATGCGTGCAAATAAAAAAAAAAATGAACCAGCTCTCTTAGCTATCAGACTTGGCATGTGTTAGTCATTCAGCAAATGTTTTTTGAGTGGATGGAGTTGTGGGGCTTGGGTTGAACCGAGGTCTTCACCACCTCTGGGTGCTTGCAACTCTCTAACTCATTTTTGTTTGTTATGCCTTCATATAGCAGCGAGTCCAGTTAACCCAGTGGGGGCTCAGTGGGCCAAGGGGGGAAAACAAACAAACAGAGACACATGGCAGAGGGAGGAACCGTGCTCTGGAGTACTCCTGGGCACAGTGGCGGTGAAGTCGTCATCGTACACATTTGTCATTCAAGAGAATGTGCTGAGGCAGCGTTCTCCCTGTGTCTGGCAGCGTGTGGCATGCCCTGTGCCCTTGTGTCCAGAGCAAGCCGGCCTGAGCTCCCAAAGACCCATCGGTTGGGATGACAATCCACGTCTACCTGAGCAGAAACGTGGCTTCGCTTGCTCTTTCTGCAGCCGGGACCTCATTAACTTGTCTTCACTTTCTCAGGCATTTAGGGGAGACTTAAGACAGTTGGAGTTGAATTCTCAAGGCAAAGCCTTTTCTGGGGTATAGAGAGAGGAAAAGGGATCGATTGAAAATAGCTGAAGGAACAATTTCTTCCTTGTCTATTTGCATATGGCCAAGAACGGGCTATCAGCTAGTCTGTTAATCAGATGCACACCCTGGGCAGCCTCTGTTGACTGACCATGGGATGTGCACACACATTTGCCCTTCCCCCTTTCTCTCATGCTCTCTCGTGAACCTAACCCCTCACAGGCTTTGGTTGGTAGTGGGTATATACACGGCTGTGGGGCAATACCATTGCCACAGCTATATTATTAGTTTCATTTTACAGGCTAGGTTTCAGAGAAATACACAAGTGAAGTCATTTGCCCTGGATCTCAACCGTTCATACCTGTGTGCCTGTATGGGTGACTGTTTAGCTGTATTACCTGGGTCAGAATTAGGGAGTGATCCCCGCTCACCTCCCAGTGCTGGGAATGGAACCCACGACCTTGTACATGCTAGGCAAGTACTCTGCCACTCGATTCCCCACCCTAGGGCGGCCTTTATTTTTAATTAATCTTCTTGTTTTAGGTCCTTCTCTCTGTGTGTGTGTGTGTTGGCAGGGGACAAGGATTGGAATAGAGAGCTTGGGCTGGAAGAGAGAGTCCAGGGACGGGGTTGCTTGGTTAAGAAGTGAGAATGTAGGTCTAGCTCTCCTTTACTTGAATCCCTTCCTCTGCCTTTCTATATCTTTTACTGCTGCCGAAATATTGAGAGCTGTCATTCCATCCCCCAGATTCCTGGGAGCTCTAGAAGTGTGCACATGGCCAGGTTCTGTGGTCAGGGCTGGTTGGGGTTACAAATAAACCCAAGCCTGGGAAATTTTCTTGCTATTAATAGTACAGACCTCGGGAGGGAGGGAGGGAGAGAGGGAGGGAAGGAGGGAGGGAGGGAAGAAGAGAATAACCAAACTTCATGGTGTTAGAATTGATCTTGCCTGTCCAGAGGACGTCTTCGTGAGCTACGTGGTTAGCCTTGGATCATAACTGCCCCTTCCTGAGCCAAGTTCTCTTAAACTCTGAACTCCCAAAGGCAAGGTGACCTAGCGTGGCCTGGTGGCCCCCACCCGAGACCATGGCATCTGAACTCTGCTCTGAGCTCCCAGTGCTTGTTAGTTCTCTCTCCATCTTCCTTTTTGGGAGGAAGCAGGAATGTGAGATTTGATGTCTCAGATGAATGTTCCTCCAGTGTCTTGGTTATTTCTGGAAGTTTCTCTCCTTGTCGATTATGTGTCAGGGAGTATGCTGTCAACCTTGTTTTCTCTCTCCAGGGAGAAAGTTATACTTACAACAGCCCCCAGATCCTTATCTCCCCAATCGCCGACTTTGATTATAACATCCATTGTTCTGTCCTTTGCTTCGCGACATATACCAGCCAGGCTGTATATATAATTAAAAATACCCAACAGTTTCTCTGTCCGAAGTGCCCGGAATCTCCCAGTGTTTCAGAGGTGCCTTGGGAAGTGGACAGAACTGTACTTCCTTCCCCAAATGAGGTTATTGTGCTGGAAATACCTCCTGCCAGTTTGTGAAGGGAGGCTACAGGCTGGGGGTGGCGGCTCAGTGTTTCTCTGCCTGTAACCTGTTCCCTTGTCTGTAATCCTCAGATATTCCTCCTGTTACCCCCTCACCCTATTAAACCTGTTCCCAGATGTTGTGCTACCCCTGGGTCATGGCACTGCTTCTCTGGGAGGCTCTAACCTGTCCCGAGCAGCTGAGTCAGGCCGTGTCCACTCCTTACTCCTGGACTGTTAGGAAGGAGTGCGGGGTGTGGGCTTCCGGGAGTGGCTGGGATTAGGGAAGCAGGGTCTGCCTGCAGACAGAAGCCTGGGGGCTGAGGAGCCTTTGTGCTGGGCCCCCGAGGACCGAAAGCCCGCCTTCCACTTTGACTGTGCCTGCTGGACAATTGAGACATTCAGTTTATGCCTGAAAGCGGAGTGGGCTAGGATGGCTCAGCAGACCTCCCAGATGAGGCTTGTAGGAGAAGCAAGTAAGAGAGGAGGATTACTAACCCGGGAAACGACTGGGACAGAGTCCTGGGAGAGAATGTTTATTTCCTTGCTCTCTAGGAGGGATTTGGAAAGAGCAGTAATCCTGGGTTAGGAGTAATTTGTTACAGCAAGATGATACTTGAGTGGCAGGCCGCGCTGGCTAAAGCAGCAAGATGGGCATGCAGGGGGGTCGTGGGCCTGCAGGAGGTCAGCAATCCCCCCCCTGACCAGGGGTTCGTTCCTCCCAGTGCAAATGACCTCCTGGCTCCCCGGGTATCACATTACGAAGCATCTCTACAAGCTTGTCACAGCTAGAAACAGACAATAAAAGTTTGGACAGCGAGACCTCCTTGGAGCCACTGACCTCTTTCAGATGTGACAAGGGAAGAAAATGCAAAGAAAAGGCAGCCTGGGCTGCGATTTCATCTGGAGCTGGAAGCCCTGGCTGGGCTGTCTTAAACTTGGTCCCAACCATATTCACTAAAGGAAGTGAATTCATTGCTGTCAACTGTGAGGACTTTGAGTGACTTTTGTCGTGAGGGATGAGCAGGAGACCCCAGTTTGAAAAGTTCAAGCCTCCAGTGCTCCCAGCCATGGAGAAAGAAAAGAATTGAGAAGAGTTATGATTTCAGAATATCACCTGCATTCAGAAGTTACACGTTTAAATTGTCCCTTCAGGATCAGGACCTTGCCACTTGCTCTCTGTGTGCCTCTCAGAGGTCACCTGGTGGCTAAATCCGTACCAATGTTCAGGAGAGACCTGAAGTTTTAGGTCTTTAAAATCTTCCAATAGTTAGAGGGAAAAAATAAAAAGGCAAATCTTAACTTGCCCAGACTTATGTAATTCTTTCCTTTCATTTCAATTCCATGATTTTTCTTTTGAGGATGAATGACAGAGGAAGAAGCCAGTTAGGGGATGTGAGTGATTTCATTATTAAAATTTCATATTAAATTTTTTAAATTTGATTTTATTTTTTGTTGTTTTTCGAGGTAGGGTCTCACTCTAGCCAGGCTGACCTGGAATTCACTATGGAGTCTCAGGGTGGCCTCGAACTCACGGCGATACTCCTACCCCTACCTCTGCCTCCTGAGTGCTGGGATTAAAGGCGTGTGCCATCATGCCTGCTGAATTTGATTTTTTTTAATTGGGGTGGGGGATGGAGAGAGAAAGAGAGAGGGAGGGCGGGAGGGAGGGGGAGAGAGAGAGAATGGAAGTGCTAGAGCCTCAAGCAACTACCAACGAATTCCAGATGCCTGCCTCAAATCTGGCTTACTTGGGTTTTGGGGTATCGAACCTGGGTCCTTACGCAGGCAAGCACCTTAATTTAACCTCTAAGCCATCTCTCCGGCCTCCATGCCTATTGTTAGACTGAGAAACTGAGGTGTGGATAGATAATGAGAGGGGCTGTTGACTCGCCCAGTTCTCTCTGTGGCTCTCACACTGGATCCACCATTCTTCATTACCACCTTTCTTCCACAGTGGACCGTGATGCAGACACCTCACCTTTGTAACTGTCCTTCCCTGAGACTCAGCTCCAACCACGACCACAGCTGGAAAGCACTTGCTTCCCAGAAAGCTTTGCAAGGTCTCATGTTGTGAAGAGCGCCATGCCTGTAGGCTGTCCACTCTTCCACGCAGCATGCATGGCATGAAGGGCAGGGGTGTGCGCATGTGCGTGTTGTCTCCTTCCCTTTGTCCCTTATGATGTCCCGTAAAGGACCCAACTCCATCTCTTTTTAAAACTCATTTTTGGGCTGGAGAGGTGGTTCAGTGGTTAAAGGTGCTTGCTTGCACAGCCTGATGGCTCTGGTTCAATTCCTCAGTACCCAGGTAAAGTTTGTTTGCAGTGGCAGAAGGCCCCCCTCCTCAAATAAACGAATAAAAATATTTTAAGATTTACTTTTGAGATATAATACACATGTAAAATTTGTCTATTTAATAAATGCACAATGCATTGGTTTTTATGAATATTAACAAGATTCTTATATTCCCCACCTTTTTCTAGTTCCTGGCAATCACTTATTTACTATCTCTCTGAACTTGCTTATTGGGTATTTTATTTTTACAAATTTGTATTTTTTGTTCATTTGCAAGGAGAGATGGGGGGCATGCTAGGGCCTCTAAGCCACCACAGATGAACTCCAGATGCATGTACCACTTTGTGCATCTGGCTTTACATGGGTACTGGGAAGTAGAACCCCAGCCATCAGGCTTTGCAAGATCTTCAATTGCTGAGTCATCTCTCTAGCTCTTGGTTATTTTATATAAAAGGAATTGTACAGTCGGTGACTTCCCCTTTTATATGGCTTTTAAAAGTTAGCACAGTATTCTCAAGGGCCATCCATAATGTAGCATGTGCCAGGACATCTTTCATTGTTTTTTTTTTTTTTTTTATCCTAGCATAGTATTCTATTTTAATGGATGTACCACATTTTACTGATCTAGTCACCATTTGAGACTCGAACACTGCTCCCCTCTCAGCTCAACACACACTGACACTTTCACTGGCCCGCCAGGCTACTCTGTGTCTCATCTGCTCATCTGCTGGTCTGTCGATGCCCGTGTCTCCCTCAGCATGCTGCCGAGACACAGGAGATAACTCATACATTGCCATTAACGTGACTGCACTTGGTCTTTTCATAAGTCCTAAAGAGCGTGGTGGCTGTAATGGGTGATTATTAATGCTCCTCATCCTAAGTGTGCATGTCTCTGGTCTGCCTCTCCACAGAAGGCTCCTGCAGCAGCTTGCAGACATTCATTATTTGTTAGTCATCAGCTTGGGAGGGGGGTGCAGGGAACAAGCTGTGTGGCTCTGGTGACTGTGTAAGAGCTCTTCCAGTGGCTTCACATTCTCGGACTCGTGGCTTAGGGACCTGGGCACTTGGGGTAGGGCTGACACTGGCTCAGACACCACAGCCCTTTGAGACTGCCATCTTGTAGCTGGCTGAAGACTCGCAGATGGCCAGGCCTGGGTGGCCTTTGGTTGTCATGGAGTGAGACCTTCTCTGAGTCTGGTTTCCTGACTGCCTGGCCTCTGGGGCTGCCTTCTGCTTGCCACATGGACTCTCTGTGGCCTGCCCTGGAGATGTCTCTTCTGCCTGGGCAGCCATTGCCCATGGTGCTTTTCCTCAAAGAGAGCAGAAAGATGTAGCAGGGTGCGTGGAGAACAGGAAGCTCGGACGTTCAGCCCCTGGGGACTGCGGAGGGCTGAGTCACGTGCTTTCCCTCTGCCTTTGACCACCCAGTGGCAACTACCGTGCAGGTTTGAAAGTGTCGCTGAGGGAGGAAGATCGAATCCATATGCACACCTTACGCTCCCTCCCTCCCGACACTGCTGGAGCGGCACCCGAATTCCTGGGCAAGTTGGAAGGATATTCAGATTCCCAGATCCTCTCTCATCACTTGGGGTCAACGGTTCTGAAGTTGGTCAGGAGAAAACTGTATGCACTTAAGCTCATGAGTACTGGGAACCATATGGTCAGATGTGGGACCATTCTTCATGGAGTCTCTACTCCCTTTGGGTGTGCTGGCCATCTCTTTTTTTTTATTTTTTAAAATTTATCTATTTGAGAGTAACAGAGAGAGAGAATGAGAATGGACGTGCCAGGGCTTCCAGCCACTGCAAATGAACTCCATCCAGACGTGTGCGCCCCCTTGTGCATCTGGCTAATGTGGGTCCTGGGGAATCCAGCCTTGAGCCAGGGTCCTTAGGCTTCACAGGCAAGCGCTTAACCGCTAAGCCATCTCTCCAGCCCTGTCTGTCTCTTCTGAGGCAGTCTCTTACTGGCCTGCAGTTTAACAATTAGGCTAGACTAGCTAGGGAGCAAATTTAGAGATCTTCGTCTCCCGCAGCATGGGATTGCGGGCCCATGCTGCCATGCCCAGCTGTTTTCTTTTCTTTAGGTACATGTGTGTAGAGTATGTATGTGGTGTGGTATGAGTGATGTGTGAAGTATGTCCAGTGTGCATGCGTGTAGAGGCCAGAGTAGAAGGGTCCGTGTTCTTATCACTCATTCACGTGTTTCCTTGAGACAGGCAAGGTCTTTCCCTCCATCCAGAGCTACTGTTGATCAGTGATCCCCAATGATTCTGTGGTCTCCACCCCCACCCCCCGCACCAGGGACTGGGGTTATAGACACACATGGCCATGCCCAGGATTGTTTGTGGGCTCTGGGGAGTTGAACTTGGTGGGCTCTGGCCTGAGGGGTCCTAATGCTTAAGCAACAAGTACTGCTGACCACCGGACTATATCCCCAGCCCACACCTGGCAATTTCATGTGGGTACTGAGTATTGAACTCAAGTCCTCATGCAGGTGAGGCGAATGTTTACCAGCTGACTCTGAGACCTCTCCAGCCCTGAAGTGATTCTCTTGATGGACTGGGCACATAGCTTGGTCCGAGAAGTGCTCCTGGTCAACGAGAGGCACTGTCTTTAAAAAGATGGATGGCACCTGAGGATCGGCTCTGAGCATGTCCTCTGGCCTTCCCACACAGTCTGCTTACACATCAGCATGCACACACAAAGATAGCATCGGGCCTGTTTTGATGGCTGTGATTAAGAGACTTTTAAGGAAAATGTCACCCATAGCATTGCATTGGAAATCTTAAAATGACCTACACATCAAACGGAGGGTAAAGCTCTTGATAAGTTGTAGGACATAGGTGCCTCTGTAGGGTTTCCCCTCTCCTGTGGTCTTTTTATGTGAGAAACGAGATGGAGATTTTAAGGCAAAGTCTTTGAGTTTTGAGTTCCTGCTATGTTTGGGTTTTATTTTTAAAAAATCTAACATCTCCCTGACATTCTTCTATGGCTTTATTCCCTCTTCAAGTTTAGATAGTACCAAGCCTTCAGAGATCTTTGATTTTCTTTACTACAGTAACCTGTAGTGCATACTTATAATCCCCAAGCCAGAAATCCCATATCTGAATTTCTTTTTCTATGAAGCCATGCTTTATACACAAATCAAATCTTTTAAAAATAGAGCCACTCTAGAACTTTCGAAAGAACCTCTTCCCCTAGTATGTAATTTCCTGCACCTTATGCATGTGCGAGAGCATTGCCCAGAAAGACTTTGCAGTGTTGCCCCTGAGGGTTCTGCAGGGCCTTGAAGGGGGTTCTAGCAAGTTCCACCTAGTTTTGGCATTTGTGGGTTTGACGAGTGATAACTTGTTGCAAACATAATCCAAGGCTAATAATTTAATCACAACTTCATGTGTTTTAGCCACTGCGGATCAATGATGATTCTTTGCTCCCCAGGGCAAGGTTTGCTCATAGAAGATAGGCTGAATTTTCTGTCCTTCATTTCCAAGAAACGAAAAAGGTTCAGAAAGAACTGGGCAGGTTCATTTTTGAGCAGTGTTGTGTGCCCGTGTCTGTCAGGTGTGCTTTTCAATGTGAGCTCCTGGAGAAACTCAATGGGTGAGACACTTGAGCTTCCTATTTTCTTACATCATAAGCTTTTCTGGTACTTTCTTTCTTGTGTATTTTGCTATTGTAAAGCTTAGCGCTATAAAAGGTAGCCATGGTTCTATGTCTCCTGTCCTGTGATGCCCATTGGTATGGGAGTCAGGAGGAGTGGAATACGGAGAGGCCTCACTGTGAGGGTGGATCAAGCTGCTTTTGAAGAGGAAGAAGACTCATGGCTTTGGACATGATGGGCCGTGACTGGCCCAATCTTCACTTTGTGGTGTAAAGACAATATTAATATTGACTTTCCATTTTATTAGAAACAAAATGTGCACAACTTCCTGGCATCCGTGAATTACAGAGACTTATCAGTGGGAATCCTTTGCAAGGATGCCTGCAATGAGTGATTTTGTGGGAAGTGAATTATCCCAGTCAGAAAGCTTGGGTTGCAAAGGCTGTGTCGATGCTTGTCCTGTAGAAGATGAGGATTTTACTGCTCCACGCCCATAGACTGACTATGGGAGTTAGCTATTTGGAAGAGACTAGTTTCACCCTCATTGAGGTATTAGTTTTGCTTTTCTTGTTGCTGTGATAACACACCTGAGAAGCAGCAGCTTAAAGGAGGGCTTATTTTGGCTTACAGGTCAAAAGGATGCAGCCCGTGATGGTGGGAAAGGTTCAGCAACAGGAGCGGAAAGCAGCTGATCGATCCTGTTCAGTCTGCACTCAGGAAGCAGAGGGATGAATGTTGGAGCTCAGCTCACTTTCTCCGTTTCATTCAGCCTGGGACCAAAGCCTATGGCATGGTGCTGTCCACAGTTAGAGTGGATCTTGCCCCTTAGTTACCCCCATCTAGAAACTTCCTCATAGACATGCCCAGTGATTTGTCTCCTAGGTGATTCTAGATTCTACCAAGTTGACAGTGTTAACCGGCACGATTTAACAGTCTGCTTCCACACTGCTCCTCTTTCCACTTAACTTTTGCGTTGTATTGTAAGGCACGGTGCCATCCTTGGGAGGTGGGCAGAGTGAGCCCCAAGTGAGCTTCATCTCAGCCTTGTTATATGTGAAAGTTTTGGCTGCCAAAAGGTTCTGGAGAGAGTGGCTGTGAGGTCATTTCTCTGTGACCTGAGGAAGTTTCCCCCATTGCTCTGGGGTTAGGGGTGGGAGTGGCAATCTGATGTCATATGACATGGTGTCCCTGGGAATTAAGTGAGAGCTTTTGAACACATGAACCCTCTCCAGTCAGAATTGCCCAGGGATTTACTTCCATTTTGGAAAGAGAGGTAGTTATTTCAGTGAAACCGTGGTTTACTTGGTTAGACCTTGTGACTTGGATGCGTCAGCCACAGAGCTTAAATTCTTTCACAAGTGTTTACCCCCACACTTGAATCTACCAGTGACAATTCAATCTAAAGTGTTGCTTTGGGCCACCAGACACTTCCTTTAAGACTGTGTTGGGTTATCTGGACCAAAGGGCTAGATGGAGACAGCTCCACTCACACAATGACCTAGGAGACTTTCTTTTTCTTTTTAAAACTACAAGCCCATACTGACTTTCCACCTGTGTTTAAATGACTTATAAGCAAAGAATAGCTTTTAATTAAATAATTGTTATTACAGATGCAGGATTGCAATCCTGGGAGGAATTAGATTTCCACAAAGATTCAGGAGACCCCATGCCTGCCTGTGAACCCCAACTTTGGGTCCTTGTCCAAGTTACCAAAGAATTGAAACTGTAGACTCAGAGAAGTGTAGATGATGGAATTTATGTTAGGGAGAGCTAAGATAAGAGAAAACAAAGCAGGAAAGTGTCTAAGCCAAAAGAAGGGAATGAGAAAATCTTCCTCTTGTAGGGAAAAGTCTCTCTCCTGGGAGATAGTCACTGGGGAAGGGAAGGGAAGGGAAGGGAAGGGAAGGGAAGGGAAGGGAAGGGAAGGGAAGGGAAGGGAAGGGAAGGGAAGGGAAGGGAAGGGAAGGGAAGGGAAGGGAAGGGAAGGAGGTGTGAAAGTAGAGAGAAGAGCTCACACGTGTGTCTCAGGCCCATTTATATAAACCAGACATCTAATTAGAATGAGCCTCATCATCAGGCTTAGGTGGTTGGAGTGTAGGGAGAAACCTAACTGATTGGTGGGCCCAAGAGGAACAGCCATCTTTGATGAGACTGGATCAGATGTAAGTTTTAAACCAGTAAGTAAGGTGGGTAAGGTGGTGTCCCTCACGTTGCTGGGGGCCAGTCCTCTACCTAACTACCTATCAGGATTAACAGCTACCATGATCAAGTACTTTTTCCTGACGTGGGAAAACTATACGCAATATGGATTTTGGTGTCCTTTACATAAGTTTTATTGGAACTCAGCCACAACACACTTCCCTAACTTGCCTGGGGCTGCCTTCGAGTTACAATGGCAAAAGTAGTCACGGACATCAAAGCCCAGAACATTTACTGTTTGGTGCTTTACAGAAAAAGTTTGTGAGCCCTGTCCTGAATAAATAAAGGGGACAGTCTCCAATTGACTGCCCCATCTGTGGATCGGGGCAACTGAAAGGAAGTGCTGGGAAGTCTCACCAGTGTTTAATTAAGGATGTGACTTTTCCTACCATCGTTGTCATCATCACTATTGTTCTTTGAGATCTCCTGTTTGTTTAGAAAAGAAATGTACCGCCAACACTCCGTAGCAGCTGTAAGGTGGCAGGTTGCGGTGGTGGGTCCTGGAGGATCCAGGGGACTTGGGAGAGCAAGTTCTGACTAACCCATCCTGAAGCATTCCTTCCTCACCTGTCTTTCTTTTTTCTTTTTCTTTCTTTCTTTTTCTTCCCCTTTTTTGATTTTTCGAACTAGGATCTCACACTAGCCCAGGCTGACCTGGAATTCACTATGTATTTTCAGAGTGGCCTCCCAAGTGCTGGGATTAAAGGTGTGTGCCACCACACCTGGCTTGACTTTCATTATTATTATTATTATTATTATTATTATTATTATTATTGGAGAAGATTAGAGATGTATACCTCTTTCTTTCTGTTTATAATTTAGCAGTCTTTTCAGTGGCTTAGTTGAGGCCCTTGCTGTTGTATATGTATTTTGAGACTTTGCCAATAGCTCTAGAGGTAGATCATCATAAAATATGATTTGTTGTGTGTGTGTGTGTGGGGGGGGATTTTAATGGGCCAGGATCAGAACATTGTCATTAAAACAAAGGATGAAATGCTTAATCTAAGATGGGTTTAGTATTATTATTATTTAACAAATGAAAGTTGAACAAAGTCCATTTCAACAGTTTTCAGTGCAGGAATTCCCTCAGCTCCCTTTGATTGCCGTTTGTTGAAAAGCTTGATGTTTTAGTAGGCAATTCATAATTTCCACGTTGAACAGCCTGAGAGGAAGAGAGCAGGCTCCCAGTGTTGTTTTTATAGTGGGAAGGTGAGAACATTTTTTTTCCTCTTTCCCTCAAAGGATATACACACACACACACACACACACACACACACACACATAAAACTGCAGTGGAACTGTTGGGAAAATATAGCATAGTGTTTCAGCCCTTTTGTGAAAACGAGAGGCCGCCTCCTCAGGTCTTCCTTCAAGACCCAACAGAATAGAATTTCCTGTAGCTTACTGTCTCCAGGAAGGAAAAGAATTTCCCTTTAGGCTGTAATAGTGCCTAATTTCCTTTTCCCTCTTTATTTATTTATTTTAACGATTAATAAGGACCAATTGTGAAAGATAAAGGAACCTAGGAATACTACCACTTTTGGAAGAGGTTAATAACTTCCTTAAAAAAAAAAAATCCTGACATACTACTTACTTCTCCCAAAGAAACTCCATCATTCTAAATGCCAGCTAAGATTCTAGGAATGGGCCCAGATTTGTGGGTACTCAGCTATTCTGTGGCATCAGGTGGCACCCGGAAAGGAGAGTTTGGGACTGACGTTGTGGAGTCTCTGCCAGTAAGCGGGGCCGGGCCTGGCTTCCTCTGCCATCTGGATCTGGTTAGCTCTCTCCGGGCAGCAGGGCCGAGTCTCATTTCCTCCAACCAGTAATGTTATATAGGCAGTGATCCTGGGCTGCCCTAACATAATTGAAAATTATGTGTATTGTGGGCTAGGAGCGCTGAAATGTAGGCTCATAAAAATATGCGGCGCAGGTAGCCTACGGAGACTGGCTATGGTGCACAATGAAGCTTTATGTAAACTAGGAATTTTAAGTCTCCGTTGATGTTGATGTTACACTGTGGGTATGATAGTACTTGGGCAGAGTCCTTGGGGCAGGCCTGTCAAATGTCCTGATTCAATGGAGCTGGCATTAGACTCAATCAGATGTGCTTTACAGATAGATGGTCTGAGATGAAAACTTGCCCACTCATGCACGCATCCAAGGCAGGAGGTGCGGGTGTGTCTACTGAACTCAGCACGTTTGTCCTCAGGTTTTTGCAAGAAGGGGAGGTAGCGTTGCTGGGTGCTCATTTCGGTCGGCCTCAAGGAAATGACTCTATTGCGTGGTTTTGACCAACACAGTCCCTGTAGTTATGTGGCAAGTGGGAATGGTAAGAAGTCAGGGAGAGGCAGGCAGAATAGATTTCCAGAACCCTCTGGCTTGGAGTATGGGGCTCAAGGATATCTTGGAAACATGTATTTCAGTGGTTTTCAATTTCAGGGAGATAGTCACTCCAAAGCTTCCAATATTTGGACATGATTTGATCATGAGGATGACTGGAAGTTTCCTGCTGGGAATTATTGTCTGAGGGCCGAGAATCCTAGGTCCTACAGTGTGTTGTGCAGACCACCACCCACCCACCCACTCAGCCGTCCTGCATCCTTTTACGAGTAGAGGCTTGGGATCTTCAGATTTGACGGGCAGTCCCGTCAGGTTACCCACAGAGCCGGGATTACTAAATAGGTTTCTTCATTTTGGTGGCTTCTTGGTTAAGCTCTCAAGTTGTAGAAGACATGCTAACGTTGTAGAGCTCTGTATGCTTAGGCAGGGAGCCCATGGACCAGGTCCTTCAGCACTGGAGGTAACCAAGTTTGGTTATATTCCAGCAAACTGGAATACCTTCAAAAAAACAAGGACTAGCTTCCAGAAGCTGGGACCCTTCTGCACCCCATGGGGTTTGTGTATTCTTTTTTCTGGACTGTTCCTTGCTGTCCTTTTACTTTCTTGTGAAGTTTTTCTGACTTACCAAAATCTAAATCACTCAGCGATCTTTTCTCAGAAATCCTACCTTGGCATTACCTGACCACAGCTTCCCTCCAGTCTGTCCTGACTGACCTGTGCATGCAAGTGCTGGTCACTTCTCATGCGCTGTCTGTGGATAGGCTTAGCTAGAAGATTGGACACAAAGCAAGAGTCAGTCTTTGATCATTGAATACATATTACAACGAGTCAGCTACTTTGGGTCCTTGAAATGACCCAGGCACTCACTTCCTTTCATACTTTCTGAGTACTATGGCACATGGTCTTTGGAATCTTCAGAGACTATTACTGATGACGTAGTTTCTAAGTTTTGTTTAGATCTTTGGCATTTTCCTCAGTGAAACTCTTATTACCCACCAGAGTCCAAAGCCTAGGAATGCCTTAGGGCATGTGACATATCTCTGAGACTGAGATAGCCACCTCACTTCAGTTTCCCTTGTCTGTAAAACAAAACTGGAGTTATGTCCTTCTCACAGCTGAGGAACCACTTTTAACACCACTATCTTCCTATACTATGTATTTAATTCCTACCTCAGAAAAAGGCAGGGAAGGACCTAATTGGCTTATACCTTTATTTTTTATCTCAGCACTAAACCTGGACATATTTGAGAATTTCTGTGGCATTTTGATTGTTTTTTTTTGTTTGTTTGTTTGTATGTTTATCTTTTATTTATTTATTTATTTATTTTTTAGGAGTAGGGTTTCACTCTAGCCCAGGCTGAGGTGGAATAAACTATGTAATCTCAGGGTGGCCTTGAACTCATTGCGGCAATCCTTCTACCTCTGTACCCCCCCCACCTCCAGTGCTGGGTTAAAGGCGTGCGCCACCATGCCTGGTTTTCTGTGGCGTTTTGAAATAAATGTGTAAATTGCACTGAGTCCTCCAGTGTGCATCTATTGCCAGGAAATAATTTTTATCCTATAAACTTGGATTGCTTGAGCATCTACTACACCTAGGACAATGCTGCACAGGCACTTAAAGTGAAGGGCAGCGGCATTTTAAAGATGAAGGTCACTCAAAGGGCAGGCATGGACTTGACTGTCTCCTGAAGGACATTTGGGCTTGACACTCAGGTTGCTTTCTATCTACCTTTGGAAGAGCCCTGCTTTCTTCCCTTCTGCTCTTCCTCTCCACGCTCCCCTTCGAGTCAGGGAGTGTTAATAAATCCATTTTATCCACACACGCCCTGTAATTTAACGGTAAAGACGAAAAACCATAGTGGCTAGTACTTTAAGTATTTGAACTTTTAGCCCTAAGGAAAAACTTATCGATCTGCGTAACTTCTCTTTTGTTGTTTTTACTTGCATGCTTTTAAGTTCTTTGACAAGTAACAGTTATTTCTTGGGTGTGCTGTTTTACATTTCATTGTTAAATTCATTGTTTCTGGTTTTCCAGTATCTTCAGATGAAATGGCCATTGCTTGATGTCCAGGCAGGAAGTCTCCAGAGCAGACAAGCCCTCAAAGATGCCCGCTCGCCATCGCCGGCGCACATCGTTGTAAGTAACCTTCTGATGACAGATTTTTTTTTTTGCGGGGGCGGGGGGACTACAAAGAAGAGAATGCTTTTTGGACTGATAAAAGCCCTTATTTGTCACTTCTTTCTTTACAATTTTGTTTCTGGGGGATATTTTTGGACATGGTTTCCATCTATAAGCCACTTATTTTCTATGACTGTGCCTTAGCAATTGTAATGTACAAGGAAAACTTCCAAGTCTTCCTTGTATCCCTTGTTGGTTTGTGTTTTGGGTTAGAATCCATCCTGTGGGTTCTACTTAATATTCACCATAATTCACCATAATTGGGAGAAATTAGAAATGATATTGGAGCAGTTGTCAAACATGTACTTAGGGGAGGTGAGGAAGAGAAGTTAGACAGGAAGATCCCTGGGTTTTAGACTTTCCACTTCTCCCGCCATTTGAGCTTGCTATGTGTTAGTTAGAGAGTTACATTGTATGTTCATATTAGAAATGTTCATTTGGGCTAATTGGAAACCTAGAGTAGATATGAACTTAGGCTGAAATTAAACTCAATTTGTATATCCATAGCTTTGAAAACATATGGGTTTGACATAGAAAAGTTTGTTTTTAGCACTAAGAGATTTCAGCATAAAGTGTGTGTTGACATCTATTTTTCATGCACTTTCTTAGGCTGTTGTAGTCTCTGAAAGTTTATAAATTAACCTCTTGAGAAGATAGCTGAGCCTTATTAGAATATTTATTCCCTTCTATATATTTATATCATGAGCTGGACCTCATCATACTTCTGAAATAATTAATGAGAGACATTTTTATAATGAATCTACAACAGGTAGAATTATGCAAAGCATGGAACAATTCATGTATTTTTTATTTAAGTATCACAAAATGTTCCCCATTAGTATATTTTGCCTCTGTATTACTTGTAATCTCCAAAAATTACAAAGTATTTTGAGTAGAGAAATCTTAAGATGTATTGTGTCAGATTTCAAGCTAACTGCCTCCTGATTTTGTAGCTTGGTGTAACTGACTATATATTATTTAATGAGCTATGCCTCGGTTGTATGTGTGTATATCAGAAAAGAATTCATTTCTATAAGTCTACATTTGAAGTCAATAATTTGTGAAAATGCCTTAACTTCTCATGGTATAAATAAGGCATGTAGAAAGAAGGCTGACATTAGCTAGAAATTTCTTCCCTTTTCCAAACCTACAATTAAGCCAATGCTCATAATTACATGTGCTCCTGGAATGTTAAGACGTTAGGGATGGAGGTGATAACCTTAGACCACCTTAGGCCCAACCTGATTTCAGAAAAGGAAACTGAGGCCCAGAGATGACTTAAGTGAATTGCCCAATGTCACACGCTGAGGTAGTATATAGCAAGAATCGGTTCCAGTTCTTTGTTTGCTTTCTGGGGCCCTGTACCATGTTCCTTAATGTTTTGCTTAGTACAAATCAGATTGCCACCAGGGATAGTGGCAGAGGTGTGAAGTCACTGGAGTGGGGTGCCTGTGGGTTTCATAGAGTGAGTCCGGGCTCTGAAATATATCTCTCTGTTTTTGGAAGCCCTTAGTATGAATTTTCCACATGTTTTGGCTACAAAGAAATCTTGAAATCTCTTGGAAGCTCCTGCAAACAGGAGAAGTGGTTCTGAGCTTCTTGTGTTGGTGGCATAGTCCACAAGGCTTGTAGCAATGATGAGCATGAGGGCCATATGAGAGTGTCCATTTGGGGAGACATAACAGTTGCCCCACTCTTGTCCCTTCAAAATCCCATGAGAACACTTGCCCCAACTTGGATCCTGAGAGCCCCTCTTTTCTTGTGTGCAAATTAAGATCTATAGCACAGTAAAGCAGTCTTTCTAGAACCAGTGTGTGTTTTGGTGAAGGGAGTCAAGTGGGGACTCTGCTGTGTAATGCAAGGCGTGTTTACCACAGCAACCACTGGGCCCGCACACACCACCTTCTAGTTGGGACGCTGTGTCCAAAGGAGCTGGCAGAGGCCGCCCAGTCTTGTCTGCTCCCTGCAGTTCGCTTTTGGGATGTGGGACTTCTCAGGGCATGTGACTTACAGGTTGGTGGAACAAAGTCCAGTCCTGGGAGTGCAAAAAAGAGAAAAGCCCTAAGTCTGGGCAAATGGAGACCACATATGAGAAAAGCTTAATTATCTTTTCATGGGCCAGTGTGTCAACCAAAACCGCCCATACTACGGGCAGGACAGAGTCTATGTATGTATGTCTGTCTGTCACAGGAGCTTTCTGCAGTGTGGCTCATGCGTCATGGAGGTCTCGGTATGGGAATGGCCAGAGGGTCTAGTTCGTGTTTGGATTCGAGTGTGAATGGCCAGCTTTCCTCCAGACACTTGCGGCTCTTCCCCTCACACTGTGTTTTTCATTCTGTTCTATGAGATGTTGTCACATCACAGTGTGTCACCAGACATATTTCAAAATAATCTTCTAAGGATTGCTTCCTAATTTCTCTGAAGTTTAGATTTATGGTAACTTGCGGGCCAAGCTCTTTCATAATTATTTCTGATGTTTCACTTTGAAAATAGAGAAGTGTTCAGGGTTTGTTAGCAGTCATTATCTGACTGCTGTGACTACTGTCACACATTACCAAGAAAATCACTTTCTCCAGGACTCGTATGGGGGAGAAGCCTTGCATGGGAATTTTAAGGGTTTTGTGGAATATTTTGATCTGACTGGGATTTTTCATGTGGGGCATGGGTTGCTATATTATAAAATTGATGTGTGCAATAAATGTTCTCAGACTGAGGACGTTGGCTCAGTGGGTAGAGCGCCTGTCTAGCATGCGGGCAGCCCCATCTTCAATTCCCAGCACTGCATAGACTAGGCATGGTGGCACATTGCCTATAATTCCAGCACTAGGGATATAAATGGAGGCAGGAGGATCAGAAGTATAAGGTCAGCCTAAGGTACATAAGACCCTCTCCCCTCCCCCAAAATGTTTTTAAGCAGAACCCAGATTTTCTAACTATAAATTCTCATTTGTTCATTCATTCATTTTCAGGCACAGGGGATAGAACCCAGGGTCTTGATCATGCTAGGCAAATGCTCTGCCACCCAGCTCTACCCTAGTCCTTTCCAGTATTATTTAACTTAATAGACTGCAGAAGGCTAGAGAGAAGGCTCAGCAGTTATGGCACCTGCCTGCAGAGCCTAGTGACTGGGGTTTGATTCCCTAGTGTCCCCATAAAGCTAAGTGCACAAAGTGGCACATATACCCGGAATTCGTTTCCAGGGGTTTGGAGGCCCTGGCCCGCCCATTCTGATTCTTTCTCTGCTTGCAAATAAATAATAGATAAGTAAATAAATCATCTTAAGAAATGAAGTTCTGCTGGGTGTAGTGGTACATGCCATTTAATCCCAGCTCTTGGGAGGCTGAGGTGGGAGGATCATTTTGTGTTCCAGGCCTGCCAAGGCTATGGAATCTAGCCTAGGGATAGAGTGAGAGCCTATCTCAAGACACAAACATCAAACAAACAAATTTCAAAAAAGTTAGTTCCTCTAGTGGACAGAGCATTTTTGTGAAAATCTGTGTCCAGAGGACAGAATTTGTTCCATAGGGGGATCCTGACTGTCCTGCTATGAAAAATAAGCATTTACACCAAGAAACTACTTTTGCCTCCCTCTTCCCCCATGTATTGACTTCCAGGCATGTGGTCCAAGGTCCTTTCTTCTTCAGGTTCCATTTTCTAATTCGTTCCATTTGCCCATTTTCTGCAGTATTTAGACACTTCTACTTCTGATTCCCTGCTCCCTTTCCCTCTCACGAGTCGAGGGCCGGGGAGCCGGGTGATGCTGGGCGGTCGTGTTTGCGTGAGCCTTGGCTGACTGCCTCCAGCAGCTGGTAAGCTGCGGGGTTAGGAACCGCTCCCTGGGTACCACCGCTGGTATCTTTGCTATACAAAGACTTTCATTTAACTTCCTTTGTACCTGGAAAAAAAGATTCTGGACCAAAAATGGTGGTATTTTGGTATAGCATGTATCTTACACACCAGCAAAAGGCTTCAAAAGTTTTTACAATTTTATCTCGGGGGTTTCCTTTTGAAGTCGGTGTAGAGTGTTACCTTAGGCTGGATTTCCAGTGTTTCTCGGTCTTGGGTGTTTCGTTGTGTAATGAGCATCGACGTGTGGGATGAGAGAGAACACTGAATCCCGAGGAAGAAAGCCTGCCAGATGGTGGTGGTGCAAATTTTTGTTTTTATTGCTTAAATACTGAGAGTGGAAAACTTATGAAATTTAGCTTGGTGAGTAGGACTTCAGACAGGGTCTCTCCTGTCTGCACAGAAAGTCTTTACTAGCAAGCTCAGGGCCCGAGGAGCCGGTAACTTTTGTTTCTAGAGTTTAGGCGAATTCACTCACAATTTTAAATTATTATTATTTTATTTTGATTTTTTTTTTGAGGTAGGGTCTCACTGTAGCTCAGGCTGACCTAGTTCACTATGTAGTCTCAGGCTGGCCTCGAACTCACGGCGATCCTCCTACCTCTGCCTCCCGAGTGCTGGGATTAAAGGTGTGCGCCACCTCGCCCAGCAGCAGTTGCTGTACAATTTTTAATTCAATGAGACTTAGAATGTGCTAGGAGGCTCTGTGCTAGACAGATGAGAAGGCTGGCAAAACCACAATGACCCCTAGCTGTGGGCCAGGTTGTTAGAAAGAATATAGAGGCCCTGTGCGTGTGTGGCCATTGGCCCTGACTGGGACTGGAAATACAGTGAGATTATGTGCCTGGGTGTCTCTGTGAGAAGATTTATTTAGAGTATGGTAAATGGGATTGTTAGGGGTGTAGTTGGATGGAAGGGGTAACTTACAATGTTCTAGGTACAGTAGGCTAACTTTGGTTGACATTTAACTTGATATTTCAAAATACGTACTAGAAGGATTTCAAATATTCTTATGTGGATACAAGTACTCAAGGAATGGTCAATGAAATGATGGATTTGTCAGTTCTCATCTTTGCATATTGTTTACTTGTATGGAAACATCACACTGTATCCCATGCATTTATACATGTAGCATGTGTTAACTAAAACCAAACATGCACACATGTATTTAAAAATATTTATGAATTTATTTGAGAGAGACACTGACAGAGTGAACATGGGCTCACTTTGTGTATTTGGCTTTTCATGGGTACTGGGGAATCAAACCCCGACCATCAGGCTTTGCAAGCAAAGTGCCTTAAGCCAATGAGCCATTTCTCCAGCCTCTTAACGTATACCAACAGCAGAATTTGGGTGATTGGTGGGAATTGGCACATGAAGCTGCAAAGAATGGGGTGAGAATGGGAAACCATTCAAGGCAGAAGACACAACCTGTATGAAGGTGCCAAAGGAAAGAGTTGCCGTTGAGAGAAGCAGAGTCAGGTGGGGAGACTTATGGTGGAATGTCGATCTAGCATCCATGAGCGAAGTCATGTGGGGGTTTGGCTGTTGTGTTAAGCTGCAGGCCACAGGGATGGTGAAGGCGGACAGATTTGGATGGAACAGCAACAGAAATGAAATGACGAGAGCTGGATGTACCTAACATGGAACATGTACCTAACAGAACCTGGTTCAGGATTAGATTCTGGCACAGACGTGAGAAGGTGGGTGGCTAGAGATGATCAATGCATGGATTCATTGTCTGATCCCGCAAATCTTCTGTGACTGCTTGTTGTGCATGAAAAAGTGTTGTGGGCATTGAGAGAAAGTTAGAGTCCATGACACACAATCCCAGTGATGGCGAAGAGGACTGTGATGCTTCACATGCGCCGGACGTTGTGAAATGGGTGCTTCCATTTCACAGTAGAGGAGTGGGAGCCAAGAAGTGAGCCAAGGCCACCCGGCCCCTGGCATACAGATCCCTACCCTAGAGATGCCTGAGGAGACAAGTAAGTGGGTACCAAGGCTACAGTGTATGTGGTGCCAAGGGCTGCCCGGGGTGATGCATCATTGGGAACCCTCCGCTCCATCGGCATGGCTCAAGGCAGCCTGCCAGCCTCCAGGACGTATGTAAGATTGATTGGCTGCGATTTGCCTTCTGGGTGTGAATGTGGAAAGGGGCAGTGTACGTACTTCTTGGGGTAGTGGGCAGTGAATTTTGGGTGATAATTGTGACACTAATACTGATTTCCTAAAACTTTTTTTTTTTTTAAATCCCCACAGACAGTCTTCCATTTCCTCTGCTTTATGTGCATGTGTTTCCCCTGTTATTTATTTATTTAATCCATTTATCTATGATTCAGCTAGACTTCCTAGAACACTTGGTGTGTGTTTTCTGGCAGCAGCTAAGTCAGAACTCTCCCATTTCACAGACTGGGCTGTGATGAGCGTGTGTATTTTGTCTATAAACAGACTATTTTTTTTTTTTTTTTGACGAGAGCTGGATGTACCTAACATGGAGAACTGAGCACCTAAGTATTCTTCTGGGGCTGGTGATGGATGAAATCCAGAGGTTTTGAAGAAAGTGTGTGGTATAAACCCCAAAGTGGCCATCATGGAGTTGAGGGTCAAAAGTCTACAGTGTCCTTCTGTCCTTCCAGAAACTGAAGTTCTCGAGGTTTGTGTTTTTGGTGTGGCAGCTGACCACCATGGTGATTGCTTAACCTCTGTGTGTCCCCTCATAGGACAACCACATTTTCCAGGGCCTCAAAGTCCTACAGTGTCTCTCCTGCTGCGCCCCTCTCCTGTGGTCCCATTACAGTTTGGTAGTTGACTCTTTTCCTGACTGTTCTTGGGTACTTCCTGGATGGGAAGGAAGTATCTTCTGACGGGAGGCTGTTTCTTCTTGGAATGATGTGGACTCTGGACAGTTCTGCTCTTGCTGAGAGTGGAAGTCTCTGCCCGTGGAGTGCTGGCTCCTGGGCGTAGGTTTCCCTGTTTAACCCCGCATCTGCTTCAAGTCAAAGGTCTTGTCAGTTGGAAGGTAGCTGTCACCATCCCCCATTCACCAAAACTTTTCTTCAGAATTATCCTTTTCATCTCCTTGGCGACTGATAACCAAAGACTATTTAAGCATGAGAATGGCTTATGTTTGATTAAGCCTCTGAAGTAAGTGAAATTAATTTTAAATGAATGTAGCATTTGTCATTCATAAACTTAATGTGCATTGTAGACAATTTGGAAAATTGCCCATAATTTTACCACTCAGAGGTTACCTTATGAATAATTTGGCATGTTTCCTTCTAGGCCTTTCTCCTCTGAATGTATTAATATTTATATTTGTTTTTAACACACTTGAGCTCATAGCAGTGCTCAATATTTCCAGCCTTGTATTTATTTAAAACAAAAATTACTATAGTTAATAAGCACTTCTCCATGTCATTAAAATTCTTCAGGCTTTTTAATGACCATGTAACAATTTATAATATCATTATACTCCAATTTACTTAATCAATGCCATGCTATTGAGCCTTTCTATCATCCCCCTTTGTTTCTGCTATTCTGGATTATCCTGTAGTGATCTTTGCTGTGTGCATGAGTTTTTGCCTTCTCTTTGTCCTTACCTCTCAGGATATATTCCTCAAAAGAATGGTAAAAGAGAATAAAATTAAAAAAATTTTTTTTGGGGGGGCAAGCATACATAGCCATAAATTATCTTTGTGAGTTCTTAATTAATTTTTTAAAGTATTTTAAATACTTTATTTATTTGAGAGAGAGAGAGAGGGAGGAAGGGAGGGAGGGAGAGAGTGGGCACACCAGGGCCTCTAGCCACTATAAGCGAACTGCAGATAGATGTGCCACCATGTGCATCTGGCGTATGTGGATTCTGGGAAGTTGAACCTGGGTCCTTCGGCTTCTTAGGTTCTGAAAGTTCTCAGTTCTTATAATTGTCAGCCACCAGGATGTTAGTATTAGGTTTATCACAATCAGAATGTTTTTAATGTCTTTGGGGAATTTAACAAAAGAAAAAGTTCAGGCTTCTCTGGAGAGCTGAGCTCTTAACTCCACCTGCTCAGAATCTAACTGACCAGCTCAGCCTCCCCAGGGCCTTTCACCTTCAAACTAGCCAAACAAAGACTGGTTGCCTAAGTGGTTAGTTGCTGTAGTACTGTTTCATGGACTCGGCCTTAATCAACTCAGATAACTCTTACCTCATAAATGCTTTGGTATTCCTTAGCCCTGAAATACTTTCAGTACTTTTGAGGTCTTAAGTGCACTCATAATATTAGTGAGTTGTAGGATGTGATGCAGTATTTCTTTTTTTCTCTCTTTGTGTATGTGTGCGTGTACATGTGTGTGTATGTGTGCACCTGTGTGGGCTGTGTAGATAAGTATAAACATGTGTGTATGGAGGTCAGAAGTTGATGTCTGGTGTCTTTTTTAGTTGCCCTGTACTGTATGTATGTATGTATGTATGTATGTATGTATGTATGTATGTATGTGTGTGTGTGATATTTGAGAGAGAGAGAAAGAGAAAGATAGAATGGGTGTGCCAGGGCCTCCAGCCACTGCAAACGGACTCCATACACATGTGCCACCTTGTGCATTTGGCTTATGTGGGACCTGGAGAATTGAACCTTGGTTCTTAGGCTTTGCAGGCAAGCACCTTAACCACGAATCCATCTCTCTAGCCCATATATATGTATTTTTGAGGCCAGGTCTCTCATTGGCTCTGAAGCTCGCTGACTGAGCTAGCCAAGCCAGCCTGCAAGCCCTAGGGATCCCCCCCATCTCCACCTCCCCAGTCCTGGGATTAGAGGTGCTTTGTATGAGTTCTGGGGATCTAAACTCAGGCTGCTTGGGCAGCAACCACTCATTGAACCATCTCCGCAGCCGCTTTCTTTAAAATATATATATATATTTTATTTATATGTATATATATAATTTGAGAGAGAGAAAGAGACAGAGAGAGGGAGAGAATGGGTACACCAGGGCCTCCAGGCACTGCAAACGAACTCTAGATGCATGTGCCACCATGTGCATGTGGCTTACATGGGACCTGGAGAATTGAACTGAGATCCTTTGGCTTTGTAGGCAACCGCCTTAAAACCACTAAGCCAGCTCTCCAGCCCTCAGCCCTTTTCTTTTTGAGGCAGGGTATTACTTTGTATGCCAGAGTGCTTTAAAAATGGCATCTGCGGCCTCCACCACCAAGGTTCTGGGATTATACTTGGGTTGGACTTTTTCTCTTAGTGACATCTTATTGGGGAAGGATTATTTACTCAGTGATGTTTTTGAGCATGGTCAGGAGGATGACAATGGATTAGGTTGCTGGGCAGACATCCCCACTGATGGGAGATGCATTGGCTCCTGTGTCTTAGCTGTGCCCCTTGTCAATTTGGAAGGTTAGCAGCCTTCCTTGGCTGTCCACCGTTTCTCAATGCTGGGGGGGCCTGTTGGGCTTGCGGAAGTGGCTCGGGCAACTGCTGGCTAGTTCATTTGTCCCCCTAAGAATTAATAAGGTTCCTTGTGGGGGAGGCTTCTCTCTTAAAATAGGGTTGGGAAGCTCTGAATTTGGGGTCTTAACTCCACAGGTATACTATCAGCACCTCTCTAGAAGATGCTTGCTTCACCACAGAGCTCTTCCTAGCAGAAGGGACGAGATCGGAACCCACTTGGGGAAGTTGTTTCTGTTTTAGCACCTGCTCTGTATACCAAGCTTGGGATCCTGTTTTAAATTAACAGGGCTCTACTTAGAGCTCAACTCATGGTTTGGACTATGTTTATCTTTCCGGTAAATAAAACAAAAGTGTTCCTTTGGCACTCGTTCCGTCCTGCTTGTCACTTCTTGTCTTGCTGATGAACCCTGTGTTTGGGGCTTGCTTGTTTCTCCAAACAGATTGTAAGTTTCTTGAAGCCAAGGAGCCCTTTGGTTCTTTTCTCTGCATGTGGCTTTCTCCCCGTCCCCTGTGGGGCTCGGGTAATTAAGCAGAAAACCCGTTTCGGGTGAGGGACTGGAGCTCATTTAGTTTGGAATGACTGTGACTTCGTCTTGACTGCACAGTGTTCGGTGAGTGTCTCGGTTAACACAAGAGCTTGTCCATGTTTGTGTTTTCTACGTGATGTGGTAGCATGTTTTGAAGAAACATAATTTTGGGTTATGACTTGGGGCACAGCTTGCTGGTAACTTGATAATCCGTCCTTACACATTCTAGCTCACAGCCTGGCATGTCTAATTGCTGAAGCAGCACTGATGTGGCGCACGGTTATACAAAATCTCCAGCAAGTCAGCCTGTGGGCTTGTGTCTCCTAGTTTGGGTTGAAACCAGCTGTTCTTTAGGGCTCTTGGGATGGGAGACGTGAGCTCTGGAAAGAGTATGCTCAACAGGGAAATCTAGGACTTGAGGTCTGAAAATGGAAATGGTTGTATTTTGCTAATGTTGCTGGAGCCTTTAGGGAGTTATTTTGTGATTGACTTGTTAATGGCCTACAGATCAGATTTTGATACATTCATATAGAAAAAGGAAACCTCTGGAATTTAGATCTGGAGTAAGGGAGGGACCCAGCCTGTCCTGTATGGGGAAGCATGTGGTCGTTTTCCACAGGCAGTAGTAGGCTAAGTGTCCCGGGAAATCTCCAGGCCTGGGGCTTGGCTGCAGCTCCAGCCTCCACTTGGATGTCGTAGATGGGAAAATTAGCATGTCTCCATCAAACAGAAGATCAGGGACATTTACCAGTTGCTTAGGCCCCAGCCTGGGAATCCATTCTTGATGCCTCTTTCTCTCTTGTGCCTCTTCTTTCAACCTGTAAGTCCATCCGGGCTCCTATTCCAATGGCTTACCATGTCTGCTGTCTCTTCAACATGCCTGTGAAGTCGACCCCCTTTCTGGAGGGAGTACACTCGGCTTTCATCTCTTACTTGGATGTGGCCAGGATATCTTCGTTGGCCTACTTACTTCGTACCTTTGTAACTTCCCATCGTCCATCCTTGGTCCCTATAGTTCATTCCTATACTTGAGATGCCTTTTGAAAAACCTTAGATGCTATCATACACTGCTGCTGAAAATCCGAGGCTAAATCCTGTCTAATGAAAGAAGCTCAGAGCAGGTAGGAACAGTTCCGATTTAAGGAGGACTCTGATATTCAGAAGGGAGAGAATCCAGATTGGCTAAAACTAGGCACCCTGTATGCTTACAGCTTTGTGTGAAAGTACGGCCCAGTACTTGATGGCTGTACCCTCAGTGAGAGCTGGACGCTTCTGATGGTGGGCTTCGAGCCCTGCCTGCCCCTAAGGTTTACATTCCGTCCAACTGCAGGCTGCTGCCATCTTCAGCTGCCCGGGAGCTCCACGCGTGATGTGAGGCAACCCGTTTTTCAGCACAGGCCCACATCAGTGGGGTGGATCTGGGCAACGATCAGGCACATCACCGCGGCTGTTTAATCAGAATGAGATGGGATCGCCATAGATCCAAAACCCCACTGTGCAGCCTTGGGACTGGTGTGTAGGGATCAGGTAGATTGGGGGGGGGCTTTATTAATACTTATTTGTGCCCCTCCCCACTGTGAGTCTTCCAGTGGCTCTGACATTAGGCCTGACTCAGGGACACATGAAAGATTATGAAGTGTCCCAAACCCTTTGACATCCAAGGAGGAAGCTTGCCTTGTGGGGACTATGGGAAGAAAGAAAATAAAAATCCTCTTAACCGAAGGGGAATGTGGCTGGTGGGAAGAAGGGCTTCTCAGTAACATTTTTTGTTGTTGTTTTGGTTGTTTTTAAGGCAGGGTTTCACTCTTGCCCAGGCTGACCTTGAACTCACAGTGATCCTACCTCAACCTCCTTAGTGTTGGGATTAAAGGTGTATGCCACAAGGCTTCAGGGAAAACTTTGGATGATTCATTTGGATATCAGAAATAGGTTTTTTTAAAGTTATTTATTTATTTGAGAGTGACAGAGAAAGTGGATCTCTCTCTCTTTCTCTCCCTCCCTCCCTCCCCCCCCCTCTCTCTTTCTCTCTCTCGCCATTACAAATGAACTCCAGATGTGTGTGCCCCCTTGTGCATCTGGCTAATGTGGGTCCTGGGGAATTGAGCATCGAACCAGGGTCCTGAGACTTCATAGGGAAGCGCTTAACAGCTAAGCCATCTCTCCAGCCCTGTTCCTTTTTTTTTTTAAATGCGGTAGCAGCCCCCTTCCTCTAAACCCCACAAACATGGATATGGGAGACCCAGCATTTCACTGACCAGGCAAGGCATTGTTAGAGACCAAGGGAAGTGCACTGGACTGGGAGAAGTCACTTGTGCTCATAGAATATAGCCAAACATCTTTCCTGTGTTCTTCAAAGCCATTCCCTTTGCTTTCCTGCAAAGCACGTGGTAGGCACAGACTCTATGGCTAACTGTCGCATCCTGCTTCTTCCGCCTGGATAGCTGAGGTGTTAAAAATGACTAAGGGCTGGAGGAATGGCTTGGCATTTAAGGTATTTGTCTGCAAAGCCAAAGGACCCAGGTTCAATTCCCCAGGACCCATGTTAGCCACATGCATGAAGGGGTGCACGTGTCTGGAGTTTGTTTGCAGTGGCTGGAACCCTGGAGCTCCCATGCTCTCTCTCCCTCTCTTTCTCCCTGTCAAATAAATAAATAAAAAGTGGACTAACATTGTAAGGATGACACCTGTCTCTACATCACTTTTCTTCCTGATGATAGCACTCTCCTTCCTATCACTGTGGAGGGCTGCCCTTCCCCTGTTCCTGTTGTCCTGGTGGATATGGGATTGAGTGAGGTGTGGGCATGTGACCTAAATATGTGTTTCTATGCAGAGCTTACCTCCTTGGCTCTTGGCAGCTGCCTTCATGTATGTCCTGATGTGCACTCTCTCTGTGGTGTGCACATGTTCCTTTCCTTTGAGTGGGGGACCTTCATTTGCAGTGGATTAACATGGGTGCCAGGGAGAATGCCTTGATGGCACTGTTTAACTCTGTGTAGCCAGCTCCAGCCCTGGACTACCCCAGGCAGGAAGCCAGCACCTTAGCTAGTTGGGAGTGGTTCCATCACTTAGCACCAAAGGTGTTCTAAGTAGTTATCCAAGCCTTCGGCTTATGACACACAGAAGACTTGCTTATGCTTCTGAATTTTTAATTCTCACAAAGTAAAAGTGCCGAGTCATGAACCTATTCCACCACTATATGAATGGGTCTTGGGAGCCAAACACTCGGTTCGTGTCAATCTGAGAGTTAATATCAGAAGGAGACAACTTGTACCACTCTCCTCCAAAAGCCATTTGTAAAGGGAGGCTTGTGTGACAAAAAGGAAATAAAAAGGAGTTTCCATGACTCGTTTCTGCGGTCATGGGGAATTTTGAAAATGAGCTTTAGGTATTTTCATGAAATTCCTGTTTCCATATTTTTAGTTTCTCATCTTTTCTGGCTCCCATTCACATGCTCATCTTTGCCCTAATGCTCTCTTGTTTTTGTTTCTTAGGAACACTTACTTGTCTTATTTTCGTAGCACTGTTTTCTTATCATGGATAATTGGTGGCAAATGTAGAATACAACAGTTTGGCTCTTTGACTCATTAGGACAACTTTCCTATCTGGTGGAGGCTATCTCCATTTTCCTAACTGCAAGGCAGCTAGACATTACCAAAAAGTGGCACAATTACAAAAGGCTGAAACTGTTGTTGTGAGATTTTTTGAGCTGAGGGCAGCGCTCGTTCCTAGGCTGGGGCTGGGCAGCATCTGCTTGGATCACGTGTAGTGAAATTGGTTCTCAGGCTTGCTTTGTCAAGGTTCCAAGAGTGAGGGTGTGGGGATGGGCTCATATCTGCCTGGTGGAAGGAAGAAAGCAAGGGACAATACAGGGCTCACCACTTCCATTGCTGCCTTGGGTATTCACAGTTGAGGGACAATACTAAGCCCCTCACTGGACTACTAGAGTCCTGTCTAATGTCCATGGAGGTGACGTGGTAAATGATATACTTAACTCCTCACCACTTAGACGCCTGTTCCAAGTGAAATGATGATGAGGAGGAATTCTTTTCATCAGAACATAAAAGAAAGAACATGCCCAAGAAATGAATACAGGGGTTAGGAGGAGGGTTGTGATTAAACAGTCTTGATTTCTCCCACTTTGTTTCCTTATCACAGAGATATCCCTTTGCAGTCTGTGATGAGACACACGTTCTATGTTGAGCCTAGTGTGACATGCTACTTTCAGGGTATTGTACCTGTGACTGCTCACAGTATGTGCCCTCTTGGATTTCTGGCAGTAAAACTGGATTTCAGAATGGATTGCCACAAGTCTCCTTTCTTCCATTCCTCAGTGGAACATTGCATAAAAGTCATGATGTTTCTAAGAGGGTGATTAGTGTTTTCTTGAAAAAAAGTTAGTTGCAAGGGTGGGGGCAGAGAATGATAATGAATGGGTGTGCCAGGGCCTCCAGCTACTACAAACAAACTTCAGATGCATGTGCCACTTTGTACATCTGGCTTTATGTGGATACTGAGAAATCGAACTCTGGCTAGTAGGTTTTGCAAGCAAGTACCTTAACTGCCAAACCATTTCTCCAGTCCTGAACATTTAATTTAGAAGTGTCGTTGATTTTGTTCCCCTATAATAAACATGTTTTATGTATATACTTTCTTGGGTGCACGTGTATGGTGATTTGCATCTGATTTATTTGCTACATTACACGTTCACTTCTAACACAAGTCCCATGCCAGTAATCTGCCACTGATGTTTCAGAGCTGGGCAGTAAGGACACATGGTTGAGCTAGTGTGTGTTTGGACATCTGAGTGGAATAGGTGAATGGTGGAGGAGACTTATGAAGGAGAGCCAGGGTGGGCCATTGGCCCTGGGAAGCTGGCTCTAGGGGTGGCCAACACCAGGTCCATAAGCCAGCAGTGCTAGGCTTAGCTAAGTGCTGTGGTGTCTGGACGCCTGTGTGAATTTCCTCCACAGGTTTTCAGTTGGCAAAGTAGAACCTGCTGGATGTGGAACAAGGGTGTGTGTTGTCTGGATCTTGCTGGGCCCAGGCCTGTGATACCCAAGGTCAGAACAGAAGCCAAAGTAAAAGGCTTACGGAATGTTTTGTCATGCTCTCTCCTGGAGCCTCAGTCACTGCAAGACTGCAAGTTATAGACCAGGGTTTTGCTCTCTCTCATGCTATCTGTCCTGGTCTGACTTTTCATGTTAGACTTCCTTCAGAGGAAGCTTACTTTTCGTTTGTTTGTTTGTTTTGAGGTAGGGTCTCACTGTAGCCCAGGCTAACCGGGGACTTACTCTGTAGTCCTAGGCTAGCCTCAGACTGACAGTAATCCTCCTGTTTCTGCCTCTGGAGTGCTGGAATTAAAGACATGCTCCACCATGCCCAGTTTACGCCCACATTTTGGTAGCAGAACTAATGCATTGAGAAGTAGAGGGGTGCAAATGAACCTTCATGAAAAAATGTTGGCTGTGCCCAGTCCTGTCATAAATCATCAGTTTTTTAAAAAAAATTTATTTATTTGAGGGTGAGAATGGGCACACAAGGGCCTTCAGCTGCTGTAAATGACCTCCAGACGCATGCGCCACTTTGTGCATCTGGCTTAAATGGGTCCTGGAGAATTGAACCTGGGTCCTTTGGCTTCGCAGGCCAAGTGCCTTAACCGCTAATCCATCTCTCCAGCCCTAATCATCATGTTTAATCCTATAGAACCCTCAGAAGTTAGCTGTCGGTATCCCATTTTATATTCATTTTTTTGGTAAGTATGAGCATTCTCACGTGTTTATGTTTACACATATGTGAAGGCCCCAGGTTGATGTTGGATGTCTTTCTTGATTGCTCTCCGTTTTATATATGAGATCAGGGTCTGTCTCTTGAACCTAGGGCGGTCAGTTTTTGCTCCAAGGATCCATCTCCTCCTAGAGCGCTGAGATTCCAAGCATCCACCCGTCCTGCCTGGCGTTTCTGCGTGTGCTGGCAAATCAAAGTACAGCCCTCACACTTCTGTGACAAGTGCCTCACCCACTGCATCATCTCACTAGCCTCCGTTACTCCTATTCTAGAGATGAGGTAGCTGGGGTTGGGAGAGGAGTGCGCAGAGAGTGGTGTATGCCGTAAGACCACATAGCTGGGATTTGAACCCGCGCAGCTAGAAGCCAGAGCTGGGGCTCACAGGGTACATGGCTTCTTCCCTAGGGGCTGCATTGGGCACCATGCCAGACTGGTGCCTGCCAGACGCTCCAGGACCTAGAGGCTTGTTGCTGCTTTGTGGCAAGTCAGCTCCCGGGAGGATATGGGTGTATGGGTTCCTAAGAGGGACAGCAGCGAGACAGCCACGTCACTGCCGGCCCCCATTCTTGCAGATTATACCGTGTTCACTATCTGGCTTGTGACTGCAAACTGTGGGTAAAATGCAAATCTGTTGGGTCCCAGTGGGTAGCAGTTTTTGTTGGGTATTTTTCTCAGATCATCAGCTTTCTTATGGATTTGGACTTTCAGTGTCAAGGTCTCCCTTAGGTGTTATCTCCTGGTCTCGACAGCAACTTTGAGGGAAGTTCCTGGGATTTCCTATTTTGAGTGTCTGTTCTCAGGGCTGATGACCCCTGATTTGCTCTGTAGCCTCTTTAAAAATTCAAACAAACAAGGATGGACAAGGACTAGTTATAACACATACTGCCATTCGAAATGTCAATTTTTTTTTTTTTTTTTTTTTTGAGGTAGGGTCTCACTGTAGCCCAGGCTGACCTGGAATGCACTTTGGAGTCTCAGGGCCTCAAATTCATGGCAATTCTACCTCTTCCTCTCGAGTGCTGGGATTAAAGGCGTGCGCCACTACGCCTAGCACAAAATGGCAATTAAAAAAATATATTTTATTTATTTATTTATGAGGGAGAAAGAGACAGAGAGAAAGAAAGAATGGGCATGCCAGGGCCTCTAGCCACTGCATACAGACTCCAGACACATGTGCCCCCTTGTGCATCTGGCCTCCGTGGGTCCTGGGGAATCTAACCCAGATCCTTAGGCTTTGCAGGCAAATGCTGTAACCGCTAAGCCATTTACCCAGTCCCCAAAATGATAATTTTATCTCCTACGTTTAGAGAACAAAACCTATCTTCTTTGTTCTTAGTCCACAGTCTTGCTTCACAAGCAATGACTGCATCAAAATTTGGTGTCTATGTAGTAGTTTATTTATTTATTTGTTTGACCAAGAAAGGGAGGGGGGAGGAGACAGACAGAGAATGAATAGGCAAGCCAGGGCCTCCAGCCACTGCAAACAAACTCCAAACACGTGAGCCTCCTTGTGCATCTGGTTAATGTGAGTCCTGGATAATCGAACCTGGATCCTTTGGCTTTGCAGACAAACGCCTTAACTGTTAAGCCATTCCTCCAGCCCTATATAGTTTTTTTAAAAAAGTATTATGTATATTTATTCTTTTTTTTTTCTTTTTTCTTTTCGAGGGAGTGTCTCACTGTAGCTCAGGCTGACCTGAAATTCACTATGTAGTCTCAGGGTGGCCTTGAACTCACAGAGATCCTCCTACCTCTGCCTCCCAAGTGCTGGATTAAAGGCGTGTGTCACCACGCCTGGCCTTACTTATTTTGACTGTCTGTCTGGCTGCCTGCCCACCTATCTATCTATCTATCTATCTATCTATCTATCTATCTATCTATCTATCTATGATATTATATTCATGCCCTGTTATGCCTTCATCCCCTTCCTACTCCTGCTGAATCCTTCTTTCCAAGTCCTTCTTACTTTCATGTCTTTTTATTTATTTGTTTATTTTCAAGTTGAGAGAGAGGGAGGGAGGGAGGGAAGAAGGATGAATGAATGAACGAATACATATATGAACATGGCCACACCAGAGCCTGTTGCCATTGTAAAAGAATTCCAGACACACGTGCCACTTTGCATATCTGACTTTATGTGGGTATTGGGGCATCAGACCTGAACCATCAGGTTCACTGCACTGAATATCCCTTTCCTTTTTATATTTATTTATTTGCTTATTTTAGTTCTTTGATAAGTCATTGAGTTTCATTAGAGTTTCATTGGCTGAGAATAGGGCTCATCTATGGGTATTGATAGAAATATTTGAAAAACAGTTTGGCATCATGTCTGTTTGACAGAACAACAGTACTAGATTTCTCCTTGGGTCTATGATCTTGCTAGCTATTTGCAGTACCAGTCATGTGGAGTGGGCCTCAAATCCAATCAGAAAGCAGTTGCTTTACCTCTATCACAGTCATGCCACTATTGCATTGGTAGGCATATCTTGCCTGGCAGGGTGGTTGGGTAGCATAGAGTCTCCCACTGGGAAAGATGACTTCTCTCCCCCAGCAGCCTACAGAGCACCCTATGGCATTGGGAAAGCTAGTCAGTGAGGAGGAAGCTGTCAGCTCAGTTCCAGCTTGATTCTTCCATATTTGTCAACCAAATTTAAATATATATTTTCAACTTCAATTTTTTTATATATGTACAGTGGGTGTACAGATGTCCACGTGTATGCATGTATCTTTAATCTATTATAATTGATAGTAGTAGTTTTAAAAACTTAAAAAAAACTCTGCTTTAAAATTTTTTGTTTACTTTTATTTATTTATTTGAGAGTGACAGACAGAGAAAGAGGCAGATAGAGAGAGAATGGGCGCGCCAGGGCCTCCAGCCATTGCAAAGGAACTCCAGATGCGTGTGCCCCCTTGTGTATCTGGCTAACATGGGTCCTGGGGAATCGAGCCTCGAACCAGGGTCCTTAGGCTTCACAGGCAAGCGCTTAACTGCTAAGCCATCTTTCTAGCCCTTAAGAAATTTTAAAGTGGTTTCATGCTATTATGCCACTTTTCTCCCCTTCCCAATACTATGTTTGAATTTTATCCATGTGGTACATTTAAAGTGAGCTCACTCATTTAACTGCTATGTAGTATTCCATTGTATGGCCAGCTGTACTCCAGTTTCATAGGTCTGTTCTGAGGGTTACTTAGGTTGCTTACAGTTTTGTTTTGTTTTTTAAGATTATGATTCATACTACAGCAACCACCACCAGGTATGCGTGTTGGGCTTTCTCTGGGGTTTGTACCAGAACAGAGGAGTAGAGAGGACATAGTTTTCTGGCTTTTGGTTTTAATCCATACTGTCAGGTTCTTCAGGGCAGTTGGATCAGTTAGCACTTCTGTTGCCAGTACGGGCATTCCATGTCATCAGTATTTGGTCTTGTCATGGTTAATGGTCTTTGCCAGTCTGAGGAGTGTGCAATGACGGCTTATCTATGTTCTACCCCTTTGACCTCTGGGATTGAACATCTGGTGTGTTCATTGGCATGCCTGATTTATTCCTTTCTTCATTTGAAAGACTCAGGTAGTTTCCCCATGTTGATTTATAGGCACTCTTTATGTAAGTTGGAGACTGAGTTATAAAGGTTGGAAATATTTTTTCCTACTCCCCATCGGTGTTAAACTTTAAGAAGATGAGTTTCTAAGTAAAGTTACCTAGGTGAATAAGTAAATAAGTTTTTATTTTCAGTGCCTTAATTCAATAATATTTTACTCTATGCTTTTATTTTGTACCTAATCTCAGTAGCAACAAAATTTGCATACAGTGCAAGGACTCTCATTTTGACGGCACATCTGTTAGGTAATCAGGCAGCATCTGTAGAAACCACTGTTCTTTGGTAGCTATCTACACCAGGATTCAGATGTGGCTCACTCACACTGCATGCACAAATACATCCTAAGACTGCAGAAGCATATGTGCAGAAGCATAGCTGGAAATTCGCAAGTGCAGGGACAGTAAAAATCTGTCCTGTATTCAGAAGGTACTAGCTCCCGGCTGAGTGACCAAAGCCTCTGTGTTCTGTCCCATCTGTCTTTCCAGCAGTTCCTCTTGAAGCAGGTGATTGCCATTTTAGAGATCAGAAACCAAAACCTCAGATCCTAAAGAAGCAATAGTGAACTCCGAATTTCAGTCCTGACCTCATTCTGTATTGCTTTTAACTTGAATCTAATTGCAAAGAAGGGGTTAAAGGTAGAGGGCACAAAGTTTGAGATCCAGTAAAAAACAAAACAAAACAAAACAAAACAAAACAAAACAAAACAAAACCTGTAGCTGGGAGGGCAGTTCCAAACGACTAGTTCTATATTTCATGTAACTAAGATGTTAAAAGCCCATCATGCAGGTCTGCTGATGAGTAATCATCCTCCCTGTATTGTTGGGGGCAAGGGAGGCAAGAAATCTGGGAAGCTGTTTTTGCCTAAGGAATTACATTCCAGGGGACTCCAAGGATTTAGGTAACCACAAAAGCCATTTATTTTGAGTACACCGAGGTTTCTACCACTTTGATCCCTAATCCATAGCATAATTAATAAATGGAAAGTGCTGTTCAACGAGTTTTTTTCCCCCCTCACAAAGTGTACTTTTAAAATGGCTTTTGGTCTGACATGATTCATTTGCCACTTGGTAAAGCATCATCACGTGGGGTGGGCAGCGGGGAGGGGGCTGCTTCCCAGGGCCTGGTTCTCAGTATCTCCCGGACTTCGCACCCTCCGGGAAGCGCGTGTGTGGAAACAAGATGACTAGAATGGGGGTGGCTGCTGCTGCAAGTGTGGGTAAGGATCTGGGCCCCTCCTAGCCAGCACCAATGTTTTGATTTGCCTCTGTCCCCTTTATATGATGAAGGAAGAATAGCAGTAGCAGACTGATCATTAGAGGAATATGATTGGTTTCTTGATGGCAAAGCCAAACATTTGCTAATCTCTCGACCCTTCCCTCCAACCTCACGCTATTAGTAAATATTCAGTGGTTTTCTACAAAGAGGTCAGGCTGGGAGTGTGTAAGTGGTCATGAAGATATTCTTACTCTTACAGGGTTCCTATTCTGTTGGAGGTAGCAATAGCAAAGAAGGCCACAGAAACCAAAGCCAGGAAATAGGGAAATAATGGGGACAAACTTAATAAATTAATAAATAATGAAATCAAAGTAATACCTTGTCCACTTATATCTTGTGGCAGATATTACATACAGTAGCTTAGCCATTATGAACTTTGGAGTTTATGTTATCATTTCCATCTTATAGATAAAGAAATTTAGGCCCAGAGGGAAGGAAGGTGGTTTCTTCACAGGTAGAAAGTCAGGTGCTGGCAGTGGTAGTTACTAGTCAAGGTCTCACTTGTTCTTAGCTGAAAATGGGCGGGTAGTTTCAGAGAGGGTTTGGGGTACCTGGGAGGGTAGCGGGGCAGAGCATGCATGCTCGGGCCTGAGGTTGGTTTGCATAATGAGAGGCCAGTTTACAAGTCAATGTCTGAACATTGGGTGGCAAAGTGGAGATACTCCCTACAGGTCCAGTGATGAGCACGTGGAAGCTTCTGGCAAGAAGGAGCTAACTGTTGACATGTGTCTTACACTGCTTCATTAGGCCCTTAAAAGGGAGGACAAGGTGGTGGCTATAAATGTTACAATCTTACCTTTGGCCCTGGGGGATTCTGTATTTCCGACTGGACTGTGTTGGGTGAAAGCTTACGACTGCCCAACAGGGCTTCCTCTTAGTAAGAAGGGTGAGTGGCTTGTTACGTTCAAATATGCCATAAAAGCATGGTTTATTTCATTCTGATAACCAGGGCTGGGGGAGCCCAAGGAAGCTTTGGAAGGGTCTGAAGAGGCCCCTTGGAGAGCTGAAAGGGGTTGGGGCCTCCTTATCCCACACAGAGAGGCCCAGTGGGAGGAGAGCCAAATGCTGGGTTTGGAGCGGGCGAGAGGGAGAAGAGAGGTGTAGACGGCTGGTTGGAAAATGTGGCGTCACACACGTTTTGACACAATCCCCTTGGCAGTGTGTGCGTCTATACTAGGCACCTCTGGGGCAATAGTAGCTCTGGCTCCATCTTTGGGCTTCCCTGGCCAGTTTGTGAAGGAAAGGTGTTGTGTCCTGGGTTGGAATGACAAGGGGTCCGGCCCCTGTGACATTCCAGTTGTCAGGAGACCCATTCCTTATCAGAATTCCGTGTTTTAAGTAGGTGCGTGCCCTTGTGCACGTGCATGTAGGCCTGTGTGCACCGTACCACAGGGAGATTTCCGGGGGGCCAGTGGGAAAGTGAGACCACCGATACCAAGTGAAGGGTGGGTTGCAAGCAGCAAGATCGCTTCAGCCCTCAGCAGCGAGCCCTGGCATTCCCGAGCTCTGCAGCCCGGGTGTGAGCGCCCAGCGCCCACTCCGCCAACAGGAAACCGGATCACCGCTGCGTACACTTTCACAGAGATAAAGTGTCAGGGTGGCCCCAAGCCTGCCACCGCTTAACCCCACGAAGGGTGGGGGGGGGTGGGAAGCAATAGGGAAACAGGATGGGGAGGGGAGCCTGGGCTGTCATCCCAGCAATACACCAGGCAGTGACATGGGTTGCGAGGAAAATATTGACGTGCCCTCTGATTTTGAACCTGAAGTATGGGGGTTTGTGAGGCATGTGTGGATTTTGAAATGTTTTTGACTCTTGGAATTTTGGCTGGTGCTCGGGTGTGATGTCACCATAGGTACCCACTCGCGTTTACTCTCTTTAGCTGAATATATTTGTGACTTCATAAAAACACTCAGCTTTTCTAGCTGGGCCACTTGTCTGGGCTTCTCCCCCCCGCCCCCCGCCACTTTTTTTTTTTTTTGGCCAAACCATGCAAACATTGGTATTCAAAAATATTTTGTTACTTTTCTTGGCAACCGGTTCCAAGAAGGAATTGCAACACAGTCTCAGAGTTAGGAGGCAACTTTCTGGGGAAAAAGGCGGGGGTGGGGAGGTTTGGGGTTTGAATCAAAAACAGACACCGAAGCTTTAATAAAATAAATGAAGCAGAGCCCTTTCAGCTCACAGAGCTGTGTTGGTGCCGTTCAGGCTTTAACGTGCCTAGTGGAAATTGACAGACTGAGAACTGGGACATAAACAAAAATGTCAGTCCCTGGGAGTCTTGTTCACTGGACAATGTCTCAATTGTTCCCTTGCTTTTCAAGGCAGCAGGGGAGAATGGAATATTAACTGTTTACTGCCCAAGACTGCCTGGGAAATTACTTGGAGAGGAAAAAGCAAAAATAGAAAACTGCATCTTATTTTTTTTTTAATTTAGAAACTATTAAAACATGTCAGTAAGTGATAAAGAACAGATTGTTTTTGCTAGCATCAACCATTGAACTCCATATTCATGGAGAGCATGTGGGGGACATAGATACATGAATGTCAAGAACAGCAGGGGATTGCTTCTTAAATTTGGATATCAGTCTTGCATTGCGTCAGGTTCCAGAGATAGCTGCCTGTAGATAATTACGCCCACCCCACCTCCATGGATATGACTCTGGAGTTTAAGGGAAGGAAGTGTCATTTCTGATAACCATTTAAATGTTAACTTTCAGTTGGTAAACATTGTGAATATTTATTTTTCTTAAAAGGTACTCCAATGGAATAAGAATATCAATTAGTTGGAATTTTTTTTTTTTAAAGATAAATGGGATTTCACCCCTCCCCTGTAAAAATACACTTAATACTCTACAAAGTGTGTCTGTGTGTGTGTGTGTGGGGGGGATACGAAGTAACTTTGTCTTAGAGGGAATTGGAGGCACAAAGCCAGGCCAGGGCTCTATTCACACTTGAACTTCGTTGATTAGGGAAACAAACAGCACAGCCTGCTGTATCAGTCTTTATCTGGGCAAAGTTCAAAACTCAACTGGTAATTATGTCCTTACAAGCTTTAAAAGGGCCATGTTGTTTCAAAAGCCCAGGCCAGGCTTACTTCTTCAGGACAGAATGCGTTTGCACTGTTTGTTAGATAAACTCTGCTAATAAATAAGGGTCAGGGGAGAGGTTGATGATCCTGGAAGCCGTGGGCTGTGGTCAAGGGCTGTCTTCTCTTGAGGAACTTAAGGCTTTCTTTCTGTTTAACTTTTAAGCCAGAGTTTTGTAGGCAGCTAAAGTGAGCTTTGGGCTCCAGTTTCCTGTCAGACAGGAAGTCACTTCCTTCACCAAAATTACAAGCTGTGGCAAAACTCCCCAGCCACACTGAAAAGAGCATGTTTTTCCCAGAAGACTGTGTTTCTAGATACGGAAGCACAAATTGGTACACTGTGTGATCACAGAGTGCCCAAAGTTCATAGGGAAGAGCGTTGCAGGGACGAGGCTGGGGGCCACGGCGTGGGCACTGCCCGGAATGGCGCCTGCTCCAGTCCCTGTGAGAGGTGGCTGTGGCCTCCTTCTGGGTGAAGAGGAGGTTGTAGCTATCTTTGAGGAGCCCTGCCTGTCACATCCCTAGCAAAGTTCACGTCCAGATGAGACCTCACTTTACTTGAAGACCCCGGATCTTAAGGGTGATAGTGCCCGGGGGACGTCAGAGGTTCAAGGTCTTGTAACTCTTTTATTAAGCTTTGTTGTTGGTATGCCCCCCATCTCCCTTTAATCTATTATTTAAGGACTGCCCCGACTTTGCCTTTGCATATCCCCTGCTCCCAAGATGGTTAGGAAAGTTCTCTGTAATGTTTCCTTCCGAGACAGTCTGGTGACTTTGAGGGACCATTTCCCGAGGACAGCAGCAGCCAGCATGGTCTCTCCCCTTGCCTTTGTGGGGAGTATGGTTGATAGTCATTTCCCCAAGTGACAGCAGTCCTCCCTGTCCCACCAGGAAGGGGAATGGACTCCAGGGACCTCCCTGTGTTGGGCTGTGACTTCTGCAGGACAGACTGCAGCTACCATGACTTGTCCACCCCCAGTCTCTAGATTCCCTCTTGCGTCTAGGTACTAATGAGAATATTTGTAACGCGTGTTGCAAGTATTAGTGAGAAAGGCCCAAGTCATAAATATTTCATGCATTCATAGTTGGTCAAGACTTTGGAGGAGAGGAAAGGCCTTGTCACCTAGGAAATTTGCCCTTCCATTGAGATGAAAGGGCAGTGAATTAAGTGCCTCCTTTTTCTCTCCTTCTCCCCCTGACGGTTATTGATCTTCCCCTGGCGCTGTACAGTTCCTGTTCTGATCTTTTTCTTACAAAGGGGATTCCCAGTTTGCTAGCTGGTGCGCACACGCACGGGCTGCTTAGGAGTTAAAAGTTGGCGATGCTCGTCCTCTTGAGAGTCCCACGTTAGTCAGCTTCATCCTAAGAGCGGGGAGATGTTTCTCAAAGAATCTCTTTGGTGACTTCCAAGTGCAGAGAGCTTTAGAAGCATGACATGAAGACATGAGAGGAAAGAGGCCGTTGCTGTTGTGGCTCTACACCTGTCTCTTTTGTTGTTGACAAAAGCTGGGATTTTTGCTTACTAAACTTTCGCTAGGAAGAAGGAGGGTATGGAAAATACAAATTTTAAGTTATGCCTTGGCTGAAATGGTTTGGGCACCTATGTGCTAGAAATTGAGGCACCGTGGAGGGACTCGTTCTACGGTGGTGACCCGCTTGGTATCACCAGCCTTTCCCAAGGCCGATGTCAAGGTGCGGAGCTCCTGTCCTGCACTTTGTCCCCTCCCCCCAAAGATTGGAATTCCTTAGCACCCCATTAGTTCTTACCTGATCTCTCTTCACACTTGCTCTCAAAATGCATTCTTGGGAGGCATAAGGAAACAGACCACATCATATTCCCCTAAAATCCTCCACTGACATCGGACTCAGTAGAAACACAGGGCAACCAACTTCTTTTGTGGTCATAGTACGTTTTGTTTGTTCACTCCCCATCCCCCCTTTCTTGGAAGCGGGGTGGCAAGTGAGGGCATAAGCAGATAATGGTTAAAGAAGTTTAGACTTTCTAGGCCAGATTATTTAGCGCCCCCCCGCTCAGGTAACATCAACCCAATTAAGGGCCAGTTACATGTTTGTATAAGCCCAGGAGAGAGTTGAACCAAGACCCAACAGAGCTCAGGGTTTTGCGGTTTGCTACATTATCCCCGGAGTTTCTGGCCCGAGGGACACTCTGGGTTCTTAATAAATGAGCAGGTTTTCATTTTGAGCTCTTTACTATGAGTGATTGAACTGGGTGCGATGTTTTTGTTGGAAATATCAGCAGCCACAGAGATAAAGAGTATCTGTGCATTTATGAGCACACACATATCATGAGTAATTTGTTGGGGGACTATGCACAACATTTCGCATTGTATAAGGGGCCTTGCATAGACCTGAACGTCGGTTTTTCTGTCCTGCTTCATCACGGAGTTGGCAGGCAGGACCGTGTTTCTGAGGCAGAGCACACCTGCGGCCGTCTTTATGGCAGAAGGCGTCCTCAACTGGACTCTGAGTTCGTCCACCGCACAGACTCCACCGTCTGCACACGTGCACACTCTGGTGACGGGGCCCTGCTGGTGTTTACAGTTCACTTTCCCTGTCTTTGGCTTTGGAATTTCCAAACCAAACTATTTGCCTCCTTTTATGTTGGGTCAGAAAGCATGGTGCTGGGGTTGGACGATGGCTCAGTGGCCGAAAGTTCTTGCTTACAAGCCCACTGGCCATAGTTGGATCCTTTACCAGCCATTTGAAGCCGGACACAAAGTGATGTGTGTGTTCTGTAATCTGTGTGTTTGTGTGTATGTGATAATGGGGCACAGAGCCAGCTAGACTGGTTCACAGGCATGGCAAAAACAAACAAATGAAATCAGCAAGGGAGACCCTGTCTCAAGCAAGGAAAGGAGAGAACAAGCACCCAGAGATTCGTGCCCCCTCCCCCCGCCATTGGTTTTTTTTTTTTTTTTTTTTTGTGGTGGTGCTGTTCAAACCAAGGGCCTTGCCCATGCCCTTGCCATGCAATTGAGCCATATCCCCAGCCCCCAATTTCTTTTTTTTTTAAATAAATATTTTATTTTTATTTACTTATGAGAAAGGCAGTGGGGGCCTGGTGAGAATAGGCACACCGTGGCCTCCAGCCACTACAAATGAACTCCAGATGCGTGCACTACCTTGTGTATCTGGCTTGGTGCTAGGGAATTGAGCCTGGGTCCTCAGGCAAGTGCCTTAACCACTAGGCATCTCTCCAGCCCACCTCCAGTTTCTTGAACAATGAAGCAATGACATTTTAGAGTGTTTTGTGCATTGGTGAATGGCATGTGGTGAAGCTCTCATGTGGCATGGTTCTAGCTTGGGGATGTGGAGGAGAGAGATAAGGAAGAGATGCATGAAATTTGTGCTCTAACGGAAACATGCCGTGGGGTGAGGCATGACCTTGATTCTGTTACCTGAATCTGTCACCCCGTTGTCCCCTCATGTGGCTGATTCTGAGCTTCTTCCAAAGGGGGGCCTATAGGTAGAGGGAAAAGTAGGAAGAAATAGGGGCCAGGAGAAGAGCAGTGAAAGACTTTTTATTTAAGACAGAGGAATGCATAAGGAGATCTGGTAAGTATTCAGGAGAAGGGCCAAGTGTGGGGAAGGTGAGACAGCAGGGGAAGAATGTGTGGGTGCGTGCTTGCGTGGGTGTATACACGTGCATTTTGTTGAATTGGGTAGGTTGCCTCCCCCAGGCAGGTTGCAGGAGGTTCCTGTAAGGCCATGGGGTTCCTGAAGTAGAAAGGGTAGGGAACACCTGGGAAGAAGGGGAGGTGTTTATGACTGCATGAGGAGATTGTTAAGGGCTTCCTGGAGGCCCGCTGGACCTGTCCCTTTTTACTTTGCAAGAGGGAATAGGTAAAAGGTTTCCAATCAGACATCAAGATTTTCTCGCTTCAGGTTTATTTTTGTTTTTGACTCAGGCTGGCTGCAAAGACCCTTCATACTTATGAGTGACAGGCTTCCTCATGGTGAGAGGGCGTGGCCAGGCTGGGCCGGGCTGGGCTCCTAGTCTGGGCCACAGACACTTTTTCCAGCCTGTTCCCCTCTTGCAGGAGGTTACTGAACATGTAAATGGGAGCTGTAGGCTCACATCTGCTTCTATTTTTCCCTTTTCTGCAGGCCAGACTCAAAAACTTAATAAATTGTATGAAACCTAAGTAAGCATGGATGTTAAAGAACATTAAATAAATTACATAAGTATGCCTACCTGTAACACTTTTATAAGGTAAATGCATGTGGGTTATTTTGCCATAAATACGCTCACAAACCCCGATTTATTCTAAAGCCCCCTTGTTTCAGCCCGGCCATCGGTGAAGGTACTACTGTTCGCCGGCCATTTCCTTCCCTCCCTGGCACGCACTGTCGCTGGGCTTGGAAAATGCGATAATGATGCTATAAGTACCCTTGTGCAAAACTTGTTTTTTGTTCCAAAACATTGCCAGTTCACGGCAAATAAAACTGCCACGGGCACTTCAGCCAGGTTTCTCTCTCCCCAAATAAGGCAAGTATTTATGTAAGCAGATGAGGGTCTGGGAAAATAGGCTGTCATTCTTTAAAATGAAAGTTCTCCCATTCTTGTGTAGCAGAAGTGCCATTGTCTCGCCAGACTCACTGATTGGTAGATCATGCCATGAAACTTGTTTCTATGGACCATCCTTATAAACAATGCTTTGCCTTCCTATGTCCTGTGTGTGTGTATATCTGCGACTTGGAGGTTGTGTGGGAATGGTGGCTTGATCATCCCAATCTACAGAGACTAAAAGTGAAGTCCAGCCAGATTCCCTGACCTGTGTCTTGGACCAGACAGAACTCCAACTTCTAGATATCTCTGCCTCTCTGGTTCCAGCTGTCCTTTCTGGAACCCTGTGAGAACTTGTACTCACCACGAGGGCTGTGTACATGCTGTTTCCTAGCAGCAGCCTTTGCAGCAGGCTGAGAAGCCTGTTTTTGAATGAGGACAAAGTAGTTTCTTATTTATTTACTATGAGAGAGAGAGGGGGGTGGGGACAGAAACAGAGAAAATGAATATGAATGGGAATGCTAGAGCCTCTATCCATTGCAAACTCCAGACGTGTGCACTACTTTGTGCACCTGGCTTATGTGGGTTCTGGGGAATCGAACCTGGGTCCTTAGGCATCACAGGCAAGCACCTCAACAGCTAAGCCATTTCTCCATTCCAGTAGCTCCCTATTTGAATGCAGAAAGCACAGAATCTACATAGTTTGGTTGTGTCTTGGGCATGGTTGTGGGTCGGTGGGATGTTCACAGATTTGTCCTCATAGATAGTGACTTTGTCCCACATCAGTGTCCCTTATAGGTCCTGTTTGGAATCTCCTCCTCCTCCTCCTCCTTTTTGAGGCTGGATATAGCATACAACTACACAACATCATGTGCATGGTAGGGAAGTACTCTACCACTGAGTTACATCCCCAGCCCAGAACTGTATATTTGTCTAGGATACTTGGAAAAGTGTTTTCCTGCTGTCCGAATTTTCCTCCTCATACTGTTTTTGCCTCCCGCTGCCTTGGGGTTTCATGTTCATAGCTTAAAATGAAGCCTTGGTATCTTCCCCCGTGAAGAATGGGGCAGCCTTGACTGTAGAGGGGGTGGCCACACAGTCAGCAATGCGCACTTGGCTTTGGAGTTGGACATGCTTTAGAATTCACCTGGACTTGGTTGTCTCCGTGTGGCATCAGCTCAGGAAGATACTGATCTTGCAGTTTCCTTACCTGTCAAGGGAGTGAATAACTACCTCCCTTATGAGTTGTAGTTCTGAGAAAGATGGATGGAGACAGAATTGCCTTCCATGTGTCCCATTGCTGGCTGGGGCTTGTTGTTAGTTCTTGGGGTTCTCTGCATGTGGTACGTGGTGCATGAACGTTAAGCTACCTATCGTCATTCTGATTGGTTGTGTTGTACATGAAGAAAAGAAGCAATGCAGATTCAGGGGTGTGAGAATCACTCTTTTCGGCACTAGGTTTTATATCATGATTTGTAAGATTCATCCAGAATGAAAAAGTTCAGGGAGAAAAGAAACACTACTATGTTAAATTTGTATTCTTAGGCATCTACGTTTTAGAAATGCAGAAATATAGAAACAATATAGTAGAGTGGAGGAGGTAATGGCTTGCGGGAATAGACTTTTTAATTTTAATTTTTAAAACTTTATTTATTAGAGTCAGAGCGAGAGAGTTAGCGAGCGCAAGAGTGAGAATGGGTACACCAGGGCTTCCAGCCACTGCAAAGAACTCCAAACGTGTGCACCCCCTTATGCATCTGGCTAACGTGGGTCCTGGGAAATTGAATCTGGATGCAGGCCTTAACCACTAAGCCATCCCTGCAGCCTGGGAATAGACTTTTGAATTGAAACCTGGGCACTTGATTTTGAAGACTAATCCGAAGCCTCATACCTACTTTGTTTTGCATTTGTATATGTGTTTGACATGCATGTGTGTGTTCATATGTATGTGAGCATGTATGCATGTGGAGGGCCAAGGTTGATGTCAGATGTCTGACCTCAATCACTTTCCATCTACCTTATTGATTCAGGATCTTTCCCAGATTCCAGAGCTCCCCAGTTCAGCTAGTCTAACTAGCCAGCTTGCTCTGGGGATCTTGCCGTCTCTACATCCCGAATGCTGGGATAACATGCTCACACCACTGTGCCTGGCACTTAAGTGGGTTCTGGGGATCCGAACTCAGGTCCTCATGCTTGCGTGGCAGTAACGTAGCCAACTAACTGCGCCATCGCCCCAGCGCTGAACTCACTTTTGAGCACACGTGAGGTAGGATCCGAACAGGCTATATTCTTGAGCAAACCTGTCCTTCAATGTGATCAGCACAGAGAAGACCCTGCCGGCTAATTCTGCAGAACCCTGTTAATAAAGATGTTGTGGTTGGAAGTTTTCTCATTGCTTCTGACCGTCCAGGAGAGACTGAATTGCTTTGCACGCTTGCTTCTCCAAAGGCACGTCGTTAAAAACATGTCCACATTCCAACCTTTCCCCAGCATCCTCCCCATTGAGAGGCGTTGGGCTGCAGTATGAATGGAAACAATGAACAGAGTCTTCACCGGAAGGCAATATTAGGGCATTTAATGTGCTTGTGTATTCTGATAGGAAGAATGGGAGCCGTGCATTAACCTTACTTGAAGTGTGACGCGTTTGAACACACGGCCGAAGAGTGTTCCAAAGATATGCATTTCTGCTGTGAGCAGTTTTGAATAAATCAACACAATAGCCCACAGTTATTAACATATTATACGAATTAGACAATGATATATACTACATGGATGACCTTGAACAAAATCCACCAGCTGAGAGCTTGGAGGAAAGGTTCCAGAAGGGTTAGAACTCAGGGTATTGAGGTTGTCATACGCAGAAATGCAGCCCACTCACTGGCAGAAGAATTTTCTGGTAATACTCAACCCAAAGTAAAATTTCAAATGCTTGTACTCCAGCACAAAATTGACCAATGTCAGATTCACTGGACGTAGACTTCTAAGTGTGGGTCAGTTTGGACTGGACATGCTTTTTATTAGCAAGAAACTCCCTTATAAACCAACTTCCACCACCCCAATGCTCAGCCTGGGCACTATCTGAAATTCATGGGAAGCATTATGTTTTTCTGTTAAGAGTTCGTGGAAAGTAATCCCAGACTAGAATTCACAGAATCAGTCGTTCTCTGGGTTGAAACTGAAATTCCAGAGCAGAAAGGAATAAATGCCGGGCTCAGATCCCAAAGCCAGATTCCTTGTCATCGTGTAGTCATAAACTTGTTGTGTGACCTTGATCAAGTTTTGAATTGTTTTCCCTCGTGAAGGAAAATAAACAATTCCAGAGGAGGGAGGGCTACATAGAATCACTTTTGGTCCCTTAGAGCTCGCAGAGTTCTAGGCTGTATTCTTTGGACTTTGAGTACCGAATGGGAGATGGTATAGTAGCCTAAATCTTTGGAGAAGCAGGATGGTCTGTTACGTTATTTTCATTGAGTCTCTGGATACCCTTAAAAGTCCCTTTAAAGGGGTTCAGGTCTTCCTCCATGACATGTACTATAATTTCATAGACTTCACTGAGAGCCTGAAATCCTTTTCAAAAATTTTTTGAAGTATTAAATGCCTTGTTAAACCTGTCGAGGACGTACAGTCCTAAGAGTCCATCTATCCTCTGGAAAATGTACTAAATGGCACAGTTCTCCTTTCCAGAGTGTCATGGCACTGTACCAAAAGGCTTTCGGCCCTTTGCCCTGTGCACTTTTCCTAGACTCCATTCAAAGATCCTCACTCTAGGGCTTCATTAGCTAGAGATGGGCCCACTGCAAGGCAATTACCCAGAAGCCCTTGGGAGTGATCCAGGCTACTGGAAGGATATTAAGAGCACCATTGGGGGAGGGGAGGCTAAGGGGCTTTGGTCACTTCCTATAAGTCAAGGGACATTTATTATAAGGTGGCACAAATGTCCCTTGGTGCTAGAACTCCTGGTTAGACAGCAGCAGCTATAGCACCCAGAGCTTAAACACTAAATGGGCTTCTGGCTGTTGGCCTTGTGACACCTGGTGATGACAGCTATTCCAGGTCTCATAAAGGACCTCTGGAGCATTTGTGACGCTGTTCACTTTTGTGCCTTGCCATGGTTTGTTTGATGTGGCTTGTTTGTTCTCACCTCTGTGTCTCTTCCCATCACCCTTCTTAGCCTTTAGGCTCACCCTCTTCTGCCCCATCCCTTACTTAAGTATCTGCACACTTAACCTCGGTCCTTCCTGCTGCATACATACCCTCTAGGTATCGCCTATACTCAGGGCTCACAATTCTGTCTGTATTTCCTAATTCAAACACTAAGCAAGGGCTGGAGAGATGGCTTAGCAGTTAAGCGCTTGCCTATGAAACCTAAGGACCCCGATTCAAGGTTCATTTCCCCAGGACCCACATTAGCCAGATGCATAAGGGGGCGCATGTGTCTGGAGTTCGTTCACAGTGGCTGGAGGCCCTGCCATGCACATTCTTTCTCCCTCTCCCTCTCCCTCTCCCTCTCCCTCTCCCTCTCCCTCTCCCTCTCCCTCTCCCTCTCCCTCTCCCTCTCCCTCTCCCTCTCCCTCTCCCTCTCCCTCTCCCTCTCCCTCTCCCTCTCCCTCTCCCTCTCCCTCTCCCTCTCCCTCTCCCTCTCCCTCTCCCTCTCCCTCTCCCTCTCCCTGCCTTTCTCTTTCTCTCCCTCTCCCTGCCTTTCTCTTTCTCTCTGTCACTATCAAAGAAATAAATAAAAATAAATCAGAAAAAATTTTAAAAAATTTAAAACACTAAGCAAGAGCGTGACAAGAATTAGGTCCTGCTTATCTCTGTATAGGGGGTGATGTTTGTGCTAGATAATTTCACCATCAACTCTCCAGCCTTGAAGCTGGCTGACCTTGAGTAAATCCTAGTTTGTAGGGAGACCTTTCACATGCTCGAGACAGGGAAGTCCAGAGCTAGTTTCCTGTCGGAGGGGCCCAGGGTATGATAGACCCCTCCCCACAGGAGGGGATAGTGTGTTAAGGGGGCACAAGGAATACCGTGTCCTGCTCACAAGGGGCAAGTGTGTCATTGACCGAAGACTGTCTGTCCTGCTCACCTAAGTGGAAGAATCTGCCTTCAGGAGGATGTGAACAGACCCCTTCTGTATATTTTGACCTAATCATTAGTCGGGGATAGCATCTTTCTGTCAAATCTGTCGTAATCCTAGACATGTTCTCCAGCAGTTTGGCCAGCCACAGGAGAGTCTTGCACACAATGGTTATATGATGTGTTATCAAGACATGCGAGCTTCTGGAAAGTTCCATGGAGTTTTTACTTTTCTTTCTTTCCTTCTTTCCTTCTTTCTTTCTTTCTTTCTTTCTTTCTTTCTTTCTTTCTTTCTTTCTTTCTTTCTTTCTTTCTTTCTTTCTTTCTTTCTTTCTAAGAAGTTGATCAGAGTCTCTTGAGGGTGGGAACTAGTGACACAAGCAAAGCCAGTCGTCAGTCTGTGTGACCTGCCGTCTGAGAGCTGCTTGTATCTGGGTCTTTACAGGAAGGCGCTACAAGGGCATTTAAGACAGACCTGGCCTGTGGCGTGCCTGCCATGTGCCAGGCTCCAGGCTAGACTCCTTGCATGCATCGTTAAATGTGACGTCTCAGAGTAGATACTATTATCACCGTGTGAGGCGCCTAGGTCTCAAGTGTCTGCCTTTCCAGGAGATAATACTTAAAGGTGACTCAGCCAGGGCAAGGTGAAAACATAGTTTTGTTTGCTATGGCGAAAGCTGCAGAAACTTTTGTAAACACGAATCTGTTAAAAAAAAATAGCTTTATTGAGATATAGTTCACACGCCACACAGTCCACCCAGGTCAAGCATGTGATTCAGTAGCCTGAGTACACTTGCTAATTGTGGTCTACCCCCCCAGTCAGTATTTTGCACCAACTCCCCACTTACTTAAGCCCCAAGTGTCCATTAGTCCTTATCCCCTTTTCCTACATCACCCCCAGTCCAAGGCACTGCCTGTTCTGCACATTGGAGGTCAGTGACATTATATGACATGTGTTTTTTTAGTGATGGCTTCTTTTTCTTAGCAAAGAAAGAGACGGCCCATGGAAACCTGACGGAACTCTCCTCTTCACCGCGGCCTTTTGGAAGTCATCGTCCTTTTTGCTCAGCACGCATTAGTCATAAGAACCCCGACTTTTTGAGCGTCCAAGAGCCATGTTAGGATGAGGAGTCAATTGTCTGCTGGGTGGGATCTGGTGCTGGGAGGGCGCATGCGTGCCTACTCCTGTATTGACCCGCACAGGGAGCTCTAGTTTTGGGGGTGAACCAGGGCAGAGAACATTAACATCTCCCTTCTCGGAACCTCCTCTGTTCTAGTTTTGATTCCGTCTGCACCCCTTTTCGGCTCACCCTCTGGAGGGCGGAATGTTACTTTTCCACTCTGGGCAGCAGCTGTAGGAGTATTGTTATCAGTGTTGGAACTGGGCTCAGGCGCAAATCCTGCTGGTGCCTGAACTGAAACTGACCCGAGCTGGAGACAGCCAGGTGGCCGTGTGTGAGATGGGGGTGTGCCACCATGCTGTGGGCCTGTCCCTGGGGGATTTGACCTGGACATGTGGCACACTAAGGACCCTGACAGTGGGGACAGTGCTGTCTGCTGTCAGGCAGGCCACGCTGGTGCCGATCCAGGAAGGGCTGTCATGCCTCCTCCCACTAACAGGAGCGGGTTCCTGCAGAGCAGGGGATGACTTGGCTGCAAAGGCAGGAAGATCATCTCCATGTTCTCTCCATTCCCCAAGAAGAATGCCCGTTTGGATACTCACACACCTTGCTGTGAATACGTGGAGTATTCACATTTCCAGTTACCCAGTTGCTTTTCAATTGCCCACATAGAGGGAACCTACACACATCTTGGTCATTGTAGGCCATCTAGCAAGAGCAGGTGACTTGGAGATGCTGCTTAGCCTGGTGACTCGCCTCTCTTTAGTGATCTGTTGTTTCTTGTTCGACCTTTGGGAAGAAAGTGATAATGAAGGACTAGAGGGATGGCTCAGCAGTTAAGGCACTTGCCTGTGAAGCCTAAGGGCCCTAGTTCGATTCCCTAGCACCCAAATAAGTCAGATGCACAAGGTGGCACATACGTCTGGAGTTTGTATGCAGTGGCTGGAGGCCCTGGCGTGCCCCTTCTTATCGGCCGCCCTCTCTCACTCTCAAGGGAAAATGAAGCAGTGTGATTTTCTGTGTGTGACATAGTATCTATTGATGGCACCCAGTCTGAGACTTGATGAATTCAGGCGTTAAACCGTAAGAGGTGAACTTGGACCCTGAGCCAAAATAACAACCCTGTCACGCCTCCAGAGGTGGGGGCTGTCCCTGGGCTGTTGCCAGCCAGTACAGCTGAGTGGTCGTGTGTGTGTGTGCAAGATAGAGGTGCGTGGTATCCATATGGGTAGGTTTCTGTTTTTCAAGCCAGGTGTCTTTCCAGTCTGCACTCCTGAACACAGGCGGAGTTCCCCCTCACTTTATGCTTGGTCCCAGATAGCATGAGTTATCTTGATGATTGATGGTCAACCGTGAAAGCTTTGCTCCTGATGGGTGTTTGGACTTAAAAGAACACAAGGCGTTCTTGATTCTTCCCTCAGGAGCTGCTCTGCCCTCCACCCCTCCACCCTGCCTTCCCTTCCCAACCTGCCAGCGTCAGCGTGAGTCACAGTGACAGCCTGCCTGGCCCGCTGCCGCCTGCCGCCCTTCCTTGTGGCCTGGACGACTGAGTCCCGACACAAGTTGCTGGCACAGAATCCAGAAAACAAGCCACACCTCAGGCTGGTGATGATATGTTAAGAGAGCTTCTTCGCTTTGGAAGGGAGTCCCTGGAGTCACACACCGGGCCTGGGGTTTATCTACCCCAGATCTGTGGCCGCTGTGAGCCTCAGTGTCCACCCCTGGTGAGCTGGCCTTGCTGGGCCACAGAGGAGTGCGTGTCCCCTTGGCGGGTAGAGGGCAGTCGTCAAGTGACTCACACACCAAAGGTTAGGGAGGTTGCTGGTGCCAGCGCCTCTCTTCCTTGAGCACACACATCGTCTCGGATCTCTCAGATACTTGGACTGAATTTATGCAGAACATTCTGGATTTATGAGTTAGACTTGGGCTCAGTTTATTATTTTGTACTTTGGATTCTTTCTTTAAGGAGACCCGAGATAAAAATATCATTGTTTGCCAACTTGCTACCATCAGTTTTCCCTTCGTTCACAAAGGATAGTTGGAGCTTTTAGGAGCTACTAGATGAAGAGGTTAGGGTTCTCATGACACGCCAGGTTTTTGCCAGGCTAATCTTGCAAGTAATGAATCCTATGGTTCATGCCTTGTAATTTACAATGTTAGGGACACAAAGTTGTGGAACTGGGTGGGTCCTTGTCACATTGCTGTAGGCTATTTAGGGGTGGGGGTTCCTGGCAGGTTTACATGTACTGGGACTCCTCATCTCCATCCACGATTTGGATTTGGGCTTGATGGTTTGGGGTTCGCTTCTGGCTGCCACCACCATCCAAGTTCTTTATAAGCATTGGCCCCGTCACATGAAGAATTTCAAGCCAGTATCTTTGACTCAGTGGCTTTCCAGTGGGCGATTGTGTTCCATAGGAGACATCTGGATTGAGGCTGGGTTGACCTAGCTGGGTGGGGTTGTTTGTCACCCAGTGCGCAGAGGCCGGGAATGTTGGCAGAGCAGCCCCTCACCACGGAGAAGCACACGCTTGTCAGCGCCCCAGCCGAGAAGTCCTGCTCAAATGAAAGTGTTTATTGAATAGCTGAAGGATAAACTAAGATACAGAAGAAAATACCTTAAATAAATAGCAACACAGTTTGCAAATGTATGTTTTGCTTTTGTTTTTGGCGTGTATGTGTATGTGTGTTTATGTGTGTATGAATAAGTGCATGCTACAACATATGTGTGGAAATCATAGGAAAACCTTGCGCCTTGGTCCTTGCCTTCCACATCATATTTTATTTTATTATTCGAGAGAGGCAGATAGAGAGAGATTGGGCATACCAGGGCCTCCAGCCACTGCAAACAAATTCCAGACTGCATGTGCCACCATATGCACCTGGCTTATGTGGGCAGTGGGGAATCAAACTTGGGTCCTTAGGCTTCTCAGGCTAGCGCCTTACCCACCAAACCATCTCTCTAGCCCCATGTTGTTTTTTGAGGCAAAGTCTCATTGCTCACTGTTGCACTTGCCAGGCTGGTAGGCAGTTCTCTTGTGTCCATCTCCCTTTTGTCCTAAGCATGCTGGGTTTTCGGGACCCAAATTTTAGGGGACCTGGAGATCCGAACTCGGGTACTCATGCTCGCTTGCCAAGTGCTTGATCCACTGAACCAACACCCCAAATGTATACCCTACCTCCTTTCTTTTTTCACGTTGCCAGTTACTTTTTGTGATTTAAAGAAAAACACTTGATAGATTGCTAAATAAACTTTTTTTTAAAAAAAGATTTTATTTTATGATTTATTTATTTGACAGAGAAAGAGAGAGAGAATGGGTGCGCCAGGGCCTCCAGCCACTGCAAACGAACTCCAGACACCTGCGACCCCTTGTGCCTCTGGCTAATGTGGGTCCTGGGGATTCAAACCTGAGCCCTTTGGCTTTGCAGGCAAATGACTTAACTGCTAAGCCATCCCTCCAGCCCTGTTAAATAATCCTTAAAAAATAGAAATGATTAAAATAGAGACATGAAAACCAGTAGCTTCCTCTGTTACAGGTCTGTGGCATGGAGGGGCTCCCTGCCCACTGTGTTCTGCTTGCTAATGATACAGCAGTGGATTTAGTGTAACCTGGTTTGTATAAGCAAGAATACAGATCCACATTTGCATTTCTCATAATTTTAGTTTTCTACTCATCTAAGCCCGTATTTAAAAAGTGAGACACCCAAAAGCAAATCCTCTTGCTTCTCCTAGAACACTAAAGCTTTTTTTGTTTGTTTGTTTGTTTTTAAGATAGGGTTTCAGATTACCTTGTAGGATTCACATTTTTGCTTTCTAAATGCCCTTCTTAAAAGAGACGCCCATCGACAGAACATCATCATCTATTGCATGGCTCTTCCGTGACATTTCTAGGAAAGCAAATGAAAGGTGTAAATTAAGAAAAGCAAGTGTTTGTGGTTCCCCTTTAACCTTCGGTTATGTTAAATGGCTCTGTTGAAGAGGGCTGTCACTGCTCTTGAAAACTTGGGAAAATCCACAGCGAGCCGCACCATTAGTTGCCTTTGGGAGCACAAGATGTTTGATGTGAAAATTATACGGACACGTTTAATTGGGTATATTGTCACCCCAACAGATAGCTATGGAAGGGTGACTCTCCCCCTCCCCTGCTTTTTTAGCTAAATTGTTTAACCTGAATTTCTTGCTATTCAGAACTGCGTTCCCGTGAATCAGAGGCCATTTTTCAATGCCTTTGTTTAGTAGCATTGTCTGTGTGACCCAACTATAAATTTCAAGACATCTGGAAAGAGCTGGCTACCCATCATGCCTCCCTGATTCAGAGGATGCTAAGTCCCGTGACCCCTCATTCTCTCCCATAATTTACAGTCCTTTTCCTCAATTCCTTGGAAGCCCAGCCAGCACTGAAAGAAAACAGAAGCTTTCTAGACAGTGGCTTCCTGTAAAATGGGAATAATAATTCTTGTCCGGCCTGCTTCCAGAGCTGTGGATGTCCTTCTGGTAGAATGTACATAATGTGAAACAGGTACAGGGATGAAAGGGCAGCTCTACCAGCTCCCATTCTGTATTAAAAACACAAAAGTTCAGTTCATCCATATCCCACTGGCTTCACCCCTTGAAAGCGTGCTCTTCAACGTGAAGGTTGGAGGTGGGCACTGGGTTTCTTCCTCAATTCTTCTCCTGATTTTTTGGAGACAGAGCATCTCACTGAACCTGGATGGAATTCACTGATTGGCTAGACTGGTTGTCCAACAAGGCTCAGAGGGTTGCCTCTCTCCACCTCCCTAGCACTGGGATTACACGAGCTTACCACCATGTCCAACTTAAAAAAAAAGTTATTTATATTTATTTATTTACTTACTTAATTGAGAGAGAAAGAGAGAGAGCAAGTGAAAGAGAGGGAGGGAATGGGTGCATCAGGATGTCTAGCCAGTGCAGACAGACTCCAGATGTAATCACCCCCCTGTGTATCTGGCTTATATGGGTACTGGGGAATTGAACCTGGGACCTTGGGCTTTGCAGGTAATGACCTTAATCACTAAGCCACTCCTCCAGCCCATGTCCAGCTATTCACCTGAGTACTTAGGAGTCTGAAATTGGGTCCTCATGATTACCTGGCAAGCCCTTTACCAACCAAGGCATATCATCACATTCCCCACACCTCACCCATCCTTGCCCAAATCCTCCTCACAAAATTCAGTTGCTGGTACTTCTAGTCATCCTCTCTCTCTCTGCCCTAAATACTGGCCAATCTACTTGTGGTTCCTATGGATTTGCCTATTTGTAGCATTCAGTATGCTCACAAAAACAGGTTGTGTGATTGGTTTCTGTGATTTGCCATAAAAATTTCAGGTTCATCTAGGTTGTAGCACATGCCGGCACTTACTTTTTGTGCCTGAGTAATATTCCACTGTGTAGCTAGACTTCTTAAATTTTCAACATATATGCCTTTTTTGGGAAGTTAAGAGTCTGTATTATGATAACGACTATTTAAGGACCAGGATTTCCAAGGCTGTGTATTTCAACAAGTCTGTATCTCAAACCTTGGAGCAAGAGGAACGTAGAGTTAGTTCATAGTCTCTCAGGTACTGAAGACTTTCAGTCAATAAAAGAATAACTATTTCCAGGTAGTTTGTCTGTAGGTTGGAAAAGGATTAAGATCTTATCTCCAGTGACTCAGGCATGTCTCAGATAAAGCTGTCTTCCCTTGTCACCATTTTCTTGCCTTGTAGAAACCCTTGAAACTGGGTTGACAGCCGGCCAGCAGCCTGATGAGTTGAGGTTGGGCCAGCCTGTGGAACCCTCCTGTTTGCATTGGGGTTTCTTCTTGGTTGGTGCTTAGGGCTTTAAGAAGCACAGTGGAGCTTGCGTTCCGGACATGGGAAACTCACTTCGCACTCGCTCTGTGGTTGATTGGCTGGAGTCAGGGCTTTTCTGTTCAGGGTGAAACCAGCCTAGGTCAGATTGTCTCATTGCTACTCTCCAGGGCTGCTTTTGGAATCCATGACCCTTTAGTATTTTGTGGAGAGACTTTTCAAGGAAAACTTAAACAATTATGTGTTGGTTGCACATGCTATATGTTTGATGAGGACCTCAACTCATGAAACATGGAGCCCTCAACGATGTTTCAGAGAACCTTAGATAATGGGTGTGTGTCAGGGCCATCAGAACACAAAGATACAGTGCCTGGTATTCTCATCCTGGGGGGATTTTGGCAGTCATCCATTCACTTACTGGTAGGGGGAAATGGGATCAAAACGATAGAATGTTTGCCCCGCATGTGTGTCGCCCTGAGTTCGATCCCCAGCACTGCATAACCTGGACATGGTAGCACATGCAGCACTCTGGAGGCTGAGACAGAAAAATCAGGAGTTCAAGTTTATCCCTGGCTACATAGGAAGCCAGCTTGAGGCCAAATGGGCTACATGAGTAAAATTCCCTTTACTAATAAAGATGTTTGGGGTCAGAAGGAGCAGGCCAAGATTTGTCTTTCATGGGAGATGTTTTATGCCCCTTAGGTCAGGACTCCCACTCACCCTTACATGTGGGGAATCCCCAAATTCTGCCACTCTAAGAGAAGTAATTATGGAGCCATGGAGACATCTTGGGTCTAACCCAAGCTAAGAAACCCTGCCTTGGGGGGGTGGGGCACAGGATGTCTCGTTGGAAGGAGCACTTGCCACCCAAGTATGAGGACCTGACTGGATTGCCAGCACCCAAGGAGTGGGCGCTGTGCCATTCGTGTCTGTAATTCCAGCATGCCTAGGGCAAGAAGGGAGGAGGAGACAGAAGAGTCTTCCAAAAAGCTCCTGGGCCAGCTAGCCTGGAAAACACAGCAGCGATTGATACCCAAAGTTGTCCTCTGACCTCCACACGTGTGTGCCCGCGCCCACACACATCATAAAATAGTAATAATAATGGTGATGATAATAATAGTAGTAATAATAATAGGGGCTGGAGGGATTGCTTAGCGGTTAAGGCATTTGACTGCAAAGCCAAAGGACCCAGGTTCGATTCCCCAGGACCCATGTTAGCTAGGTGCACAAGGGGGCTATAGTTTGTTTGCAGTGTCTGGAGGCCCTGGTGTGCCCATCCTCCCTCTCTCTCTCTCTCTCTCTCTCTCTCTCTCTCTCTCTCTCTCTCTCTCTCTCTCCCCACTCCCTCTTTCTCTGTCAAATAAATAAATAAAAATAATAAATCGCTGCCTTTGGCCACATCACCATATTTTAGGCAAGAGGTGCTCTTGATGACCTTGGATCATGCTCATAGGTAACAGTGATGGCTCCCTAAAAGGCCCAGGTACAATGGTGTGATTCTTTCTGAGGGTGAAATAGTGGGAATAGATATCATTTTGGAGCCAGGGATGCCAGGACCATTCCTGTCTATGGGAATCATTGCTTTTGAATATTTGTATCTTTAGCTCCTTCCCTTATACCTGGAGAAACTTCAAAGAAGTCATTCCAAGGGAACTTTTTTTGTGCAATTAACATAGTCTCTGTGTTGTATCCCAACAACATTTTCTCATAAGTTAGCCCCTTGTTTGCACAATCATTCAGTCATTACACCATGAAGACCCTCTGGGGCTTGATGGTGTCTGGAAACATATTAGCAGAAAATAGCATGGTATTATCTAATGCTAATAATTGGTGAGTAGAAATGAGAAAGGGGGATACATAATTGGGGTTCCCGTGGCTAACAAGATGTGGATTACGGAAGCATTTCCAGGAGAAATTCCAAGGTTGTTTTGGAAACCTGTTATTTGCATTTTAAAACATTTGATTCCCATTGATGGGGGGGAAGCTTCCTTTTAGCAAAGCGATCTACGGTTCCTGCAGACTTGCCAGCACATTCAACCTCTGTGGTTTTCGCCACCCCTCGGGTTTATATTAAGTAGCTTGTCCCTTTGTGGGAAATGATTTGGGCATATATGTGTGCCAGTGGAGAGCGGAGGACAACAACCTGTGTCAGTCCTCTCCTTCCACCCTCTGGGGGACAGGATCACTTGTTATTTTGTAAGGGTGATGGGTGTTGAGCTAGCTCTAGAGTATCATAAGTTTTCTGGCTCCATTTCCATTGCTGTAGGCACATTGGAATTATAATAGGGCTATGGGGGTTCAGGAGAAGTCCTGAAAGCCAAACCCTGAGCTCGTGTCTGTTTTCCAACTGAAAAATTGGACAAACCTGAGTGAAAAGAATAATTATTAAGTTTTATTCAGGAACATAGGAGGGTCCACACACTGAGGAAGGGAAAATGGATACATCATGTGTCCTGGGAGCCCATGGGGGAAATGAGCATGGGCCGACGCCGTGAAGAGCAATTAGAGAGGGGCTGGAAAGATGGCTTAGCGGTTAAGTGCCTGCCTGTGAAGCCTAACAACCCCGGTTCAAGGCTCGATTCCCCAGGACCCACACTAGCCAGATGCACAAGGGGGCGCAAGCATCTGGAGTTCGTTTGCTGTGGCTGGAGGCCCTGATGCGCCCATCTGTCTCTCTATCTGCCCCTTTCTCTCCATGTCTGTCTCTCTCAAATAAATAATTTTTTTAAAAATGGGGGGGATTGGAGAGGAGAGAGAAGAAAGTGCAGAGAGCTCTTGCCATTTAGAGGGCAGGAGGGGATACAGAGCCCATGTGGGAGTGGAAGGGGGGCTTTCCAGGACCTGGAAGTTCAGGAGTGATGAACAGCCAGCAGAAAGAGGGGCCTGCTCCCCTGTTAAGCATCTACCTCAGGGTGGTGGGCCTTACCTTCAGGCTCTGGTGACCCAGAGGGCTGATGGTCAGGGCCAAGAAGAGGCCAGCCATGAAGCCAAGTTTTAGGGCTGAGTTTAGCCATCCACAATGTTAGGATCAGATTTACATTCTAGGAAAAGGGAACTCCCCCCTCCCCCCACAGGCTCAGGATGTTTTTGGAAAAGCAGGTCTAGGGAACTCCTTTTAGTCAAGAGATGAGGAGAGGAGAGCTCCTTCTTTGATCTCTGGTAAAGTGGAGATTGCAAAGACAGACTTAAGGACATTTCTGCTTTCTATTTTTCGAGGTTCTTTCACCCTAAACTACCTAACAAAGCTACTGACTCCCTGTCAGGATCTCGGATGCACAGTCCACTTTGCATCCTGCTTTACAGAGGTGCTAGGCAGATTGAACTCCTGGTCAGCGGGCTTGCAGAGCGAGTACCTTTAACTCCTAAGCCCCTGATCAGGATTCTGCCCAGCACTGCTCACACAATGCAGCATGCGTTGGCATTCCTCCCCAAAGCTGGCCGGGAAGAAAGTACCACCCGCTGACAAGAACCCTGCAACCAGCACAGTGTAACGGTTACTGTTAACAGTCGGGCTCCCCAAGTATTTGCAGCCTGTCCTCCTTCAACCCAGGCTTCCTGCCTCAAGCTCTTCTGTAGCCAGTTGTGGCTGAGTAGGGGACTTGGTCTGTGTGTTACCCCCGAGTGCGTTCTCTTAAGTCGCTGGTGAGCATGGCTCTATGAGTGGCTTGAGTGTCTGGAGAGCTGACGCTGCTAAGAGCCACACACTCAGTTCCCTATGGAAATAAGGGCTGTTGGGGTGGCGGGGGGGGGGGGGGTTGCTCACTTCATCTGCTCTCCACCCTAGGAAGCAAATGGGAGCAAGGCTTTGCTGTCCAAGAGGATCCCATGGGTGAATGTCCCTGAAAACAGGGTTATCCCATGAAGGGTGTTATTTGGTGTACCAGCCAAAACTGCTAGCACTTCATTCGTTATCATTGTTATGATTTTCCCCTTTGCATGCCTTAGCCAGTGTCCCATGTCTGGCAGCAGTTACTGTTGCCAGCCTATTGCCTTTTTCCCCAGGAAGGCCTTGACCTTAAGTTTTAGAGGTAATTTCAGTTCCATACCAATTGAAAAGTAAACGTATCTTCTTTCCTCATAATGACCCAGTGACTTTTTGTTGTTGTTGTTGTTGTTTGTTTTTTAAGGTAGGGTCTCACTCTAGTCCAGGCTGATCTGGAATTCACTATGTAGTCTCAGGCTGACCTCAAACTCATGGAGATCCTCCTACCTCTGCCTCCTTAGTGCTGAGATTAAAGGCGTGCACCACCATACCTGGTTAACTATTTCTTTCCTTTTTAAAAAAAATAATTTTTATTTACTTGACAGAGAGGGGGGGGGAGGGGGGAGGGAGAAAATATGAGCATGCCTGGGCCTCCAGTCACTGCAAACGAACTCCAGACGCATGTGCCACCTTGTGTAACTGGCTTATGTGAGTTCTGGAGAATTGAACCTGGGTCCTTTGGTTTTGCAGGCAAACACCTTAACTGCTAAGCCATCCCACCAGCCCTTATTTCTTTTTTTTAATGTTAAACTTTATGCCAAACTCTTTAAAAAAAAACCCACAAAACATTTGTACCTTCCTTCCCTGCTATGATACCATAATGAACAAAGTATATCTTAATATCAACTTCTCAATATTTGACAGCTGTATATAAAGAGAGAGGAAACAAGCCATCAAAACTTTTTTTAAAAAAATCAAGATGTTGCCAGGCATGGTGGCACACGCTTTTAATCTCAGCATTTGGGAGGCAGAGGTAGGAGGATCGTCGTGAGTTCGAGATCACCCTGAGAGTACATAGTGAATTCCATGTCAGCCTGGGCTAGAGTGAGACTCTACCTCAAAAAAAAATAAAAAATAAAAAATAAAAAAATCAAGATGTTTCCAGGTCCCATTCTTTAAAAAGAACTGTGTGGGCATGCGTGTGTGTGAGTGCGGTGCTCTAAGCATGGAGGTCCGAGGATAAACTTAGGGTGCTGGTTCTCTGCTTTCACCTAGTTTTAAAAAATATCTTTATTATTTGCAAGCAGAGAAGATAGAGGAGAGAGACAGAGAAAGAGAATGGGCATGCCAGGGCCTCCAGCCGCTGCAAAGAAACTCCAGACGTGTGTGCCTGTTTGTGCGTCTGGCTTTTACATAGGCACTGAGGAATCAAACCTAGGTCTTTAAACGTTGCAGGCAAGCACCTAACTACTTTGCCATCTCCGCAGCCCCTACCTAGTTTTTGAGACAGGGTCTTTCACTGTTTGGTTGCTAAGATAGCTAGACTAGCTGGATGCAATTACTTCCATCAAGTTACCTCACCTTCTGAGGTGAGAATTGTTGATGGTGTTCAAAGCCAGATTAGCCTGACCTATGAAGACCTTCTCTCTCCCTCTCTCCCTCTGTATTGGTGTGCATGTGAGTTGTAGGTTTGAATCATTGTTACTGTTTGGTTCTCAGTCTCCTTGTTTTGTACACGTGCACACGTGTGTGTGAAATGAAAGTTCTGCCCTTTTGCCAACTGTTTTTAAAAAATCATCTTTTTATTTTGCTTATTTTTGTAGATTAGCTTTTCTTAATATTTCTCTTTCAAATAGATTCATTATTCCTCCAGAGACATTTTCCTAAGAAAATTCTTCCATGGACATAGAACCTTCAGTGCTTGTATTTTGAAATCTGGGTTTTAGTTTCAGGTGTTTTTTTTTTTTTTATTATTACTTTTTCTTTCTCACTACATAGACTTGGGTAGGTCCTTTAATATACTGGCATTGGGATCTATAAAACAGTCAAAGAAAAAAATAGATGAGTGATTGCAAGATTCACTCCATGTCCAAATTCTGGTCTCTTTACAGACCCACGGGTGGTCCTCTCTCTTTGCTGAAATTAGAAGCTGTAGGAAAAACACAACCCAAGCCCTTAGACACAGAGACACAGAAAAAGGCTTAGTGTAAGGAGTGCACCCATGCTGTTATGAAGGCTGAAAAGTCCCCACATCTTCAGGTGGCGTGCAGGGAGCCCGGGAGGACTGATGGCATTGTTCCAATCTGTCAAAGTCCCAAAGATTAGGAGAGCTCATAGCAGAACTTCCTTCTCTAGCCTGGTAAGTTGAGGCTCAGCACCCTAGAGATACAGTTCAGCCATGTTCCCTCCTAAAGACCATTCGGCCAGAGGACTTCCCTCCCTTTCTCCACTTTCTGGTCAGCTCAGGCCTTCATCTGTGATTGCACGAGGCTCATTTGTAGTAGGGAAAACAGTCTGCTTTACCCAGTGTATTCATTCCAGTGTGAAACTCATCCACAATGCCTCATGGAGCCAACCAGAGAGTGTTTTTTAATTTTTTTTGTTTATATATTTTATTTTTTTGTCATGTCAGGGACTTAAAATGGAAGCATTGAACATGGTAGACAAATGTTCTACTACTGAATTACAGCCCAAGCCCAGAGAAATGTTTGACCCAATATCTGTGTACCCCAGTCCAGTTAAATGGATGCATAACATTGACCTCACTGAGTGCAACTGTTGTGAGGTCAAATGCTCAAGCCTTTTCCTTCTGCCTAGTGATTGGTTCAGATTTTCCTAGTGATCGTCAGCCATTGGTCAGTTCCACTCTGATATTATTTCATATAAATTTTATCTGCATGCCTTGGTATTTTTAGGGGTTTCTGTCCTTTTAAATGCTTTCTAACTCTTTTTCTATACTTCCCATTCTGTGGGTATTTTTCTCAGTAGAGAAGGTTGGACTTGCTAGCTCGCTGCCTCCATTCTGGTGTATTGACTCAGACTGCTACTCAGCTACTTGGTGGAGGGCACGGGAAGCTTACGAGCAAGCAAAGGAGTGGGATTCACAAATAGAGCCATGGCCCTGGCTGGCCCTCAGATTTCCCCTTCCTGTGGCTCTGTGTGGACTTAGCTCACACATTTGCCCATCGTTAGGTGCTGGGCAGCCAGGGAGACCCAGACCCACCCCATTCTGCCTGCCTTCTCTCTCAGCATGATACTGCTTGCTGGAAGGTATTATATCCAGAAATGCAGCCAGCCATGGGCAGTGCTTCTGGGGAGTCAAGAGCAGAGTTTGGCACTGCTACGAATTTGCACCCTTTTCCCCCTGGCTCTAGGGTGATTGTGCTCCTAGGTCTACATCTAGAGACAACAGGGGAGAAGCAGGACTTTGGGGCAGTTCAAATAGATGTGGCTGTTGCATGACCCTCTGTCCCCATTCCCAGAGTCTGGTCAAGAGCTACATGTGGGAAATGCCACGTATCCTAACCCTGTAACACAAGGGAAAGGCAAATTCTGTAAGTTTAAAGCTGGTGGCTCTTAGTGGTAAGGAGAATGTGATCTGTAAATTTGGCTCTGAGATTCCCATGTTTCGAGGCATGGAAGATTATATAGGTCTGTAGAGAGGGGTGTATGCATGCACGTGTGTGTATGTATCTGTGTGTCTGCATATATAAGGCAAAGGTGGCAAGGAAGTAACTGGGGGAGAGAATTTAAAAGGTGATGTGTGTAAAAAGCCCGACGTGGTGGCACACACCTTTAATCCCAGCACTTGTAGGCAGAGGTAGGAGGGATCCTCATCAGATTAAGGCAACCTTGAGACTACATTGTGAATTCCAGGTAAGCCTGGGCTAGAGTGAGACCCTACTTTGAAAAACAAAAACAAACAAAAAAGATGTGTGCAAATGTAACCGTGGTTTGGTTGCATCATTTCTTTTCCAACTCCTTCCACTTGCATTTGGGGAGCCTTGCCTCTTTGCTCCCAGCCTCATGTTTCTGGGTTCCCTCCAGAAACAATGGGAGGGTTAACCCTGTTGCCTTGGCATTCAGGTGAGTCACCACCGTGACAGGGCGGGATAAGATCACCTCAGCTGTAAAGTTGGGCTGATCTTACAGATAGACTCACACTTGTCTTGTGACTCACCATGTTTACCATGACGGCAGCAGGGGGATGCAGGGTGGGGTCCCTGCTCTTTTTGTTGAGACCCAGACCTCTGTAAGGGGAGGCAAGTGCTCCCTCTGGGGCTTGGCTTCCTGGGGGCTGGTCCCTGGCTTCTGGCAGCTGGTGGGCCACAAATACCTCCATACATAGAGTCAGCTGCAGGCAGCACTGGCGGTGACAGCTCATTTCTAGGCAGTTAGGCTCTTTCTCATCTGTGGAACACATTTTGCTTGTGGATAGCTCTAATCCACCTGAAAGAAACTCAGGCTCCTAGGGAAGGTGGTACTACAGTAGCCAAGCTAGCTGCTCTCAGAATCATGGCTGCTCTTTTACCAACCCATCCTTTATTTTCATTGGTCACTTATCTCCTAGAATCATCTAGACCCATCTAAGAGTAGACAGGTTTACCTACTCCATCTTTTATAATGAACATTAAGGACCTCCCGCCCTCCCTCCCAAGCTGGGTATGGAATCGGAATTCGATGGTAAATTGCTTATCTAGAATGTGTAAGGCATCGAGTTTTATCCCTGGTACTACCAACCAACCTACAAACAAATTTATATATAAAAAAAAGAATGCTGATTTGTTGTTGTGAAGTAGCCCTTTTCTCTCCTAAATTGTTTCATACCCCTAAATTCTTTATGCTGTAAATAGACCCATAGTGGCATCTGACTATGTACGTAATGGAAAATGTCTACATTCAGTCACTTACCAGACTTGACTGAGACAAGGTCTATGTTTTCCCTCTACCATTCACTAGCTGTGTGACTTTGGGCATGCTCCTTAACGTCTCTGAGTCAGTTTCCTCCTCTGGGCGAGGGGCAGCCACATCCCTGCCTCGTGGGGCGGCTGTGAGCAAGCACATTGCTGTTTAGAGCCCCCATGGCTGAGGTGGTCATAGGATGGAGCTCCTGTTTCATGGAATTCCTGAGCACCTGAGGTGTGTCCGGGAGAGAGGCCTGGGATGATGGCTTCTCTCAAAGGGTCATAGTCTGGGGGAAGAAAAGGTGGCAATCAGCAGATCCCCAAACTGCTCAAGTAGTAAAGGGAGCCACAGGTATGTGGGCAGAAACACCAGCCATTTAGCCGTAAGAAGTTCAGTAACATCAGCTGAGGGAGAGGATGCCAGCTAGGTGATTGCCTGGTGGCTCTGAGGAAGGAGTCACTGGGGCATGGATGGGTAGGGCTGGGGTGGTGGGAAGGGTCACGCAGGAAGGCTGCATGGGAGAGGCTGTGTTTGAGATGTCCCCCGGGACTGGCTGATTGGCAGGGGGGTGGCGAGTTCTGGGCTCCCGTTGGGATCTGCCTTCCCTTTGGTGTGGAGCTCCTCTGGGAAGGTGGGTTAGGGAGACAGTCAGGCTGGGGGCTTGCATTCACCCTGGTAAGCAGGTGCCAAGCCTCACGCTGTCCCCCTTTCTCCCTGGCAGCAGAGCCCCCTCCCTTGCTGTACTCAGGGGTGTGCTTGTCAGCACTTCTGCCCCCTCTCAGACCTCGTTGTCAGCACGCAAGTCTTCAGGGACATGAAAAGCAGCCACTCCTTACACAAGGCTGGGGAGCCCTGGTGTCTGGAGGTAGGTCTCGGAGCAGAATGACGGTATGAGATGAGCCAGTTCTGAAGGCGAAGCCACCCTTCCAAAGTTTACCTCTCCTGAGGGCAGGGCCCCTGCACCCACCGCCTTCCTTGTCACTGTCGTTTTGGTGCCATGATGTCTGGTTTGCTGACCGCTGATAGGGAAATCACAGCCATAAAATTGCCAGTTTACAAGAGGAGGGTGGAGGCAGTTGTACTGAGAATGTACCCCCAGAGCACTCCCCCGTAAAAGCCACGTGATCTGGTGTCACGTGAGGCTCTGAGAGAATGACAAGCAGTACCAGCATGTTATCCCACTGAACTTGACCCCAGGAAGTAGTTTCCTGGGACTCTGTACAGCTCCCAATGGCAGGAAAGTTATCACCCCAGCTTTGCTGTGCCTATTAGCAGCTCAGGACCCAGAGATTGTCTTTTCAGATTCATGGTGCTGAGAAAGACTCTCTCCCCTAGCAGAGGCGGATGCCGCTTGATAGCTCTTCTCACAGATGTTGCTCTCCAAGGACAGGAAGCATTGTTAATTTCCTTTAAATAATTCAATACAGTGTCAATACCTCACACTGCTCCATGCGGGTGAGTGACAGTTCTCTTCAAATTAGTAGTCCCACAGAATAAAGAACATCTAGAACACGCTTTTATCTTCAAGAAAGCAAGTCAATGCAGATTTAAAATAATCATAAAGTAACTCTTAGATGTAAATAACAGATGACTTAGTATTAATGCTACTTCTTTCTTTTCATGAATATTCATGAGCCAACTAATAAAGTGTCTTAGAAACAATTGTTGTGTCCCTACTAGGTGCTAGGGAGTGCACATGCAGGAATACAGGACATGTATGCCCGTGTTTTGCTTTTAGAGAGGGAAAATGTGGAAGAAATCATGCTTAAACCCTTGTTAAACGTAAGAGGTGGTAAAGTAGCATTTCAGAGGACAAGAGACAGGCAGAAAAACAGGTAGAAAAATGTCACACCCATGCTCTTATATAACCTGTTGATAATCTCTTAATTTCAGATGCATTTCTTTCCAGTCATTCATGTTCATAAACTTGAAAAGCATTAACGTTGGGGGTGTCCCCCAGACAGTTTTGTGTTCTCTTCTCACTTACTAGAATGCCAAGGACGCTCTTCTGTGTGTTGATGTGTGTTAATTCTGGTTAGGAACTTCCTGTGTCGGTGTTCTTTGATCTAACTGTTCCCTTCTTTCAGCTATGTGGGAATGGAGTTTCTTGTGTGTTTTGAACTTTCCCAGCCTCTTGTGCCTGCATGTGGGCCGTACTTCCACTCTCCATGACAGGGCACAAATGTCCTCCTCTGCGGTGTCCATGGCCTGCTGGGAGCCTGTCTTAGCAGCCCCTTCCTGGCCAACATGGCTGACCACTCTAAGTGAAGCTCTTCACTCCAATGGTCAAGGATAAGGCTCTTCACCCACGAGGGCCTGGCAAAGCTACCTCTGTGGTCAGAGTTGGGAGGTGGATCAAGGAGAACCAGGCACCCATTTGGATATGAGGAAACCGAAACAGAAAGACTTCTCCTTACAAGTCTGAAGGAGCCCTTAGGACCAGTGACCTCGAGCCGTTTTCAGCCTTGTCCTCATGACAGAAACATCTTCTAGGGCGAGGAGGTTCTTACGCACAAATTAAGAATAGGCCAGACATAAAGATGCCACGCATGGGCCAGTACGCAACTTCTCTTGCCCTCAGGCGTCCTGTCCTACAGGTTGCATTTGGTGGAGCATGCGCAGCCGGTGCTGCTGGGGACTGGGGGGGGGGGGTGCTGGTGCTGCTCCCATGCTGTTTTGGGTGCAGCACGCTTTCTTGGCATGTGGGTCTTCATGGAAATCTAGACGTAACTGCTCTCGTCCTTGCTGCTTCAGGAATTGTGGTGGGGTGTGAACATCTCAGTCTGCTATGTGAGTGTGCCCTAGGGAGTGCAGTGGAAACCTCACGTGATTGGCAGTCGTACGTTTGAGCCTTGTCACCTCTGTTGGCCAGGATCTCGCTCCTCCATGATGCAATCCCTGGATCTGTTCAAGGGCTGGTAATGGAACACTAGCCAGGCGTGCTCCATGGGGTGCCTAGGGAGATCTTTTGACATTTAACACGGGCTTCCTGTGGTCCAGACACTACTGGAAATGTTTTGTACTACTGTATTTAACTCTTTGAAACCTGACAGCAACCTTCAGAGGGCAACGCTGTGATTCTTCTCATTTGGAGAACAAGATAGCTGAGCTGCAGAGCAACTCCGCCACGTGCCTTATGATCACGCAGCTAGCGGATGGATGGGCATCAAAAACATGCTGCTAGTGAAAGATACAGTTATTTCCAGTTTAGAGTCTTGCCCTGCTGAAGGAGAATTCATGTGGGCCTCCTTGACGCCTTCTTGGGAGCTGGAAGGGAACTTTGAGGACAGCCAACGTTTTAGTTTTTAAGAAACCTTCTGAGCTTATCTCTATCGAACACCCATTGTCCCGTTTCTCTCTATGCTTCTAATCCATATTGCTTCTAACCCTTTCAATCTCTTCCTCTAGGGAATTCAGAGAGAAAGAGTAAATATGACTCAGCAAGTCAGTACCCACCTACCTGGGCAGGTATGAGTCATTTGTTTCTAGTTACTTATTCATGTATATTTTAAAGCTAGTCACACAAACTCATTGCACTGCGGCTATTAACATGTTGAATAGTGACAATAATTGGGTGTGACCCCCAGCATAACTGCCGTCAGATAAGAAAAGAGCTTTTTCCCCCCCTGTAATGGCTTAGTCAGTAGACACCATGCTACTGAAATATTTGCACACTAGCCCTTTTGAAAGTCTTTGTATGAACCCTTCCCTTGCTCTCCTGTTTCCTTCCTCTGGGAGTTCTGTAACCTTTTCCTAATCGGTGGCTGAGGAATTAGTAAGATGGTACTTATTCTGTCCCTTCATATATATATATATATATATTTTTTTTTTGGTTGGCCTACCCTTTTGCTAAGTGTTGAGCCTGTTTTCATTTCATTTTTCACTTTGTGCGTTTTTGAAGAGGGAAGAGTATCATTGCTACTTACTCATGAACTGCTCAACCTATAAATTTAAGGGAAAAGGAGACTTCAGCTAAATTTGCAAAGCTAGTCACAGACAGGGAGTTAACCAGTTTGGTGGGAGGAAATGAAACTTTTCTTCGGTTTATTAGACCACATCCTATAAATCTGTGGCTTAGTATATGTCTGATTTCTCAAAAGCGTGGCATCACTACCAGAGCTTTATTTTTGCTTATTAGTTATTTGAAAACAAATATAGATATGACTTCATTTCCTTGGCACTTAGTTTTTTAGTACATAGTATATATGGAAAACACTTCTCTTCATAACAATATATTATAAGGGAAGTTTTTGCTAATCCATAAATCCCTGCATTACAGGTCTCAGTTAGGAAATATTCAACAGAAACTTAAAAACAAATGAGTTTCATTCCTTCCAAACCCCAATTAGAAGCCGGGTGCACAAAACACACACAAAAAAACTCTCCTAAGGGCAAAGTTCGTATTTGGACATTCTCCATTCCAACTTCACAAAGCTGCATTTTAAAAGTCAGAGGTGGTCTCGCGTATGCTCACTACACCTGTGCGTCATAGGAGGTGTTCCTGTGCCGTGAAGATTCTTCATGGGATGTCTCCTGACTGTCCATTGCTCCAAAGCAAACAGTCTCTTCACTGAGTTCCTGTGCTGCTGATGATATAAGCTGGAGATAGTGAAGTCAGTGATTCTGGAACATTCTATAATGCCCTCATGGTGTGTATGATGCATGGCTTCCTTGTACGACCCTGGGGCCTTCTATACACAGTGGACCAGCAAACCCTGTCTCTCCCAGTTCATACTCATTGAGTGGATAGCATGTGAGACCACACCATATTCCTGTCATTCTTGGTGTTGTTTCTCAGTGGAAATCTTCCAGTTTAACTAAGTTCATAGACCTTCACTGCGGGTTAGTCTACAAGGCCTGCCTAGCTATTTCTCATGCCTGAGTGAAGTCCTGCTCTCCAGCATAATGTAGCTTTGCCCAACACACATTTTCTTTGCGTTGATAACAAAGGTCATTCACTAATAGAGAAAACTTGTGACAGCCTGCTTTCCCCACAGTTTCTTTTAAATAATTCCCTTTTGTAATTCTGGGAAAAGATGGATGACTGCTTCATGGGCTAAACTTCATCATGGAAGAATATGAGACCCTCAAGTTTTTTATTCCTGGTTGCACCCCCCCCCCCATAAAGTAGTCACTACCTGGGTGGGGACATGCCTTGTACTGATACCTCTGACACTCTTTTACTTGTCACTTGCCATATGTTGTGGAATGTCTGATTCTGACTCCTATTATCAGTCCCTTGAGTGCTATCAGTGAGGTAGGCATTGGGGATTTGGACATAGAGGAGAACCATTATCTCACCCCCTAGTTGGGATTGCAATTTGCTCATTTATATTAAGGGCAATGATTGCTAGGTATGCAAGATGTTACCTTTCCTTCACAGTCCGTCCTGCAGACCCTGTTGAAAGGTACCTACTGCTTCAACTTCTAGTTTAGTGAGTCTAAACAAGAAGCTATACCATCATTCTTCCTTTATGCCTACCTTCCATTTCTCTGTCATATCTCTAACAAGTCACAAAAAAAAAAAACTATTTGTATTTTTTTTTTTAATCAGTAGTTTTCTAAGCTTGGGAGCAGGGTGGTTGAAGCTCTGGATAGTCCCCAGTGAGGTCAAGTTAAAGTTTTGGCCAGCCTTTCCTTTTGAAGCCCTGGCCTCCACCTCTACTTGGGCTGGGAATGAGGAAGGAGATGCCCTTTGTACAGCCACAGTGATTAATTCTGTTTAGCCCTCTTGGGTGTGTGCTTGTCTGAACACTCGTCTCCCTCTGCGGCTGGGCCACGCATTCTGCTCACGGGCAGAGCGGATGGCCCCTGCCACGGGAGTGCAAGGCTCTTCTCTAGAAAGGTCTCAGTGAGATGTTTGCTTGGATTCATAAAGGTTCAGTTTTGGAAAGAACTAGTTCCTTCCCGAAGGGAGGGTGGGGATGAGGGAGGAGCGAAGACAGCAGAGAAAGAAGAAAAAAGAAGTGAGAAGCACACAGGCAACTGTGGGACACATGGCTGGCCCATTCCGCTTACTTCCCAGCTCCTGCTGGACATTTGAGCTGAAAAGCTTGGGGTGGACCCCATATGGGCCCCTGTTCTTGGCAGCAGCTTTTAGTATTCAAGAAACCTGAGTTGGCTTTAGGTAGCACTGGAGTGAATGTGATCTTCAGGGTGGAATCAGGCATACTCCTGGAGCCTTTTACTCAATAGATACTTGGTTTGGTTCATGTCCTTTGGGCTTCTGGAAGGCATCAGTTTTGCTTGGGGCCGTGTGACAAGTGAAAACTCCATTGCCCCTGGGAGTATGAGAAACCTTCACGAGAAACTTGTAGCCATCTGGAGATCCAGCCTGGTGGTGGTCACGTTCTGGCTTCTGAACAAACTTGGATGGAGCTTCGAGGGAAGGGTGTCTACCAGAGAGGATTGCTTGTGGCTGCTGTTAAACTGGCTTCAGAAACATGGTGGCCCTGCATGAAACATGGGCCACTTCTTGCCCTTCTTATAGGCAGGGATGGCAGTGTTTAGGGACAAATTGTGGCCTTTATAATGTAGGATGTATTTTCCCATAAGGGGAATGAATTTTCCCCCCTTTTGATTCTGCTTAGGATAGTGACATGCCCTCAGGTCAGGTTCCTTGGGTCTTCCGTGCAGTCTTGCCAAGTGGGGCCACCTGCAGCTATCTGCTTTTCACATTTGTACTTACTACAGAAAGATATTTTTGTTATTTGCACATGTATGTGTGTATGGATGGGCACACAAGGGTCTCCTGCTGCTGCAAAGAAATGCCAGAGGCTTATGCCACTTTATGCTGGCTTTGTATGTGCGCTAGAGAATCAAACCCAGGCTAGTAGGCCCTGCAAGCAAATGCTGTTAACTGCTGAGCCAATACCCCAGTCCCTGTACTTACTACCTACTCTCGATTTAAAGTTTGATGATGAGGTTTCTTCTGAGATAATGGGATTAGTAAGTAAATAATTAAATGTATTAGGTAAGAAAATTGACTTTTCCATTTGGCCTACAGCTCTATGAATTTTCTCCCAAGACCATATCATTGCCACCAGCACCGCGAGCAGGATGGAGCTGCTCCGTCCCTGTGCGCACCCTTGTGTGGCCCTGGGTGGCCGTGGGAGGCATGGGCTTTCCTTTTATGCTGCTCTCGTTTTGATGGAGCGTGCTGGTTCCCGCCAGCTCTTTCTCTCAGAAGCCCATCTGTCACCATTGGTCTAAGTGTTGACTCTGTCCCTTCTCCCAGGCCTTCTGCACAGAGCCAGCCCCAGAGCATGGTTTGTCAGCCTGTTAGTTACTGGTGCATCTACATTCACTCTTTTCATTTTTTATTCTGAAATGTTCTTTTCTTTCCCCTCCCTCCCTTCCTCCCTTCCTTCCTTCCTTCCTTCCTTTTTCTTTTTCTTTTTCTTTTTCTTTTTCTTTTTCTTTTTCTTTTTCTTTTCAGAGAGAAGAGACAGGAGGGAGAGTAAGTAAGAGAGAGAGGAGAGAGAGAATTGGCATGCCAGGGCCTCCAGCCACTGCAGTAGAACTCCAGATGTGTGCACCATCTTGTATGCATGTGCAGCCTTGCGGGCTTACACTACCTTGTGCGTCTGGCTTATGTGGGGTCTGGAGAACTGAACATGGGTCCTCAGGCTACGTAGGCAAGTGCCTTAACCCCTAAGCCATCTCTCCAGCCCTCCAAGCTGTTCTTGCAGCACTTACTTCTAGGACACTTTGGACTACCATGTATTAGGAAAATACAGGCTACTGCCAAAGAATAATGTCACAGGCCAATAGTAGTGTTGCTCGTAGAGGCAGCAGGTGAGGACGTTCTGCTTTAATTTTGTTTTTGTTTGTTTCTTTTCTAAATTTTTAAAAAAATATTTATTTATTTAGAGACAGAGAGAATGGGCACAGCAGGGCCTCCAGCCACTGAAAATGAACTCCAGATGCAGACCTTGTGCATCTGGCTTATAGTGGTCCTTGGGAATTGGACCTGGGTCCTTTTGGCTTTGTAGGCAGATGCCTTAACTGCTAAGCCATCCCTCCAGCCCTTTTTTGGGGGGCAGTTTCAAGGTAGGGTCTCGATCTAGCCCGGGCTGACCTGGAATTCATTATGTATTCTCAAGGTGGTCTTGAACGCATGACGGTCCTTCTGCCTTTGCCTCCTGAGGGCTGGGGTTAAAGGCATGCACAACCACGCCTGGCTTATGTTTTACATTTATCTGTACTGTTCTTTTCCCTGGTCAGTACAGATGACCAAGGTGTGGACATGATGTCCAAAATGAAGATGGAACCTGACCCATAGATTTCATTGACCCAACTTGGTTTGCTCAGGCTGGCCTCACTTGGCCTATTAGCCAGATGAAAGGAAGAAGTGGGAGATGCTGGCACTGTCTCCCGAGTTCTTAAAGATGCTTGATATGTTCGTGGGGACCCTGAGCTGCTGACCCTCCAGGTGCTGTTCGTGATTGCTAAGGTAAAGGCAGGGCGGCTCCCATGTGTGTGCCTGTTCTCCTGGGACATGATGTGAGGTGACCTGAAAGTCCCCAGCTCAGTGTCACACTTGAGTGAACTAGGATGATGCATTGGCTGGGGGTGGTAACGGCAATTGCATACATGTAAATTCTTGGGCAATCTAATTCCTGTCTTTATAATTACTTGGCCACCTGCCATTGCAGTCAGTTGAGGAGTAGGAGCAGTGACCCAGTACAGAAAGGAGAAGGGAGAAGGGAGTGAGCTTTCCTGCTGGAATTTCAGTGTCTAAAAAATGTGTTGGGAAGCAGGGAGTGGTATCTTAACTGCCTTATGCACATGAGCCTCTGGTTCTTCCCTGGCCAGGCTGCGGAATCTCAGAGAGTGTGGTGGGCTCAAGACATCCATGAAGGAAAGGAGTGAGTGCTGTTTAACAACAGGTTTCTGTAGTCAAGGTCTTCCAGATGGAAGGATGATTCTTACTTAAAAAGAAACACAAAAGCTGGCAAGATCACTTAGTCAGTAAAACACTGGCCTTGCAAGCATGTGGATCTGAGTTTGCACCATTCCTAGCATCCACATACAAAGGCAGGCTTGGCCATACATAACTGTAACCTCAGTGCTGAGGGAGGCGGAGACAGGAGGATCACCAGGGCTCACTGGTCAGCAGCCCAACCAAAAAATAGCCTGGGTTCCAGGTTCAGTGAGAAACCTTGTCTTAAGTAAATAAGGCAAGGAGTGATGGAGGAGAACATCTGACATCCTTCTCTGGCCTCTGCGTGCACGTGTGTGTGTGTGTGTGTGTGTGTGTGTGTGTGTGTGTATGTGTTTATGTTTATGGGTTGCACACTTCTGCACGCCCACTGACAGTACGACATGAGAGCCTTGCAAAAGAAGCATCCGGCACCCTAGAAACACACCGTCAGCATCCTGATTGGAAAGCTGAAAGCACTTTCGGAAGCCAGAGTCGACTTCCTGGTCCCAGTGGAGCAAGTCTAAGTGTGGGGTCTTGAGTGTGTCCCATCTGCCTCAAGCAGACAGAGTGCAAAGTGATCAGCTGTGCTCCGAACGTGTTTGCCATTTGTCTGAAGTGTGATGTCATTTCGATAAATACATGAGAAGGGTTTCCCCCCCACCCTCTCTTATTTGGGTGACAGATTGCATGTTAGGGCACGAAAAGATGAAAGCACTAAATATTTGCTTTAGAAAAACAGTGAAAGATCCTCTCATCCTCCCGGCTGAAAGCTGATGGGCTTAGAATTCCATTAACAAAAACGTCAGTGTGCAGTTGGAGTAACCACTACCTCGGGCTCACGCGACTGCAGGGGAGAGCAAGCGGAAGTTGGTCAGTAGGGGGATTTCACAGTGTTGATAAAACGAGTTGTGGGATCGGGCCGCGAAGTTGAATTCAGGTTCAGAAGAAAGCAGCCTTGTCTGGTTTCTCTCTTCCTCCTCCTGACTCTCAACTAGACACCTTCTCAGTGGTCATCCTTTCTATTCAAAGGAACCATTTGTGTACTGAGGAGTCAGAACTTTGGTAAAGCGCTTGCCTTAGAAACATTAGAAGCTCAGTTCAAACACCAGAACCCATGTAAAGATGCCAGGCATGGTGGCATGTGCGTGTAATGCCTGCACTGGAGAGACCGAGGCAGGAGGCTTCCTGGGCTAGCCAGTTTAGTCTCGCCTAGGTGACGAGCCCCGGGCCCCCAAGAGATCCTGCATTAAAGGTCAGTGGTGTTCTTGAGGCTGGCGCTCAGGGGTGTCCCTTGACCTCCACATGCACATAAAAAGGAAACATCTGTTATTCCGATTTAATGACAAAGACCTCATTTTTATATTGCTTTATTCAGACAGGGTCTTGCTCTATAGCCTGGTCTGCCCTTGAACTCTAGTCTCCTCTGCTCAGTCCAGTAAAGTCATCATTCTTGCAAACCTTTTGCATAAGGAAGCACTTTACTTGAAAAGAAGAAAAGTATGTTTACTTGAGAAGAAGAAGAGTATGTGGTGTTGGTTCTTGGCTATGTTAGCAGGATCGGTTTTATGGAACAGTTAGTTAGGAGTGGGGAGCCAGCACCCCCATGAGCCGAACTTCGACTTTGTCAGTGGCTGGCTGACTTGCCAGTGTACATGTTGCAGGACCTGTTTAGGCATAAGCTTTGCCATCTGTAAAACTTGGGGGGTGGTGGTTATTGTCCCCACCTTCATTTATCAGAAGAGTTGAACAAGCCTGTGGGGCAGATGGCATATGTAGAAGCTGGCAAACATCTGTATCTTTTCATTCATCTCTTTGATTTGGGAGGAAAGAACTTGAACCCTATCCCTCATGGGGTGTGGTAGGGCTTCAGATTAATACTACTCACCATGTTACAGAAATCCTGTGTCCTGAAGCGGGTGGCTTACAACTGTAGTCCCAGCTATTTACTTGGTGGCTAAGATGGAAGGATCACTTGAATCCAAGAGTTCAAGGCCAGCTTGGGCAACAGAGCAAATTCTCACCTCATTTTAAGGGGGCAAAAAAGTCCTTTAGTCACTGAGTTAACTTTTTCATAAATATCTTCCTTTTGCCCTTATAGTTACTCTCCACACAAAAACTTATACTCTTCTAATTTTGCATATCAGTAAGGGAACAGCTAACATTTACTGAGTGTCTACTATATACCAGGCTTTGCTTTGAAGTGGGATTTGAATAATAATTCGTTTAATCCTGTCAGCCAGCAGCTAGCATTTCCTTCATTTTTAAAAAGAGGAAATGAACACACAGATTTTTATATTTTTTATTTTTTAATGGTTTGTCGCTTTTTATTCCATTGAGAATGTATTGGGATCCAGGGATTTGAATCCTAGGGCTTTAGATGGTCTCCAAGCTGGGGTGCCCACCTTCCCACTGTGTGCCCCTAACCTCCACTGCGCTGTGACAAGAAAGTGAGCCAAGCTGCAGGCAGCTCGGAGCCGATGCGCACACATGCTCACCAGACAAGCTGTTTTATGATAGTTGGGAAGAGAACCATCTCCATTACCGGAAGTTGTGGCTTCTGAGTCTCTCAGCAATTGGCAACATAGAGTTTTGTTTTGTTTTTTTGTGTGTGTGGTTTTGTTTTTTAAATAATTAGAAACAGTTCAACTCTTGTTACCACCCACAGCAAAAAAATCTCTTGGATCCCGCAAATGAGAGAAAGAGAGAGAGAGAGAGAGAGAGAAAGAGAGAGAGGCAGGGAGAAGAGAGGGAAGGAGGGAGGGAGGGAGAGGGAAGGATGGGTTACTTAGTAGAATGATTAAAACCGAGCCTAAGGCAGGAAGTCCATTTTGGAAGGATGTGTCAATGTGCCGGGGTCCTCTGGTTTTTACCCCCTTTGCCTAGCTCTATCTTCATGGTGGCAGCCAGTGAAGGGAGGGATCACAATGCCCAAGACGAGTCTGGGAGGAAACCCACATTTTTCTGTACTGATTAATGGTATGTCTTCTGTGAGAGTGGGCGTGAGCGGCGACAGAATGAAGCATGCATTTGTGCAGTGTGTGGTCCTGGCTGCTCCTGAGGGTGGTGGCCTGAGAGAAGTGGGGGAGAGGGCGGAGGAGGTCTCTGCACAGCTGCGACTATTCCCATTGTATGTACCAAGTCATTGAGGCAAGGGCATGCCAGGCTGCATGTCAGCTCCCAGGGTCCTTAGTTTCTTAAGGGGTATGCTTCACCATCGAGGGCGCCCCTGTCATGCCCAGTTAAACTCAAGGGCCCCTGCACGTCTGCGTTCACCCTCACCCCTCACCCTTACCCTAAAGATAGAGGCCAGCCCGAGGCTGAGTGCGGTGACTGACCCAGCGCTGTGTGTCGTCTGCTGGAGTGCCGTGTGCTCTACGTTCTCTCCTTGTCCCTCTGAGGCTCAACACAGTTGCACGGTCAAAGAACCGACTTCCTAATCCTCATGGGAGCTGGAGGGCTTGCAGTTGCCACAGGAGTCCCACTGGAGGGTGCTGGATTCCCTGTGGTCCTTGAAACCACACTGCTATGACTTTCAGCTGGTGCTGACTCCCATGGGGGCCCCCTCTTGCCATCCTGACTGGTTTAAGTTTCTGCTTTGTTGGCGAGCAATTTTTTGATGTTATTCTTCTCATAGCCAGAGGCCAAGATCCCATGTGGAGCAGCGCCTGAATTTAATCGATGTCATCTGGACACCAGGGAGGGGTATCACAGAGCACTGGGAGAAACTTAGGCATTGGATTTTACCTCTCTTGCTGTCTCCTATCCTCTTATTTCTTCTTTTTAAAAAATTTATTTTATTATTTATTCATTTATTTGACAGAGAGGGGGAACAGATAGAGAATGGGCGCACCAGGGCCTTCCACCACTGCAAACCGACTCCAGATGCATGCGCCACCTTGTGCATCTGGCTTATGTTGATCCTGGGGAATCGAACCTGGGTCCTTTGGCTTTGAAGGCAAGTGCCTTAACTGCTAAGCCATCTCTCCAGCCCTCCTATCCTCTCATTTCTTATTGTTCCTTTTCTGAGTGGTACGATAAGTGATTGTGGAATAGTGGTACCATTGGAGGACAAAAGATGTAGTGCCCTGATAGGCTTGCAGAGGTTTTATATATGTTATTTACTTATTAGCAAGGAGTAAGAGAGAGAAAGAGAATGAGAGTGGGCATGCCAGAACCTCTAGCCACTGCAAATGAATTCCAAATGCATGTACCACTTCGTGCTTCCAGCTTTACATGGGAACTGGGAATCGAACCTCGGTTGTTAGGCTTTGCAGGCAAGCGCCTTAGCCCCTGAGCCATCTCCCCAGCCCTTTCAGATTGTTTTAAAATATACATGCCAAACTCCTTACTCAACTTGGTCTGGACCATTTTGGCACTACTGGTCCTGCCATCTGAACTGCTTTCAGAGATTGGGCATGTGCCTGTGTATTTTGTAACATTGAGTGACCCTCTAGTATCACTTAGTCTACCCTTCCTGCTGGCTAAGGCGTTGGCTCCCAGATCAGATTCTCCAGACATGGCACATTACCATTGATGAGCTTGGCGGGGAGCCAGGAGGCTCTGGAGGGATGCAGGGAGACACAGGGCACAGCTAGGTCCTTAGATCCCATTTATCTAGGTCAGACTTCTGACCCATATCCTCCCCTTAGTGTGGACAGGAATCTGGAAATGGTGTGTGAGAATAACTGTAACACAGGCTGGTAGCTGGAGTTGCCAGGGCAGGCAAGTATGTCTCTCTTAACTGCTTTTGGACAGGAATTATGGAAAGACTGCAAAATAGGCCTTAGTGACTCTCAGGAGATGTGTGTGGCAGAGACTAAAGCCCCAGGGATATTTTGAGTCAAATGTCGTAGAGTGTTAAGAAGTACTTCGGTGCAGGGCACTGGTGTGTCCTAGAGATAAGTGACCCTCCCACTTCCAGTACAAGTCATGGACTGCTTTTGGTCCCTGGATGTCTCCTGCAGGGACCCTGTCCACCCTGTGGCTTGTGCCTCTCTGAGGCACTTACCAGAAGAAATCCCTTGGGAAGCTTCAGGGATCCAAAGCTCTGTCTGTGGGTAGATTCTTGCATCTTGTTGTGAATAGGTTTGGGGCGAATGTCCTTGGCAGTAAGGTTCCAGGAAAGCCACACTGTTTGGTGGACAAGTTGACCTTCCGAGTTGAGGGCGTTATCAGAGCTGTGGTTCTGAATAGAGTCCAGATTCTATGAAGCCCATTTCTCTGCTTTGTCAGTTCTCTCCACCCCTCCCCCTTTTTGTTTGAGGTAGGGTTTCTCTCTAGCCCAGGCTGACCTAGAATTCACCATGTAGTCTCAGGCTGGCCTCAAACTCACAGCAGCCCTCCTACCTCTCTGTCTTACCAGTGCTGGGATTAAAGGCGTGCGCTGCCAAACCCAGTGTCAAGTCTTTTCTTCTGCTTAATGACTGGAGTCCTTTTGGTCCCAAGCCGACTGTTCCCTTTCCCATATCTAGTGGATTTTCCCATCATATTTTCATTTATGCCTTTTCAGCATTAAGCCTTTGCCTACCCCTCTTGCTAACACTAAGATCTACAGTACACACCTGTCTGTTATAAGCAGCCCATTCAGGTTGCAGGCTGACCTTGATCTTTGAGCATTCTAGCCTGTTCCACTCCAGGAAGAGCTCAAAAGAAGTATAAATGTGCTGTGAACTGGGGCTATTCACACTAGGGCTACAGTCAATGATCTTGTAATTACTGTCCTGATTCATTAAGAAAAGTTTGTGGTCTCCCAGGCTGAAAAGAGGAGATGATCTGGGTCTTCCCTGTGGGTAAGCACAGAGCGGGGAGATTGCACTACATGGAATGTGACCTAAGAGACAATGATTGTGCATGGCGGGCTGTTATTCTCTTGAGCCTGGGCTCCTGGTAAAAGCAAATTCAGTAACTCAGATAGTAAAATGAACTTATCTGGAGTGTCCTAAACATGTAAATGCAACACTGCAGGCTCTTATGGGACAATCCCAGCTAAGGAATTTGTTCACTGTGGTTGGAGTGGGGAAATTGATCCCCTACAATCTGGGAATTATAGAGAGGTGACCAACAACCCTACCCCGTAAAGCCTGTAAAACCTTGGAAATCGAGGTCCAGAGAGAGATCACAAGACGCCGCGTCCCTGTAAGCAGTGGGTATAGGTATTCGGGCAAAATGCAGTGCTCCTGGGTTTTCTCTCCCTCCCCTCCACTCCCACGCAAGGCAGAGTTAATTTTGTGCACCGTTCATGTTAAATGACATTAATTTTAAGCCATTTTGTGGATTAGTGTGTGAAATTCAGGATATTCAGCATAATTCACTTATTTTCCACTTGAAATCCTGATTTTTCTCGGGTGCCCTGGGTGTTTTTGGAGGAGGAGAGGAGGCCCGGGACGTGCGGTGCTGCAGAGGGATTGTTGTAGTCTTCCCTGCTGATGGTTAGTAGGAAGCAGGTGAGCTGGAATTCCCATTAATTGGGAATTAATGGGAATCTTTAGGAGATGGCTATCCTTTTTTTTTTTTTTTAAGCAGAACACACACAAGCAGGTCTTGCTGAGGATGGCAGCTCACACCTGTAATCTCAGCACTCGGGAAGCTGAGAAAGAGGATTGTTGGGAGCTCTCCGGGCTACAGAGTGAGACCCTGTCTCAGAAACCCCAAACAAACAAACAAAAGTACAACAAGAAATGTTAAGGAAGGGAGGGAGGGAAATGAAAACAGGGAAAGAGGAGGCTACAGTGGGAAAAGATTTGTTAATAGGGGGAGAAGGCACATGCTTGCAAGTGCGCACATGCCATGTCATTCATGTGGAGGTCAGAGGACAGCTTCCGGTATCGATCGTTACCTTCTACCTCATTTGAGATGGTGTGGGTGATTTGGGGGGGGGGGGTCCTCTGTTGTTCACCACTGCGTTTGTCAGGCTGGCTGTCCAGTGAGCTTCGGGGAAGCTCTTTCCTCTCTGCCTCCTTTCTTGCTGTGCTGAGAAGTACAGATGCGGGTGCTGCAGTGTCCAGCTTTATGCGATTCGGAGGATCTGAACTCAGGTACTTAGGCTTGCATAGCCAACGCTCCATCTGCCATCTCCAGCACCCTGGGTGCGTGTTTTGAATGAGCATCTAGTCTTTGGCAGGAGGTTTGTGTTCTCACCTGACCCTTGGCACTTTCTTTCCCTGACAACTGGTACTTGGGAATTCTTTCAGGGCTCCGTTTATAACTCAGACATAAAAAGCCTATAAAAAAAGATCCTCTCTAAACAGGTTTGATCCTGACACTGTGGGTGTATAGTAAAACTGAGGAAGAAGATAGGTTGGGGCTCACCAAAACTGGAGGCTTAGGCAACCCTGATGGAATCGACTAGGTTAGACTCAAGAATTCACTGGTGATTTTCTAGTTTTTGCTAAGAGCTCCATTCTCCCCTGTACTGGCAGCCCCATGCCCTGTAACCAGGAAGCATGCTGGTGCCCTGGGTGAGTTCAGCAAGTTTGTTTTGACTTGCGGCCCATGGAGGGAGTGAAACCCTCATTATGCAATGTTAAACTGGGTCCGCAATGTCAGCGCCTGCCAAGGCTCCGCGAGTTGGTTGGGACCAGGCTGTGTTTAGTATGACTAACCCCATTTGGCAGGACAGAGGGGTAGGTGGGTGTCCCTCTGAGAGGGAGGGATGACTTTTTCTATTTCAAATATTAGCGCTTTCCCCTAAGTACCTAACTAGCTAAAGTAAGTTGAGCCTCCTGCTTGCGCGAGGGCCGTGGGGACAGTTGACTGGCCATGCAGCCTTGGTGTAGAAGCAGAGAGCCCAGCTCTTCCTCCTGCAGTTAGGGGAGTCGGGCTTCTGGGTCACATGAAATGCTTCCTGAAACAGCTTGTATTGGTCAAGTGTTGTTGGCAGGGAACTCAGTAATTAAAGTAGTTATAGAAAGCAAACACCAGGTTCCTTAATAAAAATAGCAGTGAACCCCAATAAAAATTTAAAGCAAAGCAAAAAAGTAGCCTATTTTTTCCTAGTAAAGATTCCAGTGTATAATTTAGGATCTGTCTGCTGACCTTCTTTGGGAACCTTTTTCTCCCCTTGCCCCCCCCCAAAAAAAAAGTCCTTCTTATAGGACAAAAGAATCACATTTTCATGCAAATGTCTTTAGTTGGAGGTAAAAACAATCTGGAACCATGTTAGCACAACCATCCTTAAACAGTAAGGTCCCTGCCCCCATCAGGAAAAGGTTGCTCTCTGGTGGGGTGGATGCCCCTGTCTGAGGTGAAGTGGAATCGCTTTTGTCCCTTCTCTGATGAATGGATGTAAAGTGTTCACTGAACCTGGAAACACCTCCTTTTGTGCCCTGTGCTCCCCTAACACAGGCTGTTAAACTTGGGGCAATCGCTCATGGTAGGGGATTGAATGGGGCCATTGTGGGGGGGTGGGGCTCACACTGAAGCCATTGTAGGCATAGAGATGCCATTGTGTCCCAAGTATTAAGAAAGGAGTAAGACTCTGGAGACCTCCAGGCATCAATGTGCATGACCACTGTGCTGACCGCTCTGCAATTCTAGGTTTGCATTGTCCCTTAAGTGTCCCCTAATCAGAAAGGTTGGGAAGTGGTCCTCTTAGACTGGGCACGCCAGAGAGCACCCCCTACAGGGAGCACTTGGTATTTCCTGAGAGCATCTGCGTACCAGGCCTTCCTGCGGCTGTGCGCGCAGGTTGTTCATCTCTTTCCGCCTTGATTGGAGTCATTGTTTCTGCAGGGAGGTCTCTGTTTTCCTCCAGGCATCAGTTGTGTGTGTTTGTTTGTTGTTTTTTTTTAAACAAACTTTTTAAAAATATTCACTTCTTCCAGTTTAGAAATAGCAAAACTGCCCCCATTCCCTTCCCTGCCAGTAACTTTTTCATTTCACTTTCCTTTTGCCATATGGCCTCTCAGAGATACTTCTGATCTTAATTACCGCATTCAGCCTTTGTTTATTTAAAAATCAAAAGGCGGATGGGCTATTGAGTGCTTATCTGTATTAATTGTGCCATCGTATCTGCCAACTGTCCGTTCAGTTAGTAAAGAGAACCGCTGCCATTGCCCCAGCAAAGTATTCTCTCTCTCTCTCTCTCTCTCTCTCTCTCTCTCTCTCTCTGACACTGCACCTAAAGTGATGTGATATATATGTTCACTGGAGACAGGATTTTGTAGCTTTAGAATGGCTATACGTCATTTTCCACTCTGAGCCCTACCACAAAGCCTCGCCTTGAAGAGGGAGGTTAGGCATAAGACTGGGAAGATTGAGCAGTGAGGTCAGAAGACTTGGACTTAAACTTGGACTTTGCCACTGGCAGTGTTCGCTTTGGGGAGTGGGTGATATATTCCTTGGCAGCCTCAGTTTCTCTGTCTGTAAAATGGAGACAGTACTGGTATCCGTTCCAGGAATAATGAAGGATGTAACAGCTGTGCTTATGAAAGGCTTTCCAACATCCTTGCCTGAGGGCCACACAGTCCCCAAGTTCCCACCCCACTTTTGTGAGCAAGAAGCTTAGTACAGTGGAATCCTTGTTTCATGTTTTGTTTTGTTTTGTTTAAACACAGTGTTGCTCTTTTACCTGACTCTTTGATCATTTTAATGTTCCCATAAAACCGTGCTTTAAATAAGGACATATATTTTATAGATCTTTTAAACAGTAATTCTTGCTTGAAGATAACGAATCATTCCATACAGAACACAGCTCTGCTGGGCTTTCTAGAAAAGCCGCTTGTTAAAGCCAATCAAGAGACATGTTAAAAATTGTTAACCATCATCCTTGCTTTCCTCCTCTGAGTTTAAGAAGTTCTTCTCTTAGAGAAGTCAATTCTTAGATGTCTGTGTATTGGAGTTAAGAGGTCTTAAAAACATAGTACCTTTTCAGATAATAATGAATTTGCAGTGGTTACACTAGGTTCTAGTACCTTTGTCATCAGCCTATCACAGTCTGAACAATTGTTTTAAAGAAGTTGGTTTTAGGAGCCACATTTAAACAGTTTCTTATCCCAGCATTGAGACATTTGTCTGTTGGCTCCCCTCCTCTATCTCCTCCTTCTCCGTTTCCTCCTCTGAATATTCCAGCAGGGATGATTTTTTGCACCATGTATTCATTGAGCACTTATCCAGTGTTGATTGGTCCTGTGTGTGTGTGTGTATATATATATATATATATATATATATTTTTTTTTTTTTTCAGGACAGCAGTAAGCTTGTAGTTATATACCACATTGGCAGAAGAAAATGCTTTTCCTGACAAGCTTAGTATCAACATTACAGTGAAGGACAAAGTGGATTCTTGCTAGGGGCCCCTGACCATTATACAAGTATATATTTTTACCTAATTTATAGTTGGAGAAGCAGCTAAAAATGTTCAGTGTCCATGCCAGTCATTGGAGCTGCCTTAGTTCAGGAAGCCTGAGTCAAACACAGAAGATACTGGAAAGCCCACACTAAGCAGAGATGAAATCCAAGTTCACACTGATATGCTGCTAATGTTTCCATCCCAGTCATAGATTAATTGGCCCACTGAATGAGTCACAGAAAGTAGCCAACAGCTCACGGAGTTTAGGGTAGTGTGGGGGGAAAAAATGTACACATGTTCCTCCAGTCTGCGCTGTCCTCTGACTTCCGTATAGTTGAGCATTTGAGAGTGTTAAAAAAGTACGCACGCCTGTAATCCTAGCACTCGGGAGGCAGAGGTAGGAGGATCGCCTTGAGTTTGAGGCCACCCTGAGACTTCCAGGTCAGCCTGGGCTAGAGTGAGAAAAACCACCTTGAAAAGAAAAAGTGGGGGTGTGATATAAAACTTTTGCTTTTTCTCCAACACTTAAGAAGTTTTTCATTTATATTTTTCCAGAGAACGGAATAACTGAAGTGCATTGAGCGTGGGGCTGAGTAGTCATAGAGATGGCTTCTGTTTGAGGCTAGTTGACACTGAGCAAACGACACCTTCAGGATATTCCTGGGGTAAGCCTGTGAGCTCTGTGGCAGTACCAAGTCTCAAGACTTTGAGACCCCTGAGGGCAAGACTTCTCCTCCCCTTTGTTTTATTTATTTGGCCCCAGTATTTGGAACAGTGCCCAGCATGTGCTAAGTGCTGACCTGGTATTTATTGAATCGGGGAGCACATGTCTGATACATTCAGGGAAGGATGCGAGGAAGATTCTCCTACGTTCAGGACGACAGTAGCCGCCATCCTCCCCCGCCCTACATTTGCTGCAGTTACTCACCAGCCAGGCAACAATCACTTCTTCCACATTCTCGGAGCATGTTTGTTTTTCTGTCTATAAAATGGGGTTGTTGTCAGGAGAGGCTTTATTTGGGTATGAGAAATAGTCTGTCCTAAACTTCCTTGAAGAGACATGCTAGACAAAAACAAGGTGGTTTTGGAAAAAAAAACAACCCACAGTCCAGACTGTGTGAAGATGCTTGGTTGCATTTGAAATCAGTTACCCAGTCCACTGGAGGCAGGCAATTGCAACATGCTTTCCATCTGGGCCTAATGTGGGCGCATTCCTGACGCCACGCTGTGGCAGGAGCCTTGGCAAGGCTCTCTCCTCGAGAGCCAATGGGCGTTGTTTCTATGGTGGAGGCATGACATAATTTAATTTTACTTTATTATTCATTGGATGTGCCATTGTGTGTTACCCTCTGGGTGTGTTTACAAGGAGCTTAAGAAGGGGGTAGAGACTGTCATGTCTGTATTTGGCTCTCTTGTCACCATAAGAGATGGGTGTATTCTCACACATGCACATGCATGCACGCACACGTCAGTGTGCACACACAACCCTTTCTTCCTTGGCATCCAGCGGTAGTTCTGGGGGCAAGGAGTGGGGTGATAACCCCCTCTGTCCAGTGCCTGGGCAAGGCTCAGAAGTGTCTCCTTTTCCCAAAGTCCTTTCTCCCCAGTCCTGAATTTCCCTTTGAGATCATGAGCTTGGGCACGTGTGCATCTAATTTCTCTCTCACACACAGCCTCTAAATGTGTCTCTGTGTTGACTTGGAGAGTATACATCAACTTCTAGATTTGGGTGACTTTCCTTGGCAACCTTTCTAAACTTCACATCGGCACATGAGTTCAAAGTCCCCCCACACTGAAGACTTTTAGGATGGAATAATGTCTTCTTGCTGACCCCAGACCCCTGGCCACTGACATTATGGTGCCATGTGGTCTTTCTGCAGGGATGAGCAATGTTGTATTTTAAGCATGAAGGCAATCAAATGAGGTGGATTTGGCCAGTATCCACATATTCAGATCTTCCTCCTTTAGAAAACATAGAAGGCAGAGAGCTTGTGTTTCTCATTGCTGTTTATGAAAACTACTTCTCCCACTGCCCCATGCATTTGTGAATTTCAACTGTCGCATCCAGCAGAGAGTCACATACCTCCCCTGATTATTGTCGTATCGCTGTGGTAATACTTAATTAAGGCCCTCCATGAGTGACAGGAGTTTTGGGTTCATTAACCAAAAACCAGCCCCAAACACTGGCTATGCTGGTTTGCCTTGACAAACCAGAGAATTCCTGACAGCTTGTAACTTCTCAAATATCCCTGTCTGCAGGGAGAGGTAAAGAAAATAGTTCCAGAAACTCCTGAGTACTTTATTTTGAACTGTCTTCACTGTGACCCCATGAACAACTTCTAGCTCACCTCTCCCCTACATGCACGCCCAGGACTTGATTAACTGGTCAGTGGTTATGAAGACTTTAACTCTCCTAGGAGAGTTGGTGGGGGCTAGACACACCTTTGATGGGTGAGGTCTCTTAATGGGACTCCGTGTGGCTGTTGCCCTCACCTTGGGAGGGGGGTGCGAGGCATTTCCTTGACCAGTCACTTGTCCCCTTAGAGATCAGACTCCTGTCTTGATGAGTCTTGACTTACACTTCAAATCACCCAGAACAGTATGGCTTCTTTCCTATCCCACTACCATTTAAAGTAATAATTAATTCCCTTTGTTCCTCATTAGAGATCTATGACACTGTGGTCATCATAAACCCAAAGATTTCTGTTAGTCAGCTAAACACAAATGCAGAGCTGGTCTCCTACATACAGGTGTTCCACTATGATTCTGCTTTTCAAAACACACAGGGTGGGTTTAGTTTGACCATTCACTAGTAAGGTCAAATGTTGTCCCATGGTTGTTACAGTTTTAATAATGCCTTTTCTAATCCTCTGAGTTTGGGGAAGGAAAGCTTGATGAGCAATTCAGGAGTTGCTGTTGGTAACATATTTCTTGGCAAACTCCCCAGCTCAGCTCTCTTGGTAGTAGGTTTGCTCTAGGCTGAGGTTGTTTAATTTTAATCAGAACTACTTATCAGTAGGTTGTGTGGTTGGGGAAAATGGCATTTGTTTTGTAATACTCTCAAAAAAGGGTTTGGAGATTTTTTTTTTTAAGGATGTTATATGCAATAGTATTCTAAAAATAAATATATAACAGTCCTTGTTTTAGCTCTGTGGTTTCAGCATAGGAATTTTCTTTATGGATGCCAGTTTGTAAGCTTGGATGATGCCAGCTAACATTCTTTTGCATTCTGGTCAGAAGCATTGACTTTTCCTTACCAAGACCTTTCTTCCCTTGGTTACTTGCAGGCACCCTTTGCAGAGGCAATGGTGTGTGGTCTGGGGAGAAGTCACAACATTAGCTGGTCTGTGTTTTTCTCCAGCGTGGAGTTTTGTCATTTCTAATGATGACAATCCATCAGTAGACATAGTTCAAAATGAAGATAAATTGACTTAATACATGTGAGTTAAATGACTCATTGATATGATTATGCTGTGAAGATTTCTTTAGTGTAACCTAACACATTTAGTCGTGTTAATTGTAACGGCTTTGCATGGAGCATTTAATTTCATAAGCAAACAGAATAATTTATTAATTCTCAAAAGCTATTTTAAGACCTTAACTTAGAATAAGCATTTAACTTGTCTCAGTTTGCTTTGGTTTATCAAATTGGAAATTGCTCAGGAATTTCCCTTTTCATTCCAACTTTTCCTAGTACATGGCTTTATGTGCTTAATTCAATAGTGGATCTAAATAGAAATGGGAAATAGGTGCCATCCAGTAAATCTTAATAAGTTATTGGAAATTGGAGTGCTCTGAATTATACAGCAGTTCTAATTGCAGTTAAAAATGTATTAGCAGCAGGTAGGTCTAAAGGATGACAAAACAGCCAGGATAATGCATTGGACAACGGAATCGAATGCATAGATTCCATGCAAGATTCAATTCAAATACTGTGTGAGTTGCAGGCATGCTGTGTAAACCCATTTTTTGCTGAAAAGCATGTTTTCTCTCATGTCAAAAATGATCACAGGAATCCTTTTAATATTCATTTAAATAGTTTTTAATTGGCTTCAGAGAGTTTAAAGTTCAGCACGAAGGTGAGATCTAAGCTTACTAATTAGATCGAATGCAGTTCGACTTAAAGAGCAGACTTGATAATTAAAGAATTTCATACTGAATATATGGTTTGAAAACATTCCTTTTCACTTCCTTGAGGTAAAATTTTGCCCCATTCTTCTCAAAGCAGAATTTCTCTTACAAAAAAAGATTTACACACACACACACACACACACACACACACACACACACACTCGTGTCATTTGTTAGAAAATGACAATCAGATTTTCAGTGCAAACCTCTCATTTGTTTGTCACTTAGCCGACATCTGTGTTCAGGTTTTTCTCCATTTTTCTCCATCCAAGTAGAATTTTGACTTGCCAGGAACGTTAGGATGAACACAAGTTGTTGTGTCGTGTATTTTCCCCCCACGAAGTTGTTTGATGCTGTTGAAATGGAAGGCTGAAGTAGAGGGGGCACTTAAGCACTGAAGGGTTTTTCTTTGTAAATAATAGATCAAGAGCACTGGATGTGTATCTAATGGAGCTGTGTGCGGCCTCCGTTTCAAGGACAGCGCGCGGTTTTAAAAACCACAACTACCGACCATCCCGTCTGCAACCTGTGGTCAGTTTTGTGACACTGTGTGTGTGTGTGTGTGTGTGTGTGTGTGTGTGTGTGTGCGCGCGCGCGCGCTCGTGCATGTGCCTGTGTCTGTGTCTGTGTCTGTGTTGGTGGCCCATGCTTTCTCACTAACACTCCACCTTAAATGATGGACTTAAATGTCATATGTATTCATAAACTTAAGGAAAAACCCAAGGAGTTGTAAAGTTACATATAAATTTATACAGCTCTCCACTGGCAGCTATCTTCCATCTTTGTGGAATGATGGAAAGAGGGCGTGTATGCCCTGCTGTCATGTTTGAAAGTCTGTTGTGGGTATGGTGTGTTCTACCAAGAACACGCACGTGCATGGAGCCAACATGATTGCAATTCGGCAGAAAAATTTGGTTGGTTATATTTGCAAACATTTTGTCTTGATAATGCAAGGAAAATATTTACCATTTTCTCCCCTCTTGGAATTAACAAATCTGTTCCTTTATTTGTTGGTTTGAACCCCGTATTTGACAACTGTAGGTTTGCTACTCTGTTTATAACTGGATTATTTCACATAATTGCTTAAGGCATCATCTGGCTTTGTTCCCTCTGAATATGAGTAACGTATTTTACTGCTTACAGTCCATATATTATATATAATTAATATTTTCCATACATAATAATAAAGCAAACATACTCTGGTTTCTTCAAATGTTAGTCTGTTGAAAGCATAATTGAAAATGGGAAAGTAAACATTAAATGTTAGATGTCAAGTAGGAATCTATGTTAAAAGAAACCCCTGAAAATAAAAATAGCGATTAAATCCAAAACATCTTTTTAAAATTTCTGAAATAGTTGTTTGGAAGATTATAAGGTTGTTACTCTTAATTGAAAGAGTCCTTCTTCAGTATCTGTTTTCCTCTGTGAACCCTTTTCATTTGACCCTATTTTTTTAAAAAGAGCTAAAAATACTTTCATCATAAAATCAGTTTCCAGATAAATAGTTGTCTAGGTAAATAGAGTTTTAAACAAAATATTTTTATTAAATACAGAAATACATATTGAAGACTACTGTTACTTACACAGTGTTTCTGAAAGAAAATCATTAATCTTCTTAAATGTAAGTGAAAAGTTGATCCAATTTAGCTTTCTTGTCCATAAATCGTTGATTATTAGTTTTGAAGGAAAGCGCATGGTAAGGGTGTGTTTTGAATTTTAACTTTGAAATCATGGAGGTACATGCTCATTGCAGTCAGATCAGAAACAGAGAAAACCCATTTGAAACAGTTTTTAAAGCCTTTCTGTCAGGACATTATTTACTGGGAATGCTAAGTTTCAGGTTTTAGGTTTTATGAAAGGTGAGGTTGGCTGTACGTCAAATCCACAGTTTAACTGCTTTGAAAGAAAAAAAAATGGCTCTACTTGTCTTTAGGGGGAAACAAATAACTTAGGGGACATCAGTTCATTCTTTCATAGTCTTTCATCCCTAAGTATAACAAATTATTTCTTTTATTAATATGGTACTTACTCTATGGAAGCAGTTCTTAGGGGAAAATAATCGGGAAGAGATGCTTGATGCTTACTTCTCAGACGCAGCTGCCTGAAATAATGTTAGTGTGTTCCTTGAAGGGATTCTCCTCTCTCTCTCTCTCTCTCTCTCTCTCTCTCTCTCTCTCTCTCTCTCTCTCTCTCTCACTCAGCTAATGTAACAGAAATTACAGAAATGGACACAATGAGATTTCTTTCTCTTATCGCCTACTTTTAGTTGGCTAGGAGAAGGCAGGGTATTGGAATATGATTATCCCTATTTAAGGAAAAAAAAGATATAATTTGTCATCTTACTGGTTCTCGGCATATTCTCTGTGGTACTTGCCTAGTCAGTGCTGGGAAAACAGCATTCTGACAGCTAATAGATATCTCTGCCTTCAATTGTTCAGACATTTTTGTCTTTTGCGACACTGAAGAAAAGGCAAGGAAGGGAATAGAAACAACTCAAAAATGTCAAAAGATCAAAAAATCAATGGGCCGCAGCAATGCGATCTGTTTACCAGGGTGAAGCGGCTCTTTCTGTTCCGCCACGAGTCCGAGGTGAGGCGGCATCCGGGCAGCCACCGAAGTTGCCTTGCCGCCTCCCTGGGAGCTAGCACATCGCACACAAAGCCTGCGCGCTAGCTGGCTCCCCCATTCCCGCCCCCTCCCTCATAAATGAGCAAATAAATAAAAGCTTTTCTCTTAAGACTACACAAACAAGCACTTTTAGGAATGTGCCTCTTTGCTCCATCTCCATCCGTCCCTAGATTCTCCCAGACTCCCAACAGAGATAGCTTCTTAAAAGATGTGCTTATTGTAATGTTTTCATTTTCTGACCGGGGAGAACACTTGACATTTCTATTATTTGTTCATTTGATTTTGGAAGGGAAAAAGCTAATAAGAATGTGGTAGGTGATCATTAGGTTGGGTATGGGGAGGGGGCAGGTGAATCACTGTTTTGCCCCTGGCGTAGCGGGCTTGGACAAAGCTCACGTATTATGAATTAGGGTGGCCAGTGGTGTGGGTGTATAGATACTGTTAATTGTATAGGAAGGTATGGCATTGATTACTTACAGACATTAGTTTCCTTTCTATTTTTTTCTTTTCACTTTTCAACCAACTAATCATGTGTATGTGTTCACCTGCACACTTGCCTCGTGTGCAGTGACAGCCCAGGAAAACGGATCAACCCTTGCAGGCAAGGTTGCCTTCCATTGCGAGAAGTTTTTCTTCTAAGCTTTGCATTTGCTATTTGATAGTAAGCTTGGTCCAGGCTGCATATTTTATAAAGTTTCTATTAAAGTTGTGGTATGTTATCATAAAACTCAATTGTGATACTTTGTATTACGCTCTGGGATTGAGAGATAGACATAGGATTAAAAAAACAATTTCTAGGCATTTCTAGATGATAAATTTAATTTTCTTTGCTATTTGGAGGTCTTCTTTGAAAATGCAATTGTAATGAACGCATTCAGAGCTGGAGAATAGATTTACCCTTGGCTTCAAATAGTCGACGTTATCAGGCCCTGTCATTCGTTCCTTCCTATTTTCGGGCTGCTAATTGATGTTTTTGATGTCAGCAAGAAAATTGAAGAAAATGTCATGTGTGAACCAGTGCGGAAGTTAATAAGATTGACTTCGTTGACAGAATTTACAATGAGAGCAGAGACCGCATAATGGGACCACTGCGAATTCGTGTGCTCTCTTTGGAGTCAAAATTGACACCTCACGCTAGGCCAGTGGTCGATAGGAGAAATGGAACATTTGGGAAAGTTCCTAATCTCATTTTTCCCCCCTTACCTTTTGGTCTCCGATGATTATTTAGTTTCACCAGCAGCTGCTTATCCAGGGAGCTATTGCTGCCGACCACGCCAGGCCCTTAGTTCAGGCTCCTGGTGCCCTCAACAATGCTTATTTTTTATGCTGTCTTGAGTTTGAAAGCAAAAGAGTCTTAAAAAGGTTAGATTAAGATGTGTCTTAAGGAAAGATATACTAATATCGGTCAGGGTCATTGTAGATGCTTGGGTTATGTGCAAGAAAGCCGAAACGCAAATCCTTCCCTGAATAAAGAGACCATATTGGTACTAAGACCAGTCCTTGAACATAACAGAAGGCAAAAAAACAGAATAAAGTTCTGAGCTACATGCCTCTGCCTCCTCAAGAAATATTTTAGCTGTGGTGCCCCTTAAAGATTTTTCTTAAGTTATCAAAGGTTTCAATATATAATAGTTTAATTTTCCAGTAATGTGACAAAGTTTATTGGATTTGTGTGTATAATTATGGATTGGATTAGTTGAGTTTGGTCCAGTGCATCTGATTATCTTCTGGCCTTTAGGGAAATGCGCTAAAACCCTAATATGTCCAGTACCCCCAAGCGGTCTCTTTTTGAAGGCGCCGCACAAAATGTGGTCTCGACCAGCGCTCGGCCTCCAAGGATCTTCAGTGAGAGACATTATTCTTGGAATATCCAATTAATTCCACGGGCAGTGATCAGTTGGCGCTTCTTCCTTTCTCGCCATTTGAAATGCTAACACAATGAATATTTTCTCATTGGTCTGTGTCCCTCGGCTAAGCTGTTGCCGCGGGCTGAGAATTTCATCGACTGATGAGACCAGAGGCTCCGCCAATAAAAGGTTACAGTACGTGATTTGCATGCCAAGTGGGGTTTGGTTTCATGAACTTAAAAGTTCTTTAACTTTTATTTGACTTTTTTTTTCCCCCTTTGTTCAAAGTAGATTGAGGGGTAGTATATTTGTGAGCATTTAAAATATGAGAGTTACCAGGAACAGGTCACAATGATATTTTGGACCATCCTTCCTGAGACAGAGATGGCCTTTATGTTATTAGCTTTTATGGAAAGCAACCACATCTTCTGGGAAGATCAAGTCAACGGAAAGGAGTTTTGCAAATGTTGCAATTTAGTGTTGAGTCCCTTGAGGCTCTTTCAGTAGCTTGACATTTTTGGGATCCGCACTGGGAGAGTATTATGTGATGCTAGTAAGGCAGATGCAGCATCTTCTGGGAAAGCTACAGAAACCATTGAGTAGGCATTTCAATGAAGAAGGAATATTGGTTTGGGGCTCCAGAAAAATTGGCTTCTAGGCCAGCTTTCAGAAGCGAACCATCATCTGTTTTCAAGGATCTATTGAGGTTGTTGTAGAATGTTGAGTTACAACACAATAAAACAGACAATAAACTCAGTACACTTTCATTGGAAAATATTGATGGCAGCATAGATACTTGTGGGTTAGACAGATCAGAACTTTAGTCTGGGGACCCCTTCTCTACTAGACAAGGCCTAGAAGCATTGGACCAACAGCAGCTATGCATACATTGATATGATGAAACGCTTGGCTCAGAAAAAGAATATCTGATGATGTCATCTGTATCTCTTTCGTCTTCCAGAATCTCCCACACATAGATTCTGTTAAGTCAGGATGCTCCTTGTTGATTTAAAGCCATGGTACATGTCTCCTGATCTAAGCAATACTAGTTGACAAGAGGGAAGGAAATCTGGTAAAATATAGTAGTACCCCAACCTCTTTGCAAAATGGAGGGGAAAGGATTGAGGTAAAAGATGGAGTCAGCTTTCAGACCACTGTAATCTTCCAGGAAGGGCAATATGACTAGAGACATGACAGGTTTCCACTGAATGAAAAATCATGGTACCTTTACCCAGGTCATTAGCTAAAGGGAACTGGCAGAAATGGAGATGGAGGCCCTTTCCTCTCCTCTCCCTCTCCCACCCTCTTCCTTCCTTCTTTCCTTCTTCCTTCCTTTCCTGGCTGTCTGCAAGGAGCAAAGCAGGTGGCTCCCTGTGGCTGACTTTTCGTGACAACATGCCATTAGAAATTGCCGTCCCGTTGATCAATCCTCTCGACATGACAGATTTGCCGCAAGGCCTGGCTCTTTGAGCGCCAGCACTGTGCCTTTTCCTCCTTTTTTCCCCCTGCACTAATTGGTGAAAGTTTTTTTACTGTGCTAGTGGCAGAGGAAATTCTTTTGAACGTTGTCACAATCAAGTGTTGACTTCTTTAGAATTGCAAGTAGATTAAGTGAGTGTCAACATGGGGGTGGCACACTAACACACTCCTTGTTACCCACCTACGATGATGATTAGAGTAACACTGGAAAACCAACTAATTGGATTTATCCCCGCAACACACATGTGTGCGCACATGTGCACACGTGATTGAGGACAAGTATTAAAATTATGGTCCTTTTAAGCTTCCGATATATTTTTGCCATGGGCTAAGGACAGCCCTGACATTTGGAATGAGGAAATACTTTGCCATACTGATTTAGGAAAATACATCTATTAGTTTCTTCCTATAATTAACAGATTTGGAACAACTGTGGTACTAATGTTATGTAACGTGCTATAAATCACAGGGTCACATAAGGCTCCTGATAGCCAAATACATTTTACCCTGACGTTCTTCTAAAATCAACACACAAAGAACCCTCTTGGCAAAGGATTTATTCTTTGGTATTGATTCCTCACTCGAGTATCAGGAGGCTGAGTTTTTGTTGTTGTGGTTGTGTATCTGATTCTTTTTCAACCTAGAACATATTAACCCATTTTATTTTTATAAATACACATTTCTCATTGATTCAGAATCAGTATGGTTTATCTTTCTATTGAGAATTCAACTGGGAACGGAATTTTTTAATATCGTGATTTAGAATATTTAAGGAAATTTGTAAAACAAATCTGTGCCTAAACATATATTCTTTGGTGATGAAAACATCACTGTTAGATTCAAAGTTTTGTGAAGACAATTGATGATGCATATTTAAAAAAACATTTCCTGTCATGGAATCTGAACAGGACATTCTGAGCCTTGTCAGTATTAGCACTTTAGGTCATTCCTTATGGGGGAGGTAATAACAAAGGGGGTGAAATCCTGTAACTTTAGTGTGGATTTGGGATCCACCAAAGGCACCTTTCACTAAAATAAAAGATTTTTGTACTGCCCCTGAGGTGAATGTGGAAGGCTTGCTTGAGAGCAGCTGCTTGTGTTCAAAAGTAGGTACTGACTAGGAAATGAGAATTGAAGGAAAAGGCATTACTAGGATGATTAGGGACATTTTTATTAAATTGAGCTTATGTACAAGAAAGAAAAGCGAGAGACGATGCTTAGTGTTGTCAGAGTCACCTGGCCTGACATCCCCCCTAAGCCATCAAAATTACCCCGTTGTTATGTTCCAGGGCAGAGAAGAGCGGGAACCTGCATGGCAAGAAGCGGCAATTCATCTAATTAATTTTGCCATTGTAAAAATCATTTGTAAAATTTGCATTATTAACATTATCAAGTCACTGGTTGGGGAGACATCAGACATGACGAGAGTGAAGGGCAGCTTAGGGAGAACTGGGCTTTAAACCCTCAGTAGATGGGAGTTAGGATCAAAGGCGCTTGCTTTATGTGGCTGTGCGAGACTTTGAAGTCATGACCGCACCTACAGCACTCATTTCATCAAGTTCACTGGTGTCTTAATAGCAGATCAATACGTTTCAAAGTCGGAGAGTTAATTTGATACTAGTGCTGATGCGGTCGTGCTGGGGAAGCCGAGAGAGAGAGAGTGTGAGGGAGAGAGAGAGAGGGAGAGAGAGAGGGAGAGAGAGAGGGAGAGAGAGGGGCACGGAGACGGAGAGAGGCAGGCAGAGAAGCCTGTCTGTTAACAACTCCGGGCCAGAGTGCACAATGATGCACATTGAGGATGTGTGCATGGCCCTGAAAAGACAGGCTTTGGCCAGGAATGGAGGAGCTGTGGATAGGTGAAGCAAGGGCCTCTTAATTTAGACATCTCAGATTACTTCAAAGCTGGTTTCTGCTTAAAAATTCTTTATTTGAAAGCGAGTCAGTGCTAGAAAATTCTTTAGTTTGTTACCCATGTGTGTTTGCATTTATCTTAATTTGTTTTGGACAACGGATGGAGGAAAGAGATGCACTAGCCTTTCCAAAGTAAAACGGCTCAAGGACCTCTTACTTTATTACACAAGAACCATTCGTAGCTTTGATGGATAATGTGGGAGGGATAAAATGGTGTGTACAATATGTAGTTTTTGAAAGGAACTTTGAATGTATGAGTACATCATGAAGAGCCTGTTGGGAACATATGTTTGAGTATATATTAGATAGTCATTGATAAATGATAACAGTCTATTTGAATTCAATAAAAAAAAAAAACTTCAGGAAAAAATTCTGAGCCCCAAATTCCTTTCCTTCATTATAGCATCACTCGGTGTGTGAGCAAACCAATGGGATTCTTTGGCACACTCGCCTCATATCCCTTCAAGATTTTGTCTCAGGTCTTTTCACTTAGGGGGGTGATAAATTTTTGTGAACTTCTCTAAAGACTTGTGGGACCCAAAGAAACCAGTAGGATAAAGGGAGATGATAGGCTGTGCAAGGTGGCATATTTGTATGTGTGTTTGTAATTTTTCTTTGTTTAGTGTGACTTTTTGGCTTGGGTCCTTCTTCCGGGATGAGCAGAATGTAGGGTATGTGGTAGAGATGGCGGAGTGGCTATTGCGGGAGGGGTTAGGGGGGGCTCTTTTTTTTTTTTTAAGTGAAAGGGGAGGATATAAAGCCACAGAGTTCAAAGATGTAAATCATAAGAAAGTAGAAACCTTTAAAACATTTTTTTTTTTTTTGCAATAAGAACTTTGCCATCTGTATGTACAGCACAGGCCTCCCAGCGTCGAAGGTCAGATTCACACCCTTTTCGAACAAAACTCTAATTTAGAATGTTCATCTAAGGGTTGATAATGGCATTAGAAGGCCGGTGGGGTGGTCAGTGGGTGTTGAAGATTAGCTCAGTGGCCAGGATGGCTTTACCTAGACCCCCGCGATTCATTGGGTAGATTAACCATCACATCTGTCATTTTATCCCTTTTACCACATTTAAAATACAAAAGGGGGGGTGGAAATATCGTCTCGAAGACAGTTTATATGGAGCAAGCCAGTGAAGCATGCTATTCCTAAAACGCCTAAGAAATCGCTACATATATGTATCTGTGTGTCTAAATGTATATCGTTCTGCATGCGATCACTGCACAACACAGAGCTATAGATGTTGAAATGCTTGGGGTGAGTTCACATAAGTTGGTTATAGCAGGTAAGCTACAAGTTTTTTAAACTTCATTCCTTTTAATCAGTCTTTTGTAGAGAAGGTTCTGTGTTGTAGTGATTTCATAATCCATTTGCTCTGACGCTGGTTGTGCAATTCATTAAGTTGTTGTTAGTTGAATTTCTGACAGAACTTCCATTTCAACTCTCCTGTACCCCAAATCAGCCAGTATTGGCTGCTAAGGAGGGTAGAGGGGACTGTTTCTTAATGGTGTTTTGGGATCCGCAGAATGTTGGGGGGGGGGGTGGCTTTTCGTTGAGTTGCGTTGTTTCCTGGGTGTAGATGACAGGAAGATGTCACTGTTAAAGGGAACTTAAGAATTTCTGTAAATGTAATGGCTCATCCTGAATAAAGTGAGACAGTGCTTAGAATCTGGGGAATAAGGGTGGAAGGAGCCGAGCTGATAAAGGTGTTTCTTGTCAAATTTGTGTAGGAATTATTTACCGTGCTGTCTTTCCTAAGCCGGCACAGTAAAAGTGAAGACATGGAAAATTATCCCAGATGGGACGAACTGCTCATTCTCTGTTCTTTTTTTTAAAAACGGAAAAGATTTCAGGGGGAAAAAAGTCATCTTTTTTTTTCTTTAGAACAGTATGAATAAAATCTGGACAGCTGTCGAAAAAGATATGCCGTCTGCATTTTTTTTTTTAAATCTCTAGCCTCCACCATAACTAAATAGCTTGAATAGTACATCTTTTCTTTTTTTCCTCTTCATACATAATGATCTCTACTTCATTAAAAGCGTATTAATCTGGTTCCTAGTCTCTTGGGAGACACCTTAAGATGATGATATTGTGGGTTTTTTTCCCCCCGAATTGTTTAAAAAAAAATTCTAGCAGATTTGGTCCCTGTCAGTCAGAAATAATTGTGTTCTTAATCTTGTCCCTGATGGATGACTTGGAGTTCAGCAACGGACCGGCTCCAATGACAAATACAATATTAATATTCATTAACTGCTTTGACAATGCTAATTTTGATGCAGTAGTAAAGGGCCTTCCAAAGTTAGCGGCCAAAGCATCAGAGCTGCGCAAGGTGGCAAGATAATTTGTGCTGGTTTGCTGAGCTGAAGGCTTTTAAAGTCTATAGCAAAAAGCTAGGTACCACAAACAAAAAAGAGAAAGGGGAAAAAGTTCTGAAGCATTGGAAGGCAGGGCTGCGGAAATAATACGATCACAGTCCGCTAAAAAATTTGACACCTCTGATGCAGTTTCTTTGAGTGAAATTTCTACAAAGTTGCAACAAAAAAAGCATAGCATGGTAAGTCAGCACATTCTTGATTTTGTTTAATCTTTTTGATCTTTTCAATTATCGCTATTTGAAGATCAATAGTCATTTTTTTCCTACTATGCTTAGAAGATGCGCAGCGGTGGTTTAATATGTGTTAGGACCATTTGCTTTAAAGAAACACATCCACAAGTTTTGGTAGGTTTTTTTTTTTAAAGTTAGTCATGAAAAAAATGTTATACAGTAAATTGTTCTGAATTCTCTTACATATGACTGTTTTTAATAGTCTATTTTGGTTTTTGTATTCCCTCTTCCCAAAAATAGAATTCAGCAATAATTAAGCTCTGGATGTTGTCAAGAATTTACAGGGTACTTCAGCTGGCAAAAGAAAGAAAGAAAGAAAGACAGACAGACAGACAGACAGACAGACAGACTCAACAAAAACAAAACCCCACAACTTGGGAGTGAAGTGGTCCTCTAACTTTATCTAAATTCAGCTACTTTCCTCCCCCCTGCTTCTCTGAACGGCATCAGATAGCTATTAAAGCTTCATTTCACTGGCGGACTGGGGAACATTACTTTCACCAACTTAGGTGAACTCGTTTGGACTATTGAAATTGCCTTTATGTTTGCCAAGTCGGCAAACAAAATATCAGGCTTTGTTCTTTTGATTGAATGCCGGGTTGGGGTGTGTGTGTGTGGGGGGGAGAAGAGTAAGAAAGCCCTGCCTTTTTTATATATATCTGTATAATGCCCCCTCCCTCTTTTGGGGGGGCGGATTGTTGTGGAACCCGGGGAGCTGCGGCTTATTGTGCGCTTCCCGGTGAATGGGACTGTGCGTGAGCATCCTGTCTCGGCGGCGCTGCGGCTGTGCTTGCTCCGGGGCTGTGCTCAGCGCGGCTGCCAGCGCCGGGCGGGCCGGCGGGCGGCTCTGCTTGGCTCGGCTCGCCGGGCTCGCTCGGGCTGCAGGGCGGGTGCTGCCCTCCAGTGGAGCCCGCGGCCGGCGCGGGCCGGGCCCTCGGCGCGGCAGCATGCCCGCGAGCCGGCGGCGGGAAGGACCGCGCCGCGACCTGCTCTAGATGGTAAGCGCATGTGGGCGGCGGGCGGGCGGGCGGGCGGGCGGTGCCCTGTGGCCAGTCCCGTAGCATCATCGTGCCCTTCCCGCGTGCCCAGCGTCGGTGCATGCTCCGCGCCCAGCTCGTGAGGGGCCGGCTGTCACTTTGCAGTAACTTTAAGATTGATGTCTTTTGACTGCTAAGGTGTCCCGAAGGAGAGAGTCGATTTGGTTTAACATTCGAAACGAAAAAAGAAACGGACAGCACCTCTATAGCTTACGCTTTTCTCACGCAAAATAGGCTTTATTTTTGTTGTTGTTGTTTAATTTGGAAGTCAGTATCTGTTCTTGGGTGTGTGTGTGTGGGGGTCCTTACATTCTTTTCATTAACCAAGTTAAAGTGACAGCTCTCTACCGCTTCCCCTCCTCCCCAGCCCCAAGTATTTTCATAAAATAGATGCATTTTCCTAAACACATAGATTTTGGATGAGTAGATAGACATGTTTCTCTAGCCTATAGACATGCATCTATTTTATCTAGACATATATATACATTCCTCCAAAGCTCCTTTCCAGGTCCTCCTAACTCAAACCTATTGATTTAAAACAACAAAACTTTACAATGGCGAGACACACACCTTGGATTGTGAGTGTGCAGTACCTCCTCACTACTTTATTTCTCCTTCACGTGATTGTTGATTGTAAATTTCAGCCAAAAAGGAAGGACTGCTCTCTGTTTTTGGTTTGAGGGAGGTTTGTTTTCCACCCCCTTGTTAATTTCACAGAACTGTGCAGGCTGCTGGCCCCTCTTGAGTTCTCTATGGAGACATTCTGTGTGCATGGATACACTTCTGACAAGTTGGGGAACAGTTCAGGACAGGACCGTGGGACAGCAAATCACCCTGAGGACTTTCTTAGGAGAAGTTCTGAGTTTGAAGAACTTTGAGAGATTTCCCTTTTCTTTTCAAGGGGGAGGAGGCTATCTGTCCGGAATGGGTTGGCGCTTCTTGGTGTTTCCAATCTTCCTTGTCTTTCCGGAAAGCCCGAAAGTAAATTCCTAGTCCAAGTTGCCGGGGATGTTTGCAGAACTTTCTAAGTGATTGTTGTCGAATGATTGGGACCTGTCTGTCAGCTGGCAGAGAACTTGCAGTTTACTTAAGAAATTGCGGGTTTGACAAAGGCAGCTGCCCCAGTGTGGTGGTCTCCCTGAATAGAGGGAGGGAAGGCAATTAGGGAACTGTGCGGTTGGGGCTTTTTACTTGTCAAACTGGAAGCTCATTGCTTTTGTTATCGCCATGTAAAGGGAAATGGCAGGGTTTTGTTTTGGTATTAAGGACCTTAAAGATTGCTGCCCAGCACTTACACAGGAAAGCCAGATATGTCCAGAAAGGGGCCACAGAGCAGGCACTAGTTTTTTAAGAAAGATAATAGGCAATGAAGACATTCTACTTTTTTTTTTAATCTTTAAGCTCTTCCAGCCTTTGTTTTCATTTTTATTGACTTTTGTTTTTTTTGGGGGGGGGGTAAGGGCGATTAACTTGTCCCATATAGTTAACAGATTGCCTGAAGACCCACATCATGAAACAGTCCTGTGGAGTTGGAGATAAACAGCAAGTCAGTACAATAAATTAAAACCATCTCCTTTATATTAGGTGTCCTCCCCCCACACCCCCCCGCCAGATCTTTGCCACTGGTCTTGCTTCTAGCAAGAGAGTCTGGAATGGTTTCTTACCTGCATGCAAATCAGAGGTCTCTGTGTGTTTCTGAAGAGGGTGAAATTGTTCTAGAAGAGTTTTGTCTTCTGGACTTTCTGCTGTCTAACTTAACCCCTCTGTGGACAGCCGCCCACCCACACTGCTTTCCTGAATGCAGAGGGACTGTTTCAGGCCTGTGATGTCTGGAGGTCTCACATTAAGTTAAACCCACCCCAGTGTGCCCAACCCCGGATCCTGTATGTGCCCTGGGAAAAGTAAGTTAGGTGTGTGGGATTCAAGTTGTCCATTCCTTTCCTCTCCCCTTCTCTCTATCCTCTTCCTCCCTTCCTGGGAGGAAGCTTAGGAAACCCGAAAGCCAAAGAAGGCAGGTTGCCAAATGTAAGGCTTGCAGTGCCAGTGGGCACAGGAAACCAACTTTCTCCCACTTCCAGGGAGAAATCTCTCAGGCAGCCTCGTTCTCTGGAAGGAAGGAGAGGAGGGCGTGCTCTGGTGGCAGGCAAGGCCCCGCAAAGTGTCACTTCTGTATCACCATGACAAGAAAATATACTTTCCTCCTCCCTCCCACTCTCCCCTTGCAGCCCTGTCCCTAAGAAATTTGTTTTGAGGGATTTGACAATCTTGCAGATAAAGTGCCTGCCTCCCGCACCCGGTTGATCATTTTCCCTCATGGCTGACCGTAATTTCTTTGCTACAACTACCAACAGCCTTGTCCCTGCCGCACAAGGTGAGGGCGGGGGACTCTTCTTAGGTGCCCTGAGCTGGCTGGGGAAAATGGGCCCCTTTTCCCCCTTCCTTCATGGATCCCGAACTAGTAAAGATTAGGAACTAGAAGAAGGTTTTGATTTTTTTTTAAAACAAAAGAAAAGAAAAGAAAAGAAAGCAACTTAAATTTAACCTACAATCAGCTGAATTGGATTATTAGGATTTTATTTTTTTTAGTTAAACATTCTCCCTCTTCCCCCCCCAGGGATAGAGGGCAGAAGGAAGAATTAGCAGAGTAATTATATGTAATACAAGTGAGAGGACTTGGAGTATATCCGGCCAAAAATCTAGAGCCATCTCAGTCTTTTAAGATGTTTTTTTCCAGCCCTTTAAGTGAGCAGTATAAAGGGAGGAGAAACTGGGAAGAAAAAGAAAAGTAAGGGAAGCTGGGAGGGAGAAAGAAAAGGGAAAAAAAAAAAAAAAAGCTGGCCTAGTCCCATCTTGAAGGGAGAAAGTTTTTTTTTTTTTTTTTTTTTTTTTGAGGTGGAGTGAGGGCAAAGCAGACAGTTATGTACCCCAGGGATGCTGTGCTCGTGGGAATGGAAGATCTGTGTGGGAAGGGAGGTGCAGTGGCCCCCGGGGTCTCTCTCTTGCAGCAGTTGGGCGCTTGGCACCTCAATTTGAATTGCTGGGTGAGTAGTGGTGTGTGTATGTATATGTGTGTGTGTGTATGTGCGCGCGCGCGTGTGAGTATGTGTCCATGTTCTTGGTATTGACTATTAAAGCACTGCTTTCTTTTCTTTAAAAAAAAATAATAATTCAGACACTAGTGGGAAAAAAAAGAACACCAAGAATGAATGGTCAACTCAGGCTATGCCTAATCATGACATTCTTTTTACAGCAGTTTTTGGGGGGAAGAAAGAGAAAGGGTTAAAAGAAGATGGGGAGGAGAGAAAGTCAGACTTTTATCCTGGTCCTTATATCCATGGCAAGTGAACTGGAATGTAGGAGAGGGTGGCATGGCTTAGGTTTCTCCTAACCAGCTGATTTCCCTTCACCCACTGCAGAGGGCTGCACTGGGCGAGAGAGGAGGGAAATGGCTCTTCCTCACAGAGCAGGCCTTCGAGGCCTCCCGCACTCCTGAGCCACGAGGCGTTTGCAGTGGAGTATTCCTGTACACTGTGTGTTTTGTTTTCCTGTGTAATGCTAACTCGCTTGTACTGTCTTGGGCTGTATTTATTTTTAATCTCCAGATGTAAATGTTGACCTTTTGGGGCTCTGGTGTTACTGGTGGTATTTGTAGTTTTATTTTTTGAACTTACTTTTTTTAAAATTGTTTGGGACACCCAAACATGGGACTTATAACCAGGTCATCATTGTGCTGCTGTTGATGGAAAAGAGGCTCTTCTGCATCACACATTTGGGGGCCAGGACACATTATGACCCATTCCATCATTGGCTCACATCATTTGCTGCTGTAGACAGTGAGGGCTTTCTCTGGAATTTGCAGGCAGGTCTTCCATTTTCATTATGGTCACTTCTGTTATTTTTTGTTGGTGAGTGACCAAATACTCAGGGTATTTGACCAGCTCAGATCCAAATTTGTGGAACAGAGAGAGAGAGAAAGAGAGAAGGAATGGAATATACTGCAGACTATAAGAATTGTTATGTTTGCAATTCATAAATTAAACCCTATGCCATATTAAAGGCCACAGCCGTAGTTAGTTTTTTTAAAGTGGAGCATAAAGTAACACTCGATTTGAGTCTTCCATTCCTCAGCCTTCTAGTTCAGTCTAGCTGTGTACAGACAGTGTCAAGAACTGCAGGGACGAGGGTGATGGCTGGTGTTGTATAAGTTATATGTAGTTTCAGATTTCACACCCAGCTCCTTGTAGAGTGTCAAGATTCCTGAGACACTCCAGACTCTTCTCTACACAAATGACTTGGTCTTAATAGCCGTCATGTGGTTTTGCAAAGAATAAACCTCCATTCTTAAGGAACTTGCTTTGAAAGGATGAGTTCCCAACTCCAGTGATCCAGATATTGGAGTCTTTGCATTGTCACCACAGGCTGCTCTATCAGCATTTTCCCGAAGCACCAGAGCCTGCAACCATTATCTTCTCTGGGAAACCTCTCCTTAGAGCTTTGGGGTTGGAGGGAGCCTGGTTGAACTATGTAACGGAACGCTTTCCTTTGGTAAATGCAATGAAATCCTGACATGCCCGCCAAATGAGCACTTCTATACACCCAGAGGACTTTTCAAAAATGGAACATTGCCTGGGTCATTCACTCATTCCCCGTAAACTCCCCACACCTCAGCTGGTGGTCACAGGGAGCTATCACCACGCTGGAGCTGCCGTGCCCGTGGCAACTCTGCGTCCTTTCCTGTAGATCACCTACCAAGCTTAGATGCCCCTTATAGACTGCTCACGTTTGGGACATTAACAGGTCAAAGTGCTTCTGTTTTTGTCGTCCTTGCAGTGATGTGTAGACTGTGGTGAATTCTAGGGTTTGGGGGCTCCTGCTTATTGAGCCCCATGAATGCAACATGCCTTCCTCCTTGGTTTACTTCCTGTCTTCTAGGAACAAAAGTGAACTTGCTCTCTGAAGGGAATTCTGTTGCTTGAGCTTTTTGACACAGATATGCCAAATATAGACCAAGAGGGCAAAGTTAGGCCTTGGTGCCGAAGCACAGCAGAAGGCATTTGTAGACAGCTGTTCCCTTGTAAGAAAATTCAGAAGGTGTTGTCGGATCTGCTCACTGCTTTCTACTTGAACTCCCCAGGATGTAATAACCATTATGCACTTAAAATTTATTCTCAATCAAAATTGGTGATTTCCTTTTCCATTGTATTTAAGAAGCCCTAGATTTAGGGTTATTGAGGGTGTGTGTGTGTGTGTGTGTGTGTGTGTGTGTGTGTTTTCTGAGGCAGAGCAAAAGGGCTGGCCTGGAAATCATTATCATGTTTAAAAGTTGTTTCAGATTTGAGCTTTCCGAGGTCTTCATTTGGAATAGGTTAGATTTATTCCTGGCTCTGTTTGGAAGATCTGTTCTCCTAGAAACAGCTGTACCCTCTTACTCAGTTCCCAAACATTCCGTGCACACGGAGAGGCACAGCGAGATTGATTATGCTAACGCTAATCATTTAATACCCAGGTAGTGGAGAAATATTTGGCGGGAGGGCGGAGGTTACAGATTCCTGGGAAATGACTTTGGGGTGAAGTGGCTGCTGCTTCATCCCCTAGACCTGTGGAGGATTAGGACAAGGGGGATGGGGTGCTGTGCACCCTCTTACTGACCTCCCGGTGGAGAATTTCAGTGCTGCTTCACAAAGACAGACAGAGGAAAACGCTGGAAATCAGCTGCCCTGGAGTGAGCCTGGACTAGTGGGCCATGACTTAAACTTGCAAGGGTTTTAAAGGTTAGCTGGAGGAGGCACAACAGGATGCTTGCTTTTTATTGGAAGATAAATGAGAATCAGTAGAAATAAATTATGTTTAATGAACTTAACTACAAGTGATTGTTGAAGAGGCTGTGAGAAAGCATGGCTTTGCTGGTTAAGGCCAAGCAGACAGAGCACCTCGTTCCAAGTTTAAAGTCCCCCCACAACCCCGCTTGTGTGCCCCAGTCCATCCAGCTCCCACTGCTCTCCTCCACCCTCCCATAACTTAAGAAAAGGTCATTAAGAATTGCTGAACTTTGACCCTCTAGCCCCTCCATTACTGAGATTGGCAATCTGTTTGGTGTGTTATCAGCTGGGTGGTTATATTATAGGACCCTTCCCATCCCCTAACAAAGGCCAAGGCTAGGGGTAGCTTGAGCTATTTCTCTGTATATGCGCGTGGGAGGTGTGGAGATTTTGCATGACCGTGAGCTGCCCGCTTACCCTCTCCCTGCCCTTTCTGTGCACTCATTTCCTTGCAAGAATTGGAATGCCTGTGTGAGTCCATGTGAAACTATGAGTCGGCAGAATTTTGCAGCCAGCAGGAGAAATCTTCTTGCTGTCTGAATGGATTTGATTTGATTCCAGGGAGAGGAAGAAAGGGAGGGAAGAAAAGAAAGGCAGGTAGGAGGGAAGGGAGGGAAAGAGAGAGGGGGACAGAGAGACTGATGATTTACAAAACAAATGCGTATCATCCTTCTCTTCGGGCCTCTCAGCTGCAGAAGCTGGAGCCTTGCCACCTTGTGCTCTTTGCACAGCAGCCAGCTAGCGGTGCAAGGTGATGGTGGACATTTTCTTCCCCCACATTTCACAAGCAGATCTCTCTCTTACCACCTTATTTCTCCATGTAAGACTCAAACCTGGAGAAACTCGCCCTCTTTTACTTACTACGTTCCGTCGTGCTGTAGCTAGCATAGAGTTGCCCGAGAGTGCAATGCACCCTTCGCTGGGAGCCAAGCCTTCAACAGAAAAGAACAATATTCAACTTATAAAAGGCCCTTGGCCGCTGTGTCGAGTGTGACCTGGCTGGGCTTCTGGTGCCTCCGAGAGGAAGGCTGAAGTCCATTTGGGCTGCGGAAGGTATGCCTGCCTTTCCCTTTGTGGATGCAAAAGGTTCACAAGATACAAGATGCTGGCCAGCTGAGTTGCATGTGGGGGTGTGTGCCGCTCTGGTCCTGGTTCTTCTGCGAGTCTCCCCCCACCCCCCTCCAGTGACCATTTCTGCAATACAGGGTTTGATTGCTCAGTGTTTGAGGTACCAGGTTGTTGGGGCAGGATGGTCCCCTTGGCTGACCATGCCACCACCCTCTGGTGTGTGGCTTGAGACTGACCACGGGGTTGTTGATGACTCATAAACCATAGCTACTCCTTCTTGCCACCCAGCCCCTCCTCCTAACCAACCCGCCATGGCTCTGGTGACGTGAGGCATTAATGTTTTACCAGTCGCCAATGGTCTCAGTGAAGCCATCGTAGACAGCATAGAGGGAAAAAAAATGCACAGATGCACCATACACCTGAAGCCAGTGGGTCCCTCCTGAAGCCCACTTTAGCCCCGCAGAGGCCTGGTAACTTACAGCCCCTGAACACCTTTTGAGTGCGTGCTGGGGAAGGGAAGGGACTGACAAGCGCTCCTCTGTGTGGCTTTGTTACATTGTGCCGAGCTCCTAACGGCCCTTCCTCCTGCAGAAAGAGGGAGCAATGGGGGGAGCCCTGAAGAGGAGGCTGTATTTGTTTTCAGTGTCTTTGATTAATAGGTTGTGGAGGTGAATGGCGAGCATTCATTCGCTTTAGGTTACCCCCAGTTATGGGAGGTTGAAGGGCTTGGGTTAGAGGGGAGCCAGCAGAGGAATCCAGAAGTGGCTTAATCAATCTTTCACTTGCCAAGTCCCGATTTATGAGTAGCATTTTGGAGGGTGTGTGGGCGCTTAGCGATGAGGGTGGCAGGGGCAAAATTGCAGAACACTACACTTAAGGATCCTTGAGAGGTCAAAGGTCAGCCACCAGAGCACCCCCTCCCCACTCCCCCTACTGTAGTTGGATGAATACTCCTGCTGCATGGGTTTTGTGTGCTTTGAGGGCCGTCAAAGAATCTTTTCTTTATCATTTAACTGCATTCAAACCCATGCAGCTTCACGAACAGGGCAGGGCAGCCTTTGCTTGGGGAGTGGCGGGTTTGTCAGGTAGCAAGCAGAAAGCTCCAGCGAGGCAAGTCAGGTGATGGGTTGGGTTCCTTCTAACTAGATACTGTGTTGTTTCATTTAAGGATTTCAGGGTTTGGGCTTTTTTGTTTGTTTGTTTCCCTATGTAGTAGAACTGACCATATGTAGTGTTTTATCACCAGAATCCTGCTGAGCGCCTCCCCCCCCCCCCCATGCTGCCAGTTTATATTTGGGAAGCAGAAGCATCCTATTAAATGTCCCAGCTGCTTCGCCCGCCCCCCTACATGCTATAAAGGTTCTGTTAAAAGTACCCAGTGCGCATGGCAAGAGGCTTGCCTGGTGGAATCAGGGAGCTCCATGAACAACCCGTAATTTTACCCTTGGAGATGAAGTGGGCAAAGGACATGGTTGGATGAAACGGGCACAGGCTGCAGGACATCTGGGGAGGGTGAGGAGTGAGTCTCGCCTGGTCCTGACACATCTGTGTCCACTTGGGAAGGTTGGCCCAGATGGCTCCACCACCATAGCCGTTACTGTCCTAATAACGTCACCCTTGAAGGCGCGGCTCAGGTCATGGGGCTTTGGGATGGTGGAGGCAGGCAGGTAGAGCTGCAGATTTTGGAAAGACCACTCTCCCAAAGCACGTGACTCTCAGGAAGTGTTTCTTCACATGCTCTGCAGAGCCACTAGCAGAATGCTAGCCATTCATAGAGTTCTTGGAGAGTTTCATAGAATGAAAGTGCCTGACACACAGTGACTCAGCACTTCACCCTGTTCTGTGAGGCAAGGGCAGTTCTGAGCTGCCCTGGATGACACTGCTTTGGTGCCACCATTGGCCAGTCCTGATTCTGGCCTGGAACCAGCCAGCCAGACAGCTAGAAATGACTCCCTGAGTGTTACAGGTAGTCATGATTTTGGTAATGTGTGGATAATGGTGGCCTCATAGCTTTGTAATTACATGGAATATCTTGTGGTTATATATTGCTTGGTGGCTGAGAGGTACATAGTTTTTCTCTGGTTTTCAAAGGGTTAAATCCTGGCACCAGGCTCTTCACTGAAGGGCCTCTGACTTTCCCCACCATGACCTTGAGCTTTAGTTAGCTGCCACTGATTTTTTTTATTTTTATTTTTTTGGTTCATTTTATTTTTATTTAGTTGAGAGAGAGAGAGAGAGAGAGAGAGAGAATGGGCACACCATGGCCTTTAGCCACTGCAAACAAACTCCAGACGTGTGCGCCCCCTTGTGCATCTGGCTAACGTGGGTCCTGGGGAATCAAGCCTTGAACCAGGGTCCTTAGGCTTCACAGGCAAGCGCTTAACCATTAAGCCATCTCTCCAGCACAGCTGCCACTGATTTTTGGGTCATAGGTCCTTTGGAGGACATACTTAAGCAGTTACCTAAAACACCTGAAGGTTTATACATCAATTGGTTACCTTGAACATTGGTCTCTGGTCTATGAGAAGATAAAAGGGGATAAATATTGCAGGCTGCTGAACACCTCTTCCAGGCCTTACTTTTGCTTTCATACGTTTCTAGAACTTTGTGGTCCTCTCCAAGTAAAGTTTCCTTTCTCACAAAACTGTCTAGGGCGAGATGGTTGAACATGATATTTAAGGATCTTTTTAACAAAGTGTGAGCTGCTAGGGGAGAAAAGGAACATGGAAGGGCTCACTTGCTTTTTAAACTTCGGTCTCACTTACATCAGGTTTTGCTTTCAAGGTTCTCACGTTGATTCTGAAAGGACTTGGTCTTCTCCAGGTTTTTGTTTGTTTGATTGTTTGTTTGTTTTTAGCTCCTCTGTAACAGAGTTATAATTGGCACAGTAAAGACAATTTTCCCCGTGAGATATTAGAATATATTTATTAAATACAACATGTTTAAAATGGACATGGGACAGATCATCCTTACACACTCCTGCCCAATACCATTAACTTTCCTTGACAAGGGGTGTGACCTGGGGCTGTGCTCTTTTCCCTGTGAGTTTAATGAGAAGACTAGAGGGGGAGCTAACTACATTGTCGTTCATATTGGCTAGATGGTATTTTACAAAATTTCTTTGTATTGTGTGTATACCCGGAAGCCTAGTCCTGTGCTGATCACTTTGCCTGTGTGATCTCATTCAGTTTTCACAGCCCTAGGAGGCCCACACAGTGCTAATCTGGACCTTACAGAGGCAGAGGGGAGGGAGGGAGGGATAGGTGGAGGGAATGGAGGGAGGGAGGAAAGCAAGAAACACAGTCATATCAGTGAAGCAGAACTTATACCCTGGCCTCCTTGGATTCATAGTCCCTGTGAGAAGCCAGTGGTGTCTAAAGGCACTAGTGTGGTGTAACTGAGGAGGTCTACGAGACCTCTGGGCCAGGGGGTTTCTCAAGGACAATTCAGCCAGCCCTCACCTCTGGTTCTGAGCAGTGACTGAGCCTGTCCTTTCCGTGAAACGCATCCACGTGATGAGCTCCATGCTGCCTCCTTCCACCACGTGTACTTGAGGTTCTGTGGCTCTCAAAGTCTTTAGGGGTGTACCTACTGTTCCCCTGGCCTGGGCAGCATAGGACTGCACAGTTCCAGAACACAGAGTTCTTTTTGTGTGGTACTTAGGTACAGCGTGGCTAAGAAAAGTGCACACCCTACCCTAGCAGTGGTATGGAAAGGAAAGACCACGAGGTTCCAAGCTGGCGTGATGCAGACATTTGCACAAAGAAAATCCTCCGTCACAGTGCAGCCCAGCTCTCAGCAGGTGCGCCCTGCCACTGCAGATGTCCACGGAATTCCTCGTTCTTGCCTGAGACCCAGTTGACAAGGACAGAAAAGAGGGTCATGCCCCAGTAGGACTCCCACTTTCTCCTCTAAAGCTGGTTGGCACCTAAACATTCTAGTCCCTCCCCACTCCACTCACAAGAGTGAGCTCGGCGCGGAGGAACACGGGGTGCATAACTGTCACAGCTCAGTCTCCTGTCCAAACTGCTTTTTCAGGCACAACTAAGAGGAAAGGCCACAGCTGTCAACGTGCTGTGGTCATCTTTCCCTCTTTAAATAGAGAGCTCCCACATTTCCATCAGTCCCACTTCGAAGACAGCCTGTGGTTTGTAACAGAACCATGTCACCTGCAGCTCAGGACAATGATAAGAAATCCCCACGATTAATGACCTTCCTTCCTGTGTTCTCTAAGAGCTAGGGCTTCGTTCAGGATTAGAACTCATGTCTCAGCCTCTGCGTTAGCCTGTGTCCACGTGGCCTTTGCAGTCGTGGTGGGCAGAAGAACCACCTGTGTTACTCCACAGCAGCCTCACGTGCCCGGGTCCTGAGCCTGGACCTATTAGATCATGTTTCTGCTGAGGGATTTCCTAGCGCTGAGGGTCCATATTAGTAGTAGGCTTCCTGAGACATGCCTGCATCCAGCCCTCCCCATGATGCATGCCTGCTTCTACTGCTTATGGCAACCCTGTAATAATGGCAGACCGGTCCTCTGCCTCCTAAGTGACAGCCATTCCTTCTGTTGAGGTACATATGGTCCTTCCTGCTATTTCCAACCATTTCTGCACGCTATAACCTGTTTGGGACCCATCTGTTCTCTTTCATGTCATCAGGGGGTTTATCTTTCCAACCAAGTTGAAAACTTCTGGAAGTTTAAAAAAAAAGTCATTCTTTTCCTCTGGATGGTCTCGATTCCATCCATCCTCTGTTTGGCTTTTTAATTCCCTCCCTGTCCTTCTCTCTTTCCCACTACCGCAGGACACCCTGGAAGCTAATCTCTTTATTCCTTGTCAATCATTCTAAAGACAAGTGACCCCTAAAGAATGTTCCCATACTCATGAGGTGTGGCCACATGCCTGGGCACAGCTGCCCTTTGCCCTGATGCAAACATCCTAGCCAGACCTTCCTGGCTGATGACTCTCAGAGGCCATTTATGGTTTCCAAGGCTCTGATGGCTTTTAACTTACTTGTTTCATCTGCAGAAAGGGGACCAGGCTTCTGTGAGCCACTAGGTAGCCCTTTTCTGTGGAGGAACCTAGGGGTTTAGAGGAAACTATAAGGAAGCTGTTGGAGTGGTTCTTTTTCTATGATTCTTTCTGGATCGTCCAGGAAGACCATATTTTTATTTCCAAACATACCTGAGAAAAAGTAAGTCATACTTCTTAAAGATGCTTTCCCCATAGTTAACTGTGGTAGGAAACGTTCTTCCTGCGTGTCATGCCTTCCTTGTTCATTAAAAAAGAAAGAAAAGGGGGGAGAAAAACCCACAAGAAGAAACAGTAAGACAAGGAACTGCTCAGTGGTCCCTGAACTCAAGGGGCGCTGGTGGGCAGCATTACAACCTGCTTTCTTTTCTTTTAATGCTGTTCCTTTTCCTTGATGTTAATGCAAGTTGTGCCTTTCTAAAAGTAATAAAAGGAAATGAAGACACGTTCTGAAATGAAACTTGACTCTAATCCATTCATCATCTAATACTGGCCTCTTTATCTTCGCTGGTACCTAATCTGGTTAAATGTCCCTGTTGTAGGATTTTAGTGAAAATCCTCTATTGGGAATAGGGTTTTTTGCAATTGGATTACTCTCAGTAAATGGCCCAGTAGTTTGCTTGCTTCAGCTTAATTTTTTTTTCCTTGTGATCTTGCCGGGCTGAGTTATAGGCCAGCATAGAAGAGAAGGGGAGTGGATTGAGCCAGGCGTTGGGGGGAGAGGACAGTAATTTGGGGAAAGCCTGGGGGTGGCAAAGAGAAACATCTGAGATGCTTTTGTCTTTTTTTTTTGTTTATTTGTTTTCTGCTTCTTTCCACCAATTCACTCTGCCCAGGCACCCAAATGCACGTACTTTGTTGGCCAGAAATGCCCATTTCTCAAATGCTTACCTTTTATTAGCCCAATTCATCATCATCCAGTTAATTTATTAGTGGTCCCTGATGACTTCCTAATGAAATTCCTAATGAATCAGGGCTGTGGTGATCTGCATAAAATATGCAGGTGCTTGCCAGCCAGTTTCGAGCTTTCTGGTAAAGTTCACTCTCCTACCCTAAGCAGGAGTGAGGCTTTCATCTGGGCTGTGTGTGAAGGGCAGCAACCTGGCTGCTGCTTCCTGGGTCAGGGTGGAGTTAGGAAGCGGGTGAGGGGCTACGTGGGTGGGTGTGGTCCCTGCCATATTTCTTGTCAATGAAGATTTTCCTGGCCCCACCCAGGAAGTCACTCTGCCTCCTGGAGTTCGCACCACGGGGCCCTTAGGGAGGAGATTTGTCCCCATGTGCAGAGCTCAGTGGGCCTGGGCAATTAAAGTCTCTATTTCCATCTCACCTGCTGATGGGAAAATTACAAACCCACACCCGTGTGGAGAGCCATCATAACCTGCCTCCTTCTTGAAACAGGCTGTGGAGGTTGGGGGTGGGCAGGGAGTGCGTCTCGCGACACCAAGGTGGGAAGGCGTGGCAGGGACAGGGCCTGTGCTCTGAGGTTTGGGCTGCTGGACCCGGCTGACCACATCTTCCTCTGTTCTTTCCCCACAGTCGAACAAAGTGCCGGTGGTTCAGCACCCCCACCATGTCCACCCACTCACACCTCTCATCACCTACAGCAACGAACACTTCACCCCAGGAAACCCACCTCCACACTTACCAGCCGACGTAGACCCCAAAACAGGTACGTCCAGGGCTCTAGTGGACTGAAGAGGTCTCTGGAGATCTCGGGGCAGGTGTTCAGGGATGGAGTGGGAACTGGGGGGCGGGGAGCCACTATGATTCCTCTCCCACAAGCTTAAAAAAGGAAGCTCCCAGGCAAGGCCAGAGCCTGGTGGAGGTTGGCTGGGGGGCTGCTTTCACCCTCTTTAGAGCAGCCCATTTGTAGGATTGATGCCAGAGTTCCTCAAGGGAGCTGGCTGCCTGTGACACCTGGCAGTGGGATATGGTACTCTTCCCAGTCAGAGAAGTGGTGGTGGGACTGGAAGTGTCTCCTAAGTGCTTTCTACTTCCTGATGGGATGAACAGCCTAAAACCATAGCTTTGAAGGGTTGTAGTCACTTGACAGGGACTTTTGGGGGCAGTCTAAGAGGTAACATCACCAGGCTCCTCTTAATCTTTGCAGCTTAATTTGAGGTTTACCAACTTCTCAATATCTTGGGTGTTTATTTCCTTCTTTTTTTTTTTCCTCAATTTTTATTAACATTTTCCATGATAATAAAAAATATCCCATGATAATACCCCCCCCCCAGCGCTTTCCCCTTTGAAATTCCATTCTCCATCATATTTGGGTGTTTATTTCTTGATCCCGTTATACCAATGTGAAAAACCAAAGCCCAGCAAGGTTTCCTCATTCCATGAGAACATCCAACAAGATCTCAGGCAGAAGCCGTGGCCTCCCTACTCCATCCTGTCTTCCTGTCCTCCCTTGAAAGAAGGCAAAACCACTTACGTAGCCCTCCCTGCCACACGGTCACATCTGGCTCTCTTAGGAGAACAGCCGAGGCCAAGGCGCTTCCTTGAGGCTGGCCCGGGGCTCCCCTTCTCAGCCAGCTCATCACGAGGATGGGTTGAAGATATTTGTTCCAGGCCCCTTATCCGAGGGAGGAGCTGATGTGAGATTGAGGAGCCACGCATGAGCTGATCCCACTGGCCTCTGAGCCCTTTTGTGCTGGTGCTGGGCTCAGCCGGGCGCTGGCCTGGCTGGCTGGAGGAGGAGGTCTCCAGCCAGCTGTAGGCTCTGGAAGCGAATGGCGGCATCAAGGTCTCATTTAAATAATGGTAGGCCAGGGAATAGCTTTTTAAATGGTTATCGTAAAACATATGATTAACGTCTGCGGACTGTTTACTTTTCCTTCGCGAACATTCTTTCAAGTGCACTAATGGCTCGGCGTAGGGTCCAAGCCCAGCTAATCTGTTTGGTTTTTGTAATAGAGAGAAAGCAATGTCTGCGTGAAAATGTCACCCAGGGAGACTTAATTTACAGATTAAAAGCTTCCTGAATGAATTTTTTTAAAAAAAAAAAAAAAAAAAGAAAGAAAATGAAATAGTTTTCATCCGCGAATGCGCGGCTCTGGTTCGCTCGGCAGCGGTGAGCAGCCCGCCTCGTTCTCGAGCCGCTGACGCCTGCTCCTCGCCAGCACAGTTGCTCCGCTCCCAGCCCTGAGCTTCCTGAGAATTGATGACAGGATGTATTTCTGTGCGGTCAGGAAGTGTGTTATACCTTCAGCATGTACACCTGGGGCTTTGAGAAGGTTCGTGGCCTCTGTGACACATGGCACACCCACTCAGCTTGTGGGGTCAGTGCCCACAGGCGGCACCGCACGCTTGCAGCTTCTCCCTGTTAGCTCAGCTCTGACTGCTGGGGAAAGACACCAGTTAACACTTGGGGATTTTTGTCGTTCATCTTCTCTGGGAGTCAGTTTATTTGAAAGAAGGCAAGCCATGGTTTAAAATGAGTAAGACACTCCTCCAATCACAGCACTCGGGAGGCTGAGGGAGGACTGCATGTGTGCTTGGACTATGTGGCTAGAATCTGTATCAAAGCACAGTAACAGATAGATGAATGATGGATGATAGATTAGACAGACAGACAGACAGATAAAGTTACACATCAGAGTAACTCTCATGCTGACAAGTCATTAGAATTAAGATGTAAAGGAGCTGGGCATGGTGGTGCATGCCTTTAATCCCAGCACTCAGGAGGTAGAGACAGGAGGATCGCCGTGAGTTCAAGGCCTCCCTGAGACTACAAAGTCAATTTCAGGTCAGCCTGAGCTAAGGCGAGACCCTACCTTGAAACCCTCCGTCCCCCCAAAAAAAGGTATAAAAAAAAGGCAAAAGGAGTTAGTATGCTGGGTGTGACAGTGCACACCTTTAACCCTAGCACTTGGGAGACAGAGGTAAGATCACTCTGCATTCAAGGCCACCTGAGACTACATAGTGAATTCCAGGTCAGCCAGGGCTGGAGCATGATCCTGCCTCAAAAAAAAAAAAGGCAGCAGGGGGCAGGGAATTAACATAACATATTCACCAAAAGTATGCCAGGCTTCTGAGGTTATTTATTTTTTACTTGAAATAATCCCTTCCGTCACACAAGGCAGAAATACCCAAGAGGCGTTTTGGGAGTGTAAGTTGAACCCGCGTACCGATCCATGTCGGGGGCAGCAGGGAAATGAGAGGAGGCCTGGCCTCACCCTTGCCACTAGAGTCAGGAATGACATCCTGTTGGGGTTCTAGAAGAGATGGGTGCCTTTCTTCATGCCTTCCCTGGTCCCCTTCCCCCAGCCTCCCCTCTTGCTTTCTGTCCTTCCTCTATTCCTAAAACGTGCCACTTCTTCTCTCAGGAATCCCACGGCCTCCACACCCTCCAGATATCTCTCCATATTACCCGCTGTCGCCTGGCACTGTAGGACAAATCCCCCATCCGCTAGGATGGTTAGTACCACAGTAAGGAGTTCCATTTTTTTTAATTTCCTTTTCGTTTCTTGCATGGGCACGCTTATTATTTAGTCTGTGTGCACAAGTGTGTATGTGGTGTGTGTGTGTGCGTATGTGTGTGCATGCACACATGTATTTTTAGGACACACCGTTCCAGTGGGCTTTGTGGAAACTGCCATTGCAAATCTATGGTTTGTGGAATTTATGTGAATATATGTGAATCTATGGTCCCAAAGGCATTATGGGTAAGGATGTCCTTAAGATACTTTGGCAATAGCAGAAAGCTCCAAGGGGTTTCAATCTAATGAGACTGATCATGACTCTTCTGCCAGTGGTAACCCAAACTGGACTTATGTGGGTTGGACCCTCCCTTTGAGGTGGGGCCTGAGAGGAGGGAGAATAAAGGGAACAGGACCAATCTAGCTATGAAATCCAGGAGGTTGGGGTGAGGGTCTCCTCAATCTCACTTAAGCCATGACTTCCAAAGTTGTTAGCAACAGTGGGAAGTTCGGGGTGTTCAGAAGTCAGCACCTCTTTGAGATCTTTGTAACCCAGCTGTGGGGGGGGGGTGGAAAGGGACAGCTGAAACCACCCTCCCTTCATGTGGGGCCTCCCTGGATGTTGACCCATGTTCTGGACAGTACCTGGATAATTCACCTCCCTCCTACAACTTAAAAGCATTATGGGTTTCAGAATCAGAGCAGAGAAGCCTCCAGTATATAAACCTAACTCGTATGTGCTGTGTGAGTGTGAGTTTGCGTATAATGTTTCCAGACTATAGATTTCCGTGCATATAGGGCTCAGTGTTCCTCATTGATCTCTCCTCTTTCGAAAACACAGAACAGTGTTGAATGCTGAAAGAAATCCTGATCAATCTTTCAAATTTAGGTCTGCAGGAAGATAACCTTTCATAGTCTTCAGGAAGATAAAGTTTTGGAGTCATGTGTCCTCCAGAATCCACGATGGATTTTTTTTTTTTTTTTGGATTGTTTAAAAACCACTAGTTTGCCACAATATTAGTTTGCCACAATATTAGTCCTTGGTGCACTTTCTGCTTCTCTGTGTTCTTATTTTTGTCTGGTGAGGCAGATGCAAACCTGTGGCCTATTTCTTCTCCACTGGATGGGGCCAAGCCTTGATAACTTCTCAATCGTCATTAACCCTGTTCAGCTGATGGGGACATACAGAAACCTACATAAAAAGGAATAGCCAACTCAGACAGCCCTCTGTCAGGAAAAGTTGTGTGTCTTTCATGAGGATGCTATTTTGCATGTTGCTGTATTTTTTAATTATTGTAATGAGGTGTGATTGTCTATTGGTTACCCACAATTCTTCTTGGGGACTCTCCCCCCGGTAACTCTTGTCAACACTTGTTAATTTGACAAAAGGCTACAAATTAAGCTCTGTTAATTTAATGTTTTCTCACCGAGATCTAAATACCGAAAGAGGCCCAAAGCGCAACTGAAGTCCTTTGATTCACTGTACTTTATTTTGGTATAAATTTACATTCATTATTGTTTTCCTTTGGAAGTGTAGCCCTCAATTAGTGTGATGGCTCCATTAAAGCAAGCGAGACTTCGCCTTTAATTATTACAACAAAACACCTAGTTTCAGCTTGGGGAGAGGGTCTCTATTGACATAAGCAGAGGTTATAAAATTTAATTAGCCATTCCTATCAGATTTATGGCATTCAAATTGTTCTGTGTTTCTTCCCTTTGATCCTTCCTGTACAATCCCCAAGATTTTTGTTCTGATCAAATGAGAATAAAGCTTACTGTGCAGAGAGAACTTTTCCCTGTTCTTTTTTTCTTGTCCCCACCCCCTGGTCTAGTTCCAGTCTCTCACTTTGTACCCCTTCTTTGCAGGCAAGGTCAGCCTGTGTACCCAATCACAACAGGAGGCTTCAGACACCCCTACCCCACAGCACTGACGGTCAACGCTTCTGTGTCCAGGTGAGTTCCAAGCATTAGGCCTTTCAGCCCCCGGCCCACCCAGGGCACATACAGAAAGGCTGTGTGTAGGTCTTATGTGGGATTGGACTTTCCTTCTGGAAAATTCTGGGGGAAAAAATGCCTTGAACTTCTGGGTAAGCAGTGCCTCTCCAGGTCAAGGTTTGTATGTGTCAGCCAGTGGAGCAGTACAGTGTCACAAAAGAAGGCAGGGGAAGCACTTGGGACAGGTGGAGCTTTTTACAGTGTCATTGTTGTGCAAGAAAGAAAGGAATGGAAATCGTTTTTTCATGAAAAACTCTTTGTAGAGTTTGAGGAAAGAAAAAATCACCCGTGTTTTCATAGCTGATGCGCTGACTCAGTCTGTGAGAAAGCCACGCTCCCTTTTGTCATGATCCCTGGTAGAAATGGAATACGCGTTGTACATTTCACATGAATTACTTTTTCTTGTTCATTTTACGTTTTCACACCATTTTTACATTTTCTGGTAGCCATCATTTTTTAAGGTAACATTATTTCTAATTCCGCTCAGTACACAGTGTGACTGCAGGACTGTCTTTTTTTTTAGTGTGCTACTACTATAAAACAACCACTAATGAACTTTTATTTTGGGGTTTTAGGGGTGGGCTTTTTATTTCATTGTATCTTTTTGGTACTTGACTTTTGTATCTTACACTTAGAATGTGACAGTCCACATTTGAGGGACTTTGTAGTCACATGTGCCTGCACTGTGCTAAATCTTTGAAAATTGAAGAGAAAGTGTGTGTGTGTGTGTGTGTGTGTGTGTGTGTGTGTGTGTACCTTCCTGTATCTTTATATTATTTAAACATGCAAACATATGTCCAGCATGCATACATATCCTTAGGTCTCATTTTCCTCCCTCTAATTAATTCTGGCTAATTTTTTAGTGACTGCTAGTTTATTTACAAACTGGTTGGCAGCAGTATGTTTAAGTAGTCACTAATTGCTCCTAATGATAGTTTTATTTTCTGTTCATCTGATTTTCAGTCAAGTTAATTAAATCGGTGGAGGTTTAGACTTTCCTGATGGGCTGAAGCAACCGATCCATTTTGATGATGGCTTATAATTAAATTAGCATGCATTACATGGTGAGGAAGCTGTCCCCGGCCTCCTCCTCCATGCTCTGTGGCCAAAATGGGGAACCAAGACCAGAGAAAGAGCTGGAAAGATTGGCTACAATGTCTATTCTCCAATGTCCACAGCAGTGGTTTTGGCATGGGACAGAGTAAGCAATCACCCCCGCCACAGAAGCAACTGCAGTGGATATGGCATTTATAATTATACCATAGATATTAGGTGGCTGTAAAGATTCTGCTTCTCACATGGAATACATCATCTAAATTTCAAGATTCACATCATTATTAGTTAGGCGGGAAAATGTTTTTCAGTGTCCTCTCGGCTAGCCAGAAGAGGAAGGTTATGCTCATTAAATAATGTCATCACCACAGCTTCTCACAGCGTGGAAGCGAATGGGGTGTCTCCCTGGAGGAGGGGAGAGCTGCTCATGATGTCAGCTCACTCTCCTTCCATCCCAGCGTTTCAACAGCTCACCTGACCGTTCTTCCTGTTTATTTGATGCACCCAGAGGTCGAAAGCGGTGAAGTAATCGTAGGCTAGGGATTGGGGTTAAGCTTATCGATTGAATTATCATTAGGAGTTAGCTGATGATTTATAGGTGGGCGGGGGGTAGAGGAAAGGAAGGGAGCAGTGGGAAGAAAGGTTAGGGGCTTGAGGTGCAGGCGTGGGGGGTGGGGGGAGGCGGCCGATTCCCCAGGTAGGCTGTATGAAAAGGTAGCCAGTTAAATAGCGTATACAGCAAATTAAATACATTATTGTGGTAATGGGGCGACAGAAGTATAGGTCTATTATACTTATGGCAGTTATAGCAAATGTAGGCAGCTTGCCCTGTTCCAGAACACCCTTTGATATTCATTCTATTCAGCAGCAGGGCCAGGACTTCTCAGAATTAAGTGATGGGTCATTATACTTTAAACACCATGGAGAAGCCTAGATTGGCAATTAAACAGCTCTTGCTGACACTCACTTGTGCCACCCTGTGACCCCCTTTAGATTGAGATGTTGGAGCTCCGGGCCCTCAGCCTGCTAAATTGGTGCAAGGCTCTTCTCCTGACGAGAGCGGGCTCTGAAATCTGCCGGCTTCAAAGGGAGCGAGATCATGTATAAACCATAATGTGGGTGCACCGTGGCTCACAAAAAATAAGGCAGGAAGAGATGAAATGTTACAAGTGCAAGGGGGAAAATGAGAGAATAATGACAAACCTAATGCAACTCAAAGCAGGATTGTTGCACGGGAAAATGCATCCTACTGCTTGTGCATAAAATCAAGGCCGGCAGATGACATCCAGTTAACAGAAACGTGTCAACAATGAAGCAAAGCGAGAGTGAGTACACGAGAAGCCCCTGAGACAGCCAGAAACAAAAATTAGTTGTCCTTAACAAGTTAAGGTTCATCATTATATTCTGGCTTGGAGCCATAGAAGCAGACAGGGGTGTATAATGAGCTTCTGAGAATTGTTAGGGTGTTTATTGCATTCCATGAAATAGTTGTCTACAGGAAGGGATTTCTAGGGCGAAGCCATGCATGTGGGCCACATGCATGTTCATGCGGTCTTTTTCTCTGCTTTGCACTCTTTCAGATACATGAACACTTGTTCAGGCCAAAGAAGTGTTTGATCTTTATGGCTGTACCCAAAATCTGCCCTAAGCCTCAAAATTTACTCATTGCAGTATCTTTCTGTGGTTATTCGGCGAGTATACAGGTGTACACCCCATACGCATTTCCTGGCTTGCCCTCTCCATCATATGCCCAGATTTTCATTCGGCGGGAAGGGAACATATGTATTTGAGAAATGTCAAGCTTTTAAAATTCATAGTAAAAACTGCCACTCCGCCCACCTCTCCACTCAAGGGCTTCTAAGAACACGTGTTCTTTACTTACGTTTCCTCTAAGGCCTGGGAACAGTGGGAAGAAGCAGGGTGTATCTTGCGAGTCCAGTGGTTTGCAGGGAGCTGAGGTTATGTCCTCCCCGGCTTCTTCCCATGAAAGAGTTGTTGCTTATAAATCGAGTCATTCTTCCCACTTCACCACTGGCTGGTTTGTAATGGCTACTGCAGTAGAAGGTCTCACGATGAAATTTCAGAGTCAGGGGCCCACAGTTGCTCTGAATTTGGCAATTACCAGCAATCCTTCATCTCAATATTTTTGTCTCTGTCAGTTAGTGTAAAGGCTGTGCATTTATTAATTTTTTTTAATTTGTTTTGAAATGAACATTTGTTGCAGTATTTATATCTTTGATCCACTTACAGAAAGAGCCTTGAAAATAAATACGAGGTCCTTTAGAAATAATGCTTATCATAAGAGCCTCGCCCAGGATCCCCTCATTCCCACTGAAACTGGATTTCTAAAGAGCAGGCTGCTGCTGGTCCCTGGCTGGTCGTTGTCCCATTCTGGTTCTGGCTTACTAGGAGAGCAGCCATTGCCTCAATCCAGGATCCTTATACCTGGGTGGCCGGCCACTTTTCTCTGCAGTGGGTACAGTAAGGGGGAAGCTGTTTTCCTACCCAACACCATTCAAGGGGACTCTAAACATACCAGAAAACCTGAAAGCCGTTGACAGATATGGTAAGAGAAGTTTGGATCTAGCTTTCTGAGTTCAGACTCATTTGCTTGTTTAGGAGACAACAATTCATGGGTCAAAATATGTTATAGATAAGTTTGTCAGAAACAAATGGTATTACAGAAGGCACCATGAACTTTGTGTCTTTTATTCATAACTGTATCATTTAGAAGGCTTTCAGTACTGTATAGATAACATATCAGGTTAATATAACATAGAAAGCCTAAGTTTTAGAGGAGAAAGGGTATTCCAATTAGAATTTGTGTGTGTGTGTGTGTGTGTGTGTGTGTGTGTGTGTGTGTCTGCGTGCAAGCACACGTTTTTGTTTTTAAACATTTCTCTGTGAAGGGGGATACAAAATTGCTTGAAATGTCCATGACTTGTGATGAGAAACCAATAGGAAATATTTGAGTTTTTCCCTTTCTGCATAACTCTCTCCCACTCCTGTCAAACACTGGGCACAGCAACAAAAGAAAAATAAAAATTTCATTGCCCTCCATCCAGAATGAGGCCTAATGAGGCTCGCACAGCATTGTCAAAAATGCATGTATATTTCAACCACGTTAATATTTTATTTAGCTGTCAATATACAACAAAAGACTTCACCTTTCCTTCTGGAGCTGATTAGGACTTAGGAAATTGTCTCCTTAGATGCTACTAATCATGCCTCCGAAAGAAGGTGGACGTGCAATTTCCGGCTGGTTGTCCAAGCTCCCTTTTCCACCCAAGTACATCAGTTGAATTTGTCTTTTGCTAAAGATGTTAAAAACCATAATGTCTCATGTCAGTAGCCATAATGAAGGGGAAGATTGGCTTTAATGACGTTATAAGAATCATTATGTTTAATTTATTGCTAATTAATGCTGACAGGTTTCATATGTCTTGGGTTGCTTTCATGTGAATGTTATGAGCTTTTTTTAAAAAATTTTTTTTTAATTGTGTGTGTTCACATCCCTCCTCATTCATTCATTTTGATTCTGACGATTTACACAGCTTTCTGTCTTCTAGGTTCCCTCCCCACATGGTCCCACCACACCATACTCTACACACGACCGGCATTCCCCACCCGGCCATAGTCACACCAACAGTCAAGCAGGAATCCTCGCAGAGTGACGTTGGCTCACTCCACAGCTCGTAAGTGTTGACCTTGTGCCTGTGTCCTTCGTGGCCAGGGTGTTGAGCTCTGCAGTAGCTGTGGCTCGGTGGCTTTTGGCCTGAGGTCAGCCCCACATGCTAGAACTCCGGTGAATGCCCACGTGGGCTCTGGCTTCCTTGTAGAAGAAAATGTACACTGGTGGCTTTCACTGATGGTCCCTCGGCCTAGTGGAATAGAGCTCTGTTGTGCATCCTTGCATGGACTCAGATCTGTTACCATTGTGCCCACTGCCCACTAAGTGGGGTGCTGGGAGTTTTGTCCACAAGAGGACAAAGCCCTCTGTGGTGGGGTCTGCTTCCACCTGCTTTCCCTGTGCCCTGGGAAAGTGTCTATTGGTGAAGCTCGAGGGAGTGATTTCAGATCATCCAGCCACGCTCCTCCGCTCCCCAAACTATTTTTGTCCCTTGTTCTAGAGTAGGGGACTGAAAGCGGATGTGTGCTTTTATTTGAAACTGCCAGGCTTGGGTAGGAAGGAACCAGGGGTGGGAGCTCTTGCCTTTGGGGGAAGTTGAGCAGGTGGTTACTTATGGGTGATTTGTATCCATCTGTTTTGTCTATCCAGAAAGCACCAGGACTCCAAAAAGGAAGAAGAAAAGAAGAAACCCCACATAAAAAAACCCCTTAACGCATTCATGTTGTATATGAAGGAGATGAGAGCAAAGGTTGTGGCTGAGTGCACGTTGAAAGAAAGCGCGGCCATCAACCAGATTCTGGGGCGCAGGGTAAGTGGGCCCCTTTGTGTGGAGAAGAGGAGCAAGAGCGGACCACAGAGGGAACATGTCAGATGGCCATATGTCCCTGTCCACTTTTCTCTCAAGTCCCTTTCCACTAGCCAGTGGAGTCTTTGAGAAGCCCTCGCTGGTTAGGACCAGTCATTGTGCGTTCATATGACATTCAGGACATTCACATCCCCACTCTTCTTGCCCAGACAGAGTAAATGACAGAATGACATGGATAATAGTAAACGTCTTCTGGATTCCTGTTAGTGTTGAGGCCGAGCAAGCTGTTTGACCATTTTTAGAGGGACTTCTTGGTCCTCTGTAGAAGCATCCTGCCTCTGTTGGTCACCGTGTGGTTTGGGACGCTTTTCACTTCTTTCTCCCTTGTCCCATGTCCTCCCCAGTGGCATGCGTTGTCCAGAGAAGAGCAAGCGAAATACTACGAGCTGGCCCGGAAGGAGCGACAGCTTCATATGCAGCTGTACCCTGGCTGGTCTGCACGGGATAACTACGTAGGTGGAACCCTTGTGGGAAGATCCCATCTGTCTAGATTCATGGTGCATGGTTACTGCCGACTTGAACCAGGCCTCAGGCCCATTCATTCTGCCTATTTCTGGAACCATTCTCCTCTGGCCTGCTTGCCCAAATCGGGGGTCTTGTCCTGGCTTCTGGTGTGGCTCTGCCAGTGTGTGGTGGTTCCTCAGGGAAAGTGGAGAATGCTGGTGTCCAAGTTACCATGCAGGGCCCTAGAGACTGATTTTGGGCATCCCACTTCTTAGCGGGGAAATAAAAATGAAGTTGGATGATACACCCAAAGGTACCCAGGGGAAGATTAGGACACTGGTCGGTGGTGACTATCATTGGTATGGCTCTATAGGGAAGACCAAGGCAGAGGGGAGGAGGGAGCATGATTGAACCTACAGACTTAAGGAGGAACATCAAGCAGGCATCTTCGGGCTGCTCTCTGAAGTCACAAGCAAACTCGTCTCATAGCCAGCATGGGCTCCCTTCCCCCCTTGCAAAGGCCTGGGAACCAGGACAGTGTTTACCTATCGGGCCTCTGACTCCACTCTCCCGTGGGTGTTACCCTGGGGAGGATGCTTGCCACAGGATTGAGGTCATTACATCATTGCTGATTGTGACCAGACTGTGCACAAGCTGTCGAGGGGATTCCGAATTCACTCAGCTATTTCTAGTCTCCCAGAACTTGCCATCCCCTTGGAGCTAGTGCACCAACCTTGACATGGCAGTGGTCCTCAGGGGTGGTGGCTTTCTGCTGCTCTGGCTAGCTGTTTCAAGGCTCCTTCCTCTTTTTCTTTAGACCTTTCACACAGGAACTAGCTCTTATGGATTTGATTATGGTGGCAACATGTTAGTATTCCTTCCTAACCAACTTGACCATGGAGGGTCCGCAGATTTTCCTGGGAAGCGGACTCTGAGCAGTTTTCAGTCAAGTGCTGGCAGGATCCTTTATGCCAACACCTTAGGGAAGGAGAATGGCATAAAGCAGCTACATCTGATTTCTTGGGCTCGGTGCATTCTTTAAGACCCAGGAGAAGATAGCTGGGCGCCTTAGTAAGAGTCTACGGACCCTGGCCTTACATCAGAGTATCTCTTCCCATCACTTCAATGTTAAGTAGAGAAAATCCATGCCGTATGCTTTCTCATCTGCTTTCTTTCTCTTGTTCTCAGATCTTCAGCCTTTTCTTTCTTTCTTTACATTTAAAAAGGAAATGGGCTGACCTGCCTCCCTTAGTAATGTTATCATTTCCTCTTCCCATTAGAACACAGTCAGTCCCTGGCTCTAGAAACCTGAGGTCTGTTCACATTGGCTAGGTCACCAACACGTCACTTCTGGATCTCACACTGCAGGTGTCAGAATGTGCTACAGGGACCATGGAGAGGCCCTGGACTGAGGGGGTGCTAGAGCCTCCAAGGCTGGGCCATTTCTGTTGAGCTTTTCTTCTGACACCTCAGCCAGGTGGAGGTAAACGCTCTTGCCCACTGTAAGGCAGCCACATGGCATTTGGCTCCATTGTTCGCTCTTTGTGAGCATGATCTGGTGCACAGCCACACAGAAGGCCACAGCACATGTTCCCAGTGACACAGGCCCTGTGTCCTGGAAGGGTAAGATGTCCTTTCTGAAACAGGTGTATGAGGCAGCTGCAGAGCCCAGCACATTCCCCAGATTGTTACCCTCTATGTACTTCTCTCTTTGGCATCCACTTTGCTATCCTGTAAGAGACTGTAGGCAGAAGTGTCATTGAGAATTCCTCAAGCACACAAGCATGTAGGACCATTGGTTTCAATTCACACCAGGTGGCTGCCTCACATGGGGTGGCCTGGTGCCATCATGGGGGAAGGACTTCTATAAGCCCTTCAATGAAGAAGCCACTCCCTGCCAAGAACATCATCCCACTCCATGGGCATTATCCCAAGGGATCCAGGAAGGCCAGGCTGGAGGGTGGGAATGGCTCTGTCTAGTCCCTTACCTTGAGATCTCGAAGAAGAACTTCCGTGAAGGGCAGGATTGTACAGAAAGCAGAAGTGCCCTGTAGTTGAAGGCTGTGGTGCCAAGACCAGCTGGGTTCTCATCCTAGCTTCACCTCTTGCTGGATGTGCCACCTCAGGAACATTATCTAACCTTTCTGCCTCAGTTTCTCCATCTCTAGCATTGGGGTGGTGGCAGTGCTTTTATTGTGTAGGGTTGTTGAGAGGAGCCGAGGACTCAGTTGGAATCATGTCAGGCAGACCTAGTATATGTTCCACAAATGCTGGCCATTATGATTGTAAAGGGCTCTTATAATGAGGAGCTAGCTGTTATAATGATTCATAATTTTAATAATTACTAGGAGCTATCCATTATAATGAGTGTGACAATATGTATTATACAGATGGTCCCCAACTTGCCATGGTTGAACTTAACAATTTCTCAACTTCATGGTGGTTTGAAAGCATCTGCCTATGACCAATCTGTGCTTCATTTTCAATAAAACATCCAACAAACAGAAGCCATTCAATACTTTATTATAAACAGCTTCTTGTCAGATGACTCTACCCACCTGTAGGCTACTTTTATTGCTCTGGGCACTGTTAAAGCTGGCTAAGCTTGTGATGTTGGAAGTTATGAGTGAGTATTCCAAGGAACCCAGCTATTAGCTTGGTCACAGGTTCTCAGTGGAGTTTATTGGTAAATACACTTTTGAATTATGATAATTCTGATTAGTGTTGGCCTTATTGGGATGCCACACTGTCACTGTTGGATCAGACTGAGGAGAGAAGGGGACATTTACCCTCTCTTAGGGACCTGGAGGCCACACAGCTGCCCTGGAGCAAGAGGTCCAGTTTTGCAGTACTAGAGATTGAACCTAGGCCCTTGTCCATGCTAGGCAAGTGTTCTACCTACCCTTGAGCCCGGTTTTGAAAGGAACCAAGATGATTACTGTTCTGTTTTGCTTCCCACCACCCCATATGCTGGAGAGGTGGCTTAGCGGTTAAGGTGCTTGCTTGCAAAGCCTAAGGGCCTAGGTTTGATTCCTCAGAACCCATGTAAGCCAGGTTCACATGGGGGCATGTGTATCTGAAGCTCGTTTGCAGTGGCTAGAGATTCTGGTGCACCCATTCTCTGTCTCTCTTCTGTCTCTCTGTCTCTCTCTCTAATAAATAAAGAAAAAACAAAACAAAGGCTTACAGTACAGCTCCAAGGGAAGCCCCTCTTACTGTGATGAACCTCTGAGCTCAGAAGAGCACCTCTCTGGCCTTCATAAGTGACAGCTGGCTGGGGCATGCAGGGGCAGCTCGGGCTCTCTTTGCCTGACCTGTGCTCACACTGCTACCTGCCCTGGTTCTCCACATCTCCCTGAATCATCCTCGCCTCCTTCTCCCCTTCCCTCTTACAGAATCAGATGCCGTGGGTCAGAGTTGAGGATGGACAGAGGCCCTAAGTTCTTTTCTACCCCCTAATACCTTCTACTAAGAATTGTGTGTCCCTCCAGCCAGGCACAGTTCAAGGACATCTGGTTTCAGGAGTGGCATCCTGGATAGGTATAGGTGGCATGAAAGGCCAGTCCCCTTCTTCGCCCTCTCCCTTCCCTCTAGGTGAGCCTAGGTGTCTTCTGCCTTGTGTGTTTCTTCAACTAATTTCATTTTTTTTCTATAGGGGAAGAAGAAAAAAAGGAAAAGGGACAAGCAGCCGGGAGAGACCAATGGTAAGTGACATTCATCAGGTTGAGGAAGAAGCAGTAGTTGGAGGGCCACTCTTATGTCAGGCTTCCGTGTGGGGGAGGCAGGAGAAATTCAAGGCCAGGACATTAGGGGAAGGAGCCCATCTTAGCCAGCCTTTTTGTTTATGCATTTTAATTAATTGCTTCATGACTGCCCTTTTAAAGCTAGTAGCATCCATTGTTGCATGAAAAAGCACATTGTAACTCTAGCGGAATGTGTTTTTGAATAACTGCAAAGCTTGTAACTGGAGAGCCAGCGGTAGGCATGCCTCTGCGGGGTGGGGGGGGGGTAGACAGTCTGCTTACTTTGTATGTGTCTGAGAAGGGGACCAAAGGGGGAGGTGCGTGTGTGAGTGCTGGGTATTATTAACTGGGCGGTTCCTGAATGTTCTGATGCATGCCTTTACAGTGGTAAATTGCACCCATTTTAAATTAAGGAGGTTTGTCATTCTCTAGAAGAAATTAGAAATACTGCATAGGCAATCTCAGAAGACCAGGCTTTTACAAACAAACATACATTTTGAAGACTTTGTATAATTTGTTCTTTTTTTTCAGAACACAGCGAATGTTTCCTAAACCCTTGCCTTTCACTTCCTCCGATTACAGGTGCTGGTGTCATTTTGAGTCATTAAAATAGTTGATAAACTGTTTTTAAATTTTTCTTGCCATTATAGTTTTATTAACATTGAACACGTATGACATTTGAACATTCTTTAAAATGACCATCTACATGGTTTCATGTGTTTCGGTAGATGTTCTTTTTTTTCAGTTGCTTTTTTTAATTTAATTTAACTTCTGTTTCGTTTATTTATTTTTCCCATAACAGTTGTTTAAGCAGCAATGACAGTGGTTTAGAGCTGAACTAACTGTGCAAATTGAATATGCAGTATTTCTTTAAAAGAGACTGGTAAAGAAAAGAAAAATGGAAGGAATTCAGTAATAAACCTCCTTAATCTAATGGCATTTTTTCATTGCTCCCACTAAGTTTTCTCACGCCAGCATGCATCCGCAGTATGATTACTTTTTTCTTTTGCTTTTAGTTTTATTTTGTTTTGTTTTTTTTCCTTCCTTTGCTTTTCTGCTCACCGTTAGCAAATCCGCTAGCATTTTACTGTGGTGCCTGCTTCCACGCTGCTGTGAGTTCCTAACACCTAACCGCTCATCTCATAGCCTGTTCACTCTCATCTGTTCCTCTCCATGTTAATGAAAAGAGATTAAAAAGCAAGGGAAAACATTCCAAAAGCTGCAATATCCCAATATCCACGACCTTTTTCTTTTCTTTATTTCTTTCTGTTTTATTTTCATTTCGTTCTGTTTTTATTTGTAGTTTTTTTTTTCTTTTGAAAACTGTTGTACTCTAAGAGGAAAAAAGCATGTTACAAACTTAATTCCCTCCTCCGCTTAATTTTCTTCTTTAAGACAAAGAAGATTGAGAGTAAATTTTTAAAAAGGGGAAAGCAGAACTGGAAAAAAAAAAAAAAACCTGAAAAAAAAACAAAATTGAAAAAGCGAGTTCTTAGTATTTAACTTCCCTTGGTCGGCTCGAACCGAAACTGGGACAGTCCTTAATAAGGGATACTGCAGCTTTATTTGCCACAGCTAATGTCACAAGTTGAATGAGATTGTGTTTTTTTATCTATTTTTTTTTATTAAAGAAAGTTGAAAAAAAAAAAAACAAAGTCACTATTTTGCTATTAGTAACCAGGTCATTGATTTATTCCCTTTTTTATTTTTATTTTTTTCTTATTTGTATCTCTCTCCCCCCCCCCTTTCTCCCTTCTCTCTCTCTCTCCTCTATTCCTCTCTCTCCCTTTCTCCCACGTCCTCCTCCTCTGCTCGCTCCTTTCTTGAACTCATTCAGACCTGAGCGCTCCTAAGAAATGCCGAGCGCGCTTTGGCCTTGATCAACAGAATAACTGGTGCGGCCCTTGCAGGTGTGTATAGTCTCCCAGATTCGCTGTGCTGGTTTGCAGCTGGTCTCTTCCATTCTTTCCCCCCTCTGGCCTGTTGCTTTGTAGCTCTGTGTGTGGATCATAGGAGACACAAGGGAGCGGGACACTGCCAGCGTGTGGGCTCAATGAGGGTGTGCTTGTCTGCCCGCTGCTGCTAGCCAAAATGCCACTGTAAAACAGTGTGTGTGCCTCCTCGGGGCTGCGACTCAGCTCCCAGTGTGCCCTCTTCCAGGGAATGTTGCCTGCCAACCCCCCTCCCCCTGCCTTGTGACAGCCCAGGATCCCCATCCTGGCCTAGGTAGAAGCCAATGATGTCACCTTCTCCCCTCCTTTTCTCTCTCTATTTTTTTTTCATTGTTACTTTTTGTTTGGTTTGGTTTGGTTTGATTTCTTGTTGGTTTTTTGTTTTTGTTTTTGTTTTGTTTTGTTGCGTGTGCGTGTATGTGTGTGTGTTTTATTGTTTTATTTGATTTTTTTTTTCATTTGACTCATAGAAGTCCTTTCCTTTCATGCCCTTGGTGAGAAAAGATTGTCAAGTAGAACCAAAGTGATGCAGAAGACAGTAGCTGAGGTCTCACATCCAGCCGAGCAAGACCCACCATTGTGTTGTGTTTTTTTTTTTTTTTATGTTTACCTTATGCTAACAGATGCAAATACTCCAAAGAAGTGTCGGGCACTGTTCGGGCTTGACCGACAGACTTTATGGTGCAAACCCTGCAGGTACATCACCATTACGAGGCCTTGGGGACAAATCAGAGCCTTCTGTCCTTCTGCTACCTTAGTGGGACGATTTATTTTGCCCTTATTCCCATCTGCTTTCCCCCACTGGCACCAATGACTAATAAACCCCATTCTTCAAATTTTCTTTGCTGATTCCATGCTGTTTCCTCTCCCCACTTTTCACGTTCTCTTTCATCCCTGCTCTTATGAATAACATGTCCCTGGTGGCAGGACCAAGACCATGTCCTTAATAAACAAAGATGGGCATTGATGCTTTTCCTTTGAAAGCCAGCATCCTGGAACTGGCTGGCCTGATGAGTACCTCAGCGGCCTGTGTACTGAGCCTAGACAGCCACCGTTCCCTGAGGTGTGAATGAGCTGGAACCTGAGCTTGGCAGCAGGAACATTCCCATTCACTTAGAAGAGTCAAATTGCTCGGAGAAGTGCTCTGGGGCAGGCTGTGTTTTTATTTATTTATTTTTGCTTTGCTTTTCTTTTTCCTTTTTTCCCCTCTTTGGTTGTTTTCTGTTTACGAATCCCCTATCTATCCAGAGGAGCTTGTTAGCTGACAGTGTTTTACAGTGCTGAAAACGAAGCGTGGCATTGAACGGCATGCACCAGCTAACGGTCTGCACGCAACACGGCCTGCGGTCCCTCGCTGCAGCGTTGCCAGGCCTGCAGTGAAAAGTTGCTAATGGCTCTGCACGGACCCCCAAAATCAATCAGATCAGCCCAAAAGAATCCAAATTGAGCCCCGTATTCTGCCTGCAGGTTTCCCACTCTCAGGGTATCGGCAGGGAAGGCGTAGGTACTTCCGTTTTGATGGAGGGATGCGCACTAGTTCCTGTCTCCTTTCCTACCCTTCACTGACCACCTTTGGTTAAATTTTGTTGTTTCTTTGTTCTGATACAAGCAGTCTTTGAATTTGGAATATTATGATGGTAGGTATCTCAACACCCCGAACACACGTCCCTGTTTGTAGTGCCTCCCACGTCACGTGTCCCTCTGCTCCATCCCTTTGCCGTGCTCCGTGTCTAGACGTTAGATCAGATGTTCATCCCATCACATGCATGCCCACAAGTCTGCTGTGTCTCTGATCCCCCTTCTCTGGTGCCAGTCTGAGAGATTGCTGACCACATAGACCCCAGGGGAGAGAAAGAGAGGTGGCCCAAGAATCTTCACTGACAGGGAGCCACAAGGGTGACTACTCAAGAGTAAGGGACTTGGGCGTAAGCTAAACTTACAACAGGAAAACAATCCCATCTTCCAGGGACAGTGCTGTGTTCATCGTCCCCACAGCACCGATCTAGGGGGCTTCTCTGGGCCCCAGGAAAGAGCTTCATGATGAAATGCCTGAGGGTGTTAGTATTGAATTTGGATGAGCCAGGGAGGCTAGAGACTCCTATGCACCTGCTGTAGGCAGTGAGTTGGTCAACACTTGATGGGAAGAGAATGGAAGCCAATCTGTGAGACCCTATCCTAGCATGTCACCAGTTGCCAGGAAGCATTCCGTAGAGAGGGCTCTTCAGAAACATTACAACTGGTGCTGCTGCGTGGACCTCACAGTGAGGCTGGCTCCGATGCCTGGCCTGGGGATTTTATCCATGGGGGTCCAGGGTGAGTGGTGGTTTATGAATCCCGTTTTTCAGAATCAGTTGCCGCAGAGTTACGCTTCGCTTTTTCATCATCCTCTGGAACTTATTACTAACAATGATCAGAATAAATATTCTCTCTTCAGAAATGACCCACAGCTTGCTTAAAGCCATAGTGGGGAGTCTTGCTTAGACCAGAAATTTCTTGATACTTTTACCAAAAAAAAAAAAATGGGGGGGGCAGAGACGGCCCCAAACTCAATGTGTGCTTTAGTGACATGGTTCTGTAACATGGAGCGCTGGGCAGGAACCAGAATCCAATGGTCCCTATCACCTCCTGCCCTCCAAGTTCCCTTGCTGTTTTCAGCATCCATATTTTTTCTGTGGGGGACATTAGCAAGTTCTTTTCTGCTGTCCATTTGAGAGTGTCCTTCCTAAAATAGAACCGTAGTTTCCTTTCAGAATACATCCAGGAGATGCTAGAAATGAGTCCACCCCTCTGACCAGAAGGGGTGGGTCCCGCTATCACGCTTAAACAAGGAGCCACCAGTCCCATTCCGTAACTCTTCCTTTTCACTCTGCCATCGATCTGTTGAGCTAGATGTGAAATCAAATAGAAACATTTTTGTGGCCCAGCAGCAGTGTGTATGTCCCTGCTTAGCCAGCCCTGGTGGGGGGGGGCACCCCGCCTTCAGTGTTAATGTCCTGTGTTCAGAGTGCCGCACGCAACCTCTGGAAAGGAGGAAGGTGGGAAGGGTAAGGAAAGCTTCTACTCTTAGGCTGTCAGGGCTCCCAGCTTGCCACACAGGGCCTCTGACTTTATTTGGCATTAGAGGACATTTGAACCAGACTCTGTTTTGAGCCCACCAAGTTGCTCTCCATCTTCTCACTTTGCCCTAATAGAGCCTGGAATGCTGCTTCGTGCTGCCCCTTCCTGTCTTCCTGGTTGTCCCTCCACACCCTCCTTTGCCATCCTCTCTTCTCTCTCTCTCTCTTTCCCCCTGTGGCTTTCGCAGTTTTGCTTATGCCTTCCGCACCCCTGCCTCCTTTCCTTCCCCCATTTGCAAAATGCATGGACCTCCTAGTTCGTGAGCATGTTTTGATCTGCAGACTAAGGTGGTTTAAAAACGGAGAGGCTGAAGTATGCATTTCATTCCTGAAACGGAAACTGAACCCACCGTCTACGCCAGTCTAGCCCAAAGAAAGGACCCTTACCAGATAGAGAGAGAGGGAGCTGCCCTAGACAGACTGTGAGGGCACTTGCCCTGAGTCTCAGCCTCTGGAAGGGAGGGAGGGCTGAGCATGTCCTCTGTCACCCTCCCCTTCTCCCCTACCCTCCGGCCACCCTGCAGAGTCCTTGCCTCGTGCACCGACCGCCATGATCACGCAGCTCTGGGGCTCAGATTAGAGGAGGAACGCAGTGCCTCCCCTTCTTTGCAAAGGTCACAGGTACCATCCCACAGTGGTGGCCTTCACACAGGCAATATCTAGACACATCTGCAATGGTAGAAAGCTGGCCAGTGCTCACACACTTGGTTTCAGAGGCAGAGGTACCAGCTATGGTTCTGACTATATACCCAGGGGTCTTTAAATAAACACATTCTCTTAGCTGCATGATTTTTATAGGGTTAGTGGGTTGATCTGCAAGATCGCCCTTGCTACCAAGAGCGATCCCATCAGCCTGGGATTAATGGTGGGAGAAGCTTTGAAGTTATAGCCCCTGCTTCTTGAGTTGATTTCCCCTGACTTCATCCTTTGATGATAAGCAAGAAAGGCTCTGAAATTCTCATTCTTTTTCTTCCATAAATGAGTGGTGGAGAGGAAAGACTCTGGTGTTGGTGCAGGACAGATTTAGTCTCGGTGGTTCCGACCCTAATCACAGTGACCCCAACCCACAAAGGCCCATACTGCCGTCCCTGCCACTTCTTCCTTGGTCACTTCTCTGTGACTGGCTTGTGCTGTGCCCTCCATTTCCTAGCCTTGGCATATTGACCAGAGAAAGGTGCCCTTGCATCCCATCCTCAACCTTCCAAACTTCTCACTAGGGGGTGGGGGAAGGGAAGCCCCAAATCTTTAAGAGAAAAAAAAAATATATATATATATATGTGCAAAACAAAAAAAAATTAAAGCCCAACTTTGAAACCTAATAACCCACAACCTGCAGGCCATACAACCAGTTATTCTTGTTCTTTTGAATCATTTTCTGTTTTTCTTATTCTTCCTTCTCCCCCACCTTCATTTATCCTCTTTACCTGTTTTTTGGTGGTTCTTTTTTTGTTTCTCGTTTTTTTTTTTTTTGGTTTTTTTTTTTTTTTTTTTTAGTTTGTTTTGTTATATATATTTTTTTTTGTTCCCCCACCTTCGCCCCCTCCCCTCTCACCTGATTCTGACCTCTCGATTTGGTGTGGTTCTTAACAGACAAGCCCAAAAGCTCTCTGGGCACCAGCAGCCTCTTGGTGGTGGTGTGTTTAAAACCTTTAAGCCTCTTGCCAGCACTGCCTTCAGCTATGTGGCTCACTAGGCAGCATTTTGAGAGTTTCATATTGATAAGAGGCGGCTGGGGAAGGAGCTCTCTTTCTGTTTGAAATACACTCACGCATCCTTGGGGGGAGGCCTGGGGTGGGACTGCTGGGAAATGATGGGAGGTGGGCAAGGCGAGTTGATGGGAAAGGGAAAACCTACCTAAGCCCGAAGAGAGAAGTGAGTGTTTCGATGAGTCTCAGTTTGGACAAAGCTACTTTCAGGCAAATTTGTACCACCATTTACAGGTGACCGCTTCAGCCTGCTCACGTATAGGGCAAGGGAGGGCCCATGGGTAATCTAGTAGGGGGTAGGGAAGTAAGAAGGAAGGTGCCTTCTTAGCCAGAGAAGATTTAGATATGGGCCATGGTTAAGGACACTACACAGCCTGGTGGTATCCCTTTAATGACTCTGGCCACCAGCCATGCTGTGCTTGGGGACATCCATTAGGTGACATCAGCTTGGCCATGAGCATTAGATAACTCTCTCCCCTGGCATCTTTGCCCTTTATTCACAGATAACTCTCTCCCCCTGTTTCTAGGAGAAAAAAAAAGTGCGTTCGCTACATACAAGGTGAAGGCAGCTGCCTCAGCCCACCCTCTTCAGATGGAAGCTTACTAGACTCGCCGCCCCCCTCCCCGCATCTGCTAGGCTCCCCTCCCCACGACGCCAAGTCACAGACTGAGCAGACCCAGCCACTCTCGCTGTCCCTGAAGCCCGACCCCCTAGCCCACCTATCCATGATGCCTCCTCCGCCTGCGCTCCTGCTGGCCGAGGCCACCCACGGCAAGGCCTCTGCCCTCTGTCCCAACGGGGCCCTGGACCTGCCGCCCGCCGCCCTTCAGCCGCCCATGGTCCCCACCTCATCGCTCCCACAGCCGTCAACATCTTCCTTACATTCCCACAGCTCGCTGGCAGGGACCCAGCCCCAGCCCCTGTCCCTTGTAACCAAGTCTTTAGAATAGCTCTGCCCTTGCCCCCCTCGGTCCCAGTGTCTCCTTCCAGATCTTGGTTTGCCCCTCCCCCACCCACTTTGAAAGCTTTCTGTTTTGTACTCTTAATTTTGTGCCACGTGGCTACATGAGCTGATGTTTATCGAGTTCATTGGTCAATATTTGACCCATCCTTATTTCGATTTCTCCTTTTAAATATGTAGATGAGAGAAGAACCTCATGATTCTACCAAAATTTTTATCAACAGCTGTTTAAAGTCTTTGTAGCGTTTAAAATATATATATATATACATAACTGTTATGTAGTTCGGATAGCTTAGTTTTAAAAGACTGATTAAAAAACAAAAAGGAAAAAAAAGAGAAGCAGTTTTGGAGCACCCTCCAGCAGGAGTTGGTTCTGTATTATTTGTATTAAATACGAGCTTGCGAACCAATCATTTTACATCTGGTTTTTAAACCGCAGGGGCACAATGAATGCCGTGCCATTATTTTTTTTTTTTTCTGTGTGAAACAACTTTTATTGTGATGTTACTTGTTATTGTTTAAATGTACAGAAACAAAGGGTTAAAAATGTGTTAATATACCTTGTTCCATGGTGTTGTTCTTTTGGGGGGAGGGGAACGCTACTCAACAATTAATGAAATCACAGCGCTGTTGGACCAGTAGTATTTATTGCTTTAGAGTTTGCTTGTCTGTACCTGTATGTTGTCCCTTTTTAAATATGTTTTCCTTTTTCTTGAAACTGTATAAAGTTTGTTTTCCCCCCTTAGCATAAGCCTCTTATATATATAACAACTCATTTGTACAAGGATTTTAAGTTTATATATAAAATGTGTATATATTTTTTTGTTTCCCTTTTTGACTTTTTTGTTGTTGTTGTTTCCGTATGGAACCCAGATGCCACCAAATGGACATTAATAGTTGCATTAAGGATCAGTAGCATTAACAAAAGTTGCTTTAAAAGCCATTATGTAAAACCAACAAGACTTGAACATTAGAGGGAATCTTTGTGACGCTGTCCGAGCCACAGTGGGAAGCACCCCGTTCGCCCCTTGACTTAGACCAATGCCCTGTGCTCTTAGGACATGGACTGACCGTGTGCAAAACTATGTGCCAAAATTCTCAGTGACTTCCGCTGACTCCCTCTTCTGATGCTGTACTTTTCGTTCACCATGTTTTGCTGTGATGTTACATAGGTAGACTTGTATGTAGTTTTAATGTCACCTATAACAAAATGTGTTTGGTAGCAGACTGTCCGGAAAGCATTTTAAATGAAGAGGTCTAAACCCTTAAGGGCCAAAATTCTGTATATTAGATGACTCTTAAATGAAAATCCAGCTGCCGCTTTTATGGACGCATATGACATACAAGTAGGTAGCGAACTTTAAAAATAAGAAAACCTAGGCATGTTGATGTTGCAAAATGCTGTATAAAGCTAAATTCTGTCCATTCAGTGCCATTGTAGTTGACATGACGCGATTGTAAAACTGTCTCCGGTTTTCTCTGGTTTATTAAAATGCTAACTATAACATTTTTTTGTGAATACTTTGAATGTTTCCTAACAGTTGTGATGTTACTGTTCTGTTTTATGCTCTTATTCCAAGTTCATTTTTAATGGTTTGGAAGCCATTTTTGTAATGAATAAATGTTCATGCTGTACAGTATCTGTAGCATGCCGTTCTGGATTAATAAAAGCAACTTAGTATGTGCAGAGAAAGGCTGGTCACTTGCTTCTGTGATTGGGGGTTCCATCTCTTCTGGACACTCCTTGGGCTTAGTGTGTAGTGGTGGGTGGTAACTAGACCCAGAAAAGGTGGTTTAAGCTCTTGACTCCCTTCCCCCATCCTTGATGCCCATTTGGTGTGTTCTGTGTGCTTGGTTGGTGTCCTGTTTTGTTTGTAGTGAAGACTGCCCATATTCAAGGGGCTCCTCAGATCTTTCCTCTGACCAACTCTGCCGTCACCAGCAGCTCATTTCCAAAGGGAATGCACGGTAGCAGAGGAAAGGACACTGGTTTGGCCAGCGTACTTATTCAACCTGCAATATGGAATAGAACAGATTGAATTCTAGCAAGCGAGACTTGTATACGCAGAGTGGAATGAAGGATCTGTGTGGGTAGCGCTTAAAGATGGTGACAGGGCATGCATCCTGACTTTTTTCCAGGAGCTGCCCGGGTGAGAGGTGAGGGTGTAGGCGTCCTGTAGCAGGGTCTTAGAAAATTGGATCAAGATGATCATTTTAGCTTTGTAGGGAGAGGGTCTTTCTGTGTATGGGACCCATGTCCCCAGCTGTTTGCTGGCATGAATGTAGGTTTGTCATTGTCACCTTAGACCTTCCTACAGTTGCCCGGATATGTCTTCTCTCACTGGTGTGGTGGATGAATGTATATGTTGTCCACGTATCTCGGACATCTGTACCTTTAAAGGATGGTGGTTTCAACAGTCCCAGAAGCCGTTCCTGTTGCCTTTGTTACTTAGGGTCACCACAATGGTGCTGTATCCAGGATGTTTAAGCTCCTTGGAAACCTTGCCTTGCTTGAGCTAGCTTTTGTTGCGTGAAATTTTGGTAGTTTGCTTTTGCTGTGTTTGTACGCCTGGTGAGGCTGTTCTTCCCTACCACACCTCTGCACACTGGGCCCAGAGTGACCTTTGAGAATACACTGTGAGCCCAGCGCCCTCTGCTTTGTTATGCTAAAAGTGGATTGAGAAGCACAAAGCGCATCTTGTTGAAAGCCATAGTTGGTAGGTGGTAGAACTGAGACTTCAATGGAGACTTGACTCCAAGCTGCGTTCTCAACCCCAAGTTAAACCCTCACATGATACAGAGGGCCTTTTCCTTGACAGAAGTCATGAGAACATCCTTCCATTCCTCCACCGTGCACTCAGATTCCAGAATTCTACATCTCCCCAGAGCAAGGCTCCCTGCAAACACTATTGCTTTTCCTGCTTGCAATCTCCCCCTCCTGCCTCAGGTCTCCTCATAGACACCCCGTTCTCAACAACCCCCTCAATCCAGTGACGATGAGGTCTCTGTGCAACCCCTTACCTGACGTCAGGTGCTGCACCCATGGTGTTTCCTACCCTGAAGGCATTTCCCAAGCTCAACACTACTGACCTTTTGGAGTGGTGTGTGCATTATAAAATGTTTATCAACACCCTGCCTCCACCCACCAGCAGCAGAATTGTCCACACCACCCCCATCCCTGACAGCCAAGGCAAACCGAACTGTTTCCAGATATTCCCTGGGGGAGGCCATGTTACTCCAGTTGAACCCTCTTTCTTTATCTAGAAAGGGAATGTGGCTTTCATGTTTGTTGCTGTGCATGAGGGTCCTGAGATCTCTTATTAAAAAAATTAAAGGGGGCTAGAGAGATGGCTTAGCGGTTAAGCGCTTGCCTGTGAAGCCTAAGGACCCCGGTTCGAGGCTTCGTTCCCCAGGTCCCACGTTAGCCAGATGCACAAGGGGGCGCATGTGTTTGGAGTTCGTTTGCAGTGGCTGAAGGCCCTGGTGTGCCCATTCTCTCTCTCTCTCTCTCTCTCTCTCTCTCTCTCTGTGTGTGTGTCTTTTGCTCTCAAATAAATAAATAAATAAAAATGAACAAAATTTTAAAAAATTAAAAAATAAAAGGAGCTGGAGAGATGGCTTGGAGGTTAAGGTGTTTGCCTGCAAAGCGTAGCAACCCAGGCTTGATGCCCCAGGACCCACGTAAAGCCGGATGCACAAAGTGGTACATGTGTCTGGAGTTTGTTTGCAGCAGCTGTCTCTCTTATCTCTCTCTGCTTGCAAATAAATAAAAATATTTTTTAAAATTTCAAATTAGGGGTAGGGCTTTCCTGACATATACAGATTGATAAATAATTTGGAAGGTCTTTTTCCTCCCAAAAATATGACTTCCTTTTCTCCCATGTTTGTCTTGGTCTGGGTCATGGATATTCTAGTCTCCCAAATGGTGGGCCAAGTCTGCTCCTTCCCCATCCCTCACGGTAATCTAGTTGATGTCTTCCTACCTCAAGTTTTTCTCTAAACTGAGCATCTTCCGATTCTATCCCTAAGAATGCATACTGAGTATTTTTGTTCCTGAGAGACCCAAAGACAACTTCAAGAGAATATGACTCTCACCCTCTTGAGTCATATTGGTGTCTGTCCTCAAATTCTCTCTGCCTCTGTTTTCACATCGCCTTTTCTTCTGTGTCTGTCCCCAAATGTGCTCTGTATCTCTGGGTAATCCTGGATATGCCATTCTCTTTATATCCTTAGTCATATCTTTTTTCATGTAAAGTAATGTAAATGCTAGGATTTCTAAGAGGTGCAGGGATGCGTGTGTTTGTGTTTTGAGACAAGGTCTTGGAATATAGCCCTGGCTTCTCTAGTACTTAGTATATAGCTCATACTGGCTACATCCACCTTATCCTAATTTTCCACCCTCATCTTCTAGAGTGCTGAGATTACAGGAGTGTCTACCATGCCTCATGATATGGACAGATATTTGGGGAGAACATCATTCAGCCCATTTTGCTGATCTTGGGACAACCACTGACCTCAGAGAGCTGTTCCACTGTCGATAGGCAGATACTTTCCCATTGCAGATAACAGAAGTTTCACTTTTTAGTGCAGTGATGTGGTTGTATGTGAGGCCAGGTGCCTTTCATCCAGATGTATGACCTTGAGAGGGGAAGCAGCTGGAGGCACGGGGACGTCCGAGCTTGGATTCTCTGATTCTCACTGTGTGTCCTTGGCCACTTCCCTCGTCCCCCTGAATCCCTGCTTCTTCAGCCCAGTGGCGACAAGTACTGTTCATTTCCAGATTCTTCCAAGGACTAAGTGCAGAGTGCCCGGGATGATAATCATTAAGTGTTTATTATGATCACAAAACCCCAAAGCCAGTCATGTATATGCCTTTTTAAAATTTATTTATTTGTTAGAATGAGAGAAAGAGACAGACAGAAGATGGGCATGCCAGGACTTCTAGCCACTGCAGACGAACTCCAGATGCTTGCACCACCATGTGCATCTTAAGTGGATTCTGGTAAATCTAATCTAGGTTCTTAGGCTGCGCAGGCAGGGCCCTTAACTGCTAAGCCATCTCTCCAGTCCTTCCTTCCTTTTCTTTTTTTTTTTAATAGAGCCTCATGGTAGCCAAGGCTGGACTCAAATTTACTATGAGTTCAAGGATGACCTTAAACTTTCTCTCCTTTTAGTTGTGTGTGTGTGGAGGGTAATTCATCCATGTTCATACGTGTGTGAGTGCACATGTATGCAGTTGCACATGAATGTATGTACAACTATGTGTGGAGGTCACAATAGGGTATCTTAATTGCTCTCTAACATATTTTTCATATTTTAAGATTTTCCATTTGGTTTTGAGAGAGGCAGATAGAGAATGGGCACACCAGGGCCTCCAGCCACTGCAAGCAAACTCCAGACGCATGTGCCACCTTGTGCATCAGGCGTACATGGGTCCTAGAGCATCAAACCTCGGTCCTTTGGCTTTGCAAGCAAGCACCTTGACCGCTAAGCCATCTCTCCAGCTCCACCATATATAGAGAGACAGTCTGTTATTGATTCTAGAGCTCACCTGTTAGGCTACACTAGCTAGGCAGCAAGCCCTAGGAATCTGACTGGCTATGCTGTCCCAGCGCTGAGATTAGAGGTATGCACCACCATACCTGGCATTTTAGCACGAGTGCCTGGGATTTGATGCCAGGTTCTTATGTTTGCACAGTGAGCACTTTTCCCACTGAGGCATTGCCTCAGCCTCAACCTTGAACTTCAGATCATTTTGGCTCCTGAGAGCTGGGATTGCAGCTGTGTGCTACGATGGCCTGCTTATGATCCACACCCAGAGCTTCATATGAGCTTTGCACGCACTCTACCAGCTACCCTGCACCCCAGCTCTGTCTTTATTCTCTCTCTGGGATTCTGCAGTCCTAACTCTTCATAGGCAAGCTGGAGAATCAAAGATTCTTGATGTAGACGGCACATGCACGTGGCCCAGGAATGTGGTGACTCATCCAAAGCTTAATGACCCTCTAGAAACGATGCTCACTCCTTAGAGATCTGCATTCCTGGCTAGAGTGCTTCGGTGACATAAAACGGATTTTTAATCAAAGCCCTTTGGAAAGAAATTCAAATGCAACCTAAAAGTCTCTTGTGAATGGTGCCTGAAACAAGTGCCATAGACCAGAACTGGGGTCACCAAGGAACAGCGCCATAGACTAGAGGTACGTATTCCCTGCTGAGCCTGGCATCTTCATCTCCTTCCACAGGGCTGGCTGAGCGTGCCCAGGCCTAGTGCAGTGAGTTCTAGCATAGGTGTGGCAGGCAGCACTAGTCAAGTCCAGCAGCTCATTCATTCAGTGACAACTTCTTGTACCAAGAGTGGTTCTAGGCACTGGCTCAATCCTGTGCAAATCTCATAGGACACACCTTTCTTTATCCAAGAGCAATAAGAAGGAATACACTAAAAACTCTCCCTCTCTTCTCATATAGCCTGCATGAAGATATAAGTTGTTTTTTAAAAGATTTAATTATATTCATTTATTTATTTATTAGAGACAGAGAGAGAGAGAACGGGTGCACCAGGGCCTCTAGCCACTGCAAACGAACTCCAGACGCATGCACTCCCTTGTGCATTGGCTTACATGGGACCTGGAGAATTGCACCTGAGTCCTTAGACTTTGCAGGCATGCGCCTCATGGCTAAGCCATCTCTCCCTCCCAGAATTTGTTTTTATGATCATTTTATAAAAGTGGAGAATGAGCTTTAGGCTTAGTGGGTTTCTCAAAGGAACCTATCTGAAAAACCACAAGCCTAAGGTTTGAACTAGGCACCGACTCTGGAGCTGAATGCGATGTGTGATTGATGATGGACACGCAGACAACCAAGTCATTTGTGGAGGCCTCAGCACGTGACCTGAAGGACGGGGCTAATTGGAGACATGCACCTGAGAGGTTGCTGCTGAGACCAGCTGCGGTGTGCCCCTTTCCTGGCTATGTGCATGGGTTTTCTTTCTGTTTGTGATTTCTCATCCTGGTTTCTAGGTATGTAGTAATAAGAAAGACATTTGATAATTGCTTGGATTGAGCCATTTTGGGCTCAGCACTAAAAGTAAAGAATTTCAGAATGGCAAGAAAATTAGGAATATGTAGATTTATTTTGCAGTATTGTATAGTCAAGTTATATAGTGTTTCTCAGATTGGGTTGTAACCCATTGAAGGTCAGGTGATCAAGTTAATGAACCAAGGCCAGCCTTTATGAAAATAGTCTATTGTTGAATGTGTGTGTTACATTGTGTATAATCTTTCTTACTATGGTTGGGGGGGAGTACAAAAGCCAACTCGAAACGGTAGCTGTAATATATTGAGAACAACAATTTTAATATTTTAAATGCATCATCCATGTGTATAAAATATAGTTTAGAATAAAGTTTGTTGATGGACAACTTACTAAATGTTTTACTAAGCATTTAGCATTTCCCCAGATAGGTTCATTGGTGTCTTAGTCCTACATGGTCAAATCTCTTGGAACATTTTCTATTATGTCTCCTTTTCTGGCTGCAAAATGCTCAGGAATTTATCAGACTCCTCTTTACATACAACATTTCTCCAGTTGTCATAGACCATTGCTCTTTTTAAAGCCCCCATTATTTTTAAGAAAATAATTTTATTTATTCATTTATAAGCAGAAAGAGTATGCGCTCTTCTTGCCACCACAAACTCCAGATGCATGCAAAGCACTTTGTGCATCTGGTTTATGTGAGCACTGGGGAAGTGAACCCGGGCCAACAGGCTTTGTAAGCAAGTACCTTTTACCTCTGAGCCATCTCCCCAGCCCTGACCATAAAAGATCTTTAAAAAAAAAAAAAAGTTATTTATTCATGAGAGAAAGAAATAGAAAGAGAGAGGGAGGCAGGTGAGAGAGACAGAAAGAGAGAATGGGTGCATCAAGGCCTCTAGTCACTGCAAATGAACTCCAGACACAAACGTGCCATCTTGTGCATCTGACTTTACATGGGCACTGGGGAAGCAAACTTTGGTCCTTAGGCTTTGCAGGTAGGCGCCATAACCACTGAGCAATCTGTCCAGCCCTAGAAGATCTTTTTAACAAGGAAGATACTTGTCACATCTTTCCAAATTAATATTCCTTGGAATAAGTCTTTGGGAATCTAATCCTCTTCATGCATAGCACTACCTTAATCCCCTTGACAGTGCCATGTTGTAGCAGTATTTCCCACATTGGGATGAGGAAACAGGCTTAAGTGAAGTAAGTACTGTCTATTAAGCACTAATATGTCAGGTGTATTTGTCAGCTAGTTCTTCACTTATGCCATGTAACACACTACCCCAAACCCCAGAGGTTTACAGGAGCAAGTGTTTCTGCTTCTTTCTTCTAGGGAATTGATTAAGGGATTGATTATGATTATGTCCAGGCAAGGTGGGTTCAGATCTTCTCAGTGTGTCTCTTTATTTGAGATTGTGGCTCCCCAGAGCACCCTCCTAAAGTTATGACATAAATATGAGTCCTCTTAAGGACTCAGCTTGAAGATATCCAATTGTTATTTCTGCCAGCTTTCCATTGGCCAAAACATATGGTTCAGTGACATATCAGTGGGGTGGCAAATCATACACTGCCTATATCTGAAGAAACCATGAGGTCTAATGGCAAGGGTATCATGATTATATAATTCTCTCTAAGCATTGCACTAATTGCTTTTTGCATCTTATTTAACACTACAGTTCTATAAGGTAGATAGAACTGCCATCCCTATTTTACATGCGAGTAAAGTACGGTGTAGGGATTTCAAGTCGCGCTCTAGCAACAACTTTGATTGAATGTTGACTAACAGGAGGGGAGACATTGGCTCACTCTTGTTTTCCTGAACTCAGAGAAGAGCGATCACTGTTTCACCGTAAGTCTGGTGGCAGCTGTGTGTTCTTGTCAATCAAGTTAATAAAACTCTTTTCTAGTCTTAGTTTGCTAAATAACAAATTATCCCAAAGTCATTTAAATAGCCAAAGTCAAGCCACAGCCTAGAAGACAATGCATGTGACACAGTAGGTGACGAAGAACTAAAATCAAGAAGTGAAAAGAGGGCCGGAGGGATGGCTTAGCTGTGGAGGCATTTGTCTACAAATCCAAAGGACCAAGGGTTGACTCTCCAGGTTCCATGTAAGCCAGATGCACAAGGTGGTGCATGTGTCTGGAGTTCATTTGCAGTTGTTGTGTTGTTTGAAACCCTGAGGCTGTGGTCTCCATGTGGGCTATGAAGTGAGACCTAAAGAGGGTGTTATCAGGTTGTCGGTACACAGACCTTTCCCCAAAATTGCTCACACCCTTTATTCACTGATTTGTGGAATGATGAAGAGTCCGAATTAAGCAGTGCTAAATTCCACTGGATTCTAAAGGTAGTAGCAGTTGCTACTTAGATAAAATGAGCTACTTACTGCCCACTTCCTCACACACATTTTGTTGGTTTTAGGAGATCAAGTATGGCAGGGAATTTGTAACAAAATATGCAAATGGCTGGGATGGAGAGATGGCTTAGTGGTTAAGGTGCTGGCCTGGGAAGCCTAAGGACCCAGGTTGGATTCCACAATACCCATGTAGGCCAGATGCACAAGGTGGCACATGTGTCTGGAGTTCATTTGCAGTGGCTAGAGACCCTGGTATAGCCATTCTCTCACTCTAGGCCAGGCTGACCTGGAATTCACTATGTAGTCTCAGGGTGGCCTTTGAACACATGATGATCCTCCTACCTCTGCCTCCTGAGTGCTGGGATTAAAGGCGTGTGCCACCATGCCCTGCTAAACCTCCTAGTTTCTAAGAGGAGGAAAGATGGGCCAAAGCAACCTGAAGCTCAGAGAAGGGGCCCAGGCGTGTCTTGCCTGAGGCCACGTCGCAGAATGCAACAAGGTCTGGGTGAATGCCATGATTCCTTACAACCTAGACCAGGGATCTTTCTGATGATATTGCTGTCTTGTCTTCTCCTTTCGCTTCCTTTGAGGTGGAGAATTTCGCCCCTGCTGCCAGCTCCAAGTCTCAATCTCTGGGGACTCCAGTGTGATGAAGAACTCTAGTGTGATATTCCCAGCGGCCCAGCAGCCACCTGTTAGTGGTGCCTCTGGGGTGACAGACATCACTCTGCTCACAGACATCCAGGACAGCAGACATTCTTCTATTCTCTGCTTTGGTGCTATAACGCCAGTCTTACCTCCATCGCCATTGGAAGGAGCCCAGGGGTATGCTCAGGATGGTGCAGCCTGAACGTGGCAGATCTGGGCTTCCAATAAGGCCTAGGACTCTAGGGCCAGGTTTCTTCACTCACTGTGAATAGGAATCATACGAAGAAACCGATCCCTGGTGTTTCCATAAGTCTCGGGAAATGCTGTCAGGGCCTGGCCAGACGGGGACATTGATCCTCTTGGAAAAAAAAAAAAAAAACAAACAAAAAAAACAGGGCTGTTCCATGTGAACCCTGTAGCTGCCACACCCTAGGGTTAGGATGGTGTGTAGTGGCCGGGCTAATAGGCTTCAGGAGCCTTAGCCTCACCCTGCAGCCCAGCTGAGGTCACCTATGCATTAACATCACAGCCCGAGGCAGCCGTGGTGGAACTAACCCACAGCCAGTCCTTAGGACCAGAGGGAAGCAGAGTGGGTGTCCGTAATGACCAGGACCAAGCGTCTGGAGACTCCTGACGGCAGCTCACTGGGGTGACACTTGTAAGGCTCTCAGTGCCTTTGGTGTTGGATATCTGTCATGAAGGCGCTGCCTTTGCCTAGAATGGCTGGGGCCCTACAAGGCTGTTTTCTGAAGAAGGGGCCTCCGCTTACCACATCACATCCCTCCTGCCTGGCCCTCCCCTTAACCCCTGTCCCTTATATAATGGTACATTATAAAACGTCGCAAAGCAGGTGGTATTTTTAAAGACAGCAAGTGAGCATTTTTTTGGCCTAAATTTGGGAATGAAACAGATGGATTTTTTTTTTTTAAGACGCTGGGCTTTTCCTATGAATAGTAACGGTTGTTCTCTCTGCCTTTAAACACCAGTTTCTAGACCACCTCCAGCAACCAATCAGCACTGTTATTTAATTATAACAGAATTCTTAGCTCTGTCTGCTGCTGCTCGGGCAAGTGGGGGGCACTGGATCAATTTCTGGAGCCAGGCAGACTTGCCAACAACAATTTTCCTTTCCCCAGAGGGCCTTGGAGGCCTGGAGCGGGTTCCAAGTTCCTCCTCTCCCGCCTGCTCCGGTGGGCTCCGTGACAGTGGCTTGAAAAGGGTTATAGAGAAGCAGATAAAGGCTGTGCTTGTTGCAGCCTTGCCTGACAGCCCGAGCCCCGCGCCAGTGAGCTCATGCCGCCCTCATTACTGCTGGTGCCAGATTTTTTCCATTAACAGGTAATTGAGTAGAAACTAAAATAAGCGAAGATTGTTTCATCCCTTGGATTTTCTTGCCGGGGTCTGAAAGAAAAACACTTTAGTGTCGTTAGTGGAGGAGTGTCCTTGAAATCGTATTTATGTTTTCTGAGTGATTTGTCGCTTGGTAGGTGTAATTAGTCCATTCCCTGGGCCTCTCCCCTTCTTGTTTTTATTCTGCAAGGGCCACAGTGGATATTCAGAGAATTGAAACTACTGGCCCTGGGTTCCTCACTGTTTTAAAAGTTGAGGATGCGCACTGTAGATAACTGGGTTTTCTCTCTCTCAAGCAACACACACACACACACACACCCTGTAAACCCACCTGGAGGAGCCTCTTATCACAGCCTCAGCATTTTTCCCAGAATGCCTTGTTCTCAGGTCCCACAGGGCTTGGCAGGCCCCACCCTCCTGAGCCTTCCTCCCTTACAGATGTCCCAGGTTGATAGCTGAGGAGCAAGGAAGTTTTGCCTCACTGGATCTCTGACGCTTTCATAGTGTGTGCACCCAGACCCAGCCGCAGGCTCTTACTTTTAAATCACTCCAGGAGCTGATATGTCCACTTCCCTGACAGCCTGTCGAAGCTGGTCTCTGCAATTTCCAGAAGATTCCCCATCCCTGTCCATCCTGAAGTTCTTTAAACCCAGAGCTTGGGAGTCGGCTGTGTGTGTGTGTGTAAGGAAGCACAAGCCCAGGAGATGTGGAATCTTGATTTTACCCAGAGCACAAGACAGTCATGACTTTGTCCCTCATGAACCCTTCGGAGATTCTGGTAAGTGCTCATCGCCATCATCCCACCCCAAATGCAATGCTAGACTACAAACAGCCACTTTTCCTTTTCATGAGCTCCTTGGATCCCAGGGTAAGAATCGCTCTACTGACCCATAAGACAAGTGACTCAATGCCGTTAATAAGGCAATCCCTCCTGCCTCCTAGAATTGTTCAGCCTTTCACACACCTGACATAGAAGTCTTTCCTAAGTAAAGAAGGCTCTGGGAATTTGCACATTTGTGATAAATAAACTCCAAACATATGTCTGCATTCATTTGCTATTCAATCAATAATGATAATAACTGATATGTAGACGCCCCTCTTTTGTGCCAGCATGGGTGCCCTTATAACAAAAATGGGCACAGGAGACAAAGTGCCTCCCACCTGGAGCTGACTTTCCAGTGAGTGAGTGAACCAGCCAAGGCGCCACATGGCATCTCACCTAGCAAACACGCTGGGTGACAACATTCAGGGCTCAAGGATGGCTCTCAAGGAAAGGCTATCTTACTTCATGCCTAAAGACAAAAGAAGTTGTCATCTGTTCAGATTCAGTGTCCTGAGGTTACATTACAGTGTTAAGGGCATATCTGCTAGGCTTTAGGTATGATGTGTCTTCCAAAGGCTGGAACTGAATCCCCAGTGTAATGGTAATGAGAAGTGGTGTGTGTGTGTGTACGTGTGTATATGTGTGTGTAAAGGAGCATGTGTGGAGGCCAGAGGACAATCTCTTATTGAGAAAGGGTCTCTCACTGGTCTAGAACTCACCAAGAAGGCTAGACTGACTGGCCAGTAAGGCCCAGGTATTCTGTCTCTACTTCTCAAGTGTTGGGACTATGAAGGAGTATCACCATGCTTGGCACTTTGATGTGAGTTCTGGAGATTTAAGTCACGTCCTCACTCTTCTTGCAAGGCATGCATTTTACGACTGAGCAAACTCTCCAGCCCAAGAGAGGTGGTGGGTTTTTAAGAAGACATGAGCTGGAATGATGGCTCAGTGGTGAAAGGCTCTCACTCGCCAAGTCTGACAGCCCTGGTTCTATTGCCCAGTACCTACATGGAGCCAGATGCACCATGTGGTGCGTGTGTCTGGAGTTTGTTGGCGGTGGCAGTAATCCCTAGTGCTCACTGTGTGTGTGTGTGTGTGTGTGTGTGTGTGTGTGTGTGTTTGTGTGTGTTTGTGTGTGTGTCTCCCCTTCTCTCTCAAAAAAAAAAACTTAAAAAAAGAAGTCAGAGTGGGTACTACTAGATCATTGGGGTACCCCCACCAAAGATTAATGTTCACTTTATGGGAATGAGTTAGGTCATGCAGAACTAGATGAGTTCTCTCATGAGTGGGTGGGTTGTTATAAAGTCAACCTATCCCATGCATTTGGCACCTTCTACACATACTCAAATTCCTCTTTATTTTTCCACCATATTGTGATGTGGCCAGGAATCTCTCGCCAGGCACGAATTTCATGCTATTTGGATTTTCTGGCCACCTTAATCATTAGACAGAACAAACCTCTTTTCTTTACACATTACCTAGTGACAGGCATTCTGTTATAGCAACATTGATCTCATATGGATCTGTACAGCTTCCTAAAGCTCTGGCTAAAAAAAAAAAAAAAAAAAACAACAAAACATTCACTTCATCAAGGCTGACACTGAAACCTGCAGCTGATTCCTCGGCAGGCATAGGAATGGGAGAACTGGAGTTGGGTCTCTCAAGTCTGTGCTCTTCCTTTAAAAAAATACAGTTTTATTAGTTTAAGTTATTTTATTTGTTTTTAATTAACTAGTTAAAATAATTCATTTATTTTTATATATTGATTGATTGACTTAAAAGACAGAAAAGTGGAGAAAGGCAAAAATAGGTGTACCAGAGTCTACTGCAGATGCAAGGGAGCTACTGTGTTTATCTGGCTTCTCGTGGGTACTAGAGAATTCCCTTGAGGCTACAAGCCAGCGCCTTTAACCGCTGACCATCTCTCCAGCCTCTTGGAATGTAACTTAGATATCTGACTTATTTTAATGTACAGCTCCATGGCTTTTAGAAAACTTACAGAGTTGCACAGCCATCAACACAGTTCAATTGAGGATATTTTCATCACCCTCAGCAGGGTCCTTGCGCTGGTTTGCAGTCACTTCCTACTCCACGCCCAGCCCAGGGTGACAGCCAACGCACTTGCCCTGCCTGTAGATTTGTCTCTTTGGAAGTGTTCATGTTCGCTTTGTGGTCTTTGGTATCTGGCTTCTTTCACTGAGCACAGTCCCTCAACCTTTCTTTAATTACCATCTACTTCTCCCACTCCCCCCAAAAACACTCAATTTAATTTAAATTCTCCCTAAACATATAAACTAAATATCAAGGAAGATGGTTTTGTTGGGTAAAGATGAGGGCCCAAGCCATTATAATAGCTAAAGATTTTGTTGTTGTTTTGTTTTGTCTCTACAATACAGTTTTCTCCGCCATAAATGCTAGATCATTTGGGGCTGGAGAGATGGCTCAGGGGCATGTGTCTGCAAAGCCTAACAACTCGAGTTCAATTCCCAGTGCCCACATAAAGACAGATGTGCAAAGTAGCCCATCCACTTAGAGTTCTTTTGCAGTGGCTGGAGGCCCTGATGAATCCATTTTTTCTCTCTCTCTTTCTTTTTATGCTTGCAAATAAATAAATGATTTAAAAAACAAGACATTATTGTATATATGTAAGTAGAATGATTGAGATGGGGAGGTAATATGATGGAGAATGGAATTTCAAAGGGGAAAGTGCCGGGGGGGAAGGGTATTACCATGGGATATTTTTTATAATCATGGAAAATGTTAATAAAAATTGTGAAAAGATAAAAATAAAATAAAATAAAACAAGACAACCTGGGCTAGAGTGAGACTCTGCCTCAAAAACAAACAAAACTGGGGCTGGAGAGATGGCTTAGTGGTTAAGCACTTGCCTGTGAAGCCTAAGGACCCCAGTTTGAGGCTCAATTCCCCAAGACCCACATAAGCCAGATGCACAAGGGGGCTCATGCATCTGGAGTTCATTTGCAGTGGCTGGAGGCCCTGGCATGTCCATTCTCCCTTTATCTAGCTGCTTCTTTCTCTCTCTGTTGCTCTCAAATAAATAAATAAACAAATAAACATGAACAACAACAACAAAAACATCCGAGCCACTAGCCCAGTCCCCGTTCAAGATAAAGCCCATGGCATCTCAACCATGATCCCAGAGGATAGACTTGCTTTCAGTGCCTCGGTTCCCTCAGATCCAAACTGCAGGCTCTAATCCTTATCTAATCCACGGGGCTGTCATGGATGTTATCTGAAATGACATCCATCCAGTATGCAGGAGGTGGCACTAACTGCATTTATGTCCGTGACCCTCTCCACTCCTCCCCCACCTGCCCTTGTCACTTCTGTGGGGGAAAGCTGCCCCCTTTGAAACGTGGCCCCCCCTTGCTTCCATCCATGTCTCCATGGACGATGTAGTGACTGATTGTCTTTGTTTCTCTTCAGGACAAACCCTGCATTGTTTCTTAATAGGAATCTCAAATGTCTCTTTCCGAAATTTGGCCCTTGTCTTCTGTTCTCCGCAGTTGACACCTTTCCAGGGGCCAATTGATTTCCTCTGCTACTAAAACCTTGGCTTCCTGCAGGGGGTGGAGGTGTGTTTAATGTTGCAGTAAAAAAGACCTTGGATAGAGAGCAGAGAGGACAAGCTTAAGGCCAAGGTAGGCTGAGAAGGTGGGCTCGATCCCAGGATTAACGTCTCCTTTCTGGGAAAGGCATCCATGCCACTTGCGCTCGCCTCATGAGATTACCCACGGCAAGTGAGAAAAGGACTCTTGAAAGTGCTTTGTAGACACGGAGGAATGACTGTGACATGCACTGTACTGTGTGGGGCTTGTCTAGTGACACTGTCCTTCCTCAGTGTGGGGCCAGGGACACACGCATCCACAGAGACCCCTGGCATCTCTTAGTCATAACTGCCCTGTGCTAGGTGGGGTGGCTCACGCCTGTAACCCCAGCATTGTGGAGGCTGATGCAGGAGGACCTAAGGTTCAAGTCCAGTTTGGGCTACATCATGAGACTCTGTCTCCAAAAAAAACAATAATGTCATGTCTAGAATCTGACTACAGCTGCTTCCCTTTGTAAGCTAAGATCATACAAAGTAGGCACTGAGCCCAGTGTGTCAGGGAAGGAGGAAAATTCTAGAATTGGAGCCTCACTCTGAAGGCAGTGGATGTGCTGTGGACGCTCCTAGGCTCTGAGGACCAAATGAACGCTGAGCCCAAGGAAAGGAGCTCCAGTCAGCTTCTTTGTACACATTGGTTTGTGTCTCTCATCTACCTGTTCTTTGGGGGTTTGAACCTGGGACATTTGAGGTTAGTGTTCTCACACTGAGGTGCTTCCCCAACCCTGGTCTCCTTATTCTTAACCCTCCATCCACATCTCTATCATTTCCTTGTGTTCGTTGATCAGACCTGGGTTCCAGCCAGCTTTCCTGGGAACCACTGGAGAAGAATTTAAAGGAGAGAATTCTGGGGGCTGGAGAGATGGCTTAGTGGTTAAGGCATTTGCCAGCAAAGCCAAAGGACCCAGGTTCAAGTCCCCAGTGCTCATATAAGCCAGATGTCTGAGTTTGCTTTCAGTGGCTGGAGGCACTGGTGTACCCATTCTGGTGTGCCCATTCTCTCTCTCTCTGTCCTTCTTTCATTCTGTCTGATATCATTTTGGAGACTTACCAAAATTAAATCCCTCCCCAAGTCTGACACCCCACATGACCACCAAGCTGTATGGCCTTAAAAGCTTTTCATTTCTTCAGACCCTTGGTCAAAGGCAGCTGCCTCATGGAACGGCTTACAGCTTCTGTCTTTTCCCCAGAGGCCTGCAATAGAGAAAGGATGTGTGGGGACACCCGAGGTCAGTAACTTGTGGTCCCTCCTCATTTCTACGTGTGAACCTAATGTGGCTTTAAGGATTGAATATTTGGCCTTAAATTGATGTAAAAAAATAGATATTGGATTGTATTGTTCATAAAAGCTCTTGGGGTCAGAAATGATTTTAATTTCCTTACATATCACTTTATTTTAAAGAGAGAGGAATGATGGATGGATGAGGACAAGGTGCTGAGGTTTTTGGTGCTTCATACTTTCATGTAGTCTATTATTTATTTATTTGAGAACAACAGACACAGAGAGAAAGAGGCAGATATATATAGAGAGAGAATGGGCACTCCAGGGCCTCCAGCCACTGCAAATGAACTCCAGACGCATGTGCCTCCTTGTGCATCTGGCTTATGTAGGTCCTGGGGAATCGAGCCTTGAACCAGGGGTCCTTAGGCTTCACGGGCAAGCGCTTAACTGCTAACCCATCTCTCCAGCCCTCATGTAGTGTATCTCAAATGCAACTTGGGGGACCGTCTTCTTCGTCCTTTTCCTGTGGCAACTTGTGTTAGAGAAAAAGTGACTTGTTTCCCATACACTTGTTTTAGTGACCAAGAGTCTGAGCCAGATCACCCTCTAGGCAGTGAACTGGCAAAACTTGAACAGCCAGAGCTTCTGGAGAAAAGGCCCTGGTTTGTGGCGCTTGTCAATCAATGTATGTGGTATAAACAGTCCACTTGGCCAGTGTCCAGTTCTCCACATGACATCATTGTATGTAGAGTTGGGAAGATATGCTGAGCAGTACATCATTATAGAATATTTTCTCCATTTAGACACAATGACCTCAAGAACAGCGGTAACAGTAAAATAAGTAGGAAATGACAGATTTCAAGTATTACCTTTGCTGTATTTGTTTGAGAATAAGTTTGCACAACTTCGTTTTTGAAGACTGGCTCGTGGGATGCCTGAACACTTAATCAGCCACAAGCCAGAATTGTCTGGACCTGGCATACTACTGCCCCCACGGGAGCCCAAGGAAGTGTTCCACCCAGGCCCAGACCTTCCCTTTTGCTGGCTTTTGAAACACTGCCGGTGGAGGATGTCCCCTCTGCATATCCACCCAAGATGGCTGCCACCGTTGCTAAGGCTTAGCAGGTCTGGACAACTTTAGATGCAAAGATGCTCACTCTTCACCTATTCCCTCCTTGAGACTATTTTAGCAACTCTCACCGGAGTTTCATGGGAAAGGAAAAGTGCTCAGAGGTCTGGAGAAATTCGAGTAGAGAATTCTACTTTTCTTCAGCCATACTTAAGAAAAGTGCCAGGGCCCAAAATCTATCCTCTGGTGTCCCATCAGGAGGGCGGGCCATTGTGAGTAACCTCCGACACAGCAAGGTATAAGGTCAGAGCTGAGGCCCCCATGCGGGCTGGAGGCCAACTTGGCTCCTGTGCCCAGCACTGGGACTGGCCCTAGGAGGTGACCAGCAGGAAGCCATTGCTTTCAGCTGCCTGTCCCTCTGCCTCACCCATGACTCCCCTGGGCTTCTGCTTGCTCTGGGAGCTGCCTGGAGCATTGTCCTGGAAGAAAGACCGCCAGGCTGAATGGGCACTGTCTGTTTTCTGAGGAAGGGAGCGTCTCTACTGCCCCGCGACTGCCTGGCTCCTGGCCCCGCACCATTGTGGAAGGACAAAGCTGATACACGCTGCAATCACTCGACCATCTCCGCTCAGCCCTTTCTTCTTAGGATTGTTAGGAAGTTATGCAGTTCCTTGGGCTTGTGGCTGGTGAGGCCTTTGGCCAAAGTGTACGGGGGCGTCTCTGCCTCCTCACAGCCCTGCAGCCTCGTGGGCCTAGGCTCTCTCTGCTGTCTCTTTGACAAAATACATAAAACCGATACTGATCGGTTAACATACATGACATCTTTAAACTTTAATCCATTTTCCTTCTCTCGACGCGGCGGGCTGGCCTCTGAGATGTGCCCATCCATTGTTCCCTGTCAAAGCCTTCTTGAGTGGGTTTCCCACTGAGTCACTTTTGTGTGAGTCACATCAAGATTACAGGTAGCGGAGAAGAAAAAGCAGAGAAGAGAAGGTTAGCCCCTCGTTTCAGACTTTAAGAAAAATCTACCAGCGGGCGCCAGTTGGAGTGGGTAACACACATGAAAGACCAAGTCCACGCAGGGTCGCCGTGTCACCAGAGGAGTTTTTCAGGGAGAGGCACACAAAACACGCATTGTGGCGGTCACACACAGAGACATAAATTTAGGAACATGTTCGCCCTTCGCCTGAACATAGTTAGCTCTGATAATGAGGAACAATGAACCCGAATGAAGCCTCCAGCCCAAGTAGCGAGAGCCTTGATGCTCGGTGCCTTCTCTTCCTGCTCTGGACCCTCAAGTGCCCATCACAGCTGACCCTCAGCTGCCCATAGCCCTCCTCCCACGCTCCTGCCCAGAACTGATGGCAAGGGTATATGTTCAATGGGAGGTTTGTGGTTTCTGTGCCACTTCTGAATTTTCCAAGTTGGAGAAGATTTTTTTTTTTTTTGCTTTTGTTTTTGTCACTGAGGTCCTCTTGGGTGTATAGCTCATAGCGGGCAAGTGTGGACATTTGCTGTTCTTATTCTCTGCCTGGCCATGGAGCGTCAAGAAGGGGTGGCTGGAGATGTGAGCGAACAAATGGAAGAGCGGAGGGCTTGTACCCAGGCTGGCTGCCTGGAGTCTCCATGCTGCTTCCTCTCATGTGGGACCACGGCAGGCTGCTCCATTTCCAAGGATCCCGCGCTCTGTCTCCCTGACTCGGGAGCGAATGAAATTCCCCTCAACGGCGTAGCTCCCCAGGAGGTCCGTGGAGATGCAGGCTGCCCTGGTACCTCCAGGCACGCGTCCATCCCAAGATGAGAGAGAGCAGCGGGCTGGTTCACGAGGTGAAAACTGAGGGTTCCATGATTCTCGTTCAATCTTTCTACTGAGTCTGGAGATGGGCGTAGTGGTCCCCTTCGCATGGCTGAGGGATGGAAGTCCAGGAAGAGAGAACAATACATCCGAGGTGACACAGCAAACTGACAGATGAAAGAGTACAACCAAGCCCCCCTGCGCGCGCACACACACACACACACACAAACACACACACACACACACGGGATGTAACTATAACTCAAACGTAACAGTCGGTGACCTGAGAAGTAAGGCACAGCAATGTTTTGAGACAATTTACAAATATTTGGAGCAAGGGACGTTGAAAGAAAAATGACTGGGAGATTTCCCTCTAGTTAATTAAAAAAGAACCACTCTCCAGAACCTACCATTCCCTAAGTGCCCTGGCAAGGCCAAGTCTCTCGGTGAGTGAGGCTTGGACCAGATGTTCTCCAGGGCACTGCTGGTTTAGCCTAGCGGTTCTACAGCTGGGTGTGTCTCACCTCTGCTGCTTCCTGGCTGGTTGCCTTTGGGAAAATTACTTGGTCTCTTGAAATCTCTGAATATTTTTTTTCCTGTTTAAAAATAATTAAGGCTTAGAACCCGGTTTTGGTGGGGCATGTCTTTAATCCCAGCACTTGGGAGGCAGGGGTTGGAGGACTGTCATGAGTTCAAGACCACCCTGAGACTACAGAGTGAATTCCAGGTCAGTCTGGGCTAGAGTGAGACCCCACCTCAAAAAACCAAAATAATAATAACTAAGACTTAACTTGTACATAGTAGTATTTTTACCTTTTCGTGTATGGTTCTATAAATTTTGAAAAATATACCCAGTGGCTGGATCCCTCCCAAAGTCAGTGCGTGTGTGTGGTGGGTGAGTGCATATGGAACTTGGAGGACAACTTTCAAGTTCAGATGCTGGTCGTTGATTTCTACCTTGCTTGAGGCATGGCCTCTTCATTGTTCCCTGCAGCGTTTACCAGACAAGCTGGCTTACCAGTACCTGATTCTCCTGTCTCTGCCTCCTACAGCTCTGTCAGCATGTTGGGATTAGAGAGGTGCTACCACGTCTGGCTTTTACTTGTGTGCCGAGGATCCGAACTTCGGTCCTCGTGCTTGGATGGCAAGCACTTTATCCACTGAGTCATCTCTCCCTAGCCCCTATTCCAGAGTACTGAAGAACTAACGTGCTGATTTGTTACTCAGTGGAATGACATTTACATTGCTTCTGGTTTGGGCTGACTGTGAATAAAGCTGCTAGAAACATGTGCCTCCATGTTTGGTTTCGCCTGGATAAACACCCAGGAGTGTGCTCTCTGGTGCAAGCGGGGTGAGTGTGTGCTTTGCCTTTTTTTTTTTGCACTGCCACCACAGTGCATGAGAGTTCCAGGTGCTCTGCACCCTCACTTTCATTTGCTGTCCATTTGTAAGCTGTTTAGCTGTTCTAATAGGTGTGTGGGCTTTGGTTTTGAGTCTGTGAGTGGAGACCATAATTGTGCCTTTGTGGAGCTCTGATGCAAGCAAGCTGACAGGGTTTGTGGAAAGCACTTAGCATGGTGCCTGGCGTACAAGGAGGGTTTGCTAAACACGAGTGGCTTTATTTATTATTCTGTCCCAGCCCGACTTTCCTGCACGTGATGGATATTGTACATTATGCCTCCCGAGGTCCCTTCCCTCGCATGAACACATCAGGCTGTATTGGTCCCAATTGCTCCAGGGCTCTGAGAAGAGACCATTCTGTGTCTCTGTTTTAAATCAGGCTCTGTTTTGTCTCACTGGCTCTGCAAAGGGACTGAGCAGCGGCTGCTGGCGGCAAGCCAGGACGGTCCCCGAGAGCTCTGAGGCTGAGCTTTGGTGAGCAGGTCCTAGGCACGAGCCCTCCTATGTAGCCTGGGGCCTGGGGGTTTTTCTTGGCTTGCTCCCGCCACGCTGCCGGGCTGCCTTGCTGGCCCGGCTGCCAGCTCTGAACTCCCCACCAGAGGCGTGGAGGGGCACTTCACATGGCTCCCTATTCAACATGGCTAATCAAAAAGAACGAGACAAGAAAATCCCAAGGGCAAATGGGTCTGTCTCTGAGGGGATAGAGGCCTTGAAGATCTCATGGACAGAAACAAACCATATAGACGTTCCTTTAAAACAGAAGTCGCTGGGCTTATCACGGTGTTCACCACAGGAAGCCAGACATGGGAACACTCACGCTCCTTCCTGACAGTGGCCTCACAGAGTGCTATTAAAGTTCCAGGTAGCCTGATATTCAATAGTCATCCCAGCTCCCAGGGTTTTGGGCAGCCGGGCAGCAGGGCCAAAGATATGACAGAACAGGTTTAAGTAATCCAGACAGCCAACCTAAAGCCATGTGGGGTGCATCCAAAGGCATCAAGAAGCCAGGCAGTGTGCCATGTGCCTAAATCATGCAAGCGTAAGGCTGAGGGACAACGCGCAGCAGTCCCAAAGACATCAGTGGTTCCAGAGAAACCAAATAAAGAGGTCAAATGTGAGGAACAAGAAATAGAGGTGATCGGTGACAATGGGGTCTGAACTGCACTTATATGCCCCTGTGGGTGCCTTGCTTTGACAAGCACATGATATGAACAGTGTCTGGGTTACGTTCCAAAGGGCTTCTCAGGACCACCAGGTGTACACTGCCCCTGCCCTCGGGGGTTATGCTGTGAGCATCCCCTCCTTAAGTCACTGGGCTCATTGCCAGAGACCACCACTGCCCTGGGGAAGATGGGCCTAACAAGCAGAGGGCTTAACCTCTGTGCCTCATGCCTAGACAAAGCTCAGACCTGGAGAGCTGTTGTTACGGGGAGGTAGAGGCTGAGCCTGAAGTTATGTTGGCACATTGAGGGCTGTCAGAAAGGGATCACAACTCGTTCATCCAGGAAGATCTGGGAACCACAGAAGACAAGGTTCTGGCACTTGGTGCCAAGATCCTGAAGGAGACCAGGGGCTTGCCCTGTTCCACTGGCTGATGGTTTGGTGTGGCACCCCTGTGAGAATGTAACATAGGGACTAGGGAGGGAACTTCAGGATTCATCAGGGTGTAGGGTAGACTGGGGGTGGTTTAGAGGCAGGCACTAGAGAAGCAAAATTATACAAAGAAAACAATGAGGAGCCTTCCAGAACTCAGGTTTTCTTTCCCATCCAATGTCGTCAAGACCATTACCCAGTGATAATGTGAAATATTGATGTTTTAGTTTGGGTTGCTATAACAAACTACCAGAGTGTAGGTTTTAAACAAAAGGTATTTATTCCTCATAGTTTTGGAGGCTCACAAGACCTTGGCAAATGTGGTGTGTGGAGCAGGGTCCTAATCCTGATTTGAATATGGAGGTGGTCTTGTCATATCTTCACATGCAGAATGCAAAGCAAGTTCTTTCATGTTTCCATGTGTGTGTGTGTATGTGTGTGTTTTCTCATATAAGGATGTTAGAGTGTTTCGATCCTCACCTTGTTTGAGGCAAGGACTCTTACTGATGATCACCACTGCATTCTCTAGGCTAGCTGTCCCACATGGTCTTGGAAAATTCTCTGTGTCCATCTCCTTTCTTGCTGTAGGCATGCTGAGATCATAGACCTCTGCCACAGCGTCCAGCTTTTTAACCTGGGTTCTGGGGATCTGAACATAGGTAGTCACATTTGTTTGACAAACACCTCATCTACTGCCTTTAATGTATCTTTTTATAAAGGCAACACGATCTCATTCTGCCATCATGACTGTAATCAAATCTTCCCCATACCATCATATGGAGGGGAGGGGGCTTTCAGCATATGTACATTTTTTGGTGTGGGGGGATGGGGAGAGAAGGAGTAACAAACATTCAGTATAAAACATTCTACCTACACATTGTCTCTCCAGGTATTCTGACCTAGGTCTACAATGTTCATTGTTACCTAAGGTAGATGATACTCAAATCTGCCTGCCTAAACTTGTTCTCCTGCAGAACTTCAGTCTTGTGTAGCTAATTCTGAAATGATTCTCCCCTTAGAGACCCAATAGACATCTAGAGATGTACAGGGTCTAGTATATTTTGACCATCTTTTTCAAGCTTTGTTCTCCTGTGTCCTTTCCCCTGTTATGGTGAGAGGCATTTCCATCCACCCAATTTCTTTGACTCCTTATTATCACCTCCCCATATCTAATCCAGGGGTACTTTCTATCAATTCTATTTTTTGAACATGAACAAGTCCAAATAATTCTTCCTTCCCACCAGGATCCATTCACTTTCCAGCATCATTATGATGTCTTCTTAGCTTAAGCCAACATCGGTTGCTCCTTGGACTGGCAGAGTAGCTTCCTATCTGGTCTCTGCATTTCTGTTCTTGTCTTTGCCCCTCCATCCCATTTCTACATGGTAGTTATGCTAATCTTTTAAAATTATAAATTATGCCTCTTCACTCCCATCCTAAGACCTGTCAGTGGACTTCCATTCCACTTGACCAAAATAGAAGTCTTTTATTGTGGTCCACCAGACTCTACAGAAACGGGCCCCTGTCTATTTTACCAGCCTTATCTCAAGCATGCTCCCTTTGGCTCAATGCATTCCATCACACTGACTTTCATTCTGCTTCAATTTCCCCCATCTTAAGACTCTGCACCAGTTGTCCCATTCCTGGATTGCGGATCTTCTTATTCATACTTCACATGGCCAACTCTTTTATTTTTTTTCTCATTTCCTAGAGAGTCTTTTTCCCTCTGTCCAACTTAAAGTGCCCACCAGCGCAAGCTCTATCACACGGGTCAATTTTAATTGTCCCTGTACCACTCGACACTCTTTGACCACACTCCTCATTGTCTGTGATTCCCTGTCCTTCCCTGAGAACAAAGAACTTGCATGTCTCTCCACTGCAAGCCCAGCACTTGGCAAGGTGCCTTGGCTGTGAAAGGTACTCAAGAAATATTTAATGCATGAGTGAGTAAGCAGCTGAATGACAGAAGGAAAGAACCAGGACTCATAGACGCGTAGTCAGAGGGCCCAAGACCTCATTCTTTATCACCCTGAAAAAAAAAAGAAAGAAAGAAAGAAAGAAAGAAAAAGCCTTTTCCAGTCAATTAGTGAACATTTCTGAGCCCTTACTTGAAGGAATGCGGATGGTTAAGAAATGGTCCCTATCTTCAGTGAACTCACAGTCCTGATCAGAAACATCAAATAACCAAGGGCTCAGGGTACTAGAAGAAGCCAAAACATGGTGCCCCTCTTTTAGATCAGAGAGAGAGAGAGAGAGAGAGAGAGAGAGAGAGAGAGAGAGAGAGGGAGGGAGGTAGCTAAACTGAGAGCTCAGAGGTTGAGCAGGTGTGACAAGAGTGGGTCAGAGAAGGGCAGAGAAGGCACCAAGACCCCAAGATGATATCGAGCAAACAAGTGGGATGGAGAAGAATTATCAATGTCTAAGGAGTGTCGTCAAGCAGAAACTGGGGAAGAAAGGAGAGAGAGGGAAGGAAAGAAGAGGGGGAAAAAACCAGAACGAGTGGAGAAAATGTGACTTTTGTTCAGGACCTTTCTGTTTGGAAAGAGGGAAGATAGGGAGAGATCCTGATTCTGCCCACTCCTCTTCATGCCCTGGCACTTAGGTCCTGGTCACCAGAACAGGTCCTTTTGGATGTCCCCATGCCTGAGGATGGCAACAGAGGACATACAGGGTGTTTCCTGGCTACTGTAATTCCACTACCCTCAGCCCATAAAACATTTCTGTTAGGCTATTCAAATGGTCACTGTGATCTCTGTTCACAGGTGAGAAAATAGAGTCCTGGAGCCAGAGAGACCTGCTCAGAGCTACAGAGCTGGGATAAGAACTGAATGTCCCTATACTGCTTTCCTGCAACCCTTCCCCAAAATCACATCTGTCCTGAGATGTGCCTTATTGGGGGAGCCTCATAGCTTTCATTCAGGGAGTGTTCCACAGGTCCCCAAAGGCTATATCTGGCACCTTCCACAGGACGTCCTCCTGCCAGATTGCTTCTGCTCCAGGAACCTTCCTCAGGCTTTTGGTGCCGCTGATGGCTCCAGGCCAAGTTGATAGCATCTACTCTGACTTGAAGCCTTTCAGAGTCCAGTAGCTGCATGTTTCTTGGCACAGCCCGGATAGTAATGGAGTTGGCCTGTGGTGGTGCCTGGCTCTTAGAGGCAATGCCCGGGCTATTGAGAAGAGCCAGCAGAGGGTCCTGTATATATGGAGGACTCATCCTCCATGAGTGAGAAAGGCATTTTATTCCTGACATATTGTTAAAGGATATGAGAAGGGCTCAGGAGAGGTAGGGGAATCCCAGTGAATCTGGTAGCTTTCTCTTATTCTCTGTGCCATAAAGAGACAATGCTACCTGCTTCGCGGACTCCCTGAGAGTTACTGAGATAGACCTGTTGTGCACACTGCTGGTAAAGCAGAGCTAGTGATACTGAGGGAGAGAAACAAAAAGAGGGAGTTACAGTGATGAGCCAAGTGCTGGGCGGGAGGCCTGAGTGCACCATGACCCAGTGTCCTGAACTGACCCACTGAATACTGGGTCAGCAATGACACTCAGCAGCTGCCACTGTCCTTAGCAATAAGAACTCGCACCTGAGCCTTGAATATCAATAACAATTTTATGGCTAACACTGTCAAGGCCCACAGTACCAGGCACTGTGCTTTATAGAGGTGAGCTTTCATAACACATATAGCCAATACCACGGACAGGATAGTCAACTTGTGATGGTTAGGTTTTGCATCAATCTGATCTTTTTAAAAATCCACAGGCAGGGCTGGAGAGATGGCTTAGCAGTTAAGCGCTTGCCTGTGAAGCCTAAGGACCCCGGTTTGAGGCTCGGTTCCCCAGGTCCCACGTTAGCCAGATGCACAAGGGGGCGCACGCGTCTGGAGTTCGTTTGCAGAGGCTGGAAGCCCTGGCGCGCCCATTCTCTCTCTCTCCCTCTATCTGTCTTTCTCTCTGTGTCTGTCACTCTCAAATAAATAAATAAAAATTAAAAAAAAAATCCACAGGCATTCCTCATAAGCGGGTCTCTGAGGTTGCTTCCAGAAAGGATTAACTAAAGGGAAAAGTTCTTCTCCCAGTGTAAGCCATTCCCCCAGAGTGGGCGGCCCCTCTCAGAGGGGGGCTTTGTCTACCAAAGCTCTGGGAAGGAAAGTACCCCTCCTCCCACCTGGCTGCCAATGCTGCTTACTGCTTTCCAGTGCGGACTGAAGACCAGCGGCTCTCCAGGAAGCCTCCAGGCCTTCAGTGCCGGATCGGGACAGCTGAGGCCTCCAGCCTCATGGACTGAGCAACTACCAGGTTCCTTAACTCTCAGGCCTACAAACTGCTATTGTTAGACTGCCTTAAGCAAAACCAATAAATTCTCTTTTAAGACAATTCATTCTATCCGTCCTGTTCCTCTACAAAGCCCTGATGGATACACCATGGGTGTCCTAAATGAGGAGATGGGGCTCAGAGTCATTTAGGAATACAATTCAGGCTTTCAGTGAATTTGGGCTTGGAACTTTTCTTTCTGAGGCCAAAGCCTTGCTGTGTTCCAAAGAGCCGGCGCCACGTGGAAGAAGCACCAGGAGGGTCGCCGCACCTGCCACAGCCAGGCAGAGCAGAGGTGGGGACGAGTGAGTGAGTGAGGACAAACAGCTGCTCTTCTCCTCTGGACAAGTGACAGTGACGGAGGAAGCCTAGCGAAGCCTGGGCTTTGGAGTTAACGCCTCTCAGCACTCATGCCCATGTTCATCACCCAGACGACCTTAGGCAATTTACCTAACACATCTGCCTGATGGTCCTACATTATGAACTGAATATGGCAACTCCTGGATTCTCAGGAACTCCTGCTCCTGCAAGGAGTCAGTAAGCTAATGCAGGTTCCAAGAAGACCATGGGAGGAGGCGATGCTTAGCTCAAAATCCTGAATCTGAATCTCTAAACATGGGTCCAATAGCCCTTTCTTTTTTATATATATAAAAAAAAATAGTTATTTGAGAGAGGGAGAGAATGGCCATGCCAGGACTGCTAGCCACTGCAAACGAACCCCAGATGCATGTGCCACCTTGTGCATCTGGCTTATGTGAATCCTGGGGAATCAAACCTGGATCACAGGCAAGCATCTTAACTACCATCTTTCCAGCCCAATAGCCCTTTCATTTTTTACTAAAATTAAAAATAAAATTATTTGACAGAGAAAGAAGGAGAGAGACAGAGAGAGAGAGAATGGGTGCACCAGGGCCTCCAGCCACTGCCGATGAACTCCAGATGTGTGTGCCCCCTTGTGCATCTAACTAATGTGGGTCCTGGAGAGTTGAACCTGGGTCCTTTGTCTTTGTAGGCAAGCACTTTAACAGCTAAGCCATCCCTCCAGCCCCCAAAAGCCCTTTCTGATGCAAACACAGATGATGGGAATCTTGGACCAATGTTGAAGGTGATTCCTCCTCAATTTCTCTGGCATATTTGCTTGGGAGACAACACCTACAACATAATCTATGTCTTTGACATGGTAGTAACATTGGTTAATAAAATTCCCTATGTATTTACTGGAACAAGGTATTTTTAGCTAGAGTGAGGATGGTACTTAATAGGTTGGTATTGTATATATGTAAGTAGAATGATTGAGATGGGGAGGTAATATGATGGAGAATGGAATTTCAAAGGGGAAAGTGCAGGAGGGGGAGGGTATTACCATGGGATATTTTTTATAATCATGGAAAATGTTAATAAAAATTGTGAAAAAATAAAATAAAATTTCAAAAAAATAATTAATTAATTAATTTTTAAAAAGTGCATACATGGATTGAAGACAGATTTGGAGATGTTTGAAAGGCTCTTCCAGTTAGAAACCTAGAGATGGAAATGGCTCTTTTCACTCTTAGTAACTAGGTACTATCATTTTTTATTCAAAAACAATAACATGGGCTGGAGAGATGGCTTAGCAGTGCTTGCCTGCAAAGCCTAAGGACCCAGGTTTGATTCCCCAGTGTCCACATAAGCCAGATGCACAAAGTAGCACATGCATTTGGAATTAGTTTGCAGTGGCTGGAGACCCTGGCATGCTCATTTTCTTTCTCTCTCCACCTGCTTCTCTCTCACTCTTTCAAATAGATAAATAAATAAAATCTTTTTTAAAGTGACAGTTTGTTAGGTAACAGAACATATCTTTGAATCTGTGTATATTAAAGCAAAGCTTGTCATGGTGACACACTCATTTAATACCCACACTAGGAAGCTGTGATAGGAGGATCACCATGAGTTTGAGACAGGACTGGATTATAGAGTAAATTCTAGGTCAGCCTAGGCTAAAGTGAGACCCTGCTTTAAACTTACCCATGGTCCCCCACTTAAAAAGCCATTTTTTTTCTGGTGAACTTGAATTTTTCTTTTTATAATATTCATCCATGAGCCCACTTTCACACAGAACAAATTACAAATTTCAAAAGAGCTATCCTGTCTCCAGCCCCTTTTACAAGTCATGTCCTTGGTAATCATATTCATATTTTATGGCTAAAAATTCTTACTCATCAAGAGTTTGTCCTGAGTTATACTTTTCCAGATCTTTGCCCATCTTGATTATCATCTTCTGGATTCAGTTCAGATTTTCAACGTCCTCTTCCTTGTGCGGTGCTCTGGATACAGCGTGACACTCTGCTGCTGCTCTGCAGGGTGGGACAGTCACTCTTGTCTTAGACTCCTCCTCTGACATTGGTCTTGTGGTCTGGAGTTTATTCATTTAAAATTAATATAATTTCTCTTTCATTTTTTTAAAGACAGGGACTCATGTAGCCCAGACTGGCCTTGAATATGCTGTGTTGCTAAGTCTATCCTTGAACTCCTGATCTTACTGCCTCCACCTTCAAGTACTGGGATTACAGGAGGGCCTCACCATACTTGGCTTAAGTTCACTGTTTTTTGTTTTTGTTTTTGTTGTTTTGGTTTTTCGAGGTAGGGTCACGCTTTAGCCCAGGCTGACCTTGAATTCTATATGTAGCCTCAGGGTGGCCTTGAGCTCATGGGGATCCTCTACCTCCCGAGTGCTAGGATTAAATGTGTGCGCCACCACACCCAGCTCCATTGTTATTATTTTTTTAAACAAATAAATTTTAACCCAAACATACAGAGCGATGTACTAAAGTTCTCAGCAACCTTTCCTTATTCCTAAACCTACTCCCCTTCCTGGAGTCTATTTTTCCACATGAGCATATATAAACATTATTTATACCTATTCTTTTAAAAAACATATATTGATAGACACCATTCATATACACAATTTGCACTCTTAATCCCCTCCCACCACCCTCTTGTGCGCCCCCCTCCACTGAACCCCTTCTTATTTCCAACTAGTTCCTCTTCTATTTTGATGTAGCCGCCGTTACTTCATGGTATTGGCACAAAGTACTTGACCAAAAGCAGCCTGTGGGAGGAAAATGTTTGTCTTCCAGACTTGAGAGAAAGCTCCAAGATGGCAGGGGAAAATGTGACATGAACAGAGACTGGACATCATCTCCTGGCCAACATCAGGTACACAATAGCAACAGAAGAGTGTGCCAAACATTTATAACAGCTATAATACCTGTAAGCCTGCCCCCACCAACACACCTCCTCCAGCAAAACTCCAATTCTCAAATTGCTATCAGCCAGAAACGAAACATTCAAAAACATGAGCTTATGGGGACTACCACAGTTTCCTTCTGGCTCCCATAAACTGATGACCATACATGATGTAAAATGGAATGCATTCAGTCCAACTTCAAAAGACCCCATAATTTATTTCATCCCAGTGCTGTTTAAATATCCCCATAGCAGGCTGGAGAGATGGCTTAGTGGTTAAGCGCTTGCCTGTGACGCTTAAGGACCCCGGTTCGAGGCTCTATTCCCTGAGACCCACGTTAGCCAGATGCACAAGGGGGCGCACGCATCTGGAGTTCGTTTGCAGTGGCTGGAGGCCCTGGCGCGCCCATTCTCTCTCCCTCTCTCTATCTGCCTCTTTCTCTGTCTGTCATTCTCAAATAAATAAATAAAAATTACAAAAAAAGAAATTAAAACTACATATACATAAACGTATGTACTCTTAAAAAAAAAATATCCCCATAGTTCAAGGTCTCTTAACTGTGTGTTATAAAACAAACAAAGAAAAAACCCCATAATGACCCAGAATGAACATTCACACTGCAAAAGGTGACATTGGGCATAGTAAAGAAAGACTGAACCAATACAAGATGTAAAGATTTAAACCAATAGAGCACACATCAAATTTTGTAGCTCCAAGTCCAATAACCCTAGCCAGAGACAAGCACCCGGAGTTTCCAATTCAACCCCTCCAGCTGGGCTTCTCCTAGCCTGGGAAAAACTCCATCCCATGCTGGAAGCTCTCCTTGGCAGCCATTCTATTGTCCTGGCCATCTCCAATGGGTCTCTGCTGCAACCCACAGTTCAACCTCATGGCTCCATCAGACCGGAAGGCAGGGATTTCCAACAATCCTGCCTCATACTGCCCATGGTTATTTCCAAAAAACAAAACCATGTTGCAAATCAAATGGCCCTCTCTTTCCTGCATTTGTTATACTCCATAGTCCCAAGTGGGCTACCAAATTTGTTAATCCAGGGGGGAACAAAGCAACCTTTGAAGAGCAGAAAAATTTCAGCATTCAGGCCCCTGCTTTTAAGAGTCAGCATTCTTCTGCTGTCCCAGTGCTAATCAGCTGGCCCAACGCAGGAGCTGTGATCTTCCAAACAAGTGACGCTATGAATGGGCAGCAGTTTCAGCCCAAAGATTTCCTTTCTTTCTGTTCCATATCCATCTGCTCACACCGATCCATTTCTGTGCAACACAACAAGGTCGCAGGACACAAGCAGGCAGAATGCAGTAAGCCTTTCAAACAAACCATTCCTAGGGCAGCCTCAACAAATACTTTCTTCCCCTCATAAGCCAAACATCACAGTCCGTAGTTCTTACTGCACTTAGGTTTTCCAACTCTAACCAGAATCCATCAAGCTGTACTTATAGCAAAGCATCTCCTAGGTCAATGTTTTAAATCTTTCTACATTCCTGCCAAAAATAAGTTCCAAAAGGACAAAAGCCATACTGACCCCACTTCTTGGCACCAATTTTACTGTTGTAGTCAAGCTCTTGTTGCTGACACAAAAAAACCCAAGTCAAGTAAGCAGCTTGTGGGAAGAAAGGGTTTATTTTGGCTTACAGATTGGAGGGGAAGAGTCACGATGGCAGGGAAATGTAACATGAGAAGAAGCTGATGTCACCTCCTGACCAATATCAGGTGAACAAGAGCAGCAGGAGAGTGTGCCACACATGGGTAAGAGGAAACTCACAGTAAAATCTATAAGCCCAGGCTGGAGAGATGGCTTAGTGGTTAAGCCTATGAAGCACAAGGACCCATGTTCTACTCTCCAGGTCCCATATAAGCTAGACATACAAGGTGATCCAAGTGCACAAGATCACACATGAACACAAGGTGGTACACATGTCTGGACTTGAATTACAGTGGCTGGAAGCCCTGGTGTACCAATTCTCTCTCTCCCCCTCTCTCTCTTTCTCTCTCTCTCACTTTTGCTTTTTTTCTCTCTTATAAAAGAGGGGAAGTCTGTTGGGCTTGCCTCAAAAAAAAAAATCCATAAGCCCACCCCTAGCTACATACCTCTTCCAGCATATCTCCAGGTCCCAAATTACCATCAGCTGGAAACCAAAAATTCAAAACACAGGAGTTTATGGGAGACAACAAATTCAAACACCACATATGTCATCATTTCCCCCTTCATATTAGGCAGGTCTGTGTAAGTAGTGTTAACCACTGTGAGGTCATGAATTAAATGGCCACTTTATGTCTGGAAGATCGTATTGCAAAGTGTTCCTCCCTTCTTATGTCTTTTCTATCTTTTCCACTGCCTCTTCTGTAATGGTCCTTGAACCTTGGAGAAGGTGATAGAGATGTATTACTGCACAATCAACTGTCACTTCTTCTTAAGCATTCGAATGAATTTTGAGTCTCCCCAATAGTCACTGCCTCCTGAAAAGAGAAGCTTCTTTAACCAAAAGTGAGGGTAACATCACTATATTGGCACAAACAAAAATATTTAGAGGGCAGTTTGTTGGGAATAATATATCCATTTAGTCAAACCACAGTAGTAGTTTCCCTCCTAGAGCTTATGACCTCCCTAGACATAAGCTTTTGATTAGTTTTTCAGTGTCAGGAATGAATTTCCTTCCATGGAATGGTCTCAAATCCAACCAAGGGGCAGTTGGTTTCCCCCATAACAGACATTGTACTGCACTGTACTACTGGTTGGCATATTTTTTTTTTCCTAGTTGATCAGCCATGTAGCTTGCAGAGACCACTGATGGTTAAGACTGTTGGTGACTTGTCTCCCCCAGAAGGCTGAATAGCTCTTTCCAGAACCATAGGAACTAATCAACAGGGAGGAAGCTTCCAGCTGAGCTCCAGTTTGATTTACCAGTGTCTTAAGCCCAAAAGACTTTGGTGTCTTCAGCAACAGGGTTCTTATATACCATCTTTCTGGTGGGCAACTGCACGCTGTAGCACTAGCCTGAATTTATATCACTTTTTACATAAACTTAGTTTTATATGTCCATTTCATTTTATAGTTTATTTCATCTATTTTTCATGTCAGTTTTATGTTATAATTATATGTGTTACATATACATATATAAAACTACATACTACATGGTATTTCTCAGTGGATCTACTTCCTAGTTACATACATTTAGCTACCAATTTGACTTTTATAATTAAATCATGTTGTAGTGGATATATTCCTGGCATACATGCAAGAATTTTTTTCTCCATGTTTTCCAGAAGTATCTATTTTAATATATATGAATTTAAAATTTTTGATTATTATCGCAAAGCTGCATTTCAAAATGACAGTATTAATGTGAAAGAGTGTCCATTTCATTGCATTCTCAGGGGCATGGATGTCATCCCTCTTCAGCATTCATCAACTGATGGTTAAAACTGATGTTTTAACAGTATCATAATTGTGCTGGTAAATTGAATACTTTAATAGAAATATATGTTACATTTCCAAGTATATTTCTGCTATAAGATTCCTGTCAATATTACTCCTATTTGAGATTTAAAAAAATAAAATCAAATTATCGAACATCTTCCAAATTCTTCCTTTCTCCCTTTTATTTTCAGATACACCCTTCATAGAGTTCTCATGAGCCTGTGAATATAAATGTATTTCCCTTAAGTTAGAAGCATAACTATTGTGATATTTCTGTTTATTATCCCATTTGATTGACACCTCTCTTATTATGGTTTCCCTGTTTTCCTATTTATTATTATTCCTCATGGAGTTAGAGCATGACTTCTGGCAACTTACAAAGAAGTGAAAAGTCTAAGTCTTTGTGTGTTTGAGAATGCCTTTATTATATCATTTACCTTTCAATGTTAGCTTTGCTGGGTATAAAAGATGTGAACTGGGGCAAAGCTCCGTGGTAGTCTGTGCTCAGCATGAGGGATGTAGTAGGTTTGATGTCCAGCACATTCATACACACAAGAGATAAAGTGGAAAGAGGAAGAAAGGAAGAGAGATGAATATTTTCTACTGATTTTTGGCCTTCAGGTTTTCTGCTATCTGTAACAACTCACATCATTATCTTTTTTTTTAAATTAAGTATAAACTTTGTTTATGGATACATCATGTGTTGTTACCAACATTCCCCTCCTGCCTGGCCCCATTCCACTGAAGGCCCCTTTCAGTGGGATTTCTGGTCTTCCCCCTGGAGTTGGTTATGAGTTGTGAGAGCAGCAGACAGTTTGTGGATATCCACTAGATGTTCCTTCCCACCCTGTACCTTTTATAATGTTTCTGCCTCCTCTTCAGCAACCTTCCCAAAGGCCTGGTGGCTGTGCTTTCAGTCTACTGTAGTGTTGAGCTCTCATCAGCTCCTGGATCTCTGCTTTGGTGCATTTTGAGTGTTCTCAGTGTCTGTCACCATCACCTTGGCACAGGTTGACCGCCTTGCCCCAGAAGCAGCGCCCTTGCTCATCTCACCAATTCTGTGGTCTCACCTGAGCCCTAGCTGATGTGTGAGAAGTGGCCCATCTCTTGATAGGGAGTCAGCTATCTTTGCTTGTTTTGAAGACAGATGTTGGTTGCCCTCAGTTCTCGTTGCCTGTAGTACTGAAACCTTACAATTCTTGCCTGATTTCACCCTTGGAGCTCTAGTGTGGTTATGTCTGCCATCTTGACCAGAAGCCTAGACTCAGGTGTTTTATTAAAAACTTGTTACCTGTTTAATGTACCAGTTAGCGGGGGCTGCTTTCAGTGTTTACTTTTCAACAGTTTTATTAGTTGAATTCCCATTAGTTTATTAATATATGCATGCACTTTTCTGTATTGCTAATGTCCCTGGGTTTTCTGTGTTTTGTAAAGTTGAAAATTTGTTTCCCACCAAATTTGGTAAATATTTGGCTACTATTATCTCATTTTCTTGTTCCTGCTTCATTCATTTCTCTCTGCTCCTCTGGGAATCCATTTACATGACATGTATTTGATATTGTCTCCCAGATTGCTAGATTTCCACTTACTTAAAAATCCTTTTTGTTCTTCTGATTGGGTCATTTCTTTGTTCTACCTTCAATTTCACTAGCCGTTCCTTTTGTTATATTCAACCTACCTTGAACTTTAAGAAACCTTAAATTTTTGTTGTACTTTTACTTCTTGGTTTTTAAAATAATTTACATATCTCAGCTGAGATGTCTTACTTTGGTTTATTTTAAAAATATTTTATGTATTTATGAGAGACAGAGAGAGAGAGAGAGAGAGAGAGAGAGAGAGAGAAAGAGAAAGAAAGGGAATGGGAACACCAGGATCTCTAGCCACTGCAAACAAACTCTAGACTCTGAATGTACTACCTTGTGCACTTGGCTTTACATAGATACTGAGGAATCAAATCTGGGTCCTTTGGCTTTGCTGGCAATTCCTTAACTACTAAGCCATCTCTCCAGCCCCTTATTTTTGTTTATTTATGTGAATATATTTTCCTTTATATCCTTGATCACAATTATGATAGTTACTGTTGCAGTCCGGTTCGCATTGCTGGTAGAAATCACCCAACCAAGAGCAGCTTCTGGGAAAAAGAGATTTATTTTGGCTTACAGGCTCGAGGGGAAGCTCCACGATGGCAGGGAAAAACAATGGCATGAGCAAAGGGTGGACATCACCCGCTGGCCAACATAAGGTGGAACACAGCAACAGGAGGGTGTGCCAAACACTGGCATGGGGAAACTGGCTATAAAGCCCTTAAGCCAGCCCCCAACAATATACTCCCTCCAGGAGGCATTAATTCCCAAATATCCATCAGCTGGGGAGCTAGCATTCACAACACCTACGTTTATGGGGGACACCTGAATCAAACAATCACATTCCGCCCCTGGCCCCCATAAACTGATATCCATACATGATGTAAGATACAATGCATTCAGTCTGACTTTAAAAGTCCCCATAGTTTTTATCAATTCCAATGATGTTCATACATCCCCATAGTTCAAGATCTGAGCCATAATACCAAAATATAACCTCAAAAAACCCATAATGGCACAGAATAAATATTCACACTGCAAAAGATGGCATTGGGCATAGCAAAGAAACATTCAACCAATACAAGATTTAAAACAACCAGGGCAAATATCAAACTCTGTAGCTTCAAGTCCAGCAACTCTAGCCAGTGACAAATCTTCAAGTCTGATAATTCTAACCAGCAACGAGTCTCTGGCATTCCAATTCCGCCCCTCCAGCTAGGCTACTCACAGTCCTGGAAAACTTCATTGGGGCCGGCAGCTCCTCGGCAGCCATCTCATGGTCCCAGCATCTCCACTGGGTCTCTGCTGCAAGCCATGTTTCATCCTCATGGCTCCATGGGGTCTCTATGCAGGTAACCAGCAAACCCACTTCACACTGCCCATGGCCATTTCCAAAACACAAGACTGTGTTGAAAACTCAATGACCCTCTTTCCAGCATTTCTTATACTCCACAATACCAGGTAGGTGCCAATTTGTTAATCCAGGGGGGAATAAAGCAGACTTTGAAGAACAAGACACTCCTTGAGCACTCAGGCCCCTTCAAAAGAGTTGACATTCTTCTAGTTGCCCCAGCGCAGGTCAGCTAGCCCAGTTTCAAAGGTTGTAATCTCTCAGTTGCAGCTGAACGGGCAAGAGTTCACCCAAAGATTTTTCTTTCTGTGCCATATCCCTCTGCTCACACCAATTCATTTCTACGCAAAGCAACCCTGCACAACTTCTCAGGACACAGGCACAAGAGCAAGCTTCTCACACAAACTGCTAGCCCAGTCCAGGCACAGCTCTTTCTCACCCTCATAAGCCAAACCTCACAGTCCATAGTTCTTACTGCATTCAGGTTTTGGAGCTCAGACCAGAATAGTCCATTAAGCTGTACTTACAGCACTGCAAGGCATCTCTTAGGCCAAGGTTTCAAATCCTCCCACATTCCTCTTGAAAATCAGCTCCAAAAGGCCGAAGCCACACAGTCAGGTGTCTAGCAGCAATCCCACTCCTCGGTACCACTTTACTGTTGCAGTCCGGTTCGCATTGCTGGTGGAAATCACCCAACCAAGAGCAGCTTCTGGGAAAAAGAGATTTATTTTGGCTTACAGGCTCGAGGGGAAGCTCCACGATGGCAGGGAAAAACGATGGCATGAGCAGAGGGTGGACATCACCCCCTGGCCAACGTAAAGTGGAACACAGCAACAGGAGGGTGTGCCAAACACTGGCATGGGGAAACTGGCTATAAAGCCCTTAAGCCAGCCCCCAACAATATACTCCCTCCAGGAGGCATTAATTCCCAAATATCCATCAGCTGGGGAGCTAGCATTCACAACACCTACGTTTATGGGGGACACCTGAATCAAACCATCACAGTTACTTTAAGTTTTTTTGATTGCTAATGAAGGAGGAGCATCTGCTTCCCCATTCAATAGTTCTTTAATTATTGCCTTTCTTTTTGGGTATGAACAAATCTTTCTGTTTCTTTACATGTCTAGTAATTCTGTGTTATGTTATAGACATTTTGAATGCTGCAAAACTTTTAATTGTATCATAATTTTCTTAAGAATATGCATTTTTGTCTTATCAGGCTTTTCACTAGTGGACTCAAACTTCAAATTTTAATTCCTCTGTTACTTTTGATATACTGGACTGCCTCATACCTCCATCAATTTATTTATGGAACAGATGTTCCCCTTATCTGGACTCACTCTATTCCCAGACATTTATTCTTTACCTTCAGTGAACCAGTTCAATTCTCTGCACTTTCAAGCCAGTGAGACTGCTGGTTTCAGTCCAGATTTGGGTTTCCCTTCCTGGCCCTGTCCGTTTTCAGGAGGAATATAAAAATGGAAAGATCACTCATTGTTTCCTTGTTGACCCTCACCTAGATTCTGTCAGTTCTTGGTATCTCTCTACCTCATTTAGGTGATTATTTTATGGAACTTACATTTGGTATTTGAACGAGACTTATACCAATAGGACCTATTTTGTCATTATCAAAGACCCTCCCGTATACTTTACACACTCACACATACACACACAGAGTTCCTTTACTTGAATGTGGAAGACTCATACCCACATGCATGCATACATGTACACTAAGAATCTTGGCTTGCTTTCATTTTCCCCTTTCCTTATCTCCTCATGTCCTAATGCTGATATCATTGAACATTTACTCCAAATACTCTTAAATAAAACAAAACTATCTGGAATTCTTCATGTATTCCTCATGTAACATATTTTTTGTTGGTGTCAGGTGTCTCCATGGATTGCCCACGTCCTTATTTACTGAGACAGGGCACCTCACTTGAACCCAGAGCTCATCAGTTCAGGTAGTCTGGTGACCCAGCTTGTACTGAGGTTCTCTTGTCTTCTTGGCCTCCCTGAGTGCTGGGATTACAGGGGAGCTTCCAGGCCTGTCTGACATTTATGTGGGGCCTGAGGGTCTGAACTAAAATCCTCACACATGCAAGAGCTTAATCTGCTAAGCCATCTCCCTAACCCTTTGTCACATTTTGAATCAATATACATTGTATTCAAATATCTTTTCCCCCATTTTTTTAAAATATTTCATTTTATTTATTTATCTGACAGAGAAAGAGGGGAGAGAATGACAGAGAGAGAGAGAGAGAATGGGCAATGTGGGCCCACCAGGGCCTCTAGCCACTGCAAAAGAACTTCAGACTTGTGCAACCCCTTGTGCATCTGGCTAATGTGGGTTCTGGGGAATTGAACCTGGGTCCTTTAGCTTTGCAGGCAAATGCCTTAACTGCTAAGCCATCCCTCCAGCCCTCCTCCCAGTTTTCTTTTTTTTTTTTAAATTTTTTATTTATCTATTTGAGAGTGACAGACACAGAGAGAAAGGCAGAGAGAGAGAGAGAGAGAGAGAGAGAGAGAGCGAGAGAGAGAGAGAATGGGCACGCCAGGGCCTCTAGCCACTGCAAACGAACTCCAGTCACATGCGCCCCCTTGTGCATCTGGCTAACGTGGGTCCTGGGGAATTGAGCCCTGAGCCAGGGTCCTTAGGCTTCACAGGCAAGTGCTTAACCGCTAAGCCCCTCCCAGTTTTCTTAATGAAGCTATTCTTCCTCTATTTCGTGTTGGTTTTCAGCCCACCTATGAATATTCCCGTGATTTTTATTTGGGTCTCTCTATCTTTCTTTCAGGATTTAACTCAGGATCTTGTACATTTGTCAAGCCAGTGTTCTACCACTGAGCTACAGCCACAGCCTTTCTATTTTTATTTTTGAAAATTCTTTCTGTTGTCTGAGTAAATTGGTTACTTCAGTTTTAACTCCTGTTGCTTAGTTGTTTAGTTCATGTTGTGGGCAGAAAACACCTGACCAAGAACAGCTTCTGGGAGGAAAAGGTTTACTTTTGGCTTACAGACTCAAGGAGAAGCTCCATGATGGCAGCGGGTAGTGATGGCATGAGCAGAGGGTGGACATCACCTCCTGGCCAACGTCATGTAGACAACGGCAGCAGGACAATGTGTCAAACACTGACAAGGGGAAGCTGCCTCTAATACCCTTAAACCCAGTCACAACAATACCCTGCCTCCAGGAAGCTCCAATTCCCAAATTGCCACCAGCTGGGGACCTAGCATTCAGAACACCTAAGTGTATGGGGAACACTTAAGCCAAACAACTAGAACTCCTGTGTTTGAAATTGCCTCCTGTTACATATTTGATTACTGGCTTCTCTTCCCCTGTGTCCCAGATTCTGCTTATTCTTTTTGTTTTGCTTTGTTTTAAGATAGGGTCTCACTCTAGCCCAGGCTGACCTGGAATTCATTGTGTAGTCTCAGACCATGGCCTCCAGCTGCTGCAAATGAACTCCGGATGCATGAACCACTTTGTGCATCTGGCTTCATGTGGGTCCTGGGGAATCAAACTCAGGTCATTGGGCTTTATGGGTAAGTACCTTAACCACTGAGTCATCTTTCCAGCCCATGCTTATTCTTCTTAATGTGGCTTAGGAGGAGGATGTGGGGGAAACCACTGTGCTGATGCCTTATCTTTTTATTAAGGAACTTAATTTGAAGTTTGTCTTTGGCATAGAAATAGACCTTAAATGTAAACATGTGAAGGAATATGGTACACATGACATTCATAAATTTTCTGAAAACATAGACCCTCACCTATGTTGGGAAAAATAATGCTGAAATGAAGGCCCCTCAAACTAATATAGATGAATTTCCTTGAGAAGGAAGGCTCTGGCCTTGGTCAACGGCCTCTCTTATTCAGAAACATCACATGCTTTACCCAATTTATATACAACACGGAATTCCTCCAGTTAAGAAGTGTAGCAGGCTCTATATGGCATAATTGGGCCTAGCTGAGCAAAGCTGTTGGGTACCTAGAGGATGTGACGGTTTCCTGTCCCCTGAATGGCATCATCTGTGTCTCTCAAGACCTAAGAAACAATGCAAACGAAATAGATGTTTCAGTTGAGCATCATAAACTGTGGTCCTGCCTGAATGGCACTTTTTTCTCTTGGCCCAGTTTCCCAGGGCACAGACTGCTGGGCCTAATTTCTGTGCTTACTTATTCTGCTGGGACTGCAGACCTTTAAGAGGGAGAAAAGAACATAGGCAGTGTTGGAAGCGTGAAAAGCCATTTGCCACATTGATGCCACTCTCTTGTAATAAGATGTTTCCCCCAGGATAGCATCTAATTGCTACTTGAACGAACCCACTGTCTTTACCTTAACAGCCTTGCCCAGTAGGCCATTGCAAACATTTATTATTCTTTGAGTGACAAAGCCCTTCCCATCTGTCTGTTCCAAATTTGTTTTTTTTTGAACCTCCACTTCTGCCCCCACTCTTGCCATCCAGGCAGTATCAAAAGTAACAACACGCATTGATATTACCCACTCTGCTGAAGACCTTGCCTACCAGTCTACCCCCTTCCATGTCTTTTTTGAAGTTAGAGAGATGGAAGACTTTTTTTTTTTTTTAACCTTTCAGGAAGTTGTACAATTTTCTCAGGAAATCAACATGAGGGAAAATACTTGCCAGCATCTGATTTCTCTACAAATCCAACTCACCTGCTCTGGAAAACACATTTCCAGAAGACTCATTTTGGAGACAAGGTGGTTGTCTGATTTCTTTGACTACTGCATCATGTACTTGGAAGAAAGGAATAAAAATGTCGAGTGTGTATTAGGATGATTTAAAGAAGGAGGTGAGGGAAGAGGAAGCAGTATTCCACCTGTTAGAGCTCTTCGCTGTTTACGAGGAGGAAATATCATACACAGGCCATGCCCGGCCTATCATCCCATCCCATCCAACAGCCTGCACCGTAGGTCTTCCTACATCATTTCCTTTTGATGAGTGCAACATGAGGCCAGATAGATTGATGCAGCAACACTGATGGCTCTGTTTGCCAAGTGTTCAAATTCTGACAGGCCTCGGCCTTTCCTGATTCATGTGCTGTTCGCTTGGTCCTCACCACAGCTGACATAGTGGTAGCTTAGGGTTACCCAGAGCTGCCTGGGCACAGAGACCATTGTTTTTATTGTCCTAGGATTGCTGTGACAATTATCAAGTCCTTTCTTCTTTGCTTGATCTCCCTGGATTTCTCCTTTGCACTGATAGGCTGAGCAAAACCTTTCATTTCACTGTCTACTGTCCCCCCTTACATTAGAGGGGTTGACCAAATATTAATGTCTAGTTTAATCTTTTTTCCAGTGCTGGGAATCAAACCCGGGACCTTGTGATTGCTTGATAAACACTCCACCACTGAGCTACATCCCAGCCCTACCTTGAACTTTATAAACAACCCCTAAATCATGGTGGTGACTTCCCTATTTTGGGGCAGGACGCATGATCCTAGCTGGCCAGATTGGGTTCCCTTCCTTCTGTGCCTTGGTGGTTAGGGAAGGGGTGGACAAGGGACTCAGAGCTGACCAGCATCTTCTCTGCCAGAAGCAACAGGAGCCTAAATTTCTTTGCTTGGGTTATATAAATTGAGTGACTATGAATATGGGACAGGTAGCTGTTCTTGGTCATTTTCCTGTCACTATACAGAATAGTTGAGAATGAGTCACTTTTGAAGAAAGGTGGTTTATTCAGGCTCATGGTTCTGGAGGTTGGGAGATCTAAGAGCATGGTACCAGCGTCTTCTGGTTTTTTTCTGGGGCTTTCTCCTGCTTTCATTGATGGTGGGAAGCATAAGAGCAGGAGGCACAGGGAGGTTGCCAAGCCTGAGGGGTGAACTTGTGTTGTCGCAACCTGCTCGCTCTCCCAGGAACTGCTCCAGCCTGGGAGAGGGAGAGCTGACAGAGGAAGGCGGGAATCCACTTAACCACCTCTCACTTGGCCCCACGTCCCAGCATGGTTTGCCCCGGGATTAGGCTTTGACGTGAATGTTGGTAGGACCAACCGTATTTAAACCGTAGCAGTTGCCACGTCCTTTGCCAGGTGAAGAAAGTCTATCTGTAGATTAAAACTGACACGGATGGCTGGAGAGACGCCTTAGTGATTAAGGTACTTGCCTGCAAAGCCAGGCTCAATTCCCCAGTACCCACGTAAAGCCAGATGCACAAGGTGGCGCATGTTTCTGGAGTTTGTTTGCAGTGGCTAGAAGCCCTGGTGTGCTCATATCTCTCTCTCTCTCTCTCTCTCTCTCTCTCTCTCTCTCTCTCTCTCTCTCTCAAATAAATGAATAAATAAAAATTTTTAAAAATTAAAAAAAACACCTGACACAGAGGAAGACAGAGCTGAGAGATGGAGAGATAAGAATTTTAGTAACTTCTAAGTCTTTGAAGCTGCTTCTAAAAACAGTTCTTTCTCCTACTTACAACAGCTAAATTTCCCTTTTTAGTTGAGTTGATTTGAATAGCCTTTCTGTCACTTGCAACCAGTAAACTAGTTCTCTGGAAGCTGGGAAAGGAATAACTTTTTTTTTCCTCAGTGTTTGTGAATAGTTTTAGTGTAAATGACTGCTCGCCATAGCAGATTTCAAATTTCAAATTCTTGCATATTTAACAATTATGGCCCTTCCCCACCATTTCTTTCTTTCTTTTGAGACAGGGTCTCAGTACGCAGCTTAGGCTGGCCTAGAACTCAGTATTTAGCCCAGACTGGCCTTGAACTTGGGGGTTCTGCTGTGTATACCTCCCAAGTACTGGGAAGACAGGTGTTTGCTACCTTGCCCAGCTAACATTTGTCTGTTGTGAGCCAGCTGGCGACTTAGAGACCCAATGCAGTTGTTTTCTCATGAGGCCACTGGGATGAGAGAGGTGGTTGTTGGGGACATTTAACGACCTGTTCCTGCCCCAAGACATTGCTCAGACCTCCACAGGTACTCACGGAAGGGGAGGGAACAGCACTGGCTAACAGCAACTAACATGCTTTCGGTTCAGAGAGTTAAGTGTTCTTGTCTTGGTTTTGGCGGGCTGGGGATGAAGCCCGGGACCTCGTGCATGCTAGACAAGTGCTCTGCCGCAGAGCCACGGCCCCAGCAGGGAATGAAATATCTGTCATTGTCACTTTCAGAGTGTAGTGTGTGGTCCCCTCACTCCTCAGCATTGCTTCCTGACCTAGCACATGTCACACACTCCTCGGTGACCCACAAACACCACACTACGAACAGTGCCTTCCACCTCTGGCTTGGTCTAGTTGGGTGCAATGTGTACCATTACGGTTGGGAGGTGAGACTCCTTTGTGGGTCTAGAAAGGGTCCTGGAATTTTTCTCCATAGCCCAGTGAACCAAGGGTACCAGAACAATGGGGTGAACTTTCATAGGTTAATTCCCGTTTTTCTTCTCCTCTCATACCCCACCCTCAGCTTCTGCCTCTGCTGCATTGTGTCTGTCTCCTGCCTTGGTTTTCTTTACCATCTCTGAGACTCAGTTTCCACCACTGTAGAATGGGGATAGAAATCCTCAGCCCATACATAGGATTATGTGGAAGAAAGTGTTGCCCCAGGACCCAGCACCTTGTAGGTACTCCAAGTGCCTGCTACCCCCAGCTGACCCTCTCTGCCACCTGGCTGATTCTCTAAGTTACTGGCAGAAGCCACGTGGGCTGAGAACTGGGATGGAAGTCTTTGAAATCTGTTTCCAGTTTTCTCAAGTGATGCCCTTTCTGGTGCTGATATTTGTGGATTGATTTTTTTTTTTTTCCTTCTTTGTAGCGACGTCATCTTATTGATCCATTTCCTGAGGATGTTTCTTTGGGCTCCACAGATGGCGAGGAAGGGGAATTACTGCTGACAGCCAGGGCCTGGTCCCAGGTCCTGCTTCTCAGGCAGCCAGTGGGAGACCACTTGCACCAGGGCCGTGACTCACCCGTATTAATTGCACAGCAATTATCCCGGGGAGCCTGAGTTTCCTCTCCGCGTGTCCTGTCTGGTTTCCTTTTGACCCGTGCAGCTGTCTAATAGAGATGGCTCTTGCGATTTCTTAGTTAATACCGTTGGTTCATTATTGCCAGTGCTGTCTTCTGTGATCGGTGGCTGGAGGTTTCTCCCACTCCGACTTGGAGACTTTCATGAGCTGTGTCTTCAATAGGGGGCTCCCGGTGCTGCCTGCATTGTCTGTGCGAAAAATTTCATTTGCAAATCAGAAGAGGTTCACAGAGTGTGTCGCGGTATTGCTTCACAAGACGTCGTTTTCATCTTCCCCGCATCTCTCCCCAGTCACCTCCACGTGCCTCGGTTGAGGAAGAAAAAGTCCCTCTCTCCCAGACCTCCGCCAGAGCCACGTAGACGAGCAGTGGGAAGGAATTTGTTTGCGCCTTGGAGGAGCTAATTATCTGCAGAGGGCTGCAGAGCCAACGGCAGGGCCTTCTCTCTGCATCCTGCCTCACGCTGGGTCAGGCCACAGAGACCCAGACGTCTGGGGCCCTAGAAGCTTCTGATGTCAAATGTCTTTAGGAAATTACAAAATTCAAACCAGCTCACCTGAAACTTTTTATACCCCTCATAGCTCACAGCCTCCGGTGGCTCAGGGACATTTTTGTGACTCACCCCACTTGTTTGGAAGTCACTTCATGAACCAATCAATCGAATGGTTTTTATTGACCTCGGAACATCTTTACCTCATTTTGAGTTTCGTCCAGAATGATCATCAGCCTGAATGTGAAGGGAAGACAGAGCACCCTAAGAGCAAAAACATAAGTAGGAAGTGTCACCCCAGGGCCCTAGGCCTATGGATCTCAGATGCCCTCTTCTAGAGGAAGGTTCCTCCAATGTCTAGAACAGGCACACAAGAGCCAGGATGTTTGAGAGGAGACAAGAGGGCATGGAACAGGCAGACAGGAGCAGCAGAGCATTAGTGGCCAGAAGTGATCACAGGGAAGGGAGAGGATTGGATGCGATGACCATCCTCAACAGGGGACGCAGGAGTCAGGGAAGGAGGGAGGGAAATAGGATTGCTCCATAGCTGGGGATGCGAGCACCCAGATGTATCTCAGCAGCCCTTGGAGACACTTGATTAAATGAGCTAGACTCCACTTTGGGTCGTGCTGGGGTTCAGTGGAGGGTTCTAGGGAAGTAGAGTACCTGTGGCCATACTCAGATTAAACACTCAGCCACCTAGGAGACTGCTGGGATTCAGGGGGAATTAAGGAGTACATACAGCAGTCAGGATGTATTCCTGAAGACAGGATTGCTGCCTTCAGGGAGCTGGCCTTAAATTGGACATATAAGCCCTAAAAAAGATCATAAGGTGGCTTATTAATGGCAAATCTTAAAATTTTTTATTGACAACTTCCACACATATAGACAATACAACATGATCATAATCTCCCATTGCCCTTCCTTCCTCCCTCTACTGTGTCCCTTTGTGGTAGTTTGAATGTAAGTTGCCCATAGACTCAGGTGTTTTATTAAAGCTTGTTGTAAATTGTGTTTCCAGATTCTTGGCTGGAGGAAGTGTCACAGAGGCGGGGGGGGGGGGCGGTGGCGGGCAGATCCTGGGGTCCAGCCCTAAGGTGTATTTGGGGGTGGATCTGATTTCTAGCCCAAAGTTATGAAGGCTGTGGTGGGGAGCCTGCTGTTTGCTGCCAGTTTTGTTTTTGCTGCCTTTGGTTTTTGCTGGCTGTTTCTCTTTGCCTGGATGGATGGAGGCAGCTTCTCCGCCACTGGATCCTCATGGGTGTATAAGCTAGAAATAAATCCCTTCCTCCCCTAAATAGTGCCTGGTTTGGGTGTTCATCCCAGCAATGTGGAGCTGACTACAATACCTGTCTTCCTTCCAACTAGTCTTTTTTCTATTTTGATGTCATCATTTTCTTCCCTTCCTGCTATGCAGTCTTATGCAGGTAGTGTCAGCCACTCCACTGTGGGGTCAGGGATAACACGGCCTCTCTGTGTTTGGAACACAGTATTGCAAGACACTTCTCTCCTTCTTTTGCCTCTTACATTCTTTGTTTTGTTTTCTAAGGTAGGGTCTCACTCTAGCTCAGGCTGACCTGGAATTCACTATGTATTCTCAGGGTGGCCTCAAACTCTCAGCAATCCTCCTACCTCTGCCTCCTGAGTGCTGGGATTAAAGGTGTGTGCCACCATGCCTGGCGCCTCTTACATTTTTTATGCCATCTCTCCTGCAATGGTCTCTGCGCCTTGGAGGTTGTTATAGAGATGTCTTCCTTAATGCTGAGCACACACCACTGTCACTTCTTCTCAGTACTTTGATGAGTTTTGAGCCTCCCAGCTTGATTCCTCAGTGTCCACAGCCCAAGCATGCGGTGTCTCCAGCAATAGGGGCCTACCATTTTGTTCTAGAGGGCAACCACGAGCTTTGGCAATAGTCTGTACACATTCCCTGTTTTTGGATAGAACCACTGAGTGGAAAGACAAGCTAAGAGTCAACCTCCAAGTGTTCTTACCTTCTCTGAATCCTCTTCATCCTTCAAATCCCCTTCAAGTCTCACTCCTCAGGATGATCCTCTGAGGCCGTCCATTGTAGTCACTTCCTTCTCTGCAGCTCAATACCTCATGAAGTTTTATGAAAATTATTAATAATATACATAAGGCTCCTGTGATGGTTAACAATTCATTCTATTGGTTCTGTTGCTCTAGAGAACCCTGCCTAATACGCTACCCAATACATGGTGGAACATATAATTGGTGCTTAATTATTGACATTGCCAAATATACCAACTGATGCAAAGGTGGCATATCTGTTATGCGGAAAAGCAACTGCTCCTTGATTGGGCTTGAGGCCCACTCCACAGGAATTAATTCATGCCTGGTACTGAAAACCTAATCAAAAGCCTATGGCTAAAGAGGTCATAAGTCATAGAGGGAAAACTGCTATTACTATTGTCTGGCTAAATGGTACATTATACCCATAAAACTGGCATTTAAATACTTAGGTTTGTGCCCATATTTTAATGCTACTCTCACTTTTGGTTAGAGAAGCTTCTCTTTTCAGACAGTGGTGACCACTGGGTGGACTCAAAACTCATCAAAGCACTTAGAAGAAAGGACAGTGGTGTGTTCAGCACTAAGTCAAACATCTCTATCACACTATCCAAGGCTCAGGGACCATTGTGGAAGAAGGGGCAGAAATGAATGTAAGACCCAAAAGAAAGGGATGAGTACCTTACAATATTGTCTAACAGACACAAAGGGGCTGTGATATTCATGACCTCATAGTGGCTGACACTACCTACACAAGCCTTGCATGGTAGGAGGGAATAAATGATGACATCAAAATTGACCAGACCAGGGACAGATTGGAAAGAAGAAAAGATTCAGTGGAAGAGGACTAGGGGAGAGGAGAGGAAAAGATGGTGGTGGGAGGGGATTATGATCATGGGATATTGTGTATATGTATGGAGGTTGTCAATAAATATTTTAAGAAGAAAGAAAAAAGCAGGGCATGTTTTCACTTCCCTCTGTTTGGACTACTATCTAGCTGGTTAGTTCCTGTCAGTTCCTCCTCTATACCCAAGAGAAATGCATTTCCCTGGCCCAGTGAGGGAGAAAGAAACCATAAGGGCATTGGAAGTTTTCCTACTGGCAAGGCTTCTAGATGCCTAAGTTGAGACCCATTCTGGGAATGAGAACCTGGTAGTAGAAGTTAGTGCGGGCCACCGGTTATGTTGGTCTCAGTCTAAAGTATCTGACCTGTCTTAGTCAGGCCCCAGATCAGGGGGTTAAGTAATGGCTTCACACCGACTGCTTAAATTTTCGAGCATGAGGATTACCTTTTTCTTCTAGGGACAAACATACTTGGGGGACCTTGAATGCAGTCTTTGTTTTCTGGAGTCAGTGTCTCTTGAACTTGCTGATGAGGACAGGCCAGAGATAAGTCCAACCTGGTATCCTCTTCTTTTCTGAAGAAATGAGGAAGTGAAAATTATTTGAACTATTCTCTTCATACTAGCTTACTGTACAATTATAGGAAGGAAGGAAAAAAAAGAAGGAAGGGAGGGAGGGAGGAAAGAGAAAAAGAGACAGAAGACAGACCAAGATATCCTGTACAACTGATGTAGATGTTTAGATCTCTGCTTATTAAATTGTGGATCATAATCCCATATGGGGTCATGTAACTGAATGGGGGCATCATAAAAAATGGTAATAGTAAAAGGTTTCTGAATATGCAGTGACTAAAAATTCAAAATCAAATGCCTAATGAACGCATTCATCCATTTTTCAGGTCAGAGACTTCATGATCCAATCATCTCTGGAGGCACCCTCACAGACACACCCAGAAATACGCTTCACTGAGGTAGGACATTCTCAATCCAATTAGTTGACAATAAGATTAGCCATCATCCATTGTATGCTTATCCAATAATTAACTGCTTGTTTGTTTCTGTTTTCTTACAATTATGAATGTTTGATGAACGCTCTTATATACAAATCAAATAGAAAGGCTTTTGCTATGCAGAGGTTGAAGTGAGCTCAGGTTGAGATTATAGTGGGAGGGGTGTTCCAGAAAGATCCACCAGCTTGAACAAGTCTGTGCCGGTGGTGAAGCATGGAAGTGTATGAAAAGCAAAGTGGACTGTTTGGCTGGATATTGTGGATGGAAAGGTGGATGGATGCGGTGCCAGGGAACCACTGATGGTTTAGGAGGAGGCTGAGAAGGAGCTAGAGCAGCTTTCTGTGAGGGATCTGGCTGTGGTGGGAGAGTTGAGCAAAACAAGTGAGGGACAAGAAAGCAGAAACTAGGAGAGGGTTTGGAAGCCTTGGGTAAGGGTCAAGGTGTGACTATGATAAGGTAAATGTCGCTCCCGAGCCCTTTCATGGGAGCCAGAGCAGCTGGAAGGAAAGGGAGGGCAGGTTGACTCTGACCTCGAGCTAGGTGGGAATAAGAGCCGGTGAAGACTAAGTCATCAGGTATCTTCTGGCTTTGAGTTTCAGTAACTGGGAAAATGGGGAAAGCGTAGAGTCACAGACACAGGGGGGTTAGTGCAAACCTGTGCCCTAGTTGGAGGTTGAGTCAAGTCAGAAGCCAGATACTCTGTCATGTCTATTAACATGCGGGAGCGGTGGAGATGCTGCGATAGACGTAGCACCTTCTGGAGGCAATACCTGAAGGTGGGTCATCATCAGGTGAGCTCATGCCCATTATTTGCTGATTAGAACATGGGTTGGGCACTGCCCATGAATTGGGGTACAGGGACCCAAAGAAAAAAAGCAAGCAAGTTTATTTAGTTCGGCAGACTTGGTTCCTCACTAGGTTTACTAGACGGGCTGGTGGAAAAGAGGCAAGATCTCTCTTGTTTGCTGTTTCAAAGGGTGAGCTACAAACCGAGCTGTCTCTGTAAGAAAAGCACTCTTTGGCCCTCTAGCCATACCTCTCAAGGGCTCTGGTGTACATGGGGCAACTTGCACCACTGGGTGGATGTGCATGCACCTAGTTTCTTTTTATCTGACATCCAAATGGTGGTTTCCCTCCCTTGATTGCTTTTTTTGTGACATCCAACCGTTTTCACCAATCTCAAAAAAATCAAGAGCAGGGTAAACTAGCAAAAATAAAAATCAGAAAAAGAAACCTAAACCTTCACTTTGTCTTTTTAGCATCTCACTGCTGCTTTGGACACTGGGAGCTGTGAGTGGGATATTGGCAACTAGCAACCGTGCAAATAAAACAAAACTTAGTTTTTGATCTGAAGGTTTGATAGTATTCATAATTTTTCATAGTCTCAAACAATATCTTTAGATAATTCAGGTAAAGGCAAGCCAGAAACAAAACGACATCATAAAAGCATTTATTATAGCCAGACACTTTGAGCTATGCCACACGCCTCACAGTGGCTTTGAACTTCGGATGATGAGAGGGATATTCTGGGGATATTCTGGAAGCTGTTTTGACTTCAACAGAGAGTAGCGCAGTAACATTCTTTGGCTTTCGATACCTGTTTGTTGCTGGCTCCACTGAGCCGCACCCCTTCTTCTGTGTTCACCATTCAGCAGGGCCCTGATGGGGAGCCGTGGTATACCCAGAAATGCTCCCCACCTATAACTGCAAAGGTCTTGACCTTGGGACAAGAGGTATGGATCTGCCCTTACCACGTGGGAGGGGGTTATGAAGCTAAGCAGGAAGAAGGCTTTCATCAGGAGGAATTTGGCAGGAGACCCTTTCCCAACCTTCATTCCTCCCCACATAACACTGGCTCGGATCATCAAGTGGGATGGTTGTGGACCAGGATATTCCTTGAGAGGACAGAGGAAGGGAGAGAGAACTGCTCCCTCGGGTAAACCCTCACTCCTGGTTGAAACTGTCAGGCCTCTGATTTGCAGGTGCCGGGAGTGTCTGGGCCAAGGAATGCTTTTTCCTCCCTTCCCTCTCTCCCCTGAGCCTCTGGTTGGAATTCTTAACCTACAGCAGTGGATCCTTCATCCGAAAGCGCAAGCCTTCCTGGCCGGTCTTTGCCGCCGCCAGAGTCTGAGGTGTTCATATCATCCTTCATCCCACAGCATCGGCATTTGGTTGGCACCTACTGTATGCTTCCTGGAGTTGTTAGGTGTGGCAGGCGAGTGATAAGTGATTTACCTCCTTATCTTTACACTGACTATCAGTTGCACAGGGTTAATTTTGCTGCTGCTACTGCCCCCTCTTCCTCTTCCTCCTCCTTCTTTTTCCGCATCTGAGGGCCTGGCAGGTGGGGCTTCAGGGCATCTGGTTAACATTTGCAGACCCTCTATGTCACACAAAAAGCAGGGCCTGGACACAAGGGTATGAGTTGAAGAGAGGCACTGATTTCCAGGAGTTCTGATGGGCTATTTGTGTCAGGAATTTCTGGGGACTCTATGGGACAGTGGTTTCTTAGGCTGACGTGATCTTGGTGGCTCACATGTTGAAAAGCTGACACGTTTTTCACCACAAAGCCACCTCCACTGAGGGCTCTTCCATTCCATCCGAAACCAAAAGCTCTTTGCTCCGTTTACTCGGTACCAGTCAAAGGATGGCCGTCCCTCTTCCCGGGGCCATCTAACATTGCAGATTGGCTCGGCAGTCCCTCTTCCTTTAACAAGATCCCTTCACCCCTGAGAGAGGGCATGCACACACGGCTGTTCCTGGGCATTGGTATTGTTTTAGGGTGTCATGTATGGCAATAACATTGTTAAATAAATTGGCCTGATTGGCTTTAGTATGTAAGAGGACAGTCAGAATTTTGTGCAAAGAAAAATAAATTATTTCAACAGTTTCCATAAACCCCTAAAAAAAAAAAAAGGAGAACAAGTAAAATGTTTCTGTCATTTCTGCTCCATCCTTTCACCCTGAATTGCATTCCTTCCTTCCTGGGTCTCAGTCCCCTTTGCCTGCCTTGGACACTGTGTGCTTCCAGCAGGGACAATCACTCACTGGGATCTAATTTCAGTCTTTCAAAGGTTAATGTATCCTTGTTCAGGCTATGTACTCGTTTAAACCAAAATTACCCAGCTACTAGTAGGCTCCTTGATAGCAATTACATCCAATGCAAGCAAACTACTGGGCTTCATGTATTGGTAATGGCCTTCCTTTCTAGATTTTTCCTTAGGGATAAAGTTGAATGAGGAAATTAGTCACATTAAGCTAGAAAAATAGTGAACAAAATACATATTTTATATTTTTAAAAAATATCCTCCTGCTACCAATTACAGTCTTTATTAGAAACAGGTATTTTCACATTATGGGGCTTGTCTTTATATTAAACTCAGCGAACCCAAATGAATAGTTTCTTAAGAGGATCTTTTTAATAAATTCTCAAGTCTATTTTAATATCTAATAATAGTGGCTGCCTCAAGTATTCAAATTTTAGCATAACCAGCAGGAAAACTGTTTGATGTTTTAATTATGTCCTGAAAATGCTGAATAGGTTATAAAAAGCAATTTAGAGAATTTTTTTAAAGGACTTTTTCTTTATTATTAGTGTTGTGAGGGGAAAGACATGTTCCACATCCCTTTAAAAACCTCTGCATTGTGAAAATACAATCTGCTGGTGCAGTACCCTAAGTAAGCAAAGAATTTGCATCTGTTGTAAGTGTTCGGGGCGGGGGGGGGGCGGTGAGGAGTAAAAAATATGAAAAGAAGACCCCAGAGGAAATATATTCCAGGGAGGGTGGGTGTATGGAAATTGAGCATGCCATGGAAGAAAGAAAGAAAATCTTTTAATTACGTTTAAAATTAGCCAGAACCTTGTGCTTGTCCCAAAGAGATTCCTGGGAGGGCTGGAACGTTTCTGATGAACAGGCTGATGTAATCACTTCAAAAGCCCCACCTGGAAGTCTGGACTTAGGAGGAGGCAATGGGGACATTCTGGGCTAGATCCTTCTGGCCCCAGGTCATTCTTCTGGGCAGGAATCAGGAAAGTGGTCCCTGAGGAGAGGGAAGCAGTGAGAAGGGAAGGCATTTCGGAGGAATGGAACCAGATGTACGAGCTATGGTGATGCAAAGGCGGCAGAGGGTGGATGTAAGGAAGGGGGAGAAAGTAGGCTGGATCTGGGGCTCAGTCTTTCTTTCCTCAGTAAGTGGAGGCTGAGCCTGGTGTGGGCCTTACACTGAGGTGACACTAAAGCCTCCTGGACAGTGTCCAGCTATGAGATATATGAAGAAGGCAGGGAGATGTTTCTCCATGAGGAAATGGGTTCGTTGCTCGCATCTACTGTCTGGTGGTGGTCTAGGCAGGTCTCTCCACCTGCTCTTCAATTTGGAGTCCTCTGTAGGGATTCTAGTCATTTTTCTCCTCTCTTTCCTCTTGTTTGTTCTTCTTCTCTTCCTTCCTTTTTCTCTTACTTCTTTATTCACCTCCACCTATTCTACCTCCTTCTCCAACACTTCCTCCTCCTCTTATTTCTCTTATTCCTCCTCTCTCCCTTTTTCTCTTCCCTCCTCTGCCTTTCCCACCTCATTCTCCTCTTCCTTCTTCCCGTCACTTTGCCCAAACTGCTTTCGACACCAATGCCTGAGCACCTTAGAGGCAGAACCCAGCTATCAATATTTTACCTGATTTTTTAAAGTCCACAGTTGTCAGCATTATCCAAACTTGGTAAGTGTGTAGAGGCTTATAATGTGTGGATTCTGGGCCAGCAAATCTGGGCCAGATTTAGGATTCTACCTTTCCAAACATGCTCTCATGGGGTGCAGGTGTTACAGAGTGGATGACATTTTCAATAGGAAGACTTTGATTGTCATTCACACTTCTTTATATTTCTGCCTTTAAAACTAAATATAACCATCCCTTGGTATCCAATATGTGTATGTGTGAGAGAGAGAGAGAAAAAAAGAGAGAGGTGTGGGGGAGAGAGACTGGCTGTACGATGCTAAAATCTATAGATTGGCAAGTATCATATAAAATGGTGTAGCATTTGCATAAACACTATACATGCCTTTCTATATACTTTAAGTCACCCCTAGATCACTTACAATACCTAATATACTGTAAGTAGCTGTTAGACTTTATTGCTCAGTGAAAAAAATGACAGGAAAAGTCTGTACATATTCAGTAGACATGATTTCCCCCCAAATGTTTTCAACCCTTGGTTGACTAAATCTGAGGATCAAAAATTTGCAGATTAGGAACCCAAGGATAGAGGGCTAACTGTAGTTTTTAGATAGTTTTAGGCAGTGCTTAAGTGGTTCTCTTCAGGGTGGAACCTACTAGTCCAATAATATGGGACAGGCTGATCTTGGTCTTAGGAGGCATTTTATTCTATTTATCTAGAAGATTGTGGAAGCAAGTCCTACCCAGCTGGCTTGGCATTGGATGTCAAGAAATACTGTCATAATTTGTCCTTGATGTCTTTTATTCTATCCCACTGGGAGATCAGAGCCTGTGCACCCTTGCTGCTCCCTCCCTGCTGACGTGAGAAGACGTGATGCCCAGTCTCTACTCTGCCATGCTTCACCTGCCATGATGTGGCTTCTCCCCACACTGCAAGCTAAAATAAACCCTTTCCCCCCTGAGAACTGCTTCTGATTGGGTTTTTTATCTCAGCAACTGAAAGGTAACTGTACTAGTAGGTATTAATATGCCCGCCTTACAGATAAGCAGAGAGGGGCTAAGAAACTTGTACGAAGTCACGTAGTTAGTAAGTGGCAGAATAAGTATTCAAGCACCATGAAGGGACAATGGCACAACTGTTTCATTATAGTAAGCTGCCTTCCTGCACAGAACAGTTGAAGATCAAAAGAAGGTAAATGCTCGAGGGCACTTGGGGAATAATTGCATTTATTGTTATCCTCCTTCTTGCTGATGACGTAGGTGAGATGCTGTCTTAATAAATACTTGCTGGATGAACAAACAGATGAATGGATGGGAGCCAAGTGTCTAACTTATACCCTCCAGCTTTAAAAAGAGCAGGAATTCCTCCTCCCCCACCCTTAGTCTAGTGAGCCTTCTAGACCACAAGAGACAGGAGGAAGAGCTCACTTTCAGAGAATAATCATTATTATGTTGCTAGCCATATTACGCTCAGACTTGTGTCAACAATTTTCTATACAGTATTTAATCTCCAGTATAATCTTACACATGAAAAATGAGGCTCAGAGATGTTAATTTAAACTTACCCGGCATAAGGGGCTTGTACCTGCAAAGTCAAAGGATCCAGGTTCCATTCTCCAGTACGCCAGATGCACAGGGTGGCACGTGAGTCTAGAATTCGTCTGCAGTGGCTAGAAGCCCAGCGCACCCATTCTCTCTCTATCTCCCTTCTGTCTCTTAAATAAATAAATAAATAAAATATTTTTAAAATGCACATTTAAATTTACCTGGTAGCCCAACTAGTGATTGGCAGAGCCAATGAACAAGTCCAAGTCTTAGATTTTGAAGCCCAGTTTCCCCTGTGGTATCAATTTTCCCCAAGTGAAGTTTCCTTCCTGGACTTTAAGGGTAACCCCCTGCGAAGCATTTGAACGCTGCAGCCGATGCTGTTGGGGTTCCTACAGTCCACCCTTGACCTCTATGCAGACAGTTCTCAAATCCTCTCTGACTCCTGACTACATGGTCAGATCACAGAATAAAGCAGAAATGTCAGAGACTTAATGTGCCCGGGGGCATTGTCAAGCAGAAGGGACAAGAACGAGCTGGAGAGACGGCTTAGTGGTTAAGGCGCATACCTGCAGAGCCTAAGGACCCTGGCTTGATTCTCCAGGTCCCATGTAAACCAGATGCACATGGCGGCGCATGTGTCTGGAGTTTGTTTGCAGTGGCTAGAGGCTCTGGCATACCCATTCTTACTCACGCTCAATCTCTCTCTCTGTCTCCCTCTCTCTATCTCTAATAAATAAGTAAATTAATTAATTTTAAAAGTCTTAAAAAAAAAAGAAGGGACAAGAATACTCCAGCCCTGTAGCAGATCATCTGATTCTTGATTAAGAAGTGTGCCCTGCATAGTCTCCAAGGATCTCTTGTGAAACTGACCCCCAGGTGCCCACCAATGTCTGCTCATGGGCATACCCTGTTAAGACTTCACTTTTCCCTCAGAACTCAGATATCAGATCAATTACTTATGCTTACGTTATTCCTTAGGCTCTTATTTCAGTCAGGGTTCTCTAGAGGAACAGAAGCAGAATAGACAAATGTTACCAAGGGGGTTTATTAGATTGGATGATATAATATATAATATAATATATATATAATATATATAATATAGGCTGAGCAGTCCGACAATGACTGTCTGCATGCAAGAGAGCCCGAGAATCTGATAGCGGCTCATTCTACCTGGCTGGCTGCCTCAGCAGTCCCAATCTGGTGCTGGAGGTTCCTGGAGGGCCACTGGTCCTCAGTCCACACTGGAAGGCCAAAGGTCTTAGGATAGCAGCAACAGGGTAGACGCACTTATCAGCAAGTTCCAAGGGCAACCAGCAAAAGTCCACTTTGTTTTGGAACCTCTTTTTTTTTTTAATATTTTTTGTTCAATTTTTATTTATTTATTTGAGAGTGACAGACATAGGGAGAAAGACAGAGGGAGAGAGAGAGAATGGGCGCGCTAGGGCCTCCAGCCACTGCAAATGAACTCCAGACGCGTGCGCCCCCTTGTGCATCTGGCTAACGTGGGACCTGGGGAACCGAGCCTCAAACTGGAGTCCTTAGGCTTCACAGGCAAGTGCTTAACCGCTAAGCCATCTCTCAAGCCCTGGAACCTCTTTATATACAGGCTGCCTGCGTTAGGGGAGCATTTTCCTTCCTCCTTCCCGCAGTTAACCCTTCCAGGCAATCCTCCCAGAGCTGCTCAGGAAGCATGTCTGTTACTTGATTCTTTTTATTTATTTATTTATTTATTTATTTCTTAAAATTTTTATTTATTTATTTATTTGAGAGCGACAGACACAGAGAAAGACAGATAGAGGGAGAGAGAGAGAATGGGCGCGCCAGAGCTTCCAGCCTCTGCAAACGAACTCCAGACGCGTGCACCCCCTTGTGCATCTGGCTAACGTGGGACCTGGGGAACCGAGCCTCGAACCGGGGTCCTTAGGCTTCACAGGCAAGCGCTTAACCGCTAAGCCATCTCTCCAGCCCTGTTACTTGATTTTTGATCTAGTCGAGTTGGTAATAGAGATTTAACTGTCATAGACAACTTCTTCTCAGTGTCCAGAAGCCAGGGACGTCCCTTCCACAAGACAGTGACATGATGTAAATGAAAGCCTGCCTTGGCACTAAGTATCTTCTGTGATGAAAGGAGTGTTTTCTTCTTTCATCTTGCTTCTCTGTAGGTAGACGGACGGGTGGCGAGTGTTGATTGATGGCTAGGTAGTCTTCCCCACCTCTGGAAGAATAAATGGATTTTCCAGCGTCACATGACTTCTACTAAAATGGGGATTTCTAGAAGGTTTTTGCCAGTGATTTGGAAAGTTCTCCCATGTGCCTCTACTTTTGGTGCCAGCAGACTGTGGATTCAGTGCTCAGGGAAGCAGATGGGAGTATGTCTGGTGTGGTGCTGGTACGCTTCTGCGGACTTGACTGCGGGGTGAGGATGCTCATAAGGACTCAGCCTGGGCCTGAATGTGCCACCCTGGAGAGCTTAATGATAAACTGCATCATGTCCATAAGATAAGTCACAGGAAGTTGTAAGCCTTAGATTGACATCCTAGCCTATAGTTACTCTGTTAGGTCATCCATAATTATTGTGTGTCTACTGTGTGCAGGTTGGAATGATATTAAAAACATTTAGAGGGCTGGAGAGATGGCTTAGCGGTTAAGCGCTTGCCTGTGAAGCCTAAGGACCCCGGTTCGAGGCTCAGTTCCCCAGGTCCCACGTTAGCCAGATGCACAAGGGGGCACACGCATCTGGAGTTTGTTTGCAGAGGCTGGAAGCCCTGGCGTGCCCATTCTCTCTCTCTCCCTCTATGTCTTTCTCTCTGTGTCTGTCGCTCTCAAATAAATAAAAGTTAAAAAAAAATTTTAAAAATAAATAAATAAAAACATTTAGAGGCTGGGAGTGATGGGGTACACCTTTAGGCCCAGCATTCAGGAGGCAGAGGTAGGAGGATTGCTATGAGTTCAAGGCCACCCTGAAACTACATATTGAATTCCAGGCCAGCCTGGCTACAGCGAGACCCCACCTCAAAAAACAAAAGCAAAGCAATGAAAAAAATTTAGGTCCTGGAACGCCCATTCTCTCTCTCTCTCTGCCTTTTTCTCTCTCTCAAAATAAATAAATAAATAGATAAAATGTTTTGCTATCATTAATAAAGTGCTTTGACAAACATTAGCCCTTTAATCCATGGATTGTGGGATGGTCTGAAAGGTCTAGGAGAGCGAACAGCTACCATGGGATACTAGCTTTGCAGTGGTAATTATCAGTGAATACAGAAACCTTTCAATCCTCTAACAACGACGCCCGTCATACAGGTGCATAATGACTGTGTGTGCGCTTGGTGTCTGGCACTACGCTAGGTGCTGGGAAAATAGCAGTGAAATGAAGCCGACTTCATTCTTATTGTCTAGGGACATCGACTGTCTTCACTTCATCACACTAATGAGCATATGATTATAAGCTGAACAAATGTTCGCAAGGAAAGAAACTTCGCTGTGAGAGTAGGAAATGTAGAAACTTCACTCAGTGCCAGGTCAGAGCAGACTTCCCCGAGGAAACACACCAGCCAATGCCTGCCAGTGAATCAAAGTGAGGAAGGGACGAGACCTTTCCAGAAAGGGAACGGCATTTAGAGCAAAGTCCTGGGGTTGAAGGTAATGCACTGGAGGAGTGAAAGAAAATTGGTATGCCTTGAACAAGGAGAACTGGGTGCAGAGTGGTCCAAGAAAACTCCAGGGAGACTAAATGGGCAATTGCCTACCCACGATGGTCATTGCGTCTATAGTTTTGGAATGGTTAAGGCAGGAACAACAGCAGGAAGCCCGTAGTGGAGCACACTTAGGAGTTTGAGCAGAGGGAATGACGGCCTGCTCTAGGTGGTGACCAAGGGAGTGGAGGGGGCAACAGGAGAGAATAGATCAGGGGAGAAACTGGATGGGGAAAGCTGGTGATGGCTCAGACCACGGGCCAACTTCACTTTTCAACTCCTGTGACTAGGGCAGGTGGAGCCCTCACTAAGGTGGGATTAACCCTGTGCCTTCAAGAGGTCTCACACTCTCCGTGGGCCTCAGTGTCCTCATTTGCATATAGAGGAATGGCTAATGTGATTCCCCAGAACTTGCAATCCTGTTGCTCACTGCTGATAGGTGCAAACAAGAACAATCTAAAATGCAGTCAAGACTGTTGTCACCTCCCAAAGAAACTCCAGGAGGCTTGGCTTCGAGGTTGTGGTGACCTAAAGTACTATGACATGAATCTTAGGTCTCCCTGCGCTGTATCAGCTGATCGTATGAGCTCCTTGGCTTGCTTCCCGCCTGTAGTCCTCACTGACTTTATTTCAAGATGGAGGGTGTTGGATCATGAGGTCCCTGTGGGCTTTCCTACGAGACCTCATGAAGACCCTGTGACGCTGTCACTCTGGAGTGCACATCTGAGTATCCTAGATGTCTTGTCAATATCTGTGCCAGGGTGGGCTCGTTTACCTGGAGGGTTTGGCTATCTCCCCAGAGCACTGAACACTAGATTGCTGTGGAGGGCCACAGTCAGAGATATGGCTAAAAACTTGCTCATTCTGTGGAAAATGTGAGAATCAGAAGTCAGTCCAGGCTAACCACAGCGGTTTGGATTCCCTGAACCCAGATTCCCTTTGTCCTTCCTAGTGGGGAGGGATATTTATTCATTATTCATTTTGACCAGAGCCTTGTTTGCCCAGTGATGTCCCGCAGGACTGCTCTGATGTGCTCTCGCGATGGTTGGGGGCTGGCCGGGGCCTCTTCCTTCCTATCTTCCCTTTTCCTATTACTCAGTGCACAAATCCATTAGTATTGCTTTTTCTTGAGCATCCAAGATGTTACAGCCCACCACTCAAGCCATCCACACGACATTTCAGCCTTTCATTGGAAGACAATTGTGTCTTCAGTCAAAGACCTCTTGACAAGAGAAAATGGGGGCCCGGGATAGAATAATGCGGCCAAGTGCTTGCTGTCCACCTGCAGAATGTGACTCTGTGTGCCATTACTTCCCAAATTGTCATGCTGAAAGACTTCTCTTGTTTACATCTTTTTACGCCCCTGCATTTAACCTTGGGGTCCAAAGACTCTCTCTCCCCTTCCTTCGTCTTACCGCAGCAATTATTTCCTTTGTGGCTTTCATTTTATGTAATTACGCTGGGCTGTCATCACACAAGCATTTACTGAGTGGCATTGTACAATAAGCCTCTGCCTCCAGCTCTGGAAAGCTACGTAGATCATTTACTGACTTGAATCATTTGGGTTTTCTCAAGAGTTCTGTCCCTCAAGTGAAATGGAGAAGATATGTACCTAAAAACCAACCAAACCAGAAAAGATGACTGATGACAGTGGGTTGTGAGCTTATCTCAGAGTGCCCAGTAGATGTGATACACACACATGCACGGACACACACACACACACACACACACACACACACACACACCACAGTTGACAGCTAACACTATGATCATGTCCAAGTGATTTTCAGGCTGAGTGGACAAGTACTTAAAAATTTTTTATGAAGCCAGGCGTGATGGCACACACCTTTTTTTTCTTTTCACAATTTTTATTAACATTTTCCATGATTATAAAAAATATCCCATGGTAATACCCTCCCTTCCCCCCCCCGCGCACTTTCCCCTTTGAAATTCCATTCTCCATCATATTACCTCCCCATCTCAATCATTGTATTTACATATATACAATACCAACCTATTAAGTACCCTCTTCCCTTCCTTTTTCTTCCCTTTGTATCTCCATTTTAACTTAGTGGCCTCTGCTACTAAGTATTTTCCTTCTCACACAGAAGCCCAATCATCTGTGGCTAGGATCCACATATGAGGGAGAACATGTGGCACTTGGCTTTCTGGACTTGGGTTACCTCACTTAGTATAATCCTTTCCAGATCCATCCATTTCATAACTTCATTTTTCTTTACTGCTGAGTAGAACTCCATTGTATAAATGTGCCATATCTTCATTATCCACTCATCAGTTGAGGGATATCTAGGCTGGTTCCATTTCCTAGCTATTATAAATTCAGCAGCAATAAACATGGTTGAGCATGTACTTCTAAGGAAATGAGATGAGTCCTTAGATGCCTAGGAGTGTTATAGCTGGGTCATATGGTAGATCAATCTTTAGGTGTTTTAGGAACCTCCACACTGATTTCCACAATGGCTGGACCAGATTGCATTCCCACCAGCAGTGTAGAAGGGTTCTTCTTTTTCCACATCCCCATCAACATTTATGATCATTTGTTTTCATGATGGTAGCCAATCTGACAGGAGTGAGATGGAATCTCAATGTAGTTTTAATCTGCATTTCCCTGATGACTAGTGACGTAAAACACTTTTTTAGATGCTCATATGCCATTCGTATTTCTTCCTTTGAAAATGCTCTATTTAGCTCCATAGCCCACTTTTTTGATTGGCTTGTTTGCTTCCTTATTATTTAACTTTTTGAGTTCTTTCTATATCCTAGATATTAATCCTCTATCAGATATGTAGCTGGCGAAGATTTTTTTTCCCATTCTGTAGGTTGCCTCTGCTTTTTTCATGGTGTCCTTTGCGGTGCAAAATCTTTGTAATTTCATGAGGTCCCAGTGACTAACCTGTGGTTTTATTGCCTGAGCAATTGGGGTTATATTCAGAAAGTCTTTACCCAAACCCATATGTTGAAGGGTTTCCCCTGCTTTTTCCTCTAGCAGTTTCAGAGTTTCAGGTCTGATGTTAAGCTCTTTAATCCATCTGGACTTAATTCTTGTGCATGGAGAGAGAGAAGAATCTATTTTCATCCTTCTACAGATATATATCCAGTTTTCCCAACACCATTTACTGAAGAGGCCATCTTTTCTCCAATGAGTATTTTTGGCATTTTTATTGAATATCAGGTGGCTATAGCTACCTGGACTTACATCTGGGTCCTCTATTCTGTTCCACTGATCTACATGTCTGTTTTGGCACACACCTTTAATCCCAGCACTCGGGAGGCAGAGGTAGGAGGATCACCATGATTTCGAGGTCATTCTGAGACTACATAGTGAATTCCAGGTCAACCTAGGCTACAGTGAGACCCTACCTCAGAAAACCAAGCCAAACCAAACCAAAACAAAAAAAAACCCCAAAATTATAGAAAAAATAAAACATATAAAAACAGACAAAATATTGCTGGTAGGGATGTAAAATGGCATAACCATTTTGAAAAACAGATTAGTAATTTCTTAAATGTTAAACATAGTATTCCCATGTGACCTAGCAAGTCCATTCCTAGGTATATATTCAAGAGAAACAAAGGCATGTGTACATGAAAACTTACACACAAATGTGCAGAGTAGTACCATTCAAAATGCCCCAAACTGGGAACATCCCAAATGTCTAGTAACTAGAGTCTAGATAAATAAAATGTGGTACATCCATACAATAAGATATTATTTGGGGGCTGGAGAGATGGCTTAGCGGTTAAGCGCTTGATGTGAAGCCTAAGGACCCCAGTTCGAGGCTCGGTTCCCCAGGTCCCACGTTAGCCAGATGCACAAGGGGGCGCACGCGTCTGGAGTTCGTTTGCAGAGGCTGGAAGCCCTGGCGCGCCCATTCTCTCTCCCCCTCTATCTGTCCTTCTCTCTGTGTCTGTCCCTCTTAAATAAATAAATAAATAATTAAAATTTAAAAAAAAAAGATATTATTTGGCCTTTTAAAAAAAAGTGTTGAGATATGCTGCAACATATCTTGAAACCTTGAAAACATTACTCTTAGTGAAAGAGACCTGTCATATTGTAGGATTCCATTTATAAGAAATATGTCCAGAGTAAGCAAGTCTACAGAGATGGAGAACATATTAGTAGTTTCCTAGGGCTGGGAGAGGGAGTAGGGTAGAATTGGGTAATCATGGCTAAGGGGTACAAAGTCCATTTTGGGGGGTAATGACAATGTTAAGATCATCTGTTATGATGAATGTACAACTTTTGAATATATTGAAAGTCATTGAATGCTATTCTTTGAGTGGGTTTGCTCTATGGTAAATGAGGTATGTCTCAATAAAACTGTGCAAAGGGAGAAAAATGTACACTAGTATAGGAAAGCCTGTTTGCCCTTCTCACAGCCTTAGCAATTATTAGCTTGCACCACCCTATATTTTCATCCTTTCCTTCTCAGACTTTGTTTAATATCATCCCCTCTGTATTTCAGCATGTACCTTAAAAGAGAAGAGGTCCTTTAAAAAATAACCACTGGGCTGGAGGTGGCTTAGCAGTTAAGCACTTGCCGGTGAAGCCTAAGGACCCCGGTTTGAGGCTCGATTCCCCAGGACCCACGTTAGCCAGATGCACAAGGGGGTGCATACGTCTGGAGTTCGTTTGCCAGCAGGCCCTGGCACGCTCATTCTTTCTTTTTCTCTCTCTCCCTCTTTCTCTCTCTGTCTGTTGCTCTCAGATAAATAAATAAAAAAAAATTTTTAAATAAAAAAAAATAACCACTGATGCACCTAAAAAATTAACAATAATTTTTTCATATCACTGTTCAAGTTTATATTTGTCTTGTATATAATTATATATTCCTGAATTAGTATTCAAATTAGGCTTGCATATTGGAGGTGATTGCAATGTTCCTGCCTGGCTTTTTTTTTTTTTTTTTTTTTTGAGGTAGGGTTTCACTCTAGCTCAGGCTGACCTGGAACTCACTATGTAGTCTCAGGGTGGCCTCGAACTCATGACGTTCCTCCTACCTCTGCCTCCTGAGCTCTGGGATTAAAGGCGTGCACCACCACGTCCGGCTGTTCCTGCCTTTTAACCTATGGACTGACTCTCTCTCTCTCTCTCTCTCCCTCCCTCCCTCTCTCTCCCACTCTCTCTCTCTCTCTCTCCTTTGAAACTCATTTAAAATACATCAGAAACTAAGCCGTTTGTTCTAGGCTGTGCCTCAGTACAAACTTGGATGTCTGCATCCCTATGTGTAATTCAATGTGTTCTTCTGTCCTCTATTTCTCTTGTAAATTGATGGTTCCTTCTAGGCCCTGCATGGGATTCCCCAGTGGTATGGAGTCCTTCCATCAGGAGGCAAGAGATGCCCATGTGTCTATGATTGAACCACTTGCAACCACTAAGCCTTGGGATGCATAACAATGGTAGGATTTTTTTTTTTTTCTTTAAAGAATGCCTAGAATTCCTTCCCCATGGAAGCCAGGCTTCTTAAATCTCACTTTTCTGAACTCATCAGAAACTCACCCTGTCCTGAGGTGGATCCTGAGCTTTGGGAGATGAACACAGTGCTGGATGGCATCTATCCCAATGTACAGTGGGAGCCCATTCGGCTGCTTGGCGCAGGGATCAGAAGGTCAGGAACCTCCCCCCCTCCTACCTCCAAGGTCCATCTGCCCTTCCTCCCACACTCAGCATGTTCACACATCTCCATGCTCTCCCTCATGCCTGTTGTCTGCTTGACTTGTTCATTTATTCACCAAATATTTACTGAACACCTGCTGTGTACCCAGCACCATGCCAGGAACTAAGGAGAGAAAAATAAACAAGAGTCTGTTTTCCACCATAAGAAACCCTCAGTTCATGGGGGGTGGAGCAGGGAACCCACAAGTAAATAGATCAGTGTGAAATTCCTCTTGTCCATCAAGACTCAAGCCACTTGTGATTTCCTGTGTAAGGTCTTCTCCATCCTCCTTCCCTCCCTCCTGTCCATCCAACAGAACTGACCGTTCTTTGTGGACCATCTTCCCCTGATGCTAGTCCAGTGTTACACTGAGGCAGGAGCATGGCTATCTACATTGTGAGCTCCACTATGACTTGATCTGAAGAGAGATCTTACTAGTCTTTGTAGCTTTTTTTCTGTCACTTACTAGCTGCAGGATTTGGGGCAGTGACTTCATTTTGCTGACCTCCATTGTTATATGAGGCTAACCCTAGGAGCATCCTGAAAAGGTTGACTTGAGAGGGTTGAAAGCTACAGCTTGGTTTCTAGCTATTGTCCTTATCATCCGTACAGTGCACTGCTTAGCACCCAAGACACATTTTCTAAATCTCCCATTAATGGATGGGGTGCAGTCTTCACTTTTAAGTCATTTGCAAATCAGTAAATAAGTGTGGAAAGATCATTAATGAGCTATCTTAGAGCACCTGGTCAGGAGATGCTGGATCTCACCATTTGTCCTCAGCAGCAGTTCTCCACTGGGGATAACTGTATCCTCCTGCAAGGACATTGGTAATATCTGCAGGGATCTTAGCTGTCACAACAGGGCAAGGCACTGTTGGCCTCTAAGGAGTAAAGGGATACTTCTAAATATGCTATAAGGTATAGGACAGCCCCTCTCACCTCCCCAAAATGAATCCTCCCAGCCCTAAATGTCAATAGTCTCCCAGTCTGGAAATTGAGTTTTAGAGTCTTTATTCTTAAAACGTGGTCAACAGACCAGCAGCATCATTATCACGTGGGTGCCTGCTAGAAACGCAATATCCTGGGCTCTAACCCGTACCTGCTGCAGCAGAATCTAAACTTTACCAGATTACGTAACACACACTCCAGTTAGGAAAGCAGTGTTTCTTATCCTAGGAGACCTATTAGAATCATTTGGAGAAGGGGTGGTAAAAAAAAAATAATCCCAATTCCAAGACCTTATGCCATACCAGTGGCATCAGAATACCTGCATTGGAACCCAGACACTGATATTTTTTAAAAATTTTTTTTTTTATTTATTTGAGAGCGACAGACACAGAGAGAAAGACAGATAGAGGGAGAGAGAGAGAATGGGCGCGCCAGGGCTTCCAGCCTCTGCAAACGACCTCCAGACGCATGCGCCCCCTTGTGCATCTGGCTAATGTGGGACCTGGGGAACCGAGCCTCGAACTGGGGTCCTTAGGCTTCACAGGCAAGTACTTAACTGCTAAGCCATCTCTCCAGCCCAGACACTGATATTTTTAACATCTACCCTTGGGGATTCCAACAGGCCGCTGCGGCTGAGCATGGCAGGTCTGCGAGTCCGATGGGGTACAGGGATTCGGGGGTACCCCTCCCAGCACATGGTCATAGTTACTTCTACAAGAACAGAGGGCTATCAGTCCAACAATGGGGACCAGCTAATTGAAATCTCTGGGAGTCCAGAGGCCTAAGACAGTGGTGATCTTGGGCAAGTCAGGTTCCACCCTACCATTACCACATCGCCTGGGTTGCCACATTTTCTTTGTCTGTTAAAAGGTCTTCTAGCAAGGCGTGGTGGCTCACGCCTTTAATCCCAGCACTTGGGAGGCAGAGGTAGGAGGATCACTGTGAGTTAGAGGCCAGTCTGGAAATACAGAGTGAGTTCCAAGTCAGTCTGGGATAGAGTGAGACACTTCCTTTTCTTTTTAAAATTTATTTAATTTATTTGTGAGAGAGAGAAAGAGGCAGATGGAGATAGAGAATTGGCACAGCAGGGCTTCCAGCCACTGCAAAGGAACTCCAGACGCATGTGCCACTCTGTGCATCTGGTTTATGTGGGTACTGGGGAATCAAACCTGGGTCTTTAGGCTTCCCATGCAAGTACCTTGTTGCAGTCAGGTTCACACTGCTGGCAGAAATCACCTGACCAAGAGCAGCTTTTGAGAAATAAAGGGTTTATTTTTGCTTATACACTCAAAGGGAAACTTCTTGATGGCAGGAGAAAATGATGGCATGAGCAGAGAGTGGACATCACCCCCTGGCCAACATAAGGTGGACAATAGCAACAGGAGAGTGTGCCAAACATTGGCATAGGGAAATTGGCTATAACACCCATAAGCCTGCCCCCAAAAATACACTGCCTGCAGGAGGCTTTAATTTCCAATTGCCATCAGCTGGGGAGACTAGCATTCAGAATACTTGTTTATGGGGAACACCTGAATCAAACCACCACACGCCTTAACTGCTAAGTCATCTCTCCAGCCCAAAATACTTTCTGGAAGAAAAGATAAATAAACAAATAAGTAAAGGTTAAACTAGTGGTATGGAAGATGGAAACTTCAGAAGCTGGGAGTGACTCATCAGCAGAAGCTTCACAGAGAAAATGGAATTTTTAGCAAGGTTCTGGAGCCAGCTCTCAAATGGAACATACATCTGTTTCCTTTTGTTGCTCCTTGGGAGAAAGGGACTACTTAAGTTTAGGGTCTCCAAGGAGATGTATCCAGTCTTAAAACATCTCCCACTCTGATTCCTAATTAACACAGGTTCCTGGTTCAGCCCAGCTGTAGATCATTAGTAATCATTTTCAGAGCTCAGCAGGCAAGGGCTTCTCCATACAGAGTTGAGGGGAAAAGGTTCCAGCACGTTCCACAGCTCCTGCTTCCTGGTGCCCTGTGCGAAATGGGAGCTCAGCTTCCTCTGTACACCCTGCACATTAAAGCCCTTCACTTCTTAGAACAGATGATGGTTTTAAATGTTGGAATAAAGGGTTGGAAATGAACTTAACCTCATCAAACACTTCCATTTCTGATATTACCTTCTGAGCCGCGGATCGTGGGCAGCATGAAAGAGTTCCATCTGCATGGTGATTTTCAATGTGTTTTTTTCTTTTTTTTCCTTTCTCCTACAGATTTTTGCCTGTTGAGCTAGGTGGATGAGCTAGGTGGGTATGTAATGGGTGCTTAAGGGTAGATGGTTCTGTTTGCTGCTGTTTGGGATGCTGGAGGGATGGATCGTGTCCCAATGAGGCCTAGTTGGAGGAGTTTTGCCAGCTTCCTAAGGAAGCTATCTGCTGATAATGACTTCAGTGGGGAGAAAGTACGTTCTTGTCTTGGAAAGCTTACATCTGAAACACCTTCTACTTGGGCAATCCTTCACTCTGTGAGCCTTGGCGGGGAGGCAGAGGTGGATACGGCAGGACCTACCCTCTTACCAGTCCCACAATTTAGGTCAAGTGCACATGACCTGGTTTCAGTCAGTGTATCAATTACTTTCTTCTTGCTGGGACAAAATACCAGACCAGAAGCAGCTTAAGGAAATGCAAGGGTTTATTGTTGGTTTATAGTTTCCAAGGGGAATCTACTGTGGAGGGGAAAGCGTGGCAGGAGCAGGCACTGGTGACATCATCACACCAGCAGGGAGGAAGAAGAGCATGATGACTGCTGAGTACTCAGGCAGCTCTGTCTTCTCTATAGTGTCCAAGAACCCCGTCTGTAGAGAGTGGTGCTGTCCATACTTACAGTGCGCCTCCTACCTCAACTCACCTAATCTAGAAAAATCCTTCACAAGCATGACCTGAGATTTGTTTCCATGGTGATTCTAAATCTGGTCAAGTTGACCAGAAATTAACCATCACTGTCAATCCGACTCTCCTGTCTAGCAAAAGCCCCTTGGAAATTGTTAAAGAATTGTTCCATCACTCCATCCTTTCCTTTTTCCTCCTTCCTTTCCATCTCTTGGGCAGCTGCAGCATTGGTTTCCACCTCCTGCTCCTGTGTGGTACAGCTGAACTTGTATCTATTGTCCTGAAGGTTCTGCTCCATGATTTGAAGGTGAGGCAAATCCCCTGCTATGAGTTGGAAATCTGTTGGTCTGCTCTGGGGAGGTAGCCAAGGCACGTCATGCAGTTTGAACAGGGTTGAATGTGAGGAGAGCAAAGGGTGGAACAAGAGGGCCCCAGGCCTGACTTGTCCTCTTCTGTGATTTAGTTTTCATTTGACAAGATGGAAGCCATGGGAAGGTTCTAATGGGAGACTTTTATGGGTTGGAGACTGAGATTTTATGATGGAGGTTGGGTGTTAAGAATCTCACTGGTGGGCCGGGGAGAGATGGCTCGGTGTGTAAAGTGTTTGTCACATGGAATCCTGAGTTTAGGTGGCCAGAATCTACATACAGTGCTGGGCATGGAGGTGTGTACCTGTCACCCTTGTTCTGGGAAGGGGGCGTTCCTGGTGCTCAGCCCCTCTTGTCTCTGGAGGAGACACCAGCCTGCACGAAGCTGAAGCAGAGGGGAAGGTAACTAACTGGAAATGACCTTGGGCTGGAATAGTCTCACCCCCCCCCCCCCATCATTGGAAGCCATCAGTCCGTCAAATCACCTTCTTCCTGGGCTCATGTTTTGATCTCTTCCTAATCCGGGTCAAAGCAAGGCCTGGGGCATCTTTCCCAGAAAGCTGTAGCCAACACACCTTTGTCAGTGTCCCTCGGGCCCCTGGACAGCACCAGGTCCTCCTGGGTCCTCACGTTCCCGGAGTGTGACTGAAAACTGCCCGCTGGCACTCGACCGAGCAATTAAGAAGCTGCATTTTTCTCCTCTTCCCTTCCCTAATTGTTATTTTTGTCCCTGCTTTCAAACCATCCCTGGGTTTCATTTCATCTTGCCCCAGCCCAGTGCGCCCGGCAGAAAAAGCCAGCGTGCTCAGTGGGAGGCAATTTTCCCAGCATGTCCAGCAATAATTCCAACACGACTCCTTTGTACATATAATTATAAAACCAGGGGCCACCAAAGTGCACCCATAGAGCACAGTCTTGACTGTTCTTGGTTCTGTTTTAATTATTAAGCCTTAAAGCAAAAACTAGGTTTCAAAGAAAACTTTCTGTACAGTCCTCAATAGAGTTAAAGGAGGAACATTTTAAGCTGATGAGCTGACACTTGTAGAAGCAAATATATTAAATAAATCATGATTCGTTTTGGGGGCAAAGTCTGACTTACATCAACTCTGGAAAAAAAAAATGGATCTTAATGAGTGACAGTTGGGTGTTTTCTGTCACTTCCTGAGGTAATGGCCGCAAGCTGACATTGCTCAGTGGGTGTCTCATACTTCTGAATAAAAGTTTTTTGGAGTGAGATAGACAAGGTAGAAATCCCAAGGTGACTAGGAGGAATGTCTAATGAGTGGAAAGACATATTTACTGGCAGTCTGTATGTAAGCTGTGACAGTTGACAGGACTTGATTGTAACAAATATAGTTGATGAAGAAAAGGCTGACAGACCAGGAGAGGGGGCTGTGGTGGGGGGAGAGAGAGTCAAAAGCCCTGTGTTGGCTGAACCCTGTTAATGGTAAGTTGGATACAAAGCTCCCAGGCATGAAAGGAAGCCAGGATCTTGCACTGATGTCTAAACACAGAAATGTGTTGAGCTTGCAGGAAGCAGTAATAGGTTCAGATCTGTTGACCTTTTTGCCCATAACTTGACAAGCTGGTGCTTCTGGTAGTATCAGGAGCCAGAAGATGACCCCAGCTCTAAGGACATATATAAGTACCGTGACCTTGGCACTTAGGAAATCCATATGTTGGGCCTGATCAGGGCTTGGGTTTTTAATTTATGGATCCCACACCCAAGCAGCTACAGTAACCAAGAACTACGGGGCTGTAATCGATCAGACCCAGTGGGTACCAGGAAAGCCCACCTAGAGGTGTGAGGGGGTTTGAACAATCAAATATTTTGAAATTATCATTCTTCTGGGCACCCTTGATCCTTCATTCAGTGCCCCCCCATCTCTTCTGCTTCATTTCTTCTCCGTACCAGCCCCCGCCCCCCATGCTCTCCACAAGCACACAAAAAGGAGTGATTGGCCTCAAAAAGACAGAGCTGACTGGCATATTAAATGATGACACTTTGTAACTGGCTGGTCAGGGCTTCAACAATCGGCTTGCCAGTGAGCTCTGCACTTCTTCCCCCAGGCAAATGTCACACTGAAACTAAACAGGATCTTTTTTTTTTCATCCTACATGCTGTTTTCTATGCCACATATTATTTTAAAGTTGAAAAATAGGCTAAATCTTTAAAATGCACAGAGCCCGCTGTACTTTTATAATGCACTCATTTTTGAGCAGAGACTGGCTGGGAAGGGGTGTGGGCAAAACATGACCAGTGGTATTGGTGAGGGTTCTGCCAACGTCTGGATTCTCACTTTCTTGAATGAATGAATGAATGAATGAGGTAAAAATTTGAAATTGTTGGGCTGGAGAGATGGCTTAGTGGTTAAGCGCTTTCCTGTGAAGCCTAAGGACCCCGGTTCGAGGCTCGGTTCCCCAGGTCCCACGTTAGCCAGATGCACAAGGGGGCGCACGCGTCTGGAGTTCGTTTGCAGAGGCTGGAAGCCCTGGCGCACCCATTCTCTCTCTCTCCCTCTACCTGTCTTTCTCTCTGTGTCTGTTGCTCTCAAATAAATAAATAAAAATATTTAAAAAAAATTTGAAATTGTTAAAGATTGAAGAAGGATGGGCAGGGAGTTAAGATTCTCCTCTGGGCCTCCTCTTTGGTACTGTGATTTGTCATAAGCACTCTGCTTCTGTTTATTGACCAGGGCAAATAAATATGTCTTTCCTCTTTGTTGATGCAGGTCAGTGCTGGTATTTGGAAAATGAGGTCTATTCTTGTTAATTTCTTATGTACCAAACAAAGGTTCAGTGTCCTGGCCTTGACATCGCTCTGCTTCCTTGGAAAAGCCTTTTCCAATAGTGTTGGAGTCTTTGGCCTGGCTAAATGTCAAAGCTGCTGGTTGATTTTAGCTCCGTGGGTTAGAACTTCTCCACTATGGCTCAGAGTTTAACAATAGAACAGCAATTTTTAGAATAAGATTGGGAGCCTTGGAGGAGGGAGGAGGCCTGAGTAGAGGGGCCCTTGTGGTTAAGGAAAGACAATGAGTTTGGTTTGAGATGTGGAGTCACCATTAGGGAAAGGATGCAGCACACAGTTCCTGTCTTCCATCCCAGAGGCATAGCTCTGTTATTAATAGATCTTTACTTTTTCTTAACTTGAGCAAGTTACTTATATTTGTTGTCCTGAGCTTCCACATTCTCATCTGTAGAATAAAACAGTGTAGATGACCTGGGATGCCCCTTCCCGCTCATAATCCTTTGAATTTCATGATCCACCATAGCAGGAAGTGAACAATGAGAAGAGAGAACAGAAGCCGAGATTCTCATGAAGTACTCAGAGGTCATTAGTGCACCGTCCAGGGCTCTTTGACAAAGGACAATTTTACTTCGCTCAATTAAGAACATCCTCAGGCTGGAGAGATGGATTAGTGGTTAAGGCACTTGCTTGCAAGGCCCAGTGGCCCAGGTTCGAATCCTCAGTACCCACATAAGGACAGATGTACAAAGTGGTGCATGCGTCTGGAGCTCATTTGCAGTGGCAGGGGACCCTGGCTTGGGCACTCATACTTTCTCTGTCTCCCTCTGCTTAGAAACAAACAAACAAACAAATAAGTAAATAAATAAAGTTTTAAAAAGAACATCCTCATAGGCCTGGGATTCCAAAGCCAGGAGACCAGGCCTGCAGGAGTCTAGGAACAGGCATCTAAAAGTATCCATCCAATGTCAAAGCTGTCTGACTTGGGCTTCACAGCAGTAGGAGGTTACTCGTAAGAAGGATCTGGGGCAGTCATATCCTCCGCTGTGGGTAAAGGCAGTGCCAGCATCCTCCACTGTACTGAATACCACAGTTCTCCCTCATTCAAGAGGCCGATAGGCAGGGTGGCATGTGCATTGGATCTTAGCCCAACCTCTGTGTGTGTGCACGTACGTGCATGTTCATGTGTGCAAGCGTGGGTGTGCATGTGTCATGGCAAGTATGTGGAGGTCAGAAAGCAAGGTCAGATGTCAGTTCTCTCCTTTTCCCTTGTCTGGGGCAGGGTCCCTCAGGCCCACAAGCTTCTAGGAGATTCTTCTGTCTCTGCCTCCCTTCTTGTTGTAGATGTGCTGAGATTCCAGACACCTGTTACAGTGACCGGCTTAGCATGGGTTCTGACGACCGGAACTCAGGTACAAACACCTGTGTGGCAAACACTTTATCCACTGAGTCATCTCCTAGCATCTTACCTCTATTGATAACAGGAAAAAGATAACTGTCCCCCCAAGTCTTACCAGTTCTCTCCAAAAATCATTTTCATGCACAAATGCTTAGTTCATCTTTTCAAACCCACCACACATCAGCCCAAGCGTTAGGGCAGGACTGGCGTTGGGCCTCCCTGCCCCCCCGGGGGGGGGAGTTAATAATTACTGTTTACAGAGGTCATGGCACTTTCCTGAGATTCCAAATTTCTCCTGGGTAAAATGAGAGAAATGAACCCCCCCGATAAGTGCCCCCTAGAACTCCAGTACATCCTTATATCAAGCTTATTGCACACTGGTGTGTGTGTGGGGAGGCAGTGTTGCTCTCTCTGTACTTCCTCAGCCTCATCATACATTCACGTCTCTCCAGAGCCTCCAGCTCGCCAAGTCCAAACAGTGGTCACAGTCCCTCCTGACTGGGCTCCGGTCTCCCATGTGCTTGAGTTTCTGAGGCAAGCAGAGTTTCAGGGGCAGCAGGGGCAGTAAGTACCATCCCACCAATAGGGGGTGCTATAGTAGCCACGGGCCCAGTAGGGTATTTTTCTTTGTAGTCTTCAGCTACTGGCTGAGGAAGGAAGATTTCTGCCTTAACCCTAGCTAAGCACATCCCAGCCATTCTGGCTGTGTAATAGTGTCCCCCTTCCTCATGTGTGGAGAAAGGCAAGACCCTGATGGAAATAACCCTTTGTTCTCGAAGGACTTTGTCTTCTCCAGGGAGAAATGGGTGGAAAGGAAGAGCCAGCCAGTGCCTGGGATTTGGTATTCTGAAATCCTCTGTGTTGAGGAAGGATGTTCCTTGTTTTGAAAGGTAGGGACATTGCTGCTACACTAATTCAGTTGTAGGGAATGTTGAAGAAGTTACCCTCCGTGGTGTGAGCAGTCCAATTCCCCCCTTAGGAAGGCTGGTGGCTGTGAGAGGTGAGCAGGCCTGGACCCCAACATTTCATCATGGATGATGGAGGAGGGTGAAAGAAAAAAACAGATGGCATCCAAATAGAAGAGGGACTACGTGAGAAAGAAGAAGGGATCCAGTAGAAGGGGTTGGGGATGGAAAAAGGGAGGCCAGAAAGTAATGTGAAAAGAGGTTATAATCAATACACACTATGTACATGCATGAAAATTGTCAATAGAACAGAAAACCCAGTAACCGCAGTCTGCAGTGCCGAGGACATCTCCGGAGAGCCCGGCAAATGCTCCACGTGAGCCCGCGTTCGCCTCACTGGAGGCAGCAAACATAGGACAGGTCGATGCCTGTGGCCCTCCTCACTTCACAGATGAGGGAACAGTGGTCTCCGAAGGCTAAGGAAGTAGTCCAGAGTCACACGCATTCTAAGACATGGAGCCAGGGCTTGAACGTGGCTTTTTGAAGGCCCTGGTAATGTCACCTACTGCCTTTTCTCCACGACCGTGTTCAAGAACCAAGAAGCCGAATCGTAATGGTCTCCTATTCCTTTGGCTCGCTACCTAGCAATGCCACCCTGAAGACAGTCATTCCTGTTACCAGAGTTGTTCAAGGGCAGGTAAGACCCTGAGTACCCACATGCCATGGACACCTGTCTCTCCCTCAAATAAAGGTGTTAGCTAGGCTGCCACGTGTCTGTGCATATCGTTTTACCTATAGCTCACAACACTACTGAGTTACTCTATCTCCTTTCATCTATTGAGGCAAAGAAACTAAAGGAAAGTGAAGTTAAGAAATGTCCTGACATCATACAGGCAGCGGCAGAAGTAAGTATGAAGTCAGCAGGCTGATCCCAGAGCCTGCTTGTGAAACACTGGTCGGCTGCTTTCTTCTTTCAAGTTATGTTATTATTTCAGAAAGTATCTATGGAACGCTTTTAGGTGTCCAGCACTACAGTGGTGGGCAAGGGGGAAAAAGTCAGATGTGTTTCTATGCCCTTGGAATTTATATTCTAATAGAGGGAGAGAGACCTCTCTCACACCTCTGAGTACTATGCTACAACGGCAGCCAGAGCTCTGGAGGACAGGAGCATAGAGATCCAAGAGCCCATGGTAGGGTCTTCTCCTAGTTAGAGAGGACTTCCCAGAGGAAACAATAGTCAGTTAAGATCAAGAGGTGCACAGTAGTGAAGTGAGTAGCAGGTAGAATGTAGTAGCGTCCATACAGAGAAAATAGCATCAGGTTGGGAAGGTGTGTGGACTGAGTACATCATTTGCAAAATGCATTTGTAAAATTTGTTAAAATTTTTTTTTTTTGGGGGGGGGGAGGTTGCTGGAGAGATGGCTTAGCAGTTAAGGCACTTGCCTGTGAAGGCTAAGGACCCAGGTTTAATTTCCCAGGACTCACAAAAGCCAGATAAAAGTTGGCACATGCATCTGGAGTTCATTTGCAATAGCTAGAGACCCTGGCATGCCTATTTCCTCTCTCTGCCTCCTCTCTCTCTCTTTCAAATAAATAAATAAAATTTAAAAACTAGAAAGTCATTTTTAATTTTTTTTTTTTTTTTTTTAGGAATTTCAACACAGTAGAAAAGTGTCTATAGTTGGCTTTGTGTGGCTGCCCTGGTCACAGGCCCTTGAAATTATCCCAAGGGGCTGGGGACAGAGTCCAGGCAGACCTAGAGCCTCAAGGCCACACTTGTGATTCCTGAGAGCAGTGACAGCCACAGAGCCTGTCCCCTGCAGGGGGAACCTGCTTAGCTCTACCCTCCCCCCAGGGTTTCTTGGCTGCTAATGAAGTATTTCGAGGGCAGCCAGGTGGGTAAGCTCGTAACAAGTGGATACAGAGCCAAGCAAGTGAGGGAGGGTCATTGCTGTCCCCAAGCCTGGCCTGCTTTTCCTCTTTGTGGAAACGACAGTGATGCAGGAACGCGTGGGCAGAGATCTGGGCCACAGAGCCTTTTCATGGTCGATTTGCATGGACCACGCACAAAAGCTCTGCGAACATTTCCCACCGACCTCCTGAAGGCCAGTGTCTGAGCGTGACTCCCCCCTCCCACTTCCCCATCACGGACGACCAAAGCCAGGGCCAGTAAGGGCAGCTTGTGGGGGCATATTGAAGAGCTTTTCTAAAAAAGGGGACCCCGGGATTGAGGATACAGAGGGCTGAATCCCTCGTATTCAATGCAGAGCACAGTCTCTGTGTGTATACATCTTTACAGACAGCTAGATCTATGATAAAGCCAAACCAGTCAGGACTGTCTCTCCTCTGAGCTGCAGACAACTTTTCAGAACACCAAAATCAATGGCTCTCTCCCCTCCCCCAGCCTGGTGGGTTGTATGCAGACAGACATTTTACTGTAACAATTATAATAGCTCAGTTGGAAATTACTGTCTGGCTAGGGAGCTGGATACAGCTTCAAATGCAGGTATCAGGGGCAAATTAGCACCGACATCCAGTTTGGGATTCTGTAAAGAGTGCCAGGTTGGGAGAAGAGGCGTGTAATTGTTCCCGCAGCCCCCGGTGAAGGTTAATATTCGGGCTTTGGCTGTGGGCATCAGGGGCTCCCTTACACCACCCAGTGCTCTCTCCAGAGACTGCCATGCACACCGAGGCTCATTAGGTTTTCTGTCTTCATAGAATTTTGCCCAGAACACCCATTCTGTCCTCAGCTGTAGTGGAGAAGAAGGAGCAGCCAACCTGGGGCCCCAGAGTGTCTCCCTTATCCAGAGGGAGGCTTCTACCTTTACTCTGGGTCTCTGGGACACAATGACCGAAGACCCCTGTGTCTAGGGAACCTGTCTGTTCAGGTTAATTACACAGAGGACAAGGCACTGAGGCTTCCTCTCAGCGTTGGTTGGTAAACTTGACTAGACTCAAAATGAACCTCTTTGATTCCATCTGCAAAATTAGATCAGATTTGATAAAGTAAAGATGTACCCTTTGAAGTATTCCCTATCAACATAAGTGCTAAGAACACTTGAGTGAAGGAATTTGAGCAGTTTTGAAAGCGGCAGCCCCAGAACTTCAATGAGGAGCGCAGCTAAGGGCATGCCCAGAAGGCACGGGACTAACTGCGTCTATCCTGCGGGCAATAAGCAATCGCTAAAGATTCTCGACTTCTCAAAGTTCAGAGTTCAACGTAGAAAAACTTTGTTGAAGTTATGATAGGCTGGGCTCTGCGGTTTGCATTCTGTTTTTGAGGCTCTCCAGAGTTCAGGCAGTTTTTCTGGTTTTGTTCCGTGTCTCTGCACAGCGGGAATGAGGCCATTCCTTTTCTTTTCAGCTTCCACAGCCAGGATTGAATTAAACCCTCTGCTGCTTTCCTGGGGTGTGGTCCCTCCCGAACTATAGGGCAGGACATCAGCAGGTGAAAAGTGTCTGTTTATCCAAATGAAAGGCAAGTGCTCCGTGTCAACGCCCAGCACCGCCACTGTCTGGCTGTGTGTCCTTGATGGGGGTCTTTAGACTGGCCAAGTCTCCCCCTTCTTCATCTCCCCTCCATTACACTGTGACTCCCAGGCCTCACGTCCCTTCAGTGTGACAATGATCCCTACCTGGAAGCTGATCTGTCCCTAAGCCCCACTGGTGGGTCCCCCTTTGCACACCAGAGCCAACGCCAGCTGCTGGAGAGAAGATGCTAAACGAGCCACCGTGTGAGCTTTGCGGGGTCTGGCAGGGTGTAGGGGGCACCGGATGAGAGCTTGAGTAGAAAGTGCGAAGCGTGGCAGGGGGAGCACCTATGAAGTGCTGTGGGGATTCCGAACAGGGAGCAATTAAATCTGCCACGGGGAAGCCCAGCAAAGGCACAGAGGTGAGAGGAGAGGGTCTGATGTGAGGAGCCAGTGAAGAGGAAAGCACTGTGTGGTTTGTGCAGTTATGAAAGGTGAGCTCTTAGTCTGATACCAGGTACTGCAGGACAGCTTGCCACTGAGTTCTTGCCTCAGAGCGTAGATTGGATTGCTGGCAACTTGGGGAGCTCTTGAGCTTCAAAAGAACAAAAAGGCCGCAGTGAAGGTCTGAATCCGATAATCAATACTAAGGGGAAATACTCTATTAAGAAACAATACTAAAGAGAGATGGCTTAGCGGTTAAGGCACTTGCCTGCGAAACCTAAGGACCCAGGTTTAACTCTCCAGATCCCACGTAAGCCAGACATACAAAGGCGAGGCACACACAAGGTTGCACATGCCCACTAGGTGGCATAAGTATCTGGAGTTGGATTGTAGTGGCTGAGGCCCTGGTGTGCCAATTCTCTCTCTCTCTCTGTCTGTCTCTAAAATAAAAAAAAATAAATAAAAATATTAAACCTTGTGAAAGTGGGAAAGACCTGTGATGGATATCCTGCTAATTGGATAGCTTAGGGACCACAGTGGGTCCTAGGGTGGTGTCTCTCTGAGTCTCTAGTTGTCTTGAGGAAAGCTGGGGATGCCGATGTTGGCTCCAACCACTGGGAAGTCCAAGAAGGCCCACTGAAGTAGACTGTGTTCCCCCAGTACTTTGTTGAGTGAGAGCAGCGAGAGTGTAGGCATGTTTGTTGTATTACTGGTTTGGGCGGAGGATCACTGGGTCTTTCACTATTAAGCATGATATTAGGGGGTAGATATGATCAAAGTATACTATATACACTCAAAAAGCCACTAGTCTGCATCATTAAAATGCACTAATAAAAACATTTCTAAAAGGCCTGAGGCAGGAGAGATAGTGCAGTTAGTAAAGTGAGGACCTGAGTTCAATCCCCAGTACCCACATAAAAATGCTGGGCATGGGGGCATGTGCCTGAAATCACAGTGCTGGGCAGGTAGAGAAGGAAGGGTCACTGGAGCCTACTGCTGAGCCAGTCTAGCCTAACTGGAAAGCTCTAGGCCAGTGCTAGGGAGGGAGTGGTCCTACCTTAAAACAAACAAACAACAGTGGGCAGAGCTCCCGGGGAACATCTGAAGCTCTCCTTTGTCCTTCATATGCACACATATGTGTACCTACACAACCACAAACATGAATGCCCAGTCACACACATGTGCATTTTAAGAAAAGCACCTAGGGAGGTGGCTTAGCCAGTAAAGTACTGGCTATGAAATCTTGAGGACCTGGGTTTGAATCTCCAGAACCCATGTCAAAACAACATCCGGATATTGTGGCGATTATCTTGCATATAATCCCAGCACTGGGGAGAGATGGGGGTCCTCAGGGTAACCTAGCAAGCTAGCCAGTCTACCTGAGTCACTGAGCTCTAGGTTCAAGTGCAAGATCCTTGTGTCAGGGTAATAATGTAGAGAGTGCTTGAAGAAGACACCTGATGTTGATCTCTGGCCTCCACATGTACATATACATACATACATACACACATGCCCACATATATGCAAGCCTACATATACCTGTACACATGTCCCACACACATACACATGCAAAAACAAAAAGCACACTGTTGGCTGAGGATGTTGCTAGGTATTCTTTGAAGTTAAGGGAGTGCCCCTCTATTTCTAGTATGCAAAGAAAGTTCACCATGACTGGGTATTAATTTTTTTTATAAATACTTTTTTTTGGTTTATTTTTATTTATTTGTTTGAGAGCGACAAAGAAAGAGGCAGAGAGAGAGAGAGAGAGAGAGAGAGAGAGAGAGAGAGAGAGAGAGAGAATTGGCACACCAGGGCTTCCAGCCACTGCGGATGAATTTCAGATACGTGCACCCCTTGTGCATCTGGCTAATGTGGATCCTGGGAAATCCAGCCTTGAACCAGGGTCCTTAGGCTTCACAGGCAAGCGCTTAACTGCTAAGCCATCTCTCTCCAGCCATGGGTATTTTGTTCTTACTTTTTTTTTCTGCATCAGTTGTTCTGATTGTTTGGTTTTTCTTTGTCAAGTCTATTGCTATTGCTATGGTGTTGATTGACATGCAAGGGTTGAACCAGCCTTGCATACTGGAATAAATCCCACTTAGCCATGCTATGTTAAGTGTTTTTATACACTGCTGAATTTGATTTGCTAATACTTTTTGTGCCTGAGAGTTACTGGTTTGCAGATCTCTCTGTGATGACTTTATCTGGTTGTGGTGGTTTGATTCAGGTGTCCCCCATAAACTTAGGTGATCCGAATGCTAGGTTCCCAGCTGATGGATATTTGGGAATTAATGCCTCCTGGAAGAAGTGTATTGTTGGGGGCGGGTTTATGGGTGTTGTAGCCAGTTTCCACATGCCAGTGTTTGGCACACTCTCCTGTTGCTATTGTCCACTTTATTTTGGCCAGGGGGTAATGTTACCCCTCTGCTAATGCCAGCGTTTTCCCCTGCCATCATGGAGCTTCCCCTCGAGCCTGTAAGCCAAAATAAATCTCTTTTTCCCAGAGGCTACTCTTGGTTGGGTGATTTCTACCAGCAATGTGAACTGGACTGCAACAGTAAAATGGTACCGAGGAGTGGGATTGCTGCTAGACACCTGACTGTGTGGCTTTGGCCTTTTGGAGCTGATTTTTAAGAGGAATGTGGGAGGATTTGAAACGTTGGCCTAAGAGATGACTTGCAGTGCTGTAAGTACAGCTTGATGGACTATTCTTGTCAGAGCTGCAAGACCTGAATGCAGTAAGGACTATGGACTGTGATGTTTGGCTTATGAGGGTGAGAAAGAGCTGTGCTTGGACTGGGCTAGCAGTTTGTGTGAGAAGCTTGCTCTTATGCCCATGTCCTGGGAAGTTGTGCAGGGTTGCTTTGCATAGAAGTGAACTGGTGTGAGCAGAGGGATATGGCGCAGAAAGAAAAATCTTTGGGTGAACTGTTGCCCATTCATCTGCAACTAAAAGATTACAACCTTTGAGACTGGGCTAGCTGACCTGTGCTGGGGCAACAGGAAGAATGTAGACTCTTTGAAGGGGTCTGAGTGCTCAAGGAATCCTGTCCTTCAAAGTCTGCTTTATTCCCCTCTGGATTAACAAATTGGCACCCTACTTGGTATTGTGGAGTATAAACAATGCAATGAGGGTCACTGAGTTTGCAACATGGTGTTGTATTTTGGAAATGGCCATGGGCAGTGTGAAGCAGGTTTGCTGGTTGTTTGCATAGCGACCCCATGGGGCCATGAGGATGAACCGTGGCTTGCAGTGGAGACCCAGTGGAGATGCCGGGACCATGAGATGGCTGCCAAGGTGCTGCCGGCCCCAATGAAGTTTCCCAGGACTGTGAGTAGCCTAGCTGGAGGGGCGGAATTGGAATGCCAGAGACTTGTTGCTGGTTAGAATTATCGGACTTGGAGATTTGTCACTGGCTAGACTTGTTGGACTTGAAGCTACAGAGTTTGATGTTTGCCCTGGTTGTTTAAATCTTATACTGGTTGAATGTTTCTTTGTTATGCCCAATGCCATCTTTTGCAGTGTGACTATTTATTCTGTGCCATTCTGGGTTTTTTGAGGTTATTTTTTGATATTATGGCTCAGTTAAAAGAGCTTGGACTAGGGATGTATGAACATCATTGGGATTGATGAAAACTATGGAGACTTTTAAAGTCAGACTGAATGCATTGTATTTTATATCATGCATGGATATCATTTATTGGGGGGACCATTATTCATATATATCTACATAGTATAAATTGATGTAAAATATATGCAAGATCATGCAGAGTGTGCAAATATATGAACAGGATTGGGCTGCAGAACTCTTCCTAACTCTTGCATTTCTTAACCTCTCAAACTATGTTTTAAAAGTTATCCATGTTATATATATATCCACAAGGCCTGTCCCTCATTTCTCCATCATATTCCACAATAGAAACTCACATAATCTTCTTATTCATTTTCAAGTGATGGGCATAAGGTTACTTTCTACTCCCTTGCAGTACAGATGATGTTGTAATGAATACCTTACCAGGCCTGCCCAACCTTTTGGTATTAGTAAGTATACAATTATGTTGAAGTGGAGAAATGACTCAGCATTTAAGAGTGCTTGCTATACAAGCATAAGGGCCTAAGACAGCCTGAATTCAATCTCCAACAACATGATAAAAAGCTGGTCATTGCCACTTGTTCCTCTAACCTAGTCTTGGGTGGGGAAGAGATCAAAGAATCACTGGGGCTCACATGTCAGCCATTCTTAACAAAACAAACAGCAGCTCTAGGTTCAGTGAAAGACTCCCTCTGAAGGAATCAAGGTGAAGGGGTGATAGACGGGAACACCTGATGTTTTCCTCTGGTGTTTGCATACATGTGTACACATCTGTACAAACACGTGCATACATCATACATACAAGCCACACACACACACACACACACACACACACACACACCAGCACTACCACCACATGTACTACACACACATGCCAAAATTCTTAAAAAGGTGCAAAAAGAATCTTATAATGTTCTAAGTAAATTTATGATTTTTATGTCCAGCCACACTTGCAGCTGTCCTTGGCTGGGTTTGGCCGGGGGGCTCTGGTTTGAACAAGCCTGCTAAAGTCACCCCCTTACGCATGTGGCTGCACTGTCTTAATTTTCTCAAGGCAGTGCATGGCTGCCTCTCTCTACACTCCCACCAGCAGTGGATGGGGGTTACTGTTTCTCCATGCACTCAGGCTTATATCTGCTTTGAGGTATCAGCTCCTCCTACCATTTCCCAACAGAAAAGCAGACCGACGCGGGGAGAGAAAGCAGTAGTAACTAAACAGCTATCATGTGACTTGCTAGATGCGGATGTGTGGAATGTTTTCTGCCCTTTATCCCCTGTCATTCTAAGACCATCCTGTGGAGTTACTAAAGCTGAGAGGGACTCTTGACATTCTCTGGCCCAGGTCTCACTTTCGTGAGTAGGAGATTAGAATCAAATACAAACTGGGCAGCCTTCGATCTCAGCACCCTATCACCCCTGAAAACACCTGAATGCCTCTCTATAGAGCCATATATATGTATGCGAAGGTATATACACACATACATACACACATCTATATTTAGAGCTAAGTTAAACTATTTGCACAGCAGGGTGACTAAAGGGGTGGTCTGGAAGCTGGACTTCTGTTCACACCCTGGCTCTATCAGCCCTTGGCTACCTGATTTTGCATGAGGATCCCAACTCCTTGAAACCTTGGTTTTATCATCTGGAGATGAGTATAATGCCCTTCAATTATGTTTGCAACCCACTCATCAGTATGTGAGGCCTACAAAATCCATGAGAATGGTAGATATTGTTACAGTATTCTATTTATGTCTCCCCACCAAGATTCTCAGAGTAAAGATTGCTTCATTCATCTTTGTACCAACTTTGTGAATTAATCTTATTTATCATTGTTGGTTACACTGAAAAGGTCCATAGCCCCTGGGTGAGGATAACTTGGATCTGCAAAAGGCTTGGGATAGCTGGAGAAGTTTGTGTTTGGTTTCCTTCCCTTGGAGATTGTGCTAGACCTTCTTCATAATGTCTGTCCTCCTGGTCCTGCCTCAGTATCACCAACTTGGATCCCACATTTGTCCCCTCTGGGGGAGTCAAGATGCCATCTCCTCTGTGTTGGGGACCATCCCCTCCTATGGGAAGAAATGTCATATTGTCTTTACGGGAAAGCGAACCCCATTTTTATCAATTAGCAACTCCACACCTGTGTGACTTCCTGGGATGCTTGGAGGACCTCAGGCAGTGCTTTCTCACACAGTCATTGAACAGTCACTACAGACAGAAGGAGCTGCAACCAGCCGCTGTGTGGGAGTGTGTGACTTCTTACAACATAATCCTTTTTCAAGTCAGAATGAATGTGTAATCAAAGTACAAAAGGGAACAGTTTCAAAGTTCTGAGCCTTCTCAGGCAAACCAGCCTAAATGGCTGTCCAACACATTCAATGAGAATTGACACAGAGTGGAATGTTCTAAGTAATTCACCATTTACCTCACTTCCTTCCCCCCTTTTTTCTCTCTCTTTTTAGAAAGTCTTCACAGCCTGTCAAGTTTGAGGAGTTGTGATCAAGACAGGCTCTAACCTAATATTTGAAGTCAACTCACAGGAGGCTTTACCTTTAAAATATTACTGGAATTCAAAATCTAGATCCAACCTGTAAAAGTTGTGTGGCATTGGAATTTTCCCTAGTCCTTGTGAACCCCAGAGCAGCACCTGCTGCAGAATGTGTGTGTGTTAAGGTGTTAAGTGTAAGGGAATTTGCTCACCCTTGTCTTCTGGTATGGCTGCTCCTGGAGTGGGAAGAGGGTCATTTGGCAGGAAGGTTTCACTGCTCCAAGTTATCATTTCTCCTTCCAGTTTCATCCAATTGTCAAACTTCAGGGTGTGTGAGAATCAAAGGGGCTTATTTCAAATGCAGATCCCTGGGGCCCACAGAGGAGATAGTGAATCTGATAGAGCTGCTGTCCAGAAACCCACTACTTCAGTGCAATGCAGATGCTTCTGAGGCTACATTTTGAAAGAGAAGGATTATTGTCATTTGAAGATAGCCACAGGAAGAGGAAGAGGCAGCGTTACAGTCATATCTTAATGTCAATTACTCAATCAGATTGCTTTCCTATCAGTGTCTAACCAGCATTTTTGAGGGAGTAGGGCCGATAATTGCTTGGGAGGAGAAATGAATAAATTTAGTCATTATATATGCTAAGAGGATGACCTCTAGATGGCACGGCTTGGACAAGTATCTGTTGGCTAAATAGCAGGTGTCAAAATTACTAAAGACCAAGAGTGGTTTTGGAACGAGGGTCTCCTTTCATGCTGCTATCAATCTAATTTGGTGATTCCAATTCCTACACTTCCCAATCTTGTCTTTTGATTTTTCAAACCCAGCACATTTCTTAAGCAAATCCACGATTCTGGTTTGCTTTTGGTGGTAGTCTTCCTGTACGCATCACTTTCTTAGTATTGGGTTTGGAATTGCCAAGATCTTTCTGGATTTGGACAAAGGAGGCTATCACACCTGCATTAGCTGTTTTTACTTGCTATGATCATAATACCTGATAAAAACTACTTAAGAGAGGAGAGAAGAGCTGTGTTTTGGCTCATTGCTTCAAGTGATTTCAGTCCACAGCAGGAAAGGCGTGGTGGAGTGGTCCCATCTGTGGAGACTGAGCTGTAAAGCAGAAGCTGATCACATCTTGGCATACAACTTAGCAAGGAGTTTGGGTTAGAACCTGGGCAGGTTATGATAGCATCGGTGGCTCAAGGGTAGAATTCTCACCTTCCAAGGTCAGTGTTGCAGTCAGGTTTGTATTGCTGATAGAAATCATCCAACCAAGAGCAGCTTCTGGGAAAAAGAGGTTTATTTTGGCTTGCAGGCTTGAGGGGGAAGCTCCACAATGGCAGGGGAAAACGATGGCATGAGCAGACAGTGGACATCACCCCCTGGCCAACATAAGGTGGACAATAGCAACAGGAGAGTGTGCCAAACACTGGCTTGGGGAAACTGGTTATAAAACCCATGAGACCGCCCCCAACAATACACTGCCTTCAGGAGGCATTAATTCCCAAATCTCCATCAGCTGGGAACCTAGCATTCAGATCACCTAAGTTTATGGGGGACACCTGAATCAAACCACCATAGGCAGATATTTCCTTTTTTTTTTTCCAAGGTAGGGTCTCTCTCTGATCCAGGCTGACCTGGAATTAACTATGTAGTCTCAGGGTGGCCTAGAACTCTGCCTCCTGAGTGCTGGGATTAAAGGTATGCACCACCATGCCAGGCAGATATATCATTCAAAGTGATCTCCTTCCACTAGCCAGGCCAAACATGATGAGAATTCTACAGCATTGCAAACTAGCACTGCCAGCTGGAGAACAAATACTCAGAACATGAGCATGTGGGGAGCATTTCATATTCAAATCATAACACCCAATGGGAGATAGTAAATATAAACATTTTTTCACAAGTAGAGTACGAAGAATATAAGGGATTTTTGTTGTTGTTGTTGTTTGAAGTAGGGTCTCACTCTAGCCCAGGCTGATCTGGACTGGAATTTACTATGTAGTCTCAGGCTGGCCTCCAACTGACAGCCATCCTCCTACCTCTGCCTCCGAGTTCTGGGCTTAAAGGGGTACACCATCACGCCTGGCAAGAATATACAGTTCTATCCAGAAAATTATGCAGTAAAATGCATTCATGATAGAACTAACCACACATCCTGGATGAGTTTAGTTGGTATCAAAGTATTGATTGGACAAGATCTGGTACTGTGAGAAAAAAATTTCTTGAGTGCTGAGAGAAAGGGACATGGAAGGGCTTAGATTAGGTATAAATAAAATACTCATATGTGTATTTTACAACATTATTGTCATTTCATACTCATAACAGGAGAAAGTGATTTATTTCCTGAGAACTTTTATTTGTGATTATAAAAGAAATTAATATGTTCATTGTGGAAAATATGAAAACATTTGGTATAACCTGTAAATATATGTTTAAAGTGAAAAGATACTTTATAAAAGTGAAATATTATAGAAACCATTTTAGGGGCTGCCTTCTTTCTCTTTATGACCTTAATATCCAAAAAATATGTTTTTTAGGTAAGCCCAATAGACTGGCCTTTTTTATGAGCATGAGATCAAGAGACAGAGAAAGAGAGAGAGAGCGACAGGATTGGCACATCAGGGCCTCCAGCCACTGTAATCGAACTTCAGACGTGTGTATCAACTTGTGTGCATGTACAACTTTGTCCATGTATCACCTTTTATATCCGGCTTATGTGGGATCTGGGGAGTCAGATATGGGTCATTAGGCTTCATAGACAATCACCTTAACTACTAAGCCATCTCTCCAGCCCCAAACTTTTACTTATTTATTTGAGAGAAAAAGAGTGAGGTAGAGGCAGAAAGAGAGAGACAGGGAGAGAGGGAGAGAGAGAGAGAGAATGGGTCTAGCCTCTGCAAACAAACTAGACATATGTGCTACTTTGTGCATCTGGCTTACATGGGTACTGGGGAATTGAACTGGTCCCTTAGGCTTCACAGATAAGTATCTAAACTGTTAAGCCATTTCTCCAGCCCTTGAAAATCTACTTTTAATGACAAATTTTAATCTCCTACTTTCAGTAAACTCATTGCAGTGCTTTGTTGTTTTAAGGGACTCCTTCTTAGGCATGTAGGTTATTTTTTTTTCTACTGCTTAGAATTGTTTATGATGAAAGTGCATACATATGAATCTTTGTACACATTCCTGGTTATTTTCTTGGGTTAAACTTTTTAGAACTGCTGGGTCCAAGGCTATGCATGTTTTTAGGTTTTTAAATTTTTTTTTTGTTGTTATTTTTATTTATTTGAGAGCACCAGAGAGAGAAAGAGGAAGATAGAAAGAGAGAATGGGTGAGCCAGGGCCTCCAACCACTGCGAACAAACTCCAGATGCGTGAGCCCCCTTGTGCATCTGGCTAACAAGAGTCCTGGGGAATTGAGCCTCGAACCGGGGTCCTTAGGCTTAACTGCTAAGCCATCACTCCAGCCCATTTTTAGGTTTTTTGGTATGTGCTTGTTCAAGTCATTCAAAAAGGTCATTTCCATTTTCATGGCTACGAACAGTTTAGGAGAACACGGTTTTCCAAGCCTGTCACCACTAAATATTACTCTTGGTTTCTTTATAAGTATTTTGAACTTCTTTAGACAAATTATTGCCTGGATTGCCTTATGCACGGTGCCTGGATGACATCTCTACATGGGGTGCTATGGTGGTTTATGTGGAGCCTGCTTATCTTTTCTTTGACTTTGAGGGCTCTGTATTTAGAGTCTCTAGTGAAAACACAGAGCAAGTCCACTGTCACCCGGTCTTCTGAACACTCTAACCTGGCTCGTGTGCTAGTGGCCAAACTAATTCTAAGCGTAGGGGCAGTTGAGCAGAAAGGGATCCTAGCGAGGTCTGATGAGAGGCCAAAAGTTTGTGCATCTCCACAGAAGAAAGTTCAGGCTTTGGAATTTGCTTGGAAAGGAGATATTTGAGGTACCATATGGTTCCCTAGACCTGCCCTCCAGGAAGCCTATAGTCTCTGAATTTATGACTCTCAGGTCCCAAGATGACTTGCAGCGCCAATGGGCTGTGAAAGAGGATTAACACTCAGACAGGTAGGAATCCTACCTCCCGCAGCAGCACACTTGCTCTCCTCCACCTGTGCCTGGAGTGGCAGGTTAAAGCTGAGATGTTTGCTGTCAGCTGAGTAAGGACGCAGACGTGCCATGCATTGTCTTGCTCAGGTTTATTCCCCGTGTCTTGGTGGTTTAGATTTGTAGCCTGGAGGTTGTAGCCAGCAGCTACTGGTCAGGAGGGGCAGTGGAGTGAGATAGAGGATGACAGATGGATTAGGCTTAAAATCAAAAACTCCTTAGAGGAGACCTCAGCTGGGGGTCAGGAGGCTGGATTCTGCAGAGGGGTGTGGACCTCATAAACGTTACCAAGTCCTCAGGACCTCATTTTCATTGGTGGTATTAATTTATTTTCTCACTGCTGCGACAGATGTCCTTATAGAAGCAACTTAAGGAAGGAAGGAATTATTTTGGCTTACAGTTTGGGGCAACGTTTGTCATGGTGGAGAGGGCATGGCAGCGGGCGTGTGAGGCGGCTGGCCACAGAGCGTCCACGGTTAGGAAGCAGAGAGAGAAGAATGCCGGTTTGATTTTAGTCAGCCTGTGTTCTCCATTTAATTCAGCTTGGGACCCCAGCTCCCCAAATGGTCCCACCCACATTCAGGGTGGGGCTTCCTTTCTCAGTTAAAACTTTCTGGAGACATGCTTGTAGACACAGTCAGAGGTGTGTTTCCATTGAAGATTCTAAATCCTGTCAAGTTGATAAGGTTAACCAGTGGCCAAAGCAGGGACATGGTGGCCAAGGAAGGGTCCTTGCAGAGTTCATTTTACAAACAAGGAAAGAAAAAGGGATGAAACATTAAATAAGCCCTGAGGCCAAAAATATATTTGTATAGCCCTTAATGGCACCCAATATCTCTATGGTCCCAACCTTTGGCCCTGGCTATCCCCAGGACAAATTTCAAAAGGTACACTGTGGAAGGTTATTATACAAAGTACGGAATAGTCACCATTATCAAGGTTACATGTTGGGTTTATATTCCTGATAACTCTGATAATATCTTATCTGCTTTACAAGCCATACAGAAACAGATACAGGCCATGTAAGGCACTATTGTGGCATTTGATGAGCAGTTCTGGAAGAAAATCTCAGCCAGCTCATGCTCAGATGGTCCTAAGACAATCCAACTCCATCTACCTGGGATCCTTCAAATGTTCCCTAAGGCCTAGAAGTCTGCAAGGACAACCCTGAAGGTGACCAGTTTGCTGTGTGCTCACTTTTCATTAACTCCTTACTCTTATTCCTTCTCCCTAATATTCTCTTCCTAGACTATCTTCCTGAATTCTATCAATACATTTTTGGGGTCCTTTAGAAAGTTCCCCTTTCTGGAAGAGGCTCTCTAAAAGCGTCATAGTTCTACACCTCCATTCAGCCAGAAGCAGTTCAAGATCTGATGTCATCACCTGTGGTGGTTTGAATAGATGGCCCCCAATATATTCAGTTTTTTTACTTGTAGTTTGCATCTGCAGCCACCTGGCTGGAGGCAGTGTCACTGGATGGATCTTCAGGTGTGGTGGTGGGTTTCAGATTTCAATCTAAAGATATGCAAAGTGTGCCTAGCAGGAGTTCCTGAAGTGTGCTGTGCTGTGTGGCTTTTGGCTTGTGCCTCTCTCTCCCTCTCTCTCTCTCCCTCCCTCCCTCTCTCTCTCTCTCTCTCTCTCTCTCTCTCTCTCTCTCTCTCTCTCTCTGCTTGGACCTGTGAAGGCAGGCCAGCTTTTCCTGCCATTTATGGAACTTCCCCTGGATCTGTAGGCTTCAATAAATATCCCTTCCTCCATAACTGTGCCTGGTCTGGAAGTCCATCTCAGTGAACCTGAAGCTGTCTGCTACATCACCCTTGTCCTCTAACTGCAGTCACAGTGTCTTCTCATGTGAGGTGGGATGAGAGGGGGGTAAAGTCAGGGTGACTGGACCCTTGAAGGTAAAAAGGACAGGAAAGTTTGTACTTGCTAGAAATCAAAGATGAGCTGATTTCTTATCTCTTGCCTAGTTCCCTAGAGACCTGTTTTTCCACAAACAACCTGGACCCCTCCTGGGAGGGAGGTCTTCATAGGATTTAAACATTGTTGTTGGTCAAGTTCAGCCCCCAGAATTTGGTATCAAGGCTAACCTCTTCCTGAGACAGTACCTAGCCCTAACCCACCAGCTGTTCCTCTGGTTCACCTTAGCTAGAAAACAGCCCACAGCTGTAAGGTCATATGTTGCAAAGGGAGGGCAGGCTCTCTGACCACTTGGGAGCTTCCAGCTGTGGGTGAGGTTTTCCCTCTGCTGGGCCTGGGCTGGCTCAAGTCCTCCACGTGGGATCTCTAGCCACGTAGGTGCTTTACTTGGCTTTGTTCGTTCCTCATTAAATACAATAATTTAATACTTTTTTTTATTAAAAAAAGAACAGAAAAAGGGATGAGGGAATACATGTGCAGGATACAACACAGTCTCTAGAGCAGAAACTCCTACTTATTTTATGCCTTGATAAACCCATTGCCATCCTGGGCTGAGGGGAGAAGGCCCCTAGGAGTTGCCTGCCTTGAAGGCTGAGGGCCACCTGTCTTGGGCACTCCAAGGATACATTGATAGACTAGGTCCAGGGAAATCCTGAACCTTCTACAACTACATTCCAAATAAACAGGAATGAGACTTGGCCGAGAAATAAATGTGCTGTAACTCCATTGCATTCTGGCTTCTCTCAGAACGACCTCTTTGATGACTTCTTGGGAAACATTAGCTTGTCTCCTCAAGTGTTGCCTCCACAGTTCCTGCTTCCTGTTGTAACCTCAAGCAAGAACTTATCTCCCCTCCAAATTGGAGTAGGGGTGGCCAGGGAATAGAGTCCTCAGGGAAAACGGGGACACAGGGCTGCAAGAGGGATGCAAAGTCCCCGAGCTTTAACGACCTCCTTTGTTGCTTGCAATAGTGAGTCCCCCCCCAATCTCCAGGTCATCTGCAACTTTGGGACAGCTGAAAGCGGGGCAGTTTCTGGAAGCCACAGGCTGGAGGGAAGGACTTAAGCAGTCCCCATGAGGCCTGCTGGTTCTTGTAGTCGCTCAGGCGCCTCTTATTTTGTAATAACAACCCTTCTAATGTCTCATATTTTTTTTCCATCCACCCTAAGAAACTGTGAGGTAACTGGGCCAAGATAATTGCTGAACACCTGCACACAGGCCCACTGCTATGGGTCTGGCTCAGGGAACAGAAGACTTGCGACTGCCCCCTTCAGCTGACCGCTCTCTCCCCCACCTCCCAAACACCTGCAGAGGCCTGTCACTTGGGACAGGAAGACCTATTAGGGCTCTTGTAATTGAGATGGGGTGAGGGAGCTTACAATGGCTCCAGAGTGGGAGCGAGAGGGAAACAGCTTAGATGACAGGAAACCTTCTCCTTGGCTCAGTGGAACAGACTGAAAAAGGAGGCCTGAGGAATAATGGGGTTAGCTAATCCTGATAGTCCTAAGGGTAGGAGGGTCCCTCATCATCATCATGGCTGATGGGTTCCAGATGGAAAAATATAATTGTTCTCATTAGCATGAATACAAACATACACACAGGCATGCATGCTCCCTCCCCCCCCCTCTCTCTCTCTCTCACACACACACACACACACACACACACACACTCACACTCACACACACACACCCGGAGACCCATTCCACCCACATACCTGACTTCGAGAACTATTGTGAGATAAGAATAGCCTGCTTGGCAAAGCTAAACAGTGTCGTCAATTATGTCACCCCTTGTCACCCCTTTCCACAACACCCATGCATATATAATGGTTTCATTAACCTCGAGACTTCCGCAGACAAGTTGAAAACCCAGGCTTATGTGGCTGATTAATTGGCAATGTGTTTTTGCTCGTGGGATGGAAGTCCCTTTTTTCTCTCCCCCTAAATGCTGCTGGACTCTTTGGGCGTGTTTCATACGTGTGCAGGAAGCTTCTGCCTCCCTCTCTGGGATGCAGCTCTTTCTTTGGTTTGGGTTGTTAATTGAAACCACTGCCAGGTGCCTATTTTGTATTATCTGTTGTTTAAAACAAAATCACACGAAATTGTCAAAACCTTCTGCCGGTCTCAGCCCTGGGATCCACACTCCCATAAAGGGACCCTTGCAAGGAAGCGGCTGCAGGGATTTCTCTGTCCTCAGTGACAAGTGAGGCCCCGTCCATCTCCAGGCCTTCTGGGTGAGACTCCTGAGGTGGAGCCTGCAGACTTCCAAGAGTCTTTGTGGAAGAGTGATGCAACCTGACTCCAGACCTTTCCTCCCCCCCCACTCCATCCTTCTTCACCAGGAGCACTGTTTCCATCTCATTTCAAACTCTTGCAAAGCCTCCTCTGAATCTTTCCCTGAGCGCACCAGGTTTCCGGCTTGGACAGATAGCGAGTACTCAATAAATGCTGGACCTTGTTAATGCTTCCATGGCATGAAGCAAGGCAGTTGTGCGGTGCTCATAAAATATTTAGGAGAGCGAGAGCTCGCAGGTGGATTTGCCTATGATTTGCATATGTCTCGGTAGGCTATTCATAGCTGTGCACTTGCCTCCCCTGCTTCCATAGTGCAGCCTCCCTCAGCTGGCCGCTTATATTCTTTGCTTTTGTCCTTGGCAGCTCGGAGCTTGTACCAGAAGCAGGCAGAGAGGGGCTTGGGACCACACAAGCGAGGAGCCTGACGTGGAAGAGTCTTTGCCTGGAGCTCAGCATTCTTTCGGAGAGATGATCCCAAGCTGTCAGGAGCTCCTTGCTTGTTCCCTTTCTGCAGAAAGTAACCTCTTGTGCCCAGCAGCACAGAGACAAAGAATCCTTTGAGTGACTTTGTAAATTTCTGGGGCTAAAATCACTTGGAATAAGGGTTTGCAAGTGGTTGTCACTACCTGCCTTCTCGTCCCCCCCCCCCACCCCTTAGACATAGTCTCTTATTGACTGACCAGGAACCTCAACCCTGATACTTGACCCACATGACTGTAGAGGTCTGCTGTCTTCCCGGCACCTTAATTGACTGTTTTGTGACAGGAAGGAGGTAGGTTCCATCTCCCTGCTGGGTGGTTTACTTAAGAAGCCACCCCCACAAGCATCCTGCCTTTATTCCGCCCATAGTGCCGGATATATATATTTCCACATATATTCTCTTTTTCTAAGAGCCGATATGCAGGGGAGGGAAAGGCCAAAGTGTCCGTACTGTGCTCCAGTTAAGTGGGAGCTTTCAATGAATGGCAGCCTTGAGATGATGAGAGTGTCCACGTGTGTGACACACACAAATGCTTGTGCTTTATTTTTAGGTTTCTTTAAAGGATTCAGCCACCGTAGACTGATGTCTCTGCTGTCCTGAAACAGGCTCAGGGACAGACAGCATGCATCCTCTGAGAAGCACTCATGTGCTTTGTGCCCAAAAGCACACTTTTATTATTATTATTTTTAATCTCGAGCCACTTTTTCTATAGCTTGGGGTTGGACTGATTTTGAGTTTTTGCTTCACATGTTGGCCTGGGATTCTGTGGAGAGTTGGGGCGATTGAAAGAAAGGAACGATTCAGACCCCCAAAGCCTTTGGTTTCGGAGAATCGACCTTCCAGCTGTTGACAATCAAATACTGAACCTATTAAGAGTGGCAGGTCCCTGGGCAGGGAGGAAGGAAGGAATTTCCCACAATCCTGGGAGACAAAGGACCTTTTGACTACACCTGGGGTGAAGGGTGACCGCCTGGGTCAGAGCAGGCTGAGGATCGGATGGGTGGGAGAGCAGCTGGTGTGATGGAGCCAAACATGCGTGCGGCTGAGTTTTGACCTGCAGAAGTTGGTGGTGGTGGTGGTTGGGGGAGGGGAAGGCAAGGAAAAGGAGGACCCAGCCGGCAATGAGGGACTCCAGAATTCAGACCTGAGTTTCCTAGCTGGTTTTCCTGTACCCTTGAATCAGTGTGAGCTTTTCTTTAGACCACCAGCTTCTTGGAGCAGGGTTACCTACTCTCTCCCCTGTGTGTGTGCCTGTGTGTGGAGCGCGGAGGACAGCTTCAGGCGTCGTTCTCAGGAAAGCTGCCCATTTCTTTGCTTTCAAGACAGGGTCTCCAGTGGCCAAGTAAACTTAACTGGTTGCACAGCGAGCCCCAGGGTTCTCGCCCGTTTCTACCTCCCCAGCGCAGGGATTGCAAGTGTGTGCTACCATGCCTTGGTTTTATTTTCAGTGCGAGTTCTGGGGATTGAACTCAGGCCCTCACGCTTGTAAGGTAAACACTTTACCCGCTGACCCATCTCCCCAGCACTGCCTCTCATCTTTAGTGACCTGGCGCATAGCAGACACTAAACATGTTCAAAGAGTAAGTAGGTTGAGAGACCCCAAAAGAGGTTACCTAAAGTGGGGTCATAGCTACCTCATACACGGCTTTTCATGAGTTAGGAAAGATGTCCTTTAGCGCATCATAGCCCAGTGGACACATACCTTGGCCAGCCAATGTTCCTCCCCTGTGGCCAAGCATGTTTGTATGAGGCACATGCTAACCAGTTTTACACTGTGGGCATTCATATGTTACAGGAGTTGAGGCTGCTGGGTCCAGCCCCAGACTTGATTATGGTAGGCTTATGAGTATTGATTCAAAGGCAGCACCCTACTCCAGGCAGCAGTGTTCCCCAAACCTTCTGGTCTAAGTATGGTTATCTCCAGTAGCTATGTCCAACTTCCTCTCCCAGGGCTCTCCCTCGGCCCTGTCCCTTTACAATGGTCTGCTCATTCTCCTTCTCCACTGGAAACTCAATCCCATCACAATCTTCCGAACTTTGAGGCTTTAGCTTGAGATCTGCAGAAGGAGAACTGTGATGGTGATGCAGAGGTAGGCCTCAGAAGGCTCTTGCTTTTGGTCTGCAAATTAGAAAACAGATGAGGAAGATGAAGGGGTTTGCTTAAGGTGTAGTATACCTTCTGTTACAGCCCAAGAGCTCCTTGATGGTGAGAGTATGTGAACACAAAACAATAGTTGTGAGCCTCGGTTATGTATATTGTTGCAATGTGGTGGCCACTTTTGTTCAATTCCTGAGGGGGTGGCATATGTCCAGTCTAGCTTGTGGCCACGTCTGTCCCCCACTCCTGTTCTCTAGGCTATCTTTTTAAAATTTTTTCATGATTATAAAAAATAACCCATGGTGATACCCTCCTAGGCTGTCTTTGATGTTCACACATAGACACCACTTTTGTTCATGTGTCTGGGTGCTTGTTCAAGGTGGGGTAGGACTGGAATCCAAATCCAAGGGAGCAAAAGAGACCCAGAGTTGGCTGGTACCTGCTGGATGACTTCTGGGCTCCTGTAGTGTGTAAGCGTTCTTATTCAAGGTCAGCTGCGAACTGGCCTCCCAGATGGTTACTAACTGCACAGCTCTGTGACTGGCTCAGTGCTGTAGTTACCTACACTGCTCCCGTGTACACTGCTCTCAAGGATTCTTGTCTCTCTGCTGCTCCTCCGCCTGTTTCCTCATCACCGCAAATTCATTCACAATGACCGTGACCTCACGGATCCAGTGAGACGACCACAGCCATCTCTGTGCTGGTGTGAAGGCAGCTAAGGAGCCAAGCCTCAGAATTCAAACTCAGTTTTGTGAGTTTCTCAACTCAAAACCACAATTGCAGCATACCAACAATGTGTATACTTCTTAGCTTTCTGGAGTAAAAACAGTGGGGCAGGTTACGAGGTGGTGGTTCAAGATGGTGCGGGGCTAGAATCTGCCATTCTTATAACTTCTTCCTGGCAGTCACAGTTCTTTAAGAAGTGTATCTGGGGCTGGGTAGATGGCTTAGCAGTTAAGGAATTTGCCTGCAAAGCCAAAGGATCCTGGTTCAACTCTCCAGGACCCACATAAGCCAGACGCACAAGAGGGCGCATGCATCTGGAGTTCATTTGCAGTGGCTGGAGGCCCTGATGTGCTCATTCGCTCTCTCTCTCTCTCTCTCTCCCCCCCTCTTTCTGTCAGTCAAATAAATAAATAAAATAAAATATATTTTAAGAAAGACTATCTGATATACCCTCTCATTAAAAAAAAGAAGTGTAGCCGGGCATGGTGGTGCACGCCTTTAATCCCAGCACTCGGGAGGCAGAGGTAGGAGGATCACCGTGAGTTCAAGGCTACCCTGAGACTACAGAGTTAATTCCAGGTCAGCCTGGACCAGAGTGAGACCCTACCTCAAAAAACCAAAAAAAAAAAAAAGAAAAAAAAGAAAAAAAAAAAAGAAGTGTATTTGGAAAACATCACTACAGACTCCAGAGACAATGCAGAGCAAATGTGTCTGACTTTATTTCGATGCCTCTCTTGACCCCTGGTTGTGTGAACTGCGCCGCCCCTCCCTGTTCCAGTGTATTTAGCTACAGAATCAGGTTTCCCTCTCGGCTCCATTGACACCAACTGTCAAAGGGTTTTGCTTGGTTCCAAAGGATCTTGTCTTGCACGCTGGGAATTTGTGCACAGGAGGGCGAGTTCACTAGACTTCTGCTCTCTTCTTGTTCTGTCACCACCTTCATGCCTACGCTTCCATTTCTCAACTCTGGAGAGCCCAGGATGCAAGCTAGAAACTTCTTTCTTGAGGCTCCCCATAGAGGCCCATCCCACAAACTGGACCTGATGGACAGTGGAATCAGAACACTTTCTCTCCTGTTTCTGTGCGTGCACATGCGTGGTGTGTGCACATGTATGTACAGATGGACTCACAGGCGCCTGGAGTCTGGAGCATGACCTCTCTTTTGTTCATCCATGTATTTCCTTGAGACAACTTTCCTTTCTGAACAAGAAGCTGACGTTTTAATGAGCCCAGCAATTCTCCAGTCTCTGCTCCCCACAAGGTTGGGTTTACAAGGAGTGCATAGGCATACCCAGCTGTTTTGTATGGGTGTTGGGGAATCGAACTCAGATGGTCTCAGGCCCTCAAACTTAGGCAAGCACTCTTACGTGTTGAGGCATCTCTCCAGTGCCAACATATACTCTTTTTATAAGGTTGTAGCAAATGTAATGAGTTGGTAGCAGTGGGAGTGCTTTGAGAATGGTCAAGCATTGCCCATGCCAAGTTGGTTAGTTATAATAACAGTAATGCTAGCCACTTGTACTCTTTTGCTTGGGAATGATTCATTTGAAGATGGAATTCTGTGGCTCTGTTTACTTTGTGCGTATCTTGTGATTTCTCTCTCAATTTGGCATGTATAGACAGCTCAGGGGCATCGGACAATTTTAAACAAACACTGTTATTATTTCTCGAAGTCCTGGCCTCTGGGCCATTTTCAATGTTGGCTCAAGTTCCTGTATAAGCAAGAGGTACTTGCTGACCCTTAGAGGGAAGAGACCATTTCCACAAAGGTGAGACTGTGGGACAGGAGGGAGCAGGAGGCAGAGAAGAAGAGGGGAAGGTGCCAAGTATTATGGCTTGTCTGTGAAGCTGGACCAGAGTTGAATTAATCATGACATCCTATAGAAAACCAACCAAACAAAACCCCCCACAGCAAACAAGAGGGCCTGGCTTTCATTTAACAGTCAATCAGAAGGCGAAGAAACCTCTGGCTATTTTCTGATGAAGAAACCAGATATGTCATGCATTCAGGTCTGTAGCAAGTCCAGGGGCGGGGGCAGTGTAATGACCAGGGCTTGTCTGTGACCATTTGGTTTGTGGCAATAATCAGAGCCCAGGCCTGCTGGAGAAAAGAGCCAGGGATGAGCAGCAAGCCACAGGCGCGGCCTTGTGTTCTGTACAGTGTAGACAGCTGTACATCTGGGCACCTCGTGTTCGTATACCTTGGGGTGGGGAAAGAGACAAGGCCCACTGACAGACGACCAAGCTTGGGGAGGGAGCCGGAAGCAGCAGCAGCTGATGGAAATGTTTACATGATGCAGCATCTGCTCCGGGTTGAGATTTCCATAGACTTGAGGTTTGCATTCTTTTTCAAAAAATAATTATTAAAATAATAATTATTGATTTATTTTATTTACTTATTTGAGAAAGAGAGAGAATGAGAATGAGCACATCAGGGCCTCTAGCCACTGCAAATGAACTCTAGACACATGTGCCACCTTCCACATCTGGCTTACGTGGATTCTGGGGAATCAAACCCGGGTCTTTGGGCTTTACAGGCAAGCACCTTAACCACTAAGCCATCTCTCCAGCCCAATGTTTACATTCTTTCTAGAGTGATAGATGCAGGATCCAGTCTACTCTGGCACTGTGGGGCCTGTAGACTAAGGTCGTCACAGTACAGGTGGTTACTGCACCTGTCCCCTGAGCACAGACCTTTTCCTGTGTTCTCTCTAGTACTATAACCTGCCCTCCTTGTGAGCTTTCATCTCACAGTTTAAGACTGCTTTCTAGCTGTGTGATTGGTTAATGAATTTGCATATGAACCAAACAGGGGCCAATAGGACTCCTGCCCTTATATTAATCCCTGTATGCTGAATGAAGAATAGAGGCCCTGCCCTCCTGGTGGGAGAGCCAACCTTGTTTTATATATGTGTGGGTAAGTTCATGTGTGTACACACAAAAGTGTGCTTGTGCATGTGGAGGCCAAAGGATAACTGTGGGTATTGTCCTCAATTGTTTTCCACCTCATTGTTTAAATAATGTATATTTGATTTTTTGAGGTAGGGTCTCCCTGTAGCTCAGGCTGACCTGGAGTTCATGATTTAGTGTCTCGGCAATCCTCCTACCTCTGCTCCCGAGTGCTGGGATTAAAGGTGTGCACCGCCATGCCCGGCTTAAATCAGATTTTATTTATTTATTTGAAAGGTAGAATGTGAATGGGTGTGCTAGGACCTCTTGCTGCTAATGCAAATGAACTCCAGGCACGCGTCACTTTGTGTGTCTGACTTTATATGGGTACTGAGGGATCAAATCTGGGCCCAGCAGTCTTTGTAAGCAAGCAACTTTATAACTATCTCCCAGCCCTCTACCTTATTTTATTATTATTATTAATTTTTTTGTTTGTTTTTTTAGGGTAGGGTCTCACTGTGGCCCAGGCTGACAAATGCTGGGATCAAAGGTGTGTACCACCACACCTGCCTTTCTACCTTTTTTCAGACAGGGCTTATTACTTACTGATTCAGATAGACTAGCTAACCAGGATCCTTGGTGCTACTACAAGTGGCTTCCATGTGGTTTCTGGGGATCTGAACTCAGGTCCTGATGAGTATACAGCAAGCACTTTACAGATCAAATTCTCTCTCCAGCTGGAGAGCTGAACTTTGAAGGTATAGTTTTGTACTTTCTGCCAACTAGACTTCCCGCTGGATGAAGAAAGTCTGTCTGTTGCAAGAAAGGACTAGGCCACCATCCAAGGAACAGCAGATCTGAGAGAGAAAAAAGCCCTGTGTGGTCATTTGAGCCCTTGGATTCCATCAAGGTGCAGGCTAGATGCACCCCTATGGCCCTAGTTAAGTGAGTCCCTAAAGCGTTTTTGTTTGTGTAAGCTAATTTGGGCTGGGCTTTGAAATGCCCTGTGAGTCGGTCTATCTGGAGGTGGATGGTGTGAGAAGAGGTGGGGAAGGCAGGACTGAGCAAGTGAGAAGTCAACAAGGAGGCAGTATGCTATGACCCTCCTGAGGGGGTGGGCTCTGTGTTCCTGAGACCCCAGGAACCTGTACTCTGAGAAGAGACACTCACTGCAGACAGGCAGCTCAGCTTTAGTGGGGGAGTCTGCCCGGTGACTCCTGGCTTGTGAAGTCATATGTATGACGTTTCACCAGGAATGTCATTAGCTATGATTTAGTGTGTGGGTTGGGTTGTCACACAGACTGATATCTATCCTCAGCCTTTGGTGGCAGAGCAGTCCCAGGGAGATGACCTGAGCTCTCTGCCTTGGTTTCTTGATCTGCAGAACAAGGCTAACAATGATACCTGTTATAAGGAATGAAGCATCAGGATCCAATCAGTGGATGCAGGTGAAGAGCTCTATGCCATGGGACTCCCTTGCAGTGATACAGAGCCGGTGCTACAGGAACGAGGAATGGTAGAATAGACTATAAGTGTTCTGTACTACGATGGAGACTTAGCAATTCTAAGTATGAAGATGGTTTAGCAGCTCCAAAGAATACCATGAAGATGCTGTTAATTTTTTTTAAGGGCCAGAGAGATGGCTTAGCAGTTAAAGTGTTTGCCTGCAAAGCTTAAGAGTTCAAATTTGACTCCCAGAATCCATGTAAGCCAGATGTACATGGTGGTGCATGTACCTGGAGTTTGTTTACAATGGCTGGAGACCCTGGTACACCCATTTTCTTTCTTTCTCTCTCACTCAATAGGTAAGTAAGAAAATATTTTTTTAAAAATCTGGACATGATGGTTCATACCTTCAATCAATCCCAGGACTCAGAAGACTGGGCTAGGAGAATTACTGTGAGCTCAAGGCCAGCCTGGCCTGTAGAGTGCATTCCAGGCCAGTTTGAGCTACATAGAAAGACCCTCCATGAAAAATAATTTATTTATTTCTCATTTTTTATTAACATTTTCCATGATTATAAAAAATATCCCATGGTAATCCCCCCACTTTCCCCTTTGAAATTCCATTCTCCATCATATCCCCTCCCCATCTCCATCAGTCTCTCTTTTATTTTTATGTCATGATCTTTTTCTCCTCTTATGAAGGTCTTGTGTAGGTAGTGTCAGGCACTGTGAGGTCATGGACATCCAGACCATTTTATGTCTGGAGGGAGCATGTTGTAAGGAGTTCTACCCTTCCTTTGGCTCTTACATTCTTTCCGCCACCTCTTCTGCATTAGACCCCGAGCCTTGGAAGGTGTGATCGAGATGTTACTCAGTACTCCAGTCACTTCTTTCCAGCACTGATACCTTCTGAGTTGTCCCAAGATCACTGCCATCTGAAAAGAGAAGATTCTCTACCCAAAGTAAGAGTAGCATTAATATAAGGGTATAAATATTAAGAGAAGTGCTTACTGGGCAGTTTGATAAGCATAGTATATATATTTGGCCAGACAACAGCAGACGTTACACTTCTAGGGCTCATGACTACCCCTGTTTTAAGTTTTCAGTATCAGGGATGTATTCCCTCCCATGGAGTGGGCCTCTAGTCCAATTGGAGGGCAGTTGGTTTCCACCATGACAGACGTGCCATTATTGCACCCGTTAGCTCATTTGGCCTGGCTGGCCAATTATAATGCTTGAGTTGAGTATCTTCACTGGTGGTATCTCTTTCTCCCATTGAACTGCATGCAGAATGGCTTCCATGAGTTCCAGACCAGCCTGGACTACATAGTGAGACCCTGTGTGAAAAAAAAGCTTAGATTTATGTATAGCATAACCATGCATGTTCTTTTGCTTGTTACTCTAGCCCAGGCTAGCCTGGAACTCACTCTGTAGCCCTAGACTGGCTTCTAACTCAAAGTGATCCTCTTACTTCAGCCTCCCAAATGTTGGGATGAAAGGTGTGTGCCACCATACCTGGCTTAAGTATGCATCTTTGTTTTAATAAAAGTACATAGGTTTATACACATATCAAGAATAAAAGAAGGTGGTTCAACCATGATAAGCCAAACTGTTAACCAAGTTTCTATGTTGGGGTTGGAAGGACTAGGAAAAGAGGAGGCGGGGTGTGGTCTTCGAGATACTTGCTATTACAATGATCAACTATTCTTGTTATTTCAATGACTAATAGTAGAAAACATTCCACTTTCATACCACATACCTTGGTGGAACATAATAAAATGGTACAATTGTTTAGAAAACAGTTTCTCAAATGGTTAAGCAGGGCCACACCATATGTGGTGGTTAATGTCAGTTGTCAACTTGACAGAATCTAGAATCACCTAGGAGACAAATCTCTGAGCATGTCTGTGGGGAACTTTGTAGATCAGGCCAACTGAGGCAGCAAGGCCACCCTCACAGTGGGCGGTGGCCTCCCATGAGCTGGAGTCCTAGGGTGACTATGGAGAGCAGGCTGAGGACCAGCATTCATCTCTCCCTGCTTCCTGATTGCAGACTGAATGTGACCAGCTGCTTCGTGCTCCTGCTGCTGTGATGATGAGCCGTAAACAGAAGTAAACCCTTCATTCCCTTTGTTGCATCTTGACAGGTATTGTGTTATAGCAACGAAGAAGCCATTACTATGTGTTGCAGTCAGGTTCACATTGCTGGCATAAATCACCTGACCAAGAGGGGCTTTTGGGGGAAAAGGGGCTTATTTTGACTTACAGACTTGAAGGGAAGCTCCATGATGATGGGAGGAAATGATGGCATGAGCAGAGAGTGGATATCACCTCCTGGCCAACATCAGATGGACAACAGCAACAGGAGAGTGTGCCAAACACTGGCATGGGGAAACTGGCTATGACACCCATAAGCCTACTCCCAACAATACACGGCCTCTAGGAGGCATTAATTCCCAAATTTCCATCAGCTGGGAACCTAGCATTCAGAACACCTGAGTTTATGGTGGGAGGGTGGGGAACACCTGAATCAAACCATGACACTATCCTATCGTATATAATCCAGCCATTTCACTCCTAAGTGTATCCTAATGAGAACTGAACCCATGCCTATAAAATTTTACATGAATTCCAAGTAGCATCATGCACAGTGACCAAAAAGTGGAAACAGTTTGAATTTCCATCAGCTGATGAATGTATAAAAATGAACGAATGTTGCATGTCCAAACAGTAGAATTCTATTTAGCAATGAACAGGAATGTCATATTGATCCATGGATAAAATTTAAAAAATCTTATGATAAGGGTAAGAAGCTAGACACAAAAACTCACACATTTCAAGATTTCATTTATATGAGATATACAGAGAGGTATAGAAACAGAAAGGTTAGTAATATCCTAGGGCTGGGAATACAGGAACTAGCAGCTAAGGGCTGAAGGCTTTTTTACTGTAGTAATGAAAATGATCTAAAATTTCTTAGGGTGAGGGGTGCACAATTCAGTGAATATGTTAAAAGTCATGGACTTGCATAGGATTTGAACAAACCAAACTTAAAGAAGTAATTTCTTTTTACTTTTTTCTTCATTTGAGAGAACGAGAGAGCTGGGGGGAGAGAAAGGGGCACGCCAGGGCCTCTAGCTACTGCAAACAAACTCCAGAAACATGTGCCACCTTGTGCATCTGGCTTACATGAGTTCTGGGGAATCAAACCCGGGTCCTAAGGTTTTGCAGGCAAGCTCCTTAACCACTAAGCCATTTCTATAGCCCCCAAACTTTTTTTTTTTTTAACAAGTTGTAAAATTAACTAAACCAGTTTGGACCAATGTTAAATGACAAAAGTTCTTCTGGAAAGGTCTTGGAATCCTTGACCAAGTTTACTCCAAAGTATTGCCTGACCCCAAAGCTTTAAAAATAATCTCCACCAGTAATAACATCCCTCAAAAGTCAAGATCCAAAAGAAATGTAAAGCAAAACAAAACAAAGTAAAATAGAAGAGAGACTTCATGGAAATAGGAGAGGGTTGACTGGAATGGGGGTAAAAAAGGGGACTAAAGTGGGTAATGGGGGGAATTATGATCAAATAACAGCATGTTTATATATTAAAAGTTTGGTTGGGTGTGGTGGCACACACCTTTCATCCCAGCACTTGGGAGGCCAAGGTAGGAGGATCACTGTGAGTTCACAGCCAACCTGAGACTACACAGTGAATCCCCGGTCAGCCTGGGCTAGAGCGAGATGTACCCTATCTCAACTCCCAGAGCCCCTCCAAAAAAAGTTGAATAAAAGGAGAAAAAAGAAAGAAGTGAGAAAGAAAGCAACTGAAATTACCCATAACCTGTCACCTCCACATGAAGAACACTGATTGCTCTCCCATGAAAAGGAACAGACTACTTACACATAGCAACCTGGGTGACCTTCAAGTACATTAACCCCAGTGAAGGAAACGAGACACAAACGCCCATTTGACACCTGACTCCATGGATAGGAACACTCTGGCGAAGACAAAACCAAAAGAGTGGCCAGGGGTTGAGGGTGATGGAGGGGGCTTGGCTTTCAAAGGACCAGGGTAGAACTTTTTTACAGTGGGGGTAATTTTATACATCTTGATTTCATGGCATTTACACAGCTGTATACACTTGTCAGAACTACATACTAAAAATAGTAAATTTTACTGTTTGTGAATTTTTAACAAGGCAGAAAAAAAAAAGAAAAGGACATAAAGAACATACTTATATGTTCAAAATGGAAGGTGTCCGGTCAAGGAATGGGGGCTGTCACCATGACCCCCCATTCCTCAGGTGGCCGATAAATTGCTCAGACTTGCCTGCTGCCTGGAGACCCACGCCTGCCAGTCTGTCAGGCCAGGCCTGGGTGGCTGCTCGCCGTCTTTCATCCTTGCCTTCTCTTCCCATTGCTGCTCCTGTCCCTCCATCCTGGTTTGATCCTGAGAGCTCCAAGATCCCTCTTCTTTGTTGTAGGAGCAACTGGGCTTTTTCCCAGCTCCCTTACTTTTGTTGAATCTCTACAACTTGCCCTGGCTGGTCTTCAGCCTTCTTTAGCAATCTCTTTGGTATTTTTAAATGGAGTCTTTTTCCATGGTCACACTTGAAATTGGCACCCGGAAGTGAGTGAGCTCAGGCAGCTCCCTAAGTCCTGGTCCTCCGTGGCTAGTGGAAACTGTCAGGAAGGCCCCCACATGGATCCTGGTTTTCTCCTACCTTCCAAAGCTTGCCTTTACAGTTCATCCCAGCAATCTGCACTCTCCACTTTCCTGTGTGACCTCCCCACCCCCCTTCACTTCCGCCACTTGTCATCTGTCAATGCAGACCTTGATTGTTTCGGGCCCTTGTGAAGCCAGGCCATTACACCAGCTCCCATTACTGGGCTAATTAATGGCCCAGGTTGTATGCATTCAAGATCCTTCCAGGGAAGGCTTGCCTGCTCCCCAAGGAGACTGCTGTCTCTGGTTGTCTGTCGGCTGCTCTGGGCCCTGGCACCCCCGCCCTGGCTGGACGTGGAGAGCCAGCTTGGGCCTTATTCCTGCTCCGTCCCTCTCCTCTTGTTTCTCAGGGAGCGTGAAACAATTTCCTTTTTTCACAGCCGTTCAATGGCAGGCAGATTAATGAACTTGAGCCCGGCATCCAAGGCCGGCCTGCCAAAAATGTCTGCAGTGTATTCAGGGGTCCCCCAGTGGGCAGCAGGAGGGACAATCGAGGAGAACAAAGGACTCCAAGCTGCACAGTCCAGTTCCCAGCAGCCACTGCAGCTCGCCCCTGACCCCGGGGTCCACGGCGGAAGTGATCTTCCACCTCCATCCCAGACCCTGCTCCCTGCCAAGCTCCACTCCAGAGAAGACAGCCCTGGGGGCCTCGCCAAGACAGCCAGCAGCAGCCAGTGGTCCTGCCATAAACACCCAGGGTGTGGCGTGCCCCATGAAGGCTCTGGCATAGGGCTGTGACGGATGGGGGGCACCGATGACGAGGCCCTTTAGCTAGTAGGCACACCGCCAGCCCTCGGCAGCCCTGGGCTCTATTGTAAAACCAGAGGCCCGGGGCAGGACCAGTTGGGTCTTTTTAGGAGGCTGTTGCTTTGCTTTCTTTCAGTGGCAGTCTTAACAAACTGCTGTGCAGGACTCTCTCTTCCAAATGGGAAACAGATGGTCATGTGGGGGCCATGGGGATATTTGCTTGGGAAACGCCCAGCATGACAGGGGCTGTGAAAGAATTTTCAGCAGCTGGGGTTCCACCAGGCTCAGCCAAGTGTCCAGGGAGCTCTGGGCTTTGTGTTGGGCACTGGGGGCCTGAGGAGCAGACGTGGGCACTGTGGGTTAGTGACCCTTGTGATGGTTTGCATTTGACACAACCTGATTCCCCCCCCCTCCCCGCCCCGTGCTTTGTGGAGTGATATCTCTGTACCCTAGGCTGATGCAAAATACTGAGTTACCACTCACTGATTGACTTGCTTATTTATATAAGGGCAGAGTTGTCCAGGCTCTTAGATTGGTGTTCTTTTTCTACGCACACCTATGTCTGAGTTGCACAGGGTCTAAGGGACAGAGAGATGATCTTGAAGACATCCACCCAGTGCAAACTGGGCAATTTAGTGTTTGAGAAAAGTTGAGGGCAACTTTGCTGTCTAGAGACTGTGAGCCTTTAGGATGGGGGAGGAGAAGCACCACTTCAAAAGAGGAAGGAGAGGCCTGGAGATGGCTCAGTGGGTAGATTGTCTGCATTATAAGCGTGAGTTCCATCTCCAGAACCCACTGTGTATGTGTGTCTATATATATATATATATTTTAAAAGCTGGATGTGGTATTGTGTGCCTGTAACCCCAGTGCTGGGGAGGAAGAGGTAGGTGGATCCCCCGGGGCTCAAGATAAGGGGGACAGAGGGCTGGCTGGGGGGTCAGAGGCGTGTGCTGGGCAAGTCGGCCTCTGCAGTTCAGATCCTCAGTACCCATGCGCACCCGATGCAAAAGCAGTGCTGATGTCTGCCATCACCATGCAGCTGCAGTGCTGGGAAGGGGAGTTAGGAGAACCCCAAAGCTCACGGGCCAGCGAGTCTCGTTCTGAGAGAGAGAGTTGAGAGAGAGAGACTGTTTCAAACAAGCTGGGAGAAGAGAAGCCCCGCATGCGTGCTGAGGCAGGAGTACGTCCCCATGGATCTTCCATGTATCTCTGTCGTAGTGGCGCTCTCTGGATAACATGGGTTTTGACTTTTAAATTCAGTTACTTCACTTCCGAGTACAGCTAAGCTCAGACTGACTTATTTAAAACTTTCAGTTTAACATTCTTAATTGCTGTAACAGTGTTACGTTGCCTCTCCTGATATTTTCATGTTGTTGGCTTATGTTTTATTATTTATTTCTTTATAGCCCTTCTGTATCACTTCATTTCTAGCGTGCATTGTGATTAGCATATGGCTAATTATAAAAACAAGTCTGTCTTGGATTTTTCATAACATTAAAAAAATTATTAAGAGTGTTCATGATTATAGACACTAAACCATTATAGTTCCTTCCCTCCCCCATTTCCCTTTCACAAATCCACTCTCCACCCTATTCCCCCCCCTCTCAATTAGTGTCTCTTTTATTTTAATGTCATTGCCTCTTCCTCCTATTATGAGGATCTTGTGTAGGCAGTGCCAGGCACTGTGAGGTCATGGATATCCAGGCCATTTTGTGTCTGGAAGAGTGCACTATAAGGATTCCTACCCTTCCTTTGGCTCTTACATTCTTTCTGCCACCTCTTCCACAATGAACCATGAGCCTTGGAAGGGGTGATAGAGATATTTCAGTGCTGAGCATTCCTCTGTCATGCCTTCTTAGTACTTTGGTGCCTTTTGAATCATCCCAGTGGTCAGTGCCATCTGAAAAGTGAATCTTCTTTAGCCAAAAGTGAGGGTAGTATTAATATATGGGTATGAACATTAAGAGAAGTGCTACCAGGAAGTTTAGTGAGCATAATATATCCATTTAGCCAGACACCAGCAGGCATTACCACTAGGGCTCATGATCTCCCCTGTCACAGATTTTCAGTATCAGGAGTGTGTTCCCTCTCATGGAGTGGGACTAAAGTCTAATTAGAGAGTGGTTGATTTTCCCCATAATAGATATGCCACTGTTGCACCTGATGTTTCCTTTGGCATGGCTGGCCAAACTTAAGGTTTGCAGTGTCCATAGTTGTTTATCTCCATTGATGACTTCTCTACCTTTCCCATAGAGCTGCATGCAGCATAGACCTTTCCAGCTTTCTGTCAGGAAGGAGATTTTTAGCTCAGTTCCATCAAGATTTCTCCACGACCTTGCAGCCCAAGCATGTGGAGTCTTGAGCAATAGGGTCTTACTACCTATTCCTGGTGGGAAACCAAGATCCTTGGCAATGCCCTGTAATATTTTGGGGGCATCAGGGACCTCCCTGGCCAACAACTCACTGGAAGGTAGCCCATCCCTGGCACTGACTTTTTTCCAATAACAATCTCTGACTTCTGGGTGTACCATTGTCCAAAAGCGTAGGTTTCCATATGGCTTATTTATATCCTCTTAGATTTTGAGTGACCCTCCCGCCACCGTTCCTTTACTTAACTTCTGCCCATGATCTCACTTAGGCTATTTGACCCCCTACTTACATATATGCAATACCATCCCCTTAAGTCCTTCCCTCTTCTCCCTCCCTTATAGCCCCTTTCTAGTTTACTGGCCTCTGCTACTGAGTTTTATTTCAACTCACATACAAGTCCAATCATCGGTAGCTAGGATCCACATATGAGAGAGAACATGTAACATTTGGCTTTCTGGGTCAGGGTTACCTCACTAGAGAATAATCCTTTCCCAGTCCATCCATTTCCCTGTAAGTTTCATAATTTTGTTTTTCTTTGCCATGGAATAGAACTCCATTGTATAAGTGCACCACATCTTCATTATCCACTCATCAGTTGAGGGACATCTAAGCTGGTTCCATTTCCTAGCTCTTGTGAATACAACAGCAATAAACATGGATGTACAAGTATCTCTAAAGTAGTGAGATGAGTCCTTAGGATATTTGATCAGGAGTGGTATAGTTGGGTCATATGGTAAATCTGTTTTTGGCTGTCTCAGGAGCCTCCACACTGATTTCCACAATGGCTGTGCCAGTTTACATTCACATCAACAATGTAGAAAGGTTCCTCTTTTTCCACATCCTCACCAGCATTTATTGTCATTTGTTTTTTTGATGATAGCCATTCTGACAGGAATGAGATGGAATCTAAAAGCAGTTTTAATTTGCATTTCCCTAATAGCTAAGGGTATAGATCAGTTTTTAAATGTTTATAAGCCATCTGAATTTCTTCTTTTAAGAATTCTCTATTTAGATCCATAGCCCCCCCCCATTTTTTTTTTTTTTGTTTGTTTGGTTTTCTTTTATTTTGAGGTAGGGTTTCACTCTAGCCCAGGCTGACCTGGAATTCACTACTTATTCTCAGGGTGACCACAAACTCACGGCAGTCCTCCTACCTCTGCCTCCCACGTGCTGGGATTAAAGACATGCACCACCACACCTACATAGCTCATTTTTAAAAAAATTGGGTTGTTCGATTTCTTATTATTTAGGGTTTTTTTTGAGTCCTTTGCATATCCTGGATATTAACCCCTTTTCAGATGTATAGCTGGCAAAGATTTTCTCCCATTCTGTAGGTTGCCTCTTTGCTGTATTCAGTGTCCTTTGTTGTTCAAAAGCTCTGTAATATCATAAGGTCCCAGTGGTTGATTAGTAGTTTTATTTCCAGAACAACTTAGGTTGTATTTAGAAATTCGTTGCCTATGCCAATATGTTAAAGGGTTTCACCTGATTTTTTTCTCTAGTACTTTCAGAGTTTCAGGTCTGATATTAAGGTCTTTGAACCATTTGGACTTAATGCTTGTGCATGGAGAGAGATAACGATCTATTTTCATCCTTCCACATATAGATATCCAGTTTTCACAGCACCATTTGTTGAAGGGGATATCTCTTCTCCAATGAGTATTTTTGGCATTTTCGTCCAAGATCAGGTGGCTATAACTGCTCCGTCTTACACCTGGGTCCTGTATTCTGTTCCACCAATTGATGTGTCTGTTTCTGTGCAGCACCATACTGTTTTGTTATTATTGCTCTATACAATAGAACTTAAAATTGGGTATGGTGATACCTCTAGCATTATTTTTGTTTCCCAAAATTATTTTGGATAGTTGAGGTTTTTTGTGTGCCCAAATGAATTTTAGGTTTGTTTTTTTCTATTTCTGTGAAGAATGCCATTGGAATTTTTTTTTTTTTCTTTGAGGTAGGGTCTCACTGTAGCCCAGGCTGACCTGGAATTCACTATGGAGTCTCAGGGTGGCCTTGAACTCACGCTGATCCTCCTACCTCTGGGTCCTGAGAGGCCATTGGAATTTTAATGAGGGTTACACTAAATGTGTAGATTCCTTTGGTAAGATTGATATTTTCACATTGTTTCTTCCCATGCAAGAACATGGGATGTCTTTCCATTTCATAGTGTCTTCTGAAGTTTCTTTTTTATTTTATATATTTTTGAGAAAGAGAGGGAGAGAGAGAGAGAAAGAACGGGTTTGCCAGCACCTTTAGCTACTGAGAATGAACTCCAGACGTGTGTGCTCCCTTGTGCACATGTGTGACATTGTGTGGTTGCATCATTTTGTGTCTGCCTTATGCGGGGCCTGGCGATTCAAATATGAGCTCTTAGTCTTTTCTGGCAAGTGCTTTGACCACTAAGTCATCTCTCCAGCCCATCTTCTGCATAGACATGCCACTATTGCACCCGTTGGCTTATTTGGGCTGGCTGGCCAATTATAAGGCTTGCAGTGTCCACTGTTGAGTATCTTCATTGGTGGTATCTCTTTCTCCCATTGAACTACATGTAGAATGGCTTCTTCCAGCTTTCTGTCAGCTGGTCTACATGGAGGAGGTTATCAGCTCCGTTCCAGCAGGATTTCTCAGTGGCCTTGCAGCCCAAGTATGTGGAGTCTTCAGCAATAGGGTCTTACCATCTACTCCTGGTGGGAAACCAAGGGCCTCGGCAATGGCCTATAATGTTTTGGGGGTATCAGGGACCTCCCTGGCCAACAACTCACTGGAGGTATCCCATCCCTGGCACTGAAAATTTTCTAACAACGATCAATGGCTCCTGAGTGTTCCATTGTCCGAAACCGGAGGATTCCATATGATTTATTTGCATCTTTTAGATTTTGATTAGCCCTCCCTCCACCTTTCCTTAGGCACTTAAAGCTTTAAATTTCCCTCGCAGAACTGTCTTCATTTTGTTACAAAGGTTTTGGTATGTTGTATTCTCATTATCATTTGTTTCTATGAATTTTTTGATTCTTTCTTGATTTCATCATTGACCCAGTCATCATTTGATAGTTTATTGTTTAGTTTCTATGATTTTGTATATGCTCTATAGTTTTTATAGCTGTTGATTTGTAGTTTGATACAATTGTGATCAGAGAGAGTATAAGGAATTATTTCATTTTTCCTGTATTTGTTAAGGTTTGCTTTGTGTCCCAATATATGGTCTATTGTAGAGAATAATCCATGTTCTGCTGAAAAGAATGTATATTCTGCAGCATTTGGATGAAATTTTCTGTAGATATCTGTTAAGTCCATGTGTACAATGATCTCATTTCATGCAAATGCTTCTCTGTTTATTTTTTTACCTGGATGGCCTGCCAATTGATGAGAGCTGGGTATTGAAGTCATCCACTACAGTTTTGTTTGGTGTTATCTATGACCTTAATTCTAATAGTGTTTGTTTGATGTAATTGGGAGCCCCACAGTAGGTGCATGTATGTTTAGAATTGTAATGTCCTCCTCTTGTTTATATTTAATCAATAAAAAGTAACCTTTTTAAAAAATCTTTCTTAACTAATGTTGGTTTGAAGTCTACACTGTCAGATATTAGTGTAGCAACACCTGCTTGTTATCTAGGTACATTTACTTGAAATACTATTTTCCATCCTTTCATCCTAAAATACTGTCCATCTTTTATGGAAAGTTAAGTTTCTTAGAGGCAACAAATAGAAGGATCTTGCTTTTTAACCCAGTCTGCAAACCTATGCCTTTTGGTTGGGACAGTGGGGCCATTGATATTAAGAGTTCTTAGCCGGGCGTGATGGCCCATGCCTTTAATCCCAGCACTCAGGAGGCAGAGGTGGAAGGATCACCATGAGTTCGAGGCCACCCTGAGACTACATAGTGAAATCCAGGTCAGCCTGAGCTAGAGTGAGACCTGACCTCCAAAAACAAAACAAACAACAACAAAAAAAAGAGTTATATTGAAAGGTGTGTATTTATTCTTGCCGTCCTTCTTATTTTGTATTTCTTCTGGTTTTCCCTTTACTCTCTTGTGTTAACTATTGTTTGAGTATGGTTTGTTTTTTCCAGGTTCCTTATATGTGTTTTTTCTTTCTCTTCAGCATGGAGGATCCTTTCAAGTATTGTCTGTGAGTTGGTTTAGTGTTCTTATATTTCTTTAGCTTATTTTTGTTATGGAATATCCTTATTTCTGTGTCAATTTGGTTATATAGTTTTTCTGGATAAAGTAATCTTGGCTTACAGTTGTTATCTTTCAGAAAGCCCTTCTTGCTTTTTGAAGTTTGTGTTGAGTAATCTACTGTAATTCTTATGGGCTTGCCTTTATATGTGACTTGATTTTTCTCTCTAACTGCTTTCAATATATTTTCTTTGGTTTGTGTGTTTTGTAGTTTAATTATAATATGTTGGTGAGAGTTTCTTTCCTGATTTAGTCTGTTTGGCATTCTAAAGGATTCCTGTATCTTTACTGGCATAACTTTTCCTATTTCAGAGAAATTTTCTTCTATGATTTTGTTGAAAATACCTACTATGCTTTTGGAGTGGAATTCTCCTTTCACTATGCCCTGAATTCTTACGCTTGATCTCTTCAGAGTGTCCTGAATGTCTTGAAATTCCTATTCTTAGATCTGCCAGCTGGTCTTCTAGGTTAGATATTCTATCCTCTCCTTGATCCAGTCTACTGGTTAAGACTTTCTGCAGAGTCTTCTATTTGGCTTATTCTATTTTCCATTTCTAGTATTTCTGACTGGTATTTTTTCATTATTTCTATTTCCTTACTCATCTCTTGTATTGATCTCCTTATTTTATTAAGTTGGTTTCCTGTCTCCTCTTGGGATTCTTTCAGGAGTTTGATTTCTTCTTTTATTTTATTGTGCATAAATATAATCATTTCTTTGAAATCTTTGTCAGACATTTCATCAAAAACAGCCACATGGGAGGTCATTTCTGATGAATCTATAATTTTTGGTGGAGTTGTATTGTCTTGATTATTTTTGTGTATGTTTCTTTTATTATACTGAAGAGATTTTTGGGCTTTCTGTAAGTAGGCCCTCTTACCTTTTGGGGTGGCTTCCAGTCTCACCAATGCTGAGTTCCCACCTAGATCCCTCTCTGATGTGCTGTGGGCTTGGTTAGGCTGCTTGGGTCACTGGATCTTGTGTTCTGATTGGCTGTGCTAGATGCCATAAGGCTCAGGGGTGGATAACTTCTCTGGTGGTTTGTGCACTGAAGGTTAGGGGACAGGAGACTGTACACAATGCCTAGAGTTTTACCGGAGCTTCCCAGCTGGTCCCGTTTGTGAGCACCTTCAGCATCTGCTTAGCGGGTCCCTGCTATCTTCTCCTTTAAGTTTCTTGACTTTCCAAGGAAGCTGGCATTAGTGGAAAATCCCTCCACCTGGTTTCTCCCCCTGCAGCTCTGTGCTCGCCTGGCTGGTGTGAGGATTGTGGCCGCTGGTGCCTTGGCAGGATTCTGGCCAGTTTCCTGCTTGTTAGAAGATTTGAGTCTCTCCTACTTCTCTGCTGTGGTTGATAATTCCTTATACACCCTCACTTTTGGTAGAAGAGTGTGTTTTGCTGTTTTTCTGCTTATTTCCCTCCCTAGACTGTTTCGACATTGCTACTGTGCTACCATCTCACCTCATAATATTTAAAAAAATTTTTTTGTTTATTTTTATTTATTTATTTGAGAGCAACAGACAGAGAGAGAAAGAGGCAGATAGAGAATGGGAGCGCCAGGGCATCCAGTCACTGCAAACAAACTCCAGACCCCCTTGTTCATCTGGCTATCATGTGGGTCCTGGGGAATTGAGCCTTGAACAGGGGTCCTTAGGCTTCACAGGCAAGCACTTAACCACTAAGCCATCTCTCCAGCCCAACCTCATTGCGTTTTTTTATCTACTTATGTTTATTATGATCATGAATGTATTTTCACTTAATTCTGAACTTTTTTTTCATGTTTTCTAATAGTTGGGAATTCTCCATATCATTTACTTTTTTTGTGTTTTTGGATAGAACTAAGTTTTGGTTCACCTAATTTATTTTTCTTTAAGTGTAAAAGTTACACATACTATTTTTCACATTTTATGGCTAAGTATGGCCCTAGTTTGGGAAGCAAGGGTCTATTATTAGCTTGGTCATTAGATTTCATGACTTTGGGTGAGCTTCCTCCCTTCTATGATCATCAGATATCTCCACAATAATGAGGTACTTTAGAGTAAATGATTTTGAGGGGCTATAGATATGGCTCAATGGTTAAAAGTGCTTGCTTAATTTTGAAAACAATTGCTCCGTATTGTATGATTTGGGAGGTGAGAGAAATCCAGAGGCACCTCTGGTTTGTCTAGAGAACATGACCTTTAGCGTGGGAAGCCGAGCTCTGTCACTGATCTTCAGTGAGACATCTGGACTTGAGTTTGAACATTTTGTCAGTTTATGTTTTCAAGGGAAATCAGGCTCTGGACATCCCTTATCTGGAGTGATCATGACTTGGGTCTTTGTCACTCAGCAGTGCCTATGTAAATATCATCGCTTTTTTAGCATGTGCTATTATATATAGGATCTGTTGTACAGGTAGCATTAATAAAAAATGAACTTTTGTTAAGCCATTGGGATTTATTTTTTCATTACAAGACAACATAATCCAGTCTGTATAATACAAATTATGAATATACTGAGGACATCATTATATATGTGCAAGTTCTGTCTTATACAAAGGGCTCAGAGGGCAGGGTATGGCTTATCTACTGAACATCTTCCTCTTACCCTAACATGGTACTGAAGCTGTCAGAAACCAATCCTAGCTTTGAAAAGCATCCCTCCACTCTCTCTGCCCCCTTCCCACCCACAGTGAAGTGTTCTAGACATTAGTCCAGAGGCATTTCTCCTCTGGCCATTCCATCCAGCTTTCTATCACACATGGGATGAAGTTTAGAACCCCTGACCTGGTTGTAGAGCTCTGTAGCATGGCCCTGGCTAGGTTCTCAGAGTTCTCACTGTTCTTCCCCAAGTGCTCTTGGGTCCAATGACATCTGTCCTCTCTCAGTTCCTCAAGCATGCCGAGCTCCTTCCTGCCCCAGGATATTTGTAAAAAGCTTTCCTCCGTGTCTAGATATCATGATTTTCACCTAGATCAGTCCCAAGCATCTTTCGGGAGTTAGCTTCCTCAGGGAAGTTTTCTTTTCTGTAACCTCTCTAGGATTGGTTACATATGCCACAGCATTCATGACTCCACTCCCATTCTCAGGACACTATCTCGATGGTAATTAGTGAGTTGTGAAGTCCTTTGCTTCATGTCTATCTGTACAATAGATTCTATACTTCGAGGGACGGGACTGATGTTCAGTCAGCGCTGAGCACAATTTCTGGTACTTAGTCTCCACAGGCAGCATGACCAATGATGACGACAATGCTCAGATGAATGGTCAGCCCTCAGGATCTGGAGGAATTGTCTCCAAACTTTGGAATGCATCAGTCCGCATCACCTATCAGGCTTTAAAGATGATATATTTATTTAAAATTAAAATCAGGGCCGGAGAGATGGCTTAGTGGTTCAGGTGCTTGCCTGTGAAGCCTAAGGACCCATAGTCTACTCTCCAGAGTGAGACGTAAGCCAGACACACAAAGGTAAGGCAAGTGCAAGGTCACCACAAGCCCAGTAGGTGGTGCAAGCGTCTGGAGTTTGAATGCAGTAGATAAGGCCCTGAAGTGCCAATTCTTTCTCTCTCCTCTCCCTCTGTCTCTTTCTCAAATAAAATTAAAAATAATAAAATCAGACATACAGAACATGGACTTTACCATATAAGCTATTTTTAGGCATGCATTTTCAGTGGCATTAAGCACATTCACATAGTCCAGCCACCAGCACCATCCATCCACAGAACATGTTTCAGCATGTACATTGAAACACGACTGTCATTGAATAATTCCCATCCTCCCCTGACTTCTTAACTCTGTCAGCTCCCGGCAGCCATCGTTCTGCTTTCAGTCTCTGAATTTGCCTTCGCCTCGAGGGATTTTGCTGCTGTTGTTAAGAGTCTTGCTATGTGGCCTTGAACATATGATCTCAGTCCTCCAAGTTCTGGAATTATAGACATGTGCCACAGTGTTTGGCCACAACCTTTAAACCCACACACATTTCTGGGAATGACTGCCAGAGGTTCCAACTCAGCTCTGGGTTGAGACAGAGAATTTGCATGGCTAGCAAGTTCCCAGGTGTTGCCCTGGACCAGGTCAGAGCACACCCTGAGCACTTGGCTCTGGCGGACCCTGGCTTGACTCCTCTTACTAAGCTTTCATCACATCTGCAGACATTAGGAGTTCAGAAAGGGGCAATGACGGAAGGGCTCATTACACACCACTGTCCGTGGAAGAAAGTGAGTGGTTTGGGGGCTGTGGCTTACGGTGGTTGCCAACCCTGACCATTGTATTCACCAGGGATAACTTCTAAAGTCACCAATGGGTGCAGAATCTCAGGTAATGGAACCTCAGCATCGGTGCTTGTTTCAGATGGTCTTACTTGAAGCCCAGGGTTAAAAAAAAAAAAAAAAATCACTGGGTTGAGGAAAGAAATGAAAGGAGAGAAACCCAAATAGAAATCAGAGAGAGAAACACGCCCCCAGACAGCACCCATTGTAGGAAAGTCTTTGTGCCTTGGCCTGGACGGGGTTCTCTGCCAAGTCCCTTGGGGAGGGGAGACACCCCTTCCCAGTGCTGTTCTCTGAGATTTGGATTAACAAGAAATGTTTTTCAGACAGGAGCTGACCTCTTCCTAGCCAGCTTCCCCTCAGGCTATTATTTCTGGACTTCACGTCATATTTCCATGAGTTTACAAAGTTATCTTCAGGTGTGCAGTGCAATCTTCTTCCCTCCTTGCTCAAATTTAGAGCCATCATCTTGGAGTTTTCTCAGCAGTTTTAGAATCAGGAAGTCTTTTCTCTATTTGTTGGTTTAAACTGGGAGACCCCTTGGTTAATATGAAGCCCATTGTGTTAATTTAAACCTCCATCAAGGTTTGTTCGTTCTGCAAAGGAATGCTTCTTCCCAGGTTCCCCTACTGTGAATGATGGAGAGTCAGTGGTCATGGTTACAAGTCACTACGGCTCAAAGCTCGGCCCTGAGGCTCCTGCCAGACATGCACCCTTACTGTCTTGCAGTGGGATAGGTATAGCGCATGAGACCTGGTATTTAGAAGTAGCTATGGCAAGGGTGCCATTAGGCTTGTCTGGATGAGCAAGGAATCACCTGTGCGGGAATTGCTGGCCTGGGCGCCAGGTTTCAGGTGAGCGAGTGAGCTGTGTGAGAGCTGCAGCAGGGCCCTGAGTTGGCCTGTGGTTCATTTCAGCTGCTCTCTTGCATTCGTTCATTCTGACAGGAATGTGTGATATTGTGTTGTGACTTTTTCCTGTAATTCACTTTTTAAATTTAAAAAAAAAAATTTTTTTATTTTGGCGAGGAGGGTAGGCCAGGGGCTCAGCCACTGCAATCACACTCCAGATGCTTGCGCCACCTAGTGGGCATGTGAGACCTTGCACTTGCCTTGCCTTTGTGCCTCTGGCTTATGTGGGATCTGGAGAATTGAACATGGGTCCTTAGGCTTCACGGGCAAGCGCCTTAACCACTAAGCTGTCTCTCTAGGCTGTGCTGTGACTTTCTTTTGCATTTCCTCTCTTTGCTAGTGTTTTTTGGCCTTTCATGGATTCTATTTATGTGCCTGTTCAAGTGTTTTTACCCATTTTCATTGGGTTTTTGTTCTTATTGAAAGTTAGAAATTACTTTAATATTCTTTAAAAAAATTTTATTTTTATTTATTTGACAGAGAAAGAGGGGAGAGAGAGAGAATGGGCACATCAGGGCATCCAGCCACTGCAGATGAACTCCAGATGCTTGCACCCCCTTGGGAATCTGGCTAACATGGGTCCTGGGGAATCTAACCTGGGTCCTTTGGCTTTGCAGGCAAACGCCTTAACCACTAAGCCATCTCTCCAGCCCTTCCTTAATATTCTGAAAAGAATTCTTCTGTTGAATATACATATATCCCATGAAAATGCAGAACAACACTAAAGCACAAAAGGTTGTATGCAGATAACTCAACAAGCAAAGTTATTGGAGATTAACTGGTGGTCTTCTCCATGACACTACCATAAGGGATTCTTTTTGAAGATCAGAAAAATGAGATAGAAATTTGTACTTGGTTTCCTCACTCAGGACCCTCCAACTTGCAACTATCAAATGCCCAATCCAAACCAGCTCAAGCAAGAGAAGGAATCTATGATCTGATAGCACTTAAATTCAGGGGATGACTATGTCCTGATGTTCAAAGACTCCTCTGCTCCAATCTTGATCTTCATTTTCTGTGTTTTTTCCTCCCTTTTGGCAGTGATGTCTGTTATAGAGATTCACACAAGACCACTCTATCTATTATTAAAAAAAAAAAAAATCACCCCAGACCACTGTATCTGCTATAGAGAATCAGGCCAGACTACTCATCTGTTAAAGAGAATCACTCAAGAAACCAGATTTGGTTGAGTCTTGCTTGTTCCAGTTTGAGAGATACCTTGTGTCTCCAAGGGACTTTGGTGGGCCATGCTTGGGTTATGAAATCCACCAAAAAGCCAACCCTATATCAGGGGTCAATGAACCTTGAGTCTCAGAATCATACCAGAAAATGTGTCCACATTCACTGTGAAGGTGACAGAAAGACTTAGGAAGCTTCTGAGCAAGGCCAAGTGGCAGGAGAGGTTGAGGGAGGCTTAACATGATCAGTATTGTGTGAGCCCCGGGTGCGGAGGGCAAGGCTGATTGAGCACAAGTAAGGAAACATTGAGTAAATGAAGATTTGACACGTCTCTTCATTGCTATCTCACTCATTTATTCATGTATGTACTCATGCAGCTCATTTGTGTGTATGTGTGTGTGTGTGTGTGTGTTGCTAGGATTTGAATCCAAGACCTTGTATATGCTAAGCAGGTAGTCTACCACTGAGCTACATTGCCATCCTTCATGCATATCAACTCCATTTGTTTGGTTTAATCTTTCCTACTTAATTGCATTTCTCAGATTACAAGGATATTGTCCCCAACCATATGGAGCTAAAAACCCAACCATTAAATTTCTTGAAAGTGTCCCCGTAACCCCACTAAAAGGATAAACAGAGCCTCATTCCTGTGACAGGGCACTGAGCAAAGCCTGTAGGCTGAGCCATTCAGAGGTCAGCAGTTACTGGTTTTTTATTAGCCCAGGCTGGCCTTGAACTCCTGACCTTCCAGACTCTGCCTCCTCAGCAATTTCCTACCGGGTGTGCCACCACAGCTGGCAGCACTTTTGTTGTTGTTGCTGTTCTTTTTTTGAGGCAAACCCAACAGAATGGCCTTTTAAAAATGACAGGCAGTGATTTGTCCTGAAGACCATGACTTAATTCTGATCATTTATTAACACACCCTCTTTCCCCATCTTCCTTCCTCTAGACTGTAGTTACTATTGGTTGCGCTGTCTTGCCTTTCTTTCTTTCTTTCTTCTTTTCTTTCTTTCTTTCTTTCTTTCTTTCTTTCTTTCTTTCTTTCTTTCTTTCCTTCCTTCCTTCCTTCCTTCCTTCCTTCCTTCCTTCCTTCCTTCCTTCTTTCTGTCTCTCTTTCTTTCCCTTTCTTTTCTTCCTACTTTCCCCCCTCTCTCTCCTTCCCTCTTTCCCCCTTCCTTCTTTCTTTTGTTCTTTCTTTCCTTCTTTTGTTGTTTCTTTCTTTCTTTTTCTCTCTCTTTCTTTCTTCTCTCCCTCCCTCCTTCCTTTTTTCTTTCTTTGACTTAAAATCTTTTTTATCAAAACTTTCATAAGTATAGAGAATATACCAAGGTTATAATCACCTGACCCTCATTTGCCCCTGTCCAATTCTCCCTCTACTGAACTCCTTCTTTTTATCCGATTAGACTCTCTTCTATCTTGATGTCATTGTTATGCTTGTGTCGTGTAGGTAGCGTCTGTCACTGCGAGGTCATGAATATCAAGGCCACTTTGTTTCTGGAAGACAGCACTATAAGCAGCCCTCCCCTTCTTTTGGCTCTTACATTCTTTATTATTTTTTTTATTTTTATTAACTTATTTTTTCTGAGGTAGGGTCTTGCCCTAGGCCAGGGTGACCTGGAATTCACTATGCAGTCTCAGAGTAGGTTCACTATAGCAATCCTCCTACCTCTGCTTCCCAGGAGCTGGAATTAAAGATGTACACCACGATGCCTGGCTTACTTTTTTTTTTTTTTTTTTTTTTTAACAAAGGTGTAGGTAGTCCTCTGTCCCCTCTCTGGGTCCCACTTTCCCTGAGGACTCTCTTCAGCTGGGTTGTTGGTGTTCACTGTGGTGTAGTTAAGGCATCAGTCAGTCTGTGTGGGGGGGAAGGTCTGTGCCTCAAGATATTTCTACCCATCCTGTGGCTCTTACGATCTTCCCACCTCCTCTTCAGCAATGGTCCTTGAGCCTTGGAGGGTGTGCAGAAATGTCTCATTTAATGTTCTACTGTCACTTCTCAGCACTTTGGCTGGTTTTGAGTCACCTCAGTGGTTACTGCCATCTAAAAAGAGAAGTTTCTTTAACCAAAAGTGAGAGTAGCAGTAGTTTATGACCATAAGCTTAGAGTTTAGATGGCAGGTTGATGGACATAGTATATCCACTTAGCCAGACAGCAGTAGCGGTTCCCCTCAGGGCTTATGACCTCACCAACCATAGGCTTTTGACTGGGTTTTCAGTACCAGGCATGTATTCCCTCCCATGGAGCGAGACTCCAGTCCAATCAGAGAGCTGTTGGTTTCCCCCCAAACTGACATGCCACCATTGCACCAGTTGGCACAATTGGCCTGTCTGGCCAGCTATGAGGCTTACAGGGTCCACTGGTTAAGACTATTGACGACTTATTTCCCTAGAAAGGCTGGGGGCGGTATAGTTCTTTCCAGCATCCTGACAGACAGCCAATGGAGAGGCGGCGCCCTGTTCAGCCCCAGCTTGATTTCTCAGTGACCTGCAGACATTGGTCCTTTGCAGTCTTATATTTCTGATGTTTGCCGTTTCAAGTAGCCAAGAGGGGAGTGCACTGGGAATCAATGAAATGAAGGAGAAAGGGAGAGGAGGGAAGAAAGTCCACCTCTAAGGAGGGGGACAAGACCTCTACTACAGCAGTCCCAAGTCTAGGCTGAGGGGTGGTTCTCTACTCAAGTGCACGTGGAGGGACGTGGCGGGGGGCTGTGGGAAGACCCTTCAGGGAAATGCAAGGAGCTGATGAGAAGAATAAATTAAAGATTGTTTCATATTAAAAAGACTTTAAGAACTTAGCATGTTCAAAAAACAGCAAAAGAAAATAATCAATACCCAACGGAGATTTCCAACAATCAATTATGATGAAGTCCTCATTTTTAATTCTCTAAATCTTTCTCTTCCCTACCAGGAGTTACCCCTGGGGATACTCTCAGGGCCCATGGGCATAGCTACCCCAGCCTTGCTCCCAGCAGGCTTGTAGATGATATAGGAGACTGGGGGACAGGGGTAACCAGGACCATTTCCAGTTCTTTTTTTTAGCTCTGGGGCACTTGATCTGCCCACCTCAGATCATGTCAAAAGTTTTAAAGGCACCCATATTATAGAAAAATTTATTTCTTGCTCTAAAGAGCTTCAACGGATTCTTATGGTTTTGCTTTTGAAGCTAGATGATTGCAAGTGACTATTTTGCAGTTAACGGTGGCGTCTCGAGTTGTGCGGCTGGCGGTCCATGGCCAGGCAAGCGCATCTGACGTACACGTTGCACTCGAAGGTGCCTCAATGAGTGATGGTACTTGTGCATATTAATAAGGCATTCGCATCTTTTCAGTTTGCTCTCTGATTTCAGGACTTTGATCCAATGATCGTTCAACTACCAAGAACCTTTGAAAGCCCTTGTGAAAACTGTGGGCCGTAGGTATAGCCCCTAGAGTGCCTCATAGGTACAATAGCCTCAGGACCAAGGGCTGGCGTAGGTCAGGGGAAGCAAACCTCTCTTTAGTTGCCAGGGACAGCTGAACAGCTAGATGTTGAAAGTTCCCATTCATTTTGATTCTAAATTTGCGGCTCACGAAATTCTCCCAAACAGTTTAAAGCCTCATTCCAAGGACTGGTAAGATTTTTAGCTGACTGTCATAGTTAGGAAAAAGCTCTTGTGTGGAGACATCAGACTTAATTTTATAGGCCAGTGTTTACACAGAGGCTGTGTTCTGAGCAACTGGGTAATATACCAGAGTCACAGGAATGCTCAGCGACTTAGTTTTCTCATCTATGAAATGGGTCATTATTGTCAGTCTCTCCTCACTGCCACAGTGGTTTTGAAGTTCACATAAGATAATCTACAAGAAAGTTATTTATTGTGAAACAGCAGACATCATGAAGCCATAAGGCAGCTTAGGACAGTCCTTCTCAGCCTTGGCTGCAATTTTGAATCATCACAGGGCCTTTGACGGAGTTCTGAAGGCTGAGCCCCACTAGAGACCAATTAAAAGGGACTTGCAGGGGGCAGGAAGTGATGCTGGGTCTAGGGAAGATGGCTCCTGGTTATTCTAGCACTCAAAGGACAGAGCGGATCATAGAGTACATTAGTGCCCACTGCCTGGAGTGAGGAGCAGGCCACGGGCCCTTGCGGTTGCCCTGCGGTCCTGCCTACACGGACTCACGCTGTGGTTTGATGTCAGATTACTCCAGTGCTCAGCATCTTTGCCGTCTATTCTACGAGTTTGGTGGCAGCCAGGAGGCCTCGGAGGTACACGTGTTTCTGTGGCTCACAGCCGCTGGGGTTTTCCTCAAGCACCTGGAGCCATGGAAGAACTGTCCCTTCCTGACCTTCCCAGGTGCTGATTTCCAAGACTACTGTAACAGTGACCATAAACCACGTGCTTAGAACAACAGAACTTTCTTTTGGAGATTATAAATCCAGTTCCACCCCCACCGAGGGCTGTGGGAGAGACTCTTTCCTCCCCTCTCCCAGCTGCTGCTGTCTCTGGGTATCCCAAGCTTATGGCCATATTACACTGGTCTCAGACTCAGTTTCCACATGGCCTTTTCCCATTTGTCCTCTTTGGTCTCTTTCTCTTCTCCTCACCCCAGTAATGGGGATTGAACCCAGGGCCTCGCACATGCTAGGCAAGTGCTCTACGTTCACAGCCCCATTTCTGAGTGTGTACGCGTGTGTTTGATATGCATGCACGTATGTGTGCTTGTATGTGTGTGAGCACATGTGTTGGCATGTGCATATGGAGACCAAAGGACAACCTTAGTGGTCATCCCTACATACCTTGTCCATTGCTCTTGGAAGCAGGATCTCCCAATGTCTTATAGTTCACCAACTGGGCTAGACTGGCTGGCCATCGAGTCCAGGGATCTGCCTGTCTCTGCCTTTCCAGTGTTTTTGTGCTAGTTGGAGATTGAACTTAGGTCATCTTGCTTTCAAGGCAAAGGCTTTACTGGCTGAGTATCTCCTAGAACTCCAGATCTCTTGGTACTTTGAGACCGAACCTTACTGAGTTTCTCAGGCAGGCCTTGAACTTGTGAGCATTCTGGCTCAGACTTTGTACCAACACATATGGATCCTTGCTTCAAGATATAAGTGAGTGGATTTATAGGCCATTTGGCGAATCCTGGGTGTTCTCATCCCAAATTCCTTAATCCTATATGTAATGACTTTTTTATTTTATTTTATTTTATTTTATTTTATTTTATTTTATTTTATTTTATTTTATTTTATTTTATTTTATTTTATTTTTCCGAATAAGGTCACATTCACTGGTTAGGATTTGGACATTTCTGTTATGGGGGGGGCACAATTCAACTCACCACCTGGCCAGGTCAAGCAACTGTCAGGCAGGCCCTCTTACCATCATTGTTTTAGTCTTTCCTCTGAGTCCCTTCCTAAGTGCCCTCATTGGTCAGGGTACGTAGCTGCTCAGGACAGGCCTGGGATGGGGCTGCATAAATGTTCATGGAGGGATGGGAGGGAGACATAGTTGCCATCTTGCTTGGTGTGTGGCTTGCAAGAAACCCCCTTCTCTCTGGAGACGACTCGCAGCTGCTGACGGCTGCTACACTCCCATGGTACCATGCATGTTGCATTGGGCTCCTGGGAAGCCAGCAGGATGCCTGCTTGCGTGGATATCAGGAAGTTCCTGCCCGGAAGACTCACGCTTATTTGGGTAGTGATTCAGGTTTAATTCCGGAGGCTTTCATCCCCTGACGCTCTCTCCCTCTTGAAGGGGTGCCCGTGCGTAGCGCGCAAATGTGTGTGTGTTCTCATACACATGGGCACACAGGTGTGTGCAGCTACCTGCACGTGTGTGTGCATGTGTGTGTGTGTGTGTGTGTGTGTGTGTGTGTGTATTCCTGAGGTTGACGTCGGGTGTCTTCCTCAATTGCCCCCCACCTTATTTATTGAGAGAAGGTGTCTCACTTTAGTTTAGAGCTGACCATTTCAGCTAGCGTTAGCTTAGCCATCTTGCTTCAGGGACCCCCTGCTCCTACCTCGTAAGTGCTGGCATTACAGGCGGGCTGTTTCCACGGGTGGCATTGGTGTGGGTGCTGGGGGTCTGAACGCAAGCACTCATGCTCGTTCAGCAAATGCTCCGCTAACTGAACCATCACCTCAGCCCCAAACCCCCGACTCTGCGAAAGAACAGAACAAGCGCCGGTGGCCAGAGAAACACTCAGACAGAGTCAAAAATTGGTCACTGGTGTGTAGGAGCGCAGATGACTTCTGGAAGGGTGCCAGCACTGTGTGCCACCTGATTGCAGAATCCCCCACTTTCTGCCATGCCATAGCTCCTTGCTCTGACTTGGTGGCAGACCCAGGACCCCTGTGCCCATCCACCACCCATCCTGCAAACAATTCTCACTCAAAGCTCACACTGCAAGGCGTGCTCAAGCCTGGAGACTTCAAGATCAAGTCCACAAGATTCCTGGGTTGGATGCCTCGGCAGTGTGTGTTTTTGTGTGATGGGTTCCTTGTGACCCAATGACATGCATCACACTTGAAATACATCACTGCTGACAAAATAAATCAGCTCTGCCCACTGTAGTGCTGGGCTTATTAGGGGAAAATGGAAAAAGGGTATTAAATATTAATGCTGCATATTTTCCTATCCCTGGGCGCCTTCTATGCCGATGATCGCTGCCCAGCCAGCAGAGACTTCAGTCTTTTTTTTTTTTCTTTTCTCCTGACGATGATAGCGACAGGAAGGACCTTTGACAAGGCAGTGAGGGGCAGGCGTGTAAAAAAAGGGGGGGCTCTGACTGTCTTTTTGGACGCCTGCTTGGGAGCGTTGCTGGGAAACTTCCTCCCTGGCGCTCGCTGAGCCCTGGAGCTGTGTGGCGTGGCAGCGGTCTAGGTGGGCAGCAAGCCCGCGTGCCAGGAAAGGAGCTGCTTGGGAAGAGGGTGCGTCCTGAGCTCACTACCCACCACCGCCTCCTGCTTTGTAAATTGTCTGCAAACGTCCCGTGAAGGTCCCCTCTCTTTAAGCCCAGGCTAATCGGAGGAAGGGTGAGCAGACAGTTTTTAGGCTTAGGAAAGAAATTGTCCTACAAAGGATGGGTTTGTTGGGTTAATCTTTGAAACGTCGGTGTGAAAATCAAAAAGTAGCCTCTAGGATGAATTCTCTTTTAGAGAGATTGGAAGTTCGATTGCTTAGGGTTTTCTTTTTTTTTTCCCCCTCTTAAATTTTTCATCACACAAGCAATCCATTAATCCAATTTTGTAAAAATTAAATCATTACACATAAGGTGGGGGGGGGGAGGGCTGCTTCCTAGAAGTCAGCACCTTCCAGATGTGAGCAGGGGAAGCTTTGCCGTGCTCAGCCAGAGGAGAGGCCACTAGGTGTGCAAGTTTGTCCGTTTCCGGGGTTCCCTCTGGAAAACAATATTCCCATCACCTTCAGGTGAGATCCTCTGCGGTTGGGACTCCTGGCTGCTCTTTTCTGTCCCCAGAGGTCCCAGCTCCTTCCCCTCCAGCTGTCTGCACAGGGATGGGGCCCAACCTCCTAATGAATTTCTCCCAGTGACCATCTGAATCTTCTGCAGCCCAGTTGGGAGCTTTTCAGGCTCCCTGTGGCCTGGGGTCCCAGCTGAGCATCTCTGCCTGGCTCTCATGCTTGTCATAGCTGGCTCCTCTAGTTTCTGCCTTCTCTTCTGTCAGCCCTTGGGGACTGGCAGCGCAGACATGCCATGTTTGGCAGGTCCCTCGGCCTTCGCTCGTGCATGCCGTTTCTCCCCTCCTTCCCTCTGGATCACACTCTTGATTCAAGACCCACATCGCAGGGCAAACCTTCTCTGATCTGCGCTGGGCCTGTGGGCTCCCCTATAGGTGGCCCTCTGGGGGGGGGGTGTACCAGTTTCCTGGTGGCTGCACGCATACTCATCCTCTCCCTAGTCCCAGAGATTCTTGTAGAGCTAAGTCTGCACCTCTCCGAGTTGAACAGCCTCCTCATCTAAGCTGTTATTCTAGCCTGTTGTCTTCCCAGCCTGGTGCTGGGCACTTCCCATATGTCTTCTTGTCTCATGCCATTCTTGTTGACATGGAAAGACCTGGAAAGGTTAGCTACCTTTTCTAAAGCCCCAACAGTAGTAGAGTCAACAGCTTGATTCAGACCCAAGTCTGCCTCTCAACAACTGAATAGCGATGAATGTGTGATGTGCGCCATGGCCCCTTTCCCCTTGTCACAGACTGCGACATCTGTGACCAGTGAGCCTGCGTCTGCGTCGGAAGGTTTGAGTCTCCCTCCGCCCCCCATGAGTCTGTGGCCCCCTTAGCCTGTTGTTGCCCAGACAGTTGATGGTGAGCTAAGATCTACAAGGGGAGAGGGAGGCTGCCTGTCAGGTGGGTGGTGGCCTCCAGGGACCCCAACGGAGCTGTCAGCAATTTAGGCTAAATGAGCGTCCAAAGGCCAGCACCACAGGAAGATCATGGGAAGACATTATCTGCGGTTGTTTACAAGTGAGAGGGAGAGACTCCTTCGTGGCTTATCTTGAGGGAAGACACATCCCTTGAGGGAAAATTAGGCAAATTGTGCACTTGTTTGGGCCATGTGAGCTCGGGTCCCCACCGGGGAAATTAACTTGTCACTGCTGGGCTGTCACCGTGCTCCTTTCACAGCTGTCTGTGTTTGAGCATCTTGCAGCCATGCACGAAGCTCACGTCCAGCCTCGCATCCGGCACAGGGCCTCGCCTGCTCCCATGGAGGATGCATCTCGTCTGACCTCTCTGCGCAGCTCCTTCTGGCTGGCGGCTGTCTTGTCTTGACATCGTTTCTTAAAACTCTCTAGTCATGAAATGTTTTTTTAAAAAAACATTTTGTGTGTGTGTGTGTGTGTTTTATTTATTTATTTGACCAGGGAGGGGGCAGACATATGTGCCACCTTGTACATTTGGCTTATGTGGGTACCGGGGAATTGAACCTGGGTCCTTAGGCTTCACAGGCAAGTGCCTTAATCACTAAGACATCTCGGCAGCCCCATGAAATGCATCTGATAGTGAAACACACTTTGACAAATGGCCCCGTGCTCACACTAAGACACAGTGGTATGGAGACCAAAACCCCAGAACTGTAGAGGCTAATAGGCCAGGAACAGGGTCTTCCCCACCTTGCCTGCTTCTTGTCCTGGGGCCCTTAAAGTACATGTTTACAGTGACAGTTAAGTTTCTGTCGTCAGCTTGATCAGATCCGGAATCAAGAGAGGGACATGCTTCTTGGACAACCTGTGAGGGCATCTCAAGGAATGAGTAACTGAGGGAGGAAGACCTTCCCTCGGAGTGGGCAGCCCTTCCACTGGCCACCTACATAAAAGGAGGTGCCAGGCGAACACCAAGCCTTTTACCTGGTGGCCCTGCTGCTAGCTGGTCTCTGCATCTACCCTGTTGCTGCTAACCGTCGTGGACTTTGGAACCCCGAACCTTCAGCTTTTCAACATGGACTGAAGATCTGCAGCTCTCCAGGAAGCCTTCAGGCCTTTGGCTCCTGGTTGGGTCTGTTGAGGCCTGCAAGCTCATGGACTGGTCAGCTGCTACCAGGTTCTCAGCCTCTGTGGCCTGCAGAGAGCCACTGTGGGACTGTCCATCCTGCAGCATAGGCCGATCTAATGTATCCCTTTATAGCATGTGTTCATTCTATCAGTCTAACACAGGTGCTGCGAAAGTTAAATGAGATACGGTTCTTAAAGCATGGCAGAGGTGTGATCACTGTTGGGGTCTTAAAGCATGGCAGAGGTGTGATCACTGTTGGGGTCTTAAAGCATAGCAGAGGTGTGATCACTGTTGGGGTCTTAAAACATGGCTGAGGTGTGATCACTGTTGGGGTCTTAAAGCACGGCAGAGGTGTGATCACTGTTGGGGTCTTAAAGCATGGCAGAGGTATGATCACTGCTGGGGTTTTAAAGCATAGCAGAGGTGTGATCACTGTTGGGGTCTTAAAGCATGGCTGAGGTGTGATCACTGTTGGGGTCTTAAAGCACGGCAGAGGTGTGATCACTGTTGGGGTCTTAAAACAGCAGGGTGTGATCACTGTTGGGGTCTTAAAGCATAGCTGAGGTGTGATCACTGTTGGTTTCTTAAAGCATAGCAGAGCTGTGATCACTGTTGAGTTCTTAAAGCATAGCTAAGGTGTGATCACTATTGGATTCTTTAGGTTCTCTCCCAATCCCACCTTGGTACCAATGTGACATTACACACCTCCCTGAGGGTAACTTGGCATACCTATTTTAAGTGCCCTTTTTCTTCTCCACAGACAACTACTTGAGAGCAGGGGCTTTTTTTGTTTGTTTGTTTCTTTTAAAAGTTTTAAAAATCATTTTATTTATTTATTTATTAGATACAGAGGGAGAGAGGGAGGAAAAGAGAGGGAGAATGGACGCACCAGGGCCTCTAGCCACTGCAAACGAACTCCAGATGCGATGCGCCATGATGTGCATCTGGCTAACGTGGGACCTGGAGAATTGAACCTAGGTCCTTAAGCTTCACAGGCAAGCGTCTTAACCACTAAGTCATTTCCTTAGCCCTTGTTCTTTCTTTCTTTCTTTCTCTCTTTTTTTTTTTTTGAGGTAGGGTCTCACTCTAGCTCAAGCTGACCTGGAATTTACTACAACATCTTAGGGTGACCTCAAACTCATGACAATCCTCCCACCTCTGCCTCCCAAGTGTTGGGATTAAAGGCTGTGTGCCACCACGCCCAGCTACCTTTTTGTTTCTTTTTGAGGCAAGATCTTACTATTATAGTCCAGAGCGACCTCAAACTTGTCATCCTCCTGTATCAGCCTCCTGAGTTCTGGTACAGGTATGCACCACTACATCCAGGTTCAGAGTTTGAATCTTGACATGAGTTTTTCTCTGTCTCAGTAGGATCCATGGAAGGTGTTTGACAAGCATTGATTACATACATATTTAGCCTTGTCACCTTAACAATTTTGTGGAATCCTCAGAGTCTATAGATCTATTGGAATGTTTTCAGGGTGGTGTGGGTCTTACGCATGAATTAACTAAGCTACAGAGAGATAAGTGGATTTTTTTTCTTTATAAATACACTGAAAACTAGGTATCTATAAATAATTTTTAAAACCTCATCCTATAAGAATAATAGCTAGCCATTAAATTTAGGAAATGTGGAAAAACACAAAAGAAAATTAAAATAACTGACAATCCTTACTGCTGTGCATTTAAAAAAATTATTTTATTTATTTATTTATTCGAGAGTGACATACAGAGAGAGAAAGGCAGAGAGGGAGAGAATGGGTGCGCCGGGGCCTCCAGCCACTGCGAACGAACTCCAGATATGTACGACCCCTTGTGCATCTGGCTAACATGGGTCCTGGGGAATCCAGCCTTGAACCAGGGTCCTTAGGCTTCACAGGCAAGCACTTAATCGCTAAGCCATCTCTCCAGCCCTGCTGTGCAATTTTGATATGTAACTTTTGTCTGTTTTCATTGACTTTGTATAGATATAAGAATATACACCACAGTGTGTTTACTATATGTTATATATTTAACAAAAATAGATTGCTTTTGTAACCTGATTTGTTTGCTTAACAGTGTGTATAGGAAACTTACACTGACATTACAAACACTCTTCTCTGTGGTTTTAAACTGCCTGCTATGATGCTCTGTGGACAAACATGGTTTATTTAACTCTGATCACCTCGGTGACTTCCGTTCTCGTCTATTATAAACAACGAAGCGGTGAACAGCTATCTAGCACAGATTTCAGAATCTCCCTGATTATTTACTTAGGATAAAATCTTAGCAGTGAAATTGCTGAGTCAAGACTAAGTAATATATAGCTAATTCGTGATTGGGGGATCTTTACTATCTGCAAAGCGTTGTTTTAGACAAGAGATTGTCAAGCCAGTCTGTGGGCCATATCCAGCCTACTGCCTGTTCTCCAAACAAAGTTTTATTGGTGTATAGCAATGCCCACCAGTTCACATCTCTTTTTGTTAAAAAATGATATTTGTGTGTGAATGTGTAAGTGTGTGAGGCTAGGTGTGCATGTGCACATGTGTGGAAGCCTTCTGCTTTGCTTTTGTGCCAGGGTCTTTTTTGTTCACCATTGCCTGTGCCACGTTGGCACCGATTTGGGGGATTCCCATATCTCTACCTCTCATCTTGCTGTAGGAAGGCTGGACTTACAGACATTTCCTACTGCATCGGTCTTTATGTGACTCCTGAGGGGCTGAACCCAGGTCAGCACCCTTGCACAGCAAGCACTTTATCTCCCCAAACCCTTTACATCTCTTTTATGACTTCTTTTTGCTCTTCATGGGAGACTACTTATGGAGAAGTCTGGCAATCCACAACACTTAAAGTACCAACTACCCTGCCTTCTACAGAAATCTACTACTGTTCTTGACAATGACACCATTTTAAGTAAGACCTATCTGGTCCTTGAACTTGTGCTTAGTCATTGGTGACCCTCCTGGGGTAACCTCCTAGTTGTTAAAGCCAATGCTGACCCTTCAGGCTTTCCCCAAGTTCTCTTGCTTATTTGAAACCCAATCCCATTCCTTATACTTGACACGTTTACCTCTTCTTTCCTCAGCAATCTACCCTCCCCATGTCCCTGCAGAATAGCTTTCTCATTAGCTGATAACACAGCTCTTTGGTTAAGAGTTTATTCTGAGGAGACAGCATGACTTTACATCCCAGTTTCTTCATTTAACTGAACTTGAGCCTCAGTTTCATTGTCTGCAAGACAAATCAATCAGTATGTGTTTGAGAAGGCCTCAGCTCTATGCCCAACACACACTAAGCCTTATTGATAGTTGCCTTTAGTGTGTCTCAGTCTTTTTCTAGCATCTCTTCCTTATCTCCTTTGAAATGATGGCATTCCCTAGGGCTCTCGGCCTATTCTGGCCTCTTTTTGATTGAGAATTGTCGCTCAATGAGCTGAATTACCCCACCTTGTATTTCATAAATATTCTCTGTATATGAAGCAACTTTTTAAAAATATATTTTATCTATTTATTAATTATTTGAGAGAGAGAGAAATAGATAGAAAGACACACATACACACACACACACACACAGAGAGAGAGAGAGAGAGAGAGAGAATGGGTATGCCAGGGCCTCTAGCCACTGCAAATTCCAGATGCATGAGACATCATGTTCATCTGGCTTACATGGGTCCTGGGGAATCAAACCTGGGTCCTCAGGCTTAGCAGGCAAGAGCCTTAACTGCTAAGTCATCTCTCTGGCCCTGAAGCAACTTTTAAAAAATATTCTATTTTTATTTATTTATTTGAGAGCGAGAGACAGAGACAGAGACAATGAGAATGAATAGGCACACCAGGGCCTCCAGCCACTACAAAGGAACTCCAGACATATGTGTCACCTTGTGCATCTGCCTTACATGGATACTGGGAAATTGAACCTGGGTCTTTAGGCTTTGAAGGCATGTGCCTAAATTGTTAAGACATCTCTCCAGCCCAGCAACTTTTCTTTTCTTTTCTTTTCTTTTCTTTTCTTTTCTTTTCTTTTCTTTTCTTTTCTTTTCTTTTCTTTTCTTTCTCTCTCTCCCTTCCTTCCTTCCTTCCTTCCTTCCTTCCTTCCTTCCTTCCTTTCTTTCTTTCTTTCTTTCTTTCTTTCTTTCTTTCTTTCTTTCTTTCTTTCTTTCTTTCTTTCTTTCTTTCTTTTTTGAGACAGTCTCATTATGCATCTGTGGGTGGCCTGGCACTTACCTTGTATTCTAGGCTGGCCTTGAACACTTAGCTGTCATCCTACCTCAGCCTCAGTTCTGAAGTTACAAACATGTATCATGTCACCCAGTTGTATATATGAAATTCTGTAAATTTCAGAATCATTACATGGTGGCCAATAATGTCACAGTTAAGTAATCCATAGTCATCAACCTTTCCTTTGCAAAAATCCAAATTTAAAACCTTTATTTGAGTTAAATAAAAATTTCCATCTCAACCATCCCATTGCCCTCCCAGTTCCCAGACCTCTCCCCACCTCATACACTGGCCACTAGAAGTCTATCTGTAGACTATTTCTGATAACTTCATGAGGCTTAAGTTCAACAGGGAAAGCATGAGTCCAATTCCTTCTAGCCAAAGGATGTTCCAGAAGGGTTGAAGGCATAGCAGTTTCATCTTCTAACTCGTGGCTAACCCTCCAAAATATTTAACTGCAATCAATTATTGAAGGCTTTAAAATGTTGCCTGATTATTCTTACTTCCTAAAGAGCAAACACAGAGCACGTGTGCTTACACATATTCCAGGACAGTCGGTGTGTCTGACTGCTAGCCACTTATCGTGATCCAAAAGATTGACTCAGAGGCATAATTAATTGGAACCTATTTCAGTGGAAGTTATTCCCCTTCATCTCATTACAGAAACAAAAGAAGATTATAGGCCAGGGAATCCATGAGGCTTCAAGAGAGCCTATTGATGAATGGAGTTGGAAAGGGTTGACACGCGGTCAGAGATGGTTAACATCCAGAAATTCTTACAAAAAAAAAAAAATAGCAACTCTTTTCCATTAATCCCGCTTCACCTCTTTGATCTTGAATGGTACCATGGCTACGAATCAAGCACAAAGCTACCCTGGTGTTAAAGGCCCCTGAAGATCCTGCCCTGGAGAAAAATTCTGCAAGAACTTGAAAGATTAAAAACAACAGCAACGATAATAATAATACTAATAACAATTACAAGAAAAAAACCCAGCTAAACCAACTAAACAGAAAACCTAGAAAAATGTGAACAAGTAGAAAATCCTGTTGGAGCTTTTGAAGTTGTCTGTGCCTGGCATGACAAGGCATTCATAATAATTTATCCCCCGTCCAGAGGGGGAGTAGATTGAGGTGGACCCGAGAACTTTGGGTCACAGTTGGTTTTGGAAGATAAAGAACTTGAAGGAAGGAGAGGGGAAGGTACAGTTTGGGTGACATAGAAGGATGCTTCAGCAGAGTCCTTACTGACTTTTCTTTTGCCCTCTAATGTTTGAGTAGATCCCTGACTAATTTTTATCTCTTTTCCCCAAAGGTTCTGGACCCTGTGGAAGGCATTCAGAACTCCAGCGAAGAGGCCCTGTGGAGATTTAAGGGCCTTGGTGTTCAGAACTCTAGTGAGGAATCAGTGTGGAAGTTTTAGAGACTCAACAGGATTTTTGGTTTTGTTTAACTTTTAAAAAATGTATTTATTTGAATGAGAGAGAGGGGGAGAGAGAATGTGCACACCAAGGTTTCTAGCCACTGCAAACCTTGTGCATCTGGCTTATGTCGTGGGTCCTGGGGAATCAAACCTGGGTCCTTTGGCTTTGTGGGCAAGCACCTTAACCACTAAGACATCTCTCTAGCCCTGTTTTTTGTTTTGGAGACAGGGTGTCACTCTAGTCCAGACTGACTTGGAACTTACTCTGTAACTCAGGCTGGCCTCAAACTCACAACTATCCTCTAACCTCAGCCTCGTAAGTGCTGGGATTAAAGATATGTGCCGCCACACCCACCTTTAGAGCCCCAACTTTTTTCTTTTCTTTTTTTTATTTTGAGGTAGGGTCTCGCTCTAGCACAGGCTGACCTGGAATTCACTCTGTATTCTCAGGCTGACCTTGAACTCATAGTGATCCTCCTACCTCTGCCTCCCAAATGCTGGGATTAAAGGTGTGTGCCATCATGCCGGGCTCAGAGCCCCAACTTTTTGACCACTATTTGAGGTGCTCAAGATTTGAAGAGGCTGAGGGAACATCTGCTCTCACTCAGCAGACTGAACTCCAAATCTCTTAACATGCTTTTTACTCTGGAAGTGGCCAGGGGCCATTAAACATTCCTTTAATTCTGGAAGTGAAGGAAGAAAGAGTGTGGATGTAGAGCAAGGTCCCTCTCTCTCTCCCTCTCCCTCTCTCTCTCTCTCTCTCTCTCTCTCTCTCTCTCTCTCTCTGTCAGCATAGCCGGTGGTCATCTTAGAGCTCAAAGTTGTCCAATTAGAGAAATGAAATATGTAAGTTGTCAGGCAAAAATGCAAATAAAGTGGCTCTGGGTTAAGATTTTGAGTGGTTTGGTGGTTAAAATTACACTCTTGTTTATAAGGGAAAATGGATTTCAAAAATACTGTATACAACTGGGTGAATTAGGCAACCATCTATTATGTAATTGAGCCACAGCATAATCCAGCAGAAGGCTGTGGGACCAGCCAGATCCCACAGACTTGAAGCTTTCATGTTTTCCTGCTGGTCCCGTTTTAGCTCTTGGGCAGCAAGTTTGGAGATCTCTCTCTCTTTCTCTCTCTCCCTCTCTTTTTTCCTCTCTCTCCCTCCCACACACACCCCCCAGGGCGATGCCTCACAGGGCTTTCTCTCAGATTTGAATTCTCCTATGTCTTCCCACTGCAGGGCCGGCATCACCTGGCTCTGCAGCTGAGTACTGTTCAATCATTAGGAATCATTAGGTTCCGAGGATGGGGAAGTTGCTACCATGGCTGTTTCTGCACACTGAGAAATACGGGATATTGGCGACACTAAGCCATTTCATGTCACTCCACTGAGTCAGAAAAGCAAACTCTTCCTTTGCTTATTAGGGCTTTCTAGATTAATAAAATGAAGTAGGTATATGCTTTCTACCAGAGCAGGGATTTTCAACGTGAGGTTCTAATTGGTGGTGGTGGTAATGGATCAAGTGAGCTGCAGAGGTTTTGACAAGCAGGGCATGTCTGGTAATGTGTGTGCATGCATGAGTGTGTGCATGTGTGTGTGTGTGTATGGGTGGGTGGGTGGGTGTGTATGTGAGGGTAGGTCTGCATGTGCCTGAACCATGCACATTCCACAGGCTTTTCCAAGAGGCTCTATGAGGTGCCTTTAGGTCATTCCTGAAGCCCACAGCTTCCATTCAATCCCTTGCTGAAAGGATTGGTTGCTTCAGGATCCCAGCCAGAAACTGTCTTCCATCAAAGAGACTCCCTTGCTCACGAGTCTTTCCTATCCTTGGGTCAGTTCTGCATGTAATGACAAGTCCTTGTAGGTCCAAGCCCTCAAGGTTGCCCTGCCTGGGTTGAGGGTAACCGTGGACACTGCCCCCTCCTACGACTCCAAAACTCCCTGTGGAACCAGCACAGGGCTCTGTTATGATTACTTGAAGTCAAGTTATTTCCCCGTCCAACACTGCTCTCCTGCTTCCTCTTCCAGGAGGGATCCCAGAAGATCTCCTGTGTGTAAATTCTGGTTTTAGTCAACAAGTTCCCATGGACCAGATGCTTGGTCTCCTTAAATTCAAGTGGATCAGAAACGGATACTGACCAGACGTGGCTGATCTACTACATTGTGACCACAACAGAGGCTTGATTCTACAAAGCCTGGCTAGAGACAGGGCTAGCGTGCAGACCTCTGAGGACACTTCGTAAGCAAACACACTGATGGGGTTGGGATGTTTCTTCCCATCTGACTATCATTCTGCCTCCAATCCTCTCTCTTTGCCACTCATGTCTTTTACCTGAGCACTTACTCATCTTCCATGACAGATCTCTTGAAATCACAATGTAGTTTTGTGGAGTCAGTCCATGGTGAGGACCCAACTCTTCGATTTAACAGCTCTGTGATTCTGGAGTTGTTTTAAATATGTTTATTTGAGAGAGAGAGACAGAGAATGGGTACGCCAGGGCCTCCAGACATTGCAAAGGAACTCCAGACACATATGCCACTTTGTGCATCTGGCTTACATCGGTACTGGGGAATTGAACTTGTCTACTTTTGCTTTGCAAGCAAGCACCTTAACTGCTAAGCCATCTCTCTGGCCCAAGGGTGAGGAAATAAGAGTATAATCTGATACACACACACACATATATATGTATATATATAATATATGTATATATATACATATATAATGAAAAAGAAAAAAAACAAGCTAAAGAGAAATTGAGGAAGACATCTGGTTTTTGTTTTTTGGTTTTTTTTTTTTTTTTCAGTTTTTCAAGGTAGGGTCTCACTCTGGTCCAGGCTGACCTGGAATTTACTCTGTAGTCTCAGGGTGGCCTCAAACTGTCAGCGATCCTCCTACCTCTACCTCCCAAGTGCTGGGATTAAAGGTGTGCACCACCACGCCTGGCAATATGTATATAGAGTGAGGAAGACATCTGACATGGACGTCTAGCCTCCACATTCATGGACACACATACGTGGATACACATAAGTGCATACACAGATACACGAACATGCATACACACACATCCATGCAAAACAAAACAAAACAAAACAAAAACGGATCACTGATAGCAGTCCAGGCTGAGTGGGAAAGCTTAGTGCCTCAGTTAGTGCTGTAGCAGGACCTTATTCTCCAGCCGCAGCCAGGCCCTGCCTCAGAGAGGCTGGCAGACACCTTGAGACCCACGAGCTTCTGGGTTGGAGGGCAGGAGACATCCTTGACCCCTGGCGCTTCAGTTTCCTCGTCCGTCCACCAGTACACCTGTTGCAGAGAGCTACTGGCAAGCAGAGGATGACTCCGAGCTCTCTCACGCTGCCGGTCAAGTGACTCCTGGTAAGATATTTAATACCCCTCCGGGTCTCAGTTTCCTTTTCTGCCCAGTGGAGTGGTGGCACCTGCTTCGCACGATTATTTTAGAAGCCGAAGAGCATGCGCGGAGGCGGGCTCAGACCTACAGCTCTTGGCGCGCTATCATTGCCGAGGATTTTCTCTCCCTTTGAGAAGCCAGATCAATGGCAGCTGAGCAGTGATGCAGCAAAACGGGTGATTTTCATGTCCAGTCCCAGGACCAGTGAATTCCAGCTTCCTCACTCCAGTAGGAGTTCCCCAGTGAGTTCTCTTGCCCAGTTATTTATTTCTGAGCAGGCAAATAATACATGGAACTTGGCCACCCTGGGCTCGACTGTCACTGTGTTCTGGGAACCCCGTGATGTCAGGAGCTCTGCCAGGCCGCAGACAAAGACCGCCTGGTCTCAGCTGGCTCTGAGGTCACTGCCTTGGCCAGGTATCTGCTGGTTGGCTTTCAGGTGCCACCAGACCATCCATACTTCAAGATTTTTCAGATAGAAACTTGAGTTTCTGTGGGGCCCTGTGTCACATCCATAGCCCCGGGGAAGTTATAGAAAAATTCTTTTTCTTTCCAAATTCACAGACAGACCCCACAAATCCCAAAGGAACCTGCCTTCCGTCAGGGAGAACACAGGTGTTGTGGGGGCACAGGAAGTCCACTTGGCATGTTACAGATGGCCTCAGCACTCTCCGGTGACCTTGTACCAGGCTGTGGGGAAGCTTGTTGCACTCACTTCCAGGAGAACTCGGGGGCTTTCTTGTGAGCGTTCGGGGGCACCTCCTGAAGCCCAGTGGTGGGAGGTGTAGCCTGGCCTCACTGAGACTGGGAAGCCACCACCTCTCTCTGATGTCCCATAGATGGTTGTTTGTACAGCTCTCCCGACACTTCCTCCACTGTCCTCTCCACAGACTGAATTTCCCAGCCAGGACCATTTCATCATTTTTTTTTTTTTTTTTGCCCATGGCTTTGGTTGACCTTGGCAATGATTATTAGACTTGTTACTCTTTCGCTGCTCCTAACTCACTAACAACTCTGGTGACCCAAACAGTTGAGTGTAAGTCTAAGGAGAAAGAATTTGATTGTCCTAGCTAAACCCAATCAGTTTGCAGTTGGGAGAAATGGGCCCCATGGTGCCATTGGATTCCCTCTCTGTTGCTGTGTTTGAGCAGGATCTCCAATAAGTGCACATTTGGAAAAATTGTTTCAGCTTTCTGGACTTTATTTTCCTCAACCAATATGTAAAACTTATTGGTCAGATTAGATCATTTTACATATGGAATTCAGTTGACCTCCCCATAGCCCACTCCCATCTACACAACTATTTAGCCACTGGTGACCACCTAATAATCCAAACCTTTTATTATGATTAGAATACATGTGAGATACACCCCCCTGTGGACACAAGCGTGCATCGTGGATCTCTAGTGTCTGGAGTATATTCATCTTGTTTGGTGAAACTTTATACCTGTTAATTAGCCATTCTTCATTTCTTCCTCACCCGACAACCACCACCCCTGTCTTCAATTGTAGGTATTTGACTGTTTGGATGCTTTGTATAAGGGAGTCATACAGTATTTTTACTTCTGTGACTGGCTTATTTTTTAAAAATATTTTATTTATTTATTTATTTGAGAGGCAGAAAGAGAAAGAGGAAGAGAGAGGGAAAGAGAGAGAGAGAGATTGATTGGGCATGTCAGGGCCTCAGCCACTGCGAATGAACTCCAGACACATGTGCTACCTAGTGCATCTGGCTTTACCTGGTGTGGTGGTCCCCCATAAACTTAGGTGTTCTGAATGCTAGGTTCCCAGCTGATGGATATTTAGGAATTAATGCCTCCTGGAGGGAGTGTATTGTTGGGGGCGGGCTTATGGGCTTTATAGCCAGTTTCCCCATGCCAGTGTTTGGCACACCCTCCTGTTGCTGTGGTCCACCTTATGTTGACCAGGGGCTGATGTCCACCCTCTGCTCATGCCATCGTTTTCCCCTGCCATCGTGCAGCTTCCCCTCGAGCCTGTAAGCCAAAATAAACCTCTTTTTCCCAGAAGCTGCTCTTGGTTGGGTGATTTCTAATAGCAATGTGAACCGGACTGCAACACCTGGGTACTGGGGAATTGAACCTGGGTTCTTGGGCTTTGCAGGCAAGTACCTTAAACACTAAGCCATATCTCCAGCACCATCTTTTGTTTTTTGATAATAGCCATCCTGACAGGTGTGAAGTGGGATCTCATTTTAATTTTCATTTCTCTGACCACCAAAGGCATCGAACATTTTTCGTTTATCTGCTGGTCTTCTCTAGAGGAACGTCTGTTCAAATCCTTGGCCCATTTTTAATTGCCTTATTCATTTTTTAAGTGTGGGATTAAAAGAGGCTTCTGGTTTTAGAAAAGTATTTTACAGATAAACCCCTTGTCAAACAAATTGCTTGTGAATACTCTCTCCCTCTCTATATAGTCTGGCTTGTAATCCTGTTGATCATTTCTATTTTGCTGTACAGAAGCTTTTGGCTTGGAATGGTACCACCTATTTATTTCTGGTTTTGTTGTCTGTGCTTTTGGTATCATATCCATGAAAGGAAGTCCACTCTTCAGGCAAGTTCTTAGGGTCATTCTAGGAACCCTGAGGAATGTATATATGTTCATAGACCACCAGTATCCACTTCTTTCTTTGCATTTCTTTTTTAAAATACTATTTATTTATTTATTTATTTGAGAGACAGAAAGAAGGAGAGAGAGAATGGGCACACCAGGGCCTCCAGTCACTGCAGACAAACTTCACATGCATGAACCCCTTTGTGTATATCTGGCATATGTGGGTCCTGGAGAGTCGAACCAGGATCCTTTGGCTTTGCAGGCAAATGCCTTAACCACTAAGCCATCTCCCCAGCCCCATTTCTTTGCATTTCTGAAGCTCTTGAGCACAGCTGCCAGTCTCTAGAATGCTGTTTTACAGGACACTGTATCTCACTTTCATGTATCCTTACCACTAGCATCGATGTGAGCTTCTTCCTTTTGGTCTCCAAAGCAGAGCTGTAATAGGATGGCAATAGTACGAATTGCTTTGCTGAGTGTTTGGGGGGGTCAATAGAGTTTAACTATGACAGTAAGCTTCACTTTTGTGTAGCTTCTTCTGGGCCTTCTCGAGGCTATAGGACCACCAATGGACCTTGAGGACTGTTGTGCAGATGAGTGCCAGACTGCTGTCAGAGAGGGAAGAGCTCCACCCCCTTTGCGTCCCAGGCCTCTCTTCTACATCACCAGGGCCCATGTCCATCCTCTTTGAAGAACAGCCCCTCCCACCTGCCAGCTGCTGTCTGGTCCCATGACCTGGGCTAGGCTTTCACATGTTGCACCAACCTTACCCACTCCGGGTTTCTTCAGCCTTACAAAGCCCTACTGAAGCCATTCGGCAGCCTGGGTCCCAGATTTGGAGGCAAAGGCCGGACCACAGGGTTTTCATAATGCATTTGCCAACAGTTGGTGGAGAGAAGGTATGTGTGCATCTTTGTCCTGGTCTGGTGGGGAAGGGCTTGCTACCGGATCACTTGTGAGCTCATTCCCAGTCAAAAAGATAAACTCATCTCCCCAAAGTAGTAATTCTCAGGTCCAGCACACTGAAGTTCTATGTTTTACAGAAAATAATTCTGTTGGAAAAAATTTTAATTTATTTATATATTTTGAGAGAGAGAGAGAGAGAAAGGCAGATAGAGGCAAAGAGAATGGGTGCACCAGGGCCTCCAGCCAACTGCAAACAAACTCCAGATGCATGCCCAATGCCCTCACCCCTCTTGGGCAACTGGCTTGTGTGGGTCCTGGGGAGTCAAACCAGAGTCCTTAGGCTTCACAGGCAGACACCTTAATTGCTAAGCCATTTCCCCAGCCCTACAGAAAATAATTCTTTTTTTTTAAACTTTTATTTCCATTGATTTTCACGCTGAATTTACTCCCGTGCCATAAATTTTTGTTTCTTCATTTTTTTGGGACAATGTCTTTTTCTTCAGTGCAACCTCCTCTTCTGGTTGAGGAATGATCTGTTCCTTTTCAGCGTGGGTCGTCTCACCGTGGCGTGGAAGGACCAATCCAACCATGAGCTCTGGAGGTACAGCGGTGCATCTTGGGTGCTTTGTTCACCTGGATATGCTCAATGACTAGAGGATCCACATCTAAGCCCTTACGCTCAGCATTACTCTCTGCATTTGAAAGCACATGCAGCAGAAATTCAGTACTCTTTTCGGGCCACCGACCCAGTGTCCAGCCCCACTGTTTAGCCTGGGCATACCTTCCAACTCCACCATTGTATCACTGGAATGGCACACACTGCTTCTTAAAGTGACATCTTTCAGACGTTTGGTGGCTTTTCAGATATGCATACCCTTGATGGCCTGAGCAGTTTCACGGGTGTTCTTAAAGTGAACAAGAAGATTTGAACCCCGTGACTTTCATGATTTTGTGGGATTTTCTGGGTCAAGAGAGTAGCGAACCAGGCTACTGATAACTTCAGGCTGCTGACATGAAGAGGAAGCAGAACATAGTTCTTAAAAAAATTAAATTAAAACTATTTTTTGCACGTGTGTATGTATGTGGTATGTATGTTTATATGTGTGTGGGTGCATATATGTGGGGTTACACATTTATGGGTGTGGAGGCTAGAGGTTGGCATCAGGTGTTTTCCTCCACTGCTCCCCCACTTTAGCTTTATGAGACAGGGTCTCCCACTGAACCAAAAACTCACTAAATTGTGTAGACAGGCTGGTTTAGCAAGCTCAGGGGAATCTGCCCATCTCTGCTTCACCAGTGTTGGGATTACAAGTGCATGCCGCCGTGCCTGGCATTTTACAGGGGAGCTGAGGATCGCAATTTACGTTCTCCTATTTGCATGGCAAGCCCTGGTCCCACAGAACCATCTCTCCAGCCCAGGAAAGAATCTCTGGCTTCAAATGTCATCTAAAGAGTTTCCAGTAAGACTTTTTTGCTAACTGGTTTCACTCGGAAGATGAGTTTCTTGTTTTCTTCATAGATTCGAGATGATCCTTAATTCTCTAACGACTGCATTCCAGCTTTAAATATTCAGAGCCTCAGTGTCTGCCAGGTGTTTTGTTGTATAAAACAAAGAAGCTCCTTTGGTTTTCTTCCTAATGACCCTATGGGGCAGGGTGTGACCTCCTTTTATAAGTGGGTAAACAGGCCCAGAGGTATGTGGGAGTTACAGAACAGACTCAGATCAACCTGCCCGCACCTCGCCTGGGCTCTGCATTGGGCCGCTCCCACAACCCTGCAACCTGCAGGTGCTGCGTCCAGATGGGACTTGGGAAGCTGTCTCTAGCCCAGGGGAGGCGGCCTGTGAGTCTCCAGAGTTCACACCTAAGGACGGGCTCTCTGCATAATCTGCAGGGCTTGGTGTAAAGCGATACACAGAACCTTTGTACAAAAGCCACTAAGAATTCCATCGCATGACAATAGAACATTAGCACGTGGGACCCTTGTGCATGCTGAGCTCTGTGTGGGTCACACACCCGTGGGGCCAGTGACCTGGGACAGAGAGTCACATTGCTCCTGGAAGGAGCTCAGACCTTGGGGTGATCTGGTGCTATAGGCAACGGGCAGTTTTTCCTGAGGCCTTCTCCTTGAGCTCCTGTCATGGGGCAGGGTTGTCAAAGAGAACCAGACACTAAGGGGTTGAGCATACCAGATAACTTTTGTCGTTTAGCTGCTTTTATTCCTTCCCTATTGTTGTTGTTTTGAGTAATCTGTGTGGCTTTTGAAGAAATTGCTTCAACTGGTTTGAGCCTTAATAAGATATGAAAAAATTGGAGGCAAAGGGGACTGGTGATAAAAGCATAGCTTTCATTGAGCGCTGCAGGCGCTGGGAGTGGGGGAGCGGGTAGCTGCATGCTCTTCAGAGGCGGGGGACAGCGTGGGGTGCAGGCATCATGGAGGGGACAGCGGGGAGCTGTGTGCGATGATGCTCAGCTTGAAACAGCAGACTGACAATGAGGAACATAAAAAGCCCAAGTAGAAAGTGAGAAGAAAATGAGGGAAAACAAACACCAAACAGTCCCACGAGGGTGGGACGTTTCCCGAGAAAAGTGTCTGGAAAGGACAGTGAGTGGTTAGCAACCCTTGATGGAGATTGGGGTCCCTTCTCTCCTCAAGGATGGAGCCAGCTGAACATCTAGCTGGGACTTGTCAGGTGGTAGAGTTTTCAAAGAGGTTCTGTTGTGGACTGAAGCCGCCCAGGCTTGGTGATTCATTCCATGGAATATGAGCATCCTAGGCATCGCCTGTGGGTAGTATCAGGCACAGTGGCTCACAGTCTAGTGTGGTCCCTGCCTGCCTGGATTTCTCAGGCTGGAGGGACAGCCAGATGCATAGGCAGGTGGACTTGAATAGGAGGTGTTGAATGGAGTCCCCCAGGAGGGCCACATCATCCACAGAAAACCTTTCTCTGGACAAGTGTGGTGGTTTGAATGCACAATGTCCCCCAGAGCCTCATGTGGTTGTGGTTAAGCCCCATGTTAATCCCCAGCTGTTGGCGCTTTTGGGTGGAAGAGCCTCGCGGGAGGGAGTGTGTTCCTTGCAGTGGGCCTCGGGTTGTTACAGCCCAGCCCTGCCGGCTTATGTGGAGGTGTGACACCAGCTGTCTGCTCCTGCCGTGCTCTCCCTACCATGGGAGAAATGTCCCCGCGAAACTGTAAGCCAAAATAAACCCTTCCCTTCCACAAACTGCTTCTGGTTAAGTGTTTTGTCCCAGCCATGAGAAGGTAACTGCTACAAAAAGCAACACTTTAAATTTGAAGAAGGTAAGGAATTTACCCGAGGGCTGGGGATGGTCAATTTTTATTGTCCATTTGATTGGTTAAGGCACAGACACCTGGGGCACTAGGGAGACACACCTTTGGGCTGCGTCTGTGAGGGCCTTTCCAGAGAGTGTTAACTGAGGGTGACCATTCATTGGAATAAGAGTGGCACCATTCCATGGCCGGGGGTCCAGGATAGAATAGAAGGAAAAGGGAGAATGCACGTTGAGAGCTAGATTTCTCACTTCTCTGCTAACTTATTGCAGAGACGTGAACAAGCAGCTTCCTACCACCACAAACCACGCAGGAGCTGGTCCCTCAGCCCTTCCTTCCCCGCCACGATGTACTATATTTCCTGAGATATGAGTCCAATATGCCCTTTTGTTGCAGTCAAGCTCACATTGCTAGCAGAAATCACCTGACCAAGAGCAGCTTGTGCTAGGGGGGATTTATTTTGGAAGGGAAGCTCCATGATAGCAGGGGAAAACAATGGCATGAGCAGAGGGTGGACACTATGCCCTGGCCAACATCAGATGCACAACAGCAACAGGAGAGTGTGCCAAACACTGGCAAGAGGAAGCTGGCTAAACATTCATAAGCCCACCCTCAACAATGCACTGCCTCTAGGAGGCATTGATTTCCAAATTGCCATCAGCTGGGGACATGGCATCCAGAAAACCTAAGTTTATGGGGGACACCTGAATCAAAGCACTACACCTTCCTCCCTTAAGTTACTTCTTGTCAACTATTTGGTCACAGCATCCAGAAAGGTGACAAATACAGTGGGCATGAGGAGTGGATTCCTAGCTAAGAGGAAATACCTTCCAAGGCTGGGGAGTAAGAACAAGGATGTTGCACTCACGGGGTGGACACGGTCTGCCAGGAGGAGGCTTTCAGTCAGAAAACGTGGCTGCTACATGCTTGAGTCGCAGGGAACAAACCACGTGCCTTAGGTGGTTTCAAAGAGAAGACCCAAGCTCTCCTCTCTTGTTCCTCCATTCATGAAGCACTGTGCTTCGATGTGTGCTCCCGAAAGGTTGTCGACCACATCAAGAGACAATGAGAGAGAGAGAGAGAGAGAGAGAGAGAGAGAGAGAGGGAGAGAGAGAGAGAGAGAATGGGCATACCAGGGCCTCTGGCTCTCTACCCATCTTGTAGGCTGGTATCCTGGTAGAGAGAAAGGGGGTGGAGAGAACATAACCTTGAAGGCTATAGCCTGGAAGTTACAGGAATCATTTCTACTTGCATCTTATTGGCCAGAGCACAGCCAATTGACTATATCAGCCACAGGAAAATCTGGTTTTCCTATCCAGCAAAAGCTCAAAGTTGTCTAACTGTATGAAGGTGGAAACTCAATACTGGTGTAGCAAGCAGCTTCCCCCCCACCCCATTCCACTTCCAGTTTGTGATGTTATGGATCTGTCATCACTGACTTATGTTGCATAGGGACTCTCTTAGCTCTGGTCTCATCTTCCGTACAGACGGCAGGAAGGCGGAGAATTCCGTGCTGAAAGCCACAAATCACCCTATGCCCAAGCTAAACATTACAAGAGTCAAATCAAGGGGGTAACAACATTTCTGGAAATGTTCTGGGTCTGGGTCAATAAAAATTGTTTTTCTCAGGGCAGGGCAGGTGAGGCCCACGTACTTCATTTAAAAGAGCTTATTTCATTTGAAAGTGCCGAGCCAGGCCTCATTTGGGTCTCAAAAGCTCAGTGGAGAAGAAAACAGTAAGGGAGTACAGGGAGTTAACTGCTGCAGAGCAATTTCCTCAGAATTAGAACATTGTTAAAATTCCAAAGCTCCTTAAGGCTCAGGGCGTAAACACCTCACAGGTCTCAGGAAGCTCCTGAAACTTACAAGGTCCACAAGGCCCTCCTATAAGGTAACCTAAGGAGTAAGCACAAGCTTCCCTGTGGCTGGTGTAGTCATGTGACTGGGCTCTGGCCAATGATATGTGAGTAGAAATGCTTTCATACCTCCAGGTCATAGTCTTCAAGGAAACTTTCTTTCTCTCTCTCCCAGCACTTTCTCTCCAGGGGTGCAGCGTCTTTGGGCTGTCACCTATACTGTGACTGGCTTTTTGGTGATGGGGCAGTCTTTGATGATTTGTCCACGCTCCTATAAGCTGGTTCACTGAGGCAGACTTGCTGGGAGTCATTTCTTCGCTGTGTTTTGGTGCTCTTACACTTTACCCAGGATCCCCGAGTCAGGGCTCGGGCTGAACTCCTTCAGGAGGTAAGGAAGTTGAAAAAGTAAGAAAGTACCAGTGAGCAGAGGCGGGCCCTGGATGCGGATGCGTTTCCCTGGAAGCAGCCGTTGGGAGCCAGGGATAGGCCACCCCTGAGTGAATGGGTTCAACCAGACAGCTGATCTAGATAATCCAATAAAGCGCTTCTCGTTTTTGTGATTTAATCCAACTGTCACACTGTGTTCCAGGTGCTCAAGCTGTCAGGAAGTGATTCTGAGTGGAGCTGTTCTCTTTCTGTTGTCCACAATTCACTTTCGCCTCACTCCTCCAAGCTGCTCACTCAGGTTTCCCACAATAACATTCGGAGCAAGGAGACATCAAGGGCAGAGCAAGAACACTGCACACTCCAGAGGCTTGTGTTTGTAATTTGGCCCTTGTCTGTGATTCGAGGTTGTGTGTATCTTACTGCCCTCATCCCCTGAATCCTTCTCAGTAGTGTGATGGTGGCTGGTGTTCACATCTTGCCTAGACTACACAGTTCCAGTCCAGCCTGGACTTTATAACCTGGGCCATACATAAAGTGAAACTCTGCTTCAAAAACAAAACAGGGGCTGGGGCGATGGCTCAGTGGTTACAGATGCTTGTAAAGCCTGCAGGCCTGGGTTCAATTCCCAAGTACCCACATAAAGCCAAATGCATAACATGGCACATGCATCTGGAATGTTTGTTTACCATAGCAGTAGGCCCGGATATGCTCATTCTTCCTCTCTCCCCTTTCTTCTCTCTCTTTCTCTCTCTCTCTCTCTGTCTTACAAATAAAATAATTAATGTTTGTCATTTTCTTGTCAATTATACATATGCTTGCTTTAATTCCCAGTGCACTCTTAGACATTTTTTTCTCATAGGAATATAATATTTTCAGAAATAACCTGACAAAAATCCAGCACGTGAATATTCATATTAGCTCTATTTGTGACAGCTGAATTGGAAACCACCCAAGGTCCTTCAGTGGATGAAGAGTTAAACTCTCTTATTTGTATGGTGGAGCACCACTCAGCAATAAAAGGTACCCATCTTTTGGGACATGCAATGTATTAGTTTTCTAGTTGTTAATATGACAAAGTACCCCAAACAAAGATTAGAAAAACAAGTGTGTCTCATGGGTCTAGGGACTAGTAAAATAGTGAAATCCTGGCATGATCTTCTGATGGTGTGGTAGAAGGGTCTCCTCCAGCCCTCTCCCCTGCGCTCTGACAGTTCCCTGGCCTTCTATCTATACATGATGTTCCAGGTTTCCCTTTCATAAGGACATCAGCATTGATGGACTGGGGCCCATTCTACTCTAGAACGCATCATCATAATTGATTACATCGACTGTGACCCCTGTTTCCAAGTAAGTTCACATCCTGGGGTATGGAGGATTAAGAGTTCCTTATACGAATTTTGGGAGTGACATAATTCACACCATAATATGCACCAGTGTGGATAAGGGCAGCATGCTTACTAAAAAAGACCAACCCCAAAAGTTTTCATCCCAGATGACTACATTTATGACACATAAAGGATGACAAAACCACACAGATAGAGGAAGGATTCCTGATTGGGGGTGGGGGGGGAGTCCAGGAACATAGGTAGGAGATGACTCATAACAAGTAGTACAAGGGAGTTTCCTTGTGGTGATAGGTTCTGCATGTTACTTGGTGGTAGTTATGTGAGTCCATGTGAGAGATCAGAGGGTGTAGAGCTGTGTGCACATGCTTACCTGCAAAACCTAATGACCCAGGTTTGATTCCCCAGTACCCATGTAAAGCCAGATGCATGCAGGGGCCTATGCGTCTGGAGTTCATTTGCAGCTGCTAGAGGCCTTGGTGTGTCCATTCTGTCTCTCTCATCTCTCTGCTTACAAATATATTTAAAAATATATATATATTTTAAAAATGAAGCACTGGGAGTGAGGACAGGGTTAAATTTCCCCTAATTGCATCACCATCCCAAAGAGGGCCTTTCCCTCCTAAATTCCTGTGACAGATACCATCACACGACCTTCCTTTCTCTATGAGCACTGCATTTGGCAGGCTTCTCTAGAGGAATGGGTGAAATGAATACCGTTCCCAATCTAGCGCTGACAGTCTGGAAGATTCGCTGGTCTTCATTCCTCATTGGAAGGTTGAAGAAGTAGAGTCTGATGTTAATGTAATGAAGGGTGCCAGCAGCAGCGAAATCACAAAAGTCACACCACCAGCCACAGTAGCAGAAACAGACACATCAGTATGAGGCATCAGCAGGCAGGCGGCGTTGCTTTGTCCTAGGACCGCCTTCCATCCGGGCTACTTGTGGGAAGGTTGACCATCAAGATTACCCGTGGCAAGCAGTAATGAGGAGCTGCTACCTTGAATGGGATGGGCAGTGGAGGGCAGAGAGGCCAAGACAAATACTTATTCACTCTAGACTTCAACCAGGACTTGCGTCTCCAGATTTCAAGATCTGCTGATTCTTGTTGGGTAAAATCTGGCCTGGAAGCCCCTCTGTGGGAAATCAGGTCAAAAGCCAACAGCTCTTCCAACAACCTTTTTCCTTGAAACCCTGTCACCTGGGAATACCTTGCCTGCCCTGCAGTTCCAGGGACTTGGTTTCCTCTGCTAGAGCGGGAGGAGCTGGTCCATCGCTTCCTCAGTCTCGACGTCACCCAAGCTCCACTTAGACCCAACTGACTGGATCAAATGGACTCCCAGAAAGTGAGTCTCTTGCTTCCGGTGACCCAGGTTCCACACTAGCTCTGTTGCATGCACCTAGGCAGGTCATGCTTCTCTTTGCCTCAGTTTCCTCAGGTGTCCAGTGGGGTAATTCATTCCTGTTTAACCCCTGAGTCTGGGCTATTTCAGTTCAAACATATAATCCACAGGAAGGTTTCATGAAAACATAAGGTTCCGATGTAATGACTTTGTAATATTTTAATAGTGATTACTTATAGGGCATTTTCTCCATGCTGAACTCAGACATTGCTCTTAATTCTAGTGAAAATCACACATGGCATCAGGCGTTTCACATAGGGTCTGGGAGTCGAACTCTAGCTCTCTTTGGAGCCTTCTAGCCCCAAAGGCCCAAACCAACTGACATGGCGAAGTCTGACTGTTGGCATGTCCCAGCTGTGGCTGTGACCTTTTTGTCTTCCCCAGCAGCCCTTAAAGGGCTCCAGGAGGCCGAGGCTTGTGGAGAACGCGGTTGGTCTTCTGGTCTCTCTTCCTCCACCTCTGCCCACTGGGGCTGCTCTCAGCGATGGGCTTCTAACACAGCGGCGCTTTGCCGTGTCCCCTGTGTCTGCAGCGGACGGGTGGGCCCCTGGGGACTGGGGGCTTTTCTTCTTTCTCCCTTGTTCGTGTTCATTTTGGAGCTATAAGAGGGCCATAGAGAGAAAGAACTGGGAAAATCAGGGGCTCAGAGACTGTTGTGAAAAGAGTCCGGGAGACAATACAGTGAGTGCTTAGTGAGGTCCTGAATGCGGGGCTTATGGGGCTGTGGCCAGCCTCCAATAGGCCTTTTATACTCTTTTCTATTGACTGTTGCTAAACCCTTCAATGGCCTTGCATTGTGCTTGGAATAAAATCCAACCCCCCCGCCCCCCCCCCCCCAGCCAGGCTCACAGGGCTTCAGTCTCATCTCACACTGCAGGCTTCCCTCCCTCCCTTCCTCCTTCCCTCGCTCTCTCCCTCCCCCGCTACGACCCCTAGAAGCACCCACAGCCTCCCACCTCTGAACCTTCAAACCTGCCAAGGAGGGCCTTATTCGGGGTCCTGCAGGACACAGCAAATGGAGCAATCAACGAGGCATGTCCCCATGGAGCTACAACCTAATGGGAGACACACACACACAACGGCGCCAAGAGGGAAAACTCCTGGAGCGGGGGCCGGGGACCGTGGGTCAAGAAAAGCCTTTCTGCGAAGGTGATGTGTCATGTAACCTCACACAGGACAAAGAGCCCCCCTAGGGGAGATAAGGGACCACGCTGATCCTCTCATGGGCGCACTTTCCTGGGCAGGTGTAGAATTTGCCAGCACCTGAGTGTGCCGTTCAGTCAGTGGATGCATTGCGGTATGTGCGTTCTGGCAAAAGCAAGGAAGTGGGTGAAATTGTTTTTCACACTTCATCCAATGAGATTTTACCGAAGTCTTTATACATTTGTATAATCTTGGCCTATAAAAACATTTCTGGACATTTTGAAGGTTGTTCCTTGTGTCTTTTGCTGGAAGAAGTTCTGGCCTTGTCATAGTGGTCCCTCTGTTGACGAATTGTCCTGGCAATGCAGTGTTTATCACAGGTTGTCTTATATTTGAATTTACTTTTTTGTTTTTTGAGGTAGGGTCTCACTCTGGCTCAAGCTGACCTGGAATTCACTATGTAGTCTCAGAGTGGCCTCGAGCTCACGGCGATCCTCCTGCCTCTGCCTCCCAAGTGCTGGGATTAAAGGCGTGTGCCACCATGCCCGGCTTTTAAATAGCCATAGCGCCTTGTCAATACTCTTTACTGGGGCTGGAGAGATGGCTTAGTGGTTAAGCGCTTGCCTGTGAAACCTAAGGACCCCGGTTCAAGGCTCGACTCCCCAGGACCCACGTTAGCCAGATGCACAAGGGGGCGCACGCATCTGGAGTTCGTTTGCAGTGGCTGGAAGCCCTGGCGCGCCCATTCTTTCTGTCTCTCTGCCTATTTCTGTATATCTCTCTCTCTCTTCTCAAATAAATAAATAAAAAATAAAATATTTAAAAAAAAATACTCTTTACTTTCCCCGTCCCTCTTCCTATCTTCTTTTCTCCCCAAGATACATGTGGAGAATGGCTCAAAAGTATTTGATTATTTTGATTAAATATCATCTTGCTGCAGTTTTGATCTTGGTCAGCACCAGCCGATAGGTACTAGTTACCGAACATGAGTGAATCCCTTGGTTCTGATTCTAATCTCCCAGCTCATGACCTCTTCTTATGAGCATTGAAGTCCCCTCCATATTGTACTTTGATTGTTTAATGGTGACCTCAGGTTCTTGTGATGTTGACTCTGGGGCACGCTGTTGCAGGGCTGTCCTGGGGTGTTCTGGAACAAGTCATAGCCTGGGAGAGCCAGAGCTTCACTTAAAAAATATTTTAGTTATTTATTTTTAAGGAGAGAGAGACAGAAAAAGAGAAAGAGAAAGAGAGAGCGGGAATGAGAGAGAGGGAAAGAGAGAGAGCGCACACAAGAGAGAGGGAGAATGTGTGTGTGGGCATGCCAGGGTCTCCTGTCACTGCAAACCAACTCCCAACACATGCACTGCTCTGTGTATCTGGCTTTATGTGGGTACTGAGAAATGGAACCTGGTCAGTCAGGCTTTGCAAGCAAGTGCTCTAACCACTTAGCCATCTCTCCAGCCCCTGAGCTTTACTTTGTCTCTGGAGTGTCCTTTCTAAGCCAAGTGACTGAAATAAATGTCTTCACACTTCTTGGTTTTTCAGTTGCCTCCCTCTGCAAGTGAGAATGTTTCACAGTAGCAGCTTGTAAAGTCCTCCTGCAGGCCAAGGTTTGACCCTCCTCTGTCCTCCCTTCCTTGCTTCTGTAGAGTAGCTCAGCTTTCTCTAAGGTCCAAAGAAGGAAGATACCTTAGGAGCAAGCCCTTAAAGAGACTCATCTCTACCTGTGAATAAAGTTCTCTGAGTTTCTGAGACCCTTTCTTATTTTTCCCACCTTCTCCTCTGCTTTGCCTTTTCTCCTCCTTGTCCTCCTCCTTTTAAAATTTAAAATACAGAAGACAGAAACCGTCTATCTGCTCAACCCTCACTGCTTGTAGCTGCGCTGCTCCGTGATGGATAAACCCTCTCGTGCTCAATGAGGCACGTAACTTCTACAAAGGAGACAATCACCACCGTCCATATGGACCCTGTGTTTATGTGCAGTTCACTCCGTGCTTTGTTTAGCATACAAGACTCCTTTAAGGCTCCCGGCTCAGGACCCATTTAGTTTATAAGTTGAGCCAAGCTCCTTTTTCCCATAAGTGTCTTTTCTTATTCTTGCATAAGATCAATAAAGCATGAAATGTCTCTATTGAAAAATGATATGACCAAGCTCTGGCTGAGGATTCAGGGGTTAAAATGTGGTTTGAGGCTTAAGGGCCCATTAAGATCATATTGGATTATAACAAAAACCTCCCGAATGTGAACTTTACTACATTTTGACATAGAAACATAACCCAGCTCCAGGTTCTCAGTGTCCAGACACAAAAATCCTGCTTTTAAAATGTGTTAGCACTGTGAAGGCCAGGGAACGGCATGGCATCTTGAATGCATGATCCACCCAGTTTCTACTTGTAGTGAGCTGGAGAGAGAGAACCGTTTCCCCACTTGGCAGCCAGAGAAGAGTATATGTCCCAGGTACTGGATATGTGAATTTCTTGGGGCTGTACCATCTTGAATTTGAAATGCATATCACATAATTTTGTTTTAAGCTAGCAAATTTTTGTCAATACATTGTGTATTCACATTTCCCAACTAGGGTTCCAAGAGAGAACTAATTTGTCCCAGGTCACTCATCAGGAATGCTTTGATCAAACTGGTTCAATGAGAATGACCTTTAGTTTTTTGGAGATGATTCAGGAGGAAAGTTTTAACAGTTTTTTTCCTCTCAGTGAATGACTATCTTATTATAAGATGGAAGAGATTATATAGATTGATGCTCAAGTCCATGATGCAGTCTTGAATCACACATCAAGCCCCAACCTTCCCAATCTTTCATTTTCCCAACTGCCAAATGGGCAATGACAAGGGGGCCCTGGACAGTGGTGAGGATTCAGTGAATGTAGGAAAGCTGAGCTTGTCCAGGCAGGACATGTGATGAAACCACAGCCACACCCTCACTGACTTAGAAGTGCAAATTTCATACATAAGGCAGTAGTTCCTGACCACTGAACATTCACGATTATCAGTTACTTTCTTGATGGATCAAAGTACCTGACCAGACACAGTTTATAGGAGGAAAAGGGTTTAACTCAGCTCCCAGCTCCACAGAGTAGCATCCATCATGGTGAGACAGCGTGGCACAAGCAGGAAGCCAGTACCACATTGTCACCTCAGTAGGGAGCAAGTAGGGGAGGAGAGAGAACCTCAGGTAGGGCCTGGTTCAAGGCCCGCCCCCAGTGACACGCGTCCTCCAGCAAGGCTCCGCCTCCTAAAGAGTCCAAAACCTTTCGTAAAGGCACAACACCTAAGTCTGTGGAGGACCTTTCACAGGCCACCGTGTCTTATGTTGCCACTAGTCTGTGTTGAAGTTTTAAAGGGTATAAAATGACCCATGGGCTTGCTTCCTTGGCAGCTCCTAGTGAAATCCTTCAACAAGCTTTTGTCAGTTGAGCCAGGGTTGATGTTAATAATGGCCAGATGGTACCGTCAAAGAAATTAAAGAATGCTTAAATATGTTCAGGACACAGAAAGCAATTAAAGGTGTCTGTTATATTAAATTCCATTGAACAATGTGGGGAGCCCTTGGCATACATTTAGCAGGACCCAGGAAACAGCTATTCCATTGAAACCTCTTTATACCTTGGAGTAGGGATGACAAACACCATTTTAGCATTCCACGCCCATGGCAGACATCACTAATCCACCCCAGCACACTTATCTCCCAAACTTATATTCATTTATGCGTGCATTGCTCATGCTAGGCTATAGGCCCTTGGGGAGAGCTGGCAGAGTTCTGTTTCTTCCTTATGTCCCACAAAGCTTCCATAGAGTAGATATTTAATGCTTGTTGAATGGATGAGCTCAGTCAGTGAAGGAGGTTGCTCCAGGCCACACAGGAAGTAAATCTAATTTATAGTCAAATCTTTCCCAGGCCAGGAAAAGTTGAGTGTGTGATTATAGTAGAAAAATATTGTGGGGCAATGATGGAAGAAGTATTTTTTAAAGTATTTAAATGTAATTTGCATATAGTAAGGTATGCAACTTTTAAATAATTTTTAGATTGATTTTTATTTTTATGTAGTTATTAGAGCCAGAGAGAGGGAGAGACAGAGACAGTGAGAGTGAGAATGGGCCACTGCAAATGAACTCCAGATGCATGCACCCCCTTGTGCCTCCAACTATTGTCCTGGGGAATTAAACCTGGGTCCTCTGGCTTTAAAGGCAAGTGCCTTAACTGTTAAGCCATCCCTCCAGCCCTTTTAAAGACTTTTTAAATTTAAATTTTATTGTTATTTTTTAGAGAGAGAGGATTGGTGTGCCAGGGCCTAAGCCACTGCAATTGAGCTCCAGATGCGACCTTGCGCTTGTGTCTGGCTTACATGCGATATGGGGAGTTCAACATGGGTCCTTAGGCTTTGCAGGAAAGCACCTTAACCCCTAAGCCATCTCCCCAGGCCTTAAGAAATATTTTTATTTATTTATTTACTTGAAAGAGAGAGAGAGAGAGAGAGAGAGAGAGACAGACAGACAGACAGATACAGAGCAAGAATGAGCATGCCAGGGCCTCTAGCCACAGCAACGAACTCCAAGTGCGTGTGCCACTTGTGTATCTGGCTCTATGTGGATATTGGGAAATGGCACCTGGATCCTCCCACTTTGCTGACAAGCACCTTAACTTCTCAGCTATCTCTCCATCCCCAAGATATACAACTTTTTAGCTGCACAGTTCCAACAGTCTTGAAAAATGTATGTGCTCACATGCCCCACTCCATTCAAGACATATTTAATTCTAGAAATTTCCCTCATAGTTTCCCCTGCCAATTCCTCTCCAGTGACAATTAGTGATTTGTTACCATAGGTGAGCCTTGTTTGTTCTAAAACTTCATGACATTTAATCATAAATTATTTACCCTTTGGTGTATGGCTTTCATTCGATGTGATGTATTTTGAGGTTCATTCTCGTTAGGTCTGTTTGTAGTCCATTCCTTCATATTGCTGAGTACTGTTCATTGTACAATGTACATTGCACACCTGGACTTTAGGTGAAAGTAACTTATCTTGTGATGGGCAGCTTCTGAAATGACACCCAGTGACTCACTCCTTCTGATCCTGATATCCCTGTGTAACCTCCTTCCCACGTGGATGGGCTACATGGAGCGGCTTGCTTTGACCCACAGAAAACTTGCAGAAGTGGGCTGCGGAAATGGCTCAGTGGGCACAGTGTTTGCTGCACAAGCATGAAGACTTGAGTTCTGACCCTTGGCACCCACCTAAAAGCCAGGCATAGCGATGCATGCTTATGATCCCAGCCTTGGGAGGGGGAGATAGGAATATCCCTGGGAATTGCTGGCTAGCCAAACTAACTTGTGAGCTTGGGGTCTAATGAGAGACCCTGCCTCTAAAAATAAGGTAGAGAGCTACTGAGAAAGACACCTGACATTGATCTCTAGCCTACACACACACACACACACACACACACACACACACACAGATGCCCACAGGTATGTGAACAGGTCTACACACATGCATAGACACACCACTCACACCACACACACACATTAAAAAATAATAAGCACCAGAAGAAGTGATGAGAAGTCACCTTCAAGACTGGGTGACGAAGGGCTATGATTTCTCTCACGCTCACATTTGTGTCCTCACTGATGAAAACAGCCACCATGCTGTGAGTCAGGCTCATGGGACAGAACCGAGGAAGGTTTCCTATCAAGAGCCTGAGGGTAGAGCTGAGGCCTGCGGTTCACCTCTGTGCCCGAGGCTGAATCCTGCCGAGACCCACGTGAAGGGGTTTCCTCGTCTTGCTTCGAGTCCTCACCAGCACTTTAACTGCAATCTTATGCGAACCCCCAAGCCAGAAGACCTACTGTGCTCTGCCTGAGCTCTTGACCTATCAAAAACGGTGAGACGATACATTGTGTTGTTAAAGGCATGAAGTTGGGGAGGGAATTTAGTATATAGCAATAGTTGACTAATGCAAGACCTTATGAAAAACTCCACTTCCAAGATTCTTTGGCAAAAATTTATCCTTTGTTTTTGATTTTGTGTGTGTGCATGTGTGTGTATATGTGTGTGGGTGCGTGTGTGTGTGGAGGCCCAAAGGTGACCTCTAAAGGCCTCTTCATCCATTGCTTTCCACTTTATTTCTTGAGCTAGAGTCTCTCACTTGATTCTGATTTGGATGGTCAAGCTAGTCAGCTTGCTTGAGGCGTGCCCTGTTTCCTGAGCACTTAGATTATAGGTGGGCCCCCTCTCCACTCATTATTTCTGTGGGAGCTGGGATCTGAACTCTGGTCCTCACACCTGTTCAGCAAGCACTTTATCCACTGAATTATCTCCCCAGTCCTTGACGATCGTTTTTAAAGTCAGGAGCTACGAATGCATTGGAGACCTTTCCTGTGTGTTTTTGCTTGCTCACCAACATAGCTCACCCATAGGTGCAAAAGTATGGGGCGCTCATTGTTCTACAAGAGGGTTGTCAGCACCCATGAAGGCATCTTGCCTTTAAGTTCTGAATGCTAAGAGCTGAGGTTCAGGAGAGGAGGAACCCCCTAGGGAAAGTCTGTCCCCTAGAAGAGGTCATGTTTTTGGCATTATACAAAATAGTGAGTCAGAGGGGAGAAAGTAGAGTCTAGTGTGACTCTAAAAAATATCTGTGTGTTCTACCCCGCTCCCCCACCATCCCCGTGCAGTTTCAGGGGTAGGTTTTCTCAGATACATTTAGAAATCTGAAACAGAAGTGATGTATTGCCCTCATTCCCGGGGGTAGGGTGTCCCAGAGATCTTCCAGGACCCAGATGATCGCTGATTGAGGGAGAGTACAGTGGGGTTATGATTTGGATATGAAGTGTGCTCCCTAAAAGAATTGTGTGTTTAAGGCTTAGTCCTCATCTGCTGGTGCTTTGAAGAAGGGTTGGCACAAAGTGGCTGTGGTATTGGCCTCACAGTGGCTGAGGCGACCTACTCAAGACCTGCAGAATGGGAGAGAAAAATTGAAAATGTCAACGTAGAAGAGAGACTAGTTGAAAAGAAGAAAGGATTTGGTGGAGGGAGGATTCTGGAAGGGGAAAAGGGAGGGTGTTGGGGGGGAATATGATCATGGTATATCGTCTGTATATACAGAAGTTATCAATAAAAAGTTAAATTTTAAAAAAGTGTTGGGCCGGGCGTGAATAGTGCACACCTTTAACCCCATCACTTGGGAGGCAGAGGTAGGAGGGGTCACTGAGAGTTCAAGGCCACCCTGAGTCTACATAGTGAATTCCAGGTTAGCCTGGACCAGAGTGAGACCCTAACCTGAAAAACCAAAAAAAAAAAAAAAAAGTATTGGGTTGAGGGCCAGAGAGATGGCTTAGTAGTTAAGGTACTTGCCTGCATTAAGGTGCGAAGCCTAGGGACACAGGTTCAATTCCCCAGTACACATGTAAGTCAGATACACAAGGTGGCACCTGCATCGGAAGCTTGTTTGCAGCCGCTAGAGGCCCTGGCACACCCATTTTCTCCCTCTCTATGTATCTGCTTCTTTCTCGCTCTCTCAAAAATCAATGAATAATGTATTTAGAAAAAAGTGTTGGGTTGAGAGGTTGGTGCCTTCACCAATCAGGTGACCCAGTGACATGTTCATGTGGAGCAGGCTGTCAGGAGGAAGGGCTGGGTTGGAGGAAGTAAGGCAGAGACTTAGTATCTCTGGAGGATATATCTTCTTCCTGCTGCCCCCCCTCCTCCTCTCCCTTCTCCCTCCATCCTCCTCCTCCTCCTTCTTCTGGCTGCCACGAGGCAAACACACCTTTCTGCCGTTATGTTCTGCCTTGTCATAGGTCAAAGCAATGGAGCCTGCTAACAGTGAACTGAAACTATGAGCCAAAGTAAATCTTTCTCTTTTAAAATTATTCCTCTTTTTAAATTATTTTGGTTTATTTTTATTTATTTATTTGAGAGTGACAGACAGAGAAAGAGGCAGAGAGAGAGAGAGAGAGAGAGAGAGAGAAAGAATGGGCGCCCCAAGGCCTCTAGCCACTGCAAATGAACTCCAGATGCTTGCGCCCCCTTGTACATCTGGCTATCATGGGTCCTGAGGAATCAAGCCTTGAACAGGGGTCCTTAGGCTTCACAGGCAAGTGCTTAACAGCTAAGCCATCTCTAAAATTATTCCTCTTTTAAAATTGTTCCTCTCAGGTACTTTATCACAGTGTCAAAAACCCCAATAACCAAACAATCAACAACAAAAACCACTCATACACAAGGCAGTAGCCATGATGACGGAAAGCGTGTAGAAGCAGAGAAGGGTGACATAACCCCAGGGAATTGTCCAGAGCTCCAGGGAGGAGAACTATGGTGACCAACACTGACCTTTGTCAGAGCCTTCCCGGATGGCATCAGGAACAGACCCCCATGCGTGAGAACCCACAGCAGATGCTCATGGAAACAGATGGTGGCCACGAATTACACAGACCTTCCCTCACTGTCCCTGGAACCGGAGTGCACCCTCGAAGAAGATGGAATAGACAATCACCAAGGCTGTTGAGTGTTTCAACGGTTACTAAAATTAATTTTCTTCTATCTGGTTGCCTGAGGAGCTCAAAACAGAAGTTACTTAAACTAAACGTCACATAGCTGAAGAGAATGGCTTTGGCTTGCATCTGGGCTTGCAGTTTGGGAGTGATTCACACTGTTAGCACCATGGCTGGACTCAGCATTGCGCTAGCAGAAGGGGCTTGGAGAGGCTGCATGCTGACCATTTCCTCTCCAAAAGTGGAAGCCACGAGGCAGACACACCCCTCTGCCATTATTTCTGCCTTGTCGCAGGCCAAAGCAATGGAGGCAGCCAACTCTTTGTTGTTATCTATCTGCCTCTCTCAAATAAATAAATAAATACAAATAAAAGTCAAGAAAACAACTGAGTGGAATTGTGCTGAAAGGACCTATTAACCTCTACAAAGTGTTTCCAGCTAGAAATGATCAAGGAAGTGAGATGACGAGAGCACAAAATAGGTTTTTTAGGGTGTCTTCTGTTGGCAGTATAATTCTGAAGCATTTATTTATATTGTTTTGATGGCCCTTAACAATAAATGCTGTGAGGTTGTTTCCATTAACAAATTAAATAAGGGCTGGAGAGATGGCTTAGCAAGTAAGGTACTTGCCTGTGAAGCCTCGGGACCCAGGTTTGATTTCCCCAGAACCCACGTAAGCCAGATTCACAAGGTGGCACATGCATCTGGAGTTCATTTGCAGTGGCTAGATGTCCTGGTATACCTTTTTTTTTCTCTCTCTCTCTCTCCTTCATAAATAAATACGTAAATAAAAATATAAAAAATAAATAAAACAATTTTCAGAACTTTAGAGACCCAACATACCAGGGCCAGGTGCAGTGGCTTTATTCAGGTGTGCTTTCATCTCAGCATCCATACAAAGACGGGTTTGTGACATGCATGGTTTTAATACCTCAACTCACAAAACTGTTTTTTTTTTTTTTTAAAGTGATTTTGTGGAAGATTCTTATTTTCTCAAGATATGGGTAGATATAATCTATCATGTGGATTTGGCTTGAGATTAAAATAAGAGACAAGAAAGAAGAATGGTTAGAGACAATGTGATCAGAGTGCAAGCAGATGTCCAGTGTCTTCTACACACACATGTTCTCATGGGCAAGTGACTCAATTTCTCCTATATTAATCTCACAGGATTGCTTTGGAACATGGGTGACCCAAATCCTCATTGCCAGCACAGTTTGACAATGACTGTGAACTTGACCCTTGGAGTCAGGCAGGTGGAGATGGAAGCAGCAGCTCTGGGACCTTCCTAGGCTAGGGTGGAGGGTTTGTCGCGGGTTCACGGCCAAGCAGTAACAAGCGAGCAGTCGAATGGTGAGACGTGCATGGTTCACTCTCCAGACCCAGGGGAGCCTGGGACCCCAAGCCCATCTTCACCCAGTACCCCAGAGGGAGCGGAGCTGGCCACGCTTTACCAGATGAGGAGTGCTTGGACCTGGCGGCACGCATGTGGATCACAAAAAGAGCAGGGCAAGAAGACAGAGCCACAGACTGTCTTTGTGCTCAACCTCCATCGCGCTGCTTTTGGAGGACATAGGAAGAGGAGGGCAACCAGGAGGCAAGCTATCTGATACCCAGGGATTTTCCCCAAAACACAAGAAGGACATGAGCATGGCCTAAGAAGACCATGGGCAGACAATAAGGCTAGCGCTTCCTTGCAAGCTCTCTAGCGCAGAGCCAGCTACACGGCAGCAAGCGCTCTGTACATCAGCACTGTGGAATTCTTATAAGAGACCTCAAAATCCTACTACATGGAAATAAATAAGAGCTTCAAATATAGCCAGGTCAATACAGTTTCTCGTTTCTTTTTTTGTTTTCTTCCTCTATTTTATCATCTACAAGAAAAGGAAAGAGCACAGTTGTTTTTTTTTTTTTTTTTTTTTTTTTTTTTTTTTTTTTTTTTTTCAAGGAGCTGGGCTCCCAGCATGCTTGAGGACACTTGGCAGCATGTCAAGCAGATATTGACTTTTGAGCCCACACGATCAATGGACACCGTTGCTGGCCCCTGGCTCTCCCCTCGCAGAGCCGGCTCAGCTCTGAGCCACAGGGCTGCAGAGGGCACCGAGGCAGGTCATTCTCCACCACACGACAATGTCAGTGTCATCGCGTGGAGCACAGAGAGCTGAGCTGATGAACCGGGAGCATCCCCGAGGGAGTCAAGGAGGGCCACAGCGTCTCTTCCAGCCCAGCCTCTGCAAAGAGCTCTCCTGGGCTCTTTTTTTTTCTTTTTTCTTCTCCACACTATATTCTTGACTCTGCTTACTTTCAAGCCTAGAGAAATAACAGGGAAGGGCGAGGCTGAAGTAGAGTTGATGGTATGTAAGGTGTATGTGTGTATGTGTGTATGTGTGTGTGTGTACAGGTGTACTTAGGCATTCATTTGCCTGTGGTGGCTGGTTGACTCTTGTTCTAATCAGTCAAGGCCAATAGTACAGTAAGTTAAAACATGAGCCTGGAAGCCAGATTGTCAACAGTCACATGACCTTTTTCTGCCCAGATGACCTTAGACAAGTGGCTTCGTATGCCCAATTTCCTCTTCTATAAAATAGGCATTCCTGCTATGCTATAATAATGTTGCTTTGGAATAAACCTGAGATGTTCTATAGGAAGCTCACACCACTCTTGTAGTTGAACTAAAACCATCAGTAAAAGAAAAACGGGAATTAAAACACAAGGCAAATACAAATTAGAGCAGAAAGGGTGCATTGGGTGGGAGGAAATAGAAGAGAAAAGAATAGAATTTGAAGTCAGAATATAGGAGCAAAGATAGTAGTTATATTAAACTGTCAATGTGATTTTGAGCTTCCTGGAAGTCAAATCACAGACAGATTCTGTATGCTCCAAAGAGATCTATCACACTTGCTTTGTTTCTAGAAGGATCTGTGATCGGATTCTTTCTGGATTGGTTGGCATATTTCCTTTTGGCTTTCATGTGTATATGCATGTGAATACATGGGGCTGTGGACAATGAAAAGTTGTTTGCACAATTAATGTTCACAGATTTTCAGGGCTGAAAGTCAGCGAGCTTTTCATTTTGGTCAAGTTTATTTTTAAATGTTGCCTAGTTCCTGTGTCCTGGGACTGTTTTGCTCTTGCCCTAGAGACAGTTTGTAAGGAAACCTGCTTTCTTTCACTAAGTGCATGTGTTGGTGTGTGTGCTACAGGCATTTGTGTGTGCAGATGCATGTGGCCTGTATGCATGCACGTGTGGAGGGCAGAGGGGAATGTCAGGAGTCCTCTATCACTTATCCGCATATTACCTGGGCATGGAGTCTCCCTCTGAAGTTGGAGCTGCCATCTTTGCAAGCCCCAGTGATTCTCAATCTCAGCTCCCCACAGGACTAGGGTTATAACATCCATGGCCAGACCCACCTGTTTATGTGGCTGCTGGGGAATTGAACTCAGGGAGAATAAGACCCTGATGCATGGTCAGTGTGATGGTTTCTATTAATTGTCCACTTAACATGACCTACAGTCACCTGTGAGGGATCATCAAGACTCAGTTATCCTGTGGGCACGACTGAGAGCTATTATCTTGCTTGGGTTAGTTGAGGTGGGAAGATCCACCTTAAGTGTGGGCAGCACCATTCCATGGGCTAGGGTCCTGGACTAGATACAACTGACTGAATACCAGCATTTATTGCCATCTGCTTACTCACTGTGCTGACTGTGACCAGCTTCCATCCCCTGATAAAGCGCTTTCTACTCTATGAGTATAAGGCAGCCCCTGTGGCCTCGGGTGTTTGTGACTAAGTCTCATACTTAATACCCAGCTGGTGGAGCCTTTGGAAGGTGGTGCTTTGGTGAAGGAGATGTGTGACTCTAGGGCGGTGGGCCTTTGTCTATTACAGCCCAGTTTCACGGGCCACACTAAACTCACTCTCTCTCCTTCCTCCATGCTGGCGTGAAGATGTGACACCCGGCTTTCTGCTCCTGCCATGCTTTCCCTGCCACAGTGAAACGCCCCCTCAAAACTGTAAGCCAGCAATCAACTCTTTCTCTCCATGAGCTGGCTCTGGTTGAGTGTTTTGTCTGAGCAGTGACATGTAAGTGCTGCAGACTGTGACCTATAAGCTATACTACAAGCTGAAATAAGCCCTTCCTCCCTTGAACTGATTTTTGTTACGTATTTTGTCCCAGCAATGGGAAGTTGATTAATACATGATGAATGCACTTAACAAGCTGAGCCATTTCCTCAGCCCTTCTCCTTGACTCTTTAATGGAAGACTTCCAAATAAGCTCACTCACCCTAGCAGAGACCTCCCAGGGTGGTCTGCAATGTTGTTCTGGCCTCCTCTTGCTTGCCCCCAAATTGGTTGCATAATGACTCTGCCTCCTGGCATTCTCAACCTCGAGTCTGCCTTCTACAGGTAGATCTCAGGTTCCCTCACATCAGCACTGGTATTTGGCATTCCTATCTCCCACGCAGGCTTTCTTCTCTACGCTTGGATTAGAGTAATCTTGTTGGCTGCTGTGGTCGATCTCAGAACATAAGCTCTGATAAAGTATGATGCAGGGCCCACACTTAACACTGGGGTGCCACTGCTCTGAATCAATAAAGCATTCAGACAAATTGGAACATAAGATGTCAGAATTCACATAGATCCTGGGAATAACTCCAGGAAGAGTGGCGTGGTAGCTGCCTTCTCATGTAGGCTCTAGATACCCTCTCTTTCACCTACGCCCTTGCAGCTCCTGAACTATGAGGGCTTCATGACAGGACAGCCAGCCTTGCACTTGCCTTAGGTGAGGTGAATAACTTTGCCTTCAGAACTGCTGTGTCCTGAAGTCCACTGCCATGTTTGTGCTACAGCTACCTAGGCCGATGATACCCAAAGGGGACATCAGGGCCAGCATGCCCATCGGATTGAAGACTCTGATGGGTGACTGTGGCTTGAGCAATCCCCAGCAGCCTTGTCAAATCTTCCTTGGCCTGTGCAGCAATGTAGGATGTGTCATGCACACCTCCTTCAACTAGAGTTCCTTCTAGGTGCCTGGGCTTCCTCCTAACATGGTGGATAAGCTCCCAAAGCAAATTATTTACAAGAAAGAAGCAAGCAAAAATTGCATCCCTGTTATGATCCAGTCTCAGAAACCACATGGCATCACTTCTACCATGTTTGATGTATTAGAAGCAAGTCACAAAAGACAGCCCAGATTGAAGAGGGATGGATAACTCTTATTGATTTTCAGTTTCAGGTGAAAGAATGTGTCTCACTGGGAAGATGGGGATCCAGTGCACAAATGTGCTTTCTGTGTGTGGTAGTTTGAATAGAAGGCCCCCAATATATCCAGTGTTTTATTAGCTTGTAGTTTGGATCTGCAGCCACCTGGCTGGAGGCTGTGTCATTGGGTAGATCTTGGGTTCCAGCCCTCACGTGTGGTGGTGAGTTTGAGATTCCAATCTAAAGATATGCAAGTATGCCTAGCTGTTGTTCCTGAAGTGTCCTGTGCTGTGCGGCTTTTTGGGGTTTGTGTTTCTTTCTCTCTTCGTGGAGCTGTGAAGGCAGGCCAGCTTCTTCTGCCCCTGGATCTCTAAGCTTCAATTAATCCCTTCCTCCATAACTGCGCCTGGTCTGGAAGTTCATCCCAGTGAACCTACACTGTGCAATTGAGAACTTGTGCAAGCATGAGCTTTTCAGGTCCTCAGCACCCACATAACATGCGGGGTGTTGTGGTGGGTGCCTAAAACCCCAGTGCTAGGGAGGCAGAGACAGGGAACCCCTGGGCTCATCAGCTAGTTAGTTTAACTATCTGTAGCCTCTAGGTTCAGTGAGAGACTGTCTCAGAGAATGTGGTGGAGCACAATTGAGGAAGATGCCTGACGTTGACCTTTGGCCTCACACAGGTGCACTCTCGTGAATGAGCACCTGTGCACACATGTGCACCCACACGCGCATGAACATGCATACACATGGGCAAAAGGGGGAGAAAGGAAAAAGGAAAAAAATATATGGACATATTTATGTCGTTCTATTATTTATTTATTTATTTATTTATTCATTTGTGAGAAAGAGGGAGAGAGAGAGAGAATGGGTGCACCAGGGCCTCCAGCCACTGCAAAAGAACTCGAGATGCATGTGTCCCCTTGTGCATCTGGCTTACGTGGGTTCTGGGGAATCGAACTGAGGTCCTTTGGCTTTGCAGGCAAGCCACTTAACCGTGAAGCCAACTCTCCAGCCCAGAAAAAGATGTGGACATATTTAAACCATGGCAGGAATGTTGTGTCTGCCCTTTTCAAGGAATCTTGTCGAGAGTGCTGGCTCGCTGAGATTTGCTATTTATAGGATGAGAATTTTATAAGGGAGTGGAGGTATAAAGGACTCCGAGTAGCTGCATGGCAATCCCAGTTATCTCATTACTCTCTCTCTTCTCTCTTGCATGCTTGTGAATGGGTCTGTTCCCTGGTGACCAGGTCAATAGCCACATGGTTTGTTGGTAGAAGAGATGAGATCTGAAGAAGTACCTTCTCTTTCTCTCTCACTGAAGGTCCTTTCCCATAGTGAGAGATGGAGTCCGTCATTCAATCTATGCTTTCTCTATCATTTCACTTTCAAGAAAACCCAACTGGGCTGGAGAGGTGGCTCAGTGCTTAACATACAAAGCCTAAGGATCTGAGTTTGATGAATTAGATTCCCAATACCCATGTAAAGCCAGATGCACAAGGTGGTGCATGCGTCTGGAGTCAGTTTACAGTGGGTAGAGCCCCTGATGCACCCATCCCCTCTCTCTCTATCTCTCCTTGCAAATAAGTAAATAGAATATTTTTTTAAAAGAACATTTACAGTGAAACCCTCAGGGGAAGGCACAGGCTGGACTCCACCCTCCTCTCAGCCTGAGGCTGAGCATATCAAGTACCGTGAGCTTCTGTCCTCACTCTCTAAGCTGAAGGATTTTCACCGCCGGCCATAAAGGTATTATTTTAAAACCTCACAGCTGGTCCTTGGTTGCTGTTTTCATTTTGCCTGTCTCCTCTCTCCCGAGGTCACCCTGAAGATGTTTGCCAAATAAAAAAGTAAGTTAAGAAAGTGAAATTAAATCTCTGACATGTGCCGCTCGGGCTCACTCAGCACCCTGCTTCCCCAGGACCCTCTGTGCGGGGCTGAAGGCTTCTTTCTCACCAGCTCTGGGGGTGGGGAGGGACAGTGACAGAGGGAATGCAGACAGCTCAGCAGTTCCCTGAGAACTTCCACTTCTCACAAGTGGGGGTGACACCTTCTCACGTCTCACTTGATGAAATCCAAACAAGAGAACGACTAAGGTAAAACATGCTGATGGCATAAAGACTCCGTAATACTTTCTAAAAGGAAAGCAAAACCCTGGACAGGGTTCTTTATTAATAGAATTAAATGGAATTAACAGTTGTATTTTTATATCTTCCTATCCTAAAAGGCAGCATCTTGCCAAACCAAACGTGAAATAACCTTTCATTGTACAACAGAGGCACTGAAATTCCATTTTTTCCATTTTGTAGCGCTGCTCTTGTTAGACCCTCAACGACTGACTCTGGAAACTTGTGCAGATGTCTGTCGTTCTGGAAAAAATGAAGAGATTGAATTTTTAAAAATTATTTATTTATTTATTTTCAAGCAGAGGGAGATAGAAGAGAGAGAGAGAAAGGATGGACATGGTAGTGCCTCCAGCGGCTGCAAACACACTCCAGAGGCAAGCACCACTTTGTGCACCTGGTGTTACAGAAATTATTATTAGCTCTGATGGGAATTCACATTGTGTTCCACACCAAGTAGGTGACTGCTGAGGACAAGCTGATGACAAATCTACTGAAAACCTGCAGTTATTACCTGTGTGCCTTATGCCATTTTTAATGTTTTATGGAGAGTTGCTATGTTCATGAGAGCTCCCATATGCCCACGTGGCTCTCTGCGTGAAAGATCATCAAATTCTCTCTTATGGCATTCTCTCAGCTGTTGTGCGATACTTCATTTGGGGTTCTTGCCAACTAAATCCTATTTTTCCAATCACACTGATTCTTTGGTGTCTCCAGGAAGTTCTTTGGGGCTGGGACCTCACGTGAAGTTGAGGACTAGCGAGACAGTCCAGTGGACACAGGTGTTTGTTGTACCCGAGTTCAGATCCCCAGACCCACGTGAATGGCATCAGATGTGGTGATGCACACCTGTAATCCCTACACTTTGGAGGTGGAGACAAAAGGATTCCCCAGGTAAGCTGGATAGCTCGACCATGTGAATCTGTGAGTTGTGGGTACAGTGAGAGTCCTTGCCCCGATAAGTACGGTGGAAAGTGATGGAGTGAGACACCCATCATCACCTTTTGGCCTTTTGGCTAAGATCAAGTATGGAGAGAGACATCCAACATCAACCTCTATCTAGCCTCCACGTGCACATGTGCACATGCATGTGTGCTTGCACATAAACACACATATATGCACATGCATGCACATACAATCTCTAAAAATATGAATAAATAAAAATACAAGGTAGAATGTGGAGGAGATGGGCATTTAGCGTCTGTTGTCTTCTAGCTTGGTAGGTGATCCTGGGCCACTGTCTTGGTTAAGCACTCCATGCGGATATCTATGGAAAGATGAAGGAAACAGACTCTGAGTCTCTGTTTGTCAGGAACTAGGAAGCTCCCATCCTTCATTATATTCCAGAGGATTAGGCAAGTTTCCTAGGGCAACATAGCATGTAAGCAGTAGAGCTGAGTCCAGAGCCCCAGGGCTGTGGCCCACGGACTTGACTTACCCTGGGCCCATGTCTGTGCTAATGGCTAGACCCTTACTGGGACGGTTTTGTAGGGCAGAGACCTGGGTTGGAAGGGAAGGCCAGGCATCCTTTCCCGGCTTGGTAGGCATGATGCTAAAGGAGACAGCTGAGCAGATAAGGAAAGTAAAAAACAAAACTGAGAGTCTCACTGTTTCCCGCAGTGTTTGACACCCAAAATGAGGTGAAGCAGAACCCTTCCTGACAGGCCGTCAGAATGGAGGGTCGTGGTGGTGGCTCAGAGGCGCCACATCAAGCTTGATCATTCTGTGAAATGACGAGAGGCGCCCAGCCCTGCAGCTGGTCTGAGCCTGGATCTGCGGGCCTGCCTGAGGAAGAGAAAGCTTCCAGAGCAAAGGTTAGTCATTGAGAAACGTAAAAAATGAGTAGCAGGGGATGGAGAGATTACTCAGTGGTTACGGCACTTACCTACAAAGCCCAACATCCCAGGTTTGATTCCCCGGCACCCAGGCACCCGCGGGAAGCCAGATGCACAATGGCGCATGCGTCTGGAGTTCGCTTGCAGTGGCTGGAGGCCCTGGTGCATCCATATTCTCTCTCTCTCTTCAAATGAATAACTAAAAAATATTGTTTATAAATGAGTAGCAGACTACCGTGGGGACCTCCATGCATGTGCGTTCTCAAGAAAGGTCTTTTTCTGCCTCAGCAAACATGACCTCACCAGTCAGCTGTGCACTTGGTTTTAAAAGGTTCAAAAATAGAAATAGGAGGCCTTGTGAAGCTGTGATGAGACGTGGTTGTATCTTTCACATCCACAGTGGGTGAAGAAAAGCAGCCTGTGCTGAGTTGTGTCTGACAATACTGTGGGACTGCTTAAAAAAGGAGCTTCAGGTGCCCTTTGGACAAAGTTCACTATGACCAGGCTCCTTGTGATCTGTGAGTCCCCTGTAGTCTCACTGCCCCTGGTGCTCTCTGTTCAAAGTGGCCCAGCATTAGCCACCCTGACCTCCTGTTAAGTTGGCTGGTGTCTCGGGGTCTCCTCCGTGCAGCTCCTGCTAGGGCAATGCCCCCTGTCTGCTTCAGTGATTATTCTTCAGGACTCAGCCTGGGGCCACTTTCCCTGAAGGACTCCTCTGACAATGCCCTTCCTGCCTCTGGGAATAAAGGGGACAATCCGAACAGTGTCAGGACCAGGTTAAGGAGTGTACCTTCAGCCAGCAAAGTATGTCCAAGCCCAGCAATGGGAGCTTACTTATCATGTCTTTTTTAAGACCTCTAACCTAAGTGCCCCGCCCCCCCACCGCCGCAACCAAGTCCTGAATAGTTTAGGTTAAGGGTGTCTAAAAGGGAATCTCACTAAGGCCTTCTAAGTTCAAAACAGTTCAGTTAAGTTTATCCAAACAAGAAGAACAAAACATTAACAAAAGAAAACGCACGTGCGCGCGCGCGCGCACGCGCGCGCACACACACACACACACACACACACACACACACACACACACCCCTGTGGATGCTGATACTAACCATAGAATCAAATTGATGACAAACCAGCAATCATGTGAAAATCATAAAAATGCATTATATAGGGAATTGGGACATGGCACAGTGTATAAGCCTTCAATATCCTGGGCATGGCATAGATGTTGCTGGGCTGGGGTTGCATCTTGCGTAGCATGTTTGAGGCCCGGAGTCATAGCCACAGCCACAAGAAGAAAAAAAAAAAAAAGACAAAGGAATGCTTAAGTTATTGAGTTTTGGGGGATGTTTGTTACTGCAGCAAATATATATAAACACATATACACAAACACACATATACCTGATGTAACCTGTTCATTTGGAATCCAGGTGAACAAGGGCTTCCCAGACAGAATGGTTTGAAATGTGAATCAAACAGATACTATCGTGATTCTTCGCCTTATTTTCTTCCCCCCGCCCCCCACATACTTTTGTGGTGCAGGGGAATCAAACCCGTGGTCTTGCATACTATACAAATGGTCTGTCACTGAGCTATACGCCTAGCCCACAAAAGATAGTTTTAATAGATGTTAAGGGCTTATAGGATTTTGGACCTCATTAAGTGCTCTGAGAATTCAGCATATCAGTTGGCCAAGACTTTTTGTGTGGAAAGATGGGTTCCCTGGCTCCCCAGACAGCAAATATTGGCCCAGCAGCATCCTCCGTGGAATGTCCCCATGTTAGAACTTGAGGATGACCTTTGCCGGGGATTTTCTATCCCTCTTGTCTTTCCTTTCTGCTCTTTCAGGTTAGATCTGGGTTGTATGAAACGGAGAACTGGAGGCTTCTTTTTACAAATTCCAAAAATAAAACCCGAGGGCTTGGGAGAAGGGTTGGAGGAGTTAAAGGTGCTTGTTTGCAAAGCCTGCCCACCCAAGTTAGAGCCTCTGCAGCACCCATACAAAGCCAGACTCCAAGTGTGGTCCCATCTCTGACCCCAACGCATCTACAACGATGGGAGGTTGAGCCAGGAAAACCCAGCCCGTGAGCCAGCTGGGCTGGTGTCGGCTTGTGGTGGCAAAAGACCCTGTCTCAAAGAGGACGAAATGCACAAGCAGCTTGGGGTTGTCCTCTGACCTCCACACCTGTGTGGTGGCCTCGTTCCCCACCCACCACAATGTAAATAAATAAAAATAAATAAATTTAAGAAAATAATTAAACCCGAGAAAGCATAGCCCTTTCCTAAATCACTTGGCCAACTTTTGTTTTCTGAAAGTGATCAAAGATTTTAAATTCCCCTCCCCACCTTTTTTTCTATTCTTTCCTCTAGTTCTTTGCTTAGTTTGTACTGGGAAACTAAAGTCATCACTTTTTTTCTTTTCAGTGCTGATTCTTAAGCCCAATTCCTCCATAACTGAGTTTAAGTTTCCAGCTCTGTGGGAGGATATAAAATTATTTTTGCTATTCTAACTTTGGTTGAGTTTTTGAAACAAGAACACTCATTCTGAGTAATAAAAGACTCAAATTCAATAAATGCATGCAGTGACCTTGCACAAACAATCATGATGCTCTGTCTTATACAACTGATCCAGTTATTTTAAGAGCAAGACAGACCAATGACTGCTCATGCCAAAGGTTGGGGAACTAGGTTAAAGAAAAAAAAAAAAAAAAAGATGGCTCCTTCTCATCCATGTGACTCTTCCACCCCCGGAGACTGGCAAAATGAGTCAGCCTTTCAAGTAGGTGACAATGCTTATAGAAAATGTGACCTAGTGGTTTTCATCAGGACTTCTCTGTTGGCCAGTTTGTTAGGTTTTTGATTCTTCTGCATCCCTGAGGAATTTGGGGTGTTTGGTATGGTATTTTGAGACTCTTCACAGAATGGTCCAAAGGGCCCTGCTGACAGTTCACAAGAAACCTAATGAATGTCTCAATGCCAAGCCTGACATTCACAAAGGCTGCTGGAGAAATGGTGGAAGGAAATATTTCTGACGAACCCACCAGGCAGCATCAAGGCCGAGGCTGTGATGAGAAGCCCCTGGAGGCCTGCGCGGAGCAGCACCCACCACATCCCACATGAGGATCAGTCTTAGGCTGGGGTCTGCTCCAAGCATGCAGACAGACGGACCTCCAAGCTCTTTTCCTCTCCTGCTCTGATAGGGACGGAAGCATTGACGGGAGGTCCGGCTTGGCAGGAAAGACCTAGGATTTCGGCTCTGCTTTGCCCAGGCTGGGGGAGACTCGCTTTGGGCTGATTTCTTTCTGTTTCTCATTCTTCCGGAGTGGAATGGGGAAGGTCATGTCTGCCTCTTTGTTCACTTAACTTTCTGGATCAGTCACATAGGAGTGTGCTTGGAGCCATGGAATGCACTGGGACGCAAAGGCAGTCCGAATTTCAGCTATTGCAATACAGATGAGAGGCCCTGCTCTTAAGCATACTGATGGCTTTCTGGCAATTTCTGTGCCTACGGAAGTGTGCTCAGAGAGATGATGGATGGATGAAAATCAAACCTGGATTAGGTGTGGTAAGCCTACACACACACCCATAGCATATTTTATCTTTAAAAAGAAATGACAATGTGGGTATTCCCAAGGTGACATGGTCCTTGTTCCAGACATTATTGGTACAGGCCTTGACCTTCTCTTAATCTCCATCACAGGCTCCTCTTCCTCTTTTGCTTTCAACATGTCAGGCACAGTGTTGGGGCCCTCACTCTGTGTCCTCCCCACCCACACTTAAAAAATTTTTAATTAATTTATTTATTTGACAGAGATATAGAGAGGAAGAGGGTGAGGAAAAAAGAGAGAATGGGCATACCAGGGCCTCCAGCCACTGCAAGTGAACTCCAGACACATGCACCACTTTGTGCATCTGGCTTATATAGGTCCTGGGGAATTGAACCTGGGCCCTTAGGCTTCGCAGGCAAGCACCTTAACTGCTAAGCCATCTCTCCAGCCCCACACTTAGTTTTTTAAGGCTGAATATTGAAGTTAGGACTTTGCTCCTGCTGGGCAAACACCCTACTCTCTCTCCAGTCATTGCTCTTCTTCCTCCTTTTCAGCGGCACCATGTGCTTTCCAGCTATCTGAGGAGAAATCTCAGCTTCCTTTCTCACCTGGCCCATGCAACAAACCCACCTGGCCTTCGTTACATCACAGTTAAGGTGTACTGTGGCTCGGCACGTTTTAAAGGGAGACCATTTTAAATCCCGAGTCAAATGGGTGAAACTTCACAGATGCGTTTTCTAGAGGGGCAACGAGGGGTTGAGTTAGCCATCTGAGACCTCTGTAAAATTGCCATGGGCCTAGGGAGAGAGACAGAGAGTAAAGTACAATGAGAGCCTCACTTTGATTCTCGGCACCCACAAAAATGCTGGACGTAGCAGTGAGCACCAGTAATGCCAGCACGGGGGAGGCGGACACAGGCGGGTCCCTGGAGCCCAGTGGCCAGCCTGCGTAGCCCAACTGGAGAGCTCCAGGCCAAGGCGAGGCTTGCTCTCAGAAAGGAGGTGCACAGCACACCTGAACGTGATGCCAAAGTTATCCTCTGGCCTCACACGTGTGCGTGAGTACCCGCATATACGTGCACATGCACCTGCACACACAGGTATGAACATGGACACACACACATGCACGCACACAGACAAATGCCTTTTACTCATGTGTCACCTTTTATCCTTCCTCCACTCTTGAACTTGCTCTGCTCTCTTACTTCCATCCTCTTGCCAAGCCCTCTTATGTGAACCAGTTTCATTCCCTTGTGGCTGCTCCTATACATAATACCAATGAACATCTTTGTGTGTGTGTGTGTGTGTGTGTGTGTGTGTGTGTGTGTGTAGTCGGGGATTTAGGAATGTGGGAATGAGGCCATTTGACTTGACTAGTCATAAACAACGTTGGTCCCCTCCACTTTCCTCTTTACCTCCCAGGGGTGGAGAGGCTCAGTGGTGGTGTGACTGCCTTATCTGACCTGTGGATTAGGACACAGAATGAGCTTCTCTTTTTTCCCCCCTCTCTTTATGTTTTAGTTTTTGTTTGTTGGGACAGCTTCTTAAACTGGTGATCCTCCAGTTTCAGCCTCCCTAGACACTAGGATTATCAGGCCTACTTTTTTTAAAAATATTTTTTTGTTTATTTTTTATTTATTTATTTGAGAGCGACAGACACAGAGAGAAAGACAGATAGAGGGAGAGAGAGAGAATGGGTGCGCCAGGGCTTCCAGCCTCTGCAAACAAACTCCAGACGCGTGCGCTCCCTTGTGCATCTGGCTAATGTGGGACCTGGGGAACCGAGCCTCGAACCGGGGTCCTTAGGCTTCACAGGCAAGTGCTTAACCGCTAAGCCATCTCTCCAGCACAATCAGGCCTACTTTTCATGTCGATCTGCCTCCTGACACAGCCTCCTCCTTCTCCTCCTCGTCCTTCTTCTTGTTTGATTTTTTATTTTTTGTGTTTTTGAGGTTGGGTCTCACTCTAGCCCAGGCAGATCTGGAATTCACTCTGTAGTCTCAGGCTGGCCTGAGTCTCCCAAGGGCTGGGATTAAAGCCGTGCGCCACCACGCCCCACCAGGATGAGCTTCAACTTGAGAGTTTAACATGGGTGGGGGTCAGTAACCCTTGACTGCCCCGGGACCACAGCCTGCCACCCCGCACCAGCCAGGACCCTGTCATTCCATAAACAGGTTGTAGCAAGGGGGCAAGGATGAGTGGAGCAGAGCACGTGGCACGTTAAGGGGCAAGCGCTTCTCTCGCGCCCATCAGCACAAACAAACCTCTGGCAGTAATCACTCTTGACATTGGATTGTACTCTCCAACTGAACGCAATTTAGGATTTTCAAAGACTTTGTCAATAGATATAATTTCTTTGATCTCCCAATAGCACCATGAGGTAGTTATGTCCTTCAATCACTTAGCAAATGTTTAGTGAAATTTCTGCTCAGGGGGTCTGAGGGCATTCCCAGGACATAGGACTTTCAGTTTTAAAACCAGAACAAGGCTGGAAAGATGGCTTAGTGGTCAAGGTGCTGGCCTATGAAGCCTAAGGATGCTGGTTGGAGTGTCCAGGTCCCACACAGTAGCCAGATGCAAAAGTGACGCAAGCATGCAGTATCTCACATGCGCACAAAGGGACGTATGCGTGGGAGTTCATTCACCGCAGCTGAAAGGCACTGGCACACCCATTCTCTCTCTCTCTCTCTCTCTCTCTGTCTGCCTCTTCTTCTCTCTCGAAAATATAATAACAATAATAATAATAAGCAGGACAGGACAGTTGTAGGCAGTGGTATGAGTTGCTCACCCTTCTGCCGTTCTGGGCACAGGACTACCAAAGATGAACAGGACCACATGCTTCCGGCACACAGGGTCTCATCCTGGTTATTCTCATGTGTCTACTGAACACTGAGGCAGGCTGTCACAATAGAAGCTCAGAAGGTGTGATATCCTGATGGCCATTCTTTAGATTTATGACTCATTTCTTAGGCCCAGGATAGAAAAAGGCAAAAAGTTACATGAGATATCGACTTACCTTTTAACGAGCTTATTATCTTAGATTGCCGGAGATGGGACAGGCGTTAGGAACACTATTGCTCACTGGGGTTTCCAGATCTGTGTCTTAAAGGTATCTTATCCCACTTCTCTCTTTTGTTATTATTATTTTTTTTTTGCATGTGTATTTGGGCTCAATATGAGTGCATGTGCACGTGCGTGTGTGTGAATGTTTGCTTGTGTGTGGGTGTCCTTGTGTGTGCATGAGGAGGCAAAAGGCTGATGGCTGGTGTCTTTCTCACTTGCGCTCCATCCAATGTATGGAGGCAGGTCTCACTTGAACCTGGAGCTCCTTGATTTGTCTAGTTTAGCTAGCCAGCTTGTCCCAAGATCCCCTGCTCCACCTCCTGAGTGCTGGGTTCCAGGTGCTTGCTGCCATGCCTAGAATTTACATGGGTGCTAGAGTCTGAATCCAGGTCCTCAGACTTGTGCAGTAAGCTCTCCTCTGCCTCAGCCATCGTCTCCCGTGCCCTGCACTCCTCCTCTGCTTCCTCTGCTGTCTGCTGGCCATCCTCACATCCATCCTCAGCGCCTTCCGTGGCCCTTCCTCTATCGAGGGTGATCTTACCCTCTTCCTTGTCTTCCCTCGTGTCCTCAATGTGGGTGCCATCTGTAAATTGGGTTAAAACCACTAAATTGATTGACTGCAAGTATATATGGAGAAACACTCTCATCTTCAATAGACATCTCGGAAAACTCCTCCTGGGGGAGACGGTATTCTGAGCAAGAGACAGTTTCTTCCTCTAGTTCCACTTGTTGGGAATGTCACTGACTTGCTTTTCTTAAATTTGTCAGCAAGAACCAGATTCTTCTTTGTCACAATGTCCCCTCTAGATAACAACCACTTTCCCTATACATTTCAGAACAGCCAGGAACCTTCTAATTGAATAGTGTCCCATTATGTGACCGGATCATGCATTTCCAGGAAGGACAAAGTAACCCAATTAGTGTTGAAATGTCAGCCCGGGCTGCAGATATTGCTCTGGACTAAGCCGGGACTCGCTCTTCGGCTGTTGTCAATAGTGTGGTTAACGCCAACATGGGCGCTCATCTGTCTGAGGACCTACAACCCTGGTTCATTCTCCTGGACCCATGCTTTCTACTTCCCTCTAACCTTGTTGGCTGGGAGTTTTGAGGGTGTGAACTGATCTTTTCTACAATAGATGAAGACTTCACAGAACAGAATGGCCTTCATCACCCTTTACTTATGGCTCTAAAAAGCTGTGTCCAGGGACTGGGAAGATGGTTTGGTGGGTAAAGTGCTTGCCGCACAAGCATGAGGACCCCAGCACCCACGTAAAGACTCCAGGCATAGTGGCTCATGTGTGTAATCCCAGCACAGGGGAAGTGAAGACAGAAGGGCCCAGAGGACCTGCTGGCCAGCTAGCTTTTTGAGACAAAGTCTCTTGCTGAACCTGGGGACCACCATTTTGGCTCAACTAGATTTCATTCTAGTATGACTGGAACATTTCTAAGCAGGACGTGAGGGGGGGTCTCATCTTGTTATTTTTAAATTTTTGCTATTTTTTATTTTGACATTTGCATACAAGTACGTAATGTATTTTGATCCTACTTCTCCCAATTACCTGTCTCATTACCCTTTTCCTCCAATTAACACCCTCTAACCCACTAATCCCCATCTTAATTTCAACTGAGAATTTTAATACATGAACATACTATAATTTGATTATATTCCTGACCCATTACCCTCTTTTGTCCCCCCCCCCCCAAACCAACAGTCTATATAGAACCCTCCTTTTTTCCAAGTCGCTTTTCTTCTCTTTTGAAGATGATTTTTTTAAGGCTCAGTCTGGCTGCATTATGGAAAATTGGATTATAAAGGGGAAATAATGAACTTACCAAGAAAAATATTTGCAAAATCCTAGGTGAAGATGATAGTGGTTTGGGGTCAGGCTGGTGGCAGTGGAATGGGACAAAAGTTGACAATTCAAGATATCCTTCCACAATCCACTTGTCAGTGGACTGGGTTGGAGGCTGGATGTGTGGAGAGGCAAGAGAAGAACCAAGGATGAATCCCAGGCTCTAGGCTTGAGCAAGCATGTGAACGTTGGCAGCAGAACAGATGTCCCTGCTGAAATCGTGTCTGCAAACACCTTTCCAGGTGTCCCCACTGTTCTTCTTTGAAATGTTTTTCCTGGGCCAATGGCAGGTGATCATTTTGGTTTTTAACCAAACTATAAAAAATTAGTTGAGACACAGGAATGACTTCTTCCTAAAAAAATAACTAAAGGAAGGCCAAGAAGAGAAAAAAATACATTGAATAGAGAATAGGCAGGGAGTGACTTGTGAAGTCACTGTTGAGGGGCTATTAATCATGGACATTGTGAACAATGGTGGACACCAGTCTTTAGTGCATGTTGGATAAGCGCCAGGTGTTGCTCTATGTGGCTCACATGTATCATTTCATTCAGACTAACATACTCTAAGCAGTAAGATGGGTATTTTGCTTCACTCAAACAAAGAAACCAAGGCTTGTAGATATAAAGTAACTGTTCAAGGTCACCCAAGATCCTATAAAAACTTGGGCAAATCAAGATAATTTTAGGTATTTGTTGGAGCTGAGATATTTTCTTCCTCCCCCCGCTCACCATATATACGCACATATACACACACACACACACACATATATATTTAACTTTTGGGCTAGTAAGGTGAGTATCTAACTGGAGGCTACAGTTGGCATGGCTTCTTTTACAATACACTTGAGAGCTGTTAGCAAAGAATATTTGATGACAGTAGACAACGAGAATGTATTTGTTTTCTGTTCACTTAATTTGATATCATAATGATGCTCTGAGTTATTTGAAATATTCTATCGCAACATACTCTTCACTTGTTCTTGTACCCCAAAGTAGCCTAAGGGTATGTGCTTAAGAGTATACTCTCCAATGATGAATTTCTACTAGAATCCCAGAAGCAAAACAGCTTTATAACAGGAATGTTTTTAGACTGTTTAAAAGTAATCCAAATTATGGCTAGAGAGATGGCTTGGCAATTAAGGCACTTGCCTGCTAAGCCTAAGGACCCAGGTGTGACTCCCCAGAACCCATGTAAGCCAGATGCACAAGGTGGCGCATGAGTTTGGAGTTCATTTGCAGAGGCTGGAGGCTGTGGTTCATCCATTCTCTCTCTCTCCCTTTCTGTATCTACCACTTTCTTTCACAGCAACAAATAAATAACATATTTTTAAAAATCCAAATTAGAATAAAGAGACAAACACAAGGGGACACCCCAAAAACCTCTTAAATTTTTCTTTAAATATAAAGCTGAGGAGATGGCTGAGCAGTTGAAGATACTTACTTGCAAAGCCTGCTGACCAGGGTTTGAGTCCCCATTCCCACATACAGCCAGATGCACAGAATGTCTGGAGTTCATTTGCTGCAACAAGAGGACCTGGCATGCCCCTAACACTTTCTCTCCTCTCTCTAATAAATAAATAAAAATATTAAAAACTAATCAAATACAAAAGACCAACTAGAAATGAGTGAGGATATGGGTCAGATAAGTAGAGACAATGGGCTTTGACTCTACAAACTGGGAAATAGTAAAGTAACACCCATTTTGGAGCTTGTGCCGTCACTGGCTTTGCTTCCCTTCTCTGCACCTCTGTTTCAAGTCAGTTAAGACATTTGATTTGCTCATGTGTTTCCATACCATCTCCTTAGCCTAGGGACGAGCTCCTTCATCACAGAAGACCTCATGTGCTCTTCCTGGAGACAATCCAGGGTTATCGATTGTGGTCAATGCAAAGTGGAAGAGGAAAGGTAGGGGATTACAGTCAGGGCACTTGAGAACTCACTGGGTTTTCTAGCTTTGTAAACAGAAAAAGAGGCTCCAAGACCAAGGAATGTGGGTGGACACTGAAAGGTAGAAAAAGACAATTAAAAAATGGATTCTGCAGCACTGAAACATCTCACACCCTCCGAGGCTCAGGGTCCATTGTGGAAGAGGTGGCGGGAAGAATGTAAGAGCCGAAGGAAGGGCGCCACTCCTTACATGCAACTGTCTGGACAGCAATTGGCCTCAATATCCATGACCTTACAGTGCCTCGCAATACCCTTACAGGACCCTCATAACAAGAGAAAACGATGATGGCATCAAATCAGAAGACAGACAAAAAGAGAGGGAGGGGATATGATGGAGAGCAGAGTTGTGAAGGGGAAAGTGGGGGATGGGAGGGAAATATCATGGTTTATTGTCTGTAAGTATAAGTTGCCAATAAATATATATATATATTTAGGGCTACAGTGACTTAGCAGTTAAGCGCTCGCCTGTGAAGCCTAAGGATCCCGGTTCAAGGCTTGATTACTCAGGACCCACCTTAGCCAGATGCACAAGGGGGCGCAAGCATCCAGTTCGTTTGCAGTGGCTGGAGGCCCTGGTGTGCCCATTCTCTCTCTCTCTCCCTCTTTCTCTCTCTGTCTGTTGCCCTCAAATAAATAAAAATTATATATATACATATATATTTAAAAAATGGACTCTGTCCTAGAATTTTCAGAAAACAACTTGGTCTTGTGTATATCTAGGGTTTAGCTCAAAAACCGCTTCCAACTAACAGCCCATAGAAGTGCAAAGAAATAGATGGTGAAGATTTAACCTACTCAGTCTCTGGTAAAGGAAGGTAGCAACTATAGGAAATAGGTAAACCTGCAGGGAATCCCAGGCCTCCCTGCCATTCCCTCACATAGTCAACGTTTACTGCAAGGTGTGCCGTCTCTGTCCAGGGTCCGTGGCGGGCCTGTGACTCGCTTAACTGTCGCCCCGAACTAGAGGGAGCTTTTCCTCACATCTTTAAAGTTCCCGAAACTTCTCCTTAGAAGCATCATCAACTGTGATGCTTTAAAAATGCTGCAGTGAGGGCTGGAAAGATGGTTCAGTGGTTAAGGTTCCTGCCTGCAATGTCTAACTATCCCAGTCAGATTCCCCAGTAGCCAAGAAAAGCCAGGTGCACAAGGTGGTGCTTGCGCCTGGGGTTCATTTGCAGTGGCTAGAGGCTCTGGTGCTCCCCCACCTCTATTTTCTCTCTCTGCTTGCAAATAAATAAATAAAATATTTTAAAATGCTGCAATTAAGTGTTTTAATGTTTTCCCTACAAAATATAATCTATGCTCACAAAGAAATTGCTGCGTCGTGAATTATACAAGGAGAAACAATACGGACACTTTTACTTGGGGGCAAGGTAGGAAATTTTAATGCTTTTCTGAAGCCTTTCCCAGAGTGTAAATGTTGCCAGTTGCACTCCCCACGGTGTGATTTCATGTGTTCCTTTGTCCTCTGTCACTCTTAGAAGTGGGCTTTGTGATTTGCTGTAAAAATTTGATTGGTGTTTATTTTGTTGCAAGACTGCTTCATAGGAGGATGTGTCTTCTACTCAGAGGCATTGCACAATTAGATGGCTTCCTCAAGGATATTAGCAGGTTTTTTTTTTGTTTTTTTTTAATTTGAGAGCGACAGACACAGAGAGAAAGACAGATAGAGGGAGAGAGAGAGAATGGGTGCGCCAGAGCTTCCAGCCTCTGCAAACGAACCCCAGACGCGTGCGCCCCCTTGTGCATCTGGCTAACGTGGGACCTGGGGAACCGAGCCTGGAACCGGGGTCCTTAGGCTTCACAGGCAAGCACTTAACCGCTAAGCCATCTCTCCAGCCCATATTAGCAGTTTCTGATGCTATGCATGATCCTCTATTTCCCTCATTTTATTTATTTTTTTATTTTCTATTTTATTTACTCTAGCCCAGGCTGACCTGGAATTCACTATGTAGTCTCGAGCTGGTCTTGAACTCACAGTGATCCTCCTACCTCTGCCTCCTGAGATTACTACCATGGCCTTCCCCTCCTTTTTTTTTTTTTTTTTAAATCAGATAGACTATTTTTCAAAGCAAAACATTGCCTCCTCGACTTCTATTTAGTCACCTAAAGACATTGTTTGTATGAAAAAAGCAGGATAAGTGCTTGGTTCTTTTCTGCTATTCACCATAATTCAGATGCATGATTTAGCTGCATAACTTCTTATAATTAATTGCTTAGTATCTTCTTCCATCCAGTCAATCTGGAAGTCTTTGGAGAGCGGGACTTGGGTTATACTTAATTACTACTAAGCCAGATACAGACCTGTGAGGTATTAGACTTTTGTCAGGCTTTTGTTGAATGACCAGAACAATGGAAGCAGCTACTCTCTCGTTTCCCCTCTCTTCCACCTCACTACCCATTCCATGTAGCGAAACCATGGGTCAGAGCAAAGCAAAATGAGTGAGGAAATACCCTAGAGGCATGGCAGTGGTTGCCTCATAGTTACTGTAACTCACAAATACTCATTCAGCGCATCTGACGTGGGTACCTTGCAAGAGACCCGCATGGGTGTCTGAACAACATCTATGTAATTTATTGTTTGCCTTCTAAATAATGGCACCATAGGGGACTTCTGAATGATATTCTTTTTAAAAAAATTAAAATATTTTATTGATTGATTGATTGATTTGAGAGAGAAAGAGGCAGATATATCTCCATATATATATATATATATATATATATATATATATATATATATATACACACACACACACATATGGAGAGAGAGAGAGAGAGAGAGAGAGAGAGAGAGAGAGAGGGAGAGAATGGGCATGCCAGGGCATCTAGTCACTGCAAATGAATTACAGATGAATGGGCCACATTGTGCATCTGGCTTTTGTGAATTCTAGAGATTTGAACCTGGGTTCTTAGGCTGCATAGGCAAGTACCTTGACTTCTAAGCCATCTCTCTGGTCCCCTGAGTGAGATTCTTAAGAGGATGCAGCATGAGTATGGCAAAGCTAACCATATACAGTCCTCCTATTCATGGTTCAAAGTGATTTCACATTGAGTATTCCATTTGTCCTTGAAAATATCCCTGTGGAGGGCCCAGCCTCTGAAATATTTATGGAGAGAGAGAAAGGATGATTGTTAATCTTTATTGAAAATGGAGTTGGGGACTGGAGAGATGGCTTAGAGGTTAAGACGCTTGCCTGCAAAGTGAAAGGATCCGGGTTTGATTCCTCAGGACCCATGTAAGCCAGATGCATAAAGTGACCCATGCATCTGGAGATCATTTGCAGCAGCTGAAGGCCCTAGCATGCCCATTCTCTCTCCCCATCTGCCCCTTTCTTTCTCTCTTGCTCTCTCAAATAAGTAAAATAAAGGTTTTTAAAAGAAAATGGAGTTAGGCAGGTTAACATCTACCATTGTCTCCTGGGGGATACAGTCAGGGCTAGACATTTGTCCATAGAATGGATGTGTTTCTAAGTTGGTGGAATTTGAGCTGGAATGGTCTTAGAGATCATGTAATGTGACCATACATATTCTTATGCATTGTCACCATAACACTGCATGACACACATCCACAAACCTTCTTCAGTGGTACAAAATAGCAAGAATTTATGGCTCATCCATCTTGGCTGAAACTCATTTGTGTATCTGGGGGCAGGCTGGCTGATGGCTGGCCAAGACTGACTTTGATTGGGAGATCAGTATGGCTTGGATTTGTTCTGTGTATGTCTCTCTCTACCTCAAAATACCAACCTAGACAGCAAGTAGAAACACCAAAATTTCTGAAGGCCTTTGGTTAGAAATCAGCACAATGTTACTTCAGCATTCTACTGGACAAAGCAAGCTGAAAGACCAACCCATGTTCACTGAGTGAAGAAATGGACTTGGTCTTTCTAGGGAGAGCAATAGCAAATTCATCTGATTAAGGGCATGGATTTGTGGAGGGACAAAGAACTGAGATCCTGCCTACAATCCACGGGACCACTATATATCTCATTCGAGAAGCACAACCCAAGTTCCACAGGCTGGCATGCAACTTGTTGACGGCCACGTAGCACAGTGGAATTGAGAGGCTACAATTCCTGTCCTACTCCATTGGGATCTCCATCATTTCCAAAGATGTGACCAAACACAAGGGCTATTGCCTTTGGCCTTCATAATTCATTCAGCAAATAATTCTCTGTGCGTTGCAGTGCTGTGTGCTAAAGAGTGTGAGCTCATTAGTCACCAGGTGTGAGCTGCATGAAAGCTGCTTCTCTCCTGTCCCCCCAAGCTTGGCTTCCAGGTGACAGATTTCCAAGCAGAAGGAGCATCAGGTCCCCATTTGTCCTTCCTTGGCATCCTAGAAGTCACAACATAGGAAGACACTTTCCTTCTGACAGGGAACTACTATGTTCTGCAGACCACTGTCCCTCATGGCCTTGCCCTGAATGGGAAGGTCACCACAGTGTTTCTGTAATGACATCTCTTCTCATATCACCTGACATAGGTGGTTTTGGTAAGAGTGCATTTTTGTACCAGAGTTTTCCTCTGACTCAATGGGAAAATAGCACAGTTGTTTTGTGGGTCTGTTTAGTCTCAAAGGAAACAACTTACTAATTAGGGTAAGAGACTTTGCAAAAATATGTTTTTGATTCCACTGATGGTCAGTTACAAGCGATAACACTGTTAAATGTAGTGCCTAATAAATCTGGAAAAACTACCCAATAAATGTAAGTAATAACAATGATTAACAATAAATTAAATGCAGAGAACCAGGAATGTACCACATTATTTTTAACTAGTTTGGGCCATCGGTTTCTGATTATTCAGTTTGTCCTGTACACCTGGAGTTTATTAGAGTGTAATACAAACTAAACGGTCCCTCAGAGAGGCCACTGAGAGGGCTTAGTATAAAACAATACACCAGTTTAATAGTGGTAACTGACCTTTCTTTCTTTTACAAAAACATATCTTTGTAACTCGAGCCCCAAGGAAATGTAATGCTTTTTACCTAATCCCGATTGTTAATTTTCCTTTTATTTAATTTAGAAGGTTTCATTTGTTTCATGTGATAGGAAGATACAATTTATATTCAATAATTCTTCCTGCTCTGGAAAGAGATCCAAGATGGCTAAATATTGCTTTCCTTCTGCCGTGTCTATTACAAGAAGAAAAAAAAACAGGCAGGCAGGCACCACAATTAATGGAGCTGGTTAAAGCCCACATCCTAAAATAGCCAAATGAAATGGGTACATGTGTTTATAATCAAGGTACATTTGACTAATTTTCCTTAAACCTTTAAATATTACTCATTCTCAAATACCAGAAAATTGGGCTCTTTCGCAGTGGAGAAGGAGGCATTGACAGGCTCTCTTCCACAGAGACATTTCCACCTTGTCCCTGATGCTTATCTTTCCAAGGTCTGGACCCGGCCTACCTCAGGTCAATGGTGGAATCTTCCAATTTGAGCACATCTCCGTGGGTAGATGTGGTTCTCAGCTTGACATTGTCCTGCTATGTTTCCAGTGTTTTCTAGAAGGATATTTTCCATGCCTCTCTCTACCCGGAGTTTCTCACGTCCTCCAGCCCACACTCTAACCCCTAAACCAAATGCATTTTGGATCAAGGGCATCTTAACCAGGGTCAGCACTTGTAAACATCTGAAACCTGAGATGCCCCCAGCAAAGCTGGGGTCCGGCAAATAGTCTATAAAACTCTGCCTTCAAATAATTAAATGAAACGGTCACTGGGGAGGGCAAGAATGGCATTTTCCAAAAGGCCAACAGGGCAGGAGACTTTTCTTTCTTTTTCTTTTGTCTTTTTAGGTTGCTAGTCAATATGGCTGGCCTCAGGCCTCATATACAGCTCCATACGGCATCTCCCGAGTCAACAGTCAGCTTTCATTTCATGATCAAAACCACTCCTGTCCAGGAACTGGTCATTATTTCTGAAACTGAGCAAGTTTGACCTACGTTTAGAAGTGGCATTCTGCTCCAGAGGGTGGCTTGACCTTCCTGGGAGGAGGGTGAGGTCAAAGCCAAGACTGGAAGGATGGTTCTAACTGCTGTGGAGGAATCAGACTGGCCAGGCTGAGCGGAGGTTTGATTGCATAAAGGAGCGTCAGGCAGCTCAGTGGGGCTCTCCCCTTGACTGGTGAGGCTGGAGGGGAGGGAGGAGGAAGAGGGTGCTGGAGTCTCCAAATGCTCTGGGAGCCTTTCCTGGAGAACATAGCGACTTGAGAAGTGAGTCTAGCTCTGCATGGACACTCCTGGCTCTCTCAACTGGCTTAATAGAAGGATTTCTTGGGTCCCAAAGGTATTTTCTCACTTTCATCATCTCAGTGATGCTGTTGGGGGGGGGTATGCATCACTAAGCCCTCCACTTAAATTTCCAGTGGTTCCTCACCCCACCTCGGAGCCAGCAAGATGACAGTGCGTTGTGGTCACCATGAAAATGTGCCACCCAGACCTCCTGTGGTGAGGAGGGAGGCTGGCCCAGCGGCGGGTCTTCTAGGCCCACCAACCAGATGGCCCAGTGAGCATGGGAACCAGCGGAGGCCCATCTCAGCTGCACTGCTGAGACCAGGCCAAACACGTCTTGAACTGAGATTCTTCTCTCTTCCCTCCTTCCCTCCTCCCTTCCTTCCTTCCTTTCCTCTCTCCTTCACAGGCACAGGTAGGCACTGCAGTCTGAAGCTCCCTTGCTGCATTAGCTCCCTCCTTTCCCCTTTCCAAGACATTTCCCTAGTACATACTTCCAGTCAGGTCCAGTTGCCTGGTCTTGCTTAGGAGTCTGCCTCTCCGAGGATCCAAAATAACACTCGTCAGTATAGCAGCGATCATCTCCCTTGGTAATGTGGGCTCTGGACTTGATTGTCAACTATTGTAATCATGCCCTCGTCTTGCCAGGTAATCTAGGAGTTCCAGAAGGAGACATTGACTCAAGTTCCAAGCTGATATCTCTATAAAGAGGTGACAGCCTATTCCTTGAGCCTGATTTTTTCCCCCTCCTCGGGCACTCTGCTCCTGGGATTGACTTCTGGCCTTGTTTCTAGTCCCTTTCTCCAAATGTTGCCCAACTATCTTTCCTCCTGATTATGGTGGAAGAAATCCTATAGGACCTGGTACTTTATGTGCTCCTCTCTGGACACTAAGGCTGCTCAGTACTCCAGAGCCTATGATCTCACTCTTTGTGGTGGTTACTTTCTCATTGCTGGGACAAAATACTCAGCAAGAAGAAACTTAAGGAAGAAAAGGATTAAGTCTGGCTTGTGATCTCAGAGGGACACGGTCTACCAGGGTGAGGACGATGTGGTGGCCAGCGATGAAGCAGCCAGTCATATTCAGTCAGCAGTCAGGAAGTGATGAGTCCTGTTTTTCAACGAGTTTTCTCCTTCTAAAAAAGTATTTTTATTTATTTGCTATATAGATAGATACATAAATCTATGATTGAGAGAGAGAGAGAGAGACAGAGAGAGAAGGGGCACTCCAGGGCTTCTTGCTGCTTCAGATGTATGTGCCACTTTGTGCATGTTGGGGAACTGAACCCAGGTTGCCAGGCTTTGCAAGCAAGCACCTTTAAGCCCCACTAAGCCATCTCCTCTGCACCCCAGTTTTCTCCTTCTTCTCCAGTCCATGACCTGAGACCATGACATGGTGCTGCACACAGTTAGGGAGGCTCATACCACCTCAACTAACTTAGTCTAGAAAACCTCTTATACACATGCCCAGTGTTGTGCTTTCATGGTTATTTCAGATCCTGTCAAACTGACAGCCCAGATTAACCATTGCGCCCTCTCTCTTCTCAGATCTGGGGAAGGTAAAATGGGAGTCTTGTGTGTAGGTTTGAACCTCAGCTTTGTGACTTAACTGCTGTGTATCTTAGCAAGTGAAAACTCCCCCACAGGCCCCATCTGAGTTTCAGGTTTTGTTTTTTTTTTTAATTTGTAAGGTAATAATGGTAGTTCTATGGACTGAGGAGATGTCTTATAGGTTAAAAGTGCTTGTTTATAAAGCTTGCTGTCCATGTCCAATTCCCAGCACCCAGGTAAAGTCAAATGCACAAAGTGCTGAGTGCATCTGGAGTTCATTTGCAGCAGCAAGAGGCTCTGGTATGCCCATACTTTCTCTCTCCCTTTAAGTTTGCAAATAAATAAGCATATTTTTTAAAAGCATAGTAGTTTTACTAATTTGTAGGGCTCTTAGAAAGGCAGCTGAGTTATTTATTGCAAGGAACTAAGCCTAGAGACTTGCACATATAAGGGCACAATAAGTGTCAGCTACTGCTGGTGGTTATGGCGACCATATTATTATCTCACTAGCAGATAGAAGTCCAGACCGCTATTTCTGCTAGCTTTATAGCTTGACCTCCTTCTTTACAATATCAGAGGGGTGGCTTACTAAATGGAATGTCAGTAAGACTCTCCATATTTAGGATTCAGTTCTGTTTTCAATGGAATTTAGTTTTAGAGGTCAACTTCCCCACTGAACTCCTGGGCAGTGTGGATGCAGATTTCCATTTCAGTTGTTGTGCGAATTCTCTTACCGGAAGAGACCAGAAGAGAGAAGGGGCTGCTTGGTACACAGCGGGCTTCTGGGAACAACTTGAAACATCTTTGTGGTCCTCCAAAGACAATGACAATGGTGCTTCTAGCCCCTGCTCTTGGTTACTTCGTGGAGAAGAAAGCCAGGTCTTCTTTTACTTTTTTTTTTTTCAAAGAAAAAAATGCTAATGAAATTGAACGATTTTATGCTCACCAGATTTTGTGGGGGAGGAGGGAAATTTGCACTCAGCCCTTTAGAGACTTGCTCAGTTTCCCAGGCAAAGAGGGAGCCCTTGCTGGTAAGCCACGGGATGCTCCATAGACTGAACCATCCCCTCCTGTTTCTCGGATGCAGGGCAGTTTCATGTTGTAGCCATTATTTCAGTGCCTTGCAGCCAACAAAATAATCAGTGCCCAAGTCAATGAGGTCTCTGTGCCATCAGTGATGGTACTTTCATTTTGAGTGACATTGGAGGAGAACCAGGGCCTGGGCTGGACCGGAGTCATCCAGCTGTTCTTTTATCTTGCGTCCAGAAAGCCAACCACACATTCCCCCAGCTCATCTGTGCATTCTTGATCCGGCCTCTAACATTTTATTTCAAATTCCCCTGATGGCCTCAGTGAAAGTTCCCGGCAGAGACTGATTGCAGGACATGACCCAAATTTGTAACTGGCCCCAAAACGCTGTAAAACAAAGTTCACTGAATGCCTCCCAGCTGATTGGGAGTGAGTTTTGAAAATGATCTCCTTTATTTTCTTCTCTCTCTCTCTCTTTTTTTTTTTTTCCACTGAAAAATGTCTGGAAAAGACTTTTTTAAAAAAATTCTGATTTTTGTAACATCACCTATACAGAGTGATATAAAGAGCTGTGGGGACTCGTTGGGGGTAGCCGAGCTCTGAAGCTGGTCGGTTTTTGTTTGCTGGGATGGGACATGACTGGTAACTGGGAATAAGGTCAGAGATAGGGTTCAAGAGACCTGGGTTCTAGAAATTCTTGGAGCTTTGCTTTGCTTTGCTTTTCTCTTCTCTTCTTTCTTTCTTCCCTTCTTCTCTTTCTTTCTTTTTTTTCTTTCTTTCTTTCTTTCTTTCCTTCTTTCTTTCTTTCTTTCCTTCTTTCTTTCTTTTTTTGGTGTTTCCAGGTAGAGTCTCTAGCCCAGGCTGATGTGGAATTCACTATGGAGTCTCAGGGTGGCCTTGAACTCACAGCGATCCTCCTACCTCTGCCTCCCGAGTGCTGGGATTAAAGGTGTGCGCCATCACACCCGGCCTCTTAGAGGTTTTCTTAGTTTTTGTAGTGGGCATTCCCTTCATTTTCAAAATGCAAAAGAGTTTAATTCTGGAAGTCTTTTCCGAAAATGGACTCCAAGATAGTTTTTTCACATCTTTAGTATATGTTAAAATTATTTGAGAGATGCTTCTGTCTGTTTTTTTTTTTTTAATACTGGGAATGGAACTCAGGGACTCCAATAGTCTAGCAAGTGTTCCATCACCGAGCCACATCCCAAGCCCTGCTTCATGTTGCTGTCAGACATTTCTCCCATACCTGTGATACCTGGTGAAAAATGAGGAGGCATCAAATATCTAAATCTGAAGTGTAGTCTTAAAATGTGTAAGTTTCCTCTGTGTCCTGTGGCCTAGACCACCTGGACAGCTGTGGGTTCCTCCTTCCAAGGATCTGGGGCATGAGCACAGAAGGACCATGGGGGGCTGGAGAGCAGTGGGGGAGGTTAGCTCATTTCAGTCATTTTCTCGTTCTGTACTCCAGAAACTCAGCTCTGTACCTCCAGGTGTGGGCTCTGTAGGAGCTAACTGAGGAAAGGCTCTGGCCACCCTGCCCTTGGGCAATAGTGGCATCCGTGTTAATGCTGCTACCAGCCTCAGGACTGGGTCTTCGCTGGCCCCGGTCTTACCTTTAGCATCCATGGTTTGGCACACACTATGGCTGGGTTCAATGGGCTGGGCATCATACAGAAGCCATCTCAGGAACAAGAGACACAGATGACTTTATCCAGGGCATGAGCAGCAGGAGTAGACTGAGAGAAATGAGTAGATCCAGGTAGAAAGCACAAAATCCCAGCACTACGGAGGCAGAGGTAGGAGGATCGCCGTGAGTCAAGGCCACCCTGAGACTACATAGTGAATTCCAGGACAGCCTGGGCCAGAGTGAGACCCTACTTCAAAAAACAAACAAACAGACGAAAAGAGCACAAAAATGTGGTCATCCTGTCCTAGGGCATAAAGGAGCCACTGGGCCATTTTTGAAGGAGAATGTCCGCCTCTGAAATATAACTCAGAAGAGTGAAAGTAATAATTAATAAAAGAACCACTCTCTTCAAAGACAGAAATACACCTCGGGATGGTGCTATGGTCTTGTGAGGCTGAATGGAGTGAGGAGGGGACATGGAAGCAGGGAGGCCAACAGGAAGGCTGTATAGGATGGTGCCATTTAGAGAGTTACACTCGAGGCCTGAGTAAGGCTGGAGGCTAGAAGATTCCTACGAAAACTCACCAGACACTACACTACACCCAGCTGAAGGGAGGTCTCATGTGCACCCCACAGCATGTCTTTACGCCCAGTGACCAAGTGAGTCATAGCACGCACACTTTCTGAGTCGGTGCCACACATCCGGTGAGGTGAACCAGAATCAACTGGATGCTCAACAAGGAACTTCAAACCCCGGCTGCTCAGATCTAAGCTGCCGCCTTGTCCTGAGGGCTCGCTGAACTTTTTCAAGTAGATGGGACGAAACATGTGGCACAAAGGGCTGGTGCTCCAGGAGCAGCTGAGGGCCATGGTCTTCCGGGAAATCACTGGAGGCCATCTTTGGGGCGGGTGGGGCCAAAACCAGTATGGCCACTGGGATCCAGCCATCATGCAAGCCCTGCCTTCCTTCAGCTGGGCCCCCTTAGATGGAAGTCACCGGAAGGTTAGATCACCCTGTGCTGTTTCCCCTGGTGCTGTGGGCCCAGCACCTCAAGTCAGAAGTATCTTTCTGATTTCCTTGTTTTTTTTTTTTTTTTCTCATTTACAAAAGATTATTTTTCTAGCAATTAGAAGGATGAAAAATGGAGGTTTGTGTGAACAAGCAATGGGTAGACAAAATCCTGGGCAGGCAGGGAGCCAGGACACCTAAGCCCTAGTCCTTCCCTGGACTAGCTGCCCTGGCTTGTTTCGGTTTGCTTCATCAGGTCAGTGAGAAACGTGGGCTTGACCTCTTCTAGCTGGGGCTTTGAGAATCACTTAGTTCCAGGAGAGAAGGGTTCCCTGCTCACAGTGAGCGAGAAGTGCATTGACCATGGCAACTACCTCGAGTCTGAAACTATAAGCTAGGGAGATTGCTCAGTGGATAAAGCCCTTGCCGCACGAATGTGAGATCCTGAACCCTGTAAATGCCAATTGGGCATGGCAGCCCACCTATAGTCACAGCACTGGGGAGCCAGAGGCCAGGAATCCCCGGGGTGACCTGGCTAGCTAGCGTAGCAAATAGGGTAGCCCTGGGCTCAAGCGAGAGGCTGCCTCAGTCAGTAAGATGGTCAGTAAGTGACCGAGTAGAACACCCAATGTCAACCTTTGGCTTCCACACACGTGTGCGCATATGCATGCATGCCTGTATTATGTGTGCCAAGGCACATGTGAACATACACACACATTCACATACTATATACACAGATACATATGCTAAAAATATGAATGGAAGAGCTCAGGCTCTGGACTGGAAATGTGACTTCGTAACAAGCTAGTTGTGGCCTTGGATGAGTTACTTAATGTCTCTGATGTTCTGATGTCCTTGGCCTATAAATTCAAGCCCCATATACATACCTTGGAGGACACTCCCAGAGTCTGTGAATGTGTTACCATATGTGGCAAAACAGACTTTGAAAATGTGATTAAACCGAGATGGATGTGATTATTTTGAGATGAGATTTTCATAGATTATCTAGTGGGCTAAATGTAATCACAAAGGTTTTTGTAAAAGGTGGACGGGAAGGTCAAATCCTGAGGAGGTAACTCGTGAGCAAAGCAGAGGAAGGGAAGGGCTTGGGGCTGGGGGTGGACGGACACAGCACTGGGAGCCAAGGAACGCGGGCAGCCCTTGGAGGCTGCAGAAAGTAGAGGTAGGGTGCTCCCCATGAACTTCCTTTGAGGGGAGCCGAGTGGAGCTTTTCAGACATCTGACTCCCAGGACCAGCAGATACTAAGTCTGTACTGCTTACGGGTACTTAGACTGGACTGGGCAGATGGCTCAGCAGTGAAGGCGCTTGCTCACAATGCCTGCTGGTCCAGGTTCTATTCCCTAGCACCCACATAAAGCCAGGTGCAAACACCTTGGCATGCCCACATTCACACATACCCTTCCCACACACAAATGCAAAACCCTTGCATGCCCACACATGTACCTCCCCCAACACACACACACACACACACACACACACACACACACACACACACAAATGCAGATCCAAAAACCCTGGCATGCCCATACTCCCCCAACTAAATAAGTAAAAATATTTTTTTGAAAAGCTACTAAGGGTACTGCAGAGATGGCTCAGCAGTTAAAGTGCTTGCTGGCAAAGCCTAAGGATCCGGGTTTGATTCCCCAGAACCTATGTAAGCCAGATGCACAAGGTGGCACATGCATCTGGAGTTCATTTGCAGTGGCTAGAGACACTGGCATGCCCATTCTCTCTCTTTATCTGCTTCCCCCCACTCTCTAAATAAATAAATAACATCTACTTTATAAAACTACTTCGTTTGTGGTCGTTTCCTAGAGGAGCAATAAGAAAAGCATATGTCTTCCCCATATTTTCATACAGAACCTTCTGGGTCTCTACACACATGCACAATCACTCTCACACATATACGTACAAGGAGCGCTTGGTTTTTATTCCAATCAATATGAAATCAACTATGCACCCTCCCTTTGGCATCTACATGTATGTTTTTCCTAAAATTCTTCATCATCCTGTTTTAGTAAATTTGCCTTTCTTCTAAAAGTTTGACAATATTTACATTAGCCAGTTGACCCCAGTATGTCCATTACGGGTCCTTTCCCAAAGTACAATACAAACAAGGATTCTGCGATGGGTTCAGTCGCTGTGACCTTCCACTCTTTTCTATGTAGCACCACCCTTTAATACATACCACCAACGCGCTGAAGAGGGCAGGCAGGAGGTCCTGCAGAGCACCGCGCCGTCTACGTCTGTCTGGTTGCTTCCTGGTGGTATTGGTTAACTCGTTCTCCTACGCTCTGCATTTGCCTTATCATTTCTTTTCTTTGGGGGAGGGTGTATGTGTGGTTTGTGTATGTTTTGTGTGTGTGTGTATATGTATGTGTGGTCTGTGTGTGTCGTGTGTGTGTATATGTGTGTGGTTTATGCACACGTATATGCATGCCCTGTATGCATATGTGTGGAGGCCAGGAAATGAAAGCTCCATCACTCATCTCCTTATTTCCTTGCGACAGAGTCTCCCATTGACCCTGGCATGCTGTCCTTTAGTTAGACGACTAAGCAGACCCAGGAATCCTCCTGTCTCCTGTCTCCCTCCCGTCTCCCATCTCTATCCTGTCCAGTGCTAGTATTTCAGGAGTTTGTGACCAAACTTGGCTTTTTTAAAAAACGTAGGTGCTGGAGGTGGAGTGCAGGTCCTCATGCTGTGTAGCAAGTGCTGTTACCCATCTCCTCAGCGCCCCCATCAATCCCCCCTTTCTCCTAAGCTAGACACTGTATCTGAAGCCTCCATGGATTCCAGCTCACAGTTAGACCAAAATACCACACCGTAGGTGACACTTGATGTGCCATCTTGGTTTCTAGTTAATTCACTATACTAGGTTGTTCCTAGGACCAGAAAAAGAGCTGTCATGTGGGACTCAGAGACAAGAGGAGAATGAATGATTCATTCTCATGCCAGGGATACAATGGCTACTAAAGAGGACAACTTCCAGGAGCCACTTAATAATCAAGGCAAATAGTTTGCTATCCTGGTAGAGCAGAGGCCAAACTCAACCGCAAATAATGGCAAGCAACAGGAAGTACAAACTTGCAGACGACATTCAGACTCATAAATTACCAAGAATGAACTTGAAGAAAACAAGCAGTTTCCATTTCAGCAGACCTTCCTCAACCACGTGTACCAACATCCAACTGTTTAGAGATCATTAAAATACATTGCACCCAATATGTTTACTCTCAGACATCCATATTACCTGAGCAGGTCATTTGTCAGCTTGTCAATTCAAAATGGATTTCTAATACAAGGGGCTGTCCAACATGTTGAGGACTCTTGAAAAAAACCTGTAGTACCAGCATATAGAAAAATGCAAATTACCCAGATTTGAGGGGACTATTGCTATCACAATAAAATGAACAATGATATTTTCCATCAATTGTTTCTATTTTAAATCACTATCATGTTTATTACCACAATAATGATAAAAGCATCATGAAGATGTTGCATAGAAATCATCTTTAGGTGAAAATTCTGACATGGTCATTAATCCCTTGGCTTATGTTGAACTAGTGCATTTTGCATATATGTATGTATGTACATGCTCATGTATGTTTCATGCATCCTATCCAGGTCATTCCCACATAATTAAATGTATCAATGACATCATAGAAATTGAGGCAATCTTTTGGTTTATATCACTTTCAGAAGATTATAAACTCTAATTTGGGGTTTCCAAAGTCTGGCTGACTGAGGTACTCTCAGCAGGAATATAGTATTTCAAGGGCTCATTGCAAAGTGTAATGAGAAACTCTGGGTACAGTGTTGTTTCTTGTTTGCCTTGTGTTCGCTCTATCTCTTCCCCCACCCCAGCCCTAAAGCCTAAAATTTAAATAGGTCCTAGTGACAAACCGATAGCATGAAGAAACGTGCTTTAAAAGTACAGTGAATAATAACATTGTAGATTTCAGTACTTGGAGGTAAAAAGGGGAAACTGGAAATTAAAGATGTGAGCAAATTGAAACTAAAGAATGCTCCATAGGCTTTTGAAAGAGAAGCTCCCCCAAAGACACCAGAAGACAGTGTATTCCTCACATTTCTGCACTGTTCTTTGGCATGAATTAAAGACAGGGTGAGTCCATGAATGGATATCACTAGCTTAATGAGAACACCAGACGCCCACACGTAGGAAATGTAAAGAAAGTGAAACCCTTGTAAAATTTTATATATTATCCCTTTCACCAAAATATGAAAAACAGATTAGAAGGGAGAAGGAAAAGTTCTTCTATAAATAAATTTGAAGAAACACTGGACCAAAAGGAGACACTTGTTTAAATACAATGTCCAAGAGAGAAAAATTGTCAAATAAACAAAATCCTCACTTTTGCCTGCACAGCTCAAATGTTTTGTGTCGCCAGGCTCCACAGAAGAAACTCCTTCCAACCTGCCCTTGGGTGGTGCCTTTCTGAACTCAATCTTCTCTGGCGACCACATTTGTTAGGAATAATAAATAACAGGAGCTGCAGACCTGGAACTTCCTGTGAAGATGTGCAGGCATTATGAAGACATTTTTATCAAGTGCCTATTGAAATCTGTAGGTTTATGTTTGGCCTAGATTTCTGAGTTACTTGGTGCTTTTTTTTTTTTTCTGCTTTTTTTCCCCTTTCTCCTTTCAATGCATCTTGGATCATTGCTGCTCTCAAATCATTAACAATTTGCCATTTGCTGAGTTGTCATTGAACTAAAGTGCCTGAAGGCTAGCTTCCCCAGTCAGAGGCCTTGCTGAAAATCAGAGCCTACATATCATGTGGTCGCTATATCCAGCAACCAAGAATATGCAGCAAGTGCAAAAAGAGAGAAATCACATTAGATTCAAACTTGATGGCTTAACAAAAATGACTATTCTCTGTTCTTGAAAAATAAATCAAGAAAGTATAACCACAGAGGTGCATGTTTCCCTTAGACTTAGTGCTATTGCTCCTAAAAACCACAGGAGCAGAACCTGAGGCATTGGTTGGGAAGCTTGGCAGCGTGGGTGGAGGAAAGAGCCTGGGTTTAGGCATCTGCTATTGTGGATTTGGTTATTTATGGTAATTGTAGGGTGATAGGTCAGGGAGCTTAGTTTGCTGGGGAGACAAACATGCCTATATGCGTGTTTACACAGCAAAGGGTTAACTGCTATCGGGAGTGGGGTATAGAAGACAGGGACACAGCTGCATCCAAGTCTGGGGGGGCTGGATGGGAAGCATGCCATTGCACAGAAGTGCATTTTGGGAGTTTCTAGGTCCAGAAGCAAGAGGGTTCCAATTTGTATTTAAAGTTGCATTTTCTTGGGTAAGCATTTAACAACTCAAAACTTCTGTTTGTTTATGGACAGATGAGAAGGGAAAGCCTAATAAATAGATGTTATGTACATGAATGAATGATAATAGTTGATAGCTAGATGCAGACCATTTACAAGTATAAAAGCTATTGTAGCTTGAAAGCCACACAAGAACAGGTAACCAGGTAACAAAATTTGTCTCAGGGCTGTAGTTGGTGGATCCCTTCCCTTGATCACCATGGTACACTTCATCCCAATTTATCAATGAGAAAATTGAGGTTACACAGAGCTAGCAGGGAGGGGACAAGCCAAACTCAAACACGCATGGAGGTTTCCCTTACATGCCATGGTGAGGAGTTGAGGTAAGCTGGAGCTGCTGCACAACATTGACAAGAACATGAGAGGAGCTCATTCATCCTGTATGCATAAAACATGTTGGTCTCAATGTAGCTTTCTTTCTTTCTTTTTTTTTTAATATTTTTTGTTCATTTTTTATTTATTTATTTGAGAGCGACAGACACAGAGAGAAAGACAGATAGAGGGAGAGAGAGAGAATGGGCGCGCCAGGGCTTCCAGCCTCTGCAAACGAACTCCAGACACGTGCGCCCCCTTGTGCATCTGGCTAACGTGGGACATGGGGAACCGAGCCTCGAACCGGGGTCCTTAGGCTTCACAGGCAAGCGCTTAACCGCTAAGCCATCTCTCCAGCCCTCAATGTAGCTTCCTAAAGATAAGTAAGAGCCCTTATAATGTCTACAGTGTAAGAAGCAGATTATGTTAGCTTCTCAAATGTTTCTGTACTGAAAGAGTGTTAAAAAGTTTTTGTTCATTTTAAATGTATTTGCCTAGTGCCAAATTTGTGCCCAGTGTAATAGACACTGGTAGTTGAGGGATGACAGGTGAGGGCAGTTAACTTAGTGGTGAGATAAACATGCCCATGGGTGTTTATGCTGTTCAAAAGTAATTACTACTAGGAGTGGGGTGCAGAGGATAGGGCCACAGTTGTATCCAGGTCCAGGGAGTGAATGGGAAGGTGTGCTATAGCACTGATATACATGATGGGACTTTCTATATCAAAGGCGGAAAGATTTCTATGCTGAGGCCAGATCTTGATAATGGTATTGAAGCATGGAAGGTTAGCATGGGCTGTCTTGCCAGGGGTGTGAGGTAAGTGCTAGAAATGAATCTGGGTTGGGTAGAGCTGGTCAGGCCATGCCTTAAAGCCTAAGCTCCAGGCTTGAACATCATCCTTGAGACTTAGTATATTGGCCCAGGAATCCTCAAATGATGAGGTGTACTAAGGAGTCTGCAAAGCTAGAGGGTAGCCAAGTGATATTACTTAAGGGGTTTCACTTTAATTACAGATCTCCTCATGGGAATTGTTTCCAACTGGAAACATATGGGGATATATTGTGTACAATGAAAAGAAACTGGATTAAAATGCAAGATAAAGCAATGTGATTTTAAGGCAAATCAAAGCAGGCACTTTTGGGTTCCACCCCACACTTCTATAAGTGTCCTATTAGAGGAATAACTCAATTCTGAGGACCAGGGGGCATGGGTGAGTGGAGAGGATGAGAAGACATTGAAAGTTACTCAAGTACAATGACATAATTGGAATCCCAGTGCTGGTGGTGGGTGAGGAGGCCACAGGATGATAGGAGACGTTTGGAGACAAGCTAGGAAGCTACTATAGGAACTATGGAAGGGCAAAGGTGACAAACAGCCTAACACAGAGGTAGATTTTACCATTCCATCAGGATATGATGAAAACAAAAAGGAGTGCTCAATTTGAAGTCAAAATACCCTGATGGGAACCCCTGATATTAACTAGCTCTGTGACCTTAGGCAAAACACTCAGACTCTCTGAGTTCACTGTTCCCATCTTCCAAAAGAGGAGACCTAATCTCTCTTGGCTACTGCTAAGAGTCTTTTCTGGAATTGTTAAGGAGGACATCTATGAGAGCTCTTTGTATGGTTTGAACATCACTGGTAGGTTTCCAGGGAACAAAAGGCCAGAGATCTTTCTGCTTGGTGGCCTTTCCAAGACAAGGCAATTGCTATTTTTTCCCTCCTATTTTCAGCTGTTAGAGCTACGGATCAATGGCAACCAAGCTAAACAAAAAAAGGTAGTCATACATGATCAGCAAAATGGGCCAAATGATGTCATCCATCAAGATGGACATCGCAATTTGCCAACTATTTTCTCATAAATCAAAATGTGGTCCCTGAAGGAAGAGGGGCAGGGCTGGAGGAGCCAGCATGGCATGGTTTATCGGGGGACCAGACTCCGGGAAGCGCTCCCTAAAGGCTACAGTAATTATTTTCGCTCGATGGAAAATAAAGAGGGGCACAATGGGAGGGAGGCTGGAGAGTGTCTGCCTCACTTCATTACTACTCCCCAGGCAAGGGACACAACATGTGCTTTTCATTGGGAAGCCAATAATTTTGAATCGTGGGACAGGTGAAAACTTAAATGACATTTGCAAACCTTGATTTATTTCTCCGCTTAACTCTGGAACATGCTTGAGACTCAGCTCTCTAAGTTTCCATAGATTAGTGGTCAATGTCAAGCATTTTCAATGACATATTCAAGTGTTTCCTGTCCCTATCAGTTAATTAAATATTTTCAGTACTAATCTCTTCTTATTGAAATGGCTTTCCTTCTTTTGGTTATGAGTTTGGAAAACAACAATAAGAAGTATGTGCTTTATTGAACACAAAATAACAAAATTTTTTTTAAAAAAAGAATACCCTTTCCTCCATGTGCTATTTTCCTTGCTGGAAATCTCATTAAAAGTTATTTATGAGCTGTTAGAGATCCCATAAGGATTACACCTAATTCAGTCTGTAAAGCTTTTGAGTTTCTTTTACATGGAGGACCTCCTTCCCCATTATTCTACTTTCGCTTGCACCCAAATAAATACTGGAGATTAACTTCTTGGCAAAAGAGAGTTCCTCACTCCCTGGCCTCACAGCACCCAGGCAGCCTGTGCCTTCCTCCTTTTCGGCTGGACCTGCTCTTACAGGACCAGCGTCAACAGTAAAACCTGTGGGCGCTGGTGACCTGTTAATTTTGTTATTGTAAGTGTTGTAGCCAAGACGTGGGACCCGAGGGTGCCACTGACATCTCAGGGGTTTCTACGCCTTGCTATTAATCGATAGTCAGCCTTATACGACTGCCCCATTTGCTTCCTTGCCCTCTGCCCTAATTCCTTCTGAAATAAGAAAATGAAATTTTATCAAAGTGAGTGATCTTTATAGTGTTTTTGTCAGGCCTCTATGCTTTTTTGTTTGTTTGTTTGTTTGTTTCCGGCATTTCTCAGCGCTTGTTCTCATGACGGTGAGGATAGCACAGCTCGTTTTGGTGCCCTGTATCCTAGCAGGATCCTTAATCAAACATGGCAAATGAAAATGTATTCGATTTCCCAAAATCTGCTTTGTGTTCATGTTCCTAGAGCACAAAGGAAAATGCAATGGTCAAGTGGCTCAGAACTTAAAGTTGAAGTTTGGCAGGTAGATAGTCGGTATAAAAACGCAGCCCATGGACATAGCTACCATGAGTATTAGGTGTGCAAGTGGTCAGGTAAGCGACAGCGATGACCATTACGACCTGAGCTTCCCTCCTCAAGACCTTAGCCCACTGTCTGCTCATCTCTGCATCTCCCTCATGCACCAGGTCCCTGGTGGGAACTCAGGGTATCAGTCTCACAATGGAAGACACTGAGCCAGTTGGGCCAAAGTGAGTCTGCATCTGAGCTATCATTCTGACCATCCCAGGAATGGCATCTTCCTGGCCTACCACATCCTCCTTCTTGCATCTCAACACATTCACGGCCATCCAAGACAGAAACCTTGGCCTCCCATCTCTCCACGCAGGCAAGAGCTGGTCAAGCAAACAGACAACGAGACGGTGGCCGCAGAGTTTAGAAAAGTATATTTTTCCTTCACCTCCACCATCTGGAGAATTGTAACATTCTATATTCTCTGCGGAATTTTACATGAGAGGTCAGTTTAATTTTTTTTTAAGAATCATTTAAACATCCCGAGTACCTTGGAAGTCCTGAAAGAAGCCATGCTTCTGTGACTAGGCCAAGGAAAGAAGCACAGTGGGCTGTTTAGTCTAGTACCCTGAGCCATCCTTGCAGACCGTGATACCTGGCCCCGTCTTCCCCACCCCAGAATCACTGTTTATTGTTTTTCAATTTTGTCCTAAGGGTTTACAGGTGGTCCTAATCGGAACCACCAGTCTTGAACAATCTGAGTTTGATGATAAAGACAGACTCGGGTCTTACTGTGGATGTCCTCTTTCCAAGTTCTGACTCCACCTTCTTTACTGTGGCCCACCCACTTCTGTGCTATGGGCTGACTCACGACTTTCATTCTACTCCCATCCCTTGATAATAAAAAGACATTAAGGTTCTAATCTCCAGTACCTTTGAATATGATCTTATTGGAAGAGACAGGTTCTCTGAAGGTTACTATGAGATCATTAGAATATGCCCTAATCCAAATAATTGTATCCTTAGAAAAAGGGTAAATTTGGGAGCTGGGAAAATGTCTCGCTTGGTATAGATAGTACTTGCTATTCAGGCATGAGAAACCCAGGTTCAGTTCTCCAGCATCCAGGTGGACATAGCACTGGGGAAGCATGGGCAGGAAGGGGTCTGGGGCTTGCTGGCTAGCTAGGCTAGCTGAGTCAGAGGGCTCCTTGGTTCAGTGAGAGACTCAAAAGTAAGGTGGAGAGTAATTGAGAAGTACACCAAATGTCACCCTCTGACTTCCACACACACACATGTACACATGTGCCCATATACATATAAGCGTAAATATATACCACACACATATACCCATGCATAAAAGAGAGAAGGGGGGCAAATTTGGACATAGATAAAAGACAGACACAGGGATGATGCCACGTGTAGGTAACATAGTTTCAGGGTAATGGTTAATACGCAAAGGAAGGATGTCAAAGATGGCCAACCAAGTACTAGAAGCCAGGAGGTGAGCATGCAGCTGATGCTTTCTTGTGACCCTCAGAATGACCCAGCCTTGCCAGCACTTCACCTTGGACTCTGGACTCTAGAACTACAAGGTGACAAACCTTAGTGTTTAAGTCTCTGACTTTGTATATACCTAGCAAGAGGACAAACCCAATGATTCACCTCAACATAGTCTCAAGCCCCAGGTTGATGTAGCCTCCTGACGCCAGGTCCCAGCTTTGACTAAGAGTGAAAGAGGCAAGGAAATTCCAAGGTGAAGATGCTTTCATAGTGTGCTGAGGAATCTGATAGAAAGTGAGACAGGACAGTCCCTGCCCTGGTATCAAAAATAAAATAAAATAAAATAAAATAAAAAAATAAACTTCTGGGCTGGAGAGATGGCTTAGCAGTTAAGGTGCTTGCCTGCAAAGCCTAAGGATACATGTTCGACTCTCCAGGTCTCACATAAGCCAGGCATGCAAAGTGATGTGAGCATGCAAGTTTGCACGTATACATGGGGGGGGGCACACATCTGGAGTTCTACTGCAGTATCTGGAGGCCCTGACATGCCAATTCTTTCTCTTTCTCTCTCTCTTCTCTCTCTCTTGCTCTCCTACTCACTCTCACTGCCTTGCATTTAAAAAAAGGAAAAAGTTTCTGCAGATGATGTTCTATGAGGCTGTGTGTATGTGTGTTGCATCATACAAATTGACTGCCCTTGGAACTTATCTGATTGAACCAAATTCCCTTTACTGTAAGAACTTCCCTAAAGTGACCCAATCCAGGACTCGTGTGTGTGTGTGTGTGTGTGTGTGTGTGTGTGTGTATCTACACGTGCATGCACGTGTCTCTGTGTGCACATGTATGTGCTGAGCCAAGTTGAGAATAATAAAATAAGAGTGCATGCACATAGAGGGCATATTCTGGAGGGAGCACTGTTCCAAGTCATATTTAATGCTACTCGTGACCCAGTGGACCTCTAAGGTAGCTATTATCCCCACTTTATTGATCAGAAAAATGGAACTCTGAAAGTCAAGCCGGACCCCACAACTGGGTCCCATAGGTTAAATGCTATACTCCCTTGTTCACTAGGTTGCACATGGGGAACACCCCCGGGGCAAGGTGTGGCTGGAAATGGAGAAGACAAACCGGACGCCAGAGCACATCTTTGCTTCAGTGGTGCGGTGCAACCCTGGAGTCTCCATCCATGTGTGAGGAGAAGGCTGCCCGCCCACTGTTTCCAGCTACAGACCCCTTGGCAGGGGTAACCAACAGGCCAGGGAACTCCATACAGAGCAGGGTGTGCTCCAGTGGAAACCGAGCTTTGTTCTTCCACTTGAGTATTGTGGAGGAAAGCAGAGAAGGCAAAGGAGGGAAACATAAAAAGTTCCAGCTCATGAGTGGCATTTGCAATGTAATCTATGTGTTCTGAGCCAAGTGGCTGTACACGCTCTGGGGAGAATTACAAATAAATGACGAAACGTTTTGAAACATGGCTTATACCTAATTAATCATGGAACTTAAAGAACAAAGAAGGCATTTCTTCAAAGTTTTCAACGTTTTCCCTATTAAGTGGAGAGGGTGGGGGAGGGGGGAACCTCCATGCCCTGTAATGGATACTCTGCACTTCATTTAGGAGAAAGAATCTCTTAATCTTCCTTGGCCTCCTGCAACCTCTGAATCCTTACATCTTTAATACTTCATGTCGAACATTTTCATATTAAAGGAACTGAAATTTTCCAGATCATGAAATATTCCTTGGCTTTTTGTCTCTTGATCCCTCAGCCCCAAAGATATGGGTTTGGAGATTATAAGATCACCAGGCATTTCTTGGATTCCCCTAATATTATGTATTAGGATCCCCGTGCCACATTTGTAGGCCACCGCCACCCAGGGACATCTATGGGTATGTCCTATTTTGCAGGCCAAGTTCCAAGACCCAGATTTTGTGGTGTGCTCATCTTGTGCCTCAACCTTTGGAGTCTTGCTTTCCTCATTTGTGAAATGCGGGTGATAATAAGAGCTCATTAACTTATCTTGAATGGGAAGCCAGACAGTGATGCAAAAGCTCTTAGCTCAGGGCCAGGGAGATATAGCTCAGTGCTTGCCCTGCAAGAACAAGGACCCAAGTTTAATCCCCAGTACTCACATAAACATATCACGTGTGGTGGTGTGTGCTTGTAATCCCAGCACTGGGGAAGTAGAGACAGGCAGATCCCTGGGGCCCACCGGCCAGCTTAGCAAGCCTAATTGGTGAGTTCTAGGCCAGAGAGCAACACTCTCAAAAAAAAAAAAAAAAAAAAAAAAAAAAAAAAGGAGGCGGATGACCCGTGAAGGAAGGAACAGTATCCAAGGTTGTCATTTGGCCTCTACATGTCCTCCTACGTACATACACCTAAAGCTGAAGGAGACAGAGGGCAAAGGGACAAAGAGAGCAGAACTTGGGGCTGGGGCCAGATGGCCCAGCCGATCTAGCCCTCGGAGCGCATGCCCGGGCACCTGAGTTTGGGGTGCCAGACCTCACGTAAAAGTCAGAACTTTCAGTGGGCTTCTATAGTCTCAGCGTGCAAAGGTAAGATGGAAGGTGGAGACAAAAAAAAAAAACAAAATCCCCACAAGCTGTGGGCCGGTTAGCCTAAGAAATGTAGCAGGTAACAGTGAACTAGAAAAGCCTGCCTCAAACAAAGCGGGAGTTGAGGACTGCCTACCATCTGAAAGTTGTCCCCTGACCTTCACACGGGCACTCGGGCAGGCATGTGCCGTGCTCACACTCATGAACACACACTTGGCTTCACGTCCTTTGCAGCATCTCTGCGCAATTTGTGTGACCTGATGATCATTCTTGGCTCACGTCCCCGCGGTCATGTCTTCAGGAATTGACGGCATGTGCTTGATGCGCAGTGAGAGCCCGACTTACTTGGTTTCCTTTCCACCCGTTGACCTTAGATCTGCTATTTCTGCAGCAAATAAAATCCCCCTCGTTTCCTGGCCTCTTACGATGGGCAGTCCAAAGTCGCCATCTGCTTCGAGCATTGCAAACCCACTGCTGCTCCTCTGTAGGGGTGGGGGAGTTTGTGCAGAACAGGACGCCACCAGTGTGGACATCCGTGTGTTATTAGCACCATTTTCTTCCTCAAACCAAGGAGGCCTCCCACTCTCTGGACACCCGGCTTGCAACAGCTTCCAAGAGGCAGACCGACATGGAATAGCTCACTTACCTCCCTGCAGCGCAGTCGCAGAGCTTGTTTGGCCAGAACTTGGTCTTCTCCTTTCCTGCCTGTGGATAGTTTTGAGAAGCTAATTATTGAAGATCCAGGATAATAAGAGCAGCTTGGACTAATTGCTCCTTCCCAGTGTAGATACTGAAGGCCCCAGTCAACGATATGTGTTTGAGCCCAGAGCAGTGAATGAAATGCAACTTGATGGTACGCATTGTTCCATAATGGAAACGGAGGCCGGGAACGCTGTTTGTGAACGTGTTACACAATGAGGTGTTAGCAAAGGCGCTCATAAAGCTGCCAGCGGGACTTAACCATTGCATCCAGCACCACCCAGTCAGGCGGGATGCTGAGAGTGAGGCCTGGTCTGTTGTCACAGGTGACTGGAGGTTTTTATTTAAAACATGGAAGAAAGACATGTGGGTTTGGCACCCAAATATCTCATGGGAGAGAGAGAGATCTTAGAAAAGACTAGGAAGGAAAAGGCTAGATGTGAAGAAATTAAGATGGCTGAGGTGCAGCGTTAGGCCATCTGAGGTTATGGCGAAAGGGAAGAGCAAATGGCTTTCTTCGTGGCGGCTGATAGACACGAACAATTGAACAGTTCATACCCTTGCTGTTGTCCCTGTCACGAGATTTGTAGGTCATTCTCAGCCAGCCACTAGGGCCAAAGGGCACGGGTCACGACCTGCTGACTTATCCAAGTATGATCAACTCACACAAATTACAGGCGTAAGAGAGTCCTGACAGCTTCAATATGACGCGCAATGAGTGCAATTATTTGTGACATGTGAAACCAGTGTGAGACCATAATTCTGTCACTGCGTGACAAGGCATTATTAGCTGGGGCAGGCAGCGGCTTGAACCAGGAGCAGCTGGAAGAGAGGCGGGGAGGCAGAGGCTTGTGTGGGGGAAGGCCCAGGAAGGGCTTTCTCCAGGAGTGACAAATAGCAACAGTCCCTTTGTGGAATGTGGAGCCCGCCGCAGAGGACCAAGTTGCCATCTGGTCTGGTGGAGAAGAAGGGGCAGAGAGGGACGCTGTTCTTGCTGGCCTATGGCTGCGCACAACCTAGGGGCTGTCTTTGAAAGTGGACGTGCGTGCTCATGAGGCGAACTGGGAGGCACTGGCCAGTGGGCCCCATGGAGTGGGTCGCATGGAGACCAAAAAAAAAAAAAAAAAAAAAAAAAGACAGACGTTCTGCTGCTGTGCTGAGACCTTCCCACCAAGCCCTGGGAAGCTGCAGTCTACTTACTGCAGTCTGTAGATGTTGTCTCCTGCACGCAGACGGGAGAGGAGGCAGGCTACAGTTACTCCAGCTTTCTCCCATCCTGGGAGGACTCACTTCTCGCCCCTCCAGAGGCTCTGTAGGGGTCCAGCTCGAGGCAAGTGTAGGTGAACAGCTCCCTTCTTGGAGACGCTGTAGAAGTTTCCGTCTAGGTAGGAGGTTAGCCGGATGGCTGCTCCCTGCAAGTGTCTCCAAGTAAAGCAAGGCTTCCTCAGGGATACCCAAGGAAGACGAGGAGGGTACCTGATAGGTGGGGCATCACCAAGCCCTCTTTGTCAAGTAGGAAGCTGGGATGTGTTCTATAGAATCCCTGCCTGGTCTACTCAACACCATGACCTTCACCACTGTGAGCAGCCTAGTTAGCTCACACAATGCTGGCCATTTCCAGTCTGCTTCCTGGGACCATCATCACCACTGCCAAACCCCAGAGGATCCAGATAAGAGATGCTTCCATGAGAACACTCAGTCGATGCAGGTAGATGACATGAAGACAAATTAATAAAATGCAATTCAGGAATTATGGACACACGCAGCAAAATGCAGCTGACTTCACACGTCACCCTGGTTTCTGCTTCAATACTCTATGGAAGAAGGGCTTTTTCTGACCGGATCATCTGTGTGAGTTACTTTTGTCACACTGTGACAAAACATCTGACAGAAATAATAGGAAGGGTTTATTTTGTCATAGTGGGAGAAAAGCCTGGTGGACATGGATGTGGGAGCGTGGAGTAGAGGATATGCCTCATGTGGTAGTGGACCAGGAGGCAGAGAAATGGGGTTGTAATAGGCTGGGGTGAAGTAATGAGTAATGACCAACATAGGTCTGCCTCTAGTGACCTGCTTCCAGCAGCCAGCTACCATCTCCTAAAGGTTCCATCGCCCTCCAGCATGGAACATGAACCTGCATGGGACATTCCAGAATCAAACCATAGCAACATCTCACATGAGTCTTTCATGTCTCAGTCTCCACTTGCCTATCCTGCATCATTTTCAAGGAGTTTCTTGAAGGCCTGATCTGGTGGTGGGGGGGTAGGAACCAGAGAAAATCAGCGCACGAGCTATACGGAATTGCTGCCTCGTAACTCTTCTTAGCAGCAATCAGTACTTGATATTGTATTATTTATTTTTGATTATTTGTAATTCCTTCTTTTCAAATGTACGCTCCAGGAGGTAAGGGACTCTGCCTTGCTCTCCTTAGCATTCCAATTGCCTTGAGCAGTTTGGGGCACAAAGTATTTATCCAAGTCAACATGTGCTGCATATATGAATGTCAAATTCTATTCCACATGTTGCTGCTTTTCAAATACATGAGCCTGTTTAATCCTCCCAACAACCCAGTGATGTAAGTATGTCAGTTACTTATTGCTGCATAACAAATCATCTCCCAAAGTTATGGCTTAAAATAACAATATTTATTATTTCTTACAATTCTGTGGCTTGGCTGGAGTTCAGCTGGGCGGGGTTTTCTGCTAGTATTGCTTAGAGTTTTTTTTTGTTTTTTTTCATGAGGGTGCATTAGTGGAGGAGGTTGGCCAGAATTTGTACATTAAAGATGGGCCTCTAATCATCTATGACTCTAAGCTGAATTCCTTAAAACATGGGGGCTGGGCTCCATGAGAGATGAAGCAGAAGCTTAAGGCATAAGCTTGGAAGTCTGAGAATGTTACACCCCAATTTGATTGGCACAAGCAAGTCTTGAAACTAGCCCAGACCCAAGAAGAGGAAATTGACCTCTCCTCTTGACGCAAGGCATGGCATGATCCAAGGAGCGGTGGTGTAATTGCTGGCAGCTGTACTTGGAGACTCTCTATGATAGTATTAATAGCCTTGTTTTATAGTAGGGAAGACAGAGGCTCAGAGGGTTAAAGGCATGTGTCCAAGAACACAGAGCACAGAGGTAGCAGAATCAGGATGTTAGCCACAAGGAGTAACTCCATGTCCTGTGTTCTTTGCTTCCTTGACAACTCTTCTTAGTAGCCCGTGCTGAGTTTCTGGAGGTAAACTGATCTCCCTAGGGTCACTCCTATGTATGTTGCGTTTCCAGCATGCTATCGAGGGTTTGGAGGAGAGGTAGAATACCTTAGATCTAGAATTTTGTTCGGCTTCTGCAACCCGTGCTTGCACAATCTTGAGCAAATTCCTGAGCCACCTCGCTTCCCTCTTTGTGAAATGGGATAGGAATGGTTCTTCCTATTCTGGGTTTGTGGAAGACATTAATAAGATTGCACATGCAAAGTGCTCATTACAATGTATAGCAAGTCATTTTTTTGTTTTTGTAGTGTTATTTTGAAATTGTTTTGAAAATTCATTATAAATTTACATAATCCCCTCCTACTATCCTCCTTTCTCCCCTGCCCCCATATCACTTCACTGAACCCCTCTTCTTTCCAACGATTCCCTTTTCTATTTTGATGTCTTTTGTTTTGCCCCTCCTCCATCATCCATGACAATATGTTTATGAGCACAATATTATGCAGGTCTTATGTAGGTAATATCAGCCACTATGAGGTCATGAATGCCATGACCACTGTGTGTCTGGAAGACAGCGTCTCAAGGCACTCATCCCTATGTTTTGACTCTTACTTACATTTTTCTGCCACCCCTTCTGCTGTAGTCCCTGAACCTTGGATGGTGTAAGTGAAATGTCTCATTTAGTGCTGAGCGGTCATCTGTCACTTCTTCTCAGCACTCTGATGAGTTTTGAGCCTCCCTAGTAATCCTCAGCACCTGAAAAGAGATGCTTCTCTAACCAAAAGTGAGAGCAGCAATATATATATATATATATATATATATATATATATATATATATATATGGATAAACACAAATATTTAGAGGGTAATAAGGTGGTCATAAAATGTGCATTTAACCAAACAATAGTAGTATCATATCCCCTAGGGCTATTACTTTCCCAGCCATAGGCTTTTGACTATGTTTGCAGTATCAGGTATGAACTTCCTCAATGGAACATGCCTCAGATATAATCAGAGAGCAGTTGGTTACCACCATAACAGACATGCTACTATGGCACTACTGGGCACATCTTCACATCTTGCCTGAGTAAGTTGGACATCTTTCTTAATGTATTTGTTTGGATACACATGTATGTGCATGTATGCATGTGTGGAAGCCAGAGGACAGCCTCAGGTATTGTTCCTCAGTAACATCAGTTACCTTTTTCTTTTTAATACATTTTATTTATTTATTTGACACACATTGAGAAAGGAGAGAGGGAGAGAGAGAATGGCTGCATCAGGGCCTCCAGCCACTGCAAATGAACTCCAGACGCGTGCTGCTCCTTGTGCATCTGGCTTACATGGGTCCTGGAGAATCGAACCAGAATCCTTTGGCTTTGTGGGCAAATGCCTTAACCACTAAGCCATCTCTCCAGCCCCTCAGTTACCTTTTTTGAGGCAGCGTCTTTTATTGACCAGAAGCTCACCACATGAGCTTAGAGTGGGTGGCCAGCAAGTCCCAGGGAGCCACCTACCTTCACTTCCCAGCACTAGAATTACAAGTATACACCACTATTTCCAACACTTTTACATAGATTCCAGGTATTAAACTTGGGTCCTTATGCTTGTGAGGCCAACACTTAGTCAACTGAGCCATCTCCCCAGTCCCAACAACTCATTTTTTTTTTAAATTTTTTATTTATTTATTTATTTGAGAGTGGCAGACACAGAGAGAAAGACAGATAGAGAGAGAGAGAGAGAATGGGCGCACCAGGGCTTCCAGCCTCTGCAAACGAACTCCAGACGCGTGCGCCCCCTTGTGCATCTGGCTAACATGGGACCTGGGAACCGAGCCTCGAACCGGGGTCCTTAGGCTTCACAGGCAAGCGCTTAACCGCTAAGCCATCTCTCCAGCCCCCCCAACAACTCATTTTTAATGTGTGGATTCATTCCCCGGCTGGAACCCAAATGAACTTCTGTAGGATGCTTCCACAGTTGTATATGAAGTGCAAGAACCCTTGTGACTCAGAGCAGACCTTTCCTTCTATGTCATAATTGCAAAGGATTATAATTGGCTCAAGATGAACCACATGGATAATTGACAAATCACAGAATCCCAAAGGTATAATCTGATTGGTTATCCTATATTAGATCCTACTTTGGTGACCCAGACATTGGCACTCTGTGATTGGTGCTCTCTAGGATTGAGCGTTTAGGAAGGTCACCTGGAGATGTTCAGTTGTAGCTCAGATCTGGCTTTACCCCAAATCTCCAAGATGAATGTCTGGGTGAACACAGCCCATGTGGTGGCTCCTTTGTGGAAGGGTAGGAGTATTTTCCTATTCATAATTGTTTTTTTTTTGTCCTGTTTACTATGTTTATTTGTAGCTATTTATTTTTCTATTAGTATATAGAAATGCCCAAAATAAGCTCACACCCTTCAACCAAATGCTCCAGCTTCTAATTTAACATTTAAACAAGTTACCACATTTATTTTGTAGCCTTTGGGTTAACCAGCCTTTACTCAGTAAACCAAAATTTGTGAAAGAAAAAAAGATTTTATTTCTCTTATTTGTTCCCAAATGTTTCCATTGTATACAAAAATGAGACAATGTTCCTTTTAGGGAGAAAAATTTTCTACTTTGGGTTTAAACCAAACAAAATAATATTTAAGGAAACATTAAATAAATTATTTATCACGATGGTCAACGGGTTAGGGGGAATATAGCTTAGATAAACATATTTTTAAGGTCAGACACTCTAAGGGCTGAGTTTTAGAAAAACAACCTCTGAGGAGCTTTAATAAATCTTTTTTTTTTTAAACCCAAGCACTTGTTTGCATTACTGAATCATTTGCTATTACTGAATAATGGGTGCTCGGGAGGTGAGCTTCGCCAGCAGGTCCTGGTAGCCAAGCCAGGAAAGTCATATTATGAGAAACCTATGCCAATGGCAAGTGCTGTGTGCCTCACCTGGATTTCTGTGAAAGCAGTCCAGTTTGTGGGTTGAATTTAAATCAGTTAAATGGACAGAGCTAGCTGATTTGGGGAATAAAATTGTCAAACGAAGAGAAATTTATCTCTCCTCAATGGGAGACTTTAGAGTAGATTTAGAATGTACGTAAGTAAAATAATAATAATAATAATATGTTTTTACACTCTCAAAATATGAAGGATTTCCAGATTGATCGAGAGCATTTAATTTACCTCATGGGTTCTATGACTCTTGAAACTGTAGCCAAGGGTACTTTGGCACCCATTTTTATTATTAAATGGTATGCCTCAACCACAGAGGTATGGGGAAGTAAGTATGGCTCAGAAGAGATGGCAGAACAAGAAATGGGGGAAGCTCCTCTTTACAGGGTGTAGGAAGAGCCCACTCCCTCGATGGCCCTGGTTCCCTTTCTGGTGGGTGGGGCTTGCTTGAAACTTGAAACTCAGATGATCAGTTCTTATCTATGCAAAGTGACACCAGCCCTGGACTTGGCCTTGGAGTTCCCTGGGTCAGGGAAGAAGGACTGGGAATGAAAATGAGTGCTGAGCTTCTAAGCCTGCCTTTTCCAAGGGTGGGAAGCAGAATTTCTGGGCTTCTGAGGGAGGGTCCCTTCTGTTGTGGGATGGAATGTCTCTGAGGAGCTGAAGGAGTTGAGGTCTTATTACCATAAAGAGCCTCAGGGCTTGAAAGTTCAGGAGAAGAGAACCCAGTTAACCACATCTGGAGTTTGAGGTTTTATTGAACTGGGAATGAAAATAATCTTTGCAAAATATTTTCATAATACTTGATAAACACAGGCTGAAGGCTGCTGCCTAGCTACATGAATTTTTTACATAAATTTTTTTTTAAAGTTTGAATTCATATTGGCAACCTGTTAGCAACCAGTTAGTACTTGGGTTGGTTGGAAACCTGAGTGATTAGAAATACAGGCTTAAGAGGGATACAGACCTGAACCCACACCCCAGCTCTGCCCTTCGGAAGGCGGAAGGCCGTGGGGTTATATACGGTTTCTTCCTGCCTCTGTGCCATCACCCACTCAGCAGAAATGGGTGCTCCTTCACAGGGTGACGGGGACACGGATTGAGGAAGTTGTGTGGAGATGACATTATGACAGATTATAAAAAGGGGTCATGTCCTTCCCTGCTTCTCCACTCCCCTAAAGGCACAGATGATTCATTAAGTGGAAGTGTCTCCTTCGTCACCTCTTGAGCCTTGACCTGCCATGTGAAGCAAACGGGCAAAAATTCCAAGTGACTTTCCCAAGGAGATGTCTCTTCCTGTTAGGCTTGGGGCCCTGACGCTGGTATGTGAGTGATCCTGGAATGCTCATTGGAGGACGAGAGACCGAGTGTAGGAGAGCCCAGTTGTTCCTGCTAACACCCTGTCAGTCACCAGATATGGAAGACAGGCCATGACGGGTCACCTAGTCACAGCTGACTATAGAAGCATGAGAAAGACGGGCAGAGAAGATAACTGTGCCATCTTACATCAGAAGACCACACACCCAACCCATAGAATTGTGAGCTAACCTAACACTGCATGTTTTAGGCTACTAAATATTGGGGTGGTTTGTCAGGGTACAAAACCCACCTGCAATGCAGGTGATATTCACCTATTATCACTCTTATTGATTGGACAAGCCCATCATTTAAATAGAATTCTTTACTCTCGTTCAGTGATTTATTTCCACAGAGACAGCCAGGTATAGCTAAACACAGGGTATGCTGTGTAGTTACATGGATAAATTTTAAAAGTCAAAAAGTATTTGAGATGTCAATGAGATTTTTTTTTTTTTTTTTTTTGAGGTAGGGTCTCACTCTAGCTCAGGTTGACCTGGAATTCACTATGTAGTCTCAGGCTGGCCTCGAACTTATGGCGATCCTCCTACCTCTGCCTCCTGAGTGCTGGGATTAAAGGCGTGCCCCGCCACGCCCGGCGTCAATGAGATTTTTTTGGCTGAAATTGTTTTAAACTCTTCCTTTTCGTGACATTTTCCGATTTTGAAATTTCTTTTATTTCTTTATTTGTGAAGAGAGAGAGAAAGCTGCTACAAACAAATTCCAGATGCATGTAGTGCTTATGTGGATATTGGGGAATTGAATTCCCTGACTTCAAATGCAAGACTGGACCAAACAGAAAGTATCTCAGAAACTACCCTGTGCTCCTGACCCCAGAACCAACTGGATCCAAAAGGAACAAAATGGAACAAAAGAGATGATGCTGAATCCCACCACTGGTATGCAAGTGATCCTGGAATGCTCAGTGGAGGATGAACAGGGGGAAAGCCAATGCCTTGAGACCCATCCACATTCTCTGATAGAAGTGGAAGTTTTGACATTATATGATCTAAAACAATACAGAATTATCTAGATTTGGGCCACCTGAACACCTTCACCTGAATTTGAGTTGAAGTAAGACTGACAGCTTCTACTATCTGGACAGCTGTCTCATTTGTATAGCACTCTGTGTATACATGTCCCTTTCAATTCCAATTTCCCTCTATTGGCTATATTCTTCCCCAAGGGTTTTGTTTTCCAGTGTTTGGTACTAAGATGCTTAGGTAAGTTCTGGAAGCAGACTTTTGACTTGAAGAGTACAAAGCATTCATTCACTTAACATCTTTATTATGAACTATTGAAGACTGTGCTAAGCCTTGAGGATGCAATAATAACCCAAAGAGACAAGGGGGGGGGGCTTGGAGCTTCAGTCTAGTGGAAGAAAGGCCCATTACCAGATAGCCATAATACAATGTAAGAAGTGTGGTAAGACCTTGGTGGAGAATATGGGAAGAGCACCTAACTCAGACTTGGTAAGGAAGGGACATTTAAGGGGTAAGGAACAAAGACCAGGTGTTAGGTAACAAGAAGAGGTCAAGAAAGAGTACACCAAGGCCAGCCTGAGAGACTGTTGGGGAATTGAGGTGTTCGCATGGCTGTATGCTTGAATGAAGACCAGGTGGCCAGTGGGACTTCAGTACCACTGAGCAGAATGAAGGAACTTAATAAAATCATGAATGTATCATGGGCACAGTGTATTGAACTTTTTGCTACTGTGACAAATGCCTGAGAGAAACAATTCATTTTGGCTCTTGGTTTTGGAGGTTGTAGTCTGCGATCAGCTAGATCCATTGCTTTGGGTCTTAAGCAGTGCAGACTATGATGGTGGGGAGGCTGCTCCCTCCATGGAGACCAGGAAACAGAGAGAGTAACAGAAGGGGCCCAGACCAAGATATGTCCTCAGAGAACGCCTTCCTATAGCCAGACCCCACCTCTGAAAGTGGCCATCACCTCTAGGAAATGCCACCAGTCTGATGACTCATCAGCGGATGGAGCATTGCTGAAGGCAGAACTCTCATGATCTCAGTCACTGCCCCAAAGCCCCTCTGAATATCACTTGTATCAGCCTTCAATACACGAGCCTTTTCAGGGACACTTCACATCCAAACCAAAACATATGTGCTTCCCTTCTCCTACCTGAGAGCCATGGTGAATTTCAGGTAGAGTACTGATGGATTCTGATAGGGTTATGTCTGTATAGCCAAAGTCGCAGGTGGCAACACTCTGGCTGGTAGTTAATTTTCTGGGTGGACACCAAGTCAAGGTAAATATGCATGTCTGGAAGTTCAACCAGGCCTATCGTAACCTCCTCCTACTTCCAACCAATTGACATATCAAAGTAGGGTGAGACTCAGAATCCAGAGAAATATGTTTATCCTAAGATGGGACCCTAGGAGATTAAGTTTCTAATTCTTTGTGAAAGAAAAAAAAAAAAGGCCACTGACGAGAAGCACAGGTTTGTTGCATGAGCTATGAATAACTAAAGCCCACTAATCTGGGGCACCGGAGGTGGCTCCATGGGTAAAGCTATTGCCACACAGGCGTCAATTCAGAGCCTCAGACTCCACATGTCTGTCATCAGCATGCCTACTGCAAGATGGAAGATGGCAACAGAGACTTTCCTGGAAGCTCAGTGGCCAGCTAGCCTGGCAAAAGCAGCAATGGTCAGCAATGAGAACCAGAGACGCTGCCTCAACCAAGGAAAGAGGCAAGGAACCACCCTACAAAGTTGTCCTCTAACCTCTTGACACACGCGTGGCCACACTCACACCCATGAACACTCATATACACACACAACAGAAAAAAAAAAAAAAACCAACCTCCAAAACTATTAGTCACCTAGAACTCCATAATAAATTAACTCAAAACTCAGCAGCTTGAAACAGCTGGCGTTTATGATCTCATAGCTTCTGTGGTTCAGGAACCTGGGTGCAGCTGGCGAGGTGCATTGTGGCTTTGGCGAAACTGGAGTTAAGCTGTGCTGGAATCTGAGGACGTGACCTGGGAGGGTCCCCTCGCTCTGCGCATGTGGGGACTCACTATGCTCTTGTGGGTGTAGACTGCATTCCATTTCTCTCTGGCTGTCGGATGCCTTCCTTCGACGAGGCCCCCCCCCCGTTGTGTGCCATGTGGAGCTCTCTGGAAGTCATGGTCTTCCTGTTGGTGAGGGATGAGTCAGTGAGTCCAGGCCACACTCAAGATGTCTGACTTAAACTGGGTCTCGGATCACTAGGGAAAAGGGGGATTCTTGCAGCTCTCTTACTACAGTGTCCCCAAAATGTAATGATTGTGTGGATTTTTCTTTCTCTCTCTTTTTTAAAAGCATATCTGAAACTAGTTACAGGCCTGGAGGGAACCAATACAGCCATCCACTTCTACCCCATCGAGTAAATGCCAGCACTCTGTGCCAACTGCTTGGAGGCCTCTACCCAGTCCTCCCTTTTATAACAGGCTTCCTTGCTGTAAGAAAAAATGGCTAAAGGGCCTTTTGCTTTGCGTGGTCAAAATTTTCCATGTCTCACCTCTTTTCCCTAATGACAGTGTGGTATTTGACTAGAAACACATTGTTCCTCGTTACTGTGTCTGCCTACTTCTTTTTTTGACCCTACTTCTGTTCTTTATTCTTCCTATTATATTTCTTAAATTGGTTATTTCTGGCCAATAAAAAAAAGCTGTTAACTTTAGGAGACAGATTTTTCTGTCCAACCTTGCTACTTTCATTTATTAGTTCTAATAGTTTGTGGAATTTTTTTTTTTTTTTTGATTTTTAAAAATAAAATAACACCTGCAGGTTGTAGTTTTTCTGCTCTTTACAGTTCTAAAGCCTCACTTCTTTTCCTTGTCTTTTGCAAAAGCTAGGACTTCCAAAGCCTTGATTCTTTAAACAAAAAACTGATTGTAGGCTAGAGAGATGACTCAGAGGTTATGGCGCTTGCCTGCAAAGTCTAATCCTGGCTCGATTCCCCAATACCCATGTAAAGTCAGATGCACAAGGGGGCGCATGCATCTGGAGTTCATTTCCAGTGGCTGGAAGCCCTGGCTCACCCATTCTCCCTGTCTGTTTCTCTTCTTTCTCTCTCTCTGCTTGACAGTAAATAAATAATTTTAAAAACAGGTAGGCATATATTCATATGTTTATTGCATTTAGTCCTGGGTTTCATCAAGCCAATTTCTTTCAAGTATATCATGAAATTTGTCTGTGTTCTCCCCACTTTCCTTCCCCCACCCCCAAATTTCCTTCCTTCCCCCTCTCTCTCCTTTCCTGTCATAACTATGCTGACTAGCAGTAGGCACCTTTGTTTAGTTCTAACTTCCTATTTCCTGGCTTATAGAGTCCCCTGTCATGAAGGATTCACCTTCTGATAATCAAAAGAAAGAGGACAAAGAAGTGTCACCATCCATTCTGGCAAAATACCACAGATTGGCTAGCTTTAATTAATTTTTTTTTTTTTTTGACATAGGGTCTCAGGATAGCCTTGAGCTCCCTTTGTAACAAAGGATGACATTGAACTTCCAATATCCCTGTTTCATCCCCAGAGTTGTGGTATTATAGACATGCATGTGGTACTGGGGATCCTACATGGAGCAGCTTTATTTATTTCTGCTGGGCAAGCATTGTACCATTGACTGAGCTCCATCCCCAGCCCTGACTGGGTTGCTTTTAAATAACAGAAATGATTTTCAAACTGCCCTGTTTTTCCCTTTTTCTGGGGGGGGCCCACTTCCTAATAGGCCCCTCAGAGGAATCTTCATCTGGCCCTCCCCAGCTATTGCATCTCCCCTGCCTCAACTTCCAGTTTGAGGATCCAGACCAGCTTGGTGGTACAGCCCCCATATGCACCCCTTGTTCTGAGCATCTGGGGTCTGAGTCCTGGAGGCATCTCTGTAAGGGTCTGAAGAAGGCTGAAGAAAGACCCTGGGCTCAAATATTATGTAAAAACAAAGAACGTTTATTCTGCAGAATCAGCCAGCGTGCCGGCGTTGACCATTCACACAAAATGGCGACCACAGAGGAGCACGCAGGCTCCTCCTTTTAAGCACAGCTGGGGCATGCGAGGCGGGTTAGGTAATCTTCTGACACGACTGGCGAGGCAGGCAGCAGTTACAGTTGTACGTCTCTGATTGGTTTGGACATGTCTCCAGGAACTGGCTCAGCCCCCAGGGCACAAAATGGCGGCTATCTTCCTTTACCCCATGTCAGGGTCACTGTTGATTAACAGCCCACCCTTTGTTTGTGGTTTTCCCCAGAAGTCTTGCCTACCTCTCCGGGAAACTGAAACTTAGGCCTAGTTAGTGCAGCACCTTATTGAAGCCTGTCATGGCGTCAGGTTTGGTCCCTTCAATCTCCTCCCCTTATGTGGGAACATCAGTGCAGTGGAGATCTCTGTCTTAGCAAAAGGCAAGTGAGGCCAGAGAGAGGAGGGTCACACCTCCCCATGGCATTCTGTGGGCCTTGAAAAGCTTACATTTTCCTGTTCAGGCTGACAGCGCTCTCCTCCCCAGCTCACTGTTGTTATTTTTTATGTAGAATGAAGTTTTTTTAAACTTTTATTTATTTATTTTTTAAAAAATATTTTTATTTATTTATTTGAGAGTGATAGACAGAGAGAGAAAGAGGCAGATAGAGAGAGACAGAGAATGGGCGCGCCAGGGCCTCCAGCCACTGCAAACGAACTCCAGGGGAATTGAGCCTCGAACCGGGGTCCTTAGGCTTCTCAGGCAAGCGCTTAACTGCTAAGCCACCTCTCCAGCCCACTTTTATTTATTTATTAATTAGAGACAGAGGGAGGGAAGGAGAGAGAGAGAATGAGAATGGGCGTGCCAGGACCTCCAGCCACTGCAAACGAACTCCAGACGCGTGCGCCCCCTTGTTCATCTGGCTAACGTGGGACCCAGAAAATTGAACCGGGGTCCTTAGGCTTTGCAGGCATGTGCCTTAACTGCTAAGCCATCTCTGCAGGCCCTAGTTCACTTTTAGATGGAAGATATTTAGGGCCTAATGATTTGTTTGTGCTTACTCCCATCACAAACCCTGCTTTGCTATGGCTGCAGCCAGAGAGGTGGGCTTGGAGCGGGAAGTAAGATAAGACTTTACAATTCGGAAAGCGTTCCAACATGTTTGGAACCACTGACAGAGAGCAACTGTTTCTACCCAGGACCTTCAAACGTATGCCAGGGAAGTGGAACAGAAACTGTGGAACTAAGGAGAGGAAAGAGAGATAAAACCAGGAGGACCACAATTAACATTCGGATAAAAGTTGGAAGAAGCCCCGTGGAGTGGGGGGGGGGGGGGAGCCTAACATCTGGTAGATTTCAAGTTCTAGGATTAAAATCTCAAATTAAAAGAACAATTTTTTTTTTTTTTTTTTTTTGGTTTTCCATCAAGTACCTCTAGGGGCAATAATTTTAAGGGAAGGTAGCTCATAACACTGAACATAATATTAACATAGCAGGCTTCTTGCCCACACTTATTTTATTTTCATTTGTGTTATTGGTTTGAAAACTCCCCTGGGTCCCTGATCCATATCATGTTGGCACATGCCTCCGCAGAAACTAAAATGCTGAGCCAGCATTACACTCTATTTTTCTTGACTTGGGAGAGGCCCAAAGAAATCCAGTTTGCTACAGAAAGAGTGATAAAACTCTCCATCCTACTCCTCAACAGATCCTGCCCCCTGGGGGGACATTTAAGGGTTGGATATTTTTCAGTTAAAACCCAAGAACAATGGTTATGCAACAGCCTCCATGATATATCATGCAAAAGACTTGCGGAGTTGTCTTTACTTGTAACCACACACCAATCTGGGTAATGGCTAATGCGGTGCTTCGAACAGTGCTAGTGATATCTATTGGGGCAATGGTTGGTTTTTCAATCATGTTGACTATTGTAACTTTTTTTTTTTTCCTGCAGCTGGTAATTCAGATAAGTGATCTTGCACGCCTGTTTCACACTGGCAGACACTGAGAACCAGACAGTGGAGAAAAGCAGGATACTGAACTATGTGACCTTCACATCTATATTCAATTCTACTTCTGCCTTACCATGAATGTGATATCATAGACTGAGAAAGAAAAGAAAAATGTGTATAGTCTGCCGTGGGGGGGGGGGGATCTCAACCCATATAAGGAGGTTCATCCCATTGGTTTTTACCAAGTCTAGAAACATCTGAAAAAAGCCTCTTCCCAGTCTCTGCTGCTCTCTAAGACAGAGCATCCGCTTGCCGCCATCACAAGCACTTTACAATAAGGCTTGGGCAAGAGGTGCCCACTGGTCAGACTGAGTCATAGCCCATTCTCTGCCATGGGAGACAACGGTGCTTAATTTTATTTTGATTTTTATTTTTAAATTTTTATTTATTTTTTTGAGAGCAACAGACAGAGAGAAAGAGGCAGATAGAGAGAGAGATTGGGTGCACCAGGGCCTCTAGCCACTGCAAACGAACTCCAGGTGTGTGCACCCCCTTGTGCATCTGGCTAATGTGGGTCCTGGGGAATCGAGCCTAGAACCAGGGTCCTTAGGCTTCACAGGCAAGCGCTTAACCGGTAAGCCATCTCTCCAGCCCAATGCTTAATTTTTAAAAATATTTATTTGAGAGAGAAAAAGAGGCAGAGAGAGAGAGAGAGAGAGAGAGAGAGAGAGAGAGAGAGAGGGAGAGAGAATGGGTGTACCAGGGCCTCTACTTACTGCAAATGAACTCCAGATGCATGTGCTACCTTATGCATCTGGCTTACACAGGTACTGGGGAATTGAACTTGGGTCCTTAGGCTTCACAGGCAAGTGCCCTAACCATCTCTTTGTCCTTTTCTTTTCTTTTTTTTTTTTTTTTAACAGTATGTTGGATTGGTCCATTTATTTGTTTTAATGGGGAATTATTTTCTCCTCCACCATCCATAATACAAAGTGTTGGCAAGGATATAATGTCTGGCACCCACTTTGTGTACAGAAGCTGAGGGACTGGCTGCTTTCTCTGGTTGCCTAAGATCTAATGCTTTCAGTGCCAGGCACGTGATCAGGCTCTCTCCTGGCACTGTGAATGGAAGCTGCCCCAGCATATGTTATCTACTGTGTTCCCAGCTTCCTGCTCCTTCTTCCTAGGCCTCTGGAGGCAGGAAAGTACCTATTCCACCATGTTTCTCAGGTTACCCTAAAGGAAAGGGAACACAGTGTTCCTCACAGTTCTCCTAACTCCAGGGCCTGACTCTGTGCTTGGCTTTAAGGAAGAGGGATATGGTGACCGGAACCTGGAGGCTATGAATGTCTTTCCAGATGGCTTGATGTCCTAAACGAGCTTATGGATAAGCACAGGAAAGATGCAAGAGGCACGAATGGAGAGTTAAGAATGGGAAACAGGACGCGGGGAGAACGGGTGCTACCACTGTCAGCAGTTAGCCCCGTGGGGTTAACAGCAATTCCTGCTCCATTTATCTTGTTCATTCCTTTTTATAGCTTCAATTCGAAGTCCTCAACCAGTTAATTATCTTTGAATACCTGGATCCCAACCAGTGGCAGTGTTTTAGGCGATTGTGGGGCCTGGAGGGCAGAAATGAGTCCGAGGGACTGAACTTCTGAGGGAGATAGCCTGGCCCTGTGTTTGGTCCAGTTCTTGGCTTTCTGATCTGCCAAGTTGTGAGAAGTGGCAGCTGGAAGATCCTGCCACCACATACCAATCTGCTCCACAATGCCTTCCCGCCTTTGAAACTGTGAGTCAGAAGAAACCTTCCTCTCTTAACGTCCATCTGTCAGATATTTTGTAACAGGGATGAGCAAAATTAATTAGCATATTCTAAGACTCTTCCCTGCCCTCTTTGCTCGTTATTTGAATTCTGAAAAGCATCTTGAAGCTCTATGGATGACCACTGCATTTCTGACGTAGAATACACTTGACCTTTCCAGGTCCACAATGAGAAACGAGGCAAGCCTTGCCATTATTGCTGGATAGGGTCACCTGTGAGCTCTCTCCAGTAACAGTAGCACTTCAGTCCCCACTTGCTATGGCAAGTGACCGGGTCCTACCAATTCTTCCCTCTAAGTACCCCTTATAATAGCCAACCTCTCTCTCTAAACGGGAGCTAGCTCAGCCACCTGATTGCCCTTGGAACGGTACCCCGAGCATCTGACTAACCTTCCAGCCCTGTTTTAAATTCCTCACACGACAGATACAAGACCCCTGTCCCACAGTCCACCAGGGGAGCTCACTAAAGCCTAATTCCACCATGCAGGTAATTTTTCCCTTCATGTCTGACTCTGTCTCTGGGATCCTTCCAGTCTCTGAATTTGGCACGAACAACCCGTTGTGACTTCATGACCTGAGGTCTTTCCTGGTGCCTCATTCCTTCTGCTGGCTTCACTCGCTCTGTTCTTTTCTCTGCCATTCACACCTCCATGATTTCACACACGCTGTTCTTTCCCCTAGGACGCCCCCCTTTCAGTCTTTGGAAAACTCTGCTCTTTCTGCTTGAGTGTCACAGTGGGCACAATGCCTGGCATGCAATAATGACTCATTGTTAAACAGAATCTCAGCAAAACCTTTTTGCTGGTCCCTTGTCCCCATTATTCCTTTCCTTGGGTGCCCAGGGTTCTTTGTATGTGTGTATACCTCCTCGACAGCATTTTTCATATTGTGTTATGATCTTTGATTCCCTCATTATTACGCAGCAGGTTTCCTGGATCTGTGGGTAAGGTGTGTGTGAGTGTGTGTGTGTGTGTGTGTGTGTGTGTGTGTGTGTATGTCCGTGCACATGCGCACATGCACGTGGGTGCAGAGTCCCTGCTGTGCTACGGCTATTCCTCCTTCCTAGGAGCATTTTCTCCTGGGAATTCTGAGCCTTTGCAGGCACTTCTCTTACTGCCCAGTACAGCCAAGCAGGGCTTGTGGGATGTGAGTTTGGCGAGCTAGTTGCTCGTCTCTGCTTCATAATTGTGTGCCAAAGCTGAAGGCCATGGCGGGCTCTCTCTGCTGCAGAAGCAACCCCAAGGGAGAACATCAATGGGTACCTGTCACAAAGACCTCAAAACTGGGTCCTACTTGTCCCCTACTGGGTTCAGCAGATATTCTTCCCACTCCTGCATACTCCAAATAATCCCAGGAGAGTCACTTTTTGTTGTTTAGACTCATCAGTGCTAGTTTCTTCTGTTTGCAACCAAAATAAGCCTTACTGGGATATTGGGAGGCATTGGGGACTGTCTCGAAGAGTGTATCTCTGAGTCTTCTGGTGCTGCAAGGGAAGGGAAGGGAAGGGAAGGGAAGGGGAGGGGAGGGGAGGGGAGGGGAGGGGAGGGGAGGGGAGGGGAGGGGAGGGGAGGGGAGGGGAGGGGAGGGGAGGGAAGGGAAAGAAAGGGATAGAAAGGAAAGGAAAGGAAAGGAACAATGTATGGACACATCATGTGTTGGTACCATCATTTCCCTCCCTGCCCCCACTCCACTGAGGGCCATCCTTAGCGGGATTGCTGGTATTCCCCATGGACTGGTGGGTTATGTGTTGTGAGAGCAGCAGTTAATCACTGCAGGGAGGAAAACCACTTCTTTCCTACATAAGAAACAGAAATCCATTCAAATGAGATCTGGAAAATAGGGGGAGAGAGTTGTGTAGATCTGGTCTTCATGGACATCTAGGAACAGCTGAACTGTATGCTTGAAGCAGAAGAGGAGCCGGAGGGGAGTGTGTGTCTCCGTCTCTTCTGTTCTGTTGTCTACGTTGCGCCCACCCCACAGCTCTAGGGCTCCTGGAACCCCGTGTGGTGGCGCCCCTGGCACCCTGCCCAGGCCCTCTCAGGAGCCCACACTGCTGCTCTGTGGGCTTTCAACCGGGCAGGTCAGAAACTCTAGGGAAGGAGCGCCCTTTGCAAGTGGCCTCCAAACCAGGTAGCTAAATATATCGCCCTCCCCCTCCTTGACTCTCTTATCTCTCCAGCAGGGCTCTACACTGTGGATATGCTCTTGCCTGACCTATATCCTTTCTTGTGTCACTTGGTCATTCCCTAACCAGTGGTTTTGAACTACCCCCACCCTCCAAAACTCAACTGTCTACTGTGGAACCCACCACAGTAGCCCGTTTCCATCATGGCCCCAACCCCAATCCCGCCCCCCCCCCCGCCCCCCAAGTAGCTCACTCACCGGCAGTTTCATTCGGCCTCGTTTGGTTCAAATTTCCAAGACAGTTTGGCTAAATGGACCTCTTCAAGTCATGCTGCATGGATAGGTGGCCCGTCCACCCACGGATGGCCACCTCAGCTGAGATAACGACCCCAATCCAGGAGGAGAGGGTCCTCAGGTTAGCTGTCAGGTCACAGTATAGCGTGGCAAGCTACATTAAAACTCTCCTGAGACCGCTCTTTGTCAGACAGCTGTCAAACCACTGACTCCATGGGAAGTCCAACAGGAAGGGTTGTTTTTGATGTGGAGGTTGTCTCAGTCCTATTCAGAGAGGGCAAAAGAACCTAATGGTTCTAAAGATATAGGAGAGGTTACATGCCATCTCTATTCTTTATTAGCTGTCTAAACCTGAGGAATAAACATATAACCCTAAGTCTCATTGTCTAATATGTACATAAAGAATAGTGATGGTGTCTACCTTGGGAAGGATGATTTTCCACTGGGCTAAATGATTACATTAAATACTCTGCCTGGTGTGCCTGACACATGGGATCTATAATGAGGATTCATCGTCCCTGTCTCCCAGAAATGACTCCATCTTGCAGATTGCCATACCCACCCCCAATACAATACAAAGGGGAGGGGAGGGGAGGGGAGGGGAGGGGAGGGAAGGGGAGGGGAGGGAAGGGAAAGAAAGGGATAGAAAGGAAAGGAAAGGAAAGGAACAATGTATGGACACATCATGTGTTGGTACCATCATTTCCCTCCCTGCCCCCACTCCACTGAGGGCCATCCTTCGCGGGATTGCTGGTATTCCCCATGGACTGGTGGGTTATGTGTTGTGAGAGCAGCAGTTAATCACTGCAGGGAGGAAAACCACTTCTTTCCTACGTAAGAAACAGAAATCCATTCAAATGAGATCTGGAAAATAGGGGGAGAGAGTTGTGTAGATCTGGTCTTCATGGAAATCTAGGAACAGCTGAACTGTATGCTTGAAGCAGAAGAGGAGCCGGAGGGGAGTGTGTGTCCCCGTCTCTTCTGTTCTGTTGTCTATGTTGCGCCCACCCCACAGCTCTAGGGCTCCTGGAAGCCCGTGTGTTGGCGCCCCTGGCACCCTGCCCAGGCCCTCTCAGGAGCCCACACTGCTGCTCTGTGGGCTTTCAACCGGGCAGGTCAGAAACTCTAGGGAAGGAGCGCCCTTTGCAAGTGGCCTCCAAACCAGGTAGCTAAATATATCGCCCTCCCCCCCCCCTTGACTCTCTTATCTCTCCAGCAGGGCTCTACACTGTGGATATGCTCTTGCCTGACCTATATCCTTTCTTGTGTCACTTGGTCATTCCCTAACCAGTGGTTTTGAACTACCCCCACCCTCCAAAACTCAACTGTCTACTGTGGAACCCACCACAGTAGCCCGTTTCCATCATGGCCCCAACCCCAATCCCGCCCCCCCCCCCCCCGCCCCCCAAGTAGCTCACTCACCGGCAGTTTCATTCGGCCTCGTTTGGTTCAAATTTCCAAGACAGTTTGGCTAAATGGACCTCTTCAAGTCATGCTGCATGGATAGGTGGCCCGTCCACCCACGGATGGCCACCTCAGCTGAGATAACGACCCCAATCCAGGAGGAGAGGGTCCTCAGGTTAGCTGTCAGGTCACAGTATAGCGTGGCAAGCTACATTAAAACTCTCCTGAGACCGCTCTTTGTCAGACAGCTGTCAAACCACTGACTCCATGGGAAGTCCAACAGGAAGGGTTGTTTATCAAACACCAAGTGATTATTTTCAAACAATAATTTGATACACTGAATGCAAAGGCAACAGAGACATATGGATTAAATTTCCACTGAAATACACACTTGGATTTGCAAATTAACAGGATATGTGCTTGGTAAGGGATTTGCTCTCAGTTCTTTTTGCCAAGCCAGATTATTTGGAAAAGAACTCAGGAAGTTTGCACAGAGCAGACAGCCTCACTCCTACTCGTTTTCCTCTTTGTTTTAGTTTTTTTTTTTCTCCACATAGAGTTAATTAATAAAAGCAATATTTACCAAATATGACAAGTCCATCATATGGTCTTGTGCATGTCACATTGTATTGGGGGTGGGTATGGCAATCTGCAAGATGGAGTCATTTCTGGGAGACAGGGACGATGAATCCTCATTATAGATCCCATGTGTCAGGCACACCAGGCAGAGTATTTAATGTAATCATTTAGCCCAGTGGAAAATCATCCTTCCCAAGGTAGACACCATCACTATTCTTTATGTACATATTAGACAATGAGACTTAGGGTTATATGTTTATTCCTCAGGTTTAGACAGCTAATAAAGAATAGAGATGGCATGTAACCTCTCCTATATCTTTAGAACCATTAGGTTCTTTTGCCCTCTCTGAATAGGACTGAGACAACCTCCACATCAAAAGAGTAGTCAAATACCCACCCTCATTTTATAGAGAGGTGAGCTGAGGCCTTGAGAAGTAAAGATTTGTGCTAGAATCATTACTTCAGAGTCTGGCCTAGACAGACAAGTTATTAATCAGGAGAAGTTATCTAGTGGTATGAAATGTTTAAAAGATGTAGAGAAACCCCTAGTTATAGCTGAAACATCTAGTACCTCAGTTTTATCCCCTCAGCCCTTGGATGGAGTTGTTTATATGTGAGGCACAAACATAAGACAAGGTTTGTTTACCACAAAACTATGGAACATATTGGGAAATCCCAGGGCTGAACCTCCACATAACTTATGCTAGAAGTGATTAGAGGTATACCAAGTGGCCCAGGGGCCCCAAAATATCTCTTCCAACACCATCACTTTCTAATATTTTTAGCAGTATCCCTCCTTAGAGGTACATCATGGTGCTGTGTGGCTGTTTCCAGTTAGTCCAAGACAGTGAAAAAGTGTTACAGGGGAAGAACAATTTAATTTTGTAATACATGGTCTTTTCAAAACATATTTATTTATTTGAGACAGAGAGACATAAAGAAAAACATAGATTGATAGATAGATAGATAGATAGATAGATAGATAGATAGATAGATAGATAATGAGTATGGGCACATCAGGGCTTCCACGACAAATGAACTCCAAATGCATCTGCCACTTTGTGCATCTGGCTTTATGTGGGTACTGGGGAATCGAACCCAGGCTGTCAGGAAATCTTTTAACCACTGAGCCATCACTCCAGCCCCCCAGTTGCAAACTTTAAGATGAATCGGTCGATGTGTTTGCTAGCTGCAGAGGTCACAGTCCTGGGGGAGACATTTATCCATGTCCAGGAAGACAGGATGAAAAGATCACACAGCTGACTGATGTCACCTGGTCAGAGATACACCCATATGTGTCATAGTCCAGATTCTCATGGTGGGAAAGAAGAGAAACCCACCCCTAAAATAGAGGACATATATAGGGACATGGGGTGCAGACCTCATCTGATACAAAGGAAGGACAGTAATGAACCCCTAAACCAGAAAGGCAGAAGAAACCATGCTGGTCATTCTCTTAGACTTCCCCTGGCCAAAGCTGTCATGATTTAAGTCAGCCTTATGTCTTTCTGGGCTTCTGCAGACCAACCTTTCCTCTTTCTTTCTTTCTTTCTTTCTTTCTTTCTTTCTTTCTTCCTTCCTTCCTTCCTTCCTTCCTTCCTTTCTTTCTTTCTTTCTTTCTTTCTTTCTCTCTCTCTTTCCTTCCTTCCTTCCTTCCTTCCTTCCTTCCTTCCTTCCTTCCTTCCTTCCTTCCTTCCTTCCTTCTTTCTCTCTCTGTCTTTCTTCCTCCCTCCTTCCTCTCTCCCTCTTTCTCTCCCTTTTTTCTTTCTTTCTTTCTTTCTTTCTCTCTCTCTCTCTCTCTCTTTCTTTCTTTCTAATTTTTTTTTATTTAAGAGAAAGAGAAAAAAATGGATACTTCAGGGCCACCAGACACTGCAAACAAACTCCAGATGCATGCGCCACCTTGTGCATCTGGCCTATGTGGGTACTAGGGAATCAAACCTGGTTCCTTAGGCTTCACAGGGAAGCACTTTAACAGCTAAGTCCTCTCTTCAGCCACCCCAGACCAGTTTTTCTACTACCAGACAAATGTGACCTCTCCATAGCATCCAGGGTTGTTTCCGCTTGAAAGACCAATAACAGGGCGGAAGAGATGGCTCAACAGTTAAAGGTGCTTACTTGTAAAGTATGATGACACGACGTAATTCCCCAGTACCCACATGAGCCAGATGCACCCAGTTGCCCAGGCATCTAGAGTTTGTTCACAGTGGCAGGAGGCCCTTGTGTACCCATACTCATTCTGCCTATTTCTCTCTCTCTCTCACTCTCGCTCTCTCTCTCTCAAATAAATAAGCAGAAGTATTTTTAGGTGTATACGTGAGACAGAGACAGAGACAGAGAGGAAGACTTGGCTCACCAGGGCCCCCAGCAGCTGCAATTAAACGCCACACGCGTGTGCCACCTTGTGCGCATGTGCAACCTGGTGTGCTTCTGTCACCTGAGTGTCTGGCTTATGTGGGACCTGAAGAGCTGAACATGGGTCCTTGGGCTCCACGGGCAAGCATCTTAACTGCTAAAGTATCTCTCCAGGCCAACCCCAAGCTCCTAGAAGAAAAACTATAATGGATTCAATTTGAGTTTTCTGTAAATTCTTGGTCCAGCTCATTACAACATGAAGTCCGGCTGTCCACTATGAGCACTGCTTGATGGGTCTGCTCCTGGGGCCAGAAGACAGTGACCTGGCTTGGAAAAGACCTCCCAAAGCCTTAATACCTTGAGAATATTATAGAAACACATGGTTATGCTCCTGTATCCCTTTCTTTGATAGTAGTAGAACCCCTTGACTTTTGCTTAAGGGTATGGCCTCCCCAAATAACGATCACTTTTTCCAGTCTCCTTTGCCCTCAGTTAGTGAGATAGTAAGGCTTTACTTCCAGTCATGGAGATGAGCATAACAGCCTTGTTATGAGGAGGGTCCATGTCGTCACCTTCTTTTTCTCTGAAAGTAGACATAAATGTTTGGAGATAAAACAATGATTTTGAACCATATAGTGGATGCCATGAGTGGGGGTGGGTCACAGAGCAAAATCCACACAGAGTCTGATATCTGGCTGGTGGTGGGCCACTGTTTCAGACCTGGCTTTCTCATGCTAATGTCTCTATGACAGAGAAAGAAAGATCTGTCTTTTTTTTTTTTTTAAGTATTTATTTACTTAAAAGAGAGAGAGGAAGAGGGAGAAGGAGAAAGAGAGAAAATGGGCATGCCAGGGCCTCCAGCCACTGCAAACGAATTCCAGAGGCATGCACCACCTTGAGCATCTGGCTTAGGTGGCTCCTGGGGAATAGAACCTGGGTCCTTTGGCTTTGCAGGCAAGAGCCTTAGCCACTAAGCCATCTCTGCAGCCCTCCCTAAATGTCTGTCTTGTTTATGGTTTTGTTTCTTAGAAACTTTTATCATTCTCAGCCCCAAATAATCCCTTATTCAAGCAGGCACATAGAAAAGCAAATCTTGGGGGTGGTACATTTTCTTCTTCTAATTTGTGGTGAAAGTGCATATGAGTGTGTGTTCACATACCACACCACACCACACCACACACACGCATGCACGCACGCACGCACGCACGCACGCACGCACGCACACCAGTCATCATAGAGCCAGGTAGAAGCAGTAATTCTTAGCTTGCAGTGGTCCCTAACTCTATCTTCCCTCTCACCTCTGCACAAGGCTTGAGTCTCTGCATCTTCTCCCTTGTGGGCATTTGGTGTTTATGAGGCATTATCTTGGGGTGAAGAATTGGGGTTTCCCACTAATGGACAGATTCTTCTAGTGATAGAAGCCCTTTGTTCTTTGTTCTCTAGGAGTCAAATTATTATTTCTGTTCTCTGAAGAAGCTTCTCAAACGATGGGTGAACTATCACAAATAATTAGGCCAAATAGCAATGCAAGTCCCACTAGAAATAATGCATCCATTATTTCATTTTATCCTCATTGTCAGAGCTTCTGCCTGCTTTAAGTTGGTGTTAGCTATCTGTGGACATTCCCCACCGGAGGACTCTAATCATGCTCTCTACTGAATATTTACAATTCTTACTTGATTCTTCTCTTCTTCCATTGCTTTTGTGATTTAAAAGTTCTGCTGCTGTTTTGATCTGCTGTAAGATCTCTGTAGCTCCACAGATGCCTTGTTGTGGAGTCTTCTTTATGTCTAGGGGAAGCATCTGAGAGGAAGATTGAAGGGCTGACGTGTTGTGCTAACTCAGTGCGATTAGCGGTGTTAATGAAGAAGAGCCTTCCTGCAGAGTTACCTGCAGGTCCGGTGAGTTAAGTGAATTAACCAAGGCATATCCAGAGGTTCTTCCCACAAGCCCAACACATAGATTTAGATGGGGGGCAGGCAGAGTCAAGTCGGGGCAACTATTGGCCTTCGACAATTGCTTGTGTTTGCTGATAGGTTGAATGTAGCGAGCAAGGGTTCTCCACACCCACAAGTGTTTTCAGACAAATACTCGGCTTCCATGAGAGACAAGATGTTGATTAAAGTTCTATAGAAGTCCACGGCATCAAAAGCGTGCAGCTTGGCTCATGCTCCTGTTCTCAAGCCTGAGCGGCTGCTTCTAAGGAATCCTTGTGATGTCATCAAACAATAAAGGAGCAAAAGGTGAGTTCTCACTATGTGCTCAGCACTGGGCTCCAGATGTCATGAGTCATATGGAAACTGGAGGTGCATTGTCTGCCTCTGGAGGCCTTCTAATCCACTCTCTATTAGGGAGTAATATAGTAGGGATCTACAAATGCATGAGGTATGCTGTGAACTAATAAGACTGACTGCCAGCCAAGATACCAATTACTTGATAGTAGGGGACCAGCTAAAATCTCCATAGCATCCAGGATTTTTATTCCTATTCGAAAGATGAATAACAATCACTAACCTGATTCCAAATTCTTAGGAGGAAATATGTAGCTGATGCAATGAGAGGATAGAAATGAGAGGCAAGGTCAAGAGCTTCTTAGAGGGGCTAGAAGTTATAGCAGGGTCTCTGGGTAGACTATATGAATAGACTATAATAAGTGAAAAATAAAATATTGTATAATATGATAAGTTAAAAGTTGGGCTGGAGAGATGGCTTAGTGGTTAAAGAGCTTGCTGACTCAGGTTTGATTTCCCAGTACCCATGTAGGCCAGATACATAAGGCGGTGCATATACTTGGAGTTCAATTGCAGCGGCTAGAGTCCCTGGTGTGCACATTCCTCTCTCTCTCTCTCTCTAGTAAATAAATAAATAAAATACTTTTTCTTTGGTTTTTCGAGGTAGGGTCTTATTCTAGCTCAGGCTGACCTGAAATTCACTATGTAGTCCCAGGGTGTCCTTGAACTCATGGCGATCCTCCTACCTCTGCCTCCCAAGTGCTGGGATTAAAGGCATGTGCCACTATGCCTGGCAAATAAAACTCTTTTTAAACAGTTTCAGCTCAGGCTGGAGAGATGGCTTAGCGGTTAAGTGTTTGCCTGTGAAGCCTAAAGACCCTTGTTCAAGGCTTAGTTCCCTAGGACCCACGTTAGCCAGATGCACAAGGGGGTGCATGCATCTGGAGTTCGTTTGCAGTGGTTGGAGGCCCTGGCATGCCTGTTCTCTCTCTCTCTCTGCTTTTTCTCTCTCTGTCTGTCGCTCTCAAATAAATAAATAAAACATTAAAAATATTTAAAAGCTTTAGCTCCTTCTGTGTTTCTATGGCAGAATACTTAAACCCAGGTAACTTATAAGGACTCGAAGTCTATTTAGCTCGTAGTAGTAGAGGCTGTGAAGTTCAATGTAAAGATCCATCTGGTGAGAGTTGTCTTACTGCATCTTGACAGGTGGAGGTCCTGGGCAGGTGTGCCAGCTTGCAGCTCTCTTCATCTTCTCATAAATCCATTAATTTCATCAAGGCCATTACTTCATGACCACATCTCATGTTATCTTTCACAGGATCTACCTCCAAATGCCATCAACTTGAACATATGGGGATTAAGTCTCCAACACAGGAACTTTGGGGAAGACATATTCAAACCATAGCAACGACCTAGTGACAGAAGTCTGGTGGAAGACAGACCAGAGACCAAACAAATCCCAGAACCTGGGCACATAAATTATACCTATGACTTTGACTGGGTTACTTTACTTCTTCCCTTGGCCCCATCTTCTTCATATGGAAAATGAAGATATTACTAGCAATAGGATCTGCATCATAGGATCTGGGGGATTAAACAAGCTCGTCTGCACATAGTGCTTGACTTACAATAATGTCATAGCATCTCAGCTTGGTGCTATAATAGTGATGGTAACAATAGGTCTAAGACTAAAGGTTACAGCAAATATGCATTGCGTTAGTGGTGGGTTCATTCAACAGCTACCTATTGAGTATCTACTTTGATATAGATCCTTGTCATCAGGTGACAAGCAGAAAAAGATGAGGGCTGTGCTCGTGCAAGGCCTGCAGCATAAAATGATCAGCACACCATTGGTGACAATCTCACTAACAGATTCGTGAGGAGAAATAGAAACGCTGCGGAGAAAAGAGCTAAGCATTTATAAAAGAAGAAAACAAATACTCCTAAGGAAAACCGAGGCCTCAGGAAAGGCTTCCCAAGGGGACGGGAGAGTCCAGAGATAGAGTCCAAGGAACAGCTGGAAGTTTGCAGGAGAAAAGCAAAGGTAAGTTACCACAGCCGGGAGACGGAGGGAAGAGTGGCTGCAAACGTGAGACTCTCTCCAGGTAAGTAGAGTGAAAGATGATGCCACTGGGGCACAACAGGGAACCGGGTGAGGTGAGAGACAGAGGGGGCAGAAAAGTGATGCCCATGCCACGCTGGCCCTGGGGCTGCTGCCAGGGCGCTGCCTGGACCCTTGCGGTAGGGCTGACCCAGCTGGGGGTCTTCTGGAGGCCTGGCTCAGGGGCCTTTGTGCTTCCTCCTTTCCGCACATCCTCTGAGCCACTCACCTGAAGCCCGCTCACCACGGGTCACGTTCCACCAGGTCACATTTTGCCACAGAGAAAAAAGCACTCTCCAAGGGCGGGAACTCCATGCAGCGTGCACAGTCTTGAACACCAGGATAGATGCGCGTGTAAGATGAGCCCGGATATAAGAAACTTCACATTCTCCAAAAAGAAAACCATCCTGGATTTACAAACCTTTATGAAATAGTAAGGTGTTTATTTCCATACTCAAAGCATCAATTTAGTTATATTTTGTATGTTAGATAGATAATATATTCAGAGATATTATTTCCAAAAGGATTTTTGTTTTTACAGAATTTTGGCTCCACAGACATTTGTCACTTGCCTTCATTGTCAATGAAGCCACTTTGAATCACCTAACTCAGTCTTCAGAACAAATTGTTCAAGACATAGCACTTTGAATGTGTGCAAGATGCTGTCACTGAAATTTTCATTTGAAGTCCTAAGAATTTTTTTCCCCCATTTGTCCTCTTTGTGGGCATTAGGGTTTTCTCAAGGTCACCATTTATAGTAATTTTTAATAAAAAGAATATTAAGAGCCTTGCTTAAAATATCCAAATATTGTCAATGATGAAGTCATGTCCTCAGATATAACAGTTTAACTTGTGTTAAGTAATTTTTTGCCTCCTGATGTTATCAGGCGACATCTGTAAACCTCCATCCCCACCTTCCCCTCATCAGCTGAGGTCACTTCAGGCTAATAATGTCTTCCTCCAAGTACTTCCTTCATGGCCTACATAAAGTAATTGAGGAAGTTTCAGAAACGAGAAGTGTGAGTATGTGTTTGTAGAACACGTGTGTAGCATGTGCACAGGTGTGTGTGTGTAGATGTGTGTGCCCCGTGGGCATGGGCGTGCACACAAAGTGAGAAGACAATGCCAAATACCCCTTCTCACTTGTCCATATATTTCCTTGGGGTGGGGCCAACTCGGAGCGTCTGTAGAGAGTGAGCTGTCCTGACTCTTGGGTCTCTGCCCCTGCAGACTGAGGTCACAGCACTATGTGGGCTCTAGGGAATCAAAGTTGGTGGTTTCAAGTCTCAGAGGCCCTCATGCTTAAGCAGCAAGTGCTCTTAACTACTGACCCATCTTCCCAGGCTAGAAGAAGCAAGAACATTTTAAGGACTTACATTCTAGGGACAGCCATCAGGTAGAAACTTGCCTTGCCTTATAGTCAGACACGTGCACTAAGCACTTGTCAAGTGAATGTACTGGCTTACTTCGCCTTTGGTCGTGGCTCAATGGACACAGGACAGTGTGGAAATGTTTGATAGGAAAAGTAATATAAAAACTTTAGGGGGGCTGGAGAGATGGCTTAGCGGTTAAGCGCTTGCCTGTGAAGCCTAAGGACCCCGGTTCGAGGCTCGGTTCCCCAGGTCCCACATTAGCCAGATGCACAGGGGGCGCACACATCTGGAGTTCGTTTGCAGAGGCTGGAAGCCCTGGCGCGCCCATTCTCTCTCTCTCCCTCTGTCTGTCTTTCTCTCTGTGTCTGTCACTCTCAAATAAATAAATAAAAAATTAAAAAAAAACAAAAAAAAACACTTTAGGGCTGGAGAGATTGCTCAGTGGTTAAGGCACTTGCCTGCAAAGCCTAAAGACCCGGGTTTGATTCCCAAGTACCCATATAAAGCCAAATACACAAGGTGGCACATGTGTCTAGACTTTGTTTGTAGTGGCTAGAGGCCCTGACACGCCTCTCTCTCTCCCTCCCTCCCACCCTCTCTGTTTGTCTCTCTCTCATATAAATAAAACAAATTAATTAATGTTTCTCAGAAGGAGGGGAGCAATTTCCTTCCTAAAGCACATTTGGTAGTATCTGGACACATTTTTGTGGGTCACAACAAGGGGGTGGGAGGAATAACATGAGAATCTATTTAGTGGGTAGGTAGAAAGCAGGGATGTTCCTAAACAATCTACACCTCACAAGGAAGTCCCCACCATGAGGAATTATTGACACAAAATGTCAATAGTTTCAGTGCTGAGAATTCTGGCTTATACTGGATCAAGGTCAGTGAGTGGTGGCTCACCATGGGATGTCTGCCTCCCAGGACCCCTCAAGTCTCTCTTTCCTCAGATAAGAAGATAGTGTCAAAGCCTTGTGTGTTTTCCCCTATTCTTGAGGGGACTCTTTTGAGGAAAACCCCCTTTCCCTGCCATTTGTTTCTCTTCCTTCTCTCAAGTCTCCTTCCGAGCCTCTCTGTGAATGAAGGAGCCAATGAATGAATGAGTCATGAATGGAGGATGACAGCACCTCTATTCTAGCCTTGTTTACCCAATGCAGGTTGGCTCTCAAGGGGTAATGGTAGTTCTGGGTCCTTCCCACCTTCCTTTTCCAAGATGGAGCCATAAAGTTTGGATGGAGGTGTAGCCACTTGCCAAATGAAGAATATTTTGTCAGCCTCAGTACAAACGTGAACCCTGGTGCCAGGGCGAAAGGTCTCTGCATCACACTGGCAAGGTTACCATGACTGGGGTTGACAATATCTCAGGGCCTCTGCTTCCTTCTTGGTGCAAAGGAGGTGATAATAGTTGTAATTCATGGAGCTCATGGGAGGACCGCTTGAGATAATAATATAAGTGTTTGGAACAGGCATATATCATATGATCAGGATTCAACAGGATCTACCATTAGAATGACAGTAGGAAACTTTTGGAGGTTATTGATGCTGCTTTGATGTCAGTGGAGTATGATATCAAACGATTGCCTGATCCATAATTCTTGTAGTGATTGGGTGATAGCATTGTACAATATACCCACGTCTTGAGATCTGCGATGGTTAATTCTGACTGTCAACTTCAACAGATTGAGAAATGCCAGAGAGGTTGGCAAGGTGCACCTCTGGATACACCTGTGAAGTTGTTTCCAGAAAAGATTAAATCATAATGAATGGACTAAACCATTGACAGTTTCAAAATTTGAGTTAACTATTCAGAGGCTATGGAAAGGGGGAAGGCGGGGTGCAATTGGAGTTGGGGCATGTCCTTGGGAGCATAGCTCTTTCTGGTCACTTCCTCTTCTGCTCCATTTGGCTTCTGTAGGCCACGATGTGAGCTGTTCTGTCAAGTCCTCCCCACTATGATGGTGGAACCATGAGTAGTATAAATAATTCTCCCTTTTAACTTATTTATGCTAGAAATTCTAACAAAGCAATAGTAAAACTATCTAATGCTATAGCCTCAAGAGTTGGGTCATTACAGGATTTGCTTTCTCTGTTCAATGTTTTGTCTGACTGCAGGTTTAGGATACAACATGAACAGAAAAGGGGAGGGCACTTGAGGGGAGAAGGGTCATGATCCCATAGCCCTCTGAAAGGTGAGTGTGGGACAGTACCCACAAGTCCCCATGCCTCCATGCAGCACCCTCGTGCGCATGTGTGTTGTGTTTGTGTGTTGTGTGTGTGTGAGTGTGCATTGTATGTGCATGAGTGTGAGTGTGTGTTGTGTGGGTGTGTGAGTGTGTTATGTGTGAGTGTATGTTGTGTGTGTGAGTGTATGTTGTGTGTGTGTGAGTGTATGAGTGTGTTGTGTGTGAGTGTGCATTGTATGTGCATGAGTGTGAGTGTGTGTTGTGTGGGTGTGTGAGCGTGTTGTGTGTGAGTGTAGGTTGTGTGGGTGTGTGAGTGTGTTATGTGTGAGTGTATGTTGTGTGTGTGTGAGTGTATGTTGTGTGGGTGTGTGAGTGTTGTGTGTGAGTGTGCATTGTATGTGCATGAGTGTGAGTGTGTGTTTTGTGTGTGTTGTGTGGGTGTGTGAGTGTGCATTGTTTGTGCATGAGTGTGAGTGTGTGTGTGTTAGTGTGTGTGTGTGAGGTGAGTGTGAGTGTGGGTATGCATGTGTACAGAGGCAAGAGGGTGATGTCTGGGGTCTTTTTCAGTCACTTCTCCTTTGGGGCAGGGTCTCTCATTAATCCCAGAGCTTGCCAATGGGGTTTGACCAGCCAGCTAACCAATCAGCTCCTGTCTCTGTATCCTACTTGCTGGGATTATAGGCATATGCCAACCATATCTGGCGTTTTACTTCCCTAGCTGGGGTGCTACCTCAGGTCCTCGTAGTGATGTGGTATTGGACCCTCTGAACCACCTCACCACCCTTCTGCTGCTCTTTGGAATGTGGTTGAGTTCAGCAGTTGAAGGCTGTTTGACCAGTGCTTAGAGCTGGCTGAGAAGTAGTCCAACAGTCACTGTAAGTACTTGATTTTAGACTTCCTAGAGTACCACAAAACACATCTTTATGCCATAAAAAATATATTTTGCCAGAAGCCCTCATGCCTCTCCTACATGTTACGAGCACACGTGCTTGCTACCTGCCGTGATGGAGTCTGGATGGCTCCCCTGGGTGAGGAGCTACATCTGGGCACAGGTTCCCTCCCAAGCTGGCTTGCTTTAGCCTGTGGTGTGCCCTCAGGGGGACATGGGTGAATGGTAGGTGAGAAGGAAGCAGACCAATCATCAGCCTTGAGTTACCCCCCTTTGCACTTCAACATCAGTCCTTAGGGAAAGATTTCCTCTTGCTTTCCTACCCTGGTGGACACTGACATAACTTTTATGATTTTTAATCGTATCTCTAAGGTGGAATTTTATGGGCACACGGAGACTCTTAGGAGTCCTTCTCTGTCTTAGAAAATTGGGTGTGTTGAAGATGATAGAGGAAACTTTTAAAGTAAAATGTTCAAGTGGAAAGTCAGGATACAAAAGACAGAATTTAGGGCTGGAGAGATGGCTTAGCGGTTAAGCACTTGCCTGTGAAGCCTAAGGACCCCGGTTCGAGGTTCGAGGCTCAGTTCCCCAGGTCCCACATTAGCCAGATGCACAAGGGGGCGCACGCATCTGGAGTTCGTTTGCAGAGGCTGGAAGCCCTGGCGCGCCCATTCTCTCTCTCTCCCTCTATCTGTCTTTCTCTCTGTGTCTGTCGCTCTCAAATAAATACAAATTAAAAAAAAAATTAAAAAGAAAAAAAACCTTCTTTCTCATTCTCTAACTTCATAATAGTAACTAATCATAGATGTTTTATGTATTGAAAATGGAAGTCATTTTACACACTGAAATAAAACGGTAGCTTACAAGATTTAAATGAAAGAATATTTAAAATAAAATTGGGGGCTGGAGAGATGGCTTAGCGGTTAAGCGCTTGCCTGTGAAGCCTAAGGACCCTGGTTCGAGGCTCGGTTCCCCAGGTCCCACGTTAGCCAGATGCACAAGGGGGCGCACGCGTCTGGAGTTCGTTTGCAGAGGCTGGAAGCCCTGGCGCTCCCATTCTCTCTCTCTCTCCCTCTATCTGTCTTTCTCTCTGTGTCTGTCGCTCTCAAATAAATAAATAAATAAATAAATTTTTTAAAAAAAGACAGAATTTAAACAATCAGTTGTGGTTCCAAAAGGACTGACTCTGCTTCCTGCCAAGGCCTTCATGGGGTGTGTTTCCTAGGGATAGAGGCACCCCCATGAAGCACCTCAGTGAGGGGGCGGCTCCAGTCATGGTTTACGTTTATGTGGACAGCCAGAAGTCTCTTGGGGAAAAATACAAAATATATCGTTAAGTATTCTTTGGTTGTTTTATTTTTTTTATCATCTTCTCTGCTCCGCTCCTTCCCCTCCCCCACTTGAATTCTGTCAACAGGCTCTTCAGAAACTGTGTAAAATCAAAGCAACTTAAAAAGAAACCCCAGTTCCTTTTCAACCTCCAAATGAGAATGGGGTTGAAAAACGAGACAAATGGAAAGGGGCATGATGAGTTAAACATTGATGCATCCTGAGCGGACAGGAAGGGCAGAGCCCCTGACATCTGGTTAGAAGTCAGCTTCATAATTCATGCAGATATTGGGGAAGACATTCCTCGGGGAAGCCTGGAAAAATTTAGCTTTGCTCAATGGGAGGAATAAACCCACATTGTTTCCAGGCACAGGGAATCCTGGCTTTGTAGAGGGAGGGGAGAATCCCCCCAGCCTATCTGATTCACCTCCTCCACTTGCAGCTTCTGGACTCTGTGACGTTTTGTATTTAAATGAGGTTTCTGGAAAACTTGATCATTACCAGTACCTAACAACAACTTGGTCAATAAACAGTGTGCACTCAAAAATGGGACTAGGTACGCACAAAGCTAATTCTGATAGGGCATAGATTCAAAGCAGGCAGAGGAAAGGACTCTGCGTGCGTGGTACAGTTCTGAGCCAGCCTTGGTTCTGTCTGGATTGAGCATTATTTTTAGAAACTGAAAAGTATGACATTCCAAATGGGTTGATTGAAATAGTGTTGCTTCCCAGAGGCCAACAATCTGCTGAGTCATGTAAGAGGTGGCAAGTCGCTGGGGAGTGTGGACACATTTCTAAGCAGGCGCCTCTGTACAAACTGGGGGAGTGGGGTTGTGGTCCAGGAAATGACTCTGTGCTCCGGATGCGCCGGTGTTCCCAAACTGCAACATGTCTGAGAATTCTCTCTTTCATGCCTACCCTTCCATTTATTGCATAATTGGTTTGATTCTTTTTGCCACTATAGACCTGGGAGATATTTAATATGGAACATCACCTTTTTAGTTACGTAGAATAGTCTCCTCAAGGGGAAGTTGACCCTTCAAGTAATCTGTGAGCATCCATTCCTGAAGAAGTGAATTGTTATAGACCTTTAAAATTCAATAGCATCCAATTGGTTGGGATGCAAAAGGAGAGAAGGAAGGGATAAAAGGGAAGGAGAAGAGAGGGAAGGAGAGGGATTAGTTTGTGATTTTTAAATCAGACAAACTCTGAAGAAACACTTACCCTTTTTTGAATAATAAATACTGGCTGCTAAATTGTTGAACTTTAAGTCATATGAAAGGGTGATACTTTAGGAGGCTGTACACAACCAAGGTAAACATTTTGGTTCCCATGAGAGTGAGATTTCTATTTAAAACTTGGAAAGGTGTGTGTGTGTGTGTGTGTGTGTGTGTGTGTGTGTGTGTGTGTGTTCGTATAGTTGTGGGCACATTTGTACATTCAGGTGCACATGGAGGCCAGAGGTTGATGTCAAGTGTTTTCCTCAGCTGCGCTCCATCTTAATTTTTTTATATTTTGTCCTTTCGAGGTAGAGTCTCACTCTAGCCCAGGTTGACCTGGAATTCACTATGGAGTCTCAGGTGGCCTCGAACTCACAGCGATCCACCTACCTCTGCCTCCCGAGTGCAGATTAAAGGGGTGTGCCACCATGCCTGGCTTCCATCTTGTTTTTTGAGACAGTGTCTCTCACGGAATCTGAACCTCATGGATTTAGCTCAACTTGCCAGTGAGCACCAGGGACTTTTCCTGACCCTGCCTCCCGAGCGCTGGAATTACAGGTGTGTGCTACAGCACCTGGCTGAGGATCTGAACTCAGGTCCTTATGTTTGTGTGGCAGACACTGCACTGATTGAGCCATTGCTTCATCCCGCAGGAAGGCAACTTAACAGAGCACAGTAGAAGAACACAGTACTTGGTTTATTATAAAATTGCAAATGTTTATTTTTTTAATCACATTTTATGAAAATTGTTACTGAGAAGGGTTCAACATGCCAGTCTCACTAAACTAAGTGCTCACCAGTAAAAGATTCGCCACATCAAGTATGATTTAATGGGAATTAAAACAAGCCCTTGTTTTAAGGGGACTCTTTGAGGGAGGGCAAAGTCCCCCCAGAATACCAGTGACATACTTCAGATAAACTTTCAGAATTACCTTCTGGCTAAGCTAGTGAACCAAGGAGGGAAAAAAAAAGGAGAAAAAAGAAGGAAAAAATTTTTTCAGTTAGTATACCAGTGGCAAGTGGAGAGGATTTGGAATAGCTCGTAATTTGAGCTTTTAGCCGGGTTGTTAGCTAGGTGGAATGATTCCTTTTATCTGAGAGCAGTTTGGGATCTTAAGGCATCTTTTTTTTTTTTTATATACAAAGATAAATAAGTAAACACTCAGACATTCAGGGAGAATTTGACTTTTATTTGCTTCTTCCTCATTAGAATCTATTTGGACCCACTTCCTCGCCCTCTTTTCAAGCCTTGCTGCTTCATGCTAATGCTCGAAACATAAAACACGCTGCAGTTAGGGGCAAGCACCCTTGCGCCCTGGGTTGGGGTTCCTGTGAATGGATTTAGAAATAAATGCAACTTTTCCTTTTGCCTTAGCGCACAGGGCCGAAACCCATGAGCTGGCCCGTTGGTAAGGAGACAGAAGCATGGCTTTGATTTACTTTTGTAGTCTAAATAGATTTAAATCCACTGAGATTGTTTGGTTCGGGTGCTGCCACCCATTTTGCTCCCAGCTCACCGACTTCTCAAAGAAAGACTTTCCCAAAGTAGCTGACAGTTTCCCAGTAGGATGAGGTGACTCAGTGAGAAAGTTTCATGGTCTGGCTTCCCCTCCTGCCACAGCCCCCTCCCCACCCCCTGGAGGGAAATCCTTGGAGTGCACTTGGCGAGTGTGGACCGTTATAAATGAAATACGAATCAAAAGCATCGTCTCACTGGCTCCTTATGTCTTAAGCTGAAGAATGTTCTGATCACTGTAGCCATTTCAGGGTCCGAAATTAGAAAGTAATAAAAACTATCACACTCTCCCTGGTGGGTAGTACATTTAATTGGCTCCCCAGCTGGGGTCCAGCTCTATGTCAGAAACGCTTGCCCTGTCTGCTTTTGGAAGGACTGCATAAAAAAAAAAAAAATACTAAATAAGTGAAAGAAAATCAGGAAGAGTAGACACAAATTCAGAAAGAGCTAGAACACATCAAGGAAAAAAAAAAAAGATGCATCTATCCCCAATTTCTTTAAACACACACCACGTCAGATGAAGCAGCGAGTTTATGCGTTTAGATCAGCTTGGACCCGCATCCCTTTTTGGGACTGAAGACAACCTTTGGATTAAATTCTGGCTGCAGGATGTTTTTCGGGAGAAAACGGGCTGTGTTCACACACTCCTGACTGTTTTGAGATTTGTCTTAAAAGGGCGGCCAGAGTCTTGGTTCGTAACTCACTCTTGGCCTAAGCGCAGCATTCCGGGCTGGTCTGGTTTTATGCCTGCAGAGTTGGGATGCCTAAGGGTTGGGACAAGCAGCATCTTCCAGGACCGCTTGGGTCTTGGAGTCTGATGCTCTGCTGCCACCTTCTGTCCCCACAATTGTGGCAAGAGACAGCTCAGCTCTGGGCTATTGGTAGTGGGGGCGGGGGGGGGGGGGACTTGGTGACTTCTGCCTTCCAGAGGGAGGCTCCCTGGAACCTGATCTCTGAAGGCCAGAGAGTTTGGCCTCTTGGAGTAATGTTAGCTTGCTTGACTGGCCTCCCTCCCACTCTCCTTTCCAGATCTGGATGCTTCCACAGGTATGGGGATCTCCAAATGAAAGGGAAACTAAAAAAATAAATAATAAAAAAAAACAAACATGGCTTTTGCTGTTTTCAGACACCATCACACTTTTACACTTTTGTCTATATCATTGCTAAAGGAAAATGGGTTGTCTTGGAGGCAAGGAAAAGTGAGATTGAATAGCAGGAAAAGGGGCCTGACAGCAAGATCTATTGCCCTGTAGAGAGGCATCCCCAGGGAGGAGCCATTGGCTGAGATATTTAAAACTTGAGTGGGCAAAACATTAGACCCTTCACCACAGGGAACAATGCTGCAGTGGCTCCAGAGACCTGACCCTAGTGAGCACAGAGCTCCTTCCCAACTCTAACTTTTTATGATTTCTCAACTGACTTCCCATTCTATAAAAAGTATTCTGTTGCCGCTGAAAATAAATAAATAAATAAATAAAACCCAACTGCTTTGTCGTTCGGTCGGTCTGAGGTCGGGTGGTTTCCGTACACTTTCATAACTGTGCAGCAATAAAAGTCCCCCTACATCTGCTCTCTTTGAGCCAAGGGCAAGCAAATTCACATCATTAAGCTCTAAATACTGATTTGAGGCAGGAGATGGAGGAGTCTGTCCTTGGTAAACAGCTGAGGCAGGACTCAGAGCTCTCGGCACTTACCAGATAGCCTTTGGCAAATGCCCACCTCCCTTCCCTTCAGAATGACTGCTATTAGTTTGTTTGTTGATTAAGACAGTGATACCTGATGCCAGCTGGGCAGGGCTGTGAGAGCAGAAACTAGCTTAGTTCGCATGCCCTTGCCAATGGCTCCTCCTCTTTAGATTCTGTACTTCTCAGCCTCAGACCTGGGCTGAGGGAGAAAACGGTGGCAGAAGGAAGAGGAAGGCTTCCCGGTCAGGATTTCCTGAGGCTTCTGTCTAAGATGACCTGGCTGGGCCTTTGTGTCCTGTCGGTCCCCTTTGGGTTTCCCATGTACCGCCAGGCATTGTGCTTGGACCTGGTGGGGCAAAGCGGTATGAGTTAAAGGAGGTCCCAAAAGAGGAGTTCCTCTGCTCTGGGAGCACAGCGCCTCTGACCTGCCGCCCTGCGGCGGGGCTCACCCCACGCTGCTCGGCCTCCAGGCTCTGAGGCTCCCACCCACAGGCTGGGCCTGCTCCCCTGTCCTTGGGAGCTCCTTCCCCCTCCCAGCCCTCTCACCTCATCAGCCTGTATTCTTGTCTTCCGGTTCCCAGCTAAAAGGTTACTGGCACAGAGGAGGTTTCCCAGACCTCGCTGCCTGGGTCGGATGTCCCGCCTGGCTCCCTCTGCTCCCTGGCTTCAGTCCCATCGGAGCACATGTCATGAGGATGACGTTGGAGAACAGGACTGGTGATGTGCTGGTGATCTCCAGGACAGAACAGGCTCCATCCCAGCACGCCCCTGATCTGTATCTGCCTTTCTTCCTGGGACTCCCACCAGGCCTCACTCACAGTGCAGCTTGCTGGGTGAGTAGACAATTAATAGGCTGGCCGGATGACTAAAGTCTATAACCTCAGTACATACATGGTGCGTTTGCAGAAGCAGGGGTAATGAGTTCCACCTGGAAGGGCTTCACCATTGATGGAAGAGAGGTCCACGGGATCCCACACCTCCCAGAGGAACTGATGACAATTAATAGTTTCTGGGAGAGGAAAAGTCAGATTAATCAGTGGCATCACCACTGGTAAGTTTTCCATTTCACGGTGAGTAACCTTCCATCCATGATCACGCAGACCACTCTAGAACTTTAGAAGACGGAAAGGGACTGGAAGGATGGCTAAGTGATTAAAGCACTTGCTTGGAAAGCCTAGCGACCTGGGTTTGATTCCCCAGTACCCACATAAAGCCAGATGCACAAAGTTGTGCATGTAGCTGGAGTTCATTTTCAGTGGCTGGAGGCCCTGGTGTACCCATTCTCTTTCTCTTTGTCTCTCTGTCTCTCTTCTCTCCCCCGACTCTCTGCTTGCAATTAAGTTAATATTTTTTAAAGAAAAGGAGAAAACGGGGCTGGTGTGATGGCTTAGTGGTTAAAGAGCTTGCCTGCAAAGCCAAAGGACCCAGGTTCAATTCCTCAGTACCCATGTAAATCAGATACACAAGGTGGCACATGTGTCTGGAGTTTGTTTGCAGCAGCTGGAGGACCTAGTGTGCCCATTTTCTGCCCCCACCCGGCCCCATTGTCTCTTTCTCTCAAATAAATAAATAAAAATAAAATATTTTTTAGAAAAAGGAATAAACCTAGTGTTGCAGTCCGGTTCGCATTGCTGGTAGAAATCACCCAAACAAGAGCAGCTTTTGGGAAAAAGAGATTTATTTTGGCTTACAGGCTTGAGGGGAAGCTCCATGATGGCAGGGGAAAATGATGGCATGAGCAGAGGGTGGACATCACCCCCTGGCCAACATAAGGTGGACCATAGCAACAGGAGAGTGTGCCAAACACTGGCATGGGGAAACTGGCTATAAAGCCCATAAGCCGGCCCCCAACAATACACTCCCTCCAGGAGGCATTACTTCCCAAATATCCATCAGCTGGGAACCTAGCATTCAGAACACCTAAGTTTATGGGGGACACCTGAATCAAACCACCACACCTAAAATGGGGAATAGTGGGAATGAATAAGGGTATTAGTGGGGTGAGTATAGAAGAAACTGGGGGAATAAAATTAAACTGAATTATGAAAACGCATCTAGATTCTCCTCCACAAGCAATTCTTGTTTTAAGAATTGTGTTCTTCAATTTTTACAAACGGGGCCACTTTTTCAATGTCTTCATACCAAATAGTATGTACCTATGGTAAGCACTTGAAACAGCGCTCCACTAGATAAAGTGTTCAGATGATTCTACCATCCTCAGCCCACAACCCTATTCTTTATGGAGAACAACTGGTAATTGTGGCTATTCTCTTTTACCCTTTCTAGCTTATTTCTTATTATTTTTCCCCAAATTTTGAGGTTCTTTTAAGTAATGTTTAATTCTATCCCAAAAGGTACCTGAATAAGGGCCCTAGAGGAAGCCTAACCCATTCCTTCACTTAACTGGGTTCTTGGGAAAGCCTGGACGAGTTTGTACACGACAGTCTACTTCCTGGTAGCCAGGGAGGAGCCAGAAGAAAATAGTTCACACTGTTGCCATGCAGCACACCTCGCCCTGGCTTGCAGGCTCTAGGAGTGGAGGTCTTGGTCTGGACAGAGCACTGTCAGTGGGAACAAACAGGGACGACTGGGTCTGTCGTGAAGACTGAAAAGCAGGACACAGCAAAACTTGATAGAATGGAAGATGTGAACAGCTCAAATGCACACCCATCGATTCTTATTCAGGAACATTTGCATTCTCTCTCTCTAAATTTAAATATTTTGTTTATTTATTTGAGAGAGAGGGAAGGAGAGAGAGAGAGAAAGAGGCAGATAGAGAGAATGGGCACACCATGGCCTCTAGCCACTGCAAACAAATGCCAGATGCATGTGCCACCTTGTGTACCTGGCGTTATGTGGGTGGGTCCTGGGGAATCAAACCAGGGTCATTAGAATTTGCAAGCAAGTGCCTTACCAGCTAAGCCACCTCTCTAGCCCCCCCCCCCCACTCCTCACACAGTCATTCATGTTTTGCATGATGAACACTGAGGTGGAAGGGAAAGGCCAGTATTGAGAGCTGACTGGCCGTGTCCATCCATGGGGTTGCATCCCATCTGCAAGACATCCTTGTAAATGAGGCCCTGTGCTAAAAAACAATCCTAAGCTGTCTGACAAGGTTGTGTTATATTATCGTTCCCATTTTTCAGGTGAGGGCACCCAGAGTATGTTGGCAAAACAAGAAAGCATCTGCTGCAATTGCTTTTATCTAGCTGAGGTAAACACCTAGGAAAGCAACTTAATGGAAGGAATCATCCACCATGGCTCTTGGTTTCAGAGGTGTCTGTCCCCTCACAGGGTGAGAGCGGTAGGGCACAGAAGTTCACATCATGGCAGACAGGAAGCAGAGAAAGGAGGAGCCAGATAAAATCCCTAAAGGCATGCCTCGTGATCTCCCTCCTCCAGGCCCCCCTTTCTACTTTTTACACCTCCCGTTAATGGCATCAGTAGATTACACCACTGATTAGGGTGGAGACTTTATGATCTAATTATCTCTGAAAATACCCTACAAGGTGCTTCATAATCGAATCAAACTGACCGTCGAGATTAACCATCAGAGCTGGACTTGAACCCAGGCCGCCTAGCCCAAGAGCCTGCAGGCTTCACCAATGAGCCATCTAGTTTGGCCTGTGGCTAAGTTTCACAATGCAGGATGGGATGTGAAATCAGAAGCCCCACTTTGTCCCCTCTTAGCCGTGGGAGCTGGAAATCCATTATTGCCTCTGAGGCTCAGCCTCAACTCTTTTGTGCGCGTGCCTATGTGTAGGAGGTGGTGTGTAGGTGTGTGTGCACGCACACGCCCCGTGTGCAAGTGTTCAGGGGCCAGAGGAGGATGCTGGATTCCTATATGGCTTTTTCCTGGAGATAGAACTTTTCACTGAACCTGGAGCTCCTCAATCCCCCCACCCCTGCCAGCTTGTCTGCCTGATCAGGAAGCCCCAGCAATCCTTCTGACCCTGCCTCGCTCAGAGCTGGGGTTCCAGGTATATGTGGCCATACCTGACTTTTTAAGTGGGTACTGGAGGGGTTGAACTTGGAGCCTCATGCTTGCACAGCAAATGCTATTACCCACGGAGCCATCTCTTCCGTCCCTGAGTTTCAACTCTCACCAATGGAGATAGTATTTGTCACCCAGTGGGATGGCAGGGGCTGCCGTTCCATTTAGGAATCACCAGTGGAAGTGTTTGGTCAGCTGTGGCCCATTCTGGAAGTCTCATGAGTGTCTCTTAGCTAATTCCATAGTGGTACTTTTTGAGATGGTTAAGGCTGGCTAAGATCACTGAGGAATCTAAGGCTGGACCAGTAGGCCTCCCCAATGTTGAAGTCAGGGATAGGTGGAGGATGGGGCTCTCCTTCCCACCACGCTGTCTGCCTCAGCTCTCACCCCCATCCCTGGCCATGTGATCCTTATTGTTGTAGTTTTGTGGCCACAGTCTTTAATGTAACTGCTTGTAACGAATAACATCTTTATCAAGCATTTTGTGCTAACAGTAGAGTCAAATAACAGAAAAGTATAACTACAACCAATTTATTATTCATGTATTGTTTGTGCACACTCATGGGTGGGGTACCTGTGATGTGTGTGTAGTGTAGGTATGTGTGTGCACACTTGTACGCCCATGAGTGGGGGCCAGAGAATGCCAGTGTGCTCCCACAACCTCCTTTCTTTATTTTTTAAATTTTTTGTTTTTATTTTTTGAGAGCGAGAGTGAGAGCGAGAGCGAGAGCGAGAGCGAGAGAGAGAGAGAGAGAGAGAGAGAGAGTGAATGGGCATGCCAGGGCTTCCAGTCACTGCCAACGAACTCCAGACACGTGCGCCCCCTTGTGCATCTGGCTAACATGGGTCCTGGGGAATTGAGCCTTAGGCTTCACAGGCAAGCGCTTAACCACTAAGCCATCTCTCCAGCCCACCATCCCTCCTTTCCTATTGCCTTGAAGCACAGCCCTGTCTTCAACAGGGTCTCTATGGCCAGCAAACTCCAGCAATCCTTCATTTTCTCTTCCCCACAGGATCGGGGTTACAGGCACATGTGGTCATGCTCAGCTTTTTATGTGGGTTCAAGGGAATCAAACTCATGGCAAATCAGACCCTCATGTCTGCAAACAAGTGCTCTTACTGACTGAGCCATCACCTAAGCCCGTCACAGTTTAAAAATGCTTACTTCTGTACTTTTGAGGTACTTTGCTTTCTGGTCCTTCACAGATGCATTAGAAAGTCCATGTCATGCAGCACCAACTTTAAAAATGGCACACAAACACCACCTCTCCCCCAGTCTTGTTGAGATGTTTGTGGGCGGAATAAATGGAAGAAAGAAAACCTGTTGAAGGAATTCAGGGCGTGCTGGGCCTTAGCAGATGGGAATCCAATTTCTTTCCTGCTTGTGGTTGTTCAGATTTTGATACCACACAGGGGGAAAGTTGCCCTTCCTTTCTCATATCCTGTGAAGGCCTATTTTTTTTTCCTTAAAAAAAAAAATACACCTCCAAACACTCACAGAGACGATAACTATTCTTCCCCTTGTCCTGCATGGCCTCTTTCCCCCAGAAAACAGGTGTGAAATCTCACACATATTCACACGCATGGTGGTGCACTGTCTGACTCAGGATGACAAGGTTATTCTCTATGTGTCTGTCAGAGGTGACAAATCCCCAAATGAGACCAGATGGGAAAGCACAAATCCAGGTCCGACCCTCTGCTGTGTATTTTCACTTCATTTTGAGGCGCATCAAGTAAGTGTAAGACCAAAAGAGTCTGAACCACACGTGTGGCGCCCCTTGTTCTCACTGCCGCAAACCCCCGACTGTGTCGTCCCGTGCTCATCAGCTCCACCTTCCCTAATACCTGGCAAGGAACACACACACCTTGGGGACACAGAACATCCCAACGGCAATTGTTTATTACAGGTTCATAAGCTGTCTTTCCAGCTTATGGTTTGGTGCAGTGCATGGAGTTGACGGACACCTGTGCTCCTTTGACTCTCTCCATGTCCTTGTCCTAGAAGAGAGAGAGAGAAAAAAAAAACCAGAATAGTGTAAAGTGCAGAATACCTTCAGTGCATTTCAAGTTGCCAAGCATATTCACATCAGGATCTCCTTTGACCCTCTTAGGCACTGTAAGCAGTGAAGATGTCACCCCGTTTCATGGAGGAGGAGGCGGGGACTCAGAAAGATCCAGCCACTTTGTAATTCATGCAAATAAAAGGGGGGTGAGGACACCTTGCTCGCCACGCCTTTGAGCAAGCCTGTCTGGAAAACCTCCATCCATCTGCTGATCTGTCCTTGGAGCAGAAACTGAACTTGGAGGAGTGACCTGAGCCACAACCTGCAGGAAGCCCAGGCTCACATATACCCACTCTCTCTTTGAGCCCCATTTCCAGTCCCCCCCCCTGGGATTAAAGCAGTGTGCTCAGTGTAACCAAACGACCTCTTTCTCTTTCCTCCCCTGCAGCAGATTGTCTGAGCAGAAAGTTGGCCACGACTGGAAGCTGAGGTGTCTCTCTGAGGACTGCCCGGAGCAGGAAGATTGGGGTGGGGGAGGGGGTCTGTCCCAGGTGATATTTTTCAAATTTGGTTTTGAAAAAAAAAACTGTTAACATCAGATCTGGTTAGCGTCTCATTGCTCCGGAAGGGAGGGTTGTGGTAGCATCAGACGACGATCTTGAATCGCCCCGGGGTAGAGAGAAGTGCTGAGAGAGGAACGCGCTTTTCCACCTGCAGAAATCTGAAGACGTGACGCTGGAGTTGTGTGGGTGGCTGGTTCCGGCAGCTTGGATGATCAAAGACCCCCTTGTTTGCTGTGACCCTGGCCACCCATCATCTTTGATTGATGAGGAACCACACACAGGTGCGCGTATTCTCCTGCAAGGGCCAGCCACTTGGTTACCATTTGTATAAGATTCGATCATGTGACAGCTGAGATCTGCCTTCTATAAACTGTCTTCATTTTCAGGTTCTAAAAAAGAAACATTTCTCCCACACTTGTCCTGGAGCAGTCTCTTCTTCCCCCTTTCTGGTCATTTTGGCCTACTCATATCAGAGTTGCTCAGATAGGGTCCAAAAGGGTAATTGGGCTACAAGTAGGAGAAAGTTTTTGCTCCTTGGCTGAATTTGAGACAAAAGAATGTTTTAAAAATAAAAACAACAATAATAATGGTCCACGAATTATGCTAAGAACTTTACAAACATGACCTTACTTAGTCCTTTGACTAATCAGCTAGGTGTGAAGGCCTTAGTATCCTTATTTGATGGATGAGAAACCTTGAGGCTGAAGGAAGTTAAAAAACTTTCCTAAAATCATGCATAGTAGGGAGAGGTGACAGCCGTGCCCGGGACCATCTTGGTCAAGAACGTGTGCTGTGAGCTGCTCTCATAGATACAATGACACCCAAACCCCAGGAGTCAGCGAGGAGCAGCTCACACAGCTCTGTCTGCATTGTTTCAAGTCAAATTTTACTCAAAAGCCCTGCGGGCCAGAACCTGTTTTTTGTTTGTTTGTTTGTTTTTGGTTTTTCGAGATAGGGTCTCACTCTAGCCCAGGCTGACCTGGAATTCATTATGGAGTCTCAGAATGGCCTCGAACTCACAGCTATCCTCCTACCTCTGCCTCCCGAGGGCTTGGATTAAAGGCGTGTGCCGCCACCATGCCCAGCTCAGAACCTGTTTTTGACTCTGGGATAAATCTTTTCCCCAGAGAGTCACATGGTTACTTTGTGGGTTCGGCCCTAAGTGTAGGAAGGAACCCTTCTAGAACTACAGGAAATAAAAACTCTCAAGTACAAAAACCTCTTTTTAAACCAAGTGTTGCCAAATAACATTCAGATGACCAGTTAAATTTGCATTTCCAATAAACAAGGAATGCATTTTTAGTATAATTATCCTTATGTAATATTTTCACTATACTTATCCTTCAAGTGTTTCCCTTGTTTATCTGAAAAACAAATAATTGGATATTTTGTATTTTCATCTGTAAATACCATAATCCCTATTGGAATTCAAAACAAGTACATATGAACCAGCTAAAAAATATGTGAACCTGAGTCCAAGTGCCTCTCAGCGACATGGTTAATATGGTAATAATAATAATAAATTGAGATTTCTGGGAAACATCTATGTTTTATGTGGGATTGACTTAGCAGATATTTGAATGTGGGACCGGTGACCTGGAATGCGGTTGCTGGAGGTCGCTTGCAACTTTTGGTGAGAGTGACTCTCAGCCCCAGCTGTATACCAGAATCACACCAGGAGCCGCACAAAGCCCGTTGTCTAGACCCAGTCCACAGCGACTCTCGAGTAATTGTTCCAAGGTATGGTCTACAATGCGGACAACATGTTGACAACAAATTGACCCTTGTATTTCCCTAACTTAGTAAATGTTGTGTGCAAGAGTGTGGTACAGGAGCTCAGAGCAGGGCATTGATGCTGTTTTTCTTTGGAGTGATCTCCATGATGTCACAAAGAAGAGGGCGCCCGACAGACAGAAAGATGGGGAAATATTGGGTAGGCAGAGAGGAGTGATGCCAGATGATGGGAATGGCTTGGTTGGTACATAGAGAAAAAAAAAAAAGTAAAAGCCATGTACATTGGCATGACACATCTCCGTAGGAGTGAACTTTGTTTTTTATTCTCTGTTTATAATTATTTATCAAAATAGTGCATTGAGTTGTGGTTTTTAGGGAGAGTCAGTAAAACAAGATAGAAATATTGATGCATTATTAAATGGAAATTACTCTTACCTTTTATTGCTATTCTATGTCTTTTGGACTTTGTTGAGACTATATCACATCATGACTTTTCCTCCACAGATGCGTTTGTCCATGTCAATAGGCAATTCTTCATACCCATGTATGCTGACTGTAATGGCCGCCATGTTACTAAGGAGGCACACGTTTCCCAACTGTTCTTCTCAAGTTAGAGATTCAAATTGTGCCTTATGTTTATATATTTTGGGGATTCTAACATTTGGGACCTTTTAAAAATATTTTATTTATTTGAGAGAGAGAGAGAGAGGAAGAGGCAGAGAGAAAAAGAGAATGGGGAATTGGTGTGCCAGGGCCTCCAGACATTGTAAATGAACTCCAGACGTATGCATCCCCATGTGCATCTGGCTTACGTGGGTCATGGGGAATCGCTTAGGCTTCGCAGGTGAATGCCTTAACCACTAAGCCATTTCCCCAGCCCACATTCAGGACTTCTAAGAAGTGAGTGGCAGAGTATGAATTCTCTACCATAGTCTATGGACTAAAAGACTTTGCAGAAGCTGCCTTCAAACTGTGCCCTTTCAAATCCTGCAGATGAGCCTTGTAATCCTCAACATCCAAACCAGGCTTCGGGGTCATTCTCAAGGTCAAAATGCCCCCCCCACTATAGGATATTCCAAGCAAAATGTCTCATCTTCTTTCTCCAAACCCCAAATCATGTTTTCTAACAAATAGAAGTACCACTTCTTCCCAACACAGACCTCCACCTGGCCAAGGAACTGCTGTTGGGGCCTAAGATATTTTTAACACCCAATTAAATTGGTGTAATTGGATAGAATTGCAACTTCTTTGCCTCCAGCTGTGAGCCATAATCTGTTTCACACCTGAGTGCTGCCATGGTTACGTTTGAATGGGGTACAAGGGGAAAGTGCTTTCTCACTCTTTGATACACAGATTGTTTTTTTCCCCATCACTTTGGAGTCGCACGTGGTTGGTTATCAGTAAGTTCTCTTGGGCTGGGACTCTTATTACATCCTAAAGTTTTGACACCAATTTTCTCTGGTACTATTTAATATCTTGAATTAATATGGAAAGGGTCTAAATAGTAACGAACGACACTTAGGTTCAGGTCTCAGCTTCTGTGCCAGTTGTGAACCAAATGGAACTGTGTTTCAGCCTCACCCAGCCCAACTCCCAAGAATGTGGGCAACACAAATGATTATATTAACATGTTAAATTTTTTGTTGTTGTTCATTTTTTATTTATTTATTTGAGAGTGACAGACACAGGGAGAAAGACAGATAGAGGGAGAGAGAGAGAGAGAATGGGCACGCCAGGGCCTCCAGCCACTGCAAACGAACTCCAGATGCGTATGCCCCCTTGTGCATCTGGCTAACGTTGTACCTGGGGAACCGAGCCTCGAACCGGGGTTCTTAGGCTTCACAGGCAAGCGCTTAACTGCTAAGCCATCTCTCCAGCCCTAACATGTTAAATTTTGATCCATTTAAAATAATGACCAGAGGGCTGGAGAGATGCCTGCAAAGCCAAAGGACCCAGGTTTGATTCCCCAGGACGCATGTAAGCCAGACGCACAGGTAATGCATGTATCTAGAGTTCATTTGCAGTGGCTGAAGGCCCTGGCACACCCCTTCTCTCTCTATCTGACTCTCTTTCTCTCAAATAAATAAAAAATAAAAAATAAAAATGACCAGATATATATTTTGTGAGTTGAAAAATAAACTAAACTAGGAAAGACAAAATAGCTTGCAGAACACGATTATATTTAATTATTTTTAACCACAGTTCTACAACCGAATTCAGGGTAAAATGGGAAGAGTGTTTCTGTCCTTAATCTAACTCTATTATCTGCATCTTTCTTCCCTTAGACAAGCTACGCTTATGAGCATATACTTCACCTTGACTGATAGAAGTCGTCACTTCTGTTGAAGACTTGGGTGCTGGATTAATGCTCTGAAGCAACCTTTCCTATTTTTCCTATGTGAGTCAGATTAGCTGCAGAAGTTCCCCCAGTCCAGTAGTTTAGATCTTGCTCCCCAAAGTGTACTTTCAAAGTCCAGTAGCAGTGCAATGCCAGGAGTCTCATAGAACTTTGGAATCTCAACCCCATCTCGGGACAATTAAACCAGAAGATAAGCTAACAAGGCCCTGTAAGATCTTTCTATACCACGCGGGGTAGGAAGCTGGGCTGTGGGCTGCCGGAGTAGCACTGGAAGTGGAAGTGTAGCTGTTTGTGTTGCAACCCAATTATCTCATGTTAGAGGTGAGGAAATGAGAGCCCACGACAATCAATCGTGTGTGCTCTGCTAAGTGCCCGGCTTCCAGGTTGGTTAGGTTTACAATTTACTTAAGGTGTGAGCTAACCTTGAAAGCGCACACAAAACCCATCCACTCTACCTCTAGTACTAGGGACTTTTCTCTTCCTTCTTTCCTTTCTTTCCTCCTTCTCTCCATCCCTCCCTTCCTTTCCTTCCTCTTATTCTCTCCCTCCCTTCTTTTTTTCCATTTCTTAATTTTTTTTGCAGACAGGAGGGTGGAGGCTCTCACTATGTAGCCCATTCTATCCTTGCAGTCCTACTACCCCACTGTTTTTAGTGCTAAGAGGTCGAACACATCACCAGTTAAAATTGTATTTTCAACAGGTTTCAGAGTTAGAAAAGTGTAAACTTGAAGCAAAGGTGCTATAAGGATTGAATAATAGGAGAAGGCCTAGGACAAATATCACTTTCACCAGATGGCTGCTGGAACACGGCTTCCAGAAGCTGCTAGTGGCCACCTGGCTGACCCTCCCTAGATCTGGTTATAATCCTTGTCTGCAAGACCCAGTATTCTACATAATCAGAGTAACAGAATTCAAGTATAAATGAACATTGATATGGGATACAGTGATACAGGTTTGCATAGTACTATACCTTTTCTTATCTAAAATTAATTAATTCATATTTTGTAATTACATACATGTACAAAATGTACCATCTTGACTTCCCTTACCCTCTCTTGTCCTCCTGCCACTTTCAATAAACCCTTTCCTTTGACCAGCTAGGCCTCCTTCCACTTTAATGTCTTTTTTATTTGGTGGTCCACTGAGTTGAACTGGGGGCTCTTGCATAAACATGAGTGGACACCGATTTACCAGAGGATGAGCAACTTAAAAACCAGTGGCTCTGCAACTATAGAAAATGTCTCTGTCTCCACTAGCAACCACTACCTGCCAGTAACTCCTTGGGGAGGGTGTGGGGCCTCATGAGCCCTTACCTGAGTGTTACAATATTGATTAAGGGTAAGAAGGCATAGGCCAGGCAAGGGCTTGGATGCAGGGCTGGAAGGGAACCATAATGAAGAGCCAGCAGGTAGGTCTAGAGTCCTGGCTGGAAGAGCTATTTGGCTTTGGAGACTGGGGCCAAGGTTCTTGTAAAGCAGGGTAGATGGCAACCTTTGGTCCTCCATGGTCTTCTGGGGTCTTCCAGAGATAGAGGGAGACATGGGTACAAACAATCTTGACTTATAAATGACAAGCAGGCCTAAAGCTCTCCCTCCAGTATCCTCAATTTAAAAAAAAAAATTATTTATTTATTTATATTTGAGTTAGGGCCTCATTCTAGACCAGGCTGACCTGGAATTCACTCTGTAGTCTCAGGGTGGCCTTGAACTCACAGCGATCCTCCTACCTCTGCCTCCCGAGTGCTGAGACTAAAGGCAAGTGCCACCATGCCCGACACTGTCCTCAATTTTTAAAGACCCACAGAGAGAGCGAGCAAGCTCTTAACTTTATTTTCATTAGGCATTACTTAGGGAAACTAGTTAAAGCTATGCATGTGAGTGTACTTTTGAATAGTCTACATTTGTACTTACAGTTTCAGGGGTTTCATGGCACCAGAGCATGGACGTCTAGAAGATCAAAAACCTCAAATGGTGACTTGTTGATAGATGCTTTCAGTCAATATTTGTCCAAAGTCACACAGCTGGTTATTGAGAGAAAGGGAATCCAAAACCTCTGTGCAGAACTTTCTAGAAGACTCCAAAGTTTAAGAGTGAGAGACACTTAGGATAGCCCAAATTTGGGGGCTTAAGGTAGCTGAGCTTAAATCTCAAAATAATGTCTTGCTTGTGTGCCTTTGAAAGCAAAATGAAAAGCAAAGTTCTAGATGGATGTGTGGAAAATGTGATGAATATACATTACGCACCTATTAGGTAAAGGGTTGCTCTAAATGTAACAGATAAAACAGCCAATGAGCCAGATACTGGCCCTGCCCTTGGGATATCTAGGTCTAACCAGGAGACAGGAAAGGAACAAGTGCTAATTCTTACAAGTTGCTGCTTAATGAGCAGGGTAAAGGTTAGCCTGAACTCTTTTGGAGAAACTGTGCTAAATAAATGATTAACTTTAACTTTTTATCGTGTTAAACCTTCATGTTGATGAATGACTAAAGGTGCTTCCATTATAGAAACTCAAAGCTCAGAGCACCTCTGTTTCATCCTTCCTTCTCAGAGCAGTTGTCCTAGCTTGGAGCCATGGCCCTTCCCATGTCCCCGAGGGGTTCTCTTGCTATGCGTGTGAGCTGGATCCTGTGTCACCAGCGGGAGATGTGAGGGAGCCACATGGAGCCCAAACCAGAGCCTCCAACTGGGGTCCTCTATAAATATTTACAGTATTTACTTCTCACATCACATGCTGGGGATGATCAGAAAAAAATAATGAACTCAAAGTTACCTTGTGAGATGCTCTGATAAATAAGGACATGTTACATTTGGGAGGCTGACTAAGGAGCTGAGGGGAATTGGCTGTGACACCTTGTTCTAGAGAAGACGCAACCAGCACCATTTGATTTCCAAACCTCCACAACAAAACTGGGGAGGGTGAAACATCCTGCCTGGGCAATGACTGATGCTTATCCCTGTGGGTGCTGGGCTGGGAATGGGGCTGAGCATTCCAGCAAAGCCAAACTTACCATGGATGGGGGCTGGTGATGAAACCATGTGTTAGAGCCCTCCAAGTTTCTTGTAGATAGTGCTGCTTTTACATTTATTTTTATTTATTTATTGAGAGAGGAGGAGGAGAGCCAGAGAGAGAGAGAGAGAGAGAGAGAGAGAGAGAGAGAGAGAGAGAGAGAGAGAGAAAGAGAGTGAGAGAGCGAATAGGCACTCCAGGGCATCCGGTAGCTGCTAACAAATTCCAGATGCATGTGCCACTTTGTGCATCTAGCTTATGTGGGTCCTGGGGAATCAAACCTGGGTCCTTTGGCTTTGCAGGCAAGTGCCTTAACAACTATGCTATATTTCCAGCCCTGGCTTTTACACTTTTAAGTTACAAGAGTATGAGAAGCTGTTAGAGGAACCCACTTTCAGAATTGGTGGCTATCATGTCTTCAATGTGTCTGCTAAGAGATTATGAGGTGGAAACGTAATCCCCAAGTTTATATGGCGTTGAGAGGCAGAGAACCTATGGGATAGACAGGGTGAGATAGGTCATGAGGATGGGGTTGCACAGAGGAAATTGGTGGTTTTATAAGAAGAGGAAAGTAAGCTTGAGGGGACAGAACACATTGATTTCCTCAAGGTTATGACATCACAGGAAAGCCCTCACTGGAGTCAGTCCCTCCATCTTGGATTTAGGCTCCAGTACCATGAGACAAATAAACTGCTGCTGCTTGCAAATTACCCAGGCTTGATTTGATATTCTGTCACAGTAACTCCCAAACAGATAGACATGAGCTGATAGTGTGATGGGTGGTAGTAAAGAACTCACATTCCATGGCTGGAGAGATGACTTAGTGGCTAAAGCACTTGCCTTCAAAGCCAAAGGACCTAGGTTCAATTGCCCAGGATGCACAGAAGCCAAATGCCCAGGGTGGCACATTTGTCTGGAGTTTATTTGCAGCTGCAGAAGGCCCTTGTGCCCATTCTCTCACAATATATATATTTCTGCCTCTCTCTCTCTCTCTCTCTCTTTCTTTCTCAAGTGGATAAATAAAAATAAGAATTCACATTCTAAACTTGAGTTGCTCCAGGGCCTTTTGTGGGGAAGGGGAATGTAACCCAAGCTATCCGAATCCACACACTCTGTTGACCAAGATTGGGCTCAAATTGGCATTTGCAGGGCAAGAGAAAATACAAGAAAAGGCATAGACTCAGAAACTCATCTCTCACTACTCATATTTGAGCCCCCTTTCCTTCCATGAGCAAGAGAGGCAGGTAATTTCTAGTCAGTGTTAAAAAAATTAAAACCTTCAATTGCATTTTTTTTTCTTTCTCCATTTTTCTTTTTTATTTTATTTTGATTTATTTTTTTGAGAGAGAGAGAGGAGAAAGAGAATGGGCACACCAGGGCCTCCAGCCACTGCAAACGAACTTTAGCTTTGTGCACACCCTTGTGCATCTGGCTAACGTGGGTCCTGGGGACATCAAGTCTGGGTCCTTTGGCTTTGCAGGAAACTGCATTAACTGCTAAGCCATTTCTCCAGCCTGATCCTCAGATTTCTTTATTATCAGATAGTATCATCACCTATACTTCTTTTATCAGAGGGGATTGAGTACGGAGGCCTATGTGAGAACGAAATGAAATGATGGAACCTGTTTAGCATAGAATCTGATTCCAAATAAGTACTCAATACACATCACTGAGAATCATATTCTTGTCACTGTGTAGCTAATGGGTCAGGTTGAAGGCACCCAGGTGGATCAGCGCTGTGGTGTGGGTAAGCTTAATAAGAACATTTAACCCAACTCCTTTTGTTGGGTATGGCTCTCAACAACAGCCACAGAAAATCCTTTCAAGATCAGCAAGAATGGTCTTTGAAACCGTGCAGCCTCTTGACACGGGTGTATTTTCAAGACCCAGATGTTTCTTGAGAAATTACATTTTCAGGGTCTGTTATCCTCTTGACAATAGTTCAGGGATCTCGAAAGTGAGGTGTTTGATCCTTTCTGTCTGAAGGGTGGAGATGAAGAAATAGTGTTCAAGGTCAGAGTCAACTGTGAAATCTGTAGAGAGCAGAGGGAGAAAGGGGGGCTCTGCAGGCGGGCAAGCCCCCCGAAGAGAAAGAAACTGGATGTGGCTCACCCATGCTTCACACCAAGAGACCCTGGGGGTTGGAAAGAGCAGAGGCCTCTAAAATGTGCAGGGAAAAAATAATCCCAGGGTCTCTTGGTGACAAGTATGGGTGAGCCACATCCGGTTTTAGAGACCTTTGTTCTTTCCAAATACAGGCCCACGTTCCTGAGTTGTAAACCTTCAGAGATCACTTTGGGACATGATTGGGAGCCATGGTGTATCTCTGGGTGTTGGTGTGCCTTTGGACAAGTCACTCAGTCTTCCTGAACCCGGTTTTCTCAACAACCAAAGGCACACTGGACCATTTGTAGAGACAATTTGTAACTTTTGCCTTCCTTGGCACTGATGTGCAAGAGGCAGCTTTTTTCTGCCCATTCTCTCCATATTCCTTTGGAGAAGGTTGGGCAAAGCTAGGTGCAGATCTCAGCATCTTTTTCTTTAATATTTTGTTTTAGTTATTTATTTAATAGAGAAAGAGGGAAAGAGAAAGAGAAAATGGGCGCACCAGGGCCTTCAGCCACTGCAAATGAACTCCAGATACATGCATTACCTGTGCCTCTGGCTTACATGGGTCCTGGAGAATCGAACCTGGGTCCTTTGGCTTTGCAGGCAAACACCATAACCGCTAAGCCATCTCTCCAGCTCAGATCTCAGTGTCTTTACCTGCACAGCTGGACTGGAGCACACCTTGTAACCACAAAACTTCAGTTCCCTCTTCTGCAGACTGGAAGGATCTTTCCTGTGCTGCAAAGCTGTGAGAAGAGGGAAGTGAGGAGGCACCTGAGGGTGCAGGTCCAGCCTGGCTCTGGCACTAGCCAGACTGCGGAAGCCAGACTGTGGAGTTTTGCTTTCCTTCTCTCCCTCATCCTTCTCCAGGAAGGTAGAAATCCTGGGAGCCATTCTTCTCCATGGATCATCTGATGGGCCCTATCTCCTTTCCCTGTCCCCCAGATTGCATCAAAGTGCACTTTCTGACACCTGAGGCCCTCCCCTTTTGATGAGGTGCTAAGTCTGTTGTGGGCAGCAGCTCTGTGCTGTGCTTTCTTCATGTGAAGATCGTGTGACACCCACTCAAAGATGAGGAAACTGAGGCTTAACTTGGTAACTTGCCCATCAACAGGGAAATAGCCAACTCCAGTCTTCTGATGAGCCTTGTGGGCCTCGTTGTCCTGGCAATGTGCTTCCTATCTCAGGAGACATTGGGTTCACATGAGTCAACGTCCTTAAAGTTAAAGCCCCCAGCCAGGCAGGAAGGGAAAGACTGCGCACAGGGGAGGAGGGCAGGTTGCTAGGCAGCTGGGAATTGGGGGGGGGAGTCTAGTATAGCCTGGTGACCCCCCTCCCAAGTTCCCATTTGACTTAACTATGTAGTTGTCACCATGTAGGTGATTTATACCTGCATGGACAGTATTCCCCTCCCAACCCTAGTGGTAGCTGTAGGGTGTTCTGGGTTCTGATTGGCCATTAGCGCCAGCAATGCCAGGCAATGAGAGAAGTGAGGCGCAAGACCCTGGCTTAACCCAAGTGCTAACCATGACTCTTACAGGCTCAGTTTGCAATCCCTCATATTTCTGCCTCCAAATGGAGAATTATAGCCTGCAAGGCAAGATGGAGCTAGCTTTCACATTTGTGTGTGTGTGTGTGTGTGTGTGTGTGTGTGTGTGTGCGCGCGCATGAGGGCACGTGCTTAGCTGCTTAGTGCTCTGAGACCTCAGTGTAAGGAGGGTCTGGAAATAAGTTTGGTTCCTCCCCATCAGAGAAGAGTAGACATGAGGAAACAAGGAGTGGGGAACAAGCTGCCGGCAGAGCTAGCGAGGCCTTGGGCCAGACACTTTCTCCTTCTAGTCTGGGTCTAAGTCCTGCCAGGGTTCCTCTGTCATGCTACATGACCTGACCACTGAGCACCGAGAAACACTTCCCCATCCCAGACCCAGCCATTCCCTGCAAGATAAGACTCCGGTGAGTATCCAATGACAATTAAAAAAAAAAAAAACAGAGGCTGAGTATTCATTTTGCCTGGATCTGAAGCCTAGTGCTACAGGGTCAATTGGGTGATGAGAGAATGTCACTGAGATGTCTCAGGCTTGAGTTTCTTCATCAAAACAGTAGATATATGATTGGACCTACCTTTTAGGTCATTGTGTTCAAGGCACTTCCTCCAAGGTATACGTCTGAGAGGTGTTCATTTAGCACCTCTACATGTCCAGAATTTGTGTTTTCAGTAGATCCTGCCGGATCTTTTGGATGTATCTTTGAGTCATAACATTAACACAGCTTGGCAGAAAATCTACTGACTTACACCCACAGATCCAACAATGTGCCCTGTCAATCCAACAGAGGTGGGCCAATGGCTGCCATTAAACTTTATCCATTCCCTACCAAGTTGCAGGCACAGCAATGATGGCATCTACTGTGAACGAGTTGATTGAGCCTACGAGGCAAGTACAAGTTTATCTTTACCCTCCCTGGGCTTGCAGGATGAAGGACTGTGTCCAGTACATGAAGGACATGGCCAGTACGAAGAGTTCAAAGCCAGTGATAAGGACACTGCCCTTCCCATCATAGCAGTGTGCAAACTCAAACCATCTAAGCCTCTCTTCCCCCATCATCTTGTGCAGGAGAGAAGCAAAGAAGATTTCAGAAAAGGGACAAGGGAGATTTTTGTCCAAAGTTGTCCTTTGACGTCAGATATACATGTCCCAAATCTGTGCACAGGGGACTGACTTCACCCTTGAATCACAAGACAAAGCATGTTCACTCAATATTCCTTGTGGTCATTCCAATGTCACACAGATGCCAACTTCTGCCGCAAAATCCACCATTTAATATAGTAGGAAAAAAGCATACAGTCTATGCCCTGGATGGACTAGTACTCTTGAAAATGATATAGTTATACATGGGTGTGACCTTATTGGGACACAGGGTCTATATGGACCTAACATAATCTCATACTGGATTCTGGTGGCATCATTCCAGCAACTGCCATCTTTATAAAAGAGAAAGCTTTTGCCAGAGACACCGATACACAGGAAAGAAGACAAGTAAGTTCCCAGCAGCCACCAGAAACAAGACCTCAGCAAAGGCAGCCTGTCCCTTGGAGCCCTCAGAAAAAGTGTTCCCTGTCCACCCCTTCATTCCAAACTGCTGGCTCCCAGAATGGTGACTGAATAACTTGACTTGTTTTAAACCGCTCACTTTGTGCTCATGTGTCTAAGTAATCCAGTCACCCAGAGGAGAAACGCTAGGGTCCCCTTAGGGGCAATTTTCTCTAGATGTACCTGACAGGTGGGGAAAATGAGGCTGGGATTTGCACACAGATGAGTGAGCACTCATACCATCGAGGAGGGTGTGCTGGAGTCTCCAGGGGGCATGGCTAATGCTCAGGCTCACCAAGCACAGTGGCTCTTCCTCTCGGGGTGGGGCACACCTCATGGCACACCGGCACACTCTGCCTCTGTGCTAGTGCTGGTTCTGTGGGCCGGAAGCAAGTGGCCATCTGGGAGACACCACTGGCTGTGTTTCGGCTGTGCTCCGAGCCCCTCTCGGCATAGGCAGATGGAGGCCCGTGGGCAGGAAAGGTCTTGGATGTCAGGCTGAGTTTTTGGACTCCATTCTGTGCACTGTGTGAGGAGGCTGGATGGGACCATTCACAGAGTGCTCAGGCGTTGGAAAGGGTTCCTTCTGAACGACAGCAGCATTGACCTGGCGCTCTGCTCTCCGCTAAGTTGAAATATTGAGCTACCTGAAGACTCCACTATTGATCTTTGTCTGGGAGGTATTAGAAATCCTGGAGAGATTTCCTGATGCACCAAAGACAATATCAATATCCATCTGTGACCACCTCTTCCTCTGCCCCCACCCTGGCAGGAAACTACAGTGGAGGGGACCCACCTAATTGCCCGCCTGGTCGAGCTGACTGGGAGTCAGGCAGCAGCTGGCAGAACACACCGCCCTACCAGAGGCCTCTGAACCCAGGGCCTGTGCCCCATTTAAGGAAATGAGCTTTGCAGCTCCAAGTGTCTGAGTATGGGGGTGGAATTTGGCCCCGCATGCTGTGTGTTCTTGCTCACTGAAGGCGGGCGGAATAGACCCACTCCTTCCCGGCTCAGCATCTTTGGGAATGAATGAGCCCATCTATTTACCTACATTCACTTACCAATAGTTACTCACCAGTTAATCAGTTTTCATTTTTCACGCCCATGCATGGGCTATTCATTTGGAAACTTCACTGAGAGTAGTTGAATCTTTGTTCTTTTTTTTTTTTTTTTTTTTTATATTTTGCCACCTTTTCAAACTGGCATGAGTCATAGTTTCTTCAGAAACTACTGAAAGAGGAAATTACCACTGCTTCACTTTTCATAAAGATGTCAACCAACTCTAAGATCAGAAACTAGTATTTTAGGTTCAGGTTTCTGTGGGTACTCTGTGTTAGCAGAGAGTTAACTGTGTTGAGCGAGGGGTTCCAGAAGCTTCTTTCCTGGCTCAGAGAGAGTTTGAAGAACAGAGGCATGTGTTGATACCTTCCCTGTCTTTGCCCTTCTCTTTTCTAAGTGTTTCTTAAACAAGAAACAGTGATAATAACAAAGGCAGCTGCTTGTTTTCAGTAGGGATGGTTTGCAGATAACAGCTTGGGAAAACTTCCAGAAACGCAGATGTAACACAGGACACTGCTATCCTGGATCTTTGAAGAAGGAAAATCAATCACTTTGATTGGATTGATTCAATTCTTAAGGAAAATAAGTCCATTGTCTGGAGCCTGGACTCCCTCTCTTAACTGCCAGTGAGAGGCCTGGACTGTTTGCCCCAGCTAGCCATGGGCTTGTTAGCCTCCAAGTATCCTGGAGGATTTAAGGTGGAGAAGTTTCAAGACAGAAGTTCCCATAACTATGATGGTTGTCTCCAGACCTCTCTACCACTCCCTCTTGTTAACTCAGAAACCACAAATTTTCACCAAAGTGCTCACCTCAAACGTAATAAGCGATATTCTGGAGGCAAATACAAATGACCGTGGTCTAAGAACACAGATCCTAGCTGCCTAAATTCCAAGTTCCAATGTGATAAAAGTTCAATGAAGTTTTTATGGTAATAGAACAACAACAACAACAACAAGGTATAAACCAAGATACTTTTCAACATCAGGTAGGCAGTAGGCAGGGACGTCTCTGCCACAGGCCTCAGATGCCATTGTTAGCTTTGGGGTTGGTGAACATAGAGGTCTGTTCATACATTCCAAAGAGATTTACCTAATAGTCACAAGGGTATTAGGTCACACACAGAAGTGGGCAATAAATGGTTATTTATGAGTTAAGGCATCATTCCAGCTCTTCAGTCACTAAATTCTAGTCAGTCACTCTGCCTTGCCTTGTAGGATACTTAACGTAGGGGTTTTTTTCCCCCTCGGGAATGTCAGTTCACACAATCATTCCGCCCCCCATGTCCCCCATGGGGTGATGAAGATATTCCAGGAAGAAGCTGACTTCTGGGGGTTATGATAAAGGTAAGACTCAATGCAGCCCGTCCCTCTCGTCTGCGACATGTACCCTGGATACAAGCAATGTGCCACTGCTTTCTAACCTCCAGAAGTTCAGCCCCTTCAAATGACCACGTGTGACTTCTGGCCCCACCCTGGGGCTCACGCTATGTCACTGGTCCAGGAAAAGTCAGTTTTCCAAAGCAGAGGTGACCCTCTGCAGGAACTTAGGTGACTTAAGAGTCTAATATATAGGGCTGGAGAGATGGCTTAGCAGTTAAGCCCTTGATTGTGAAGCCCTAAGGACCCTGGTTCGAGGCTTGATTCCCCAAGACCCACGTTAGCCAGATGCACAAGGGGGCGCACATGTCTGGAGTTCGATTGCAGTGGCTGGAGGCCCTGGCGCGCCCATTCTCTCTCTACCTCTCCCTCTGCCTCTTTCTCTCTCTCTCTCTGTCACTCTCAAGTAAATAAATAAAAATGATTTAAATTAAAAAAAGAGTCTAATATATGGACCACTACCACTGGTCACTGTACCACCATGACCAGAGGCCATCTGCATAGTAGACCACCCAGCCTCCACCAGCTGGGCTTCTTGCTCCACGGTGAAACGTATTAGCACCACTCAGAACCTTATGAGCTCTGCCCTTCTCCTCCTCCTCTTCTTCCTTCACCCTCCTCATCATCCTTCTCCTCTTCCTCTTCAAGTTCTTCTATCTCCAATGTCATTCCCAATCTGAGTTGCCTCACGTCTGCCAACAACCTGTAATGTGACCTTCCTCCTCTAGTTGAAATCTTTTCAGAGCTATCTCTGCTAGGGGGTTCCAGGACTAATGTCATTTCTCAATTGTGGAAGAATATATTAAACATTCTTGATAGCAATGCTTTACTCTTAAAATACAAAACCAGCCTCTTTCAAAGGCCCCCTGAAGAGCCCAGAACATGCCCTGCCTATAGAGAAGGAAACACTTTATCCAAGCCATTCTTAAGCAGAGAAACACTCAATTGATTTGGCCGCTGGAGTGTGAAATCATTTACACAGGGCGCCGGCGGGGTGGCCCCAGCGTGCTCAGGCTTCCTGGCTGAGTGCTGGTCCAGCCTGCTCTTGGCAAATCAGGCATCTGCTGCATCTGCTCTGGCAGTGCCAGTGCCACAGCCAAAGCCAAAGCTAAGCACAAGCATAGGCCATTCGTGCCCATGGAACTGGTGACGCAGGGCGCCCAACTGCCTCCTGCCTACAAATGAGTTGTGTGCCAATGGCTTTGTGGCAGCAAGACCTCTGTGATGTTCCTGGGGCTTGTGCTCAATCAGTGTCAGAGTTTCTCATCAGCACCACACTGTGTTATTACCCTGACTCTGGCCTGGAGAGCCCTTAATGTGAAGGAAACCAAAAGCCAAGATAGTGAACTTTATACCCTGCTCACTCTTGGGGTAGGTTGGTCTCAGGAAGGTTGTAGAAAATCAGCCACCTGGCCGATAAGGCCACATGTCAACAGAGGTGCTCAAGCAGATCCCGGGTCTGCCCGTGTGTGACTTTGGAGGGGTCTCTTGCAGGTTTCCAGCAAGTCCTTAGCTCCTTGCAAGCATAGAAATGGTCGCTTTGCATATGGTGTCTGCTTATTAACTAGAGAACATGGTTCCTCATCAATGTATTCTTTTTACCAATTTTCTATGTTGTTTAAAGCTTTTTATTGAAAACATCCATATACCATGATCACAGTTCCCTCTCACCAGCCTCCCTTTTCCCCTTATACTCCCCCCAGAGTCCCTTCTTTCCAGCTAGTCCTTCTTCTACTCTTTACTGATAATTTTTATATATGTACAAAATATATTTTGATCATAGTCACTTCACCTCCCTCTGTCTTTTTCCCCTAACCCATACTCCCTCCCCTGCCCCCTTCCTCCCTTGAATTGGCTTTAGCTCCTCTACAATTTGTTATTGGTGGTGTTTATTCGAGGTATTGAGGTAGGGTCTCGCTTTAGCCTGGGCTGATCTGGAATTCACTATATAGTCTCAGGGGGACCTCCAACACTCACGGTGATCCTCCTACCTCTGCCTTCCAAGTGCTGGGATTGAAGGCACGTGCTACCATGCCTGGCTTCCTCTACTATTTTGTAATGGATTAGGAATGTTATTGTATGACATAATGGGATGTTGGTCACATCCCATCGGGTTACATGCCTATCCTCTCTCCCCTGCCCCTAGTCTACTGAGGGCCCTCCTCAGAGGGGTAATTGGTGTTCCTTGTGGGGTCATGAGTGCATCATTCTCTGTGGTGCCAGGAGACGACATCTCAGGATACTCCTTTCCTCCCTGTGGCTCTTATAATCTTTCCAACCCCTCTTCCCCATGTTTCCTGAGCTGGTGGGTATGTTATAAGTCCACTTTAGTGGTAGGCTCTGCAATCTCTGAATTTCTGCTTTTAGGTGTTTTGAGTGTCCTCAGTGTCTGTTGTTATCTCCCTGGACTTAGTTGTCAGGCTAGCAGTGAGAGCAGCACTAATTTTTCAAGTCACCACTTTTTCTGTAATGCCTCCTGTGCCCTGGCAGACATGATGGAGGTGGGCTGTCTTGTGTAGTCACTAGTTTGTTGAACTTACAGATCTTAGCTCTCTCCAGTTTTCACAATTTTCTGGAAAAAAAAAAAAAACCAGATTCTCCAACCAATTCTATAATTTTTCCTTAAATGTTTATTAGGTCTTGTTCTAGGTAAGCAGGAGACTCTCCAAAGTTTAAAAAGTTAGTTCCATGGTGAATACCAGTAACTCTATCAAGGATAGCCTGAGCGTAAGGAAGAGGGGACATAAGAAAACAACATGAGGGGAATGGGACCAAAAGATGATTTGTTCATATAGTAAAGTTCCCAATTAATAAAATGAAAAATATATAAAAAGAGAAAGAAGAGAACTAGAGAGATGACTCAGCCATTCAGGCATTTGCCTGTAAAGCCTAACAACCTGTGTTCAATTCCCCAGTACCCACATAGAGCCAGATGCACAAAGTGGTACATGTGTCTGGAGTTTGTTTGCAGTGGCTAGATGCCCTGACACATCCATTCTCTCCCTCCCTCTCTCTCTCTCTGCCCTCTCTCTCTGCTTGCAAATATATATATATATATATATATATATATATATATATATATATATATTTTTTTTTTTTTTTAAAGAAGAGATTGTAGAAAGGGATGGAACAAGAGAAAGTGGGAGATGGTGTGACTGCTGTACATAAGAGGAAAGGTCACTCCTCTGAGATGACAATGGTGTCTGAGATGAGAAGGAGTGAACTATGCCAAGGACAAGGTGCCAGGCAGAGGAATGGCAAGTTGTGGTCATTGAATCTGGCTATGGCTGGGTTGGCAGGTGGGAGCCAGGATCTGCAGGGCTTTGTGGCCTATGGCAAGGAGATGGGACTTCATGCTAATAGCAGTGGGAAGCCACTAGAGTGTTGTAAGTAGGGGTGACATCACTGGACCGACCCAATACAATCACCCTCCTCAATGGGACCTCCCTTTGTCATTGTAGCTTTCAAATGTGGATTCTTTTTTTTTTTTTCCAAGGGTAGACTAAGAGAGGAAGTGAAATTCTGTTAATGAGACCATGGAAGTAGATGGGAGAGCCCAGAATCCTATTGCACAATGAAGGGTGCTTTGAAATGCCTTGAAAATATTCCCAACCAATTCCTGACTCTTTCAGGCTGCTTTTCAGCTCACTTGAGTTGTAATGAAGGTGGCCCTTATCAGTCTGAGCTTGAGCTGCCTTAATTAGACCCAGATTCGCTATCTTTAAATTGCTTGCACATCAAAGCTGGAGTTATAATTGCAGGTGATGTATTTGTGCGTTGCATTGTTATGTAGAACACAGCTGCCAGCAGGTTGTATGGGGATTATTGAAAAGCAATTTGCAGGAGAGGTCTATGGGGGAAAGGTAGTTCACCTCACTAAGCCTAAAGGAAGAAAAAGAAAAGAAAAGGAAAAAAAAAAAAAAAAGAGCAATAGATAGCTGGATGTCTTGGAAAGGCATGTTTAACATGTTTTTAAACTCCCTCAGCATTTTGCCAGCTCTGTTTTGCATGTGCTCCTTAAGTCACTCTAGGCTCCCCGACACATGTTGTTGGAGGTTCTTACTGGTCTGCTTTCAATATGGCCGTGGGCTTGGCTTCTGTGGAGTTAAAATAGGTTATCAGGACAGCTCAGGCAGCTGGAGGCGACTGCCCAGCCATTCATTAATTCCCCAGTCTGAGTTTTGGAACAGCTGTTTGTGGTTTACAAGGTGCTCGTAGAAGGTACTCATCTGAGGTTGACTGTACGTTGGCTCTTGGGAATGGTGCTGTCATGAACATGAGAGGGCAGGCAGTTCTTGGACATACTGATTTTAAACCTTCTGGGTAAATACTCTGAGTGGGAAGAGGCAACAAGGGTGGAATTGGAGAACATTATGCTAAGAGAAATCAGGCAGGCTCACAAAGACAAACACTGCATGTTCTCACCGACTCGTGGAAGCCAAAAACATCAACGTCTATGCAGCAGGGAGAAGAATGGTAGTTCGGACAAGCTGCGGAGTGGAAGAATGGGGAAATGGTGGCCCAAGGGTACAAAGCTTCATTTAGACAGGAGGAATATATTTTGATTTTCTTCAAAAAAATCCTGATGAACATGTATTTACATCTTCATAGTTCTCCCTTTCCCAATGTCATTGTTTCTAAAGACATTTGTCAATGTGAAATAATCTTTCACAGAAAACTCTGACTTTCAGGGTTTTGGAGAAAACAGTGCTGTCCACGACTGTGCCCTTAGTTCACTCCCAGCAACTGAAGGCATCAGTGGTCAGGGATGGGGCAGGGCCGCCATCTGCCAGAGGATGGGAAACACCCCATTGGGCGCCTGAAGTTTTCACTTCCAACTGTTTGCTCCTGGGTGAAAGTCTTGGCCTCTGGGGAGATAAGTGACCTCTCTCCTCTTAAATTGAGATATTTTTTCCCCAACTAGAACACAGCTTCATCTCCAAGGGGCTTAGGCTAGGGAGAGGAGAGGTCAAGTCAGTCACCAAGGACCAGGATTCCAGGCCTCCACTCCAAACCACATTCACTTCTCTAATCAAACTGGCTCATATGATTCCAATTATTTCCCCATCCTCTCCAAGGGCAGTGGGCCATGGGATAGGCTGATGACCTGTGAAATTTCAATTTTGAAAAAATGAAACTGGTTTTGATTTAGTCAAAAGTCAGCCCATTCCTCTACTGGTTCAGCACAGAGAGAGAGAGAGAGAGAAAGAGAGAGAGAGAGAGAGAGAGAGAGAGAGAGACAACAGGAAGAGCAGCCAAAACCCTGGGTCCCTTCTAATGACCAGTTCCCCCTGCAGGCCAAGCCTCTATGCCCATGACCCATAGAGAATATACCTCTGACTCCACAGAGCAGTAGTGGCCCACAGTCCCAGAACCATATATGGGCCGCAGGGTTGTGTGAGGTTGGGTGGCTCAGACATTCTAGAAGAGATGGGTTTGCCAGAGTGGCTCTTACTCAGCCCACTGTGCTATGACCTCAGTCCCCCACCCCTGGCCGATAGTGGTGAATGTGGTGTGTCTGTCTTTATCAGTACATAGACCAGGGAGGAACCATTTGAACAGAGAACTGCTCCCCTGATGGGAACTGCTCCATGTTCTCTCAAGCTCTCTGCCTGCATGTCCTTTGTCTTGTCTCCCTTCACTCTTCCTTAGAAACCTGCCCAGTGGTTAGTACACAATGGGCTTTGTGTAGAGGTATATATGCCAACATACATAATTCTGGGTTGAGAAAAGAAAGAATGGCCAAGAAGATACATGGGATAAAAAAAAAAAGACAAGATGATCTAGGTACATTAAAAGAACCTGCACACCCATTTTCACTGCTAACAAGTCATCCAGGCAAAATAAATAAATAAATAAACAGAGAAGCATCTGGCTTAAATGACATCATAGAACAAATGGACCTAACAGACATCTATAGAACGTTCCATCCAAATACTGCAGAATACACATTCTTTCCAGAAGCACATGGAATTTTCTGTAAAGTGGATCCTACAAAGCAAATCTTAACAAATATAGGAAAAGTGAAATAATTCCTTGTATTCTACCTGGTTCACACTAAGGTAAAGACTACTAGTTAACAGCAAGAGGGACTATAGAACATTCACAAAACCCCTGTACCTAAAGCAATATACAGATAAAACAAAAAACGTCACTTCAACATAGACAAGCTGCCGTGGGAGGGGGGGAGAGGAAATGAAAGAGGACTGAAAAGAAGGAATGAAGCAAAGCGGTGCATGAAGGGATCATCCCATCAGCGCTGTCAGTGAAGGGAGGGAGAGTGAGATGCAAGCTGTGTACCCAGTCTAGAAGTGACGTTACTCTAGTCATCTTCCAAGGCTGGATGTGACGTGAAGGAGCCGCATGATGCCACGGTGCCAAGACGGCGAGCTCAGCTTGGACTCCACCATGCTCCCAGGTCCAGAGCCTTCCAGAAGGCACTAGTACCAAAGTGAGCCAATGATGAGAATTGTATGTAACCATGAGAAGTCTAGACACGCGGATAGTCCCTTACATCTGAGGCCCAGTTTGCAACACAATGGGACCTGTTTTAAACACAGTGTATGGCTCTTAGGAAAGACCCATTGTTACGATTATGATGACATTTGCTAAGATTATAACAAGTCACCATGTTAAAATATATTTTATTTATTTAAGAGAGAGAGAGAGAGAGAGAGAGAGAGAGAGAATGGGTACATGAGGGCCTCAAGCCACTGCAAACGAACTCCAGATGCATGCACCTCCTTGTGGGTCTGGCTTATGTTGGTCCTGGGGAATTGAATCGGGGTCCTTTGGCTTTGCAGGCAAACACCTTAACCGCTAAGCCATCTTCTCTAGCCCAAGAGTCACTATTATTATAACCATAATGCAGCTTTCCATAGGGCCATTTCAAAAATGTTTATGTACGTGTGTGTGTGTGTGTGTGTGTGTGTGTGTGTGTGTGTACATGTGCATGTGCATTAAGGGTTCCTAATACCAGACATTTGGACCAAATTTTGCATTCAGCTTAAGTGGGTAGCTTAGGAATTGAACCTGTGTTGGAAGGCTTTCAAACATGCATTTTCCCTGATGGGTAGCCATCTTCCCGGCAACCCCCACCCCCTGGTATGTTGGCATTTTTCAAGTTCTTATACAAACCTTTACTCTGAAGGTCCATTTTTGGAGTCATTCTGAAAACCGTAGTGCTCAGCCAGACAGCATGAAATTGATGAAGTCAATGGAGCCCTCTAGCATCTGGAATACAGAATACCCTTTGTCTTCTCTTGTGTCTGTCAAGAATCCTACAGGGATGGGGCCATAATAATGGATGCCCTCCTAGCTAGATCAGAACCAGAGAAAGCCATCTGTACACAGAGACTAAAAAAGAAGCCAGAGCTGGGAGGGAGAATGCGGAACCATGGGCAAATGTTATCGTGAGTCTGGTATGGCTAGGGACCTTGTACTGCATGTGGAGGCCGTCTGCTCATTCCTGATGTGTTAACAGCAATAATCTTGGAGTTTACACTGTCTAAAGTACTTTAAGAAATCTGATCTCATTTGAGCCTCTTGACTTCCTCCCAGTCCACACATGGAAAAACTAAGGCTCAGAGTGGTCAAAGGCCAGGCAGAATGATAGCTGTAGAAAAGGGCCTGGACCTCAGGCATACGGATTCCCAGTCCAGACATTATAATGTAATGATGATAATGACAGTTGCTAAACCCAGGTGCCTAGGGCAGAACATGAAGTTGGGTGTCACCTCTTGCCAACATGCCTTTACCTTGCAGATCAGTCCCTACATCTCTGGGTCTCTCAAGACAAGATGCTTCTACAAGGGAAGAAGCAAGGGTTATTGCATGCCCCAGCCCAAGACTCAAAAATCGACTGAGGGCCACGGTGGAGAAGGTGGCTATGGTAGAAGACTCTACCACCGGAACCTGGAAACCTGCTTGGCCAACTGAGCTCTCTGCTGTGCTCATTCTGCTTGGGGTGCTAGGGGACTTCTGGGAGCGCCACATCCCTCCAGTTACTGAGTCCCTACAGTTCAGCCTGTCCCAAGGCTCCCATGCTCTGTGGCCCACTCTTCATGAAGCACACACTTCAGGCCATATGGATTTTCCACAGAAGTGGGTGTGAAATGGTGGGGTGGGGTCTCACTCAGACAGGCAAAACCAATCCCCACCTAAGGATGTGGGGATTATCAAGTCAGGAGGGCACTGAACGTCACTTTGATGTGCCTCCATTTCTTAAGTTGACTCTGCTCTCTTTCCTCTCCTTTTTGGAACCTCAGCTTGGAAAGGCACAGAGGTGACAGAGCTGTAGCCCCTATTGAGAAAAGGTGAGAATTAATGTTCACATCCAAGAACACGTGTGTCCATGAGGGCCTGAGAGATGGGAGGGATGACCACTGAGAATTAGCTCCTTGCTATACCCATACCCTTCTCCTCCTGCGCCCCATCCCTGTGGCTTTGTCCCCATTTCTAACAGGGCTGACCTCTGTGCTTAGTCTTGCTGACCACAGGAGTAATTTGAACTTGTTCTGTTAACATCTGTAGGACCCTCAACCTTGATTTAGGAGGTCTTGCAAGATCCAGGGAACTGACTCCTTTTGGATTTTTTTTGTTTTGTTTGTTTTTGATGTAGAGTCTCAGCTTAGCTCAGGCTGATCTAGAACTCACTATATAGTCTCAGAGTACCCTGGAACTCACATCGATCCTCCTACCTCTGCTGCCCATGTGCTGGGATTAAAGGTGTACACTACCATGCCCAGCCTCCTTGTCCTTTTACTTTTGAAATGATCACAACAGTTCCAATTGCTCTTAAACCCTGTGAAGTCATAAATCTATTAGGAACTGTGCAGCAGCTATGAACCCTCCTTGGGCTCACAGATTCATAATTTATTCATAATACTAAGGGCTTTTCTATCCCTCTGATGTCCATCCTTGAACTATCTGCAATAGACATATGATCATCGGTTCCTTGGCTGGTGTCACCAGTTTTATTTTCTGCCTCTTTCTTTTGGTGGCAAAATTGGCAGCTCAGTCCTGTGGTCCAGGCTGGGTGTGATAACATACGTCTATAACTCTAGCAGTTGGGAGGAGCAGGAGTTCAAAAGACTTGTTCAAGACTTGTTTTTTTTTTTTAATTTAAATGTTTTACTTTTATTTATTTGAGAGAGAGAGGCAGAGAGAACGAGAGATAATGGGCACACCAGGAACTCCAGCAGTTGCAAACTCCAAATGCATATGCCACTTTGTGCATCTGGCTTATATGGGTCTGGGGGAATTGAACCTTTGGCTTTGCAGGCAAGTGCCTTAACTGCTAAGCCATCTTTCCAGCCCATGGACTTGCACTTAAATTACCATCTTTGGTTTTTTAAGAAGTGAGGAGATGGAGCCAACTGCCCAAGAAACTTCCATGCATTCCCTACTTTCCAAAGCTTGGAGCAGGTGAGAAATGTGTGAAGACATTTTAACATAGACATGGGTTTTCTAAATGGTTTCCCTCAAGGTCACTTTGGAAATAGAGCCATACAATGCACACTTCTTAATCATTGTTCCTTGGAGTTGGGGGATGGGCCTGGGAGCTACTCTTTTCCTCACTCTACTTCTTTATTTGAGGGGAGGAGTATCTTTTTTGCCACCTCTTTATTTTTAACATCCTTTTGTCATTTTATTTTAGCTGTTGCTTTTAAGTACTATACAGCCAGTTTGGGGTATTGTAGATGCAACATGAAAGTCTTTATCCTTTAATAGGAAGGCTTTGATCCATTCACATTTATTGTGATCACTCAGCTGCTTGGATTTATTCAATGCTTTTCTCTGTGCTGTTTCATTCATTACATCTTTCTGTCCTTCCAATCTGCTTTGTGTAAAGCATAAGAGATGAGAGAAAACAATCTGTTTCCTTTTAGCCTCATATTAAGACTGCACATGGGTGCTTCCCTAAATCCTTCAGAACTGCTGTCCTTGATGTCCCAAGCCTTCCAAACTCTTTGTCTCCCTGAGGTCTGGAGATCAACGGTAGGAAGGCAAATACTTCTTGGCTCTGCAAAATGGGGCATTTCTCCCCTCCTCTTTTAGTCCACATAGAGACATGGGGAAAGGTGAAGGGTTCAGCCAAGAGAACAGCCAGCAGAGATGGCAGGATAGCTTGAGGATCTGTCCTCCAGAGCCAGACAAACCTTATGATCTCATGCACAGAACTGCACTCACCCACTTGGGGAGCCTGCAGAGGAATATTGGTCTTCACCTTTGGGACTTGCACGAGTTGACTTTCTCTCCGCTCCAGCCTCAACCACTGGGACATTTCTATGTTGCAACTGTGGCCAATGGCCAGCACTTGGAACCCAAACTCAGCTTCCAGATGCCAGCAACTGCCTTGGGTTTCCAGACAGGAGATCTTCTTCAACCTTTAGCTTTGCAGCTTCTCCAGAGGCCAGTCTGCTAGACCAGCGGCCATACACTCAGACTGGCCAGGCTCCGGGAGCAAGTAGAGAGCTGTGCTATAGAAATTGTGCTTGTGTGGCCCAGCCGGAAGCTCTTAAACAGTGCTCTGAGGGACACAGCCCACAGCCAGCAGCTGTGAACTATTTCATTCTTATGTCTTCAGCCAGAGGTCAAGAGCTCACTCAGTCTTTTAATGGAGGAGGAAAATCGCCCTAATATTCAGCTGCTCCCTGCTAGCCTGTAAGAGACATGTACACATAGACACTTCACTGGACAGCGTGAGGCACAGAGACCTACAGCTGCCAGGATGCCAGAGTCACAGAGCTACTTGGGCTGAAGAGAACCCAGACGTGCCAGCCAGCCTGGAACCCATGCTGACCCTATGTTCCGTTCAGACAGAGCCCAAGCTTTGCTCTTAGTGAGTATCTAAAACAGTGGCCTATTGCAGGCGGGCTCGGCCAAGACACAGAACACACACAGGCTGGGTTCAGGGAGCCTCTGCAGTTGCCACACATGAATTGTGTGGGGGCCATGATGAGGCCACGACCTGGATGTAGTACAATTCCAGGGACAGGGTCTCTGGGAGAGTGAGTGTCGGGAGACTAGGCGTGTCCAGACACAGGTCCTGGCCTTCCTAGCATAGCACAGCATGGGGCATCTGCACATAGACATGCACAGGCCAGGAGAGGCGCCCTGGAGGAGCTGTCAGTGGGCTTCGGAAGCCTGGAAAAGCTCTCAGAGTGGCCAGGCAGTATGGCTCTGGCTCTCTTCACATCCAGGCTTGAACTTCTATCATGTTTCTGTTTGCAGATTATGAAGCTTTTTGGTGAGGTGTTTTCTTCACCTGGAAACCCACTTTCCGGGGTTTTATGGCTATTCAATAAGGTAATGTCTGTGAAATGCTGAGCAATGCACAGGATAGACGGTAAGTGCTCAATCAACAGATAAAAGATAGTATCATTTATAGAGGAAGTGGTTAACTTAAGACCTCTACAGCCCCCAAGGGAGCAAAAGAAAGAGAATATTTCAGAAACAAAGGTCATGAGTACAAGATGTTAAACTAGATAAGCCCTGAAAAAAAATTTGTGTGGGGGGGGTCCTGGGGGAGAACGTCACCCCATTGAGTAATACTGAGTTGCTGTGGGCTAGGGAGCATGGAAGCAGTGGGCAAAAATTTGGGAAGGTGGTACGATCCTCTGTCTACTTCTGTGTGTGTGTGTGTGTGTGTGTGTGTGTGTGTGTGTGTGTGGTGTGTGTGTGTGTGTGTGTGTGTGTGGTGTGTGTGTGTGTGTGTGTGTGTGTGGTGTGTGTGTGTGTGTGTGTTGCCAATGTATTACCACTTCCAAGACAATATTTAGGTCAAAGCTGAGCTTGGCTTGGGGAAGACACACACAGCCTAATTGCCTAATGTTCACCATCGTATATTTCGGGAAGTCTTCTCTATCCAATTTCACTCCTACAAATTCCACCATGCAGAATGATCTACAGGCTTAACTGATATCATGGGACTTTTGGGAACACCTGGCAAATCACAGGACTCTGAACATTATTATTAATCACCATGTAACGTGGTCGTGGGAGCTCTTACTTCAAGAGCAGTGGACAAGGAAAGGACTCCTTGGGATATGCCATTCCCTCTCCCCATTGATTAACGCTTGTGCCTTTTTGTGCTTGGAACACACGTCTGGGAGCAATTCTACCCTTCTGGACAAGTTTCCAGTTTCCAATGCATGAGCTTGGCATGGGTGGATCACGCCTTTAATCGCAGCACTTGGTAGGCTAAATTTGGAGGAGTGTTGTGAGTTCAAGGCCAGCCTGGGCTAAACAGTGAGTTCTAGATCAGCCCAGGCTGGAGTGAGATCTTGCTTCAAAATATTATTTAATTAATAAAAATGTAAAAATTAAAAAGCAGTGAAAAATAAAAGTAAGTGATATGATCCACCCAGAGGTAGTCCTGGGAGACACGCTCTGGAAGCCCTCCATGACGGGCAGGCAGGAGCCTCCTGCCAAGCTGCCCTTGGGTTCTGCCGCCCGGACTTGACTCCCTCACTTCCGAAGCTACAATTGCAGAGGTTCCACTGGGACTGTGGCCCTCCCCAACATGTCCAGGTCAACCCCAATTTCTACTTTTCCAACAGCCCTTAGGGTACCCCAGGTACTCCTTGTGTGAGTGACATGTGTGTGGTGATGCCAACCTTTTGGACTGAGTGAGGCTTAATAATCGCAAGCACTGCAGAGTGTGCACAGACGATCATGGGACTACCTCACAGAATTCACTTCATCTTCTCTACAGCCCAGCGAGGTAAGCCTTCCATGCTCTATGCCTTACAGTGGAGCAAATTGTGATGCCACCAAAAAAAAAAAAAAAAAAAAAGCCAGGCCTTTAATCCCGGCACCTGAGAGGCAGAGGTAGGAGGATGGCCATGAATTAGAGGTCACTCTGAGATTACATACTGAATTCCAGGTCAGCCTAGGCTAGAGTGAGACCCTACCTCAAAAAAAAAAAAAAAAAAAGTGATAGAGAGGCCTTAAGTAAAATTTTTAAAGACATCTGTGGTGTTTTGATTCAGGTGTCCCCCATAAACTCAGGTGTTCTGAATGCTAGGTTTCCATCAGATGGAGATTTGGGAATTAATGCCTCCTGGAGGCAGTGTGTTATTGGGGGTGGGCTTTTGGGTAGTATAGCCAGTTTCCTCTTGCCAATGTTTGGCACACTCTCCTGCTGTTATTTTGGCCAGGAGGCGATGTCCACCCTCTGCTCATGCCATCATTTTCCCCTGCAATCATGGAGCTTCCCCTCAATTCTGTAAGCCAAAATAAACCTTTTTTTCCCACAAGCTGCTCTTGGCCGGGTGATTTTTGCCAGCAACGTGAACCTGACTGCAACAACATACAACTCATTAGTGGCTGAAAGTTCGATTCAAATTTAGTCAGTTTGGCTTCAGCATCTTGCTACTAGCTGTCTTGATTTTCATTTGAGGTGAGCCTATCATCCACAGATCTAAAACAAAACTGGATGAAAAGGCAGAAGTAAAACAGAAATCACATGAGATTTGAAAACAGGGAGAACACCCTGCAGAAGTTAGTTGCTCTCCGAGCAAGATGCCGCAGGATCTGGCGGACAGGGTCCAGCCCTGGGCAATACCTCTGCTGCCACCGTGCCCACTCTGCACCATGTCTCCATCACCATCACTTCTCATCTCTTCATACACAGGAAGGACCAGCGAACAGCAATCTGTTGGATCAGAAAAATCCTATGGCCTCTGGCCACAGTTCTTAGCTTAAACATTCCACATTTTTACAAATAACTCCAGAAAAAAATAAAAATAAGAAAAGAGATAGCTCTGATTGAAAAGCTGCTTCACGTCGACCTTCCCTTCTCCAAGTGGCCCAGGCTCACTCCTCCTCTGTAATTCTGCAGATCATTTGTGTTGCATCTCCCACTTCCCACAGTGCACAGCAGGACACTTAATGGAAAGAAGGCTTTGCGGGGACGAGGTGCCTGGCCTGACCGCCAGGGTAGGCTGCAGGTGCTTGGGAAGGCTGGCCAATGGGAGTCTCTTCCTGGAACAAGCCTGACAAGTTGCTGCTGGGCCAAACCTAGGGCCTCATCTCCTTTCTGTCCCAGGTCACCAAAAGGAAATGTATTTAATTTTCAGATCCCTCCTGGAGCCAAAAAGAATTCCAGAAAAACAGCCATAAACATTGAAAAAGTCTTGTCTGATTTAGGAAAACATTCCATTGGATTTAAAATGAAATATCCTGTGACTAATCTCATGTAGGACTGGGAACGGGTCTAGTTGTTCAGTTTGGTGGTCAATGAGGGGACTAGAGAGAGACCACACACCTCCCCCAAAACCACTTTGGGGGAGGCAATAAATCAGGCCAGACTGAGTTTTCAAACAAGGATCGGGATGGGTTTGCTGTTTGATCTTCTGGAACCCCCCCCACTTTTCTCAATTTGTCATTGATTTCCCATCAAGAGAGTTTGTGCAACTGAATCCCCCATGCAATCCTGGCACTTTGTGAGCCAGTAAATAAAACCCAAATGTTAATTCTTACGAGCACAGCATTCCCTGCCAAGAAATGAATAATGCACTGTGAAAGAAACAGCACCGCGCATGCATCCTGGGATCGGGGCAGTAGAGAGTAAGGCAGAGTTGGGGAGTTAGGGAGCGCGGGGGGGGGGGGGGGGGTTGCAAGGGAAGCAAAAGCAGAACTAGGTGAAGGGAAGAAGGGGGAGCTGAGCTAACTCTTACGGTGCATGTCTTCTTGTCTTGACTTGAATGTGAATCCCTATTGCCAGGACCAGACAGATGATAATGCGGCATCACCAGGTCCCCTGTGACTGTACTACTGGGAATATTTCCATTTTACTGTCACCGTGGTCCATGGGGCAGGCTCTGCTACCACCCTCACTTAGAGATGAAGAAACTGAGGCTCACAGAAGTTGAGCACCTTGGCCTAGATGGAAGAGGAGGAATGAGGCACACCCTTGCTGGGGTTCAAGGACATCCCCAAGAGTTCATGTGTTGAGACCTTAATTCGTCAGTGGGATAGTGTTGGGAGGTAGGAATTGGTGGGAAGAGTTTGAGTCTTGGGGGCCGATCTTGCAGTAAGCCTAATGTCTTTCTCCTGTGAGTGCTCATCGGCAGGGGATTGATTAGTTACCGAAAGAACAGGCCGTAATAGAGTGAGATGTCTCTCCTGCCTCCCTTCTGCTTTCTGTCATGAGTTGGAACAGCACAAAGCCCTCACCAGAAGCTGGAAGAAAAAAAAAAAAAGAAGAGGCGAAATTATCTTGTATTCTTTACAAATCACCCAGTCTCGGGTGTTCTGTTTTAGCAACAGGAAATGGACTAAGACAGCACTGCTTACTCAAACATCAGCTCTTGCTCTTGCTACTCTTATCATGGGGTGGCGGGGGGAGGGGAGATGTGGCAGGGGAGCTAACAGACCCAGTTCCCTCAGAGCAGATGGTGCCTCAGGTAGGTAGAACTTCAGATGTTTAATCCAATTAACAACCCTGAGAACATGGACCACATGTGAATGGGTTGACACTGCCCTTCTGAAGGAGGAGCTCATAGCAAAGGGTATTGTCAAGAAAGGGGCCCTGATGTTGTAGTTGTCTCTGTCAGGTGGGCTGGCACATTGGTGGGGAGAAGGTAGTCTTGTTTCTTGTCTCCCTTCCCCCCCCCCAACAATACCCACCTCATATAGAACAAATGGAGAACGGCATAGAAATCATGACACCAGCTATTCTTGTAATATGGGACCAAAACTTCACCATCAGGGCTGGAGACATGGCCTAGTGGTTAAGGTGCTTGTCTGATAAGCCTAAAGACCCGGGTTCAGTTCCCCAGTAACACATAAGCCAGTGGCACTGTGGCTGAGGTTCGTTTGCAGTGGCCAGAGGCCCTGGCACACCTGTCTCCTCGCTCCCTCCAAAAAATAAAATATTTTTTAAAACTTTATTAAATAATCTTTTAGCAAAGAAGGGAAGCAATCAACTTAAATTCCACTTTTAGAAACTTGGTAAGAAGTAACTTGTGAGTTCTGTTTGGTATTTCCTAACACACAGGCCATTCTGAAGGCACACAAGGGCTCTCTGTTTAACACTGGACCTGAATATGGCAGAAGAAACAATTGCAAAGCAAGGACCCAGTTCCCATTTCTGGGCCCCACTTTATAAGCTGAGACTTCTCACTTGTGAATTAGGCTACTATCCAACCTCAGAAGGTGAGTCAGTCCTGGAATCCATCCAATAATAACAGTTCCCACAACAAAGCTATGCATTTGTAAACAGTATTCTCATATATGTTATCTGACTTGGGCTCTGGGAAACCCCATGAAACAGGGCAATGTAATGCATTCCATGTTGCCTGATGTGGAGGCTGAGGTTAGGGAAGTTAAATGATTTATGAAAGACCATCTAATTTAGGAGGCTAGAACCAGAAATTAAATCCGTTCCTTTTGGTTCCACATTCTTTTCATGGTACCCTGTTATTTTGGTATCAAGATAGTTACTATTTTTAAATCAGAACAGTTTTCACAAGCTCCCAGAAGCAAAGGAATATGTTGTGTTCACCTTTGTATTTCTGAAACCGATCAAGTCCTTGGCTCCCCTGAGGTACATACAGGAGGCCACGGGAAATATCTCAGCCCTGATATCAACTAAGTTCAATATCTCTGTCACCTACCACTGTGTGTCCAGGCAAGTTACCTAACCTCTCTGAGCCATCAGATCGTTCTCAGGCAGAGAGGCACAGGTAAACACGTTCTCAGAGCTTTTGTGAGCACTGACGCCCACAGCCACGAGGGCTTGCCACACTACGTGAGCGCTCCATACCCGGCACATGCCATTGCTTTGGGGTTTCAGAATTTGGGGAACTTCGTTATGCCCTGTGAAGAATGTTCTGACCAAGGGATGATCCCTTAATCTGTGGAGGTGGTTAGCTGGCTTAGAATTTTCCTGACTCTCTGCCATGTTTAGCTCATCTTTCTCACCCAAATGAGAGGGAGCTCGTAGAATCCAGCCAATGCATGGCCCATGCTACTGGTGGCTCCTTCTGTCTGTGCCTGGGGCCAAGCCACAGGTGATAATTAGCTCTCAGAAAGCTTAAGGACATTAACTCCAGCATCTTGGTTCCGTTCCAATGGAGATAATTAAATAAAGTGCCCACAGGTGGATCCCGTTAATGAGGCATTGATTGGGCGGCTGCTGAGCCAGGCCGGCAGCCACGTGGAGAAAGGTGTGTGTGTGTCACTCAGATGACGAAGCCCTGGGCACAGGCCTCAAGGCTACCGAAAACAGGCGCAGAGCATCCCACGTTCTCCTTTGTCAAGCCTCAGTTGTTCCTGCCTTCGACATCCCAGGCATATGGGCGTCCTCAGGAGCACTGCGCTGGGAGCCAGGGGCTTGTGCTGTCAACTTGGCTCGTCCATCTGTTTAAACGCGTAACTCTGGGCCAGCGTCTTTGCTTTCTTGGCTCAGGTTCTTCACTCGAGAAGAGGCAGAGGCAGCACAGGGCACGGCTCTTCAAGCTCAAAGGAGAGCTTGGGAGCAACTGGATTCAGCCTAGTTCTCCACTCCTTCCCGCTCTGCGTCAGTGCTAGTTCCTGACACATGCCTCTTGGCCTCATTCCCTGTTGCTAACAACAGGCTGTTTCCTCCGCTTGCTCAGAAGCTCTCAGTGCACCATCTTGCCTTGATGACGGACACAGGAGGCCTCCCACCAGAAGGACTTCAACTGCTTGAATCCATGGGGTGGACACTGATTGGCCCAGCTTAGATTATAGGTTCAACTGTGGACCAATCATCAAAGTTAGGTAGGAAGCAATGGCTCTGTTGACCTATCACCAGAAGAGAGGGATAAATCTGTGTTAAGCTGTAAAGCCACCCTGATTCTTATTGTCACATGCTAATTCTTTCCCTAATGAGCAGAAACCGTCTGTGCCCCTGATGTATGTGTCTATGTGTGTAAACACATGTATGCATAAGTGTGGGTGGTGCTGATCACTGGAATGGCATTACATATTTTCTCTAGAAAGAGTAACATAAGTTGTGGTTAGCTTCCAGATCAAACTAAGAAGTTCATAGCATGACTAGGCAAGTTGCTTACTCCATTTGAGCTTCAGTTTCCATATTCATAACATGGCATTTATAATAGCTCTAGCTCATGGGTTGTGGAGGTAAATTAAATTCTGACAAATTCAATCCTTAGCACACTTTCTTGGCATGAGGAAGAACTCAGTTACTGGTAGCTATGATTACAACGTGGACTACCGCATGCATATGCTTTAAAAAAGAAAAGCGGGAAACCTCACTGAAAACAAAGAAAAAGGAACCACAAGCTCCCCAGTGAGAACAGTTCCTTTTTTCCCCCCTCACGCCCTGGCGGGCACGGGAAGGCAGCCTCATCGAGCACTGGAGGGAAGGCCATGAAGGGGAGTCTGGAGGACCTTAAGCTGGGGCTGTGCCACCTTCTAACTAATTTTGCTAGTAGCCTTCTTTTACTTTTTCTTTACCTGTCATGATTTGTTAGGTGTATTTGATGATTTTTTTTTTAAATTTTTTTATTTATTTATTTGTTTGAGAGCGACAGACACAGAGAGAAAGACAGATAGAGGGAGAGAGAGAGAATGGGCGCGCCAGGGCTTCCAGCCTCTGCAAACGAACTCCAGACGCGTGCGCCCCCTTGTGCATCTGGCTAACGTGGGACCTGGGTAGCCGAGCCTCGAACCGGGGTCCTTAGGCTTCACAGGCAAGCGCTTAACTGCTAAGCCATCTTTCCAGCCCTTTTTTTTTTTATTTTTTTTTTAGATTTTTTTTTTTTTTATTTTTTTTTTAGGGAAGTACAGCACCCAAAAATAGGACAGAAAAGAGAGGAAAATGGAGAAGAACAAGATTAGAAATCAAGGTCATCTTGATGCTGCTGGGCTGGGACACAAGAGCTAAAGAACTTGTCTCCACCTAAAGCCATGAAGGAGCGGGGGTGACATCTGGGCAAGGAAGACAGAGCAGAGCAGACGTGTAGAATACGTGTCGTTTCCCTGAAGGAGCTGGGAGGGACACATTTTTCTGGCACTGACCACAGGGGATTGGAAGTCTAAGAACACTGACTCCTGGAGATGCCGACAACTGGTTATCTCAAGAGGAAGTGGCTGCCGTGGCTGATGGAGATGTTTCCCAGCCTGCATCGCTTCCTGTCCATCACAACACTCCGTGGCACTCTGGTTCCCTACCAGGCAGTCAGCACCCATCAGAGTCTACGGTCGCACAGAGCAGAGCTCTATTCCTAATCTTTCTCCCCTTGTATCAGCCAGGGTGCTCCTAATACTGATGGTGTAGGACATAGGATATCCTAGCAGAAAGTGAATTCTTTTTGTCTTTCCTCCCTTCCCCCTTACCTTCCTTCCTTCTTCCTACCTTTCTTCCTTTCTTTCTTCCTCCTTCCCTTCCTGCCTTCTTTCTTCCCTATACTTTATGCACTCAGTAAATATTTCCTGAGGTTTTACTCTCTCCCATCTTCTAATGGGCAGGAGCTCTCTGTACTTTCCTATCTCTCTCCTTCTCTTAATAAAGTCTCTCTAAACCATAAAAATAAATAATAAATATTTCCTGAGAGAAAGCGTGATTTCTACAAAGTCATGGGGAGTGCCGGGGAGCATATCGAAGAATAAGGCCCCCAAAACCACTGTCCCCTGGAGGAAACATGAGAGATCATCAACCATATGTCACACATGGCGAGTGTTACCAATGAAAACCCAGAAATATTCATAGGAAGGGTCTGCTACAACTTAACAAGAAGTAAGTATCTTGGTCTCTGTTTCAAAATCAAAATTTGTGTTCTTTTCAGAACTTTGATTATACTTATAGTCATAAAGGAAATAGTCTTGTTACAGAGAACCTGGGAAATATAGAAAGTGTAAAGATACAAAAATCTCCCATAAAGCACTGTTAAAACCACACTATTTTATGCCTCCCTGGGATCATGTTGCATATAGTTTGTAACCTGCTTTTTCACCTCAGATTACATGGGGAACCTCTCCTCCAGTCATAAAACTGTAATTTAAAACATCATGTTCATAATTGCATCACAGACCATTACATAGATGTACCATAAATTATTCAATCATCTCCCTATTGTTGAACATTTGGTTTGTTTCTACTCTTACAAATAATGCTTCAATGACTTTCCTTGTTCCTAAATCTTATTTGATATGCTATTGGAATTTTAGGATTGTTTCCCAGCAGTCAGCCCACAAATATTCATTGACCAATTACTATGTGTCAAACAGATTACCTTAGCTTTCTAGTCAAACCCTTTTCCTTTTCCTGCTGGTGGGAGTTCTTGATGAGGCAATCCTGGATTTGTTCCTCTGATCGGGTCTAGTTATTATTCTCATCTTGTCTTGACTTCAGTTGTATCTCTGGGACCAGGGCACGAGGGAGTTCCTGCCTCACCTGGCCTCTTCACAGCATCTTGTCTGTTCTGTCACATATCTTCCTATCCATTCTCCCAGGGACTGTGCTCTGTGATCGTGATTTTTTGTTTGTCTTCCCCATTCTTTCTGGGGGACTGGAGAATGTGGTGGGGAGGGCACTTGGAAACTGTCTCAGGGCTGTCTTGAGTGTACAGTAGAAGCAGTGGTCATCGTTGTCATCATTGGAGGAGGAGGAGGATGTAGTAGAGGGGAGGAGAGAATAGCAGCAGTAGTAACATGTGGAAGAGCAGAGGAGAGAGGAGTCATGGTCTATGGAGGCGCTGAGGAGAGAATGGTACAGGATGTAGAGAAGGGGAGCAGAGAGGAGGAGGAAGACTAGGATATGGAGGAAGAGGGAGAGAGGCAGTTGATCCTAAACGTCAGCATGGGGAATGATGGACACAGACATCTCCAATGCCCAAAACCATCATCCAAAGAAACAGTCAAGAAGCTGCCGGGCCAGCTTCTGATAGTCATCCCCTGCAGATATCTGGTGTCCATCATTCTCCCTGCCCCTCCTACTCGATGAACTTGAACAACTCTGAGAAATTCCAAGTGTCAAGATTCCGATTTCTTAGAGCAATGGCCCTCATTGGTAGCTTCTCTTTAATCAACGCCCTTTGCCCTGTGAGTCTATGCCTGGGAACACCGTCCGACAGTGGCCAGACTTCCGCTCTCACCTAGGCTTGTGTCTTCCTTCTGCCCTTCTACCATATGCTGGCTTCCGGAGCTTGGCTTTCGCTGGTCACCTCTCCCCTGGTCCAGCCTACAGGAACTGACTTCATTCTGTCCTCATACAACCTTCCACAGCAAAGGAGCTCCAGGGTTGGAGGAGTAAGGGGTCCCAAAGCTGCATCAGAGTACCTCCAGCACCGTCCAGTCTCCTTACCCACTCTGTTTGCCTCACACTCATGTCATGGGGGCAGACGGGACCATGCAAGGCTTTCCTGGAGAATCCAAATCATCCAGCTCACACAGTAGATGGCCATCCCCCAGAGTTTCTTTTTCCTCCAAGCTGGCTTCCAAACATGAGAAATGTAAGTCTCCCTCATCTCTTCCCTTAATATTACATGGTGGTTTCAATCTCATTACTATTGCATTATATGTAGCACATCTGTTACTGGGCAGGAGCCAACTATTTAATTCTATTAGATACATCTATACAGCAAAGTGATAATCTACACCAGGTTTGTGGAACAAGCACTTAATACTTGGCAGCAAGCAGCCACAGGCTTGATACACAAGCAAGAGAATGTAGGAGGCCATAGCTGAGGGTCGAAGGCGGCCAGAACTCTCTGCTCTATTCTTCCCCAGGACGGCATTCCAGTGTGGGAAAGGAGTCAGTCAATGCATTGTTCCAACATCTGCAAGATATTGCTGGAGAATGGGGAGGTGAGGAGGGGAGGGAGAGGGGAAACATTTACCTAACCAAATGCTAACTCTTTCCAAGGGGATTGGTGTCAGCACGGACTAAATGATGTGAGGGCTGCAGGCACATGTGGTAGTATTTACCCCCCAAGAAACGGACACAGATTCGTGTCTTGTTCAGTAACTCTAACATCGCCGACGTGCCTTCTGCAGTTGCCCTGGATTGTTTCCTGGCTGTATCTCTGCAGAGCAGAGGATGGGGAAGCTCTTGGCACTGAAGAGAGAAAGAGGGATGTCTGGCCAGGCCTGAGCTCAAAGAAATGCACACAGCACCAGTTCTGCTCTCTCCGAAGTACCCGTCCCTGACAGCCCTAAGGAACAACCTCTAAGGCTGCGTGCCCCAACTTTGGTTGCGTTTTGTCAGTTTGTGCTCCTGCATTTTCACCCAGAAGATTGGAAGGATGAGGATGGAATGATGACAGGATCATGGCTGTGGCTCGCTTCCCCTTCAGCCCAGAGGAGCAGCCATTTCTAAATCTCAAATTGACCAAGAGAGGTGGAGAGGGACAGGCTGAGAAGAAAAAGCGTCTCATATTTCATTGATTTTGAGCAAGATGTCATCAATCTTAAGAGAAGCCGTTACTTTATATGCCACTAAAGGTAAAAAAAATATATATATATGCTGACTCCTTAACTATAATATACCATCAATAAAAAGACAATCCCAATTTCAGAGGTATTAAATGTGTGTGTGTGTGTGTGTGTGTGTGTGTGTGTGTGTGTGTGTTTGTGTTGTGCATTTTAGGATGTCAAACCCCAAGCCTCTCTGGATTGTTTGATGATAAAATCATGTAACTTTTCAGTGCCTCAGTGTCCTTGTCTGGGCCCGGGAATTGTGAAAGCACCCACTCCACTCAGTATTTACAAGGATTAACTATGAATTGGTAACAAGTGTGTCAAAGCAGCCATATGTAAGTGTTACTGCGCGACCTTGAACATGCTGCTTCATCTCTCTGAGCCACAGTTGCCTCTGGACACAATGCAGATACCAACACTGGCTTGTTTGTTGTTCTTTAGTGAAGACTAATGCTTGGACTGGCAAGGGTTAGGAGGTGGATCAGGGAGCTGGTTAATGAACAGTCCAGGGCTGGAGAGATGGCTCAGCGGTTAAGGCGCTTGTCTGCGAAGCATAAGGACCCATATCTGACTCTCCAGATGCACAAAGGAGAGGCAAGCACAAGGTCTCACATGCCCACCCGGTGGTGCAAGTGTCTGAAGTCTGATTTCAGTGGCTGAGGCCCTGGCATGCCAATTCTCTCTCTCTCTCTAAAAATAAAATAATAGAAATAAAAATAAAAACGAAGACTCCATTGTGGTTGCTGTCGCTAGTTGACCTATCCCTTTCCACCCTCACAGCTATCCAGGCTATACTGAAGCACTTTTTCTGGCAACATCTACTGACAATATAAGGCTGCCTTTCTTCTCAAAATGTTGGGAAAGATCTAGGCTTTGTGCTCATGAGGGCACTTAGATGACACCCCACAGGCCCTGTTTTGTCACTTGACACCTGTCTTTGCAGTTGACATGCATTGCTATCTACTTCCTGGTCAGTGTGTGTCTTTTGATTGTAGGGAGCTTTAGGAATGATTTTTCCAGGCACTTCCTATTGCTTTTCAGTGCTTCCTTGCCACTGTGTCTTGTCTGATGGGAAGGGTGAGGGTAACTATTCCCAATAACTAAGTGAGCAAACTGGGGTGTCGAGAAGTAAAACGGCAGCCCAAAGCCACAGGACACGGGTTCTCTGAGCGCTAAGTCACGGGGTGTGCACTTATGTGGGCAGTGAGCCTGTTTCTCATATTCGATGTCCCTGCCTGGGATGGAGCTTCCTGTGGGAGGATCCCACATTCTTGTCTGTTGGCATCAGACTCGGCCTTGTGGCTTCATTTGGCCAGTGAAATGTGAACTGTGCCCAAGAAGAAGCCTTGGGAGCCATGTGAGATTAGCCAGGTTTCTGTTGTTGTTTGTTTTTGTTTTTTTTTTAAGGTAGGGTGTCACTCTTGCCCTGGCTGACCTAGAATTCACCATGTAGTCTCAGGATAGCCTCAAACTCTTGGTATTCCTCCTGCCTCTGCCTCCGGAGTGCTGGGATTAAAGGCGTGCACCACCATGCCCAGTAATAGTTTCTTCTTCCAGAAGAAAAACAAAATAACAAACAGAGCCTACTTCTTCAACCTCACATGATGGTGGGGATGCTGTGTGGTGGAATCACTGCTGGCCTCCTTGAATATGGACCATGAATAAGAACGAAATCTTGGGCTGGACAGATGGCTTAGCAGTTAAGGCACTTGCATGTGAAGCCTAAAGACCCAGGTTCAATTCCCCAGTACACACATAAGCCAGATGCACAAGGGGGCGCACACATCTGGAGTTTGTTTGCAGTGGCTGGAGGCTTTGGTGCGCCCATTCTCTATCTGCTTCTTACTCTCTCTCTCCCTCCCCCTCTCTCTGTCAAATAAATAAATAAAATATTTAAAAATAAAAAGAAAGAAAGAAATCTTTAGCCGGGCCACCCTGACACTACATAATGAATTCTGGTTAGCCTGGACTAGCAAGAGTCACTACCTTGAAAAAAATCAAACAAACAAAAACAAAAAACAAACAAGAATGAAGTCTTTGGCATTATCTTCCATGGCAACCATTGCATTTTGTGTTACTATAGCAAACCTGGTTCATCTGAACAGATATAGTGTATTTGCTACACATGTCCTCTCTTCATAAGACCAGTGCCCTCTCCTCTCTGTTCACAGAGCTGTCTTTCGAGGAGGTAATTCAAGTGGCTACACAATGGTGGCCTCTGCTTCACACTTTACACACATCATTCTCCTTATTATGTACTATAGTGCCCTAAACTGCAGTCTCCTCTCCTTCAGGATTTTGGGTGTTTTAATATTTTATTTATTTACTGGAGAGACAGAGAGAGGCAGATAGAGAAAATGAGCATGCCAGGGCCTCCAGCCACTGCAAACAAACTCCAGATGCATGCACCACCGTGTGCATCTGGCCTACGTGGGTACTGAGGAATCGATTCTAGGTCCTTAAGCTTCACAGACAAGCGCTTATCTCTCCAGCCTGGGGTTTTGATTTTGCAAGGCTGGTGTGAGTGGAAGAATCCTGTCCTGCAGTTGTCCTCTTGCTGGCTGAGACGGGGCCCAGGCAAGTAGCTACAGTGTGATCCTAATCGCTGAGACCCTGTCCCGAAGCAGCACACTGGCCAGTGATATCAGAGTCCTAATGTGCAAAAGCGTTCAGTCTCACTCTTCCCCTCTTCTCCCATCTGAGATCTAATGCTTCTTTTTTGCCTTTGCTTTGCCCCAAGAAATGTTCTCCTTCTGGTCAGAGAGAGCCCTAGACAGGGCTCCATGATGTTCTTATCTAACTCCTAACTCCACATGGGCTACTGATAAGGAGCGGGAAGAGGTGTCACCTAAGTGGCTCATGTATAGGAAGTCTTGCCAATTTGGGAAGGCACCACAGGGGGATGTTGACACTGGAGAACTGTTGTGCTGTGGAGTCAGATGGCTTCACTTCTTGCCTGGGTTTCTGTTCTTCTCTGCCTCCATTTCTTCATGGAGAAAGTAACAAAAATGAAACAAGTAGGCCCTAAAAGGCGGTGGGGATGGGGGGCTGGAGAGATGGCTCAGTGGTTTAAATGTTTGCTGCACAAGACTGACCACCAGAGTTCAGATCCCCAGAACCCCTGTAAAGCCAGATGCAAATAGCACATTTGTTTGTGAGCCCAACACCGAGGGAGAGTGGGCAGAATCCCAGAGTCTGTGATCTTAAGGTTGTCTTCTGATTTCAGTCTTGCTTCTGTGTGAACTTGGGAACCTTGGCTTTCTAGGCCTCAGTTTCCCTATGTGTGCAATATGCAGTGGGATAGATGATTTACCAACCCACCTTTCAGTTTTAGCTATTCATTCTTTGGTTATGAATTAAATTGTGTCCCCTCTAAGTTCAGCCACCAAAGACTTCAACCCTAGTGGCTCATATATGACCTTATTTGGAGATGGAGTCTTTACAGACCTTGAAAGAAGATCATTAGCTTGGGTCACTAGGCTATAATTGGTGTGCTTTTAAAAGGAATTGGGACTTGGTGACAGGCTCACAGAGAGAAGACCACATAAGCATAGCCACCTACTAGTCAAGGAGAGAGGTGTGGACCAGACCTATCCTTCACAGCCTTCAGAAGGGACTGACCACACCACACAGTGATTTCAGACTGCCAGCCTACAGAAATGCGTGGCAACATGTATCCTCTGCGTACGCCACCCGCTTTGGGCTCTAGAAAACCAATACAGCTGAACTGCTGGGAGTGCTGAAGGTATACCAACCAGGTGTCGTTTGGGGTCAGACAAGAAGAATTTGGTAAATAAAAATGGGGTTTGGAACTGGGCATGGTGGCACTCGCCTGTAATCTCAGTGCCTGGGAGACAGAAGTAGGAGGATTTCTGTAAGTTCAAGGCCAGCCTGGGCTACAGAATGAGTTCAAGGTCAGCCTGAACTACCTAAAAAGGCTTTGTATATATATATATAAAAAAAAAAGTTCTCACTCCAAAAAGTAGGTCAGGAAGGAGCAGGAGGCGAGGGAGAGACATCACCAGCAAGAGCCCGTGGTGCCCCCCACCTTGTGTACTTGAGGACTGGCATGGGTCCTCAAACAGCTCTCATGCAGGGCTAGGGGGTGCTGGGAGAAGACACGTCAGACCAGAAGATCCTACACATCCTTTCCTGATGAGTTGGCCAACACGAACGGTTTTCCATTTCGACCACCAGGAACTGTTTCAGCTTCTGGAGGAAGGAGTCTCTGGTGGATTTGGAGTTTGCAAGTAGTCGAAATTCAATCCTGATTAGTTTAGTTGAGCAGGGGAAATCACTGAATTCATCCAGTACATAATAAAGTAATGAAAAGATCTCTAGCACTGTGGCTTGTGTGGAGTTATATAGCTCTCCTTACGGCGGCCGGGCTGAGCATCCTGCTTCCTGAAGAAACTGCTTTGTTGGTAAGACTCCTGGGCCAGGTCATCCCTTGGCAACACTTCTGTCAGCACCTTGAAAGTGGCTCCCTCAGGTGTGGCTGGAAGGAGCATCCAAGAGGATCGCTTCCTCCTGGGTTCTTGGCAGCAGTCCTGTGGCTGAGTCAGGCAAAATATTACGGAGTCTGTCTGGGAGGAAGGTAGGTCCTGCCATGAACTTTGTTGTCCTAGACTTGCCAAGAGGGCCTTCAGTCTTGATCTGACCGCACCATGTGGGTCCCACACACTCGACACAGCTTCCATTCCCAGATCCTGGGTTCCCACCCCAATTTGTCCACTGTTCTAGATTCAGAACATCCCGACTGGTTCCCGGGGCCTTGATGACTCACCCACCTCAGTGTCTGATCGGGCCTTCCTCCAGACAAACAGGCCTCGAGTCTGCGGAACCGTGGCAGCATGTCCCACTCCTCAGACACAACTCTTGTGGAGGCTCAATGACACCAAACTGAACAAGGAGAATGTGAGAGCCGGAGGTTGGCAAGGAGTGCCATGGAACTCTGTCCTCACACATGGCACTGGGTGTTGCACTCAGGAATCAAGAACAGCACAAGATTGGACCTGTCAACATTCCACCGTGAGGGGGGGAGAGACTCACGAGGCTCCACTCCTCCCAGGTGTTGTTGGCTGTTAATGGTGGACAGGGTAAGGGGAGATGTTTTCTTCTGTGGTGTAGCCACTAATAATAATAAATTCAGTAGGTCATAAGAGAAAAGACAGCAAAGTAAGAGGGCTGGTTGGGAAGATGAGGGGTTCAATGGGAGTGGGAAGATGGCAAGAGATGGTAATGGGGTGTGATCAAAATACATTATATAAGTATAGAAAATTGTCAATTTTTTTTTAATTGGACAAAGAGCCAGGCCTGGTAGCACATACCTTCAATCCCAGCACTTGGGAAGCAGAGGTAGGAGGATGGCTGTGAGTTTGAGGCCACCCTGAGACTACATAGTGAATTCCAGGTCAGCCTCGGCTAGAGTGAGACCCTACCTCGGGGGAAAAAAAAAATTGGACAAAGTTGGTCAACAGTTTTCTAGGCAGAACAATGTTTTTTTAGCTGCCCCAGCTGGACTGCCAAGGTCTCCCACGACCTCACATGAAGCATCTTCCTTCGGCTAGAACCACCATCTTCTTTTCCATAAAGAGCAGGACTTGCTGACCATTCCTGGTCCTTCGGTGCACAGGGCTCTATGGCCTAGTCTCGAAGGTCCTGGGACCTGCCGATGAATGACGGTACTCAGAAGCCAGGGGCTCAGGTTACTCCAGCACTGCCCACAACTGGTTTTCCTCACTGTAAGTTCCTTGGAACAGAGTCTTTCCCAGCTGTCCGCCTCCTGTTCGCTGAGGAGCTGGACCAGGGCTCTGGAGCATGGGACATGAGCTCTGAATCCCATTCCAAGTCTGTGAGCGACAAGCAGCTAATTTCCAAAGCTCTGCAGCGGATATTTTTTCTTCCTTCGGCCCTCTGGGAGAGAAAATGATGTAGATGAAATGCCCCAGGGGGGAGCAGCTTGTTGTAATTTATGATTCATCTTGAAAAAACCACGTGCGTTAAGCATTCCAGTCCTGGAGCTAACCTAAAACTGGGAATGTGATATGGCTCAGTCACACTCTCTTTGGCTCCCTCCTCCCCAAACCTTAGGCAATTTACATAACGCAGCTCTCCTCTACTCAGCACAGTAGAAGACACCCTAGTTGGGTGCAGCTAAGGAAAGGACCTCCTCATGGTCTGTGTTTTTGGAAGAATCCTCTAACCAGAACCAAAGATCAATGCATTTTTACAGGCTTTGTCCTTCCCAGTGTTCACTGTGACAATGCAATATTGGAAGCTGTCTCATCTCTTCCCAAGGTCAACAGAGATGCTTCTGGAAGATGGTGCTGTGGTTTACTATGGGGAACATGGTGATGGTAAACATCTCCTGGGAATAATGCACTGGGCAGGGGTCATGGCCTGTCAACATTCCACCGTGAGAGGGGGAGAGACTCACGAGGCTCCACCCCTCCCAGGTGTTGTTGGCAGTTAATGGTGGACAGGGTAAGGGGAGACGTTTTCTTCTGTGGTGTAGCCACTAATAATAATAAATTCAGTAGGCCATAAGAGAAAAGACAGCAAGGTAAGAGGACTGGTTGGGAAAATGAGGGGTTCAATGGGAGTGGGAAGATGGCAAGAGATGGTATATATATGATCTCTTATATAATATAACAATATATTATATAATATAATAATATTATATATATATATGTATACAATATATATATAATGCATTGGTCAGGGGTCATGGCCATCCCAGCTCTTTAAAAGAAGGGTATTCCATGAAGAAGTATGAAATTACATCATTTGTAGGGAAATGGATGGAACTGGAAATTATCATGTTAAGCAAAATAAGCCAGACATAAAAACATTGTACATGCACATACATACATACATATGCCATGAAAATAGGGGGAATCTGTGAGAGAAGTAAGGGGCTAAAGGGAGGAGGATGAGGGGAAATGGGAGGAAAAGAAAGACAACACATTGCACATTTTGCTCAATATGCTGAGGCTCCATGACAAAAAAGCATAAGGGAGACAACATGGCAGAGGGAAAAGGACCTGCAAGAGGAGGAGGGAAGAGATGTGGGATGGGGTAGGGGAGCAAATATGAACAAAACACAATGGTGTTTATAAATATCTACATCATATATATACATCTTTATCTCTGTGTGTGTATATATATAATATTCATATATATATGTTCATATATATGAACATGTCATAATGAAGCTGATTATTTTTTGTGCTAACTAAAAGCATTAACATAAAGTAAAAACAACAAAAGGGTATGGCATCCATGAGCCCCCAAGTGGGCTCCCTGCCTAGCTGAGGGCCTCTGACCGTGAGCAAGCCACCGGTCCCCCTCGGACTCCAGCGTCTCATGTCTGCATGGCGCTAAACTGTTTGTCTCGTCCCCAAGATCTCTTGGGCCAACAAGATCACTATGGCAGTAACACAATTTATTTGGCTCCGTTCCCTCTTCTGTTGTTTTTCCTTAATAAAAACTAAAGGATAGCCGGGCATGGTGGCGCACGCCTTTAATCCCAGCACTCGGGAGGCAGAGGTAGGAGGATCACCATGAGTTTGAGGTCAGCCTGAGACTACATAGTGAATTCCAGGTCAGCCTAGGCTAGAGTGAGACCTTACTTCAAAAGACCAAAATAAATAAATAAATAAATAAATAAATAAATAAATAAATAAATAAATAAAGCATGCACAGTGCTAAAGTTCATGCCTGGCCCACAGGAAGTGCTGAATCAATGGTGGCTGTTACTTTTATTGGCTTTTATAAAGCCATACTAAAGACTGAAAGTGGAAAGTATGACACCAATCACCATCCTGTTGTGGCTCCTAAGGTATTTCCCAAGGAACCAGTCAGGAAAGGGATTCGTTAGTTCTGACTATGGGTAGCTGATACCTCTTAAACCCAGGTCATCCCAGCAGTAAAGTAAAAGGTTTGGACATGGTTGTTTTAAGTAAGGGAAACTTTTGACATGGCTCTTTTGAGTTTGAACCATTGTAATTAAAAATCAAAAAGCAAAACCCACTTTTTTGGAGGTGGAGGAAGAGAGTGCCTCAAACCACAGCCCAAGATGTCCTATAATTAATTTTCTGTGTAATACAGGATGGGTCTGAAATTGTAGAAATAATGCTCTTCATATTCCATAGCTTCATGAGTGCTGGTTTTGCAAGTTTGAACCACCATGCCCAATTTAAATATGCTTTTAAAACCAGGCATGGTGGAACCCCTCTATAGTCCCTGAACACAGGAAGTAACAGCAGGAAGATTAGGAGTTCAAAGCCAGCCTCACTACTCAGAGAATTCCGCCTGGGCTACTACATGAGACCCTGTCTCAGCAAGCAAATAAACAACTTTTAAGGTAACAAGTATTAAGTTCAAGAGACAGGCTTGAGCATAATCTGGTCCTTCAATGTGACCCTTCTTGGAGCTTAAGAGAATGTGGTGTTATTTTCCACCTTTCTTACTACTGTATTTAAGTTTGTGTTGTTGTTTGTCCATTTGTTTCATTAAAAGCTCTAAGCATTTTTTTATAGGCTACATCAGAATACTGTGAATTAACATGGTGATGTCTCTCCCCACCAAACCTACCCAGTTTTGTCAGACAGGCTAGCATTTCCAGAGCTGACTACAGGAGCACTGGCCTAAGAGACTACTGGAGGTAAACCAAAGGCAGTGTTGGACCTTGTCTCAGCCTAAGAGTAGAGGCAGCATCCTTGGCCACAAGCCAGGGGAAGCCTGGGTTAGGTACTGGAGGGTCCAGGATTGAAGGCTTTTACATTAATTGGCCACCATTTACAGCTTCATTCCCAGCTCTGATTTTAATTAGCTGCTTCCTCATGGAATCTCCCAAATGTTCTATTTCCATCCTTGTTTAATCCTGTGGTCTGATGGGCCCTGATTTATGCACATCAATACTGTTTACAAACATGAAAGCCATCCAGCAGTGTTTGAACTTTAGGCACTGCCATTGGTTATCGATAAGGAAAGGCGTCCTGGCAGGTGGCACGTCAATACCATCAGGTCAATATTGCAGACACACACACACACACACACACACACAGAGAGAGAGAGAGAGAGAGAGAGAGATGCAACCATTTTTGCCTGGTTGTGGGAGAAGGCTGCTATGGGCCAAGTTTGTGATTCTCATCTTTGCCTTCTACAGTGGCCATCTTCTTTTCCTATCCCGAGTTACTCATTGAAACCATGTGGGATTCATCTGGTGATTTTAGGGAACTTCCTGTAGGGACAAGAGGAGAAGGCTGCCATTTTGGAAGAATACCTTTCCCAGGTGAATACCTAGCATTAGAGTGTAGGAGACAAAAAGCAGTGTGTTGGTTAGAGAAGAACAATTACAATTAGAGACCTTGTGACCAAGACCAGCTCATAAATGACCAGAGGCACCACCCAGGAAGCAAGGGAGAGGCCAAGATGAGAAACTAGGAGAAATCCTTAGGACCGGGATCTCTGGCAGAGCCGGGAGGGCCAAGAGCACTAGGGGTATAATTCAAGTTCAATCTAAATTCACTGGGGGAAAGACAGCACACGTTCTCACAGTTCCTGAGCTTCTAGCTATAGGTTTTCAAAATCTAAGACCATCCTAATGCTCAGAGAGTCACACACTGACGTCATATGAAGTTCATCTGATGATTTTTAACAAAGTCTCTGTTGGGGCAAGAAAAGAGAGCCACCAATTTGGGAGATTATCTTAGTGACAAGTGTGAGGCATGGACAGCTTAACCCTAAAGAGTCTAACTATGGCTGCTAGGAAGTTAGGTTACAGGAGTCTGGTTGTGCCACATAGGTTCTTTGAGTCTCATTTCCCTGCCTATTACCTTGGTTTTCCTCCCTGGCTATGCCCATCCCTGCTTCTGCACAACCAAAGAATGTTGATAGTTTATCTGATATTTGGGTCTGCTCCTCCAGGAAGGGTAAAAGATAATGATTTTTCTTAACATTATGCCCTAATGGAAGCCAAAAACTGAAATAATATAGCCAGTACTGTTTGTTGAGTGTTGGAAAATACTTTCTGGGGATACCTCTAGCTCTGAATGTCTAGAACCTTCCATGGGCTATAAGGCACCTTATTCACCTGTAAAGCAGATTATTCCTCAGTGGGGTCATATGGATTGCTGTGTCTTCATACCTGGGTCTAGGGCCTGTACTAAGAAATCCCAGAGAAGTTTCCATAAACGCCAGCAAGCCACTACTGGGTGTGATAGACTAACCTGCAGTCACTACCTCTGCATCCAAATATACCATCTTTAAAGGTAACACATGAAGTTGTGAATTTGAATTTTTTTCTCCTCTCCTCTCCTGTCTACCTTTTTTTCCCCTTGCTAATTGGCAGGAAACTAATGAATGAGGCTCTGCCTGAACAGATGCTCCTGGTGGAAAACGGCAGAATTGGAGTTTTTCTTGCCTTTAAAAGTATTTTCTTCAAACATCAAGAAGATAGTAACATGTGGCGGGTCAGAAATGGAGAGAAGGTAACAGTACAGATCATACAAAACATAAAGGAGCTGGGGTGTGTCTGTTTGTGCCTGAGTGTATATGTGTTTTCTCTTTTGTTTTAACTTCCTTGCATTTTTTTTTTTTTAAGCTCATATTCGGCTGTAGCTCATAATTAGCAGCCAGGCCTCTGGGACCTAATTAACCAATTCAATTAACAAAAAAAGCACACAAGTCACCCTGACATTTGTCAGACATTAGGAGGGATGTCAGACTGGCAGTTTCAGCTGACACATTAATGGTGATTAGCTCATTTGTGACTCGCTCTTACACCACCACCCTCCTTGAGAGTGGCCTCGGAGCCACACTGCCTAGAGCAGCGAGGTCAGGGGGTTGATCTTGAGAGGGCACCAGGAAGCTCCACACCCCCAGCTCTCCCACTGGGCCAGAGACCCCAATCTAACCTTAGTCATGACAAGTCTCTACTGCTCCTAAGTTCCCATGAAAAGTCCCTTTGAATAGCTAGATACACTTGTCTATTTCTCAAGGGATGAGAATTCAGCAAAGGTCTCTTTTTATTAGGAAAGAAGCTTTTTAAATTTTATTACCATTAAACTTGTGCCTGTTGGTTCCCATACTTGATCAATGGGGTTGCTGTAGTCAGCCATGGCGAGCCACGTCTTCATTCGTGACCTGCTTTTGTTCTTGGAGTTTATAAGCTCCAGTATCTTCTATGATGCAAACAAGCATTGATACAGTGTCTCAACTATCTTTTCCTCTTATTGCCTTGAATTTAGCTCCACTTCTCTGGAAGCCCTAACAAGCAAGGAAACCTGGGTAAATCAGAAAGCTCAGGTGCATAGATGAAGGTGAGGGCAGGGCTGGAGAGATGGCTCCATGGTTAAGCCTGAAGGTGAGGGTGGTGAAATCATGAAGTACCAGAGTGCTGGTGCTAGGTCTTCCAGAGTAGTCCTTCCCCTGACTTTAACTGAGTCAGTCTCCAGGGAAGCTTCCAAGGACTTGCTGTGCCAGCCTGAAGATGGCAGGCATCACTTGGAGTTCGCTTGACTGCTTGTAACAGACCTCCTGTTGTAGTGATGTCAACACATAGGAATAGATTATCCTCACCTGACAAGAAGTGCCGAGGGACAGGTACTACTGCTCCACGCCTTCACCCATACCTTCAGCTCCCGCTATCCTTCACATCCAGCCTTGGTGGAGGTAGTCCTCATGCCTGCAAGATGGCATTCCTTCTGCTTCTGGAGATCATGACTATATTCCAGGAAGGAAAAGAGAGGGCAAGACAAAAGCTTGCGTCTATCTTTCAATAGCTCTCCAGGAAGCTTTACCCAGAAGATAGCCAGTTTTGATCGACCAGAATCATTCTATCCCCTACTCCACAGGGAACACTAGGAAATTGGGTTAATCTTAAATGATCACATGACCACTTGGCAAAGACCCCTGTGGGAAGGTGCTTGTACCTGCTAGACCAACTAGGCAGGGTTGCTCAGGGAGGTTATATCCTTTGCTTAAGGACACACTGTTGGCTGGTGACAGAGTAATGGGACTTCACATGTGCTAGATTCAGAAACTGTCCTCCAAGTGTTCTTAAAATCTCACTCTACGATGGGCATCCCCAGTGACAAAGATCTGCCCTCCAAAACACTCGAAAGACACTGTCTCCCTTCAGCTTGCCTGTGTTGCTTGCTTGGTTCCGAGCCACATGCTAATGACACCCAGATGGGTTTCATTTCCCCCAGAGCTTGCCCAAAGAAGTCTCCAGAGAAACCTGGCTTGGCACCCTCTGCCCTTTCCTGCTGCTCTTCCCCGAGCCCTGCTCACACACAGAGCTGATCCATCCAAGCTGGAGACACCCTGGGCTGTGCAATTATGCTAGAGGGGAAAACAGACCCCGTTTCCAAAGGTGACAGGGACCATTTGGAAATGACTTCGTTAATTGCAAACTCCTATGGATTCATTACCACAAAACAGCCTGGACTCCTTGCCTGGAGCATAACCTTTCTCCACAGAGGGAGCCGGACATTCTTTGCAGGTAATCTGTAGGGCCCAACAGCAAACACCTAGAATGGAGACTATTCATGGATGAACAATATAGCAGCTCCTTATTGTTAACATCCATTGTTCTCTCACAAAGAGCAACGGGCAGGTTAAATCTGTTTTAGCTGAGAAGGCGCTACAGAAATCCTTGCTACTGAGCATTTGATACTGATCACAGAGTCGCATCAGGGAACAGCCTCTGAAAGGGGAAAGTCATTTTTATTTCTGAACTTTAGAGGAGACAACCTTTCCCGTGCTCTGGCTCCCCAGGACTTCGGCCTCTAAGAGGGGAGTGAGGATTTTGTTTTGTTTTGTTTTTAATGATGCTCAATGACAGTGGTTTTTAGGGGATGCCTGGGGTGGGGGTGGCAAGCCAGGGAGCAAAAGAAAAATAACATGTATTACACAATGTCACATGCAGGCAACATATGTTACTCTGGGTTCATTCCATTTCAAAAGCATACTTCCAAGGGAAGTAAGTCTGTGAGCTATGAATTACAATAAAGGGTGTGGCGGCTCAAGGGCTGGTGGTGCCTAACTGGTACCATTTGGTACAACGGGGCTCATGCAGGAAACAGGAACCTGATTCTGCTCTGGGTTGGCCTTTGTTCAATGGGTGATGGAGGGATCACCACTTGATTATCCCTAATCTGGTGGGGGAGTCCATCAGAGTGGTCCTTTGGAGACCTCCATCATGCCCATCTGCATGAGGATATGGAGGATTTGGGCAGATGACTCAGCAGGCTCAGGCAGCAAAGGACCTATGAGGTGTGAGTTGAGTTTAGTTCCCCACTGCACACCAAGAAAGGGAACTTAGAGAAGGGATATGCCTGGCCCTCCTGACTAGTACTGAGATGGGAAACCAACCCCCAGCTCTTCTCCACCGTGGTCATTTCCAGTATGAAACGTGGTGCTCAGCTGAGGGACAGCAACAATTTAGCTTGAGGTGGTGTAAGGATGGTTTGGGACTATTTAAAAATACTTAACAACCAGTGTAGCCCCAGTCACAGAGAACAGGCACCAAGCACTACCAGGGAGCTGAAGGCTGACCATCGGTATGTTCTACATTTCAATTTAACTATCCAGGTAGGTGCCTGGGGTGGATTTTATGAAGTCATTCCTCTTCCCAAAGGCCAAAAGAAGGCACAGGCGAGGGTTGCCCAATGCTGATTGGCATGGCAGGAGACACAATCAAGAAAGTGGATGATTCCACTGGGTACTTGAGATATTTTATCCCACAGTTATCTAGAAAGGAGGGTGGAAATACACAAAGCAATAAAATGAGGCTATTCATTCCAACCTTGATGGAGCAGGGCATTGGCCACTGTTACCGATGGTCAGTGGAGTCTTAAAGTTGGGGAGAGTTAAGAAGCTTTACCATGGAGAAAAGCTTTAGCATGGGTGTGCCTTGACCAGATGCCTGAGGATGGACTAGCTGGAGGTGACATTCATGGGAGTGTTTATGTGTCTGTATATTTCTCTCTCTGGTTATCCTGACTTAGAAGTAGTAACAACATTATGGTGGTGGTCAGTTATCCATCAAGTCCTGGACATCTAGAGCCACTGTGACAGAAATTATCGTTTGGATTCCTTGGGCTACTGGGCTTCCTACAAGCCCCGTTGGCTTCTTCTGTGAACTGTCTACTTCCAGCTTATACTTGGGTCGCATGCTTTCTTGCTATTGGGACCTGAGTGATACTTATAAAAATACTCTGTCAGATAGGTAGCTTTGGACATATTTTCTACTAAGTATTTTTTATAATGTTTTACATTGAGAATTTTAATACATGAACATACTGTAATTAGATCATATTGCCCCTAAGCATTTTTTTAAGAGCTCTCATGGACTTACATTTAACCTTTGCTAGAAACCCTAGTTTCTTTCCTTTAAAGTCTTAAACACTTCCATGATAAATTTTCCATCCATAAGCCTTCTAAGAAAGATAATCTTTTGTTTGGAGAAAGAGCACCATTCTACCTACTTAAGAAACAACCTGGGGCTGGAGAGACAGGTTAGTGGTTAAGGCACTTGCCTGCAAAGTCTAAGGACCTTGGTTCAATCCCCCAGAATCCACATAAGCCAGATTTCCAAAGGGGGAGCATGCATCTGGAGTTTGTTTGCAGTGGCTGGAAGCTCTGGTGTGCCATTGCTCTCTCTCTCTCTCTCTCTTTGTTTTTTCCATTTATAGTGTCATTTCCTATGAAGGCTCATATGGTGATTGCATGAAGAGTCTTCTAAGAAGATATGGCACAGTTTTTCTCTCACAGTCTTTCTCTCTCTAGCCCTCTCTCCCTCTCTAAAATAAATAAATAATTTTTTGTTTTTGTTTTTGTTTTTCGAGGTAGGGTCTCACTCTGGCTCAAGTTGACCTGGAATTCACTATGTAGTCTCAGGGTGGCCTCGAACTCACGGCGATCCTCCTACCTCTGCCTCCCCAGTGCTGGGATTAAAGGTGTGCGCCACCACGCCCGGTAATAAATAAAACTTTTGAAAGTGATTTTAAAAAGCCAATCTGGACCTGGAAAGATGGCTTAGCAGTTGAGGCACTTGCCTGCAAAGCCTAAGGACCCAAGTTCGATTCTGTAATATTCACGTAAGCCAAATGCACAAGGTAGCACATGAGTCTGGAGTTCATTTGCAGGGGCTAGAGGCCCTGGCATGCCCATTCTCTCTCTCTCTCTCTCTCTCTCTCTCTCTCTCTCTCTCTCTCTCTCTCTCTTATAAATATTTTTTAAATCCAACCTGGGTACAGAGATGTGTTTGAATGAGCAGGCAGTAAGTTCTACCTTTTCAGCCTGTAGCATCGCCATTAGCTGTTTTGAGTGTCCCTTTGGAAGTGACTTTCATTTCCCTTTCCCAGATCTGCTTTTTTCAAAAAAAAATTATTTTTATTTACTTATTTGAGAGAGGGAGAAAGAGGCGGGGGGGGGGGGAGAGAATGGGTGTGCCAGGGCATCCAACAAATGAACTCCATACACATGTGCCACCTTGTGCATCTGGCCTATATGGGTCCTGGGAAATCAAACTTGGGTCCTTTGGCTTTGCAGGCAAGAGTCTTAATCACTAAGCCATCTCTCCAGCCCAGATCTGCTTCTTATCTGACATGTTGCTATGCCATTCAGCTCCTTCTCTGCCCATTTAAACTGACCAGATGAATCCCTGTCATGCCCAAGATAGTCTCTGTACCCCAGACCTCCCAGACCTTGCCTTTCTGGGGTATAGACTCCATCATGATTACTATACAGGGGCAAATTAGGAAGCATAAGCCCTCATCCTGCTGACTGTTGGAAATGCTCCCCCTTCAAAGAAATATCCATGCACTTATGAATGTCTCCTAGAATAATCCTTACATGTTTCTATTCATCCATGCATCCATTTCTGACATGATACCATGTGCAAGACACTCTACAACATGCCTGGAAAGAATGGTGAGCTAAGCAGACATGGCCGCCACACTCATGGGGCACAGGGTTTTTAGTAACCTCGTTTTGTTTTTTTTTAAATTTTATTTATTTATTTATTTATTTGAGAGTGACAGACACAGAGAGAAAGACAGATAGAGGGAGAGAGAGAGAATGGGCACGCCAGGGCTTCCAGCCTCTGCAAACGAACTCCAGACGCATGCGCCCCCTTGTGCATCTGGCTAACGTGGGACCTGGGGAACCGAGCCTCGAACTGGGGTCCTTAGGCTTCACAGGCAAGCGCTTAACCGCTAAGCCATCTCTCCAGCCCAGTAACCTCGTTTTTTGACTGGACTCATCATGCCCTTTTTCTTTTTTCTCCAGTTTCCCCTTGTCCATCCCTCAAGAATGCCCTTAAAGAAGCCCTGAACTTTTCATCATGTGAAACTGGCCCTGTCTACCCCAGGGATGCTGACTTCAGATCTGCCTACATGCACCCATCTCTGCCTGACAAGGTGTCTCTCGGCTCCGTGCAGAAGGTGAGAGGTTTCCCCCTTGTCAAGGTATGGGTGTGGTCTAATGTGCCAAGGTGGATGGACTTCAGCCATGGTCATGAATGCTTGATAATTTAGGAACCTTGAAACCATAACCATCGGACTCAAAACCCTTCCATGAAGGCCGACAGAGGTCAGTGATTTGTTGTCTCCTGACTCCTCTTTCTCTGAAACAACAGCGAATGCCAAGGAAAGCCCAGTTGCTCCCTTTGCAAGTACCATCCTATGAGGAAACCGGAAGGCAGAGAAAGCGATGACATATTCTTGAGAAGATGTTGGACGTTTGGGTGAGCAGAGTTGAACAATGAAAAAGAATCCAAGTCATCTTTAGGTAGCTCCAAGGGTAACTTCTACAGAAGCAAACTGATGTAGAGTAAAGGAGTCATGCTCCCACGGCAAAAGTGGAATGTGTAAGGGAAAAAATATATAATTATTAGGCAAGGCTTAAGGTAGAAAAGATCAACAAGCCTTGGTGGATGGCCCTTAGAGACCACCTCCCGCTGCCCACCACGAGAGGGCGGATGAGCCACATCCTCCCGCTGACAGAGGCTGTTGGTAACACAGTCACGCTGTGCAATCTGTATCAAGCTGAAAGTCCACTCCTGCAGAGGCCTTGGAAACATCATTGCGGGGTTACACCAATGTGGTTTGTTTTTTTCCTAATGCATTATATCCTGGGAAGCCTTCAAATAGATCTCTCCTCTTTGGTGTCTGAGAACTACAAGACCAGGTATCACCATGACTGAGGCAGTACAGTCAGAAAATCCACTTTACACGGACCCTGGGAGGTGTCCTCTTTGCTTACAGAATCACTTTTCAGTCTGACAAAACCTGGAGATAAGACAATCTACCCTAATCTGAGAATCTGAACTCAGAAATACCCAAATATCTAAAACTTTGACTACCAATATGACACTCTAAAGATTTTTATTTTTGGAAACTTTTGTGTTCAGGATGCTCAACCTGTAAAGTCTATGAAAATATTCCAAAACTGAAAAGACTCAAAAATATTAAACTTTTCTGGTCTTAAGCTTTTTGGCTATTATTATTATTATCATTATTATTTTTTGATTAGGAGAAACTCAAACTGTAATCAATAAATGTGCTTTGGGTGGACAAAAAAAGTGTATTCTAAATCCAAGGTTACAAAATGAGTCTTTATCAAAATAACTATATTCTCAGAAACAGCAGACAGTAAGTTAGATCCTGTGATCATCACATAGAGTTGGGTCTTGGGGAGGCGCAGGACGCAGAAGCCTGGGCAAGGCTCAGAGAAGAGCACAGAGGGAGAGCCACTTAAAGGCACTGGGACTATACCACAGTGGTAAAGCCCATGCCTGGCACAGTGTGGCCATGGATTCGATTTCCAGCCCCCCACACACACAAAAAAAACTTAGCCTTCTCTAACTCCATATTTTTGAAAGCATTGTTGACCCCCAGAACAAAGGCGTCAGTGTCTCTCAGAACCTGTGTTCCTCAGAACAGGATTTGGGGAGGCTGGATTAAGGCAGCAAAGACAGAAGAGAACACCATCTAAACAAGAGAAGCAAGAAATCCCGAGGCACATGGTAGAGGACGTTGCAGGCACCTTGGTGCTGTCAAAACACAAGGCGTCCAGCTGGAATGGATCACTGAGATGACATGTGAGGAGGTGTGGGCAGGGGGCCCATTGGCCGCTCTCTGGGGCAGAGCTTTAACACTTGGGAGCTCTAAATAGCAGAACCATGATGGGAGCATGTTCTGGAGGTTGGAAGAAGACATCTATGATGACCAGTTTGAAGTTTCTTTTCTTATTTGGGTAGGAGAAGTTACGGTCTTATGATCAAGTGGCCTTTTAGTGAGGTGCATGAGTAGAGAGTTTACCACCCAGAATGTTCCCAAGCCTCAATCAACATCTTGAGAAAATAGTCCCAGACTGGCCTGAAAGCCTTCCAACAGACAGCCGAGTGTCAATGAATACAAAGAAGATGCTGAGAAGTAATAGCAGGTGACATCATGGCATAGGTCATGAGGAAGGGGCAGAAAAGCTGGGCTCCTCCACAGCAAGAATTCCTTAAAATCTGTTTTATTTCATTTTACAAGTCTCTAATGAATTAGTTACCCAGTAAATATTCTTTTGAATGAACAAATTAGCTTGTTTGAGGTTGTTGTTGCTGCAATATTTTCTGTTGCTATGACAGAATGCCAGAGAACAAATAGTTTATAAAGAAAAGAAGTTTATTTAGTTCATGGTCGTAGAGACTAGAAGGCCAGCATTGAGTGGCCCAGTCATCTTAGCTTATGATGCAGGTCTCATGGCAGAAAAACAGAAGAGCAAGCAGGCATGTGGGGAAAAGAGGAAGAATGGGAGAAGAGATCGCACTTTTGTGATAATGAATTTATTCTTGTCAGAACTGCATTAACTCCTTCACTAATGCCATGATTTTGCACCTTTTAATGACCCTAACACCTCTCAAAATCATTGTTGTTGGTAATTAAATCTCAGCAAGTGTTTTCACGGAGCAGACCAGTTCCAAAACCACTGCAGCTGTTTACCACCGTGAGCAAGATTACTTTTCAAAGAGAGATTCCCACACTGCAAGAGAAGCCAGGAAAACATGCATTTGGTGTATCAGTTACTATCTGGTTGCTGAGAAAGACACCTGACTAGGAACATTTTATGGAAGGAAGAGGGTTTGCTGACTTATACTTCCAGAAGGTAGAATCCATCATACTGGGGAAGACATGGCAGAAGCAGGGAGTCAGTGTCACATCATCACATCAGCAGAGAGAAAATAGAGACCAGCCAGTGGGGCTGGAAAAGGACATCTCAAGGCTTTTCCCCAGTGACACTGCCCTATGCGGCAAGTCTCTAACCTCCTAAAGTTTCCATAAACTTCCTAAAGTTTCCATAAACTTCCTAAACAGTGCCACCAACTTGAGCTTAAGTATTCAACACACAAATCTTTGGGGGACATATTACATTCAAGCCACCACATTTAGTTACTTAATTTTTTTTTCCCCTTCAAGGTCTCATTAATTCCTACTTAAGATTATCCACTTATTTGGTTAAAAATTGAGTGTGATTTACGTGGTCTGGGACTTTGGGAGACATGTACACTGTGGAACAAATAGCCCTGTTACCGAGGGACATAGGACACTCCAAATCAGACCCCAGTTTTCCACCCTCCCCTACCCCCCAGCTCACACTGTTCCTAAGCATTTGTCCTTAATACTGAGTGTATTTCAGGGGAAATTTAATCCATATGGTTTTGATTCATTTATACTTAACTCATCAAAACACTTGTTTTTTTTTTTTTTTCTGGGAGAGTTTGTTGCCATTTGGGAAACATTTTCAGATGTGCTAAAAGCTTTTTAAACGGTCAGGGAAGAAGCTGGGCCTTGGTTGTGAAAACAAGGCAAGTTCAACGCGGAAGCAGACTGAGGGTCAGCCCTGGCTTTTCCTTGCCCGGGTTCAGAGGTATTCAATTTTTGGCCATATTTTTTTCTTCCTTCATCTTGGAAATGGAACAGGTGAGAAGAAGAAAGAAAGCTTGGGAGAGGATGCAAACCTGAAAGCAGTGTGGAGCAGAATGGAAGCCTGGCTGGGCCCACACCTGCACGCTGACAGCCAGGAGAGCAGAGGTTTCACGCCAGCTGCCTTGAATAAAAATCCTTATTCGGGGCTGGAGAGATGGCTTGGGGGTTAAGCGCTTGCCTGTGAAGCCTAAGGACCCCGGTTCGAGGCTCGGTTCCCCGGGACCCACGTTAGCCAGATGCACAAGGGGGCGCATGTATCTGGGGTTCGTTTGCAGTGGCTGGAAGCCCTGGCACGCCCTTCTCAATCTCTCTTTCTCTGTCTCTTTCTCTCTCTCTCTCTGTCGCTCTCAAATAAATAAATAAATAAATAAATAATGAACTAAAAAAAATCCTTATTCGGTCCCATCAAGTGTCTGGGTCATCCTCGTTGTGAGAAATGGCTCTGAATTCTGTCCCAGGAAATGGTTACAGTGATGGAAGCTTGGAGACCAACAACAGAGATGCTTCCAAACAAGTGGGTGTCTTGTCTATATTCACATATTGAACCCCAACTCCTCACCACTGCACGAGTGCTCCTGCCCTGTCATCCAACCATCTGCCCAGGAATCTTCTTTCTCTTTGTTCTCTGTGACATCTGCTGGGAATGACTACATTCTGAAACCAAAGACAGACACTTTTGTATGCTTTCTTCATGAAATGAAACCTTGAGCAAGCTTCTTAACCTCTCTGAGCCTCAAAAGATGGAAGACATGGTGACCAGGAAGACCCCATGCCTTGGTTCAACTCCATACTCTGTTGCTGACCAGTTGGCTGATATTGAACAGGTGAATTCATCTTTCTGCCTCTCAGTCCCCACCTTCTATATGTGTTTATATAGCTAGATATTTATTTCAGATAATCCTCCTTAATGACTAGCATGCAACAGTGGTTTGAATTAGGTGCCCCCCCCATGAATTCAAGTATTTGAATGCTTGATCCCTAGCTGATGGTAATTTGGGAGGCGGAGCCTTGCTGGAGGAGGTGTGTTGTTGGGGTGGGCTTAGCAGTGTTATAGCCAGCTCCCTCTTGACAGAACTTGGCTGATTCTTCTGCTATTTTTTTCCACCTGCTTTGGCAGAGGTGGTGTCCAGCTCTTGCTCACGTCACATTTCCCCTGCCCCAAAGGAGCTTCCCCTTGAGATTGTGGGCCAAATAAAAATACTTTCCTGTCACTGTGTGCTTTTGGTCGGGTGTTTCATCCCAGCAGTGTGAAGGTACCTGCGACATCATCATATTGCAGATCAGGAAACCCGAGGGAGGGCTCTGGCGGTTACAGACGGGTCTGGGTGACTAACCCAAGCTAACTAGAGAGCTAGAATTCAAACATAAACTGCTCCAGCTCCAGAGCAGCCAGATTCTGGGGCTTGTTGGATAATTTTATAATGAATAACATGCGGACAAGGGCCTCTGTTTCCATGACAGAGCCTAGGCACAGCACAATTTCACTTACATGTTTAATCTCTATAGCACAGTACAATAAAGAGTGATACAAAGAGTCAGGTAAATTTCAAACAAAACTTTCACTGTGTTCTCAGCCCCTGAGTTACTGGTCTGTTAGGGAAATGTTTCTGTCTTCTGCGCTTGCAGAGCTAAGAGGGAAGCTCAGCAAAGCCTTGCATATCTCCCCCCTCAAAATGCATAAGTTCAAACAATGGAAAGTCCATGGAAGATTCCAGACACTTAGAAGATGTCCCCAGGGAGCTTTGTCTCATCTTTGCTTCTCTTGCTTCTCTCTAGCCTTCAGTTTCCCTGTTGGGAGAAAGCAAGGCCACCAATAACTCCAGACTGCAGAGCAGTACCTTAGACACCTTGGGAGAAAGAAAATGTGTCATTCTCGAGTTCCACCAATTCCTCAGGATTGGTTCTTTTCTTGTCTAGGTGAGACACACTCACCTCCTCAAAGCACTCACTACAGCTGTGAAGTCCAGAATGGATCAGCCCTAGTCATGTGTCCACCCTCAGGGATGGTAATGGAGTAGGTCTCATTCAAACCAGAAAACTGAGGACAAGGACACTTAAGTGCATTTTGTCACCCTGGAGACAAGTTTAGCTGAAACATTCTAGTTGGGTCTATCAAACCATTCAAGATAGCTTTGTGTAGCCGGGCGTGGTGGCGCACGCCTTCAATCCCAGAACTTGGGAGGCACAGGTAGGTGGATCACTGTGAGTTTGAGGCCACCCTGAGGTTACATAGTAAATTCTAGGTCAGTCGAGGCTAGCAAGTGAGACCTTACCTCAAAAACAACAACAACAAAAAGATAGCTTTATGCTATGAAAAGTCTTCAGACTCTGGAGTCAGCCTGACTCAACTTCCATCATGTGTTTTCTGGTGTGACTTTGAACCTCATTTTTTTTCTTTTTTGTAAACTTTTTTAAAATTTTATTTTCTAGCTTGGCATGGTGGCGCACGCCTCTAATCCCAGTACTCGGGAGGCAGTGGTAGGAGGATTGCCGTGAGTTCAAGACCACCCTGAGACTACAGAGTGAATTCCAGGTCAGCCTGAGCTAGAGTGAGACCCTGCATTGAAAAACAAAACAAAACAAAACAAAACAAAACAAAACAAAACAAAACAAAACAAAACAAAACAAAACAAAACAAAACAAAACAAAACAAAACAAAACAAAACAAAACAAAAATCTTATTTTAGAGACAGAAAAGGGGAGAGGGGAAAGAGGGGGAGGGAATGGGCCCTCCAGGTCCTGAGCTACCGCAGTTGAACGCCAGACGCTTGCGCCACCCAGTGGTCATGTGAAATCTTGCACTTGCCTCTCAGTGTGTTTGGGATTTGGAGAGATTGAACATGGGTCCTTAGGCTTCGCAGGCAAGCACCTTAACCGCTAAGCCATCTCTTCAGCCCTGGGCCCCATTTTCTATTCTGTAAAATATGGGTGCTAAAATACAGGGCCCATGTCTTAGGGCTGCCCTCCTGAGGTTTACGTGACATAGCACCTAGCAGGCCCAGGAGCTGCCACCACAGAAGTCACATGGTACAGGTGTGGTCTTCCTATCGCCTCCCCTTCTCCCATTGCTTCCCTGCCAACCTCCCTGCCCCACTGGTTGGACAGATCCTAGTGCTTTGATACAGAGCCGAGCACTTGTCAGGCCACCGATGTTCAAGAGAGAGCAAAAAGGTTCCTTGACACTGGGCTAGTTCGGGCATACCAGAAAGTCCTCCAGGAAGTGGGAAGCGGAGGCATTTCCTAGATAAAAGCTGGCTATTAATTGTAATAGGCCTATTGGGTCCCTGGTGACAACTCTAAACACAGGTTGACATCTTTGTGTTCAGCTCAGACAACTGGAACATCTAAGTCTAATGTCAGACACAGCGCACAGCCCAACGCTCTTCCCATGCTGTATGTAATTCTCCCAGCAGCCCCACAGCCCCGTGATGATACCGGAATGAACTGTTCCTGTCAGCAAATGAGGAAACCGAGACTCAGCGTTAGGACCTCAATAATCAAGGGGTGTGTGCGAGCTACGTGAACAGCGCCTTCTGGTGGTGGGGGTGTGCATAGCAGAAATGAAAATGCAAAGCTCTCATTTGGCATTCATAATAAACCAAATGTTGTAGCGTGGGATCATTCTTTAATTCTCACAAACATCCCACACAAAGTCTCAGAGACCAAACACAGGGCCTTCCAGACATATTACTTGCCCAAAGGTCACATAAGTAATGGAACCTTCTAGAGACCTTGCCATACCTTCTTGTAAGACTCTTTTTGTAATTGTGATCCATGAATTTTCCCCTACCGTCACATACTAGACACAGGCTCCATGATGGAAGAATAGCCATTCTTGGTTCCTCAGGATACCTGGCTCAGAAGGTACTAGAATGAATGGTTATTGACAAGTGAATAAATGAATGGGACCTCTAAGTGAGATACCTGTAAGGTTTTTCATAGTAAAAACTGCTTATTATGTCATAGCCAAGTGGCTGGTACTGATATTGGGGGAGAGGGGCGCCTGACTGAGGGCGTTGTGCCAGCCATGCAGAATAGAAATCTGACACAGTACACAGATCAAGCTAGTGGGCTATACTTTCTAAAGGACTTCCCAGTTCTTTGGCCTCCCTCATATAATATGTCCTGTTACCATACTTCTTCAAAAAGCATCATCAATCCAGCGCAACAGCCAGGTGTCCACTGGCCAATAAGCACTGCGTTCCTGGTTTCTCAGGAACCCAGTTGATTTTGCTCAACCAGGTGAATGTGGGCCACAGAGATTCAGCCCCTCTGTTCTGCCTGAACACCAGAGCATCCTGGGTCAGCAGTCTTATTTAAAACAATATTTTATTAATTTTATTTATTTGAGAGAGACAGAGAGAAAGAAACAAAAATGAGAGAAAGAGAGAATGGATGTGCCAGGGCCTCTAGCCACTGCAGATGAACTCCAGACAGATGTGCCACCTTGTGCATGTGGCTTAAGTGGGTACTAAGGGATTAAACCTGGGTCCTTAGGCTTTACAGGCAAGCATCTTAACCGCTAAGCCATCTCTCCAGCCCCAGAGGGGCAGTACTTTTTTTTTTTTGGCTTTATGAGGTAGGGTCTCACTCTGTAACCCAGGGTAGCCTGGAATAAGGTATGTAGTCTCAGGGTGGCCTCAAACTCACAGCAATCCACCTATCTCTGCCTCTTGAGTGCTGGTATTAAAGGCGTGCGCCACCACGCCTGGCAGGGGTCAGTACTCTCAACCCTCCTGAACTGAGAAAAAATGCTTCCTATGCCATGGCACCCTAGTGCCCCAAGGTGGGAGGTAGGCCCAACTAGAACATTCAGAAATGCTGCCATCTTGTGGCACATTCAGGCCAGAGCAAGGTACTCACAAGGCAGCTGATCAGCTTTTCCAACAAACTTACTCCCCTTTCTCTTTTTTTTCCCCCTCATCTTCTCATAGTTGGACAGCACCAGAGTGAAGGTAAATTTATGTTTGAAATGTAAATTGAGATATAATCTGGGAACTTGGAAATACGTTTCTGAAAGCAACATGAGTACACCTTAAAATGTTTTGAAGCTTTTGCCCAGGACAGGGCACTGAGTCCCCCCACGTGTGGAACACCCTCTCCGGCCCAGCTCAGGACACAGGCCATGGCGACCAGACATATCTCCACCATCTTTGCCCACCAGAACTGCTTGTCCTTACAGCTACTGCGAGGCAGTCCAATAATTCTGGAGTGGACGTGTTTTTCACTCTCAGCTTCTGAGAGCCTTGCTCACAGATTGGCTAACAATCCCACCGAAGGATCGAGCCAAGCTAATAAGGCTTAATGGGGGAGCCAAGCACAAGGTTCCTGGACTTCTAGACAGATTAGTCACTTAATGATGGCCATGGTGACTGCATTGTGACAAGCCACACACCTGCACTGTTCTAAATAAACAAAGCCTAGACAGCATGCTTTGAACGGTCCTTGGTAGAAGAATGTTTCCAAATAGGGATACGTAGGTAGGTAGGAGACATTCCTCTTTTCAGTTGCCAAGCCTGAGCGTGCCTGCCCGTGTGCACGGACCCTGGGTGCAGAGGCTGCTGCAGGCCAGCCTTGAGGCAAACCGTCAAGGTGAAAATAATGGACTTTGGCATCTCTCAGATCTCCTGGAAGTGATCAGATCTGTGGAGGTCATGTCCCTGAAGGAAGAGGGTGAGATACAAGATGGTAAATTTTGATGGGGTGGGGGGGGGAAACAAAACACTGGCAAGCCAAGTGTTCATGCCTATAATCTCAGTACTCAGAGGCTGAGGCAGGAGGATGACCATGAGTTTGAAGCCAGCCTGGGCTAGAGAGTAAGAGTCTGTTTCAAAACACAAGCAGGGACAGGAGTGTTGCAGATACAATGCCTATCAAGCTACAAAAAAAGCAGAAAAGAAAGGAGAAAAGAGGAGAGGGGAGGGGAGGGGAAGGGAGGGGAAGGGAAGGGAAGGAGGGGAGGAGAAGAGAGGGGAGGAGAGGGGAGGGAAGGGAGGAAGAAAAAGAGAAAAAAAAGGGAGGCTGGGTACCACAAGAGCCTGCTGAACACTGAAATAAACTATGAGAATTGCAGAATGATGAGACCCAGCAGAGTGGAGTCACTCACTCAGACCCTCCCTCTAGCCAGATGGCCCATGTTTGAGTCTCTGCACCACTAGTTGGTAGCTTTGGGGTCGTTGGGGAAATTACCTAACCTCTCTGTACCTCCACCGCCTCAACTATAACATAGGAGAACATATGAAATAGCTCTGACCATAAGGGGTAGTTTTTCTTTATCTTTATCTTTTCTTTCTTTCTTTTTTTTTTTTTTTTTTTGAGGTAGGGTCTCACTATATCTCAGGCTGACCTGGAAGTCACTATGTAGTCTCAGGGTGGCCTCGGCCTTGAACTCATGGTGATCCACCTACCTCTGCCTCCCGAGTGCTGGGATTAATGGTGTGCGCCACCATGCCTGGCCCACAAGGGGTAGTTTTTGAGAATGAAATGATATTTACAGTGTTGACGCGTTATAATGGCTAGATTAAAATTTAATAAAACAGTGTGGACATATAGAAGTAGCATTCACCAGTCCGGGCCCCGTGTTTGGTATCAGAGGCGTAGAGCTGGAACTCTACTCAGGCCACGAGGAGCCACAGACGTGAAAGCCTCCACCTTGTCTCACCCTGGCAAATGTCCCTTCACTGTTCCGGACCTGTTCCCACCTTTGCGGCGAAGATGTTGGACCGCTGCTTAGGAGTTCAAGGCTGAGCTGAGCCTCTGCTGGGCTCTGGGTTGGGCTGGACATAGTAGACGTCATCCTGGTCTCCTAAACTTCTCTGTCCATGCAAGAAAAGGGTTAGCAGGTGGGCAGCTGCTGAACCCCAAATCAACAGCGAGAGCTGTTCAGAAACAGGCTTTCACGGATATAGAGGCACAAGCGGCAGCTCTTTACTTATGGGGAGCTGCAGCTTGGCACCTCTACGGCTGGCAGCCCAAAAAGTGAAGGGCAGGGGAAAGTGTGTCCCAAAACTTGCTTGCCTGCCCCATGAGACAATTAGATTGAGAATCATACCACAAGTTTGAAATATAGAAAAGAGAGAGAAAGAAAGAAAGAAGGAAGGAAGGAAGGAAGGAAGGAAGGAAGGAAGGAAGGAAGGAAGGAAGGAAAGAAAGAAAGAAAGAAAGAAAGAAAGAAAGAAAGAAAGAAAGAAAGAAAGAAAGAAAAAGAAAGAAAGAGAAAGAAAGAAAGAAAGAGGAGGCTCACAACAGCTTGGTCCCTGAGTCAAAGGCAGGCTTCCCTCCCTGACTCGGGTGTACTCCCAGAAGAAGGTGGCAGATGCCAGATGTGGAATTAGACAACACTCTTGAACCACAGCCCCAAAAGCTGGAGAACACAGCCCACTCCCGAGCGCCGCCTTTCCCAGCAGGCTTTCCCAGTCTGTGGTTGGGACTTGGGCTTCCTGCCGCCAGCTCTGTAGTTCAAAACCACAATCTGCATTTCTCCTTTCCTCACATCTCCAGGCAAGAGTGATACAAACAGAACTTTCAGGAAAGCAGTCTATGGGGATATGGTCAGCTTTGTATGGGAAAAGGCATGAAGGGGGCTGCGGTGGGCTTGAATGTAAAAGTGTCCCCTACACATTCATGTGCCTGTGACTAAGACGCATACTTGGCCTGGAGAGATGTCTTAGCGGTTAAGGCGCTTGCCTGCAAAGCCAAAGGACCAAGGTTCAATTCCCCAGGACTCACATAAGCCAGTTGCACAAGATGGCACACACATCTGGAATTTGTTCACAGCAGCTAAAGACCCTGATGCACCCATTCTTTCTCTCTCTCTCCTTCTCTCTCTCTCTCAAATAAATAAAATAAAATAAATTAATAAAGTTGTTTTTTCCAAAAACTTTTAAAACAGACATACTTAATCCCCAGGTGGTGGAGACTTTGGGAGGTATAACTTTTCCGGGGAGGTGTGTCACTGGGCGTGGGCCCTGGGCTGTCATAATCCAGCCTTGCATGCCAGTGCTGACCAACTCACTCTCTGGCCATCCTCCCTGCTGCTGTGTGGAGATGCAATACTTGGCTGTCTGCTCTTGTCATGTTTACCCTGTCATGTTGGAATGTGCCCTCAAAAGCGTAAGCTGGAAATGAATCCCTTCCTTCCATAAGTTGCTTCTTGTTGAGTGCTTTGTCTCAGCAACAGGGATTTATCCACTGCAGGGGCTGAGGCCCAAAGGGCAGAGGTAACAAGGGAGAGTGCTGTGGCTGGACACATCTACTCCAGATGAGCAGCCGCTTCAGCTCCTGTCCCCGTGTGCTTGACCTCAGCTTGGTGGCCAGTTCTGACCAATGAGTGTGAACAGAAGTGATGTGCGCTGCTTTCAGACTAGAAGGTTAGACCTCCAAAGTGCTTTTCCTCCCTTGGCTACATTGAGCACGCTAGTTGAAAGGACGGCAGCTCCATTACCTCAGTGACTACAGTTAATACCAAGGAGGAGGAAGGAGTGAGAAGTGAAGCTTGTCACAGAGCCTTGGGGGCTGTTTGTTACTGCAGCACAGCTTGACCTATGCGGACTGACACAGCGGGTGTAGTTCACATGAGTGACTGTGAACAGTTACTCCCCTTGTCTGGATTTCATCTTTCTTTTAACATGATGGCACTGTCTTGGATGGCTGGGTTTGCTAAGAGTTCATACTCAGGTGGGAGGGCGGGGAAGAGCTGCTTAGCCACCTGTAAATACTAAGCAGTTTATAGAAATATCCAGACAGACTTCTCCCACCAACCAAAGGAAACAGGCAGAGGAGGTGCATCTTCTAAAAAGTCCCTCCATCCCTACCTCAGCCCCTCAACTCCAGGGCGAGTGTGGAGTGCACATTTTTGATATGTGGTTTCCCTCTTGCAATGTTCATCAGAATTGGCAAGAACAGGGGCTGGAGCGATGGCTTAGCTGTTAGGCACTTTCTTATGAAGCTTAAGGACTCCAGTTCAAGGCTCCATTCTCCAGGACCCACGTTAGCCATATGCACAAGGGGGCGCATGTGTCTGGAGTTCGTTTGTAGTGGCTGGAGGCCCTGGTGTGCCCATTCTCTCTCTCTCTCTCTCCCTGCCTCTTTCTCTGTCTGTCGCTCTCAAAGAAATAAAAATAATTTTTTTTAAAAAAGATTGGCAAGAACAATTGGCATCATTTTAACTGTTTATGAACTAAAATTTATGTAAATATTTAAATAAGACTGAGCTTTTCTATAGTTTCCATTTAGATTATCTCAGGTACCTCTATTCTGTAATGACAGCCTCCTACAGAGAAAGAGTATATGCATTTCAGTGGCCTTGAGGTTGGGTAAAATCCTTAGAATGGCTATATGTCACATACAAATGATTTGAAGTTTGGATTTCTGGAAACTGGCTATGCTTCCAACTATAGAAAAAAAAAGGTGTCTTAGTCTATCATGCTGAGTTGGCACTGTATCGAAATTAACAGCCATATTGGTTTAGAAAGGTTAAACTTATCTTCATTTGTACAGTGATAACACATTGTATTAACTATGAAAGGTACTTTTATATAGGCTTGATGAGAGTATTCCCTAAATAATAATAAAAAAAGAAAGATACAATTGTACCTGCATGGCCACTAGTTACAGTATCTGGGCGTCACTTGATTCTACACGTTCAGGTTGTGAATGAGAAGCTGGGCTCAGGCAGACTAGTCGCTGCATTAGCTACTTAAGAAAGGGTTTTGTTTGCTTTTGTTTTGGGGTGTTTTGGTTTACAGTTTTAAACTTCTAGGTAGAGTTCATCAAGGCAGAGCTGGGCACCGCGGCAGGAGTGGGGACCAGCGAGCCAGCTGGTCACATTGTATCTATAGCCAGGGTGGAGAGGCAGGAGGGAGGGATAACAGGAAGAATGTCTGGGCTCCCAACCTCAAGCGCCCCCCCACAGTGATGCACTTCCTCCACCAGGGCTCCACCTTCCAAAGGTCCCGCCGCTCTTCTCAGCAGTGACACCAGCTGGGGAACAAGCGCTCAAACACAAGAGCTGGTGTGGGGCATTTCATATTCCAACCACAACGATGACTTAACGTCAATGATGGAGAAATACTACGGTCGTTGGAAGAGTCCAGGCAAAATCCTCCATTCCGGGCTGGAGAGATGGCTTAGCGGTTAAGCCTTGCCTGTGAAGCCTAAGGACCCCGGTTGGAGGCTCGGTTCCCCAGGTCCCACGTTAGCCAGATGCACAAGGGGGCGCACGCGTCTGGAGTTCATTTGCAGAGGCTGGAAGCCCTGGCGTGCCCATTCTCTCTCTCTCCCTCTATCTGCCTTTCTCTCTGTGTCTGTCGCTCTCAAATAAATAAATAAATTAATTAATTAATTAAAAAAAATCCCCCATTCCCAAATATCCTAGTGTTCTTTTGATAAAAGATAGCTTTTAAGGCCTTGCAGAGCCTGAGACTGAACAGGTCTGGGGTGGCGTCTGGGACTGTACCAGGTTAAAGGTCTAGTTGTGGTGACTCACACCAGCACAGAGAGGCCGAGCCAGGAGAATAATGAGGTTGAGGCCGGCATGGTCTATATAGCAAGTTCCAGGCCAATCTGGATTACACAGTGAGATCTTGTTTCAAAAAAAAAAAAAATCAATCAATCAATCAATCAGTCAGTCAGTCAATGATTCCCATGAGCAATGAGCCTTAGGTTATACCAGCATGCAATTGGAGTTTGTGAAATAAACTCAGAGAAGAATCCTCTCAGCTGGCTAAGCTGAGGTTGGCATGCCATGGTTTAGCAAGAAGGCTGGGAGACAGGGCCATTGTCCCCCCAGGACAATGAGGGAAGCATCTTGCTCATACTTGCCCTTGCAGCAGGTCAGGGGCAGAGGCACACATTCAATGTCTTCAGTTGTTAAACTGAGTCTACTGGTCCGAGCTCCAAGGCCAAAAATGTTTTGAATGATGAAAGCTGAATCCAGTCCATTGTACTGATTGAAGGCTCCAGACAAGGCTCACTGGAGTTCAGAGGTGCCACAAAAAGTCAGGCCAAGTAAAAGAAAGCTAGAGCTGGTCTCTGCAGTCTATGCAGCAGTGACAAATTACCACTGACTTAGGAACTTAAGATAACACACATCAGGAGCTAGAGAAATGGCTTAGTGGTTAAGGCGCTTGCCTGCGAAGCCAAAGGACTCAGGCTCGATTCCCCAGGGCCCACATAAAGCCAGAAGCACATGGTGGCACACACTTCTGGAGTTTGTTTGCAGCAGCTGGAGGCCCTTGTGTGCCCATTCTCTTTCTGTATATCTGTCTCTCTCTCTCTCTCTCAAATAAATAAATAAGGATTTTTTTTAAAAAAGATAGCACACATCTAGTGTCTTCTAAGACTTGAACCTCCCTGAACAGGGCTGGGTCCTTCCTGAGGACCAGGGAAGAAACTTTTCCTTGGCCTTTCCCAGCTTTGGTTGCCATCTCTATTCCTTGACTCCTGAATTCCATCGTCTACCTCCAAAGCCAGCACATGACGCCTCAGTGACAAGCCCTGGAGTCCCTTTTCCATGAGAACAACCAGGAGAAGGTTGGTACTTTGGTATGATTACAGCACACTCACCCAGGTGACCGCAGATCATCTCCCTATCTCAGGGTCTTTAACCTCAAGCACGTCTACAAAGTCGCCTTTTGATGGGTAAGGTGACATGTTCGGAGATTCCCAGGATCAGGCACTAACATCTGGGGAGGAGAAGATAGGGGCTCCTAGGTTAAGCTGTAGCTCACACACCAGGCTGTATGCGTCTTCTCTTCTCCCCTAAGCCCATCCCTGACTCCCCTCAAAAACAGGCAGTGACTTCACCTCAGGCTACATCTGCTTCCAAACTACTCCCACAGTTCTCACCCAAAGCCACCATTTGATTCAGAAATTACATGCAGGATTAATTGTTGCTTCAGGCTACTTGTGAAAAGGGGATAGCTTGCAACAAAAAGGCCCAGCACAATGCTTCAAGGTAAGAAATTAACTGCTCAGAGAGGAGATAAGAAGCACATAGAGAGTCCCAGTACCATCTTAACCCAGTTTCCCCAGTGGTAACATTTTTTTTTTTTGTAATGCAGCATCTTAACCAAGATATTGACATTGATCTAATATTTGATTTTATTTAAAATTTCCCAGGTTTACTCGTTATGTGCACATGTGCGTCTATATGCTCCGCCCCATGCAATTTTATCCTGCATTCAGGTTCATGTATCCGCTACTTCTCTTGAGATACTGGACAGTTGTTTAACCAGGATCTTTCACGTAAACTTGCTTTTTAAGAAAATGCAGAAGATGGAGAGAATGTGAGAGCCAGAGGGTGAGAGGAGTGCGGTGGAATGCTGGCCTCCAGGTAGGGCATGCCCACTACGTGCACGGCCTCATGGCAACTGTAGCAACCCGCACAATAGTGGGCCAATCAACATTGCATCAGGGATGATGGAGGAGAGCATGGGGCCCCTCGTCCCTCCTTGAGGGCTAACGTCATGGGAGATGTTTTCCGCAATGGTGTAGCCACTGGCAGGACCCACTTGCTCTGGTAAATAATCCCCCACCTATGCCCATGAACCCTAATTAAACTTAGTGGGTCACACCCACACTCAAGAAAAAAAATAAGAAAAGACATATCAGAGTAGAAGAGGGAACAGTTGAGAAGAAGAAGGGGTTTCGTGGGAAGAGGACAGGAAGAAGGTTCAAGAAAAGGTAGTGGGAAAGGGTGTCTAAGGAAAATAATGGGAGAGAATTATGACAAAAATAATTTCATATAACACATTATAAAATTATATATTATGATATATATGAATAAAATATAATAATAAAAATATATAATATATAATATAATAATAACATTACATACATTTGTAAAAACTCAACAAATTTTCAAAGTATATGAAAATGTAGGAAACAGATTGAATAGTACCACTGGAGTTTGAATGCTCTTACCTTGAGTAGCACTATTTGGCACAAATTTATTTCTTTTATTGTTTAATGTTTATTTTGCAATAAATCTTTGCAGCAGTAGGCTTTAAAATTTTTGAGTCTTAAAAAAAAGGGGAAGGGGATATATACATCACAGATAATGCCTTACACAATGAAATGGGATAAATATCTATTGCAGTAAGAGATTAGAAAACAGAGTAGCCCCGTTCTCCACAAGGGATGTGCTCTAAGACCCAGAAAGGATAAAACCTGACACCTGGATCCACAGATGGCACAAGCCCTAACCATAAGTACCCCACAATCTTTAAACCATTCTGTAACATCAACAACTTGATGTTCTTGGCTTCCAGGAATCTCTTGTTGCAGTCTGCACACAGACTTTGTGTTTCCTTGTGAAACACATTGCCAACCATGGGAACCAGTTTTCCATTCATGTCGCCCACTCACAAACTTATGCCTTTGTCCTCCTTATGTGGCCATAAGTAACTTTTGCAATCTGAGCTGTTATAGCAAACTTAGCTTGAATTTTGTTTTTGTTCACTCGTTAGATGGAAGATCATTCTTTTAAAAAAAATTTTTTAGAGATAGTAAAAGCAAGAGTGCATGTGCAAGAGAGAGAGAAAGAGAGAGAGAGAGAGAGACATAATCGGAGTGCTAGGGCCTCAGCCACTATACTCGAACTCCAGATGCTTGCACCACCTATTGGGCATGTGCAACCTTGCACTTGCCTCACCTTTATGTGTCTAGCTTACATGGGATCTGGAGAGAGATCAAACTTGGGTCCTTAGGCTTCAGAGGCAAGCACCTTAACCACTAAGCCATCTTTCTAGCCTGATTCATTCTTAGCAAACAAAGTGTAGGGTATGTACTTTATACTTTTCTTATTAAATCAGAAACATTCACCTTTTCTTTTAAAGGAAGTGCTATATGTCTTTTCTTTGAGATAGCTGAAATTTCAGTGTCACTGGACTTGCAATTTTAGGGTCATTAGTAAGTAGATTGAGTGTCACTTGAACCCAAGCTCTATGATAGGGTGAAAATTGATCTGATAAACAAAACAGCTCCTAAGTGACTAATGGAGAGGTAGTGCACGCAGTATGGACATGTGTATAACGTGGACAAGGTAATAGGTACTATAGCAGACAGCCTCATGTTGCTGGGATGAACTTCCAGACCAGACACTGTTTATGGGAAAAGGAGATTTCTTTGAAGCTTACAGATCCATGGGAAGTTCCATAATGGCTGAAGTTGGCCCCCTTTAACACTATCAAACGTACAGAGAAAAGTCAAAAGCAACCATTACCAACATAGGCAAGCACACTTTAGGAACCCCAGGCAAAGCTCAAGCACTTTGTATATCATAGGGTGAATTCCCCAAACACACCCTAAGGCTGGACCCTAGGGGTCTGCCCACAGTGACACCTCCTACAGCCAGGTGGCAAGAGATCTAAGAAACTTTAATAAAACTCCTGAATATATTGGGGACCATCTATTCAATGGCCCTCAATAGATTTATAATCATCTCGCATTGTAAATTGTATTCAGTCCAAATTCAAAGGTCCCCACAGTCTTTACCAATATAAGGTAGTTCCAAAGTCCCAAGTCTCATCTGAGATTTAAGACAGCCTGTTGGCTGTGAGTCCTGTAAAATCAAAACAAGTTAGATACTTGCAACATGTAAGGACACGAAGTAAACATTTCCAACTGCTATAAGGCATAACAAGGAGAGACTGGAACAATGCAAACTCCACAACCATCAAACATCTGTAGCTTAAGTCCAATATCATAACAGTGACTGACAAACTCTGGATTTTCCAGATCTGCCCATCCAGCTGAACTGAATATCCAGGGAAAACTTCCCTCCTTAGCCAAAAACCTCCATGGTAGCCCTTGCTACCTGGTATTTCCAAAACATCTTCAGGTCTCCCCGTAAACCATGGTCCATTTTTTCAATGGCTTTGCCAGCCTATCAGAGTCATCAAGCCCTGTCTCATGCTGCATCTCAGCAGTGGCTCCTGGAACCATGTGCACTTCATTGATTCCATGTATCTTTTAGGTTTTCGAAACCAAAACCAGCTATGTAGGACATAGCAATATTCTTAATTCAGGGACAAAATAGAGAACTTCAAGAGCAGTTTCTTCTTTTCTGATCCCCTTTCAAAATTGTGCATTCTTACCATTCAATCTTTCTGGGGTGAGATAACTCAGACGTTCTCTCCCCTGTTATAATGTAGAGCAGTTGGACCATCTGTGAATGTGTTTGACAACAGAAGCTTCAGCAATCAGTCTCTGTGACATTAATTTTAAACTTGTTTGAGTTTTTCCAATTTTAAATCTTGTATCTTTAGTCAAGCATATCAGTCCATTACAAATTTAACTTGATTAAACTCTCTTGGCATGGACAGCAGAATGCAGTTAGCCCTTATGCCAATAACCCAGTTCCAACAAGGTTTTCTGTAGTTTTCCCTTCCGCTTAGAAGGTTCATAAGCCAAGTCTCCAAATGCAGTTCTTTCCACACTTAGCATTTTCAAACTCTCATCAGAATAGTGTGCAATATTTGGCTTACCACTCCAGAAGCCATCTTCGTTTGAAAGCACCAAGTGTCCTATTCTTCCAGCACACAAATTCCAAAAGACCAAAATCCACATGGTCAGATTCATCAAACAGCAACACTAGCCCACTTCTGGTACCAATTCTGTAGCAGACAACCTCATGTCACTGGGATGAACCTCTAGACAAGACACAGTTTATGATATGAAGAGATTTACTTGAAACTTACAGATCTGCAGAAGTTGGTCCCCTTTCAAAGGACCAAGCACTGAGAGAGAAAAGCCAAAAGTAACCACCCCCACCAGCACAGGCAAGCATACCTCAGGAACTCCAGCCAAAGTTCAAGGACTTTGTATATCTTAGGCTGGAATTCCCCAAACACACCTTCGGGCTGGACCTTAGAGTCTCTCCACAGTGACACCTCCTCCAGACAGATGGCTGGATATATAAGGAGCTTAAATAAAGCTCATAGATCTAAGTGGGGGACATCTATTCAAACTACTACAAACACACTGATCAAGTAGAGCCCTACTCTAAGCTCCAGCATTAGTTAGTTTTAGAAATAAGAACTACTAAATGGTGAAGTTATAGATAATCCCTACCTTACAGTTTCAGAACTCAGAAAGAGAAAACGTGATTTAATATATTTCATGACAGAAATATGATTGACTAGCAAAACTATGGGAAAAGTACAGATAGCATTAGTGTGCAACAATAATGACAAACTGGAGGATATTTCATAGTACAAGGATTGCTTAACCCCATGAAATGTTTATAATTCAACATACTAATGTACTAAGTAAGAAAACTCCTATGCTTATTTTAATAGAGTTAGCATGATTTTTAAATATTTTATTATTTGTTTATGAGAAAGAAAGGCAAAGAGAGAGAGAGAGGAGGGGGAAGAGAATGGGCACACCAGGGCCTTTAGCCTCTGCAAATGAACTCCAGATGCATGTAGCACCTTGTGTGTCTGGCTTTATATGGGTACTGGGGAATGGAATCTGGGTCCTTAACTGCTGAGTCACCTCTACAGTCCTAGGATGACTTTTTAACCTAGATGTTACATAGCAAACTCTTTGGCAAAAATTACACTTGAGAAAAATTTAGATGATTCCATTAACAATGCCAATAAGGCAAAAATATGTGCTATCCACTTACTAAGAAATCTAGCATGAGTATCCTGTCCAAACCTACAATGTAAGAAACAAAATGTAGATACTGAAAACATACGAAGAAAATGTATCCACATTCAGAAATGCTAATGATCATTTTCATGGTGAATCCAAAACAATCTATTGGAAAAATTCCCAAGACTCCTAAGAGATCATCAGACTGCCAGATTCAAGAATAATTTGCATACCTCAGTGAAACAGATTCATCTCTGGCTTCTGCTGTGGTAATGATAATGCAATGGGACTAGTCTTAATATCTTAAGACAGACACAAGGGAAACAACATGAAAGATATGAAACAGTTGTTTTCAGGTAATGGACAATGGGTAACACAAGATTGTGATTCATGGAAGAAGTAAGCCCTACAGCCCGGCCTGGAGAAACATTCTGGAACATAGCACAGGAGCATGATTTAGCATATGGCTACATCACCTGGATTAAGAAGAAAGAGATAGGAATTTGATGAGACTGAGAACAGAACTTGTGAGGGATAGAGAGGTGGGAGGTAGTAAAGAAGGAATTCTGGGTCTGGGGAGATGCTCAGTGGATGGAGTGCTTGCTACACCAGTGTGAGGCCCTGAGTTTAGATCCCTGGAACTCATGTAAAGCTAATTGGTTGTCTGTAATCCCAATGTGCCTATGGAAAGAAGGGAGGTGGAGACAGGAGACTCTTCCAGAAGATTGTTCACCAAGTATCCTGGAGCACACGATGCTAAACATGGAGAAATCCTTCCTCAAGGTGGAAAGCAAAGAAGGACACCTTAAGTTGTCCTCTGGCCATTACACTTGTGCTGTGGCACACATGCACCCACATATATGCCCCCACATACACAGAAACACACACACACACCAATAATATCTTAAGGAATTCTGAGAGCTTCTTTTGTTTATTGAAATGTGCATATACAGGCTGAAACCACATGAGGCCAGGCAAAGAATGCCAGAGACCTAGAAAGCCAACAACTTTAGGAGTTCTTTCAGAGCTGAGATCAAGTAATGACCACTGAGTAGAGCACTGGGTAGATCTCACTCTATTCTAAAAGACTAGCCCCAAGTAAAGTTAGACCTGAGTCCAAAGGAATAAAAGCTCTAAAAGACAAGCCCCCAAAAGGGTCCAGCAGCATGTTTAAATAACTAAGCTGCCTGCTAGAAGGCCAAGCATTTCATAAGAACAACAGCATTCAGCACTCAACAAAATTCTCAATGCTTGGCATTCAATAAAGAGATTTTAACATACCAAGAAACAGAAAAATATGACCCATGACCAAGGAGTGAGTGGAGAATAGAGAGAGAGAGAGAGAGAGAAGACACCAAAAGGAACAAATGTGAAAATCATATAAATGGGGTAAATAGTAAAAAACAAAAACAAAAAAACCCTTAAGTCATTTTTGACAAAGCCCAAGGACTTAAAGGAAAATATAAATACAATGTTGAGAGGATCATAAGATATATACAAATATCAACACAACAAGCCGAAAGTTGTAGAATGTAGATAAAGCAGTGTTTAAGGAATGATTTATAACCACTAATGTTCCTTTTAGAAAAGAAGACGTTCTTTTAGATCTTAACCATATATTCTAAGAAAGTAGAAAAATAAGACAAAAGAAGCCTAAAGCTGGTAGGAGGATGTTGCAGTTACCTTCTTGCTGTGGGATAAAGCACCTGACCAAAGCACTTATGGGAGGAAGGGGTTTATTTCAGGTTTACAGATTCCAGGGGACGCTTCGTCATGGTGAAAGAAGCTGGTTCACGTCCGCATACTTCCATAGCAGAGAGAGCAGCCAGCACCGGCAAGCAAGAGCTGACTGAACACAGAGCTCCAGAGCTGGGCTCATCCCCAGGTCCAGCCCTGATGACACACTTCCTCCAGTAGGCTTCCTCCCCAAAGCTTTACTAGGTTGGGACTAAGAAGGAAACTTAATCACAAACACCTAGGGGTATGGGGACATCACATTCACAACCACCACAGAGGATGAACGTACTAAGATTAAAAATGGGAGGCTATAGGGACTGGGTAAACAGCTTAGCGGTTATAGCATTTGCTTGTGTAGCCTAAGAACCCAGCTTTGATTCCCCAGGACTCACATAAGCCAGATGCACAAAGGGGTACATATGTCTGAAGTTCATATGCAGTGGCTAGAGGCCCTGGCGTGCCCATTTTCTCTTTCTCTCTATCTCTTTCTCTCTCATAAATAAATAAATAAAATACATTTTTTTTTTAAATGGGAGGCTATGAAATAGAAGAAAAGGGGGGGGGGAACTAATGAAACAAAGCTGCTTAAAATACCAATAAAAGTTTTAACTAGACTGGCCAATCAGGAAAGAAGAAAGAGTGGAAGTCATTAATAATTGGGACCTGTAGTATCTGAGAAGTTAGTATAAATCCTATTGATATTCAAAGTGCATGTCGTGAGCAATATTGTGCCAATGAATTTGATGACATTTACAAAATGAAAAAAATCTAAAATAACTAATTTGCCAAATAAAAATAAAGACTCAAAAAGAACAGCAAACACAAATTCTTGATTTTTTTTAAGTACAGCTACTCATTTTTGTTTATTTATTGATTTTTTTTGAGACAGGATCTCAGTCTAACCAACACTTACCAAACCCACTCTATAGCTTAGGCTGTCCTCAAACTCACAATGATCTTTCTCAGCTTCCCAAGGTTTGGAATTATAGATGTGAGCCACCAAGCTTTCTTCATTTGATTTTAAGAATAAGGGCTGGAGAGATGGCTTAGAGGTTAAGGAACTTGCCTGCAAAGCCAAAGGACCCATGTTCAATTCCCCAGGACTCACGTAAGCCAGATGTACAAAGTGACATGTGTGTCTGGAGTTCATTTGCAGTGCTTAGAATCCCTGTCATACCCATTCTCTCTCTCTCTCCCTCTTTCTCTGTCAAAAAAGACCTAGAAGAATAAGAAAACTTAACAATTTCCCACAAAGAAAAGTACCAGTGCAGATGGCCTAGCTGTTTATAATTAACAAATATTTAAGGAATAAACAACTTTAATCTTGAGCAAATTCTTTCAGAGAACAGAGTAAGAATGATTTTCAGCTTCTGCGATGAAACTGGAATTACTTGAATATCAAACAAAAAGCAAAGACACACTAAGAAAGAAATTGTGAATGAAATCTTCCATATATGTATGTATGTATATGTATGTATGTGTATATATATATATATATATATATATATATATATATATATATGCTTAAATAAATAGAAAAGTATTAACAAATCTAATCCAAGAATATATACAATGGATAATACATATATTAGATTCTGTCCAAGCAGAGTTTATCTCAGGAATGCAAGAGTGGCTTAATATTCGATATCAATGAACATAACTCACCACATTAAAGGACTAATGGAGAAATCTCACATGATCATTCCCATATGTACAGAATTTCAATATGTCACTCATGATAATAACTATCAACAAACTAGGAAAAGAAAGAAACTTCCAGGCTGGAGAGATGGAGCGATTGCTTAGCAGTTAAGGAGCTTGCCTGCAAAGCCTAAGAGCTCCTGTTTGAACTCCAGTTCCCAGAGCCAGACACATGATGACACAAGGGAGTAATGCCAAACATGTGCACAAGGGGGCGCACGCGTCTCAAGTTTGTTCACAGGGGCTGAGGCCCATTCTCTCTCCCTCTCTTTAAAATTAGAAACAAGCAAAGATATTTATCCCACCATGTCTGTTCAGTATTATAATGGAAATTCTAGAACATGTAATATGACAAGAAAAGGAAATTTTCAAAACAAGCACAGGGTGGATATGGTAGTACATACCTGTAGTCCTAGCAAACAGGCTGAGGCAAGAAAGTCTTCAGTTTGAGGCAAGCCTTTGCTACATAGAATGTGTATAAAAATCAAGCAGCCGGGTGTGGTGGCACATACCTTTATTTCCAGCACTTGGGAGGCGGAGGTAGGTGGATCACTGTGAGTTTGAGGCCACCTTGAGACTACATAGTAAATTCCAGGTCAGCCTGGGCTAGAGTGAGACCCTGCTAATTAACAGGCCTATAGATTGGAAATGAGATGACATCACTATCAACATATCAAATAAAAAGCCTATATAGTACACTGCATCAAGTTGCTGAGATGAACTTTCAGACCAGGCACAGTTATGGTGGAAAGGCAGAAGAAGCTGGTCTAAGCAGAGAGAGAGAAGTCACAAGGAAAAAAAAAACACCAAAAACCACAAACAAAAAACAAAAACAAAAGCCAGAGCACACACAAGCATTCTTAGGAACTCCAGGTGGAACTCAGGCACTTTGCATTAGCTTTAGACTGGAGATCTAAATCCAGCACATCTTAGAGTTGCACCCTAAGATCCACCCAGTGACATCTCCTCCCGCCACGTAGCTGGAAATCTAAGAAGTTTTAATAAGACCTCCTGAATCTATGGGGAGACATTTATTCAAGCTACCTAAGCCTACAAGCAAAAATTTAATAATATTTCATAATACAAGATCAATACTCAGCAATGCATTATATTTTCACATTTATCATTGAAAAATTTGAAAGTCAAACTATAAAAAAGGCAATGATAGTGATGGAAAATAAGCTAGTGGCTTCCCTCAGGTGGGTAGAAGATGCAGAAATTTATTACAATGGAGTATGAGAGAACTTTATGCAGTGAATAGAAACGTGCCATATTTTGTTTGCGGTGGTTACAGGGGTATATGAATTTGTGAAAACTTATTAAGTGTCACAATTAAAATGAAAATATCTTAATGTTTAAAATTTTGTCTCTCAGGCTGGAGAAATGGCTTAGCAGTTAGGGCACTTGCTTGCCAAAGGACCACGGTTTGATTCCCCAGGACCCACATAAGCTGGATGCACAAGATAGCACATGTATCTGGCATTTGTTTGCAGAGGCTAGAGGCCTGCCTGGGTGTGCCTATTCTCTTTCTCTCTCTCTCTCTCTCATAAATAAAAATAAAATTTTCTCTTAATAAAGTTAATACTTTAAAGGTAGTGATGGGGCTCCACTAGCCCAACAGTAACTACTGAAAAAAATATAATAGAACTAAACTCAGCATTGAGTCATCTGCCCCACCTCCATTCATTGAGACAGCTAGGGGTTAACTAAAAAGTACACAAGATCAATATAGAGGAAACTCTAAATAAAATAAGATCCAAAGAGATAGAGCCAAGGACATATCTAAGAACATCTCTACTTATTTTCAACTCCCCAGTACGAATTCTTGGAATGTTATTAAAGGCCAACAAAATTTCATCTTTTTAATATTTTCTTTTAAGAAAAAAGAAAAAGCTACAAAAATAGCCAAGACGGTTTTGAAAAGGAAGAAAGGGAAGAAATAAAATCTGCCTGGTTATATATTTATACCTTTATGCCTTACACTTATGAGCAAGCTACCTGGACATTCGATAAAGACACAGTTATAAAGCTATAAGAATACTAGGTAAATAGACAACGGAGTAAAGGAAGGAACTCAGAAAGAGTTTCTGTTGTGATCTATGACAAGGAGGCACCAGAAATCAGTGAAGGGAAAGAAATGAATTATTTAGCACATGCTGCTGGGGTAACTGGCAGGCTGGATGAAGATAAACAAAATTGTAGTTCTAATTCAAAACGCCTTTAAAAAACGACCTTAAAATACCTAAAACTGAAAGAAGAATGTTAGGCAGCCAACAGAAGAATATGTAAAAAGGACATCATTTAGATCTTACAATGGGAAGAATTTCACTTTTTTCTGGTTTTTTTTTTGTATACATTTATTTATTTATTTATTTATTTATTTAGTGTGTGTGCGTGTGCGTGCACACATGCGCACGCGCATATGTACATGTGTGCAAGTGTATGGGAATGCCACGGTTTCTTGCCACTGCAGATAAACCCCAGGCAAATGTACCACTTTTTGTGTCTGGTTTGGTTTTTCCAAGGGTAGTGGGGAATTGAACCCAGGACAAATGGCTTAGCAAGCAAGCGCCTTGAACCACTGAGCTGTCTGCCCAGCCCCTGATGACTTTAATAAAACACCAAGAGCATAATCCACATGATAAAACGTGCCAAACTTGACAATATCAGAATTTAAGATATTGGTTCCAACCAGGCATGGTGTTGCACACCTTGAATCCCAGCACTCAGAAGACAGAGTAGGAGGATCACCCTGATTTTGAGTCCAGCCTGAAACTATGGAGTGAGAATCAGGTCAGCCTGGGCTAGAATGAGACCCTACCTGGGTGGTGTGGTGGGGGGGGGGACTAGAAAAGAAAAATCTGTTCAAACACAGCCTCTAGAGCTGTAGTTAACTAATGAGTGGCAGACTGGGTGGAGATAATGAGCACTGTCTAAATCAACAAAAGTAGCCCCTGGCGGGCTGGAGAGATGGCTTAGCGGTTAAGCGCTTGCCTGTGGAGCCTAAGGACCCCGGTTCGAGGCTCGGTTCCCCAGGTCCCACATTAGCCAGATGCACAAGGGGGCGCACGCGTCTGGAGTTCATTTGCAGAGGCTGGAAGCCCTGGCGCGCCCATTCTCTCTCTCTCCCTCCCTCTATCTGTCTTTCTCTCTGTGTCTGTCACTCTCAAATAAATAAATAAAAAATTTTTTAAAAAAAGTAGCCCCTGGAACACAAGATTCTGCAAAGCAACAGGATGGAAACACAAGACTTAACAGGGAATGCAGGAGTTCCCAGAAAGGGAAAGTAAATGCTAATAAGCTTGTAGAGAGCAAATTAAGCTCAGCCATAATTTCCTTTATGTATGTGTGTTTGTGTAGTCTGTGTGCATGTATGTAGTGTGTGCGTGTGGATGTATGTGTGGTGTAGTATGTTGGGTGGAAACCCTGGCATGTGCTGATGTGGTATGCTCTGGTATGCTCGCTTTCAGTGACCCAAAGAGAGTGACATCAGGGGTCCCCCTCCTTCGCCCATCTGTTTTATTCCTTGCACCAGAGTCTCTTACTGATCCCAGAGTTGGCCACTCACAAGCCCGAGTGATTCTGTGGTCTCTGCTTCCCATGGGCCTGGGGTGACAGTCTCTGTGGGCTCTGCAGATTCGAACACCAACAGCCGCAGGTCCTCTCGGACCCTCGTACTTGATCAGGAAATCAACTTTACTTCCGCACTGCTGAGCCATCTCTCCAGCCCAAGCAGCCACAAGTTAAAGGGCGCAAATGAAAAGAGTAATGAGTGACTGCTGGCAACGATTAGGAAAGTTGCAAAGGCAACAGCAACTTTTCATAGGAATATGAACAAAGGAGACCCTGTGCCGACCACCGGCACTGAGCATAGTCAGCCAGGAATATAAGGGCGTTGGGTGATGCCTTTTGGAGACAGGGACAGTACTTGTGTGTTGTCACTGAGCAAGGTGGAGCTGGGGGGCTCCCAGGTCATCTGTGGTGGGTACCTGGATGTAACCCGTCTGGAGAGACCATGGTAGCTTTTGTTCCTGGTGCTTGTCCAGATGGGATGGCGTGGGTGGCGGAAGGCACTCTCTATCCACTTGGCAATGTCTGGAAGGAAGATAGACAAATCACGCATGAGGCATTGGGAATTGAACACCAGCCCTGCCTCTCAGCCTTATAAGGAAAGAAGGTGACAATATGAGCTGCTTGGTTCCCATTCAGATGGCGCTTTGTGGGCCCTCCCTCCTCAGAACTCTCATCCTGCTGTGGGCAGGGCCCGTGCCCTGACTCTCTCTAGAGGCCAGCTTATGTAACTGCGAGGTCCTGTGATCCAAAATGCAACTGGTAGGCTAGACTGTCAGACAGAGTTTGCTAACTGTCTTTGAAGTTTGACCTATTTTTCATCAGTAGTCTTTTTGAAACTCTTTTTGTTCATATTTCTCCTCCCCTCTTCCTTCCTTCCCTCTGATTTTGACGTCAACACAAAAGCTAGCGTGAGCAGCTTGGGCATGCAAGGACACTGCAAAGCAGTCCTCACTCCTGACCCCTCCTCACCCCAAGGCCTGTATAACAGTCCCATTGAACCCCAAGGACAATGGACAAGGTTTCTTAGTCTGTTTAGCAGCTCAGAACTAGGGTCCTGAGCAGAAGCCTTGGGGGCCCAAATTTTCCCCTGGGCTTTCTAGGCCCAAGGCCTAGTCATACTTGTCCAACACCTGAGACCTAAAGGAACTGACTCTCTAAAGTATGTCCCCAACAGACTATTTCAGGAGGTAGGATTGACTTGTCTATGGACCCAGATTTATAGCCCGTACAATTTTTCCCACTGGACTGAAAAAAATAAAGTCTCAGATTTTGTCATGAGAAATGAAAATGAACAAGGAAAACCTGATTGCAGTCAAAAGCATCACATTGGGCTGCTAAGATGGCTCAGTGGTTAAGGCATTTGCCTGCAAAGCCTAATGACCCAAGTTTGATTCGCCAGTGCCCACATAAGCCAGATGCACAGGGTGGCACATGTGTCTGGAGTTCTTTGCAGTGGCTGGAGGCCCTAGCTCTCTCTCTCTCTCTCTCCTTCTCTCCCTCATAAGTAAATAAATAAATAAAATACATTTAACTTTTTTTTAAGGACTGGAGAGATGGCTTAGTGGTTAAGCACTTGCCTGTGAAGCCTAAGACCCCAGTTTGAGGCTCGATTCCCCAGGACCCACGTTAGCCAGATATACAAGGGGGCACATGCAACTGGAGTTCGTTTGCAGTGGCTGGAGGCCCTGACTCACCCATTCTCTCTCTCTCTGTCTCTCTCTGCCTCTTCCTCCCTCTGTCACTCTCAAATAAATAAATACAAATAAACCAAAAAGTTAAATAAAAAAAGTTTAAGTATCACATTAAATTCTGTAAGACATTTATAAGGCAAGGTGAATGAGATGCATGGAGCCTTCTCTGAGGGCAAGGGTGAGAAGATTCTAGAGCTTACTGGAACCCCGCCAAAAAAGATGCATACTTCTGAGTCAGAAAGTAACACAGGCAAAAGAAGAGGAATGCCAAAGACAAGCTCACCCATGCTGACTGGCTGTGGTGATACCAGCCTGCCCAAAGCCTTCAGCACCCCCAGCCTGGGGCCACCGTCCACCAGGCCACCATTGCTGGCTGTGACTTGTCCTCCTGACCGTCCTAAACTGCTCACCCTTCGCTCTCTAGAAATGTCTCTTCTTTTTCATTGTCTCTTTAACCTTTGGGTTCAGTCTTGCTTTTTGCTCGTTTCATTCACCCCTCTCTTCCCCCCGCCCCTTCTTTATTTTGGATTTTTGGAACAAGGTCTCGCTATCCGGTCCAAGCTGGCCACATATTCAGTGAGTGTCCCAGGCTAGTCTCAAATTCACCGCTCGCCTCCTGCCTCAGCATGAGCGAGGAGGTGACAGGAATGCACCGTCACATGGAGGGCTCTCTCGTCTCCTATTGCTTTTTCCTATTCTTTCCCATGCTCTTTCCTTCTACCTTCATTCTCTTCTACTTTGCTTTTGCTTTCTCTAACCCACTTTGTAAAAGGCACGCTATCATTTCTTCCCCCTCTATCAAGCCATTTTAGTATCTTCCAGTAGAAAAATAGCATTTTGACGCTCTCTCTCTCTCTCTCTCTCTCTCTCTGTGTGTGTGTGTGTGTGTGCGTGCGTGCGTGTGTGTGTGTGCGTGTGTGTGTGTGTTGGGGGGTGTGGATTGAACCTAGGGCCTTGCATATGCAAGGCAAGCACTCTACCACTGAGCTATATTTCCAACCCTCTTTTGGTTCAGTTTTGTTTCTTTAGACAAGGTTTTGTGTAGCCCTGGTTGGTCTCGAATGCTCCATGTAGCCAAAGATGACCTTGGACTCCTGATCCTCCTGCCTCCACTTCTCAAGACTGGGATTCTTAGGTATGCACCACAACACCTGGCTTTTTAATTTTTAATGTTGAAGTCAGTCTTGCTAAGCTGCTCCCATAGACCTTCAACTTGCAACCCTTCTGCCTCAGCCTCCAGGGAACTGGGATTACAGACCCATGCCACCAGATCTGGCTCACGTTTTACTCATCACAACATGTACATTCTGGGTTTTTTTTTTTTTTTTTTACATAGCTTTCTTTCTCTTCTCACACCAAATACTCTTCTCTGTGAGGACCTCCCTCCTCCCTTCTCCAGCCTCCCTCTTACTCCTGTCTTCCTCCTCATTCATTTCTTCTCCTCTTTCTCCATCTTCCTCTCTCCCACCCTTTCCCTTCCAGCCACTGCCTGCACATCTCAATCATACCATGTCCACAGATCCTTGCCGGTCTGACATTTTATACTAGGTGTGTCTGCTGCAACTATTCCCTTAAAAATTAAACCCATCTGCCCTGAACTGAAAACAGCCTCTCCCCTACCGGGGACAATAAATATTGATGACTTGAAGCATGATTGGCTTTTATGATGTTTGATGACAACTGGTATCAGTTACAGAACTTACATCATTTAATAAAAAAAAAAAATAAAAAGCCTAGCAGGGATGTTGCATGTCAACAGACATTATTAAATGTCAAAAGAAATACATGTCCTTGCAGAGTATGAAATCTAAACGATGTAAGGGTGCTGGGGAGGGCTCAAGGGGAGGGTGTTTGGACAGCTTTTATGTGAAGTTAGGATATTGTTTCTTTTTGTGTCCACCCTAATTGTGCGGGCTGAGGGGCTGTGCCTTACTGTAGTCTGAGCCACGAAGCCTTTCTTGAGGTTCACTTCTCTTCTGCGTGGGTCGTTGAGAAATAGCTCGTTCGACTTCTCTCTCTGTCACCTATGCGAGACCTCTGAGATACCTCTAGTTGGGAGAAAACTGGGTACACTGAAGGGCATGGGGGCTAGAAAATTTCCAGGAGGTGAGGACACTCCTGTACCTCTTTATTTTTGTCCTCAGAGTCAAGCCAAGGCTGTCCGGGTCCGGCTCTGAGGTTTAAAGAGTGAATAAACCAAGATCTGGTACTCGAGCCCATGGGGGTTGTTATTTTTACCCAGGTGTGTTAAATATAAGTAGCGTCATTAAAGGGGTGGCTGCCAGCATTTCTATTTACAGTATAGTCAGTCATAAAAAGAAAAGAGATTGGAAATAGTTTACTGCAATTTTAAATGTATTTATACGCCTTATGGAGCTGGATTCTGACTACCTAAGCTACTTCCGGAGGCTCATTTGGTTATATTTAGAAAGGTCATAAATTCTTGAGGTCTGGAGGGTGGTTTGGTGAAGTAAGCCCCTAAAGGCTTTTGTAATTGGAAAGGATAACCTGACTTCTCCAAGCTTCGAACTGGCCTGCCTCCTGCGCCTGCATACTGTGGGAGACTCGGGCTTCTCTTTAATTCCAGGGAAGGTTACAGGATAGAGAGGACAGGGTAGCAAAGACAACACAAGGATTTCTGCTGCTGGCTTCTGCCCTGGTGAAGCAGGGTCACCACTTCCAGCCATCACAGAGGGTCCTCGAACAGCTCACAGCAATGCTGTTTGTGAGAGGGGATTGTACCTGGAATCCTCGCAGAGTCATCTCTGGAGAAGCAGGATGCCTCGGGGACACTTCAGGCCACTCATGTGATACCCTCACAGAGCCTTTATTTAGCATCTGTGAAATGGAATGGTAACATACTTCGGAGGCTTTTGGTGGAAAGTACACATAAAGTGGATGGTGTGTGTGTGTGTGTGTGTGTGTGTGTGTGTATGTGTGCGCGCATGCCACTTAGTAATCAAGGAAGTCCTATATTCCTTTACTCAGAAATATTGTCACACTGACTGGGAGATGGCTTATGTGCAAGCATAAGGACCTGAATTCTATTCCCATGTAAAAGTTGGGCATGGATGTGCATACCTAAAGACCCAGCACCAAAAGTGTGGAGACAAGAGGATCATTGGGGTTCACTGGCCAGCCAGTCTGAAAAACATCCTTCTCTGGCTTTATAAATGTGTGTATGGGGCATGTGCATAGACCACATACACTTCAGGCGCGCGCGCACGCGTGCACACACACACACACACACACACACACACACACACAAAGATGGAGAGAAAGAGATGATAGAAGGAAAGAAACAGAGAAAGAAAAAAGAAAGGTAGAGAAAGACAAGGAAGGAAGAAAAGGAAAGAAAGAAAAGACGGAAGGGAGAGGAGGAAAAAGGAAGGAAGGAGGGAGCGAGGGAAGAAGGAAAGAACAAAGGAAGGAACGACAGATCACAACACTGACTGCTGGATGCCAGTAAAGACTGCTGGGAGCAGAGAGAAATGACCACAGTCCCGGTGATATCACTCCAGGACAGAAACACTGTGGGTTTCAGCAAAAGTGGAGGAAGGAGCCAGGCGTGGTGGCGCACACCTTTAATCCCGGCACTCAGGAGGTAGAGGTAGCAGAATCTCCCTGAGTTGGAGGCCACCCTGAGACAGCATAATAATTCCAAGTTTGCCTGCGCCTACCTTGAAAAACAAAAACAAACAAACAAAAAGTGGAGGAGGACGTTACAGGGTGGGTGGTGGGGGCAGGGGACCCTCATGCTGCGGCCGAAGATTTGCAGGGTGCGGAGCGGGGACACTGGGCAGTCAAGCTGTTACCTTTTATCTCTAGGAGTCAGCCAAGGCCAATAGGAACACAAGAATGGTGCTGAAAGGAAAGAATGATACTGAACTGAGGCCAGAGCGCAGGGTGGGGGTCATGCATGAAGCAGGAAGAATGTGTTGCAAGACCTGGAAGGAGGAGACTGGAAAGAACGGTGCCAACTTTGTCAAGATCTTCATAGACAGTGTCACTGTTCACGCGGCTGTGGTTTGTCCTGTTTCTACACAGTTGGAATGAAACAACAGCCCAATATTCCTATGATTTTAGTCACTGGAGGGGAGGATTCTCTGACATGCCTTTCTGGTGATTCGACCAGCAAATCTCCCCTCAGCCAAACATTGAAATACCACTGACCCTGAGGTATTTATTTGGTGGCCTGATGGAGGATCCTCAAAAGGTAAAAGTTCACCCAATCTTCTCTCCCCCCCCCCCCGTGTGCGTGTGTGTGTGTGTGTGTGTGTGTGTAGAGAAAGGGTCCAATAGGCCTCCCACTTTTCCACTTTTTCAAAACACTACCCCCAACTTCATTAAGGACAAGTGCAACCAGATGAGGATGGCCAGGGTGAGGGGCGGATTTCATAATCGGAACAGGTCCTTTGCCACTGACCACCATCAAATTAAAAAAAAAAAAAAAAAAAAAAAACCACCATGGCCAAACTCCTCTTGGTGGAAGTTGTCCCTTTAATTGAAGCAGGCGACCTGGAGTTGTTTTACTCTAAGGACTTTATGAGAATCAACATGTTTTCCTTTCCTCTTTGCATGGCTTAAAATACTGCACTTCTTAAAGTAACCTCGGTTTGTTACACTAGATTTTTGTTGTTGTTGTTGTTTTCGTTTGCTTCTTTTTCCTTCTTTAAAAAAAAAAATGTTTGTTATTTTTTTTTTAAGGTAAGAGAAGGCCAAGCTCCAGGAAAAGAAGAAGAAGAAGAAAAAAAAAAAAAAGACCCCACAACTTCTGGTTGTCAGACTCGGAATGCATATATCAGTTATGCTGGGAGACAATGAAAACATCAAAAAGCACATACAGGCCATAAAAAATTCAGGTCCTCTGAAGCAATGTGGGGCCCGTTTGGTTGTGCTCCTCATTTGCATGTCGGTACCCACCGAGCTCCGCCAGCTCCCCGCGCCTTCTGCGCAGCCCCTGCGCCTGGGCTCTGGGGAACAAAGCGAAAGGTTCGAGGCGCTGCGGCGGCGAGCGGGGGTTTGGGGGGGCTTTCGTCTCCGCGCCCCGGGAGTGGCGCTGGCGTGGGCGGGGGCGCGGACGGGCTCCCACCGTGGTGATTAGCCCGCAGCCCTGGGGGGGGGCTTAATCACAGGCCGGGGATCGGGGGGCCTCGTCTTTGTTACTGTTGTTGTTGTCCCCTGTTGTTTTAGCCTTGCTCCGCTTTCCCTGCACACACACCCACCCCCCCTCGCCCCCCAGATAGCTGTGAGGCGCGGCGCAGAAGAGATGCCAACCTTTAGAAGTCCTGGCTGGCTGGCTGACAGCTCCGAGCAAGCTCGCCTGCGACTGGGGACCGCGTGCCCTGCTTTCTGCCTGGTCCCTTCCTCCTGCCACTTGGGCAGTCAGCTCGGGATCAAGGTGAAAGACTCCAGAGATCAACCCCCACCCCCATCCCCCCCACCCAAAGGCAGTCTGCTCAGGCTGCGGAGAGCGATTGGGTCTCGGGGCTCACCTTTTCTGCTTACGCTCCCCCATCTCCCCCTCCCAAGAAATTGTAGCTCATGGAGCCTGGCAGGGGCCATGGCTTGCATGCTCCGAGTAAGAGCTGGGGAAGGAGAGTCGAATCCAGCCCCCTGCCTCAGCTCCTCTTCTCCTGCCAAGACTTCCCCTGAGGAGTCCGTGGCTATGGGCTATTGTTCTGCTTGTGGTTTGAACAGGACCAAGCATTCTGGGCATTGCAAAGTACATTAAAAAAGAAAAAGAAAAAGAAAAAAAAAAAGCCGGGAGTGGTGGCGCACGCATTTAATCCCAGCACTTGGGAGACCAGAGGTAGGAGGATCGCCTTGAGTTCGAGGCCACCCTCGAGACTTCATAGTGAATTCCAGCTCAGCCTGGACTACAGTGAAACTCTACCTCGAAAAACCAAAAATAAAATAAAATAAAAGCCACACAGTCTTTGAGGCTGCGACCTGGAAGGTTTTGCTCTGGGTGCGTGTTTGGATTTTTGAGCCTCCTTTTGGTGGATGTTGCCAGAGTCCTTAAGCTGGATCCATTTAGCAGTGAAAAGAACTGGGCAGAAATGGTAGTGTGGACATGTGTGGACCCTCAACCCACTTCCTGGAACCCCAAGTTTCAAGGGAACCTTGACCCAAATTCAGGAATGACTTATACTACCCAGCCCCAGAGGCTTGTTTACTTCAGAAAATGTATCCATTCGTTGCCAGCATCATCTATCTATCATTAATGGCTCTGGAGATTGAGCACAAGGTCTCATGCCAACCAGGCAAGCAACCCACCACCGAGCCTTGGCCCCCAGCATGCCCCACACCTTTATTTTGAGACAGTTTTGCCACGTTGCTTAGACTGGCCTAGAACTTAAAATCCCCCTGCCTCAACCTCTCAAGCATTGGGGGGTTACAGGCTTATATCAGCAGTCCATCCACTCGCCCATGATTAACATCAGAAGCTGTGATCACATGTGGTTAAAACTTGTAGAGATCTTGGACAAGAGACTACATTTCTCACAGGAACCGCCAGCCAGGGTTACGTGGACAGCGGCCCCCTATGGGCAAGTCTCCTTTCTTGCTAGTTCGGCTGGCCACCAAGCACGTGTGTTCCTGCCTGGCTCCTGCCTACCCTTGGCTGCCCAGCCCTGGCTGGGTCTCAGTGGAAGTCCCCAAAGGCTTTGTTTGTTATCTGGAACACTGGCGTAGGGATGGGCCAACCTCAGCCTTGACAGCCAGTCCCAGTGGTGATGAGAAGAAACAGGAGCAGGGCGGTGACTGACTCAAAAACTCCCCAACTTTTCTAGCACAGGCAGCTTCTCCCTGCCATAGCCGAGGCATTCTGGCCTCCCACCCCTCTTGGCAAACGTGTTTCCCTTCTCTGATGCGGAGAGGAATCCGGGGTGAGGGGGCACGGTGAGGTTTGGATTTTTAAAAATTCCTCCCCAGATTTGTTGTGTCTAATTTGGGCTGCAAGTGGTTTTGGGTGTCAACGACTCCCCACTGTTTGGTCTGCACAGCCCCGTCTGTTGAACTTGGACAGCGTCGAAAGCCCATTTCCTCAAACAGAATCTAAATACATCTACACGTTTATTCCCACATGAGTCTGTACATTTCTGCGGGTCTCACCGCGCCTCAGGAACCATGGGCAGGAGTGTCCTGGGGAGAAAACAGGCAGGTTACCCCCAGCCTCTGCCGTAAATTCCGGGAAGAGAAAAATGTGCCAGTCAGTCCACACAGTGCAAAGGGAGGTGATGAAGATGACACGGGCTTCGATTGACATCTTGTTTGCTTATGACTGAAAGGGTAGACAACATTGCGAAGACGCAGGGTGGGAAACAAAATGGGAAAATCAGAACAACGAGGGAAGAACTCACTTTGTTTTGTACATGTACAGAACATATGTTTGATGTGGTGTGTGTTGTGTGTGCATGATGTGTTTGTACCCATTCATCACCACACGGGCTTGCCTGCAGCGGCCAGTGAAAAACGCTGGGTGACCTCACATCACTCAGCCACTTGTCTTTACTGGTGACGGAGCTCTAATTGATTCCTTAGCTTGCCAGTTGTGAGCCCTGGGAACTGGTATAGTGGAAAAGCAGGAGAGATAAGTGGCGTGTTTGGCCCACCATCCCATTTTTATATATACATATACATATATATTTAAATTTTATTTATTTATTTGAGAGAGGGAAAGAAGCAGACACACACACACACACACAGAGAATGGGTGCGCCAGGGTCTCCAGCCACTGCAAACAAACTCCAGATGCATGTGCCACTGTATGCATCTGACTTCAGATGGGTACTGGGAATTGAACCCTGGCCTTCAGGCTTTGCAAGCAAGTGCCTTAACCACTAAGCAAATTCCCCAGCCCAGTTTTTTTTTTTTTTTTTTTTTTAAGGTGGAAATATGCTTGAGTTTGCAAGGAGGAATCCTATTTTCCTTTATCTCTTTTTTTCCCTAAAGGAATTGCTCTTTCCTAGAAACCTGACATAAAGATATAAATATGATTACTCTCTATCAAGAGACCTGATGAATCTGGTTTTTTCCTTATTTCTTCCTCCCTAAAAATGTACACCTACTTTAGAAAAAAGAACAGTCAGTGTCACCAAGCAGGGCTTTTTTTTTTTTTCTCCCATTTCTGAGGACCCCGTCCTGCTTGGCCTTTGGTTCTTCTCTTAAGCTCTATAATACAATCTCTCTAGGGCCAGAGAGATGGCTCAGCAGTTAAGTGCTTACATGCAAAGCCTAAGGACCTGGGTTCTAGTCCCCAGTACCCACATAAAGCCAGATGCACAAAGTGGCAAATGCACCTGGTGTTCCTTTGCAATGGCTGGGGGTTCTGGTGCACCCATTCTCTCCCCACCTCTTTGTCTCTCTTTTGTGTCTCTTTCTATGTGCAAATAGATAAATAAAATTGTTTTGAAAATCTTTTTAAGGCTGGAGAGATGGCTTAGCGATTAAGGTGCATGCCTGAGAAGCCTAAGGACCCAGATTCCATTCTCCAGGTCCCACATAAGCCAGATGCACATAATGGGTGGCACATGTGTCTGGAGTTTGTTTTCAGTGGCTAGAGGCCCTGGTGTGCCCATTTTCTCTCTCTCTCAAATAAATAAATAAACAAATAAATAAATCATTAAAAAATATGTCTAAACTTTATCCTGTACGATCTATGGATTTTATTCTCCAAATTCATAAGACAAGATCATGGAGGCCACTAAGTCCGTGGAAGTTCTGTGTGACTATGACTGTCTGGCATCCCAACTCCTGGATTAAAACCTAACCAAGAACTGAGAATGGCTTCATCACCCTCCAAGACACTCCAAATTCCCATATCATTAGGGATATAGTATATGATTCCTACTGGCTTCTCTCTGAGGAAACCATGGATTTTCAGAGATAATTCCACTCTAGGTCACTTGTGGCATGGGCCACTGCTTGGGAGGCACTTTGCCTAGAATCTTCATACCCAGACTGGGGGGTTGAGATTGTGTGCTCAGTGCCCGAGGGTGCCAAGGCCTGACTGAGCTGAGACAAGGCCAGGGTTGACAGGCGAGAGGTGCAGCCTCATGACCCTCAGGGTCACACCTAAAGAGGCCGTTACAGATGCAAAAGGAGTCTGAACCCCAAAGAGCATGCTTGGAAAGACCGATAACGAGGCAATGTCAGTGACCTGCACATGAGGCTTGTGACTTCATACAGTCAATGACTTTCAGATGTGGACAGTTGCTGAACCAGGTTAATGGGGTGGGAGGCTGAACTTTTCTGTACCCCCTGCATGGACACAAAGCCCCTGTCAAAGGCATTGTGCAAGGACCTTTGGAGATACCAGGAAGGGCAAGGCAGGTTCTGAGCTCTCTAACAGCCTACACAAGTCATTTTTCAAAAGGCAACCTTTCAGGTTGTTAGTCTTTGCAGACGAGTGCCTTAACCACTAAGCAATCTCTCCAGCCCAGAGATTCAGTTTTGAAAGGTCTTCGAAGGACTTAGGAGAAAGGCAGATACTGAGTGTATGTTGCATCTGGTCAGATTGGACTCGCTGCTTATTACAGACTTCTGAGCTAACAGCTCGGCTACACAGAGATATGACATGAAGTCTCTGGAGCTTAAGAATTCCGTGGCCACGTGAAAGCTTCCTGTAGATCTTCATGCTGTTGTTTTCTGTCTTTCTGCTCTTTGATGTAAGGTTCATAAATTAACCCCAAGATTGCCTCATGGAGGCAGGATGGCTGCTGGAATTCCACTGGTCACAAACAGGTTGTGAGCAGGAGACGGAGTACAAGGAGAAAGACAGTCTTCCTAGAAGGTTCAATTGATGTCCACACAGTTCACTGACCACTTCTAATTAGAAAAGATAGTAGGGCATATATTCAATTTCCCTGGGTGTTTTCTCCAACTGGGTGAAATCCTGCTTCTGTTAGTAAAGAGAAAGGGAAGAAAACGCAGCGGCAGAGCCCACTTTGCAAGGATGAGACTTCTTTATGGAGGATGAGAAGGAAAGGAATTCACCAAGGCAACGCCTGCCTCGTGCCTTGTCCTGAGAGATGCTCAGCTTTGGGACAGTCTTAACTGTGACCCAGTGATGTGGCAAACACAAAACCTCCGTGCCTGGGGCGCATAATTAGTCCCTTCACTATTCAGATCCTGCTGCCAAGGGCTTGGTTAATTGCACTGACTTCCCCTTCATTATTTTCAGCTGTTTAAAGTGCCTCTAAGAACCCTAACCCTCTATTTGGTAATGAAGCCTCTGGTGAAAAATGGAGTCTGGCAGGTATGTGGGCAGAAATGCTCAGCAGTGGCTGGAAGAGCTGCTGGGGTAGCAGGGCAGGTAGATGGGGAGATAGGAGGATCAAGTCTTTGGTATTACTCAATTGCAAATTTACTGCCTGTTGCTGACTCAGGCAGGCTCTTGCAGGATATTTAATGACTGCGGCTAAACCAAACACTGGCGTTTCTTGCTTTAAAAAACAAAAGTCTACAAAAATTAAGGCTACTGTGTAAGACAGGCGCCAACTTTCCACTCCTGTGTTTGTTCAGCGTTCTTTGCCGCTCCGGCCCTGCTCCCCAAAACAAACAGACGCTATCAAGTCTCCCAAGACGGCCGCCCAGCAGCTAAGCCAGGTGCTGCGTGATAAGGTGCGCTCCCTGGACACACTGCTGGATGGGGCCTGGGATAGGCTCCGGGTTCCTTTATCCCAGGGTTAGGGGGGCTGAAGTGGATTTCAGAAGAGGGGAGGGGCAGAACTGTGACACGGAAGCCCTTGGGCGCCTCCTGCTCTTTCCTGAAGGATTGTTGAAGGGGTGGGTCACCTCCTGGTCCAACAGCTACTTCTAGGCAAGGCGGCAGTGGCCAGTCCTGGAGTACAGTGACACTTATCTAGCACCCCCAAATCTCGCCGACACCTGTCTCTTTGCAGAAAGACCCGTTGAAAATGAAAAAAAAACTCTGCATGTTATTCATAGTAGCCACTGATACCAATGCTTCCATTCTAGTTTTGCTATAAAGTTCATAGAAACAAAAACTATGTCTTTCCTGTCCTCTAATCTCACTTTTTCTACCCAAACATAATAGTGCTCAGTATATGTTAGTTTAATGATCATGTAGATAACACTACCTCATTGCTGTCTAGAATCATGTTTAAGTTGGCTTCCCCCACCATCCCTTTTGCTCTTGAGTTTTTGATATATTTTCTCCTGGGCATTTTGCTTACGCATTCTTTTTAGTGATTGGGGTTACAGCGTATATATGCTGTACTTGATGCTTTAGGAAGCAGCATTATAGCATAACATGTTTCCTATGTGGCCATGTAGGTTACGTTGCTATAATAAAGAGACCCCAAAATATATAGGCTTGAATTTAGTAACACAGAGCATACTTCTCTCGTCTGACTGTCGAAAGATGGTTTAGGGCAGATTGCTAGCTCTGTCTGCAAGGTAACAGGGAGGCAGACTGAAGGAGCAGCTCTGACTCCCCAAGACATCTTGATCCCTGTGGTTCTTCTCATGTTGAAGCCAAAGCCAAGAAGAAGGAAGAAAACGAAGCATAAGTACCTTCCTCATAAAAACACAAAAACATATAACACCCCTTCTAGCAAAGGTGTCTCTGCATATGATCACATCACCAGGGACAACCTGAAACACACGGGGAAGCATACATGCATGTAAACTTAACATTTACTTTTTTTTGTAGAGAAACTCTCCACTAGCCAGACGCACAAATAAAGTCAGCAGAGCCACAGGTGAAGACATGAGATCCAGCGCAGGTCTTGCCTGGGTCTCCTGTCCTGCTCCCTACTAATGTCACCCTTAGCCCTCAGCACTGATGCCTTTTGCATGTTACTTGGCCCTGGTGCATTTGAGTCAGAGCTACGTCTATGTCAGTGATCCAACTGCATAGCACCCAGCACCCAAACCCACGAAGCTGCTTGACTGTTACAACACATTATTTTAAATTTTCAACCAGCACCATTCTAGTAGCAGCATGATCGTTCATTGTACAGATTTCACATATCTTGCCTAAGTATTTCTGTGCTTTGAAATTTTTGGTGGCATCTTAGTTTGTTTTGTTGAGATATGGTCTCCTGTTGTCCAGGCCTATCTAACCTGAGAATGACCTTGGACTACTATTTACCCTCCTGCCTCTGGCTCCAAGTGCTGGGATTGTACACACGTATTATCATGCCTGAGTGGTAGCTCCCAAGTCAGTCATCCTTCCTATCTTTCTTTCATTTTCTTCTTGCCCTATATTGAGGTTGATTTGCTCTCAATATCCACGTTGCCATAGGTATGCTGGCCAGGAACAGTAGATCAGTACTAAAGGGTGAGCTGATACAGACAATCAGTAAAACAAGACTTGGTTAAAAGTATTGTCCTGTAAAGACTGTCCTCATCATACAGATAGCACAAGATAGAAACCGGCAGGAGGAAGGTGCCATGGTCATGGTCAAGTTCAAGGGTGAGTCAAAATACACCAGTAAGGACTATCCTTAGGGCCAGGGATAAGTTCTCCAAGGGTGGTGTGACTCAACTAGAGCAGCCATTGTTTGCTTGGGACACCCTGGCTCTCAGCATATTCTCAAACTGGATCTCTAGATTTTCCAGAGCCCAGGCCTGCTCAGGTCCTCACTGGCCAGGTCAGCTACCTCTTGCTCTCGTAAACTCTGGGCAGACTGAGAGCTCAGTTATTGGGGGCTAGTAGAGTTGGGGAATAAACTGGGTGACCACTTCCTCTGAGGTTCCAAAAAGTGCTAGAGACCTCTGTGTAATAATCAGCCTGCATATGTTGTTCAAACAAATCAATGTGCCCTTTTTTAGATGACACAGCAGAAACATATTAATGGGACCAAGTAGCAGTACTGCGAGGGGTCAGGAGAAGCCTGTGGAATACCTCTGGGCAGAGGCATCTCTCAGGAAATTGAAACATGATAGTGAGATGGGGAAAATCAGGGTCATGTGGGAAGGGGAAGAAACCCCTCTCTCTAGGCTCTGGTTACATTTCCTGCTAATGGAGATTCGAAAACTTCCACACAACGGATAAAATCAAGATTGTGTACAGAGATGGTGCTTGTTTTCCTAAAGACCAAAGAACCAGTGGACAGTGTTAACTTAAGGCCGGCATGTTTGTGACCTTTGATCCTAATATATCTGCATGGCTCGTTGCTAACCTAAAAAAAAAAAAAAAGTACCTCATAAAAACACCTCCCAGTTTCATTCACAGAAGGAAATTCTTTAAGATAAGAAACAAATATAAACCAAATCCTATTTTTTGCTTAAAATGTAAACTTTACTTAATCTTTGAGCCTGGTTATAAACTCCACCTTTTGAGCAATGTAAATTCAAAAGCCACAAATAGATATATAGTTCTTGTTAAGGTGTGTTCTCTCTTGAAAAGCCCATACCCATGTCTTAGGTGCATGCTATTTCCTTTTCTCAAGGGTCTGTATGTCTCTGCCTTCACACCTGCCGTAAATCTAAAGACTGTACCACCTCTTATCTCTACTCAACACAACTAACGTTACTCTGTCTTGTCTTGGAGTTCTCTTCTGCTGCATGCTATCACATGTAGCCTCTCATTCCTTTTCTTAAACTACATGCTCTTTTTATTCTACCATTCATTCTTTTAAAAATTATTTTTATTTTTGAGAGACAGAGAAGTAGGGAGAGAGAGAGAGAGAGAGAGAATGGGCACACCAGGACATTGAGCTTACTGTGAATGAATTCCGGATGCATGCGCCCCCTTGTGGTGCATGTGAGACACTGTGTGCTTGTGTCACTGTGCATCTGGCTATGTGGGACCTGGAGACTTGAACATGAGTTCTTAGGCTTTGCAGGCAAGTGCCTTAACCACTAAGCCATCTCCCCAGTCCTGTTGCTCATTCTTTAAAACCAAACCAGTGTGGGCTGCAAAGATGTCTCAACAGTTAAAGACAATTATTGGCAAAACCTGATGTCCCTAGTTTAATTCTCCACTACCCATGTAAAACCAGATGCAAAGTGGTGCATGCATTTGGAAATTTCTGCAGTGGCAAGAGGCCCTGTCACGCCTGTTCTCATTAACTCTCTCCTTTGCAAATAAGCTCTTAAGATATTCAAAAACATTAAAAAACAACAATGCAACCTATGTTGTAAGAACACTTAATGTGAGATTGGCACTCAGTAGATTTTCAAGAGCATAATATAGTATTGCTGTTTGTTTACTTTATGTGTGGCACTGGGTACGGAGCCCCTGAGTAATAGCCCAGCGCTTAACAGTGTTATCTCTAGGCATAATGCTGTGCAGCTCTTTTCAGCTTGCCCACTGTCATCACTGACACTTTACCCTATAGCACCAGGGCCCCGTCTTCTTCTGCCCCAGCCCTGGAAACCTCAGTTCTACCCTCTGCTTCCATAAACTTTGTCTCTTTAGATATCCCTTTAAATTCTTCAAGGAACATCTATTCCCTTTAAGATGGTCAGCTTGGGGGACTTATGAGAAGAAGTTCTCTCATCCAAAAACCCCTTAGGTGAATATAGAAGTTTAGACATGGCTCACAGTCATGGTGTCTTCAGGATCTAAATGGAATACATTTCTCCATTTTTCTTCGTTGCAGAATCTTTTAAAGAGCATCTTAAGATCGAGATGAAATGGTCTAAGTGGGGTCAGGGGAGGGGATGGAGGAGAGAAGGGGGTGGGAGAAGGATTAATCAAAATTTCCAATGTTATGAATAATTCGTATAGAAACCTACATCTTCACTAGCTAATAATATATAAGTTTTTAGAAAGAGGGCTGGAGAAATGGCTTTGTGGTTAAGACACTTGCCTGCAGAGCCAAAAGACCCAGGTTCTATTCCCCAAGACCCACATAAGCCAGATGCACAAGGTGGCACATGCATCTGGAGTTCATTTGCAGTGGCTGAATGCCCTGGTGTTCTCTTTCTCTCTCAAAATAAATTTTAAAAGTAAAAATAAAAAGAGAGAGTTTAGGCAGAAGTATCTGGTGGAGGTGGAGAATGTTGTGTTCAGAAGCCATAGATTGTTATTAGAAAAACTTCACCACAGGTGGGATACTATCTAGTGAGTTGTTAGCCAAGGAGGTCTCTGATTACAGGCTCTTGCCAAAACATTACAGGCTATATAAGCCAAGGCTCTTGGTGTCCCATCAGATGGTAAGATGCTGTTGATGAAGAATTCACATGCCTGGGCTGCAGGTCACTGAGAAATCAAGCTGGAGCTGAGCTGGAAGCCTCTTCCCTGTTGACTAGTTGTTAGGATGCTGGAAAGAGCTTTGAAGCTGTTGAGGGAGAAAAGTCATTAGTCTTGACCAGCAGTGGACCTGGAAGTTTTATAGCTGGATATCTAGGCCAAATCTGACAATGAGTGCAATGGTGGCACGTCTGTTATGGGGAAAGCCAACTGTTCTCTCACTGGACTTGAGGAAGAATTCCTGCCTGGTACTGAAAACCTAATGAAAAGCCTATGGCTAGGGAGGTCATAATCCCTTGTGGGGAAACTACTACAGTTGTCTGGCTAAGTGGCTATCTTATGACCACCAAACTACCCTCTAAATATTCATATGTGTGCCCTTGTATTATTGCTACTCTCACTTTTGGTTAAAGAAGTTTCCCTTTTCAGATGGCAGTAATGACTGGAATGATTCAAAAGTCACCATAGTGCCGAGAAGAAGAGACATTGGACTGTTCAACACTAAGTGAGACATCTCTATCATATCCTCCAAGGGACAGGGACCATTGCATAAGAGGTGACAGAAAGAATATGAGAGCCAAAGGAAGGGAAAGAATGCTTACAAGAATGTCTTCAAAATACAAAATGGCCTTGAGAGTCATGACTTCACAGTGGCTGATGCTACCTACACAAAATCCACATAACAGAAGGGGGAAAATGATGACATCAAAATAGAAAAGAGACTAGTTGGGAAGAAGGGACTCAGAGGAAGGGGGATCTCAGAGCGGGGAAGGGGGTCATGGGAGAGGATTATGAACATGGTACAATATATGTGTGGAAGTGGTCAATAAAAAATGTTTTCTTAAAAAATGGAGATGTTGAATCTGGTCTCTAGTTGGACATAAAAATCTGTCATTATTTAAAACGTCCCAAGCTGATTCAATGCTTAGACAGGTACGTGTTAGCTCTAAGCAAGCTCCTTTAACTGTTCCTAACTCTCCTGAGATGGTTCCAAACCCATCCTCCAAGACTCTAAATCCCACATTTGTGTATTCGCCAATTTTTTTTTTTTTTTTTTTTTTTTTTGTGTGTGTGTGTTTCAAGGTAGGCTCTCACTACTCTGGCCCAGGCTGACCTGGGATTCACTATGTACTCTCAGATTGCCCTCAAACTCATGGTGATCCTCCTACCTCTGCCTCCCGAGTGATGGGATTAAAGGCATGCGCCTCCATGCCTGGCTGCCTCATGTTTTTAAAACATCCAGTTATGTTAGCCAGAAGGCAGGGGAGCATTTGGGGGCACGTTAGTACCTGCAGTGATGGCTCTAAGCTCCAAGAAGGAAATGATTTCCCACAGGCTCATCCAGCTAGGGAAGCTGGGCCTTGTGCGCTCAGCTCTTGGGCTCAGGAGGACACGGGACTGGGGGGGCATCCCTGTTTCCTAGTCAGTGCCGAAGGCTTAGACACTGGTGGAAGGAAAAGCATTGATTTTTTTTTCTTGAGATAATAACTCAAGTGTATTTGTTCAGTGACTTTGAGAACCAGAGCCTTGTCTGATTTTATTTCTGTTTGGTTTTCTGTTTGTTCTGAGAGGAAAAAGCTGACCTGACTACAGCAAAAAAAAAAAAAAACCTCCAGGTTTTTTTGTTGCATGGCTCTTGGGGTTGAGTCGATCATATCCCTCCTCAAGTACATTGATTCTGCAGTGCATATTGAATGAGCACCTCTTGTATGTCACTGTGAGTGAGCGATGGGGGTCTGGGGAGAAGCCTGGGGTGTGCTGGTGTCCGCAAGGGCGGTCTGTGTGCTGGAATCCTCATCTCTGTACAGTATTAACAAAAAAGTCCCGGACCACAAGCTAGTAAGGAAACCGAACAAATGTTCAGCAATCCTTAGTTGTCTATCCTAATTCTTGCCTGACTCCTGCAAACAACTCGTCCTTTCTCCCATTTATCAAATGCCAGCCGTGTAACATGGTGCTAAATGTCATCCATTAGCTATCCAAGTTCATCTTCCCACAGCAAAAGCAGGTAAAAACTATGTTGTGTTACTTTTCCCGGGAAGGCATAAAAAAATGTCTACTCCCTCAGATATGCCACTGACAGACCAAAGAAAGGGTTCCACCCAAGTGCAGGTTAGTGAACCAGTGAGTTTCTGGGTGTTACTTACAGTGGCATGGGTGACTCAGAGGCAGTTGCATCACTAAAAAGTCCCAACTGCCTTTGAGCCACTCATGTCCCTATGGGTGACTCCAACAAACCCCCAGAGACATACCAGATATTGAGTTACATCGTGCAGAATTTAGAGAAATCCCTTCAGGATCTGCACTGGCCTCTTATACACAATGCCGAAGAGCCTCCCCATGTGAACAGAGCCCTGGCCCTTGAAAAGCTTTGCAGTCTGGACCTGTCACCAAACATCAGATTCATGAAGGGCTGGACAGCTAAAATATTCCATGATCAGAAATAATTCAGAATTTAGGGGTTTGAGGAAGTCCAGGAAGAATATATCCAAGATGTTTAACTTTTTTAACTGCATGAAAGATATTTCAAGACGAATGTTGCCAGTTGTAGCCCTGCCAATAAATACCACCGCTTGAGTGTAATCCTATTTCTTCTCCTGTAAGCAGAGTTCAGGCTATAGTTTGAAATTATTAAATAAGAACGCTTTATTTAGGTAGCATCTTTCACCCCCAACTTTCAAGACTACACTAGACAGAATTGGTAAGAAAATTCTCCAGTGTGAAGTCTCTCCACTCCAGGTGTTGCAGTCAGGTTCGCATTGCTGGTAGAAGTTACCTGACCAGGACTGGAGAGATGGCTTAGCGGTTAAGCGCTTGCCTGTGAAGCCTAAGGACCCCGGTTCGAGGCTCGGTTCCCCAGGTCCCACGTTAGCCAGATGCACAAGGGGGCGCACGTGTCTGGAGTTCGTTTGCAGAGGCTGGAAGCCCTGGCGTGCCCATTCTCTCTCTCTCCCTCTATCTGTCCTTCTCTCTGTGTCTGTCACTCTCAAATAAAAAATTAAAAAAAAAAAAAAAGAAGTTACCTGACCAACAGCAGGTTGTAGGACAAAAATAGGTTTATTTTGACTTATAGGCTCAAGGGGGAAGCTCCATGATGGCAGGGAAAAATGATGACATAAGTAGAGGGTGGACGTCACCCCTTGCTAACATGAGGTGGACCACAGCAACAGGAGAGTGTACCAAACACTGGCATGGGGGAGCTGGCTATAACACCCATAAGGCCACCCCCCATAATACACTGCTTCTGGGAGATGTTAATTCCCAACTCCCATCAGCTGGGAACCTAGCATTCAGAACACCTAAGTTTATTGGGGACACCCGAATCAAACCACCATATTCTGCTCCTGGCCCCCATTAACGGATATCTACACGTGATATAAAATACAATGCATTAAGTCCAACTTTAAAAGTCCCCATAGTTTTTATCAACCCCAATGATGTTCAAACATTCCTATAGTCCAAGATTTTTTAAGTGAGCCATAATACAAAAACAATCCCCCCAAAACCCATAATGGTACAGAATAAACATTCACACTGTAAAAGGTGGCATTGAACATAACAAAGAAATACTCGAGAAATACAGGATTTAAACAGGGCAAACACCAAACCCTGTATCTCAAAGTCCAACAACTCTAGCCAGTGACAAATCTCCAAGTCTGATAATTCTAATCAGCAACAAGTCTCTGGAGTTCCAATTCTGCCCCTCCATCTAGGCTATTCATGGTCCTGGAAGACTTTATGGGGGCCAACAGCTTTCCTTAGCAGCCATCTTGTGGTCCCAGCATCTCCACTGGGTCTCCACTACAATCCATGGTTCATCCTTATGGCTCCATTGGGTCTCTATGCAGAAATCCAGCAAACCTGCTTCACAGTGCCCATGGCCATTTCCAAAACACAAGACCATGTTGCAAGCTCAATGACCCTCTTTCCTGTGTATCTTATACTCCACAATACCAGGTAGGGTGCCAATTTGTTAATCCAGGGGAGAATAAAGCAGACTTTGAAGAATAGGACACTCCTTGAGCACTCAGACCCCTTCAAAAGAGTCTACATTCTTCCTGTTGCCCCAGTGCAGGTCAGCTGGCCCAGTCTCAAAAGTTGTAATCTCTCTATTGCAGCTGAATGGGCAGTGGTTCACCCAAAGATTTCATTTTCTTCTGTGCCATATCCCTCTGCTCACACCAGTCCCTTTCTACACAATACCAACCTGCACAGCTTCTCAGGACAAAGGCATAACAGCTGCCTTTCACACAAATTGCTTCTAGCCCAATCCAGACAAAGCTCCTTTTTACCCTCATAAGCCAAACCTTACAGTCCATAGTTCTTACTGCATTCAGGTCTTTCAAGATTGACCAGAACAGTCCATCAAGCTGTACTTACAGCACTGCAAGGCATCTCTTAGGTTAAGGTTTCAATTTCATCCACATTCCTCTTGAAAATCAGCTCCAAAAGGCCAAAGCCACACAGTTAGGTGTCTACCAGCAACCCCACTCTTGGTACCAAAATTACTGTTGCAGTCAGGTTTGCATTGCTGATCATAATCACCAAACCAAGAGCAGCTTCTGAGGAAAAGAAAGGGTTTGTTTTGATTTGTAGGCTCTAGAGGGAAGCTCCATAATGGCAGGGAAAACAGTGGCATTAACAGAGGGTGGATATCACCCCCTGGCCAACATAAAGTGGATCATAGCAACAGGAGAGTATAGCAAACACTGACACAGGGGAGCTGGCTATAACACCCATAAGCCCACCCCCAATAATACACTGCCTCTAGAAGGTGTTAATTCCCAAGTCTCCATCAGCTGGGAACCTAGCATTCAGAACACCTAAGTTTATTGGGGACACCTGAATCAAACCACCACACCAGAGCGATGATTGGTTTCTATGAAGTGGGGAACTTTCCAACGCTAGAGTCACTCACTGTCTGACCATTGAAGATGGAATCAAAGCTAACTGAGGAGCTGTCCTGGACAACATGAGAATGGGCTTTATATTTCCATGAATCAACATACTAAATAAAAAGCTGGGTTTTTTCCTCTTTGTGGTACCCTAAGAACTTCACATTTAATCAGGAGATACATGTTACTTCCGTGTCCCAGGCACCTGATAAGTGCCCCAAATGACTTTACATTTGATGCTGGTTCCGGGTTCAGCAGGGAACCTGAAATGTTAGACACACATGAAGGTTGAGCAGTGGGGGAAAGTGATCAGGGCCAGTTCTAAATTTTCTTCTGCTGTGGCAGGTGACTTCTCTTCCTCTTATTGTCAGACAAAAGTTATTTTCTCCTTTGGATGAATATATTTCTATTATAGGAAATCTGGCCAAAATGGAAATGCAAGAAGCAAAACAGTTCCCATCAACCAAAGAAAAGCACTATTAGCAGTTTGGTATATTTCCCTCCAGTCTTTTTTTCTCTACATTTTCAAAAATAGAATTAAGATCACATGGTATACACAGTCCTGATGCCAAGGTGTCACAGTGCAGCCCAGACCTGCGCAAACCCACATTAACAAATGACACCAGTCTTGGACTCAAGGGTCGAGTTTGTCCTTGTTCATCTTAATGACTCTGGATCTTAGCAAATGTGGCTGAACAAAATAACATTGGGTGATATGGTATTGAATGAATCTATCAGAGGGAAGTAACACACCCTCAAATGCACCGTGGTAGATGAGGCTGAAATTCCACCATCTTTCCAACCATTTTCCCTCTGCCTTTCTTTAAGACACCTGACAACTATCCCTGACAGTCTGCTGGCTTCCTGTGTCATCTGTCTGAACTTGTTTTCTGGCTTGCTTGGTCTATGCATGTGCAGAACACTCTGGATTTGTCAATGGTAATGTCCCCAACCACTCCTCAGGCAAAGGAGATACACATTGACAGATAAATGTCTCAAGGTCCTTGCTCCTCAGTGTGACAATTGTAAGGTGTGCTTTACGTCCGATGATCTTCAGAGGACTGACCCATGGGTAACATCTATCTCCTTAGCATATTCATATCAGCTTTCCCCACATCCTTGCTTCTCACGTCTGCTACTCTCTGGCCATGTTTCCTGGGATCACCACCTGATAAGACTGTCTGCACCAAACCTCAGGCTCTACTTTGGGGGATCAAACAGGTAGTCTTGGAAACAGACTTGCTGAGTTGAACCAGATGGAGTCTTTATAGACTTTGGATACATATTGATTGGCAAATAACTTCCACGTTGAGATTTTCAGACCTCTTTCGCTAACCCTTGATTTTATTCTAAGAATCTGAACCCTGAACAAATACTTAGAAAGAGGCAAAAGAAACCATACCTTAGTTAACCTGCAGGGCCGGCTGGTGCCCCGGGACTGTTAAGCAGTTTGTGGTTCACTTTTCTCTGTTGTTTGCTTTGCTTCGTTTCCTTCTATGTTCCTAGACAGAGACCAGTGGTTATAGAATTTTTTTTTCTTTTGTCTTGACAAATGGAAAAGGAGAGGGAATTGAACACAACAGAGAAAAGAGAAGAAGCTGGGAGGAAGGACGAGTGGGAAGTTGCTTTGGAACATTTTTGCCTTGGGTTTCTGTAACAATCAAACTTTGGTATTTTCAGTGAACATGAAAAGAAATCGACTGTGGGAAAGACAGGTTTTTGTCATTATGAGACCCCTGCAATCCATCAAGGTTGCACCCAGTTGTGTTTCAAAATAAAGCTGCAGGTGTGGGGCTCGTCATGGTGACCCAGAAAGCATGTTTCCTCTGGGGAATGAGGTCTCCCATGGCTTCGCTATTAAGGCAGTAGTTATGCATACTGAAAGCACTCGGGCTGTTTTCCAGCCCTCAAGGGACAGGCAGGCCATTCTTGGCTCAAGATGGCTGGGGCATTCCAAGAAAGCATGGCCAACCTTGGCACTTGCCTTTTTATATTGGGAAAGGAACCTCATTCTATCTTGGTTTTTCTATCTGCCACCCTCCCTCCATCCAACACCCCCCCCCCCCCACAAAAAAAGTACAACCTCTCATTCCCTTTCCAAGCTACAATTGGTCCCTCTACTTTGTCTTCTGGAAGTAAGCCCAGCTTTCTGGACTTCTTGGCTTCCGCATTTTCTGGATCAGCTCAGAGACTCAAATCATGACACCGCCTTCAGACATGAAGATTCTTAGGGGTGGTATTGTGAGAATGGCTATGAATACATATGTGTTTATTATTATTATTTTAAAAACACAAATAAGGGGCTAGAGAGATGGATCAGCACTTGCCTGCAAAGCCGAAGGACCGAGGTTTGATTCCCCAGTACCCACGTTAAGCCAGATGCACAAGGTGGCGCAGGCATCTGGAGTTTTTTTTTGTTTTTGTTTTTGTTTTTTTTTGTGTGTGTTTTTTTTTGCAGTGGCTAGAGGCCCTGGTGTGCCCATTCTCTCTCCCACCCCTAAGTAAGTAAAATAACACAAATAGGTCATCAACTGGACTACTGGTGATTAAATGACTTTGGGTTAAATTCTTCAAGATCCCTCAGTCTTGCTGTCTACCTTGTAAGGTACAGTCCATAGACACTCACCAACTCTGTAGCTGGGGGGAGGGGAGGGACGCAGATGCGGTGTGTGACCGCACCGTGTGACCACAGCAGCCCTTCCTACATTTGCGGCTCCTTTGCTCTTGCGAGGACAACTGACAGCGTGTGTCCAGCAGAGTCACATGGCCCAACGGAGAGTGCTGTGGTCTGAATGTGAATGGGCCACATGGGCTCACGTTGTTTGTCCCCAACTAGTAGTGCTGTTTTGGAAGATTGAGGAACCTTTAGCGGTGAAGCTCTGTTGGAGGAAGTGTGTCACTGGGGATGGACCTTACTGTTCCTCCAAGACGTGAGGAGGAGAGGAATCCCAGCTGCTGCCGTGAAAACACCTGCTGGTCCCTCTTCTCCTCCCTGATGGATGGTAGCCCTTCCAACTGTAAGCCAAAATAAAGCCCTGTCCCATCAAGTTGCATCTTGTCAGGAATCTTGGGTATGGCAATAAGAAAAATAATGAATATAGATAATGAAGCTGAGGCCCCTCAGTTAGCAGTACCTGGCCTGGGTGCCAGCTATTCAGGAAATCACTTCTGAGTTTCCCGGTCACCTTTCAGGTGACCTTGAAGGAAAAATGGTGCTTCCTGTGCCTCCAGCGGAGTGCTCCCACCACAGGGACGACATGCCCACCCCGTGTCCCCCAGGGTGGGTTGTGAAGGTTAATGAATTGGAATTTGTGAAGTGCTTTGAGATCTGTGGATGAAAGGCCCCTATGAAGTCAAAAGCGTTCCGATGATTATGAAATTGCCTTGCCTGAGGTCAGACAGCGCGGGACGAGGGGAGCTGGGAGGGGAAGGCACAATCCCTTTCTTCCATTCCCTAGCCAGAACTCAGAAGACCATAACCCATGCTTGTTAAGATGGGCTGTCCCTTGGTGGGCCGATGTCCTCGGGCCTCACATCCTGTCTCCTTTATTCCCAGCACCCTGGTAAGGACCAGGCTCCAAACCTCACTGGTGCTGCTCATTGGAATGCTGAACAGGTCCCTAGCTCCTGGGAAGGCCTCTGGTTTACAGGGCTGCTAGAAGCTCAGAGAAACTGGTGAGGGGTAGACCCAACTTGACCCTGAGACCTTCCTTGGAAAGAAATGGCAGAATTTCCTATGCCAACTGGACGCCACTTGTAAAAAGAGTTCAGTTTGGAATGAATTTGAGGGGTGGCACACCACACCCACTGGGTCTTTCTTGTACCACATATTCTGGTATTTGCAGAGTATTTGCTTTACAAACAAACGTCTCCTCCACTCTTTTGTCTCTTCCTCCCCCAACGTTGGCTGTTGGATAGATAGCTCATTGCAATTCAGACACCTGTCACTTTTGTATGTCAGTGTGGCTGTTGCCACGCTGATTAGTTAAGATGAAGAAAAAAAAATACAGTGCCATATAAATAAAAAATTACAGACTGTCACATTGTTTCAAAACAGCCCACCTCACAACACCAGCTCTCTGCAAAGTAGCCTTCCCTCTGTTCCCAGCTAAAGGGAACGCTTATAATGTCTTGTTTTTAGTGATTAAGTGGTTAATGGTTTAATGAACTAAAAAAAAAATCTCATTTGTTGCTTCCCTTGGACTTGGAAAAAACCTCAAAGAGCTGGTTTTCTGTGTACCCCAGTCCAATATTGCTACCTGCTGGGATACGAACACAGTCTCTAAATAAATTGCTAGTGGCCTTAGGCGGGTGGAAGAGTCTTTCTTTGATCCTGCTCGAGCGGATGAAGTCAAATGTTCAATCAATCAATCACATTCATAACTTGCAGCTACAATCGGGCTGACAACAGCCTATTATTTATTTTTAAAATCATATATTTCATTATTGCAAAACACACAGGCTCTCATGAGGGGAAAAGACTAAATTATTGATAAGCTGTGTAGATGACGGAGTTTGTTGTTTCTGACATGCCTGTCACTAACTATTGTCAGGAAGAATTTACTAAGATGTAGAGTCAGGAAAGTTGGCCAGGAATGTGTGTCATGCCAAAGCGGAGATGGGAAGAGGAAACTCTAATGGCCTCTCTCTCCTCTCAATCTCTGTCTCTCTCTCTGTCTCTGACTCTGTCTCTCTCTCTCTTTCTCTGTCTGTCTCTCTTATTGAATTCTTGTAGGTAAAAGACAGCTGAAGGCAGAACAGGTTTCTATTGTGAAGCAAGACTTGAAAAGCCCCCATTTGATTACTATAGCACAGGAGATTTGGTTCTCAAAATAGCCGTGCATTTGGGAAATGAATTTTTGCTGGTGTCTGTGCATTCCTGGAAATAACAATTGTAACTCTCTAGAATTCCCACATGGACAAGAGCCAGGCATATTTATTCAATATTGTGCTGGGGTGAATGTGGGGGGTGGGTGCAGCCACAACTTGAAGAATCAGGCTTAGAGGAGGCCAGCGATGGGTTCCCCTTACTTTTAAAGATGGGAGAAGGGACGCTCTACTGTGCTCAGCTGCGTTCTCTCGGGCTTTCTGAGTTGTCAGGGCACTCTCCCTACAGCCCTGCAACTAAGCTTCTGTCATGAGCTGAGGTGGAGGGACACCTTTCAGCAAAATCTGCCTACTCCTTTCTATAGTCTTTATTTTTTTAATTTTTAATTTTATTTTTATTTTTTTTTTGTTTTCAGAGTAGCTAGATGAAGAGACCATGCAAGCCAAGGCCTTGAAGCTACACAGACACACCCTCTTGTGAACAGCATGATTTGGACTGGAAGATGCCCCAGGCCCGGAATTGTCATCTGACCTTAGTCCACCTTAAGGATGAAGTTGCTCCCGGAATGTGCTGGAAGAAAGACCCTCCTGGACTGAAGGAAAGAGAGATGCTTTATGAAAAGAACTTAAGTCTTCACTTAAGCAGATCAAATCTTATTAGGACAAGCAACATCATATTTGAGAAAAAACAGCTATGGAACTTAAAAATTTTTAACACTCACTCCTTCCCCCAGGACCATGCCTCCCCCTTTGATGCTGCCCAGAATGGAAGTGCCATGGAAAGAAAATCAAAGCTCCTTTAGAGGTCTGCCAAAAAATTGGACTTGTCTTCTCAACTTTTTCAGTCACTACAAGATGACCCCAGTTGTTGGGGTACAGGGTAGGATGGGTGTTACAGGTGTACCACAGAACCAAGCATTTCTCAAGGTCAAAGTCCCCTGTTCAACTCTGTTCTCTTTACTCCATAAATGAGAAAATTAAGAGAAGAATCAGAATCACTCAGTTGATGGAGTCCAAATCCTGGCCTCCAACTCTTTCCCTAAGGTGACCTGGGAAACCATTATCAGTGTTGAAATCAGAAAACAGGAGTCTTGTTGCTCTGCATTCTAGTGTAAGAATACACATGCATTGCTTGGATTTTAAGACCATAGACCTTACCTGAAACACAAACAACTATTAAGCCCCTTTGAGCTCATTGATTTTCCCCGTCTTGACCCTTGACAATGACAAGATTCGCTGAAACATAAGATTTAAAAGTTGCTTCTGATTCCACAAGAAGAAATTGATGCATTCTTATGGAATTCAGGACCTTTGTTTGAAGCTTCCTGCTACCACTTTGTATGTTGGGCTCAGCCAACGTGGCCCCTTGAGGTCAGGAGTTATCACACTTTGTGCATTGGGCTTAGCCAACATGGCCCCATGAGGTCAGGTATTGTCACAGTAAAAACACTCTCTTTCACAAAACTGAGCCCTCTTCTTGGATAAATATTAATCTTGGTGACTTGGCCCTTGCTGGGCCTGTGTAGCCCAGGTTTAAAGAAAATCCTACTAAGTAGATTTATAGAGAAACTTTAAGTCTTGATATTTTGTCATCTGGTCTACCTTCAGCAAGACTCTTCTTTGACAAGCTTAGCAAGAATCCCTTCGCCTTGCATGAATCCTATGTATTTTCCATCCTTCTTCATCCCTGTTCTCTGTACCTTTTCCTTGGCTATACATTCCTACTTCTTGCTACATTTGGCATGGTTCTCAGTCCTATGCTGGAATTGCTTTCCCCTAATTGCAATGATTTCCTCGTAGAGTCTGCCGTTACCTTTACTGTCCGGCCGTGGTTCTCTTTGATAGCCTACATATGCTTCATGTCAACGTCTAGCTCCAGAATCTTATATAAAATCCTATTGAGTAGTATTTTCCTTTAAATTTACTTTTTGAACATTTTGCAGTCTAGGTCGGTACATGTGGGAACTGAGCTGATCAAAGCAATCAATGCACCAAAATAAACCTGTTTTTACTATCTTCATGACAGAGGAAATAACTCTGCTGAACTTGGGTGAGGTGTTGTGTCACTTTGTACTTTAGTCTTTTTATCTGTTAAATGGGAAAGTTGATTCCTTTGCTCCCTATCCAGTTGGGCCATTACTATGAGGCTCTAAATCCATAACACAAATAAGGGGAGGGGAAATAGAAGCTGAACAAGCACAAGCAAAGAGAACTGGTAGTGTTTGGCCGTGGGAATTTACTGTAGATGAGAGAGCCTGCTGTAAATATGAGATTGCATTTTTAATTATCTTCAGAGGCTGACTGAGGGAAATATGTACCTTCTGATTCTGACAGAAAGCACAGGAGAATGGAATACAGTGAAACCTATTAGCTTCTAGCAGTGACTTGGTTGTTATTATTGTTGTTTTGTTTATCTTGTTTTGTTTCTGCATCTGTTGTTTCAAGGAAAACCTTTAGGAGATGGAAAATATGTCGGCCTCTGCACAGTTGCAGGAAGATGAGATGCAGAGAGTCCTGGCTCTTCATCCTTTCTTGTCATTTGCTGCTTTCTGGGTTTGCAGGGCACATCGTCCACTACCAGCATCCGAGTGGCCTCCTCTTTGGCAATGTACATAAACATCACAGCCATTTTGTGTGTATGACTATTTCATCTTTCAAAGCTTGTTTTCCACTCAAATCGATGAGAGATGCCACCTCAAGGAGGGCTGGGGTACCTGCAAGGGGTTGGATGTGGGAGGCCAGACAGATGCCGCCCCCCCCACTGGCAAGATAAGACTCTATTAAGCATGACTTTATTAATAGTCTCTCTCCCAGCCCTGGTCCCCCAGGGAGCTTCCTGTGATTGGTCACTTGTACGATTATAATGGGAACTAATTGTACCCAGAAGCCAAGGAGCACAGGGCTGCCTTCCAAAGCCCTTAGTGGTCAGATTTGGGTAAACATGAAGGGCTGAACGGATTTCATCTTTCTAAGAGGACAAAGGAATAACTTCATGAAAAATGAGCAATTAAAAAAAAACAGTTAAATAGGAGAATGGAAATGAAACTGAAGTGCTTCCAGCTTTTTCCTGGTAAGAGAGAGGAGATTTGGATTAACACTGCGTGTACCACAGTAGAGTCTGGTGATAGCAGTCATTTTGTCCAGGAAGGTGTCAGGAATGCTTGAATTTAACAATTACTCCCAAAATATGGCTCCTTTTTGTTAAGACTCCAAACATGTTTCTTTAGACCAAGAAACAGGCCCAGGTTGAACAGGATCCATCTTCCTCCATGTGATCCTATAGCTGCTAGGCCCTGAACTGTGAAGCTGGGTACAAGGCTGGTGCTCCTTCCCCAAGGATCCGTCAACCCTAGTGCTCAGCAAGGTTAGGAGGAGGGCACGATACCATGCTAAGAGGCAGCCATGAGCAGAGAGGCAGCTTGTTCATAGGATATGCAGAAGGAACTTTCTGGAAGGGGAGTACTGAGCTGAATTGATGATTTGCACAGGAGAGCTGACTCCAGTGACTGGCATACGGAACTAGAGTTCTCTTTGATCTCCTCCCTATAGAAAGTCCTTCCTCATGACTTAGGAGAAACCAGGAAATGATATGTACGCTTGTCATTATTCAGCTAAGGAATACTCCTACCTCTGGCATATCTGGCCACATTGAATAGCATCCATCCCTCATCCCCAGTCTGTAATAGGCTTTCCACATGCACAAGAGGTTCAAATCCAGGAGGCAAATGGCTTAAGGGAGACAAATGTGTTGCATTCAGTAGTTGCACCGGTGAGACCAGAGCTCAAGTTCAATGTTCTTAGACTTCACAGCCCTGTGTGGTATATAACCTTGCCCCTTCACTGGCCTTGTTTCCTTCTCCCCTACCATTTGTTTACTCTGGTCTATAACTTGACATTCTGCTGCACTTCAAGCAGAACTTGCTCCTGCCCCAGAGCTTCCCACTGGCTCTTCCCTCTGCCTTGACACTGCGCCCCTAGCATCTTCAAAGCTCCCCACTCCTTCCTTCAGGACTCGACTCTAACACACTTTCTTTGACAAACAGTCCTCAAGCATTCTGAATCTCATCTCACCAAATCTCACTCACACTGTTTCAGTCAGGTTCGCAATGCTGGCAGAAATCACCTGACCAAGAGCAGCTTGTGGGGAAAAAAAAGGAGTGTTTATTTTGGCTTACAGACTCAAGGGGAAGCTCCATCATGGCAGGGGAAAATGATGGCATGAGCAGAGGGTGGACATCACTTCCTGGCCAACAACAGATGGACAACAGCAACAGGACAATGTGCCAAACATTAGCAAGGGGACACTGACTATATTACCCATAAGCTTGCCCCAACAATACACTCCCTCCAGGAAGTATTAATTCCCAAATCTCCATCAGCTAGGAACCTAACATTCAGAACCCCTAAGTTTATGGAGGACAACTGAATCAAACCACCACATTCCATCCCTGGCCCGCATAAACTGATAACCATCCATGGTGCAAAATGCAATGCATGCAGTCCTACTTTAAAAGTCCTTATAGTTTTTTTTTTTTTTTTTATCAATACTAATGGTGTTCAATCATCCCCATAATTCAAGGTCTTTTAATACTTAAAAAAATCCCACACACAAAAAAACATAAGAATGATTGAGATGGGGAGGGGATATGATGGAGAATGGAATTTCAAAGGGGAAAGTGGGGGGGGGAGAGGGAGGGTATAACCATGGGATATTTTTATAATCATGGAAAATGTTAATAAAAATTGAGAAAAAAAACCATAATGACACAATAAACACACTGTAAAAGATGGCACTGGGCATAGCAAAGAAATATTCAACCAAGACAAGATTTAAACGGAAAACATCGAACTCTGTAGCTCCAAGTCCAGCAACTCTAGTTAGTGACACGTCTCCAAGTCCAGTAATTCTAACCAGCAACAAGTCTCTGCAGTTCCAATTCCACCCATCCAGATAGACTACTCACTGTCCTAGAAAACTTCATCTGGGAATGGCAGCCTTCTTAAACAGCCATCTCATAGTCCCGGCATCTACACTTCTACGCTGGGTCTCCATCCGCTCTTCAACCTGTTTCACACTGATCACGGCCATTTCCAAAACACAAGACCATGTTACAAATTCAATGACCCTCTTTCTCCTGCATTTCTTACACTCCATAATACCAAGTAGGGTACTGTTGCAGTCAGGTTCACATTGCTGGTAGAAATCACCCAACCAAGAGCAGCTTCTGGGAAAGAGATTTATTTTGGCTTACAGGCTCAAGGGGAAGCTCCACGATGGCAGGGCATAACGATGGCATGAGCAGAGGGTGGACATCACCCCTGGCCAACAACAGGTGGACCACAACAACAGGAGGGTCTGGCAACTGGCAGTGGGAAACTGGTTATAATATCCATAAGCCCGCCCCCAACAATACACTCCCTCCAGGAGGCGTTAATTCCCAAATCTGCATCAGCTGGGAACCTAGCATTCAGAACACCTAAGTTTATGGGGGACACCTGAATCAAACCACCATGGGTACCAATTGTTTAATCCATGGAGGAATAAAGCAGATTTTGAGTAATAGGACACTCTTTGAGCACTCAGGCCCCTTCAAATATAAAATGAAATGAGAGATTTCTCACATTCACTGGAGTGTGACTTGTCTTCACTTGTTTATGTACTTGCTGTCTCAAGCCCCTACTGGCTGAAGCTCTAAGAGAAGGTAGACTGTTACCTTCATGTTTCAACCCCAGAACGCTCTCTCTGTGTGTGCATGAAAGCTGCCTCTTAACATGCTATGATGTATTTATTCCTATCTTCCTGAGCATGCATGGTTGGTAAGTTAGGGGGAAGAGCTGCATGGTTGGTCCAGAGCAGTGTTCAGAACAAGCATGATTGCAGACTAGGCAGATGCACGAGAACCTGAATTCAATCCCCAGCACCCATGTAAGAAAGCTAGGTGTGAGGCATGGCTGCACATGCCCGCAACTCCAGAGCTGAGGCAGGTAGGGACGAAGGACTACTGAGGGCTCTCTGGTCATCTCGTGTAATGGAAAAACACCACAACTTCAAGATTCAGTTCCAGGTTCACAAACAGAATCTGTCTCAGGAAATAAGTCAGAGAAGCAATAGAAGAAGGAATAGAACATCTGATATCTCCTCTGGTCTCCACACACATGCACACAGGACACATATATATGCTTACACATATGCATATACCATACACACACACACATACACATGTGCATGCACACCCCACAGTACCACACACACACACACACACACACACACACATATGCATGAATAAACCACAGGACTACACACACACACACACACGCACGCACACACACACGCACACACACACAGCCTAATTTTGAATTCCAACACTCCTGTAAACCAGTTTAGCTGGGTCTCTCTTCAGGCCACATCTTAGGACAGCTTTTGAAGACACATGCCCTTGTGGGATGTCTAGAGGAACTAGCCCTTCCATTCCTACATCAAGAATGTGTATACGAGTCTGGAGAGATAGCTTAGTGGTTAAGGCACTTGCCTGTGAAGCCTAGGTACTCATGTTTAAATCTCCAAGTCCCACATAGCCAGACGCAAGCATGCAATGTTACACATTACCCACAAGGGGCACACACATCTGGAGTTCTTTCACAGCAGGCTGAAGGTCCTGGTGGGCCTATTCTCTCCCTTTCTGTCTTTCTCCCTCCCTCTCTCTCTCTCTCTCTCTCTCTCTGCCTCTTTCTTACAAAAAAATTAAAATAAACTGTAATCATAAAAAAGAACAGCATGTATATGGGGCCAGAAGATGGCTCAGTCTGTAAAGGGCTTTCATAAGCACAAGTTCTTGAGACTGAGCCTTAGCATTCACATGAGTGCTGGGAGCAGGTGTGTGTGCATATAATCCCAGTGCTGGGCAAGTGGAGATTGGGGACTTCTGGGGCTTACTGGCAAGCTAGTCTAGTCAAATCAGTGAGATCTGGGTTCAGCTAGAGACCCTGCCTCAAAAATAAAGTGAATAATGATCAAGGAAGAGACTTTACATTGACCTCCAGCCTCTGCATGAACCTACACTCTCACCTGCATGCACCCCATCGCCCCACATGCTCACACATACCACACATGGGAACATCAAAAAAAGAGGTCATCTGTATGGGTAGTCCTGACAGGATAAGATTATATACTGTGTAGAAGGTATGATGAGCATAGACATTGGCATCTAGCAGCTGGCTGAGTAGAGCCTTCAAAGTTACCCTGAGCGAGTCACTTTTAATGATACATTTTATCATAAAGTCATCCCTACACATCTTACCAAAGATCAATCATTTTTGGATATTTCCCTCAACGAAACTCTTTGAGGAGACAGGGTCCAATGGGAGCAGCAGACTGAAGCCTGCTGCCTTGGCTTCTGTCTTTCCATCTTCACTGAACCTCAGTAGCACCTCACAACCACACCTCTAGGCTCCTAATCTAAACTCAGAAGATGGAGCATGTAATTTACTCATAGCTCCTTTCCTTCTGCCCTTATTGCATTTCTGTAAGCGGAGTGTATGTACTGGACCACAGGTGTTAGACAGGGCCAGGTGACTTATAGAGATCCTGTGAGCGGAGTGTGTGTACCTGAAGCACAGGTGTTAGACAGGGTCAGGTGACTTATAGAGATCCTGTGAGCGGAGTGTGTGTACCTGAAGCACAGGTGTGAGACAGGTTCAGGTGAGTTATAGAGTTCCTGTGAGAGGAGTGTGTGTACCTGAAGCACAGGTGTGAGACAGGGTCAGGTGACTTATAGAGTTCCTGTGAAAGTGTGTGTACCTGAAGCACAGTTGTAAGACAGGTTCAGGTGACTTATAGAGATCCTGTGAGAGGAGTGTGTGTACCTGAAGCACAGGTGTTAGACAGGGTCAGGTGACTTATAGAGTTCCTGTGAGCAGAGTGTGTGTACCTGAAGCACAGGTGTGAGACAGGGTCAGGTGACTTATAGAGTTCCTGTGAAAGTGTGTGTACCTGAAGCACAGGTGTGAGACAGGTTCAGGTGACTTATAGAGTTCCTGTGAGAGGAGTGTGTGTACCTGAAGCACAGGTGTGAGACAGGTTCAGGTGACTTATAGAGTTCCTGTGAGTGGAGTGTATGTACCTGAAGCATAGGTGTTAGACAGGGCCAGGTGACTTATAGACTTCCTGTGAGAGGAGTGTACATATGTGAACCACAGGTGTAAGACTGGATCAAGTAACTCTCTAGTTGAATCCTAAGGGCAGGAATGGCAGTGTGCCAGCTCTAAGTCTATACCTTGAGAATAATCACCTTTTTTGTTACTACCTGCCCCTCTTGAGGTGAGGACATTCACCATAAGAAAACTATGTTCCAAGAAGTCACCAATCCAAGAGTGAGAGACACAAGGTCCCATGAAGCAGAGCTGCGCAGTCAACCCATAGTTCCACAAGTAAGAAAAGCACATTTGTTGATGTGATTGTGATATCACTGGTTACGCAGCATTGTTGCAGCAATAGCTGACCGATACACTTAGTATGAGGTGTCTAGTAGTCTAGACATTGCAAGTCTTTCTATCTTGCCCTGTCAAATGAGCAGGATTTAAAGGCACAGCAGCCAAAGTGACACAGTGTATCTAAGGAAAAAGCTTTATCTAAAAGTAATAGGAATGATCTGGAAGTACAAGACAGACAATATACAGCACAAAGTCTGTGGGGATGGGAAAGACAGTGACTGAAACAATGAGACTTTTGAGTTGTTATTATGAAGACAGACTGGCTTTGCTTGTCTCTTGTCCTATATTTACAAAGCGAGTCTCTAATTTATTGACTACCTTGGTGAACTCAAATACTCCCTAGTTCATGATGGAAGGTTTCCTTGATGAACACAAGGAAAGGCTTCCCTGGAGTAAGGCTTTCTTCATTGACTGCTTTTATTTAATCTTCCTCCTGTTGGGATAGAAAGACTTTGGGATGTCCTTGACATTGAATACCAGGGAACTAATTCAGGAAAGGAGAAAGAGGGGCAGTAGATGACCACACAGGGAGGTATTTGGGGTTGTGGCTCCCTTTAGGAATTTAAGAAGTTCTCCTGGGCATCTTTATACAGAAGTGATGTGGAGACTGCTTTAGAACAGACCTCAGTGTCTCTTCAGCTTCCTCCACGTAAGGACGCTCATCTCCCCTGAGCTCAGCATCACAACACACGCTTCTGCCCCTCTTGGCTCCATCCAGCAAAGACAGTGATTAGCAGTGACTGAGGGGCCACTGAGTGCAGGGTGCCTTATGTCACCAAGATCCGGTCAGTTAACTCAGTTGGTTAGAGCAGAGTGCTGATCAGAGAGGCCAGGGAGTTCTGGGAAGCCCTTGTCTTTTGTAGAATGCCTGATGCTCCTGTCTGGCTAATATCCCTGTAACAAGAATAGTAAATATGGGCTGGAGAGATGGCTTAGTGGTTAAGTGCTTGCCTGTGAAGCCTAAGAACCCTGGTTCGAGGCTCAATTCCCCAGGTCCCACGTTAGCCAGATGCACAAGGGGGCGCACGCATCTGGAGTTCGTTTGCAGAGGCTGGAAGCCCTGGTGCACCCATTCTCTCTCTCTCCCTCTATATGTCTTTCTCTCTGTGTCTGTCGCTCTCAAATAAATAAATAAAAATGAACCAAAAAAAAAAAAAAAGAATAGTAACTATGTCGTGTTCATGCTGCCGTTTTTCTTTGCTATCCATTGAAGGCACCATAATCACTTAGCCAAGATATTGAATCTTACATTGAATACAGAGTCTTCCTCAGCACAGTGTTCCAGTCATTACTAATCAATCAAAAGTAGCATTTGAAAAGAAACCTGCTTCCTCCCTGTCCTATATGATACCTGCGAGTCTCCCTGGCAGATAGTGTGACAGTGTTATCAAATAGCCACTTCTAATTTCCTTTCCTATGCCCTCCTGCCATGATAGATCATGAACTGTCAGGTCCTGGCTCATAACCTTCCTTGAAATCTAAGTGTTGCCATTGTAGCCAGTGGGATGTACTGGGATCACTTTGGGGAGCCTTTCACTTTCCTAATGGACAGGACACATGTAAAGGGCTAATGGCACACACACCTTGACTCCTTGTCTTGCCTTCCACACAGGCAATCTTAACAACTGACCTGCCAATGGATGACAGTGTCACACTCTCTGACACGTCCTTAGGCTTCTTCCCTTTAGCTTTCCTAAATAGACAGGAAGCAGCCTGATATCTGAGGCACTGTCAGTTTGATACAGATGCAGCCAAAAGCATTTTTAAAAATTTGATTTATTAGCCAGGCATGGTGGAGCACGCCTTTAATCTCAGCACTTGGGAGGCAGAGGTAGGAGGATCGCCATGAGTTTGAGGTGCATCTGGCTTATGTGCATTCTGGGGAATCGAAACTGGGTCCTTAGGCTTTGCAGGCCAGTGCCTTAAATGCTAGACCATCTCTCCAGCTCCAAAAGCATTAATAGATGAAGACAAAATGTTCCTTCAGATATATGTGTGTACTGAAATGATCACTACAATGACTATAACAGGATAGCAGGGGTGTCGTACAAATTTTATCATCTAAGAAGTGATACTTCGGAGAAAAAAAATTCACCTGATAACAAATTCATCATTTTAACTATTTTGTTTTAATAAGTGATACTTTGGAGAAAAAAAAATTCACCTGATAACAAATTCACCATTTTAACTATTTTTTTTCAGTATTTGGGGGGACAGTCTCATCTGGTAGTCCAGAATGGTTTGAAACCCATGATGTAGCTCAGATTGGCCTTGAACTCACAATCCTCCTGCCTCGGAGTCCTGAGGTTTTAGTGCATTCACAGCACTCCACAACCTTGTCATTGCCTTCTGTCTGAGCACTTCTATCGTTCGAAATCTGAACTCCACCCATTAAGCACTAGCTCCCTACCCTGCCTCCTCCCTGCTGCTGGCAACCACTAATCCTGCTGTCTCTATGGATTTGACTTTTCTTGACCTTGACTATAAATGGAATCATACGATATGTGGCCTTTTGTCTGGCTTTTTTCACATAGCATATTTTCAAGGTATATACACAATGTAGCATTAATCACAGCTTTAGCACATTTTATGGCTAAAGAAGCGGTGTGTGGATCGCCCATATCTGGTGTATCCATTTATCAGGGGATGGCCTACTGTGGCTCATGCTGCTTGGAGCACTCAGGTACGAGTGTTTGTCTGAGCAGATGTTTCCAATGATGGCGAGAATATACCTGGGAGTAGAATCGGTGGGCCATATGGAAATTCTATTTTTAACTTTTTGGGGAACTGCCAAGCTATTTTCCACGATGGCTCCAACCATTTATGTTCTCACAAGCAGTGTATTAGTCTTCCCATTGCTTTACATCCTCACAAACTTTTTTTTCCTCTTAAATATATTTTACTCATTTACTTATTTGAGAGAGAGAAATAGGTAGAGAGGGAGACAGACAGAGAGAGAGAGAGAGAGAGGGAGGGGGAGAGAGAGAGAGAGAGAGAGAGAGAGAGAGAGAGAGAGAAAGAGAGAGAGAGAGAATGGCCATGCCAGGGCCAGCCACTGCAAAGGAACTCCAGACACATGAGCCTCCTTGTGCATCTGACTTACGTCGGACCTAGAGAATTGAACCAGGATCCTTTGGCTTTGCAGGCAAATGCCTTAACCGCTAAGCCATCTCTCCAGCCCCCTCTTTTTTTGAGGCAGGTTCTTATGTAGGTTAGGCTGGCCTTAAATTTGATGTGTACCCAAGACTGGCCTTAAACTCTTGATCCTCCTAATTCAGTCTGCCAATTGCTGGAATTGTGGACAGGCAAGAACCAGCATACCTGGTTTCTAACCAGTCCTTGGTATTTGCATTTTTTACTTGTATATTTAATGTCATCTGTCCTTGTGGATATAAGGTACCATCTCACTGAGGTTTGAGTTGGCTCCTCATGGGTCTGATTAAGAGATCTATGGTTTGAGATCTTTCCCTAAAGCAACACTTTTATCAAAATAAAATTGCCTTTCCCTAGTCTTGGATATTAATACAGTCACTTTAGCTTCTTTGAGTTACTATTTTCTGGGTGTCTTTTTCTATTTCTTATTTTCCTTATATCCACAGTGAGTCTCTTCAAGACAGTACATACTTCTGCCCTGCATGTGTGTTTGCAAGTGTGTGCAGGCCAGAAGACTCCTGCGGGTGTTTTTTCTCAGGTACCATGTACCATTTTTTGAGACCTGGCCTCACATTGGCCTAGAGTATGCCAAGTAGCCCAAACTGACTGGCCATCAAGCCTGAAGGATTCACCTGTCCCTGCCTCTCCATTACTGGGATATAAAAGACGGTGCCACCATGCCCACCTTTTTTTATTTTTTTTTAACAGGTTTGGGTTTTGATCTCAGGTCCTCATGCTTACAAGGCAAACTGTCTTTAGACTAAACTACCTCCCAAACCTCTGCCCTGCCATTTAAATGGAAAGTTGAAACCATGATAAGGGGGGGACTTTCTTCTTTCATTTTGTTATTTGTCCTGTGTGTATTGTTTTTGTTCCTCAATACAACCACTATTGCATATTTTGTGTCAAACAGAACGTTCCTTGAGTACCATTTTAATTCTTTTGTTTCTTTTACTATACCTTTTAATCTTAGCAGTTGTCTTGGCTATTGCAATTGACCATCTAGTTAAATAATCTGGCTATAAAAACTGCATTCAGAGTCAAACTAAACATACCAACTTCAGTTTAGTGTTCAGAGCAAATCTTTTCTCCTATATAGCTCTGCTTTCTTTCTGTTATTGCTGTCACAAAGTATATCTTTATACATCGTGGGCCCACCAACAAAGATTTATAATTATTGGTTTATAAAGTCTTTTAAATCACATAAGAAAAAGCAGCAGTGCTTCCGGCCTGCCCCATAGGAGGGGCCTCCCGCCCTTCCATTGCCCGACCTGGGCAGGTAAACACCCACTGGTTTACATCGGAATGTAGCCAAAGAAGACAAAGTAATTGAGAACCGGATTATCGATGAGAGGAAGTCTTACTTATTTGGGCGAAACCCTGGCTCATATGACTGTGCCACGGACCCCCGGTCTTTCTGTCACATCCCCGCCAGGCTGCTTTACCACGGCCATCTGAAGGGAGCTTTCCTCATGGGTCTCAACCATGGTTGTTCTCAGCACACGGCCCTTTCCATTTGATTGGAACCTCACAAGCCCCAACAAGAGCTGGCTTAGCGGTTAAGTGCTTGCCTGTGAAGCCTAAGGACCCCAGTTCGAGGCTCGATTCCCCAGGACGCGCATCTAGAGTTCGTTTGCAGTGGCTGGAGGCCCTGGCGCGCCCATTCTCTCTCTCCCTCTTTCTCTGTCTTTCACTCTCAAATAAATAAATAAAAACAAACAAAAAAATTCCCATCGATGGCACAGTGTCATTCGGTGCATGCACAAGGGGGCACACACACTGATAAGCGAGACGTGTGAGGCTTCGCCCTGCGCTGTGCAAGGAGTTGATGAGAAGATGGGTAGAGAGGGAACCCTGGGCTTACTGCGGCTTCCCAGGGAAGAAACTGAGTTCGATGACCTGACAGAGTCAAAGCTGCCCGCGGCATGCGGATTTCAACCCTGACAATCTGGACGTTGAGAGACCAAGGAGGAAGGACTCCAGGGTGACTTCCAGCCAGGATGATGAGATCATCCACGCAGAGGCTGTGGATCCCTCAGTTGGTCGCCTCTGAAAACTGCAGTGGTCTCTGTGAAGATGGAGGGCTTCACCTCCACTGGAGGACTGGCCCTGCCCCCCACCCACAATGAAGCGGGCTCCCTGCCCCACGGCCTCCAGGGACAGCACTCACGGGGGGGGGGGGATGCCCATGGAGCACCCGATCTTGACTCCCGTCAGCAGTGAGCATGACCCCAACACCAAACCCTGTGGCCAATAACCCTAAAGTTGTAAACGAACCCAAGAAGAAGAAATACGTAAAAGAGGCCTGGCCAGGCAAGGAGCCCACAAGGAGCCCACACCTTCTCTACTAATTTTCTACTTTTGGTCAAGGAGAAAGTGGGCACAGGCTTTGAGTAATATTGTTTGGACTTCACCTGTTTTTCTCGTCCACCTTTTCTCGTCCAGTTGCCTAGTTTCCCCTAATCCAGAGCAACTCCTTCCCTTTGAGGCATCACAATTCTTTTTGAGTGTGTGTTATAAAAACAATCTTTAGCTGGGCGTGGCGGCACATGCCTTTAATCCCTGCACTCCGGAGGCAGATGTAGGAGGATTGCTGTGACTTCAGGGCCACCCTGAGGCTGCATTATGAACACCAGGTTAGCCTGGGCTAGAACGAGACCCTACCTTGAAAAATCAAAATCAACCAATCAATCAATCAAAACAAAATTTTTAAAGGATATGACCAGTTAGGGCAATTTAAAGTAAATAGGAAGAGACTACTCTTTGCAGGGACCTGACGTCTTTTTTAAGAGGACAGCTGATGGCAATTGGAAATTAAAGCCTCCTGGAGGCAGTGTGTTCTTGGGGGCAGGCTTATGGGTGTTATGGCCAGTTTCCCCATGCCAGTGTTTGGCACACTCTCCTGTTGCTGTTGTCCACCTTATGTTGGCCAGGAGGCGACATCCACCCTCTGCTCATGCCATTGTTTTCCCCTTCCGTCACAGAGCTTCTCCTCGAGCCTATAAGCCAAAATAAACCTCCCTTTTTTTCCCCCCAAAGCTGTTCTTGTTGATCTCTGCCATCATTGCAAACCTGACTGCAACAACCTGTTTAGCTATTGGTTTGGAGGCCTCCCGCCCTTGGGTGAGAGTTCTCCTTATTCAGAACTCAAGACTAGACCTAGCTGGCTCAGGAGACAAAAGTAGGAACGCTGGAAAGAAAAAGAATAAAAAAAAAGCATCAGTCACACACAACCCAAAAGTAGAATGATACCATATCCTATATTGATTTATGTACTTATTTCGAATGTTCTTTATTTCTTTGTGTGGATTAGATTTATTGCCCAGAAGAAATTTCAGCTCATGTCCCTCTTTAGGTTTCTTTGAGATATGATATAAAAATAACAACTGATTGTCTCCATTTCTGTTCATCAAGATGTGTCTTAAGTTCTGGCATTGTTGAATAGTTTACCAGCTATAGGATTCTTGGTTGGTACTTCAGATTTCTTCCAGAACTTTGAACATTGCTTTCTGACCTCCATGGCTTCTGAGGAGAAATTGACTGTTAATCTTACTGAGAAACAACCATATCCTATGAGGAGCGGCTCCTCACTTGCTGCTTTCAAGACGGTCTTTGGCGTTCTACTTTGATTATAGCATATATCGGATGTATCTCTCTGAGTTTGTACTATGTGGAGTCTGCTGAGCTCCCTGGATATGGAGATTCATATTTTCATCTCCCTTTAGGTATATGTTGTTTGCTTGGTGGTGTCCCTGAGGTTTCTCACATTGTTCGTTCTCTTCATTCCTGTTCTTCTATACTTCAAACTTGATTACCTCAATTGCTCAGCTTTCAACTTTGCTGGTTCTTTCTTCTGTCACTGAAATACATTGCTGAGTGCATCTAGTGGAGTTTTAATCTTGGTTATTATACTTTTACACCTGCAAAATTTCTATTTGGTGGGCTGGAGAGATGGCTTAGCGGTTAAGCGCTTGCCTGTGAAGCCTAAGAACCCCGGTTTGAGGCTCAATTCCCTAGGACCCACATTAGTCAGATGCACAAGGGGGTGCACGTGTCTGGAGTTCGTTTGCAGAGGCTGGAGGCCCTGGTGCACCCATTCTCTCTCTCTCTCTCTCTCTCTCTCTCTCTCTCTCTCTGTGTGTGTCTGTCACTCTCAAATAAATAAATAAAAAATGAATGATTTTTTAAAGTTCTATTTGGATCTTGTTTATAATTTATATGTCTTTCCTGATATCTTCTGCTTGGTAATTCATTATTATAATGTCTTCCTTCTTATCTTATTATCTCATCTTATCTTAATTTTGTTTCCTTTTATGTGCTTCCTTTAGATATTTGAACATATTTAAAATAATTGATTTCAATTTCTGACCTAGCCAAATGGAATGCTGCAAGGTCAACGCTCAGAAGGTTAGAACAGGGGATAGCTACAAGTTGAAGGTCAGCCCATGCCACACAGTTAGTTCAAGTCCAGCATGGGCTACATAGTAAATCTGTCTAAAAAAAAAAAAAATAGATAGGTAGATAAATAAATAAACAGTAAGTAAATAAATTTTTTATCTAGCAAATTGAATATTAATGATTTTCACACTATTGATGGCTCTTTTGCTTGCATAAATACAATACTTTCATACTTCACATGCCTCATGGTTTGATGTTGCAAACTGGACATTTTGAAAGTTAAACTTGGGCTACTCTAGAAACCAGATTAGGACTAGAGAGATGGTTTAGCAGTTAAGCTGCTTACCTGTGAAGCCTAAGTACTTAGGTTTGATTCCCCAGTACCCATATAAGCCAGACACACAAGATGGCATGTGCATCTGGAGTTTGTTTGCAGGGCACAGGGCCCTGGTGTGCTTGTTCTCTCTCTACCTGCCTCCTCTCCCAAATAAATAAATAAACAGAGATAAGATTGCACCTCCCGTTTGCTGCTGTCACCCGCAATGGTTGTCTGTACAGGGACTTCTCTGAGCAGAATGTGTCAGTTCTGAAGGCTCTGTCACCTAGAACTAGCAAAGCCTCAGTTCTCTTAGCCTAGAGGTTAGCTGGTGAGTGAGCTGAGTTTTTCTTACAAAGGCACAGATTAAAATCAAACAGATGCCCATGCCCAGCCCTTGAAGGTGAGCGCTGTTGGGAGCACGTCTTCAGTACTCCATTGGCAGCTGGCTATTACTATGCTTTAACTTCCCGCACAGCATCAGGTCAGACAGAGATGAGAGCTTGGGCCTTTCCTGAGCCTGAAACCAGCCCTGGATTGCATGAAGATTTCTGGATTCCCAGGAAGGTGGTGAGCTTTGCCAACCTATCTCACTGCCCAGTTTTTCTTCCCATGGTTCCTCACCACCCCCTCATTGTTCTCCTCAACCATTGCCAGAGAAAAATCTAGAAGCATTCAGGAAGGTTCATTGCCTTGTTGTTGTGGTCCTCAGGACAAATGTGATTACTTGGCTGAGTGTTCTGGTTCTGAGAAGTCCTCATCTCCAACTGGAGAAAGAGGTCAGCTGGTGAAGTACTCCCAGCCCGAGCCTGGGGACCTGAGTTCAATCTCTGAGCCCTCAGAAAAGGGGCTGGAGAAATGGCTTAGTGGTTAAGGCACATGCCTGCGAAGCCTAAGGATTCAGGTTCGATTCTCCAGGTCCCACGTAAGCCAGATACACGTGGTGGCACATGCGTCTGGAGTTCATTTGCAGTGGTTGGAAGCCCTGGTGCCCTCATGCTCCCTTTATCCCTCCCCCATCTCCAATAAACAAATAAATAAAAATAAAAACCTTAAAAAAAAGAAAAATGCCAGATATGGAGTAGCATGCTTGGAATATAGCACTGAGGAGGTGGAGATGGGAGGCCTCGGGAGCTCGCCAGCCAGCCTAGACTAATTAGTGAGCTCCAGGCTAATAAGAGGCTTCCATCTCTGAAAAGGTGAAAGGCGCCTGAGGTACACCTGAGGCTGTCCTCTGGCCTCCACGTGTACACATATGTATGCACCCCCGCCAACTCCACATACCACAGCAAAAAAAAAAAAAAAAAAAAAAAAAAAAAAGTGCTAAAGCCGGGCGTGGTGGCGCACACCTTTAATCCCAGCACTCGGGAGGTAGCGTTAGGAGGAATGCCGTGAGTTCGAGGCCACCCTGAGACTCCATAGTGAATTCCAGGTCAGCCTGGGCCAGAGTGAGACCCTACCTCAAAAAACAACAACAGGGCTGGAGAGATGGCTTAGCAGTTAAGCGCTTGCCTGTGAAGCCTAAGGACCCCGGTTCGAGGCTCAGTTCCCCAGGTCCCACGTTAGCCAGATGCACAAGGGGGCGCACGCGTCTGGAGTTCATTTGCAGAGGCTGGAAGCCCTGGCGCGCCCATTCTCTCTCTCTCCCTCTATCTGTCTTTCTCTCTGTGTCTGTCGCTCTCAAATAAATAATAATTAAAAAAAAATTAAAAAAAAATAAATTAAAAAAAATAAAAATAAAAATAAAAACAACAACAACAACAAAAAAAAAATTGTATTCTAGCCAGCTCTTCAGGAGGTACTTACTCTTTCTTCTCTCCTTCCCTTTCATATTTTTCTCTCCCCTTCCCTCCTTTCCTTCTTTCCCTCCTCCCTCACTCCCTTCCTTATTTCCCTTCTTCCACAAACACAAGATGTTTTGGACACTGTTTACCTAACATAAAACAACAATGAAAACAATCTTGGTTTCTGCTGTTGTGTGACTTATAAACTAGTGGTTTAGTCAGAAATTTAAAAGGCAGTCTAGTCTAGAGCAAGACCCTACCTGGGGGGGGGGAATATATATATATATATATATATATATATATATATATATATATATATATATATACATATACACATATATATACATATATATATGTAATAACTAATGATCAATTATCATTAACTCTAGCTAACAACAGATCAGATGCTTGTGGCCTTATCTCAGCAGGAATCATGAATTTTGTTCCTAAAGAAGGGACATTTAATATGTGATAAAGGTGACCTAATAGAGATCCAAGGGAAAGGTGGGGGGCACACAGGAGAAAGAATGGGAGAGAAGCACAGATCAGCGTGAGGAACGCGAAGACGCAAGCCGGTGCCAGAGAAAGGGGAGGCAACGAACCCAGGGAGATTGGGAAAAGACCATGCCATCTGTGCAGATTTACACCTTATTCTAGAAACCACAGGAACAGTAGGAATCACATTCCCCAGCGTGGGGTGGGGTGGGAGATGTCCACTCTTGACTCTAAGACTCAACCATGGGCCGAGGTTAGGAAACCAGGGAAAGCCATCCCACTCCTCCTTGGTTAGAGTGCGGGCCCCCTCCCCCCTGTGCAGCCGTCGAGAAAGAGGAGAGTCTCCGCATAAGTGGATTTGATTAAATAAATAAATATATAAATAAATAGCGTGCTTTAAAGTGGAGGGATTAAGCAGCTAAGCTTTATGCTGAAGTCAGAAGAGAAACAAGAATCTTAGGTCGTGTATCTAAGTTTAAACAAACATCATCTAAGTCTTATTTATTTGGATAACACGTTGGAGCAGGAGAAAGAAGTCAAATGTTATACTTTCGGCATCAAAAACATATGTAAAGCAACCCTTGCTAACGTGCAGCTGACGGGCGGCGTGTTCGGCAGGAAGGACGCCTTTGTGCTGCTGGGTTTTCACCGTCTTGCCTCAGCCGATCAAGGACAGATGGGAATGCATCTTTCCACTCCACAACCAACAGCAGCCGGGAAGAAAGCCGTGGATCATAGCACATTCTTTCAGGAAAGGACCTTTGTTCTAATGGGCAAACTGGGAGGCAACAAGGAGGTATTTTGATTGACTGGAAGGAATGTGATCTGAGGGTGTAGAGGGAACTTGGGGTGACTCCTGGTGTCTCTCTTGCTCCCTTAGATTAAAGGTCCCTCTTCAAATCAATGGCCAGCTCTCTTCTGTCTGGGGTCCAAATCTAGCAGAAGAGCCCTTTGGAGGCAGAAGTGGACTCAGACTTACTTAGGAGGTTCCAAGTCTTATGCTGTTATCTTGTTTCCGTTCCAGAGTAATCTTTGGAGAAAGGTTCTCAGCTTTCTATCCAAAAATGCTTGGAGCCCAGTGTGTTTTAAAATTTAGGTTTTATTTAGGTTTTTGTTGTCACTGTTTATTCTGAGGGTCTTACTAAATTGCCCAGGAAGTCTTTGAAATTTCAATCCTCCTGCCTCAGCCTCTAGAGCATGCTTCAGTTTTGTTGTTGCTGTTGTTGTTTTGGGTTTTTTTGGTGGGGGGATAGGGTCTCACTCTAGCCAGGCTGGCCTGGAATTCACTGTGTAGTCTCAGGGTGGCCTTGAACTCACAATGATCCTCCCACCTCTGCCTCCCAAGTGCTGGGATTAAAGGCGTGTGCCACTACGCCTGGTTTGCTTTAGTTTTATTGAGACACAGTCTCACACTGGAGCTCAGACGGTCCTGGAACTTATTTATGTAAGCGAGGCTGGTCTCAAGTTCTCAGCCATGAGTGCTGGGAGTGAGCCGCCATGCCTGGATTGAGACTTGTCTTTTCCCCCACACCCCTTTTATATTTGAAGAAAAAGAATAATTTGAGGCATAAACAGATATTACATAACACCCCCACAGGATCTGCAGTAGCAGCCTTTGATCAAACACATTAGTATTTTGCGTGCAGACCTATGAATATTCACATTTGGTGGGACACATAAAAGTTATAATTGGCTTCATATCAATTCAGGTCAGACTTCTCTGCTGAGCAGAGTCTTGGTGTCAAACTTTTAGAGAAAGAGGCAAAACTTTCTGTATTTACAGCCTGCTGGACTTGAGGCAGCAGGAAGACATTTGGACCTGTATGATAATGACCTTGGAACAGATGTGGAAGCTGGGGCCGAGTTTTGTCTGTATCTCAGTCTCTTCAATTTCAGTAATTGTTCCAAGATGGACTCCATCTCTTTGGGGTCAACATTCATCCGTTTCTGACTTTGCCCCTCCAATGCCAGTTCCTCTGCCTGGGCTGTGCCACTGGTGGGTACTTGGTGTCTCCCTAGGGGCAGAACACCTGCCTCCCTCCCTCCTTCCCTTTAGTTAAGCCTGGTTCCTGCACGTCACATCTTCAAGAAGACCAACTAATGAGCAAATGAAAGGCAAAAATATGGCTCATTCTTTCACTTTCTGCTTGGGAACTGTTGTTGGTGGCTCTAGAACATTCCATGTCTACTGGACGTAAATGTTTCTAAGACAGCACAGGAGGATCTCCGTCCATCTGCCCATATTTGCAATGAACGCTCACCAGTGCTGGTTCTAAGGAGGAAGAAACCAAATGGTGCTTGGAGAGGTGGCCAGCTGCATCCGGACCTTTGGAGGTGTGTCCTGGTGGGGGGCCAGTGTGCGTGAGCCTGCGGGCCACTCAGACAGGCCGAGGCTGCACAAGCCCCAGCCAGCTCTCTGCATAAGCAGAACGTCTTGGATTATTTCGGCTTCTCTCTCCTGATTTCTGGCCCAGGAAAAGCAAGGGGCTCGGAGCCAAGAGGCCGAGACAATGGAGGCACTCTATAAAGTACGCAACTGGGCTGGGTGCAGCAGCCCTGCCAGGGGGACCGCATTCTGCCAGGTGATGGATGACCAGACTCCTTCGTAAATCACCAGCTGCAGGCGACAGGGGCTCCTGGGTGGTTGCTGGTGGTGGTGGTGGGGGGGAGAGACATCAGGGAGTTGGCAAAGCTCCTGCAGTTGTCCTTGGCTTCTTCAGGCAGCTCATGGCTGGCTTTCAAGCAGGCAGAAAGGCCTTGCCTTTCTGCAAGCGAGCAGGGGATGGGTAGAGAACTCTGTCGCGCCTCGGGAGAAAGAAAAGTTTGACTACGCCGCCAGAGTTCGGCTGTGTGCTTCGCTCCCCCGCTGGCCCAGCTAATGTTCTAACTTTCAAAGAGCCAGGTAGGAGTCTGACAGGCTTGCCGAGCAAAGAGCGAGAAATCAGATCTTCCCTGAGAACTTCGCGAGGTACTTTCTTCTCTCCATTTCTGAAGGGACTTGGGTCCAAGTTCTTGCCTAGGGAGAGACTGACTGCTCTGACAGCGTGGGGCAGGAACTGGGGGCGGGCCCTGAGGGCAGAGGGATTCCAACTGGGACCATGGATGGGAGTTTGCTTCTGATAATGAGCCCATCCTTGCTGGGTGATGACTCTGAGCCTGGCACGGGGCTGAGGACTGTAGGAGAGAGCCACAAAGCCAGCAATCCTACATCAAGTATCAATCACATGTCACAGCACCAAATTCTGCGTGCATCTTACAATACATGCCATTTTGATATTGTCATAGTTTAATTGGAAGCTCTGTGTGTTGTGTGAGGTGGAGAGAGAGATCGCGCAAGTCTCTCACACTGTAGTGGAGGCTGTCCTTGAATCTGTCATTGATCCTCCTGCCTCAGCTTCTCTGGTGCTGGGATTGCAGGCACATACCACTGTATCCAGATAATCAGCATTTTTCTGTTTCATTTTCCCAGCGGTCCACAGAATCAGTGGAGCATCTTATAGCCAGTGACACCTTACATGTGTGCTGTTCAGCTAGTACCCCACCCTACAGATAGCAATACTGAGGCTCAGGGGGGTGAGGAGACCAGTCCCCTTACACAGGCTGCATAATCTCTACTTGGACTTGAAACCAAGTCTCTCTGGCTTTCTCTGGCATGTTGGACATAGCTCAGGCCTTCCTTGGGGCCTGAGAGAACAGTTATTTCTGTGCCTCTTCACCAACGCTGAAGAGAATGATGGAGAAATGGGCTGACAGAGTGCATCAAATCCACATCTGCGTCGCCGAGGTGTGGGCAGAACCAGGAGCTGAGAACAAGCCTAAGTAGGCAACTTGTGGCCTTCCTCACATATGGGGACTCAGACCCACTGGCAGGGGGTGGAAGTGTGCCACAGAATCCCCATGAGGTTCAGGAAGTAGAAAACAGAAGGAGAGGAAGGAATGTTTAAAACACAAGAGGTCAAAGAATTCCCACCAAAGCCGGGCATGGTGGCGCACGCCTTTAATCCCAGCACTCGGCAAGGCAGAGGTAGGAGGATCACTGTGAGTTCAAGGCCACCCTGAGACTACATAGTGAATTCCAGGTCAGCCTGGGCTAGTGAGACCCTACCTTGGAAAAACAAAAAAACAAAACAAACAAACAGTCAAAAAAAAGCACACCCACCAAGGCCCAGGGCACAGGGGGTGGATTGTTAAGAGCCTCATTGTGGGTGGGAATAGCCAGAGACACCATGTCTCCACCATCCCTGCAGAGACTGACTGGGCCTCTTGGTCTCCACAATGAATACTAGTAAGCCCACCAAAGATCCTCAGCAGAATTAGGGCAGGGGATGGGGGGCATCTATGTGGGCAAACTTGTTAATAAAAAAAACATTCAATAAATTAAAAAATAAAAAAGACCTTGGAGAACAAAGCAGGGCTAAAAGGCCCGGCACTTGGGGACCGTAGGCTGGTGACCTGGGGAAGATGAAGGACCCTCAATCAGCCTCCAGCCTTGTGCCTGGGAGGACCTCCTGTATCCCTGCCCAAAGTCAGCCCTTGCAGGCTTATGTAGAGGAAGGTTCCAGACTCCCTTGCTGGGAACTCCCATCATCTGGTCAGGAAAGCTGAAATCACAAAACCTGGTCCCCTTTGCACCTGTTTAGCCAGACCCTGCAGCTCTACACCTGTGTGATGACTTAAACCTTGACCGTACAGGACAGAGGAAAATTCCAAGGGTCTCCACCTGAAGCTGCCCATCAAATTCCAGCTGCTTCCTGTTCCGGAAGCAGCCCGAAGACTCATTTCCACCTGGGTGGCATCTGAGGTTGCCCCTCTCTGACACCCTTTATCGGGGATGCCCTACCTCCAGCCATCTTTTGATGAATTCCCAGGTCTTCTTCAATCCAGCTCAAACCTCACCTCTGAGATGTCCTTCTGAACTCTTGGCCATGCTTGGGGTCTCCTGGGCTTCAGCCTTCTCTTCAGAACTGGACCAGAATTGCCAGTGCTCTCGTCCAGCACCCTCCCACTTCCCGGCCAGAGAGCACTGGGCTTATAATTCAGTAGATAACTCAATCCATGCAGGTGGACCAAACAGAGGTATGACTAAGCCCCAGTTCAACTTACGCTGGACATCACAAGGAAACCATCAATTATATCTTTGCATCAGCCCGTTGGGCCACAACTCATCTCAAGATTAATGATAGTGGCCATACGAAAAGAAAAAAGAAAAGAAAAGAAAAGAAAAGAAAAGAAAAGAAAAGAAAAGAAAAGAAAAGAAAAGAAAAGAAAAGAAAAGAAGAGAAAGAAAAGAAAAAAGAAAAGAAAAGAAAAAACCATCATTGCCAGACTGCAGCTGCTGAGCTCCTGACAGAGCCAGGTAACATTTGGTCTTGGTAGCCTTGTCTCTACTGCCCTCTTGTGGCTAGTATTTGATACTGCACCTATTTATAAAAATTTATTATGCTCACAGAAAAGTGTTATTGTTTTTATCTTCGGGAGTAGTCTTTATAGGATTCCCGAGTCGCTTTGAGCCTAAGTAGTAGTGTCTATCTTTGGATTCCATTTTAGGGGTCCTGGAAATATAAGGTAATTATAAGAATAATGAATTACATAATAAGTAGGAATTGACCCAGCCCAAGAAGAGCATGATTACAGAAACTCTGCCAGGGCTGGGAGATGGTTCCGTAAAGCACTTTCCACTGCGTGAGGACAAGAGCTCAAGCCTCCAGCACCCACATAAAGGCCAGGCAGTCAGAGATGTACCTGTAGTCCAAGCATGGAGACAGGTCTCCCAGGGTGAACTGAGCAGGATGAGTTCTGGACCCAAGTGAGAGACGCCGCCCCAGGAAAATAAAGAGCAGAGTGGAAGAGAAAGACCTCCGATGTCCACCTGTGCTGTACACATGCACATACACCGCCACACATGTGCATGCACATGCACGCCGAGGACATAGTTCCTCTCTCCCTTCCAGCTTAGGACTGTTTGGGGTACCTGGGCATGGAAGGAAAAGGTACAGTGAAGTGCATAGCAAACTCCCGCCCTCAACTTTACAACCTATTGTAACAACTGCATCAAAAACGAGTGGTTAAGCCAGACATAGTGACGCACATCTTTAATCCCAAGCCTTGGGAGGCAGAGGGAGGAGAATCGCAGAGAGTTTGAGACCAGCCTGAGACTACATAGTGAGTTCTAGATCAGTTTGGGCTACAGCAAAACCCTACCTCAAAAAAAAAAAAAAAAAAAAAAAAAAAGTGAGTGGTTCAAAATCGCACCAACCACCAGAGCGCACCAAGGAAGAGACAGAAATGCTTGTTAGTCTAACAGACCTAGTGTGTGTCCTGATTGCAGCAAGTGCTGAACAGGTGACCTTGAACATGCCATTTCGTCACTGGGCATGGCTTCCTTCTCCGCACCATGGCTTAGCAGGAGAGGCTCCACACAGAGCTCTGAGGAGGAGTGAAATGGCTCGGAGTCAGCCATCAGTGCTGAGTGGGTTCCTTCACTGTCCACGCAGAGAGAACAGGAGACGCGAGGCAGAGCTGGACTCCTAGACTCTTCTTAGCCATGCCTTCTTAGACACAGATCTCACTATTCTAATCTCCAAAGCCCCTGCAATAAGATGTTTGCAGATGAGCTCGTCCATGACAAACAAAGCCATACACAGGATTGCCATTGTCACAGACTGCATCTTTAATTCTGTAATAATGCATCTTTAATGGAAGAGGTGGCACTGTGGCTCTAGCCAAAGTCCACTTCCTTCTCTTCCTGTGTTTACTCTTGACAGACATCACTAATCAATAATCTCTCCCTCCTCTACCCATGGCAGACATCACTAATCAATAACACCGCCTGCCTTTCCCCTTGGCATACATGACTCCTCAATAACTTATCTCTCCTCTAACTATGGCAGACATCACTGATTAATAACTTCTCCCTCCTAGAATTATGACAGATATCACTAATCAATAACTTTTCCCCTTATACCTATGGTAGGCATCACCAATCAGCCATCATTTTCTTCCATGAAGATCATGTATATAATTTCAGAAACTGAATCATAGAGCTCCAGGCAGTTACAATTGAGCAGAGTGGGGAATGGCAGACATTCCAATCTAGCTTTCCAGGTCATGGCACCTGGGTAGATTAAAGCTGCCTCGAGGAAGGCATTTAGCCAGAGGCAGTCAAGTAAGATGAGCTGTGAGGGAGAAGACAGATGGATCTAAAAGGGAGAAGCGGTGAATTAGAGGTGGGCTGGGTTACCAAACTCCTGGATGCCAGGCTTCCTGGAAGCCAGAGCCAACTGGGAACCACTCACTCCATTGAGCAAAGCACAGCTACTGTCCCATAGGGGCGGATGACGTCTTTCTGGCAGCCAGACCCCGGGTGAGCAAGGCTGGAGCTCAGGCTGTGGTGCGGGGGGAGGTAGCTACGGGATGCTGGGAAGGAAGGCTGGGTGGACCTGGGAGAGGTGGCTGAGCTCTAGGGGCTGGCGGGATTGGCATCTCACAAGGAAGGGGTTGGCACGTGGAGATCATCTGGCCTTGCAGGGCCTTGGGGTACCCAGGGACAGAGGATCCTGTGGGTATCTGGCCCAACTGCTGCACAGAGGAGAGAGAGAAGGCAGCCAGCGCTTCCAGGCCCCTCTTCCTTTGTACTCAGAGTGGTTTGGGCAGAGAAGGAAGAGCAGAGACAGGAAAAAGATGAACTCCATGAAGGTCATGGCTTAATTAGGAGGCATTCACAGCATCTGGTTATTCCAAAAGACATTTCGTATCTGGGTCAAGTATCCTTTTTACAGCCCCGCCTGGAACCAGTAGGAAAAAGGATTTTGTCAGTAATGGAGAATGAAGGATCTCATACCCAGGACCCCTAATGTCCCTTGTTGCTAAGAAAGAACGTGTACATTTAACTGAAATACCCAAGCAATCAGAAGAGGGGTCAAAGGGACAATTCCTTTATCCTAAGACTTCATTTTCTAATGAGTAACAAAGCCACTTGGACTTGAAGGTCAGACAGATTTGGATTTGAACCTCAGCTCTGCCACTTCCTAGCTGTGTGACCTTGGGCAAGGCGCTTAACCTCTCTGAACCTTGGCTCCCCTCACCCATAAAGGGGAGATAATAGAGTGTCTAGTCCACGGTGCTATAGTGGCAATAAAATGAAATCATGCATATGAAGGTTGAGTTCAGGACTTGACACATAATTGAATGGATAAGAATTGTCTTTTTATCCAATCACCTAACTTTTTTTTTTTTTAAAGGAACAAATTGTCAACTGCCAATATATCTTTTCATAGCCAGCATGACTTCTCTAGGGGACACAGCGAACCCCACAGGACAAGTCAAGAGGGTAAGTGTCTTTCATCTAAGCCCAGCGCATCATCCACTAAGGGACAGAGCCAAAGAGGCCCGGGGAATTCCATGGGAGATCACAGCTCACTGGTCACCTCCCTGGGCTTGTGTGTCTGGGAGGCGCAGCAGGACCTCTAACACCTGGCCTCCAGTACACAGGCTGCAGTTTGGAGTAGAGAGGCATTTTGTGATGGGAGGGTCAAAGACACTGTGGTGACAATTCTACACCTACAGAGCAATTACTACGTGCCAGGAACTGTGTGCTATGACCTATGAGGAAAGAGACATCCCCCTTTTGCCCCTGGGTTCCTGGGGCCCAAAGACCTTAAGCGAGTTGCCAAGGTCTCACAGTTACTAAGTGGCAAAAGAACGATTTGAACAAACGTGATCAGAGTCCACACTCTTTTTTTTATTTCTTTATTTTTGGAAGTAGGGTCTCACTCTCTAACCCAGGCTGACCTAGAATTCACTATGTAGTCTCAGGGTGGCCTCAAACTCACAGCAATCCTCCTACCTCTGCCTTCAGAGCGCTGGGATTAAAGGCGTGAGCCACCACACCCAGCAGAGTCCACACTCTTGACTGTTGTGGTAACGCTGTTTCTCTAGGATGGGCTCCAGCCTCTGAGTGGCTTGTTTCTTCGCTGAAAATAAATGGATACAGAGAAAATTTCTCTCCTGTCTGAATTAACTCAAGAGGCTTCTCTTCCACACACATTTCCACAGGGAAAGTAAAAACGTCCTTGTTCTATCATCTTCCTCTCTGCTGATGGAGGAATTGAGAAGACCACCTGGGACTGTAGGAAGGGGCCCAGGGTCACAGGTGAGGGGCTGAGGGACATAGGTAAGAAGCCCAGGGTCACAGGTGGAGGACTAAAGGCTACAGGCTCCTTTGTTGCAAGTGAACCAAGGAGTCACCCACTCCTTACCCCTCCGTCTGCTCTGCTACGGGGCAGAGGCAGGCAAGGGAAGAGTGAAGTGGCCCTTCCCCAGTGCTCAGTTTCTGTCATAGGAGCAACATGATTGTTGAGACTGAAGGACACAGTATTTGCCCGCTCATCTCTTGAAGCCATTGGCATAGAAGTGTGACAACGGGGTCTTAAATTCTTAGCACAGATCTCAGATAAAAATAGGAGAGACAGGGGCTGGAGAGATGGCTTAGCGGTTAAGGCGCTTGCCTGCAAAGCCTAAGGGCCCAGGTTCAATTCTCCAGGTCCCACATATGCCAGATGCATGTTGTGGCGCATGCATCTGGAGTTCGTTTGCAGTGGCTGCAGGCCCTGGCATGCCCATTCTCTCTCTCTCTCTCTCTCTCTCTCTCTCTCACTCTGTGTCTAATAAATAAATAAATAATAAATTAAAAAAATACTTAATAAACAGTACAGACAGAAAGAGGAAAAGTAGCCAGGCGCGTGTCTTTAATCCCAGCACTCAGAAGGCAGAGGTAGGAGGAGAATCTCTGTGGGTTCAAGGCCAGCCCGAGACTCCATAGTGAATTCCAGGCCAACCTGGGCTAGAGCAAGACCTTCTCTAAAAAAAAATCAAATAAATTAAAAAAGAAGAAAAGTATCTCAGGTCACAAGGACGTTTCAAAGTGAGGTACACAGACCTGAGGCCCTTCCAGCCCTGGGACACTCTGAGACCAAGCCAGGCCCAGCATGGAGTGAATCTTTCATTACAGCAATATTTTCCCAGTGCTTTTCCTGTGCCCAGAGCCTCGCTGTGAGCTGGGAAAGCAAAGGAAGGATGGGCAGATTCCCTAAGAAGCATAGGGGACAGGAGATCCCAGGTTCGTGCTAGAGGTCCTCACAGCTGCAGATCAGTACAGAAAACATGGTACCTGGATTTGTTTTGCATCCGTGTAGCCAAATACCCAAGAAATAACTCAGAGGAGGAAAGGCTTCTTTTGGCTCACGGTTTCAGAGGCTTTCAATCCATCATGGCAGGGAAGTCAAGGCAGCCGGAGCGTCATGTGCGGCAGCAGTTCACCTGGCAGCTGATGTGGAAGCAGAGGACCCGGGTCGGGATGAGGGGCCTCACCTTTAGTGACTTACTTCTGCCGCCCACACTTCTCTTCGCCAAAGCTCCAAAGCCTTCAAAGTGGTGCTACAAGCAAAGAACTGGGTAATCTGAGCACGAGGCTGAGGGGAATGTTTCAGACTCGAACCGCATCACTACCCATTACATCTAACAGAGTGGCAAGGTGACCCCTCCCGTGGCTTGGCAGGAAGTAGATCGCAGCAGGAACCATGTGGGGTCACCCCCTCGGTGGATTGCTCATCGATCTTGTGCCTAGCACTCAGCCAGCCTTCTTCTCTAGCCATCCCCCCCAAAATTTTTGTGGTTGGTGTGAGGTGGCTAAGCTGAAGGTATAGAGAACTTCTTCCTCTCTTTTCTTCTGTTCAAACAACACTGGGTCACAGGGACATAGGCCCCTGGAGTCCCTAGCTTTGAGGATCAGACACTTATATACGCACGGTTTTAGAGCCAGATCCATCTCTCTTCCAGTCACAGCTTTGCCCCATGGGCAAGTGTCTTAATCTCCCTGGGCTTCAGAATCCCCATCCGCAGGCACGCAGTGGAGGATTAGAGGACCTCCCTCATAGGGCCATGGTGACAATGGAACACAATGGTGACTTCAAGGCTCTTAGCAGAGCGCCTGGCCCATAGGAGCCTGCCACAAATGGCAGCGCTTATTACAATAGTATCAAACGTATTTTTCATCGTTCTCTTACTCTTTGAAAAGCAGAGAGAATTTCGAGTCAGAAGACCTGGCTTAGAATCTGGGGTCCTGCCCCACCTCGCTGTTCTTGATGTCCATCAGTGTCCCCCAAGCCTCTTTTTCCTGGTCATCGGGAAGGGATAACTGCCCTACTGGGTTGTGAGGATCAAATATGAGAGAGGATGGGCAAGAGATGTGCAAGTCAAGTGCCGCGTCAATGGAGAAGATCACAGGCCAGGTGCTCCTGCAAGCTTTCATCCCACCTCTGGGGCAGGCACTGTGGTACTCAGTTCTCCCCTCCTCCCTGGCCTGCTAGTGCCTTTCTGACATTAGAATTGCCATTCCATTCTAATCTTCTTTTTGACTATATGCAACTGTGTGTGCACACATGCTTATCGATGTATGGGTGCACACACGTGCAGGTGCGCGTGCACAGGTGTCCGCATGAGCACTGAGGCCAAGGCGCTGTCTTCCTCCTCTGCTCCTCACATCATTTGCTGAGGCAGGGTCTCCTTCCTGAACCCAGGTCTCCCCATATCGGACAGTGCTGCTAGCGAGCTTACCCCAGAGATCTTCTGTCCCTCTACCTCCCGCGTGCTAGGTGGGTCGCCACGCCAACACAGCATTTATGTGGGTATTGGAGATCTGAACTCAGGTCGCCATGCTTAGCCAGCAAGCTTTTGACGTACTGAGGCATCTTCCTAGCCCCCCATTCTATCTTTTAACTTCTCCTAGTATCAGATGGGATCTGTCATCCCACCAAATGTTCCTGCTGAGCACTCTTGGGACGTGCTGATATTTTGCAGGCATTGCCTCATACCATCCTCCTTAGCCCCCTGTAGGGAAATGATTGAGTTATTCCCATGCCTTAAATGTACCAAAGGAGGCTTAGCAACCTAATGAAGGAGGAAATACAGGGTGTGACTTTCCTTAGGAACCTGAACCCCTTCAACCTGACCCAAGCCAAGCTCTTAGTCCCATACAGAACTGGCCTACTGTTCCCCAGAGCATGTGCCCTCCTGGGTTACTTGTCATTTCTGTTGTACCCCATCTCCCAGCTGAACATGATGCTGCACAGGATTCATGGATCATGACTCCCCAGAATCCTCTTCCATCTTATCAAGGTGTTAAAATTGGTGAACAGGGGCATTTTCCTTGTCACAATCCCAAATTTCTCCAGTAGTCAACCACTCCAGGGACAGGAACTAGACAATCAGAGAGCCCCAGTGAAACCCAGAGCCCACTGGAATTCTGTTAACCAAATTCTTTTGGTTCCCTGCCTGGCTATCACTGCATCGTCCCAGCTAGGGCTCTGGCCCTGGCTTCCCCTTACCCTGTCCTGACTCCCGCCCAAAGCCTGGTGCTTCTGCTGTGTGAGAGGCAGCCTGTCCTCTGGGACATGCAATAAGAATCCTCAGTGTCCCAGTTCTATGTTTCCACTCAGCCACCTCCATGAAATAAAATCCTACAGACACCTTTTGGAAGAGAACATGGTAGCTGACCGAGCCAGCAGGGTCCCGTCTCTAAGAGGCCTGTGCTCTTTGCAGGAAGATGGGCCGCACAAGCATGCGAAGGCTGTCACTGGAGCCATGGAGAGAATGTGACAGAAGCAGCAAGGGCTCGGAGAGGGATGGAGCCGCGAGGCCGCCCAGGTGGATGGCCCACGGAAAGGGCAGCCCAAGGGACGTGTCAGCAAAGACCTGGGATACTTTCTGTTCAGCCCAGATAAAGAGAAACAACACATCAAAGGAAGGATCCCACTCAAGTCCAATTCGGTTCCCCAATGGGTATATCGGGTTACTTACAGGAGCACAGGTGAGGGGATGTTTACAGGTGAGGGGAGGTTTACAGGTGAGAGGTTGTTTACAGGTGAGGTGTTGTTTACAGGTGAGGGGAGGTTTACAGGTGAGGGGTTGTTTACAGGTGAGGGGATATTTACAGGTGAGAGGTTGTTTACAGGTGAGGGGATATTTACAGGTGAGGGGAGGTTTACAGGTGAGGGGATGTTTACAGGTGAGGGGGTTGTTTACAGGTGAGGGGATATTTACAGGTGAGAGGTTGTTTACAGGTGAGGGGATATTTACAGGTGAGGGGAGGTTTACAGGTGAGGGGATGTTTACAGGTGAGGGGGTTGTTTACAGGTGAGGGGATATTTACAGGTGAGAGGTTGTTTACAGGTGAGGGGATATTTACAGGTGAGGGGAGGTTTACAGGTGAGAGGTTGTTTACAGGTGAGGGGTTGTTTACAGGTGAGGGGATATTTACAGGTGAGAGGTTGTTTACAGGTGAGGGGATATTTACAGGTGAGGGGAGGTTTACAGGTGAGGGGATGTTTACAGGTGAGGGGATGTTTACAGGTGAGGGGAAGTTTACAGGTGAGGGGTTGTTTACAGGTGAGGGGATGTTTACAGGTGAGGGGTTGTTTACAGGTGAGGGGTCGTTTACAGGTGAGGGGTTGTTTCCAGGAGCATGGGTAAAGGACTGTTTACAGGTGAGGGGTTGTTTCCAGGAGCACAGGTGAGGGGTTGAAGCCGCCTCCCTGCAATTCCCTGTGCAACTTGCAGGCAGTTGCATGGGGAAGAGTGTCTTCCCCACCCCCAGCCTTGTTTACGGCTTATCCGAGCTCAGGGCAGGGCCTTGTGAGTCTTGTAAGTTCTGATCTTCCAGGAGGGAGTGTTGAATCTGGAGCAGATGTCCCGCAGTATACCTGAGTATATAAGGGGATGAGCAAAGGAGATGCTGTAGGAGGAGGTGGCACCAAGAAAATTCTAGGCCCAGGGAATGGCAAGTGTGCAAGCCCTGACAGAGGCATGCGCTGGGTGTGTGTAAGAAACAGCGAGGTGGCCGGGCTGGCTGGCATAAAGCAAGAGGCGCAGAGAAATACAGGGGTGGGTGGATAGGCCCCCACAAAATCATTCTGACGTCAGACAACGAGACAAGTTCAGTCCCTGTCACAGTGACTCTCAGCTGGGAGCAACTCCACCTCAGTCCCTGTCCTGGCTATTTGGTAATGTCCCTGGGCCATTCTGGGTTGTCACAAGGACACGGGGACATTGGAGGCACTGAATGAGTGGAGCTGGTGACAATGCTCAGACTCTTAAAATGCACATGGCAGAAGAATTCTCTGGTCTGTACTGCGCTGGTGGGGACCCAAGTCTGGACAAAGAGCTCTCAAGACAGTGACATCAACTCACACCCCTGCCAGAGTCCCCCAGCTGAATAGTCCCTGCCTGACTTCTGTACCCCAAGGACTTCCGCACGGGGACGCATTGCAGGCCACTTCCTGCTGGTCGGCGCCTGCTGAGTTGTCTAAGCTGAGGGTGATGGATCTGTGCTCAGGGCCAGGCGTGCGTGCGTGTGTGTGTGTGTGTGTGTGTGTGTGTGTGTGTGTGTACACAGCCCCCACGTTGTATGTGTATCCTGCATCCTGTGTGTGTAATTTATTAGGCCTAATCCCTGTCTTGGGAGAAAGTAAGTCTTCCCTGTAGAAATTCTGGGGAGGAGGACGTGCCCCATTATTATTTCACTAGGACACCACTGAGTATTCTGCAGTCCCCAAGTAAGTATCATGTTCCTCAGATGATCTAGAGTGGACAGCCTGGGGACCGTGCTGCTCCCCAGACCCGGAGAAAACGTCCACAGATTTCCACACATGTGTTCCAGACTCCCCTCATTTCTAAATTTCTTCTTTCCATTTTATGCCAAGTTTGGCCTGTAAGTAAAATATACAAACATTGAAAAGGAAAGCGCTAGGCATTTTCTGTGTTCCCAACAACGTAAGGGATCGTTACGGAGGCTGATGTTAGCAGCCAACTCTCGAGCCTCGCCACTTGTGTTTCCAGTTTCCCTCTGAAATGGGCTCTGACGGAGGCTGCTGGGGCCAGTTGGCATTTCATAAATTCTCCTTCCTCCTGCAGCTCAGCCCGTCTAAACATACAGCACCACAGGGGAGGCGTGGGTGTGCCAAGAGTCTTCCAGCCTCCAGTTTCTGCCAAGAAGAGACAGCGACCTCCGCCGCCTGGTCTTGCCAGACGTTCTCCATCTCCTTCCCCGGTTCAAGGTCAACTCTAACGTGCCAACGTCACTCGACTCTGATCCCCCAAAGCATGAAGGTTAAGTTGCTCATGGCATGTTCGTTTCAGCAGAGATACTCACTTCAGGTCTTTCTCTTACTCTGTTGCATGGAGGTTGCAGCTGGGTTCATTTGGGAATGACTCCGTTTTCCCTTCTCTCGGTTATCTCAACCAGCTCACACTCGGTCCATGGCCTCCCGCTATCCCTCACAACGTCTTGCAGCTTCACCGTTCACTGACAGAAATAGCCAGAGCAGGACAGACGCAGGAGAGCTGTGGAATCAGAGCCCAACACTGTGCCTCAGAGTCTGAAGTGCCTTGGTCAGTCCTTTTCCCCCGCTCACTGAGGCTCAGCCTCATCGGGAAAATGGGGACACTGTAATTACTTCATTAAATGATGAGCAGTAAGGGGCTAGGGAGATGGCTCAGCGGTTAAGGCACTTGCCTGCAAAGCCTAACAACTGGAGTTCGATTCCCCATTACCCAAAGCCCGATGCATAAAGTGGCACATGTATCTGCAGTTTGTTTGCAGGGGCAAGTGGCCCTGGAATGCCCATTCTCTCTCTCTCTCTCTCCCTCTCCCATTCTTCCTCTCTCTTCCTGTCCCTCCCTCTCTCTGTCCTTGCAAATAAATAAATTAAATATTTTTTTTAAGAATTATGAGCAGTAATTGAATGAATGCAAAAGCAGCTCCCCAATGGCACCAAGTATCATGGAACTTTCATAATGTTTTTTTAATTTTTTTTTTTATTTAGCCACTGCAACCAAACTCCAGACACGTGTGCCCCCTGGCTGACGTGGGTCCTGGGGAATTGAACCTGGGTCCTTTAGCTTTGCAGGCAAACGCCTTAATATTTTGATGGGTTGTTTCCCTGTGAATGGATGGGAAGGGCTATGGCTCCTCCTTTCAAAGTAATTTGATGCTTAGGGCTCAGGCTGAGCTGGGGTCAGGCCATCTTGTGGAGTGTCAACCCCCTGGTCAGCTGAGTCAGTGGAAGGATGGACTGGCTCTGGGGCAAAGAACAGGCTGGTAGAAAATATCTAACAATGTCCTGCAGTGGGCGGACTCTTCCCTTCCCCTCTGCCTTGATGGATGGCCAGGCATTCAGGGAGCAAAGTTCTCACATTAAGTTTCAAAATCATTCCTGTTTAGCTCATCAATAGTTGCCTTACAAGAATGATCTCATGCCTAAGAAGCATTTTAAGCCATTTAAGCTCCAAAGATTAGGGTGGGGTCGGAGGAAGACAGATAAACAACAGCCTGGAGAGCATTCTCGGGGAAGAGAAGTTGATTCTTCACTTGGGCTACATTAATCCCCACATTGAAAGCAGCCGAGCACAGTTCTGAGGAAGGAGGGCCGGAGAATAGAGATAGCCCCTCAGCAAAGCCCGGCATCGAGCTGTTTGCAGGAATCCAGACTGCGTCCTTTCCCAGCAGCAGAGGACAAATAGAGGGTGGGAGTTTCTTTGAGGACAGTCAGATGGAGCAGGAAAGGACAGGGAAAGGAGCAGAAGTCACTGCCAGCATGTCCCGTTATGGCTCAAGGTCTCTGCCCTATTCAGTTTGGGAACCCCTTGCTTGCCTGGTGCATACTCCTGGAAGTCTGGGCTTTGGACAATGCAAAGGCCAAGGACATGGTGGCCATCCTTACTTCCGATTGCAGGCAAGAGGACGTCCCCTCACAGGAGATCTGAGTACCCACTGGAGGAAACCATCTTTCTATCCCCAGAACATCTTGGGGAGGGCTCAAGTTTAGGCTGAAGGTTGGCATTGGAGGGGCCAAGGGGACACGGTGGTCACCCACAGGTTCAATGGCAGCTGGATGGTAATTGCCACGTCTTCCAAGAGACCTGAGGGTTTGTTTTTAAGAGGACAGCATTCTTTTGGAGGCGTTGGTGGCATCAAATAACACTCGCTTGGTTTTACAGTCATCTCTGCAGAGCCAGAGCTTCAGAGGTGACCCTAAGGAGCCTGATGCCAGGAGTAGCACGTGACAGAAAGCAGCAAATAGGAAGGGCCTGCTGCGCCCACCAGTGGCCAAGAAGTAGGACTCCACAGGGCGGCAGGAGTGACCCAACTCAGTTGCATTTAAAGTAACAGAAGGGCTGGAGAAATAGCAGTTAAGGCGCTTGCCTGCAAAGCCAAAGGACCCAGGTTCAGTTCCCCAGGACCCATCTAAGCCAGATACACATAGTGGGGCATGCGTCTGGAGTTTGTCTGCAGTGGCTGGAGGCTGTGGCGCACCCGTTCTCTCTCCCCCTTCTTTCTCTCTCCCTCTCTCTCTCTCTCTCTTTCTCTCTCTCTCTCTCCCTCTCCCCTCTGCTCTCTCTCGCAAATAAATAAAAATAAAATATTTAAAAGTGGCAGAAGAGGGAAAGACAGGGAGCAGGAGAGGCTCTAACACAAGGAAAAGCTTCTTCCCATCCCAAGGTAGAATACAGACAAGCGCAGGAGTTAAGTGAAGATCAACTCTGCGGGAAGGACCTGGGAAGGTCCCTGGGAAGACACCACAGCCCCATCATCAGTTCAGCCCTGCCCCCATGTATATGTGATGCCATGGGACCTCCTGGCTTGGTCATGCGCTGTGCTTGCTCACTGAAACTGCCCAGAGCTGCCAGCCTTCTCGAAGATGGTGGCTGGGCATGACAGTTCAGGATTGTACTGGTAACTTTATTTATTATCTATTTTGGTTTTTGAAGGTAGGGTCTCGATCTAGCTCAGGCTGACCTGGAATTCACTATGTAATCTCAGGGTAGCCTTAAACTCATGGCAATCCCCCTGAGTGCTGGGATTAAAGGCACGTGCACCACCCCACCCAGCTGTCCTGGTAACTTTTTTTTTTTTTAATTTTTTTATTTATTTATTTGAGAGCGACAGACACAGAGAGAAAGACAGATAGAGGGAGAGAGAGAGAATGGGCGCGCCAGGGCTTCCAGCCTCTGCAAACGAACTCCAAACGCGTGCGCCCCCTTGTGCATCTGGCTAACGTGGGACCTGGGGAACCGAGCCTTGAACCGGGGTCCTTAGGCTTCACAGGCAAGGGCTTAACCGCTAAGCCATCTCTCCAGCCCTGTCCTGGTAACTTTTAAAAACATGTATTACTTATTTAGTTAGGAAAGGGACTGTGGGCACTCCAGGCCCCTTTGCCACTGAAGATAAATTCCAGATGTATGTGCCAATTTGCGCATCTGGCTTTCTGTGGACACTGGGGAATCAACCCAGAACAGCAGGCTTGCAAGTATGATATGAGCCCCATGGGTTACATTTTTCATCTCTGTGGCAAAATACATGACAAGAACAACTTAAGGAAAGAAGGATCTGGGCTCATGGCTTGAGGGCCCAGTCCAGCATGGAAGGAAAGGCATGGCTGCAGGAATGTAAGGCAGCCAGTGGTCACATTACATCAGTAGTCAGGAAGCAGAGGCAGGAATATTGGTGCTCAGCTCACTTTTGATTCTTTTTTTTCATCAGTCTGGGACCTCAGTCCATTGGATGGTACTGCCCATGTCCACAGTGGGTCTTCCCTCTTCATTAAACTTCTCCGGAAATGGCCTCATAGACAGACATGTCCAGAGTCACGTTGCTATGGTGATTCTAAATCCAAGCATGTTGACAATGAAGAGTCAACATCACAGAGCTCTGAGGTAGTCACAGGAGCATAGGTGAGGGTAGGACTGGGGAACGCACCAGAACAGGTGACAGCCCGTGCCACTAGCCTGGAAGCCTGGGGGAGGATCTGAAAGCAAGACACAGATTATTTAGTGGGGTCCAGCACAGGCCTTCTGCCCAGCCCATTCTCTCTGCTGCCAAGCAAAATTAGCACACTTGATATTCATCAGTGGAGAATCAGATACCAATAGAAAAGTTGAGGACCCCTTGGTGTAGGCACCCTCTTTCTTGGTCCCACCCTCTCCCTCTCCAGGCCTACCAGCTTCCAGTTGACAACTGCTTTCTCACCCACATACGAGTGGCACCCCAGGCCATCCCCGTGTTTGCAGCAGCTCCCAGCAGTCTGCTCTGCTTCCTGCTCTGCACTGTCCGGCCAGGGGTCCCACAGGCAATCCCTGAGCACATCTGCCTGTGTTTCTATCCCAAGGACGTAAGCACGTGCCAATACGCAAGGTTTCTCCACTCCAGGGATGGGACTTAAGAGGCCTGTGAGGACAGATGATAAGTAACCGTAGAATCTCTAAAAGGGATTTTGAAATAGAAAATAACCGAGCTCTTTTCTAAAGAAAAATGTCACCAGGCCCTTGAGCTGAGGCCAGAGAATGTGAAGGACCCAGGTTTACAAAGATTAGCCTGAATTATGGAGGCCCAAGAAGAGGAAAATGACTGAAAAGGCTGTGGGGGCTGGAGTGATGGCTTAGCAGTTCAGACACCTGCCTGCAAAGCCAAAGGACCCAGGTTTGAGTCCTTAGAACCCACACAAGCCAGACGCACAAGGTAGCATTTGCAGTGGCTGGAAGCCCTGGTGCACCTATTCTCTCTATATATCTACCAATCTCTCTGTGTCTCTCAAATAAGTAAATAAAAATAAAAAAGAGCCTACGGTAGTGCTGGGAGAGGGGTAGACTATGTTTAGGAATTGAAAGGAGGGTCATTTCATTCAGAACATGGCAGACAAAGGAGAGAGTGGTCCTCCAGTGAGACAGGCAGAAGGCAAGGGCCAGATCATGCAAGGCCTAGTTGGCCCGGTAAGGCATTCTGATTTTTTTTTTTTCCTAAGTACAATTGGAAGGCAGCAACGGATGTCAACAGGGAAGCAACATGACCCAGTTTTTGTGCTTTGAGGGCATTCTGCCTAGAGAATGAGGGAGCTCCTCTTTTCTAACCACAGACACCCTATTTTTTTGTGGTCTCCTCAGCAGATATCACTCGTGGCCAGCAGGTGTCCAGGGACCTGTGAGAAGGAAGGAACGTAGCAGAAGAGCAGCCTGGCTCCGTTCAACGTGGAAATGCTTTCCTCGCAAACCCACGGGCCGCGCACGGCTCTGCAAGTCACCTCAGGGCGAGCAGAACCAGGCTGCGTAGGAAGACACAGAGGCGTTCTGCCCCAGGATTCCCACTGGGAATTACAGGCAGGTGCCTTTCAGTTCTCTTTTAGATTTTTTTTTTTTTTTATCTTATCACCTGAACTCTTTCCTGGTCCCCCTGGCTCCACAGCAGGGGTCCCCATGTGATTTCTGGCAGGATCCACCCCCACTTTCAGGGAGTGGGGCTTGAGGCACTGCCCTCCACATTTCAAAGCCTTTCCCTGGTCATCAGAGACTGTCTTGTGGGGCTGGGCTCTGTGAAATCAGGGCTTCCTCTCTCCGAGACCTCTCCCTTCTCTCCCTCCTCCACCCCTCCACTTTTTCTTCTCCTTTATATCCGGAGTGAGCTGTTCAAAGCAAGCCATCTCTGGAAGTGTCTGCCTGGCATCTGGTCTTCCATCAAAGCTGCAGCAGCTTCCTCAGGCCTGGCTCGTGTGTCTATCAAAAGTGCCATAGGCTTGGAGGCGGCTTCCTTTGGGGCCCCAGGACAGAGAGAGCGACCAGGTCTCACAGGCTGGGGCCCAGGGTGTGCCTGGTGACTAGGGTCGCAGTTGGCTAATTAAAGCGAGCCTCAAAGCAAGCCAGCACAACCTTTCTGTGTAACACGCCCACATTGGCTAGTAAGATGGACTCAGGTACATTCCCCCAAGGTACAGTTTGAGGACAGGAACACGCGTTGTGCAGGGTGCCCACGGGGGCGTGTGCACTGTCGCATTTAGGTATGTATTGTCTAGGTCACGTTCACACGTGCAACACGTGGAGGAATAAACAACAGCAGAGCGCTTTCCATGGCCTTCCCCATCTAACCTTTGTGAAAACTCTGAAAGGTGAAGAAACTGAGGCCCAGAGACTCACCGGAGTCAGCTCTGAGGCTCAGCTCCTGTCAAAACCAGCACTGGAGGGGCTGACATGTGTTGGGGAGGAAGAAAGGCTTTACTCACTGGGCAAAGGATAAACGGGGGGTACTTTGCTCACAAGTCAGCTTCTCAACCCCAGTGGCTCTAGCGAGTCACAGGTATGGGACTGCAATGCAGGGGAGACGGGTAAAGGACAGAATGTTCTCATCTCCTCTTGTATCTGCGGTCATCTTTCCTGTACTTGAGTGCCACCTCGTCTCTCCTTTTTCATGGTCTGGCATTGAAAGAGGAAAAAGGGAGGGTGTGGGAGAGGAAGGGAGGAAGAGACTAGACACGTCTAGTTCAAGTCAACCTTGCATTAAAGTTTTAGATAAAAGATTTCTCCGGATCAGCGCATCGACGTGCAGAGCTGAGTAGAATCGGATCCCAAGGTGAACATGACAGAGAAGACAGATACCGTGTGAAGACGGAGGTGCAAGCCTTTTCTTCTAGGTTTGGTCACTCACTAGACATCTACAGATCCAAGTGAAGAGTCAGTGTTTTCAACAAACCACCCTTTAAAGCTGGGCCTGGTGGTACGCTCCTGTTAATCCCATCTCTCTGGAGGCTGAAGCAGGAGCTCTGTGAGTTTGAGTCCATCCTAAGCTACAGAGTGAGACCTTATCTCAAAAAAGCAAAATGAAACAGGAGGTTTCCAAGTCCCTGCAAAGTAGCCAGGCAACTGTTACAAGGCCCCACACAGCAGAGGGGCTGCTGCAGGAAGGCTCGTGGGAAGCAAGAAGATGTAGCTCACCTGTGTAAGCACGGAGGCGGTCATCCTCGGGCAGCTGTGCACCAGGAAGCCAGAGAATGTACCTAGGTCTTCTCTAGGTAACACCAGGGGAGGCTCCTTCTAAAGGGGCTGTGATTCTGCTTCCACAGACTGCCTGGCTCTGGGGGCTCACCAGGGCTGAGTCATGGGATGAAGCTTTCCTGGTTAATCTTCCTCGTCTGATTGACTGATTTTTAGACTCACCATGGAGACGCACCTCTGGTTTTGTCTATGAGGGTGTTTCCAGAGAGGCTTAAGTAAGGAGGGAAGACTGCATGTGGGCAGCATATGCCATGTGCTGTTTCCCCGACTGAAGAAAGTGAAGAAAGCGAGCTGAGCGCCAGCTTTGTCCCTCTCCGCTTCCTGACTGTGGATGCGACACGATGTGACCAGCTGCCTCGTGCTCTGGCCGCCATGCCTTAACCACCGTGATAGGACTATATCCTCAAACTGTGAGCCTTCAGTTGCTTTTGCCAGAAATTTTGTCACAGCAACAAGAAAGATAGCTAATAATACACTGCTGACAAGAGGCATTGATCTTATTCCAAGGCCGTTATCCAAGGCCACACGGCCTTAAGCCGTGAGCCCAGAATGGCCGCCCAGCCAGCCTCACCTCAAGCCTGTGCTTCCGGCCAGAATGGCGTTCAGCCTGATAGTTAGCCTCAGTGAGGCTTTTAGTCAGTATGTTAGTTTTAGCTAGTCTGTCCGGAATGGGGGTTTGCTCCTTTGGGAAGGCATCACCTGCTGAGGGAAATGACGCAGATCAACCACTCTTGTTTTGATTGCTTCTGTCTGTGTGCCTCACCACTCAGAATTGCCTCCTCAGCAGACTCCATCCAGAGCTATAGGAAAAGTAGGAATCAATGACCCCAGATAGATAGGTAGATAGTGACTTTGGGGAAGAAAAAAATATATTGAATGCCATTCAGACAAATGCAGTAGAAATTAGTTTTTGACGAGAAATTCAAATAATTGCCATCTTTCTTTCTCCTTCCCCAAACTCGAACAGGACACGGGACAGCAAGGAATGGCGCTGCAACCTTTCCATTGATCCTACTGCAAGCCTGTTCCCTTCCCAGGCCTGGCTTTCTCAGCAACCATGCTGGCAAGGAGATCCGTGGAATTTATTCTTGTTTCTTTTCTCTGAGGTGGTTGTAGGTGGTGGGGTGATCACAGCTCTCGTCCTCACAGACACTTCCAGCAGCTGGAGTGCAGGCTCTACCTTCTTTTTTATTATTTTATTTATTTATTTATTTGAGAGCGACAGACACAGAGAGAAAGACAGATAGAGGGAGAGAGAGAATGGGCGTGCCAGGGCTTTCAGCAACTGCAAACGAACTCCAGACGTGTGCGCCCCCTTGTGCATCTGGCTAACGTGGGACCTGGGGAACTGAGCCTCGAACCGGGGTCCTTAGGCTTCATAGGCAAGCGCTTAACCGCTAAGCCATCTCTCCAGCCCGAGGCTGTACCTTCTTAAGGCCCCCACTGCTGAGCTGTGTTAGCACCAGGGGCCTACGCCGTGTGAAGGGAGAGGTGGACGTGGACCCCCAAAAGCAGGAGAGGAGAGAGCAGAAGTAAAAGACCAAGGTGTGAAACTGGCCCACGGTAGGCTTCCAATGCAGGCACGGGGTAAAAAACTCAGTGATGCTGTTGCCAGCTCTTAGGCGTCAGGTTGATTTCCAGGCTTCTGGCTGCTTTTTATTCCACAGCCAGCTCTCGGGCCATCTAGGCTGGCGTGCCTACAGAGCTGCGACCGTCTCCATCTCTCCAGTGTGCTGCCAAGCCCAGAAGTTCACGGCCCAAATCACTGTCGTCACCCCTACACGCTGACAGAAGTGACCTGCTTGGCACTGTGGCCATGTGCGCCTGCAGATCCAGTTTAACTGGCCTGTGGCCATCCACTTGCCTGCCATCAGCTCCCTAGAATTCCCCTGCCCACAACACCCCACTTCCTCCTGAGGTCTTCCGGGTCTTTGAAAGACACCTGCCTCCTTCCTCTGAGCCTTCTCAGGTCACAGCTCTGCATGGTGGCATCCTTGGGTTTCCTTAGCAACTTAGTTGAGTCTGACTATTTGTAGTGTACTTGTTTATTGCTGTGTAACCAATGACCACACCTAGTGGCGTCAGCAGCACAGACCTATTCTTGTCTACTCCGGTAGTCACACCTCTGGTGTGAGTCCCTGTGGATGAAAACTTCAGGGTGTTAGCAGAACTGTGTGTCTTACCCAATTCCTGTTTTCTTGCCAGCCATTGGCAGAGGGTCCTTTCATCAGTGTGGAGAGGCCACCCACATCCCTGGCTCACGGTCCCTTCTCCATCTTCAAAGGCTAGCCTCTCACACTTTAGACCTCTTCTTCTTCTTCTCTTCTCTCATCTCTCTGACCCACAAGAAAACCTTCTCTGCTTCCTTGTAAGAATTCATGGCTTAAAAAAAAAAAAAAAAAAAAAAGCTGGGCCCACTCAGATAATCCAAAATAACATTTCCAACACAATGCCCATAGCCTCAATCACACCTACAAAGTTCCTTTTGCTATGGAAGATCTGGAGTCACATGCTCTGAGGACTGGGTAGGAATCTTAGAGGGGCAGCATTATGTTATCTATTTGTCTATATATCTATTTATCTGTGTCTGTCTATCATCTATCTATTCTATATCACTTAGAATCCCAATTTAAATCTTTCTAAGAAGACACGCCTGGGTGACACTGAAATGGGTCACTTGCCCTCTCTGCTTCTTACTCCCGGTGGGTGATGTGGCTTGCTAGTGAACTTGAAACAGCTTTCGCTCCTGGTGGGTGAGAAGCAGCGCGCTTACAGCATGTGTCCATTTCTGGGTTATGACTGTCCCCCTGAGGTGGAATTCAAGCTACAAGTATGAATATGGAGAGTCAGTGCTTGAAAGCCAGGCTGAGCCAGCCCATCCCAGCACCACTCGGTGCAAGTGAGGCCCTGACCACTTCATCAGAGTATCACTGGGGAACTAATGTCCCCTCAAATGCTTGGAAGCTTGTGACAACTCTGATTGTAAGGGTGTTCCTCTCTGGGGTTGGTGCTGTCTCCAGTGGAAACGGTTGGGGGTTTGTGGATGTGTGTGTATACACATGTGTGCACATATAGGTGGAAGCAAGAGGAAAGCCCTGAGAGTTGTTATTCTCAGGAGTGCTGTCCACCTCTTTTTGAGTGCTCACCAGTTAGTCCAGACTGTCTGGCCAGCTCCAGGGAGCCCCCTGTCTCCACCTCCCCAACACTGGAATGATATAGGTACACACCACACGCCCAGCATTTTCACATGGGTCCTGGGATCAAACTCTGGTTCTCATGCTTGCAAGGCAAGTATTTTTACCCACTGAGCCAGATCCTCAAACATTTCAAAGATAGCTCTGTGAAGAACAGAGTAGAAAACTAGCTTCGTGAGAAAGGACTGGAAGGAGTCCCATCTGAAGACCCAGAGGTCTCTGTGTGAACACATTCCCAAATCCGACTGCAAAAGGAGTTTAGCATCAAGAGAATATGTGGTTTCTTCCTAGTAAACAAACCAGGATATGTATAATGGGTTTTTTTAAAGTAAGTATTTGTGGGCTGGAAAGATGGCTTAACAGTTAACACTCTTATCTGAGAAGCCTAAGGAGCTAGGTTCAGTTCCCCAGTACCCGCATAAAACCAGATGCACAAGGTGGCACGTATATCTGGAGTTCATTTGCAGTGGCTCTGGCATGTCCTGGTGTGCCCATTCTCTATCTGCCCCCATAAATAAATTAATTAAATTATTGTGTGTTGTTATGTATATGCCAAGACGCACATATATGGAGGTCAGAGGATAATGTTCAGGTCACTTCTTGCCTGTCTACCTCATTTTATGATCAAAAAGAAGCTGAAAGTTGAACTGATTCACTGAGTTACTGTAAGAGTTAATTGCTGAGGAGCTAAAACTTATCTGTGTCAGCAGATGGGAAAATCTCAAAGAGAGAACTGTCCAGAAGGGCCCAGAGGGACGATAAGGAGGAGACAGTCTAGACTTAACCAAAGAAAAATGTAGTTCATTGTTAGGGTGGCCTGACTACAGAAATAATTGTTATGCAAATTGCCAGGTCTTTTTTGTTGTTGGTCACTTAGAGCCTCCCCTCCTCTATGAAAATTATAAAAATAAAGGAAACTATCAGCTCCGGGTCCGAGCTTCTTTGGCGATCTCAAGATCATTGGTCCCCAGGTAAATCAATTCCTCTACTTTCACTCATACTGACATTGGAGTGCTCTTTCCAGAGAATTTCTGCAACATCTCAAGGCAGGGCTTCTCACTCTGGATTCTCACCCTGCCATTCTTGGCTGTGTGCCCCATGGGCTTCTGAGAAATGCTTCTGTCTCCGCCTCCTGCCTTGCCGTCAGCGTCTGTGCTGGGATCGCAGAAGCGCTCCATGGCTCTAGATGTTTTATGCGGGTCTGGAGATCACATGGCGCTCAGGGACTCCAGCTGGAGTGGTAAAGTGCTTTACCTGCTGGACCTCCTCCTCAGCTTTGCAGAGTTTTTGAGGTGATTTTGTCTGGTACACGTGACAAAGAAGCGTGTGAAGAATGCCCTGGTTTTGTGAAAGAACCACAGGGCATCACACAAAGCACACCGACGATGTTCTTTTGTGGGAAGTATGCTCACTCGTGGCCTTGGGCACCCTGCTTCTGGCGGCCCAAGGCAAAGATTCCTATGTGGGTTGGGTACCCGATTACCCAAGGGGTGACCCGCTGAGCCCTTGTCACTGATTTGAATTGGCCTTGTTAGCTTGAAAAACAGGTCCAGATCACTTCACTAAATAACAGGGGCCCCAAGATCCAACCTGGAGAGGCCTGGGCTGAGCCAGATCTTGTAGAAGTGTGAGCAGTGGCGATTGTGGGAGGGCTCTGTTCATGTAGGAATCGAGAGCTAGGTGTGATGGCACACTGCTGTCATTCCAGGATGGAGGACGCCGAGACAGGAGGATCGGGAGTTCGAGGTCAGCCTGGCTTTCATGGCAAATTCCAGACCAGCCTGAGCTACAAAGTGAAACCCTGACAAGGCAAAAATAATCAATTTCCATGAGCCCATTGACTGATTGTTTATTAGCTATTGTCCCTCCTCCTAACTCAGCTCAGAAGATGGACCTTGGAATGCACTGAGACTGGGGAAGGAGGGGAGCTGTCATCGTCGGAGGCTGTTACCTCTGGTTTCCAGGCCAACCTTCCTATTTCTCTTCCTCCTTTCTTCTCCAATTGCACATGCCCGGCTGAGACCACTGATCATGCACACTCCTGCACACCCACGCTTTCCACAGTCAACAAGCAAGCACATACTGTGTGCAGTGCACTGGAGATCCAAAGACAGAGAACCCCAGTCTCGGCCGCGACGCGTCCCTGCGAGTGGTACGCCAGAATTGTGAGGTCGCTGATGGACAGAATGGCGCAGGAATCCCCTTGTCAGCAGACTGCTGGCTCTGTTCTAGAGAAAGGCAGGTTTTAGCAGATGTTTGAGCTTCAGAGGACAGAGGAGTTCTCCAAGCCCCGGGGTGGGGACACCCTTCCCCCTCACGGAACTACGTAGGTGCAAACACACAGGCGCCAAGCAAGGCGGGTGTTGAGGCTGTGTCGGGAGCGGGGACAGGGGTGAAAAGTGAAGCCATGAGGGAAAAGGAGAAATCACAGTCCCCTGGCCTATAGATTAGCAAGGTCCCCTGCGCTACATGGATCAGTCTGACCTTTGTCCTGTAGGAAGTGTCCGGAGGCAATACGGATGAGCTTGCAGCAGACAGTGACATGCGAACTGAGCAGTTTACAAGTAAGACCACCCGGCACAGTGAAGGCCTGGCAGCAAGGTAAAGAAACGAGGCTCTTGCACCCGTCCAAACATGGATTTTGAGGGCGTCAGTCTTAGGTGTGGCAGTGAGGCTGGGAGCTACTTGGCAGTGCGCAGGTAGACAGCCTGCTTAGGTGAACCCTCTGCGGACAACGCGCTCCTCGCGGGAAGCTGGCGAGTCAGCAGGTCAGAGGACAACGTGAACCTCAGAGAAAGAACTGTTCAAGACCAAAATAATAACAATACTAATAATTGCTTGTCAGCTGGCCAGCTGTTGAGTAGAGACTGCGCTGTGAGTGGCAGAGGGCTGCTCTGTACAGAGCATAGTGACGGCACTCGGATGGACGAGCCGGAGCGTCGGCAAAGGTGTATCAGTGACCTTCTCTTTGCCGGACAAAAACCAGCCTAAGGGAAGGAGACTTTATTTCAGGTTAAAGTTCCAGGTCACAGTCCATCGCGGCGGGAAGGGCATGGAGACAGCTGGTCACATTCAGCACAGTGAGGAAGCTGCCTAGCCAGCTCTCTCCTCCCTACACAGCCCAGGACCCCAGGCCAGGGAATTGTGACACCCACAGTTAATGTGGGTCTTCTCACTTCAGTTAACCCTATCAAGATCACGCCTCATAGTCTAGCACAGAGGCCGGCCTGATCTACATGACCTCTCACAAGTGATTCTAGGTGCTGTCAAGTGGACATTCACTATAAAGCAGTGCAAAGGGCACATAGAGAATGAACCCCACACTTCTGGAGAGCATTGCATTTCTGAAGCACACCAGCCCTTAAAACCCACACCGCGATCACGCACAGAGATGAGGCCCATTTTACAGTCAGTACAAGTGAGGCCCAGGGAAGTTGCTGATATGCCTCTGCCAATTCAAATGTGCCAGTCCCTTGCTTTCATCAGTCATCTATCTTGAGTAATGCTTTTTTCAATGAGATTTAAAAAAAATTATTTATTTGCACACAGAGAGAGACAGATAGAAGAGAGACAGACGGAGAAAGAATGGGCATGCCAAGGGCCTCTAGCCACTGCAAACAAACTCCAAAGGAGTGTGCCACTTTTTGCAACTGTCTTTATGTGGGTGCTGGGGAATCGAACCTGGGTTGGTAGGCTTGGCAGGAAAGCACCTTAGTGGCTTAGCTATCTCTTCAACCCAGATGAGATTTTTTTTTTTTTTTTTTTTTTTTTAGCATCTTTACACTGACCACCCAAGCCCTTGGTAGCATTTGAAATAACAATGCTGGAAGATACTATTGCAGCCTTGGGGGAAAGGCACATGAATACTCCCAAAAGAATCCAAGCACTTGGAACCTCACTCTATTAATCCACACGGTTGTAACCCTGAAATCTAATATGTCCAATTATCCCCATGTCCCCCGTGAGGAAATAGAAATAGAGGTGCTCCACGGCTTGGGTGGTGTGTGTCTATGTGAGTGATGTGGTTCCCTTCAGTCTGACTCTATAAAACCTTCACTGCACACCTTTAATCCCAGCACTTGGGAGGCAGAAGTAGGAGTATTGTCATGCGTTCAAGGCCACCCTGAGAATACATAGTGAATTTCAGGTCAGTCTGAGCTAGAGGGAAGCCCTACCTCGAAAAACCAAAACAACAACAAAACCTACTGATCAACAAGCTGGTTTGAAGAGCAATATATACTTCCTATAAGAAAACAGAAATAAAGGCTAGAGAGATGGCATAGTGGTTAAGGCATTTGCCTTCAAAGACAAAGGATCCCAGTTCAATTCTCCAGGGCCCACATAAGCCAGATGCATAAGGGACAAATGCATCTAGAGTTCATTTGCAGTGGCTGGAGGCCCTGGTGTGCCCCTTCTCATTCTCTCTCTCTCTCCTTCTCTCTCAAATAAATAAATAAAATATTTTTTTAAAAAAAAGAAAACAGAAATAAGCCAGGCATGATGGTGTTTACCTGTAATCTAAGCACTTGGGAGGCTGAGACAGGAGGATCATTAGTTCAAGGCCTGAGCAACTTAGTGAGACAATACCTTAAAACAAAAAACTAAAACAGCTGGACATATAGCCCAGAGATAGAGCTCTTGCCTAGTATGTGCAGGTTCAATCACCAGTACTGCAAAAGGAAACAAATTAGAAGTTGGAAAAGAAAGTAAGGCAAAGTCATATAAGCCAAGTCCTTACTGGGTTTCAAGCCCTTTTGCATATATTGTCCTACTTAATCCTCGCAAAACTTGTGGAAGACAAACTCAGAGGGGTTAACAACATTCCCAAGATCATGCAGAAAGTAAACGGCTTCTAACAGCTGAGTGTGACGGTGACCCAGGCTGTTGCTAGTGCGACACACAGCCAGCTTGTCAGTGTGTTTTGGGAAGATGACAATGCCAGAAAGTATCTGAGGAAGTATGTTTTAGAGAGGTGCTCAGAGGTCCCCCTTCCACAAAAAACGAAGAGGCTTTTGAAAATGTCAGTGTACTCGATACAGAAAGCAGACAAGCCCAGACAGAAAGCAACACGGAAATCTCAAGGTCCCTTCTCCCTTTCAGGTTTCCTATTACGTTGAAAGGAGGGGTAAGTTTTTCAACATGCAAAACGTATGCAGAATTTTACTCGAAATGTTTAATAAATCAAAGATGTGCCAAGAACAAGAAGCATCACACAGCCCAGGTGATGGCTCTTTGTGAGGGTAGAGATCCAAGGAGGCAGACTGTGTTTATGCTCAGCTGATTGATGGGGATGGGAGAGATGGTGGGGAAAGCATCCACCCCGTGTAGACAACCACAGGAACAGAGGCAATTGAAAATGCGAGAGGGAGGATTGAAACCTCAGCAGAAGATTAAAGCAAGGAAATGAGTACAAATGGGCAGATCAATTACTTGAGGGTAGATCGTAACGGTGTATTTCCAGCTGGGCTGGGCTGTGTTGGGACTGGCACAGGGTGCTACATCCACGGTTCCTGCAGCTCACAGGACACAGGAGTCAGAGGTACCAGTGACATCCCTATGACAAGCGTCCACACCTCATAATTTGGAGCCCATGGGTTGGCTGTGAGACTTAGCAAAGAGAGGGACTTCTGTCTTCTGAACACATGAGTCTGCCCTTTCTCCTCTCATCCACCCATCCACTCAACCATCCTCTATCCATTTACCTACCTATCCACCATCTATCCATCCTTCTGTCCATCTTCCCACTCACTTACCTAACCTTTCATTCATTCAACCTTCCTCCATCAATCATCTATTCATCATTCCCTCTAGCTATCCATCTACCTATTTATCCACTAATCCACCCAGTCTCCATTTACCTATCCCTCTATCCATTTTCCGTCTACCTATCCATCCGTGCATCAAACCTCCATCCACATATCTGTCCCTATTTATCATCCATCCACTATCAATTGAATCATCCATCCCTCTCTCTGTCATCCTTCTACCCACCCACCCACCCATGCATTGATCCATCAGATATTTAACGTTGCTTACACATCCCGAGTGAAGGGCCAAGGATATGGCAATGGGCATGGCATTACAGAGAACAGTAAATGAATGATGGGACACAAAATAAACCTGACTAAGTAGAGGCTAGATCAAGTAAGATTTTGGTAGATTACAAAGTGTGCCAGGCGTGGTGGCGCACGCCTTTAATCCCAGCACTCGGGAGGCAGAGGTGGGAGGATCGCCGTGAGTTCAAGGCCACTCTGAGACTTCACAGTGAATTCCAGGTCAGCCTGGGCTACAGTGAAACCCTACCTCGAGAAAAAAAAAAAAAAAAAAACAAAACAAACAAAGTGTCTTCAAAGCTCAAAGGGACTATACTGAAGGGTTGTATGTCAGCCTGGACACAATCAGGATTTTTAGGTATTTTATTCTGTGTATTTATTTGAGAGGGAAAAGATGTGGAGAGAGGGGGTGCAGAGAGAGAGAGAGAGAGAGAAAGAGGAACACGCCAGGATATCCAGCCATTGCCAACAAACTGCAAATGCATTTGCCACCTTATGCATCTGACTTGCGTGGGTTCTGGGGAATCAAACCTGGGTCCTTTGTCTTTGCAGGCAAGTGCCTTAACCACCAAGCAATCTCTCCAGCCCATAATCTGAGTTTTTAATGGGCTGGAGACTGGATTCAACAGGAGACAGGAGTGCAAACAGGCCAGCACACTGGGAGACTACTGCAGGGGGGCAGGCGGGAGGTGGTGTGCACTTGGGGCTCCAGAGGGACAGAAGGTGCTGGAAGAATCTGAGATGGCTTCTAGAGGTTTCAACATGCCTATGATTTGGGTTTGGGAACGAGGAGGAAAGGGAGGGATCAATGACGGATTCTGTTTCCAACCAGAAAAGCCATGTGCATGCTGATGTCCAAGATGAAGAGCTTGGAATGCGCCACGTGTCCCTTCTGTCATCCAGCTGACCTTGCTCGAGCGCAGTGTCGGCACTTGCCCTTGAGAAGAAGAAACATAGTGATCATGGGTCCATCCAGACCCCTGACTTAAACCCACAGAAGGACACAGTTTCTCTGACCATGCTGAAGGGCCACCAGGAATCCAGAGTTTCACTGTGTTCTGGGGGGTTCCCCCATCCTCTTACCCAACTCCGGTCTGTGCTCACCAGCTGCTAAGTTATAAGAAAAAACTGACCTGGAATTGTCCATAAAGATAAAAAGCACTTTATTTGACTTACATATGATGTAAATCTTAATAGATGATCAAAGTTCTCCTTTTGCATTAGAAGCGAGGAGGATTTTAGCCATGAATCTTTAGCTCATTAAAAAAAAAATACCTGTGGGCTGGGGAAATGGCTTAGCCGTTAAGGCATTTGCCTGCGAAGCCTAAGGACCCTGGTTTGATTCCCCAGGACCCATGTAAGCTAGATGCACAGGGGGCGCATGCATCTGGAGTTCATTTGCAGTGGCTAGAGGCCCTGGCATGTCCATTCTCTCTCTCTCTCTCACTCTCTCTCAAATAAATAAAGAAATAAAATATTAAAAAATACCTGTGTGAGTATGGTGTGGGTATATGTGTGGATACCTGTATTGAGGATATGCATGTGTGTGTGTACATGCAGAGGCTACCTCCAGTACCATTCTGAGACAGGATTTGTCATTAGCCTGAAGCTCGCCAAATAGGCCAGACTGGCTGACCAGTGAGCTCCCACAGTCCTTTCTCCACTTGCCCAGCACTGGGATTTTGAGCATGGCCACCACACCTGACATTTTTACCTGGGTACTGGGGATCAAACTCGTCTTTATGCTCACAAGGCATCATAGTTTGAATGGATGCTCCCCAAGAGATTCAGGAGTTTTACTCAAGCTTGTAACTTGTGTGGATCCAAGGGTCCAGCCCTAAGGTGTGTTTTGGGGGTGGGGGGGTGGATCTAAACTCCAGCCAAAGATATGCAGAGTGCTTGAGCTCGGTCTGGGGCTCCTGGAGTGGGCTTGCTCACGGGGCTGCGGGCGGTGTTTCTCTGCGTGGACCTGTGAAAGGGGGCCAGCTTCTTCTGCTACCATGGCACTTCCACTGGATCTGCAAATTTCCAATAAACTCTTCCTCCTATAAACAATATGCTTTGCACATTCATCCCAGCAATGTGAAGCTATCTGTGACACAAGGCAAGCACTTTACTGACTTAACTATCTCCCCAGTCCTCTAGCTCACCTTAACACTTATTTCCACAATAGCATCCTGCTTTCTGCCTGAATTTTGATTAGTCACATTAAACAGCTTTCATCTGCCTGTGGATCAGCCTGGACAAACTTTGACTTTAGCTGTCTCTGATTAGTTACTCCACATGAGACCAGAGATGTTTATTTGAAACCCAACTGAGCCACTCAACCTCGCTAAGTTAGGGCCTTGGGTAAGAGATGCAGAATAGATGTCCACCTCAGAGTTGGAGAAGATGCTGTGGGGTGTTACCACATGTATTTTCACTCTATCAACAAGTCACTCTGTCAGCTTCCACGGGGTGGGGTCTCAGGACCCACATCTGAGCTCCTCTCTGACAATTTCTGCTAGGGAGTGGCCCAAGAAAACATTACATCCATGGGTTTTCTCGTAGCCAGTGGTAAGACATCCCAGCATAGAGGTCTAACCCCTTTGGTTCATGGCAAGACAATGCTGAGAGACCTGATAGCTCTAGACTTTCCATGGAATGGACTTCTGTTGTGACGGCTCAGTTCTGCCTATTTCCTCCCCAATTCATCCTTAAAGCAACCCCTACACCAACAAACTTCCTATATCCAAATCTCAGCAACTCTATTTCCCAGGACCCCACCCAAGACCACAGGGGTTGCTATTGAGGGAAGGCCGTGTTTCTGCAGTGACCTCTGGGCATTGGCCACCCTAATAAGTGGTAGTAAGTACGGGGGAGGATGGCAGTTGGTTAGATAGCAGGCAACCTCTGGTGTGCAGTAAGAGCTCAGGAGGAACAAACACTAGAAAGCCTATGTCATACTGAAAGGATAACATTTGGCCTTGAAGTTAGAAGGCTGCAAATCCTGTCCCTGTCTCAAGCTACACAACTGACCTAAGCAAGTTGTTTCGCCTTTCTGAGCCTTGCTCCATTGCAAAATGGGCCTTAGCAGTGAGAGGGACTTGTATGAGCTCAGGATTTATGAAAGTGCTTGAAAATCAAAGCTTCCTTTCAAGTGCTGCTTTCCCTCCCAAGTTCTAGTATCTTCGAGGCCCTACAATAGGATGTGCAGTGGATGTGAACATACCAACTGGTTTAGGTTCTAGAATGGAGAAAAGTTACCACCCTCATGTCAGGTGGACAAGACATTTTCCTTGTCTATCCTCCACGTGAGTGTCCCCTAAAATTTTAATGAGTCCCCAAGACATTTTTTTTCTTATCAGGGGTGATTTTAGAAATCTGCCTGCAGACCAGCCACTGAGTGAGAGTCATTGCAAGATGTTAAAGCTAGGGCGCTAGAGCCTGCTCTTCCTTCCTTGCTCCCAAGACTCCCTTGAACCTGCTCAGCTCAGAATAGGCTCTCAACGAACATTAGGGGGATAACTGGCTGGGTGAGCTTTAGTCCTTCACCCAACAAAGATGCCTGGTGTCCAGAGGGGAGAGGGTGCATGCCTTCTGGGGAGATTGTCTGAGCAAGGTCAGGTTATGTCAGCCTGGGGTTCTTCCCTCATTGTCTAAAACCCCTTGAGTTGTTTCTGCATCCTCCAGTAGTGTTCTCCAAGTCACGGCCCTCTTTCCTGTTTTTTTTTTTTTTTTTTTTTTTGCATGTGTATGTGTGTTCATGTGTGTGTAGAGACTAGAGGGCGACAACAAGTATGTTCCCTGATGACTCTTCACTTTGTTTATTGAGGCAGGGTCTCTCATTTGAACCGAGAGGTCACCAATTCAGCTTGTCTAGCAAGCTGGCTTGCCCCAGATCTGCTCCCTGAGTACTGGGGACAGACTGCTTGGTCTGCCTGGCCTTTACATGGATGCTAGTGATTTGAACTCCAATCCTCATGCTTACACAGTGAGTGCTTTAGCCTCTGAGCCCCTGCCAGCCCCACGGGCCTCCTGTAAGCACAGTTTCACGGAGCATAACCATGCTCATGGCGTACGTCTTGCCCAGGGCCGCTTTTCTGATGTCCTGGCAAGACTGAAAGGTCCTAGTAGAAACCATACGACCAGAAACAACCTGCAATATTTACCCTTTCTGGACCTTTCAGGAAAAAAAGAAAATGCTGCTTTTGGCCCTCAAAAGGCCAAATAAGCTACAAGTCCTCTCTTAAGAAGGTCTTCTCTGGTATTGCTGTGAGCTACAGAATTCTGCTTTCTGGCAGCCCCTGCATGAGTATCTTGTGTCCCTCCATCCTTTACCCCAACCCTTCACATAGCCTCTCAGTAATATCGTCACGTCATAGGAACTATGACAATCAATTTTCTAGATGAGCAAACTGGAGCTCAGAGAAGGCAAGTGATTGGTCCAAAGTCACACAGCAGGGATGTGGCCAAGCAGCGACTCCACCCCAGGTCTGTTTTGAGGCCTGGCTACTGCCTCCCCATTGCACAGGGCTTAGCAGGAAAGAGACTGTGGCTTAAGCCAACAAGCCAACAACAATCATGTCCATGAAGCTGTTCACAGCACTTCCTAACCCAGAACATCAAGGGGCAGGTTTCTGGTCAGGACACTGTGATGCTTTTCCTCAGTGTGCAAGGGTCAACTCCATAGAAAACCCACTTCCCCCGGTTTGCTGCTCAGGACAGAGGGTCTGTTCAGCAGTGTGTAACCCAACACGTGAGAACCTGTCCCTCAGCTTACCCAGAGAATAAACTGATGGGGACATCTGAAACCCCACCGGATGAGCACCAAGGGTGCTCTGTTCAGACCCGAAAACCAGAGGTCCCAGGTGAGCTTGTTCCAGCTCCCTGGATAAGGACAGGTTACATGATAAGCCAGCCCCTTTTGTCCTTCTGAATTAGAAGGATTAAGTATCTTCTAGAGATTTCTCTCTTGGAAGACAAAGTATAGAAATTTATTCAATTTCCGTTATCATGATAACAAAACTTGGGGCAAGTAAGAGACAGCATGTGAGAGGGTCTGTAGTTACTACAAAAAGTGCCAAATTATCCCTTTTTCATGAAAGAAAGGAAAGATTACCTGACAGGAACATTATCCCAGATTCCATTAATGATGAACAGCAAACTTGTCCAGGTCACTTCCTGTTAACACAGGAAGAGAAGCTTCTAGTTGATATTCAGGGACCCTCTCCACCATGTCGGAAGTTCACCAGCACATAGGCAGTGGAGGGAAGAGGAGATCCGCCCCCCCAAGTTATGTGAATCAGAGTGCGTCTCCAGCCTGAGAATTCCATCTTACACCATCTATGTAGTGGCAGTGGAGACACAAGCTTCAAGTCTGGGAAGCTGCAGTGGCCTGGTGGGCTTGGTCTCTGACCTCCTCTGTGGTCAGCTGAATGTCTTCAGTTCACACTGGTGACCACAAAGCCACCCACCTGCCCCCCCTCCACCTAAACTTCCCACTCACGGGAGTCCTGTTCCAACATCCATCACTTTCCACTAACTAAAACTCACTACTTTACTTCTCCAACCCCAACCAGAACAGGTGTTCTGCTGAGCGAAGTTCAAGTCGGCTCTTCCAAGGCCATCACAGGAGACCCTCCATGACTATGTGAATGTCATGTTCATGAAGTAGTAGTAGTGTGCTAAACAACTGGTAAATGATCTTTTTCTATTTTTTTTTTCATTCAGAATTTCTTTTCACACAGTTGGTTATGCTAAGGCAGATTGATATGAAATGTCACTTCAGTAAAGTGGTTTATTTGTTCGTTTCTTCCAACATAAATTTATTGAGTGCTTGTCAAGTGTCAGGTCTCTAGACTGGGAACGCAATGGTGATCAAACAGAATGCCCGGTTGAATGGGGCGGAGGGGGAGCAGATATATCTTCATGGGATAGCAACATGCGGACATCATGATGGCCCTTGTGAAATACTACCAAGGAAAACACATGTATGTTTGTGGAGGAAGTAAGATCTGGACTAAACCCAGAAAGATGATCAAGGTTGGAGAGTAAACTCCCTTAGCTTTCTCCATATTGATTAGGGGTGCGAGATAGAGAATCCGGGGTTGACGTAAGGAGGAGAGAAAGAATAAGAAAAACTTAGAGCAGAACTTTCTAGAAAAAGTGATTAACATGTCCCCGTTCTACGGGGGATTGACCAGAGGAGGGTTGATGGCTTCCTAAACCA